>NC_092872.1:228293121-230693121 GCF_028372415.1 Notamacropus eugenii
AGTTGGAGGCTGAGACAGAAAAGGTAAAGCTTTGAGCAACATTGGTCTAATTCATCTATCCAGCTTCCTTTGAGCAGAGTGGTCTTTGATTAAGTTCATTTAACGTTGCATTTGACGAAGCAAACTGAGGCATTCGTAGGCTGAGTCAAAGGCAGAGAAAGATAGAGGCAGAAATAACTTCAGAAGTTTTCCACTAATACCTTCCATTTTGCTGCTGAGAAAACTGAAGCCCTGAAAAATAAAAAAATCAGTCAATGAACAAACATTGATCAAGTGCCTACTATGTGCTAAGGACTAGAGATACCAAGAAAAAATAAAATAATCTTTGATATCAAGGAGTGAGGGAAGACATGTACATACATAGGTATATATAAAATAGAATCAAGATCATTGGGGAGGCAGGAGTCTCTGCAGGAGTGAGAGGCAGTTAGAGAAAGTTTCATGCAGAGGGCATCGCTTAATGGATGTGCTTCTAAAAAGTAAAATTAAAAATTTAAATTTAAAAAGCAGGGTGTGCATTCCAGGAATAGGGGAGGTCCAATACATAGGCACAGACATGGGAGAAGGAGTGTCAAGTATGAGAGACCATCCAAAGGCCAGTTTGGCCAGACTGAAGTATGCACAAAGGAAAACAATGTGTAACAAATCTGGAAAGGTAGAGTGGAATCAGGTTGCAAAGGGCTTTAAATGCTCCAAATTGGCATTTATATTTATAATATAAATGCAATATAATATATTTATATAATTTATTATATATAATAATATATACTGTTATTATATATCATATAACATTATATGACATCTAATGTTATAATATATCATATAATAAATATATAATTATACATTTTTACATATTGCATTTATATTATAAATGCAGTATAATATAAAATCTGGAGTCTTCTGAGGAGGAGAGTGACATGGTCAAACCTGTATTGCCCAGGACCAATAATAGTGGCAGAGTTGGGATCTTGACACAGATCTCTTGACCCCTCAGCCATGATCCTTTCCATTATATATAGCACAGTTGCTTCTCACTCTACCCTAGAATCAGATTTTCAGCATTGTCCAGGTGAGTACAGTATTAGCTTTATGGACTTCCAGAGGGTTAAACTACATTCCTGCCCCAGGGATAGGAAAGAGCTGGTCTCTGTAGTCACATATCCTGAAGGTTTCAGACAGCTTGAGGTTTTTTTGTTTGTTTGTTTTAGCAATAGGATGCTAGAACTTAAAGCCTCCAGAAATATGCGATGATTTGTTTCCAGTTGCCTTCAAAGTTTAAGCCTTTCATGGCCCAATAGTTCTCACTTTTTCAATCAGACTCATAAACAAGGAAGAAATATTTGCCTATCAGGCAAAGTAAGGTTCATGACTCTTAAAAAAAATCACTCCAAAAACAGAATTCTAAGGGCCTGCCTGGCCGATGGCCTGATCATAAAGGATCTAGGTTAAGAAGCTGACCCTGGGCAAGGCATAGAGTACTGAACCCTTACCACTTCTTTGGTCAGGATGCCAAAATACAGGGACTGTCCCAGCAAGTCAGGCAGCTTGACAAACAAGTTTTTCAAAGAGCTGGGTTTGGTTTTTTTTAAGTGAACTACCCCACATGCCTTAAATAATATGTCCATATACTTTGGGGGTGATGATCCTTCTCCCCCAAGAACCATGGACCTGAGAGTTAAGAAGAAAAAGTAGAGATGGGGAGTGTTCTCCAAACTATATTTCAGTGACACTACAACTAATCCTTTTTTGCTTAAAACTCATAATTTGTTACTCGAAGAGGGAAGAAAGTCACAGTCTTGTTGGTGAAGTGACCTAGTAGCTATGTCATAGATTCTGAATGAATGCATTCCTATTCTGACCTCTGACATAAGTGCTTAAAGGCAAACTGATTTTCAATCCTGGGGCAGAAAAAGCACTTCAGAACTCTAATGCCATCAACTCCAGTGACCCTGTTAAAGCACCATGGGATGCAGTGACACACGGTAGAAGAGAAACTGTGTTTGCTTCACTGTAACTACATATTTTCATTTCCAAAGCCTAGAAAGGCATGGATCTTGTTCCCACATACTGATTGCAGGTCCTAGCCAATTATGGCAAACCTAAAGGGAATGATCCTATTTCTTGGTTCATACTGGAATTTTCAATACTCTCAACTCATAGAGTTGTTTACCATCGCTTGGTTTCTGTACAGTGATGGAAATGAACTTCTGCTTTGTAATTGTCAGACAGCCAAACACTGACTTTGAAGTACTCAGGAGGACCAACTTAGAGGCAAACATTTTAAATGAATGGTGAGAGATCATTGGTAGAAATGGAAATTTCTATCTGTGTATACAGAGTAAATGCGGGATCTTGAAGCCTCAAGAATTTCTGAATTTGAGGAAGACAATAGCTTCCTTCTCAGTGAACAAGAGCCTTAGGCTGTAGAGGCTGAGTCAATTCAGAACCCCAGGCTTTAGCTCTAAATCCCTAATTCCCCCTCTGTTCTCATCTAGTTCAACTTGGATTCCAGAATCTCAGCCCATTTGGATCCCCCTAATTATGTGCAAGATAAAATCCTCAGGGTTAGGACTTTCCCATCTCTTTCGATCTCTGTGTGAGTTTATCTCTTGCCTCTCTGGCTCTCTCTCTCTCTCCCTCCCTCTCTCTCCCCCTCCCCTCTCTGCATGTCTGTCTCTATTTCTTGTCTATATCTTTATCTCTATCTCTCTGTCTGTCTGTCTCTCTCCATAAGGCACCAAGTCAACATACCAGTCCTGCTATCCATGGGCCTTTCCTTATCTTACTAATAATGTATTTGGTTTATCTTACCCATATCTCATTAGAAATTTATTCCATTGACCAATCAGCTGAGACATGGGTTCCGTGTTGGAGCATGAGGCAACATATATCGCTCAGAGGAAGTCAACGCATTTTCCTGTTGCAGAGCCATAGTTAACTCCTTGCTCTTTTCTTCCCAATCTTTTTTGGCCCCCATGATGATGGAAGAGAAGAGGTATTTAACAAAGTTTTCCAGAAAATACTACATGTTCCCTAAATCCATTATTAGCTTAGACATCCTTTATGTCCATCTACTCAACTACCAAGACCACTGCTGCTAACCCCATTTTGCAGTCAACATAACTAAGGCCCTCTGATTGACAAATGGATGGCACACAGAATCTATAACTCTAGGGACAAAAAACACATTTCTGAGACCTTAGCTTTCCTAGAGATGGGAGAATAGGGGAGAGCAGTTCAGAACTCTATTCAAAGATTTTGGGCTGAATGATGGAGGCAAATGAAATACAAACATGCTGGAAGGCAATATGATCCAGAAAAACAGAAAACACTCTCCTCTCTGATAAGAGAGTGGTTATAATAGCCTGCCGCAGAACTTAGGACAGAAGGGTAGGGAAGGCCATGAGATTGGTGGGTGAGACTGTAGAATGGCCCATGTGAATGAGAGATGACTGAAGCACTTTGATGCCAATGTTGTGGGATGATTGAAACAGCTGCCTAACAAGTTTTGGTCATTAGTGAAATTCCTCTCCCTTCCTCCAAGTCCATCCTCCCACTGGCTCATGCTTCTACCCAATGACTTTTCATAAATGATTTGCAGAGAACAGCAAATGCAACAGTTTGTTGAGAACTGGTCACTAGACAAAGATTTCCCATCTTCCCCTTCTGTATCCCCTATGACACCAAATTCTATATAATAGCAGTCTACATGTACATTTCAAGTCTCAAGCCAGACCTTGAAAAGGGGATCATTTTAACTCACTACTACCAGAAATATCTTTGATTCCATTTTATTGTTTTGGGTCACTGACATCCACCTCTGTCCAAGGCATCAAGGTTAATATGAGCTAATCTAATGCCTTTAGAGTGGCAAAATTCCAAACCAATAAGATTTGAAAATCTGAAAATTAAATCTGAAAAAAAGATGCCAAAAATATAAATTGATTTAAAAGTGATAGATAAATCCATGATGGGAACCAACTTAAGTCCTTTGCAAGACTTAAGACACTATATAAGTGTGAGCTATTGCTATTATGACATGTCATGAGTTTTCAGATTTCCATGTGAACATGCTAAGAGTTCCTGGCGGCAAGTCCCTAATCTCAGGGGAAATTCGGCTGGAAAATAGTTACTTTGACATCTCTCTAGTCACCACATTCTCTGTAATAGCAGCACACTTTTAAACTTCCAACCCGAAAGCCAAACTTTCTAAAGTTCTTCTTCTGGCTCACCAGCCCCAGAGATGCCCTCATGGTGCCCTCAGGCCTGTCATGGAATGTTTGTGGTGCAGAACTAACACCAGCCTTTTCTGCCCTATGTTGTTAAGGTCAGGAGGGATCTTTATAATCTAGACTAGATATACGCAAATACACAGCTGCTAGTCACTTGATTTCCTAGCAGGTCTGCCCTTAACTCCCTTTCCAGCCAGCTGAAAATTACCCATCATCAAACCCTCACAGCAGACCATGGGTCTGTCTCCTCCTTCAAAGAGAAAGTTAAAGCATGGAACCAAAGTCCTTGGTGACCACAGCTAGCTTATTATGCTAGGACTTAACACACCCTCAAATCTAGACATTTATGTGTCATCCTTTCCTTATCCTCCCCTCAGTAAGGAACACTAAATCACTATCACAGACTCTGATCATTAGAGTTGCCAGTTCTCTGTGAACAGCAAAGCTGACCTAGATTCAGAGGACCTGGCTTCTATTCCTAACCAAGGCAGACTTGGGTGCTAGATTCCTAAAGCTAGATTCTCTCTTTTTCTCCTTAAAGCTCTTTTCCTTTCCTTAGGAATACCAATCATAGGGTGATATGCTTAGAGCTATAAGGCAACTAAAAGATCATCTAGTCCAATTTCTTCATTTTACAAATGACTCACCTGAGGTCTAACGTGGTTACATGTCTCGCTGACTTAATTGGGTTGATCAACTTGTTTTTAAAGTGTTCTAATAAATATATTTCAATGTAATTGGTTTTCTTTATAATCTTGTGGGTTTTGGTTTATGTATTTTTAAAACATTATTTGGAGAAAGAGTCCTCAGTCTTCACCAAAGGGATCCATGACACAAAAACAGTTAAAAACCTCAACCCTAGAGTTTGTCTTGATCTCCTTTTGCAGGAACAAAAAGAACAGGAGCCTAAGTCCCTAAAACAGGATGTGCTAGAGCCAGTTTGGATCAGCTTGTGAAAACTGAATGTTAATTTTTTAGTGTGAGCATGTTATACCTTGGAAATTAGAAAACACTACAAATCAAGCCTTGATTTTATTATTTTGATTGCCTAGACTTAAAAAATTGATGGAGAAAAGATTAATAATATTGCAGATTAAACTTAAAAGTATGTCATTTTCGTCTTTTTTTTTGAGAGCCAGTCATTAAACATTTACCAGTTTACCACTGCGTCTAAAAGATGGGCTCATAAAACTCCAGCCAGATTGGAATCATTGGGTTAAATGTGAGCTTTTCTCCAGCTTTCATTCCTGGCACTGAGATACTTCGCCTGGACAAGACCTGATAGTTTGCTTCAAAGGCATTTTGTTTAGATGTGTAAGAGGAGTATGTACAAAGATGTCCTCCTGGGTTGTAGTTTTTCTTAAGCACAAAGAGATAGTCTGGAGCACATACAAAATAAAGCTTTGCACACATTCCTTCTGAGTAGATCTTCCATGGCTTTTCTTGCCTAGTGACAATGAAGCTCAACCACTTCTGCAGTGTGTACATGTGGTTTAACACACTGCTGAGATACCGTTGATTTAAGCAACTGGTTCCTGTGGATTTTTATTTTTTCCACCAGCATTTGTCATTGCTCACAGCACCTCTTGAGTCCAGCCCAGTCAGGACTTCCAAGCAAGCTCCTCCCTATCACTGGCCTGCCAGCTGTAAGGTCATTGGATCCTCATAACTCTCTCTCTTCCTCTTTCTTTCTTTCTTTCTTTCTTTCTTTCTTTCTTCCTTCCTTCCTTCCTTTGTCTTTCTCTTTTTCTCTCTCTCTGTTGCTCTTTCTGCCTTTCTCTATCTTTGTCTCTTTCTCTCTTTCTCAGACCAAGCTAAAGTCTTTCACTGCCAAGATTATCCAGCTCCTGAAAGAATGGACTGAGGCATTCCCCTACGATTTCCAGGATGAGAAGGTCATGAAGGAACTAAAAGAGATCACTCACAGAATCACACAGTGCGATGAGGTAAGAAGGATTCTCCCACCCAATTTCTCCTAGCCTTCCAGATCATTTGGAAAACAAAGCACCTGAATTCCCTGAGAATTTGCTAGGCTGTGGGGGAGGTCAGGGGGTATACAGGATCTTCTGACTGGCTTTGAATAGGGTCACACAGAGAAAGCCTTTGTTTCCATGGTCACAAACTGTCTTCTGGGTAATTTTCCAAAACTGAGTCAATCTCTTTCCCAGAGATTAGGGAAAGTTCAGTTCAACCAATTCCCTACCTTTCAGAAAACAATCCAAAGTCCATATCTTGAAAGTAGTAAGAGGTTATAGGATCATAAAATTTAGAACTGGAAAGGAGAATACCTAGTTCAATGCCCTCATTTTGTAGATGAAACACTAAGGTGCAGAGAATTAAAGTGACTTGTCCTAGGTCATATACAGGTGGCAGTTATAATTGACCTCAGATTAGAACCTAGGTTCCTTGACTCCCAATGCATTGGTTTTTCTGCTATAGTAGCATTTTCAACACCGTATATAATATAATTTGTAAAGCTTTAGAAGGGGTGGGAAAAGAATGTCAAAGAGCCAGAAGAACAGCTGAGTGGTCTCTATAGTCACAGTAAATACCACTGGGCTTGGAGTCAGGAAGACCTGAGTTTGCATCTTGCTTCTGACACATTAGCTATGTGATTATAAGTCATCAGGCCAGTCAACTTCAGTTTCTTTATATGTAAAATGGTCATAATTAGCACCTACTTCACAGGGTTGTTGTGACGATCAAGTGAGATAAAATATGTAGAGTTTTGCAGATCTTATAATGCTATACAAATGTTAGCTATTATTATTATAAGTATAGGTAGGCAGAAATAATCATTTATATTTGTACTAGTTTTTCATAGTTTTCCAAAGTTTACCACTTAAATTTACCATCACCACCAAATTTACCATTAAGTTACCACTTACATTTACCATTTAAAATAGGGTAGAACTATCATTATTATGACCATTTTACAAATGAGTAAATCAAGTTTCAGACACATTAAATGATATCCCCTAGCACACATAGTAATTTAGTAGAAACATTAGGATTAGAGCTTAAAGCCTTTGACTCTCAAGGTTCAGGCATTTTCCACTGCACTATTTTGATTTCAAGAATTAAAACCTGAAGATCTTAGGGAAAGTTCAATTCAAGAGGAAGAGGGAACCAAAAACTAGTTTAGGTCAGAAATCAGGTTCAAAGGATGCTGATAATGGCCCCCAAGAGCAGCATGGAAAGGGAAGCCTCACTGGGGATGGTAGAGTGGAGAAAGTCTATATGGGAAATGTCAAGGGGACGTACAGAAGCATATGTCAGGTGTCACTCACCTAATAGACCAATAGGGCATGGGCTGTGGAGGGAACAGCAGAAATAGGATCGTTGCTGCCATGACTCTTTCTGGTCCCATTATCACAACAAATTATGTCTTCTTCAAGCTGGCTGCTTTCTTAATAATGTCTGGTCCTCAGTGACTCAAATTGACATGACTGATGAGATAGCTATTTATCCCTTTCAACTCAATTTCCTAATGAGAATCCTTCGGCAGCACCTGTGAAGTAGTAGAAAGAATGTTCCAATCGAACCTGGCATCCTAGCTGGTTCACCTCTGGGCCAGTCTCAGTTTCCTCAATCTCTAAAAGGGCAATAATGATGGATCATGGCACTCCTCACATCATAGGGTTGTTCTGAGGAAGTCACAAGTGCTAAACACATGTAAGCTGGGATTCTTAACAGCTGTCACCTTCTCAATTTCCCTATTTTTTAGCCTCAGGAAGGATGGCTCTGTAGAAACAGTCAACAATTAGAAAGTCAATAGTCATCATATGTGAAAGCATTACATTAAAGTTCGCAGCAGATAAACTCTGGGGTGCTGAAACTGCTGGGTCTAAATAAGCAGAGATTCAGGACAAATTAGGCAGCCCAGTAACCCAGGTAGGTGAGATGCAGGTGAGGGATTCGGGCAGATGCTCTTGACAGCTCACTCAGCAAGGCTCTCAGGCACACTGGGGCATGTCTTTGACAGATCAGTTGCTGAGTAGCAACCAAGGCCCATTTCTCACGCACATAAACTCTAAGCCAAGTCCTTCAATACTAAGTAAAAGAATCAGCTTAAAGCTAGTGCTACCCCTCCAGCAAAGGAATCTCCTTAATCATTATGAAGGAAAACCTCCAGGGAGGCAGGAAACAAAGCCACTTTAAGAACAAAGCCATAAAAAAAGAAATCGCTGCCATGTGCAGGAGTAATTTAAGAAATAGAGGAGTGAGACCAGCTTGGTGAGAGTGGCATTTATTTAGCATTTTGTAAACACTGAAGGCTTTTGCTTACTGAGCTCACTTGACCCCTACCACAACCCGTTACAGGAGGGAAGGAGGAGAGGTTAGATGCTACTGGTATTATTAACTCCATTTTACAAAGGAGGAAACATTGCCCAACACCACTCATGACTCCAAGTCCTGGATTCTATACACTGTTATTACACAGCTTCTCTCATTAATAACAAGCATTTGATCACTTGCTAATTCATAAGTTACTGGGTTTGACCTCTGACACCTGGAATTAGCTTTGAGTCCAATTCATTGGGAATTTTTATTCATTTTTCCAAAGTTTCCCCTTATTTTTGAGGTTAGCCTCAAGGGAACACAAAGCAGAGAAAAAAAGTACCTTTAGAAACCCTTTGCCCCATCCCATGCACTTTTTTCATCTGGTATCTCAGACCACAACTCCAGGTTTCCCATGTACTAACACATTCAATATAGCTTCCTTAAAAAAAAAAAATGGTAATTGCCATAGCAGTTTACAAATAGCTACTTCTCCATCGTAGTCTGATTTCTGCCTCCTGATGAAAGAACTCTGACTGCATTATCTTTCTTTGCTTTGCCTGGGGAACCCACTGCTATGTAATATGAAAGCTTGTTTTATTGGAGGTAGGGAATTGATAGTTCTGTCTCCACTCTTAGGTAGGCCTGAGTTCCTTCCAAAAAGTTGTCCAGCTAATCACACCTCTGGCCCAGGAACATTAGAATCCAAAGCAAATAAATGCTAAACAGCTTGGAGGAAGGACATGGGCTTAAATGATGGTCGTTCACATAAGAGAAATTGAACTCAATCCTGATTATGGCTTGGTAACTACCTCATTTTCAGACTCTGGGCATAGATAGCATATCACATTCCATTTTTAAACTTAGTATAAAAGCCATAGGAGGGCCTTTGTTTCCAGAAGGCCACATTGTTTTGTTTTGTTTTTTCTCCCACCACCATTTCCATCTCTCCCTACTGATCAGCTCCCTCCTCTGCCAGGAAAGATGCTGGGACTGGCCTTCTGCCAGGACAGGTGGTGACTAGCTGCTGAGCTTCACTGAGCATGCGTCTGACTCCTGACAGTCTCAGTCCCTGGAGAGGGTCAGCTTCAGGAATTTGTCCAAAACACATGCACACAGATAAGAGAGCTGCCCTGCAACTTGCTCCAGGCAGAGTACCAGCTGTTGTCGAGCGCCTCCAGAGCAGGAAGGGAATTTCACTGATGGAGGTCTTTCCATTTCCTATTCCCCAAGGTCTGCTTCTCCCTTATCCCCGAGCTTGTGGTCATTAGCATATAGAATAGTTGTCAGCCTCATATAGTGAGGAGAGCATGTGGGTGTTGGAAGCCAAACTCTGACTCTTACTAAGCTATATGACCATGAGCCTTTTGGAGGCTCCATTTTCTCATCTGTAAAGTGGGGATAATAATACCCACAGGGCTGTTGTGATGATCGGGCAAGATACTGTAAAGTTTTCATAAACTCAGTGATAAATAAAACTAGCTATTATCCGTAGTAGTATTGGCAGAGGAAGGTATAATGATAAAATTATGCTTTTTCTGACTGATACTTTTTACTGAGTAATAATATATGTAGTGCTGCACTTAATTAGATAAAGGATGATGGTATCTGCCTTCAAGGAACTTACAATTACACTGAGGACAAACAATTGATACATGAAACAGAATTTTATATATATATTATATATGTCACATATAATATATATATATATATATATATATAATTAAAGTGCTCAATTGTATGGTTCTGGAAGAGAGTGATTAACAATATCAACAAATAATAATAAAATAATAAACAGGGAAAGTTTGTCAGAGAAGTGAGCCTTGAAAGTTGGGTAGACTTTGGATATGTAGGGAAGGGTGCATTCTACAGGGGGTAAAGAGAACAGAAAAAAGACTTAAAGTCTGGAATATATATGAAATGTGTAAGGAGATAATGAATAGATCAGACTAAATGCTCTATGTTGGGAAATACTGGGAGAGATGGTTAGTAAAGTACAGCAGCTCTAGGTTAAAAGGTTTCGATCTGGTATGGTCAACAAAGGGAAGTCCTATAGGTTCAGTTCAGAAAAGTCTTAGACAGCCTTATCCAGAATGAATTAGTCAGAAAAAGTCTTAAGGAAGAGTGACCAATTTGAAGGCTATTCTAGAAATCCAAACCTGGGGTGATGAGAGCCTTAGTGAAGGTGGCAACATTGGAGAGCAGGAGAAAATGGGGAAAAATTAGAAATTTCCAAGGTACCTGGAACAACCTCCTCTCCTCTTCCTAATAAACATGTAATAACAAAGGTTTTGATCACTAATATTCTCCAGATAGAAGGTGATGTTGCCATACCTAGTGTCCTATCTACTATATCCAGCATCTGGGTAGACCAAGGAGTTCTAATGGCTTAATGCATCCCCTCTTCCTTTTGTCTTAGGAGAATGGGACAGTGAAAGCAACCATCACCCAGATGACCCAGAACCTCATCCTGTCCCTTACCACCAGGAACCAGTTCCAGGAGATAAGGGAGAAGTTCCGCCAGCCTGTCACAGACAAAGGGACCATTCTGAAGTCAAAGCCCCAGGCGGCCCAGAAGGATATCTTAAGTGTGTGTTGTGACCCACTCATTCTGGCCCAGCAACTCACCCACATAGAGCTGGTTAGTGTTCTGCTTCCTCCTCCTCCCCAGCCCTCTTCCCAACTTATAACACTTTAAGGTTTTAGTTCTCGATATGCCCTCCAGATCCCCAAAAAAATATATAAAAAAGTTTTGAGAATGAGGTTCTAGCATTCAATTCATTCATATCCATGTCGATGTCTGTGCCTTTGTCTCCATCTATATCATCTATTTCTGTCTCTATCTCTATCTCTGTCATACATTTCTATGTCTACATTTATAGGTCTATAACATAGAACATATAGATACATAAGATTCAGTCCGGTGAATGCCGGAAAGGATAATGAAAATCAACAGAACTGGATCAGAATTACAGGCAGTCTGTAGAAAAAGTAAAGTGAAGGTGATGCCTCACATATCCTGCCCCCAGATAGCTCTGCACCTCCTAAAGGGTTTCAACAAAAAGGGGACAGAGGCATTTCTGGGGCTTCTGGGCTTTATGCGGAAATTTACTTTAAGAAACAATGAAGTTTCACCTCTGAAGAATTAGCCCCAACCACAGAGAAAGAAAACTTAAGGACTCTGGACCCACATAAAGCATACGGCACTGAGAAGAAATTAAATGCAAGGTTCTTAAGGGTCAAGAACATCACTGGGAGTTGGACAGTTTCAGAACTGCCTGCCCCAAGAGTGTCAGGCCACAGAATAAGGAAGGAGTGGACCCCTAGAACTGTGTATTTTTCTGAATACCTCAGTAAACGGGCTCAGAAGGAACTTAGGGATCATATAGGCCAGTCTCACCTCCTGATGCATGAATCCTCTCCACCAGAACCCTAATAGATGCTCATCCATCTACTTAAACATTTCTAATGATGGGGAACTCTCAAATAAGACAGTTCATTCCATGGTTGGACAGCACTAATCGTTAGAAAGTTATTCCTTCTACTGAGAAACCTTCCTTCCTGTACTTTCTACTGTTTGGTCCCAGTTTCTCCCTCCCTGACAACCTCAAATTAATTCTGGTCATTCTTCCACATTATAGATATTTGAAGACAACACACATCCTGAAGTCTATGCTTTTGTAAAGTCCCTCAATCATTTCTCCTAACTTACAGATTATTTCTCAGTCTGGTCTCTTTGAATAGACCAGTCATCAAGTTCAGGGACCATTTTAAATGTCAACACAATATCCTCAGGGTGTCATCATAACAGTGTAGAGTACATTGGAATTTTTATTTCCCATCATCTGGATATCATGCATATTTAGATTTTATTAGCTCTTTTTTCTTTGTATTTTTTTTAAGCAGCCACATCATCTTTTCTAATCTCCTTCCTCCCTATTTTCATGCCAGGAAAGGGTCAACAACATTTACCCTGAGGATCTGATGCAGATAGTCAGCCACATGGACTCTCTAGATAATCACAAGGTGGGTCTTTTTTTTAACCAAGGTGAATAATTTGGGGATCGTCATCCTGCTTTTTGTGGGCCTAAGCAGCAACTTGGCGTTGAGTTACACAGAATTTGTCCTTCAGACTTCCAGGAGAAGGTTTTATTCTTGTACTGTGTGGAGATTTGTTAAAAACTAGGCTTCTAGATGTTCTTTCCCCACCCAGAGATACCTCAAAATGACATGGTTTTTTGACATAGGAGGAATGCTTGCTTTTGGCTCTAGGTGTATGGACTTTAGAAACAAGAATACAGAGAAAATTGGGTCCTCTCCTTGGACAAAAGAGATCTTCCCCTAACTCTCTTCGTGCTCTAAATAACATGCAAGAGATCAGAAGGACACAGAAGACCTTACTTAAACCCAAACACAAAATATCAAAAATCATAACATTTTTTTCCTGCTCATTAATAGGTTTCTAATTTGGGTTCTGAAATTGGTTGGTGTTACGGATTATATCCTTCTCTGTTCCAATAGAACACATCAAATGAAGACCAAGGAAGAGAAATGAGTGGGTGGGATAGAAATGGGTGAGGGGAGAATCAATTCCTTAACTTAATGGGATTGCCTTGTCCACCATTTAAACCCCTGGCTCACTCCACCACTCATTAACATCCAGCCTCTTTGTTAGCTAGGCCTCAAAGAATCGCTAGGGTGGGGAAATCAGGTTTGATGTCAGAACTGGAGAACTACTGTATAGTGGCTGGGGAAAGACAAGACAGGGCCTGTACTATACAAGAGCAACAAATCCTACAATTCGTGTTTCCAAAGAGAACAGATGAGAGTCCTGGGAAGTTAACAGAGGAAGAACTTTTGCTTGACCACAGAGATCTTCTCTCTCTCCTTCCCAACTCCATCCCCATCTAATTTTCTTTTTCAAAAGGCCCTATCCCCTCACATGCAACTTGACACTCTCCGTGGGTAAGGCCAGGAGAATTCTATCTTGTGATAAAGTGAAAAAGTTTTGAACTCTCTCCTTCTCAAAGCCCAGGACTGATTTATGATCTCTTATCTCTCAGTGCCGTGGGGATGTAACCAAGACCTATACCCTAGAGGCCTATGATAATTGGTTCAACTGCCTGAGCATGCTGGTGGCCACAGAGATTTGCAGGGTAAGTGGTTGTGCGTGTCAGATCTGTGTTTTGAACAAAAGCTTTTCCATATGTGATGACACCCTGTCCTATAAGTAAGCAGTTTATCTTCTATCCCACCATCTGACTAAGAAAAAAATAAATAAGACATAAACCTTTCATATACACAGGGATGGAAATTTTCTCCCTACTTGTCTGAAGATACAACTCAAATTTTCAATTTCCACCTTTACCTGGAAGTCTTCCCTAATAAAGCAGCCTATCCTAATTTCTGCCTTTTCTGTCTACCATAGAACAACTACGTGGCATAATAAATCTGGCCTACAGACAGGATAGACCTGAATTCAAATATGGCCTTAGACACTTACTAGCTGTGTGACCTTCAGCAAGTCACTTAAACCTTTTTGCCTCAGTTTCCTCATCTGTAAAATGAGCTGGAGAAGGAAACAGTAAACCACTTCAGTATGTCTTCCTAGAAAACCCTAAATGTAGTCACACAGCATCAGACACTTAACCTGTATTTGCCTCAGTTTCCTCAGCTGAGGATAATAACAGCACCTCCTCCCTAGGGTCATTGTGAGAATCAAATGAGAAAATGGTTGGGAAGTGGCTGCCACACAGTAAGCACTATATAAGGCTAGTTGTTATTATCATTATTGCTTCCTTTTCCTTCCCCCCACTTTTTTTAGAGAAGTTAGGGACCTGATCCTATCCCATTTGGGTCACTTTATGGCATGCAATCTGGCTCTGCTTTGTGTGGTGTATGAATTTTGTCTCTCCAACTTGACTATGAATTTCTTAAAGGAAGGATTGTGTTTTTATACTTCCCATCTCTCCCATGGCCCTGGTCCAGCTGTGGTCACACAGTGCGTGCTGAATGAGTACATGTCAGTCAGAAATCACATCACTAGAAATGAACAGGATAAAATGGATCTGAATCAGCACTCTAGGGCTAATCCTGCACAGCCCCTAAGATGGTTTGGTGCCAAAAAGATGGAGGTGGGCACATGCAGCTGGGACGGAGTAGTTTTTACGTCCAGGATGCTAAGAACCCCTCCTAGAAATTAACCTTTTGGCATGGGGGGGTGGGGCAGAGTTGCAGATACTTTCCTGCTACCGGAAGGATCCCTTTACAACTGGATGGGGAGGGCTGCCTGGGGAATACCCCACCCCTGGAAAAATAAATCCAAACTGACCCTCTCTGCTTCCTCTCTGGCCTTGAGATCGCTCCTTCGAGAATACTGTTTGGACCACAGTTTTTGAGGGCCGAGATATTTGTGTTAAAATAATGCCTTCTTCCCTACTTTGGGGAAATGACTTTTGGGGAAATTTCAGTGACTCTACCTATGCTTACTCACCTCTGGGACTGTGAATATATGCTTAGATATTACATCACAGTGTCTAGGTATGGTTACATTTTTTTAAAGTCTAGGATCAGTCTTAAAATGAGATCTTTGAATGTGAAAAAATGTCATACGTTCAAAAAAATACCCCTTTATAGGCAACACTCAGGTTTTCTATAAAAGCACATTTTGAGGAAAGTATGGCCTATTTTTGGACCAATACTATAAATGTGTTACAAAGATATATGAGAAAGACAAGTGAACTTCATATCTTTCAGACTGCATCTAATCAGTCTCCATAGAGGCATTTCAGAGAGAGAAAATAGAGATTAATTACAATATTCTTTCCAAGTGTCACAGAGCAGAAGTTGTAGCAGCTATAGTCTGAATGTATCAGCCTCCTGAAAGACTTGTCTGAAAGCTGTTTTTTTCCTTCAGGTGGTAAAAAAGAAGCAAAGGACAAGAATGGTGGAATTCTTCATTGATGTGGCAAGGGAATGTTTCAACATTGGGAATTTTAACTCCATGATGGCCATTATCTGTGAGTGCATGGCCCTCTGCACCACCTTCTGGCAACACTTAAAACCTCTCATCCTTTCATTTCAGTTTTAAGACTAGGGCTTTCTGGGAGGCCAGGTTGCATTAACTGATCATTGAATTAAGCTGAAAGCCTCTTCATTTCCTCCAGTTTTGTGGGGATTTTTTTTCTTTATCATTCTGTCTCTCCCACCCTACAAATTGAAACAACACTCCTTTCACAATTTAGAGTGGCATTTTAGTTGGAAAATTATCCCTTGAACTGATTCCATGGTGCTTTTCTCCCTCTCACAGCTGGTATGAACCTGAGTCCAGTGGCACGACTAAAGAAAACATGGTCCAAAGTCAAGACCGCTAAATTTGATGTTCTGGAGGTATGTGCTGGGTTACTTGGCATGGTGCCTAAGAAGAACTAATAGTCACACCATAGTGTTCTAGCATATGATGAGGCCTTGGGCCAGGCATCAATAAAGTGAGCTACCATGGTCTCCCAACCCTGAGCCCTCTAAGGGTCTCCCCATAGTGCTGACTTTGACATGATAGTAACCTAGTCTAGAAGAAGCGTCCGTAGGCATCTTCTGTCTTTTTAAGACAGAAGGAAGAAGAAAACGTAAGCAACTAAAAATTCCCTCACCTTCTTTCCTCTACTCCTAGGCCTCTTCCTCAAAAAGTATAATGCTGGAAATTCCACCATTACTACTTCATTCCTTTTGATTATTCTTAATGCGCACATAACACTAGAGCGTGACACTGTAAGATGACCTCAGTGTTGACAACCTAGTGTAAAGGAAGAATTTGAGAGCAAGTGTTGATGTTGGGCTGACAGGAGAGCTCATGAAAGTATTATGTTGTCCCTAGGGACCAGGGGTAGAAACTAAATAAGATAGATGATGAAGCAGGGTGTCTGTTTCTGAAGGTTTGTATTTGCTTCATCATGGTCAGGCCAGCTTTGTATCTATATCTCCCTAGCAACCACTTTGACTTCGTACCAGGAAATCCCCATGCTCTGTATACTCAGTGATTTGTCCTCCTCCCTTTTTTTTTCCATTTTCTTTCTTAGGGTGGTTTTTCTTATTTTCTTTATTAGGGAACCAGACCTTATGATTCAAAATGAAAGACTTCCCTCTAGTGGCAGGATCTGAGATGAGACCAAGGTTAGGTTTTTGGTTTTGGTTTTGGTTTTGTCTTCCAGAAAAGAGACTAGAGTGTCTTTCCATAAGTCAGTGTTGACTGGTTACTGAAAGGGGGATAAAGTGTTCAGCCATGAAGAGACCTAGCAGGAAAACTTTGAGGTATAGGACTTGAAAGCCTTGAAAGAAGAATAGTTGGCTCATGTCCCATTCTTCCCACCTGCAGCACCACATGGACCCATCCAGCAACTTCTGTAACTATCGAACTGCCCTGCAAGGGGCTGCCCAGAGGTCTCAGACTGCCAACAGCAGCAGGGAGAAGATAGTCATTCCAGTTTTCAACCTCTTTATCAAGGACATCTACTTCCTGCACAAAATACACACTAACCGTCTGCCAAATGGCCAAATAAACTTCAAGGTAAGCCCAGGGACTTTTCAGTAAGAAGTATTCATGGTATATGTAAGAGGAGGAGGGTGATGAAATAGAGTTGGAAGATATCTTAGAGGTGATTTAGGACAACCCTTACTCAACACATGAATCACTTTTATAATACCCCTAAGGAGACTGAAAGCAGCCCTCAGAGTGCTGGACAGCTAATAAGTGAACACTGTAGACAGTTGGGAAACAATCAAGTCCTGGGATGAGTGACATTGACCTGACTCTAAGTATAATCTGAACATTTCAAGAAGGAAGAGGTCATTGAGGGCTGGACAAGCCTTAGAGAAGAGGGAAGATGAGCTGAGTGCTAAAGAAGTAGTATTTGACAAAGGGAAAAATGGGAGGAATTTAGGATTGGGGAGAGAAGGGTGAGTGGATGGATTCTGTGACCAAAGGTAGGAAAGAAATGAAAGAATATCAATGTGACATAGTAGAAATACAACTAGATTTAATGTCAGAAGATCTGAACATGAATTCACTGCTATTCATTATCTGCATCTCTTAAAAGTAGTATCTCATCAGGTCAGTTTTCTCATTTGACAAGTGAGAAAGTTAGAAGGGATGATCTCTAGGGCCCTTTTAGGATCAGAGGATGATAGATTTTAGGTTTGGAAGGGACCCTAGAAGCCAACAAGTCCAGTCCCCTCAAATTGAGACTGAAGTTAAATAACTTGCCCAGGGTCACACAGCCAGCAAGGATCTAAGGCAAGATTTCAACTAAGATCATTTCAGCCTCCAGTGCACGACCTACCTTCTAAGTCTCTTAAGTAAAATAACGATGATGACAATGATGATAGCTCATATTTATATAGCAATCTAAGGTATGCAAAATATTTTACAAACATTATTTCCTTTGATCCTTAGAAGTAACCTATGAGGGAGATACTGCAATGATTCCCATTTTACAGATGAGGAAACTGGGATTCTGAAAGATGAAGTGATTTGTCCTGAGTCACACAGCTAGTACATGTCATATGTGAATTTGAAGCCAATTTTTTTTTTATCCAGTCCTCAATCCATGATGCCATGGATTTTTTACAATTAGTTGGTGCATGGGGCTAGAAGGAGACAGGAATAAAAAGTAGGGTGAGATAAGGTAGGTAGGGGTAGTGCCAGAAAGAAGTCATTGCTATTCTAGCTGAGACCACTGGGTGGTGCCATCGTGCATAGAGCTCTGGGCATGGCATCAGGAAGACTGATCTTTCTGAGTTCTAATCTGGCTTCAGACACTGCGGGGTGACCCTGTGTAAGTCATTTAACTCTGTCTCAGTTTCTTCACCTGCAAAATAAGCTAGAGAAAGAAATGGCAAGCAACTACAATTGTCTTTCTCAAGAAAATCCCAGATGGGGTCATGGAGAATCTGACATGAGTGAAATGACTGAAATAACATCAAGACAATGTAGGGGCAGCTGGGTAGCACAGCGGAGTCAGGAGGACCTAAGTTCAAATCCAGCCTCTGACACTTACTAGCTGTTTGACTCCAGACAAGTCACTTAACCTCAATTGGGTCCAAAAAGAATAATAATGTCCGTAATACTTTAAAGGAGGCAGAGAAATATAAGACTGAATCCTTGTCTTAAAGGAATCTGCCACATTAAAAAGTGAAATAGAAAGTGTAGGTAAGAGATCTGACCTGAGGATGTCTGTCCTAGGGATCTAAATAAATCTGTTTAAGGTCACAATAGGAAAAACGGTATGGGCTTGTGTAGTCAGGGAAGGTTTTGTGGAGTAGGTTAGACTCAAGTTGGGTCCTGAAGGATGGACAAGGTTTGGATATGTGGAGAAGAGAGAGAGAGGGAATTCTCAGTGAAGGAAACAGGTAGAGAGGTGGGAATGTGTACAGAGACTGAATAAGGGGAGTTTAGGTTGGAGTCAGATGTAGAGGAGCATTTTGAATGTCAAGTTAGTACTGAGAGACACAGAAAGAAATGAGGTATTTCTTAAAATTACTGAATGGAAGGGATGTTAAGAGTCTAGTCTACCACCACCATCACCACACACACACACACACACACACACACACACACACACACACACACACACATACACACACACGAGTTTTATAGATGAAGAAATAGTGGTTATGATTTTCTCAAAGACACAATTCAGGATGAAACTTTAATTCAATAGTCCATTTCCTTGATACCATAGGACAGGGCAGGGATTAGAGCTCTAAATTTCCTCTAAGACTCCAGAATCAGAAAAATTGCTGTTTTCTGGCTAAGTTCTCTCTTACAAAGAGAAGGAAGCTGTCAGCCATTGGCAGATAACTCTGCCTCCCAGCCCTCAGTTTTTTGGCTTAACCTCTTATGTCCACGTAGACAGCAATGTCTCCCAAGAACCAGCCCAGGCTCCCCAAAGTGTCAAGCAGATCTATCTAGACACAAATTAGAATGGAAAGAGACGCATACAACAAAAAGAAAAGGCAGTCAAATATACAGAAGTTTATGCTTTCATATTCATTATTTCACCCAATCTTAAAAACATATTCTCCATGTGATATAGAGGTTGCTATCCTTATTTGATTGATAAAGAAAGACTCAGATGTTAAATAACTTTAAATAGACCACTGAACAAATTAGTAATAGGGCTCTAAACAGAACTCAGGTCCTTGGACTCCTCTTTAGAATACTTTGCTCCACGCTTCCTCATTCAATTTTTTTTGGAGCTTAATTAATGTTTATTGATCGACTGACTCTTGCCTTTTGTAGAAATTTTGGGAGATTTCCAGACAAATTCATGACTTTATGACATGGAAACAGGTGGAATGTCCTTTTGAGAAAGATAAGAAGATCCAGAGTTACTTACTCACAGCACCTATTTACAGCGAAGAAGGTAAAATCTTTTCATCTATCTCAGCTCCCACCTTTGTAAGAAGGGCAGTTATATGTCAGTGCCACGTCGATAGCCTGGGGTGGAATGGCTCTTCACAGAACATTATCCTATGTGTGAGGTATTGAAGTAACTCCCACCCTGTGAAATAATTTAGATTTTCCCAATCCAGTTGTAAAGCAATTTAATTTCAACTCTTGGTCCTGAATTCTCCTCATACCTTTTACTCTCTCTCCCTGCTACAGGGGGTATGGGGAGGGGAGAGCTTTGTGGCTGTGTTTGAAGGAATGCTGGAGAGAGAAGTATGAGCTTAGTGAAAAATGCCTGATCACCCCATGCTAATGAGTATTCCCTTTTTAGCTCTCTTTGTAGCATCCTTTGAAAGTGAAGGTCCAGAAAATCATATGGAAAAAGACAGCTGGAAGACACTCAGGTAAGCAAAATTTACTTAAGAAAATGACTCAAAAGTATGAGATGGCAACCAAGAACACTGCTGCCCTCTTGAGCTGCTTTAAGAGAGAGGATCATGTTCACCCGGAACATTGTGTCCAGTTCTGGATGCCCCATTTTAGGAAGGACACTGAGAAGCTTTAGGGTCCAGCAGAGGACAACTAAGATAGCAAAGAGCCATATGAGGAGAGAACTGAAGATGTTTAGCCTTGAGAAAAGATTCTGGCAGTGAGTCAGGAAAGATGTCTCTGTGTGTCTCTGAAGGGCTAGCACTTGGAAGAGGGGATACATTTGTGCTGCTTGGTCCCAGATGTCAGAAGTAGGAGCAATGGATGGAGGAAAGAGGCAAATTTAGGCTTCAAAGCAAACAGAAAAAAATAGCAAAAATACAAGCTTTTGAAACCATGAACAGGTGCAGCCATTCATATGCAAAACTTCCTACTAATTGAAGCCATTCCACATCATTGGAGGCAGTCAAGCCAAAGCTAAATGGACACTGAGATTCTAGGAAGACTGTAAACACCCTGTGGTCAGCCCTATGGTCTATCAACCTAAGGATTCTGACCAAGGTACCTAGGAATGGTTTATAGAAGCACAGTATTATCCTCCCTGACAATACCAGACATTGGAGATATAACCTAAATATCCCAGCCTTCCCCTTAATATGCAATCTGTTCTGGATCTACCACTTTTCTTAGACATGTCTTTATTTCTGGTATGTTCCAGCCAACATTATGCAAGGGCACAATTCCCTTCGGTGCCCTTTCATTTACATCTCACATTTAATTTGCAAATAATGGAAAACGGAAGCTCTTACCACCTGCCTAATATATATTTTTTTCTTTTTCTCCAAATTTAGGACAACTCTCCTTAACAGAGCCTGAAATTTCAGGGTGCAGCATATAGAAGTGAAGGAAAAAAGCACATGAATGAACCAAGTTTTTATCCTGAATGATAAAAGGGGTTGAGATGAGCAAGACCTCACTGGTTGGGGTCTGTTTTGTATATATCTTTTGTGAGGACAAAAAGGGTAAATATTTCGTGCATCAACCTTAAGGCACCTAAAAAATGAAGGGTTTTGTTTATTTTAAATATCAGGGCAGGGCCCTGTTAGGGGACAGGGGGGATTATCATGGGAGAGAGTATCCATGGTAATGTCTTAATCTAATAAAATGTAGATTTTTATTTTCCATGTTTGATTACTTCCATCTTAAAAAAAATAAAATTTAAAAACCCAACCAAATACAACCTGAACACTGCACAGGTTCAGTGCCCTATCAGACAGTCTCTACAGCAGTGTCTCTCTAAAGTCGGGGACTAGTGCCTTATAAGGTACTGAAATTGTCTAGTGTACCTATTCCTTTCAAGCTGGAAGTAAGCAAATTCAAACCAGGAGGGATGGAGACCCAGAAAGCAGCTACATATTTGTAAATATATGGGGAGATATTATGGCACATGGACTACAGCATACCTACCTATAATAGCAAAAGGGCATCATTCCATTTTTTCTGACCTTGTTAGAAAAAAGGGATCATTGCTAAAGCTATGAGGAGTCTTATATCTGAATGCTTCTGGAGATGATTATTTGAGTTTGGGCTATCAGTAGTTTACATTTTCATTTTCCTTTATCAGGGATTTATTGGGAAGGGGAGGGAAACAAGCTTGTATGTAATCTACAAACTACACACTTAGATACAGAATTTTCCCTAATGGCATGTCTGGCCAATTATTCCTAGGAGCCTTTCAGAGAAAAGGGGGAAAAAAGAGTAAATCTAAAATAAGGCAAGGGAGGTAGATGCAAAACAGAGGTCAGTTTTTAAGGCTGTAGCAAGAAAGAAAATAGTACCAGAGTACTGTGGCATTTCGGGCCATCCTTTGAACCCCAGTGCAAAGTGAAAATTAGGCTCTTCTGCCAGCCAGTTGATACTAGATGATTACTCCCTCCTTCCAACTGTTCTCATATAGTGTTTAATTGGGATACTGAAAAACTGAATATTAGTAAAATCACTGACAAATGTAGCCATTCATATGAAAAAATGCCCATTATTAGAAAAGATTTTCTATATCTCCAATTACAGCAGTAAATTATTTCCCCCATATCCACTTCAAAGGAGTACACCTTAGCTCGTATCAATCATGAGGAAGTATCAACTTCATTCCATTATATAGCTGGATGATCTCCTATAAACTCATGTTTAAAATACATCTTTCCTCATAGATTTTTGTTTCTAGGCATTCTTTTTTCCCAGAGGATAAAATTGGAAAACCTAGGTAGATGTATTTTGTTTGTTTCCCGTTCCCATAGCACCGAAAGAGGAACAAATGTTGAATAGATGCCTTGAAATCAGATGCTCAGATGGAAGGAGGTGGTAGGAGGGGCTAGCTTAGCAAGACTAGCCTGGAGAGGGGAGGGGGAAGGTGACTGTGTTTGTGATCTGCTGCTATATTCCTGTGCTAAAGAACAGAATTCTCAGCCCTGTGGTAGAGTAAGAATATGTATACTGTATTATTACAGTGTTTTGCACTTTTCAAAGACATTCTAGATCGTACATATTGTCAAACACTATAAAAGGAATTGTATATCAGCTTTGTTTATGTATTTGAGATAAAGAAAGGGATGCTTAAAATTTAAGAAAAAAATATATATATATATTTGAAATGCATTTTTAGACCACTTTCTGTACAAGTATTCAAAAGCTTTCACATAAATGTGCACTTCCCTGGTCGATCAGTTCTAGTGTATACTTGAAATAGACTTGGTGTCTCCATTTGTTGTTACTTTCTTTTCCCAGTTTGATCCATTCATTCCTTACTTACATAAGGTGTTTTGCTATTCTAAGATGAATTACAGAGTATAAAGCTGTACCATAAAAGCAGGATATTCTGTGTGTGACTGGGTGTGCTTGCATCAATAAAAAAAAAAAAGTTGTTTCAACCATGATGACCTTGACTTCTCCTTACATATCTATAGTATCCTTTCAATGAATGAGCTAATTATCTGGGGAATTGTTTATTAAATACTTTTTTAAAAAGACAACCTAGAATCATCTCTGCACCCTCAAAAGAAGAAATAAAACATATGGATGCCTGATGTACTCCCTGCTCCATTATGGGTCCTAGGCTTTAATCCAGAAGAAACTAAAATATTAATGGTACCTTACATTTGCATACAAGATCTTTATACTTTTCAAAGTATGTCTACATTCATCCTTTCAGTCAATCCTCAGAACAGTCATGTGAGGGGTTTTTTTTTTAATCTCTATTTTTATCTCCATTTGGCAGATGTTGTGACCAAAACTCAGAGAAGCAAATTACCCAAGGTCCCATAGCTAGTTCCTTTACAATGTAGCACCTCCCCAAAAGCTTCTCATTTTGAGTTTGGTTTTTACTGAATCTGAGCTTGTGAGTGACACATTTGTCTGCTTCAGAGAGACACTTAAGCTTCTGGACCAAGAGCCATTGGCAGCAACCAACAGAAATCACTAATCGTCCTGTCCTTGATAATCTAAAATAAATGCTGCTCTTTTCAAACCTACTTTTAAAAACTGGCTAAGAAACAAAAATAAAAACAAAAGTTGGTTTTCTCCACAAGTCTCTGGACTAGCTTCACAGAAATTTATTCTCTTATCTTCTCATCTCTTCTTCCTTCTTATCCTAAATGCCCAAACTACCCAAGTTGGAGCCAAATGCAGGCTCCCCATTGTTCAAGAACATAAGCCATTACTGGACATGGCCATCTTGCTTCAATTTTGTCCTTGAGGAAGACTAAACAGCTGCTGGGGTCTGTGTATACCAGTCCGTACAAAATAGGGATTTATTAGCATCCACTTTGACTAGTTAAGGGAAGTAGAATGTTCAAAAGCTATATATCAGAGCCATGAAAGGATTCCTTTGTTCTCAAATGAATCAATAACCCGGGCACTGCTGATAAATAGCAAATGGAGGCGGGAGTATCCATAAATTCACAATGAATATAATTACATTTCATCTTCTAAGCAAGCTCTCACTTCTGTCTTTGAAAAATTAACAAACCACTATTTTGCATGGACAGCAAAATCAAAACTCATCTAGCCCTCCTCCATCAAACCCCAGCCATCTGGTAAAACTACTAAGTCCCAAGGATTCAATCATAGAATGTCAGAGCTAGAAGGAAGAATAGAGATCATCTAGTATTAATTCGGTCCTCTCATTTTACAACTGATAAAAGTGAGTGCCAGAGAGATGATGGGATCTGCCCACTTAATAAAGCTGAAACTCAAACCCTAAACCTAGTGATCTTTCCATTACACCCGGCTCCTAATGTCACATATTCATTTCTCAGAATATCTGAGTACTTATTCTCATCGTAAAAGGCTGTTTGCCACATTAATTTAGCCTCAAAACCAACCAAACAAACAAACAAACAAAAACCTTTCAGATGTATGGACAGCACACCCTTGGCATTCACAAGATGAATAATACAAGACGCAGTAAAACAGATCTGGCTTATGATGTTGTCTGGGTTTGAAAGATTACAGATGACTCAACAATTTCCCTTTGATAAAGTTATTTGGGAAATTAGTGAATTAATTCTTAGATTTAACGGTCTTGCCTGTTAAAAGTCTGGCCTGGAGCTGACAGATAGTTTGTAAGTCTTTATGAATCATGACCAAACATGACCAAAAAGATTATGAATGTATTAAGCATTACAAATTCACCCTACAAATACTTGTGTATTCACCACTGTGCTGCACTGTAATTGATCTTGATATGTTATCCACATAGTGATTCACCAATGGCAGGAACATGTCCTTGGAGATATTCCAATAGTGCCCCAGATACATGTCTGATCCTGTCATTCTCAATGTCCCACTGATAACCAAAACTGAATATCTAACAAGGGTTGTATTGGAACTGATGACCATGGCATAGTACACAGAAACTATCTATCCCATGTATGTCTGAAGCTAAGATCTGTTACTTTAAAATAAATAGCTTACATTTTTTCAGGGGGTCTCAAAAGCGTTATCTCAATTTTAAAATCTGACATCATACAAAGGGGCTAAGATTTTTGGGATGCCCTGTATAGAGCTCTAAGGCTTACATCACAATCCTGTAAGTCAGGAAAGACAAGAACTATCTCCATTTTCCAGATGAGGAAACTGAAACTCAATTTCCTTAACCTATTAAATACTATAATACTATAATAACAAAAAATATAGTTAATTTTAATTAATCTCATACAGATTAATTTTATTTCCCTATCACTAACCCCTCTAAATTACTTTTTTAGAGAGCTCAAGGTGATAGAGCAATCCTTTTCCTCCTTATTACCATTATCACCATCATCTTCACACAACCCACACATGCCTTCTTTCTCAAAAACTTAAAAAGCTACTTATTGGGGATTTGGAGGGGTGAATGTGTTTTTGATTTTGTGATGAAAGTCAGTGAGGAACTAGAATTCATTTTACTGTAACTTACTTTGCAACCAATTTTGTTGGACATCATCAGTTCTGTAAAGCAAGATATGCCTTGCCTCTATTGGAATTTTATTTACTAAGATTACAGGACAGCATGGGAAAAGGCAATGCTTTTTTCTGTTCTATATATTTTCCTAATGGACTTTTTGCTTGCTCAAGCATGATACCATATTCATGTTAGAAGGGAGAACAAGGAAGATGGGAATTTTTTCCTCATGTGAGGAAATGACATTTTGGAATGTGAACAATCGTCAGTCAGTAAGCAGCCAGGCACTGTGTTCAGTACTAAAGATGCAAACAAATCCTAAAACCTCCTGTTTTCAGGAAACTCACAGTATAATGGGGAAGACAACAAGTAAACAACTGTGCAAAACAAGCTATATACAGGACCAATTAGAGATAATCAGCACAGGGGAGGTACTAGAATAATAGTGTGGTTTGTCCTATTAAGGAGTCAAAAAAACATCATTATATATTCAATGTAACTACAAATCAGAAAGAAAAAGATCCTGTGAGAACACAAAACTATAACTAAAATGGTGAACCTAGGGCTTTTCCCAGGTGCCAACATCTAAGGGCATTATTTCCTCCCTGCTAAGATTTAGAGACCATTATCTTCATGTCTCAGGGTCCTCTGCTGGTCTGTGCCTCAACGAAGGCTGAAGGGAAAGGGGCAATGGGATTATTACCAAGGAAATAGGAATGGTTAGACCACTCCTTATCCCACTATGACTGTATAGTTTGAAGGAAGGCTGCCCCAGGAAAAAGATCAAGAAGAGTGATCATTGACAATAGAGGTCAAGGTAGGTGTTGAAGCAAGTAGTGAGGGACAGCTCCTCTGGGAAGGTAGGAGGGCTTCTCTTTATTAGGTGCAAACAGAAGAAAGTGGCAGCATAGGTCCTGACATCCCAAGAACTAGCCCAGGGTCCAATAAGTGGTCTGGAGAGCTGTCTCCAAACCATAACTAGCCTGTGGAGAGGCTTCATGGGCTACATTATATTTTGCTCCACACTAAAGAAGGGGGAGACACTCCAAGTAAGGTAAGGTCGGAGAAGGGAGGTAGTACCTTGTGGCATGCCTTCCTGTGGATGCTTCTGCCTCCCTCATCTGGCAGCCTTTGCTTTCAAGTAGACTGAAGCCCAAGGTGAAGAACCATATGGATCTGAATTATGAATGGAGATAGCTAGGGAACAAAGAGTGGACAGTTCAGGGAATGCACTTCTGAGTGAAACTAGGATGTCTAAGAGGACATCAAACTATTAACTTCCCCAAGTATGAGGGCAGGGAGGAAAGGAAGATTATGACCCAAGTATTGAATTCTTCCAAAGAAGTTGTTATACCATATGCCACAATAAATTCAAAATGGAAGTGTAACCTAAATATTGAATACCATACCATAAAAAACTTAGAAAAGAATATATCCCATTCACAGATAATAAGGAGTGAAATCTTTACCAAATAAGGGATAGAAAAGATTACAAAAGATAAAATAGATCATTTTGATGATATAAAATTTAAAAGCTTTTACATGAATTAAAATGCAATTAAAATAAGAAGGGAAGTAGTCAATGGAGAAAAAGTCTTTGTTCTAAATCTATGATAACAGATTAATATCCAAGATATAGAGATACCTGACAGAAATACAAAAGATCAAATTCTCCAATAGATAAGTGGTCAAAGAATATAAACATTCTCAAAAGAATTACAATTAACAAACATAGGAAAGATTTCTCCAAATTAATAAAAGAAATACAAATGGAGATAATTCTGAGGGTTCACCTCATGTGAGATCAAGAAAATTGACAAAAATGACAAAAGATGAAAATCAACGTTGGAGGCATTATAGAAAGACAGGAATATTAATGTATTGCTGGTGGGGCTATCAACTATTCTGAAAGTCAATCTGGAATTATGCTAAGAAAATGACTAAAGTGCTCATACCCTTTTAACCAGAGATTCCTCTGTGCTCAGCTTATGCACCAAGGAATGAGGAACTGAGGAATGAGTAGGTGAAGAGGATGGATGTCCTTGGGAAATGCCATTGTTTCAGCTGCATTTTGGGAAAGCCAGTCGAGAGCTAACATCTCCTGAAAGAAGTGCTTATCATGCCTAGTTTCTTTTCCCTCACCCCAACACTTGCAATACTCATTTTTGCCTCTACACTTTTGCTCCTACTGTTTCTATGCAGACTACCTCACATCACTTTTTTTCCTTTATAAATATTATCTATCATTCAAGGCAAAGCCCCAGTCATATATATTAATCTTACCTCCCTAATTAGATCATAAACTATGCAAGGATGTATTTCTTCTGTCTCTCCAAGTACAGACCTAGTCTCATTATGTTCAATTAAGATTTAAAGATTAATTAACCCAAGCAATAAAAATAAAATGGATTTGACAAGTGATTAAAAAGACACTAAAATTTCAAGTCTCCCCAAAGTCCTTTTCCAGTCCTCTAGAATGGGAATGAGGTGACTAGTCATCACTGAGGAAGCTTTTCAAAAACTATGCCCATGGAGTGCAAACTCCTGCAAATACCCCCATTTTAGAAATGATTCCTATATGTTCTTTGCTACAGACCATGTCTGTTTCCCTAGGACTAGTCTAGCTAAGTACATCATTAGTTGATTGGACATCACCAGCTGATTGGACATTTAATGATGAATTACTTTGGTCACAGTGCCCCAACAAAATGAAATAAAATACAAAATGGTATTCAGTACTGAGTGGATCCTTCTCATTACTGCAGTAATGGTGGCAAAGTGGCAAGAAGGGAGTCAAAGGGTTCTAAGAATCATACATTTTTGGACAATTTATAACCACTAACAGTTGGTACTCAAAATCCAATATACTTCTTCAATGTCTATATTGAAATTCTCACTACTAATGGCAACAGAAAATGAAAAGGAAATTTTACAGCTCAAAAGAAGAACATATGGGTTCTTGGAAAAGCAAATAAGAAAAGGCCACAGATCTAGTTTTATCTTGTTTTCAGAAGTAAAAAGAAGTATAGCCTGGGAATTTGATCATCTCATATTATAGAGTTTGTGATAACTTGGGAGAAAAAAGGCCCATGAAAATTAATGCAGCTTGTACACTAATATCCATTGCAGAGAAGATAAAGAAATTCTGCAAAAAAAAAAAATCTACAAATAAATCAACATGCATTAATAGTACTCAGATATTATTACTCTTATTGCTATTTATTAGACAAGACACCTAACTAGACACTACGTTGTGAGGCTATTGGTACAATAAGCAAGGTGGGCAGAAAAGATCAGGCACAGAAATGTGACTTAGCTGCAGACTCAGGGGCAAACAGAGCAACATGGTAAGCAGCAGTCAGGAACAAGATAGCTCTTGTTAATCACCACCTTTGAATTGACCATGAGTATGAGAACATATACACAACCAGAACACTTCCACAATTCCAATGTATTAAAATATCAGGCCAAATTCGAAGAGGTGAAATTCACTCAGGATAAAATTTGTATTACAAGTGCTTTTAAAAAAATCAAGTTCACAATAAAGAACAATTTTGGAGGCAGGGACACTAAATAATTCTGAACAAGAGCTACGGCTGCTAGTGGACTGCAAGTTTAATAGTGTGTTCCTACAATGACATGGGAAGCAAAGCAAATCAATGAAACCTTAGAGTAAATGAAGAAAGGAACAGCGTGCAGGACTAGGGAAGATATAATCCCACTGTACACTTCCCCAGTTAAAATACATCTAGAGTAATATATATTAGGAACAGAATTGATCATCTGAAGAGTGTCTGGAAGAAGACAACCAGAAGAGTGAAGATCCTGACCATCGTGTCACATAAGAAATGACTGTATGATTGAAATAATTTATCCTGGAGACAAGACAATGATAGGTACTTTTTTTAAAAAAGAAGTTCAAGGGTTATCATAAAGACAAAGACACATTCTGCTCATTCATAAAGATTAGGCTCATTCTGCTTGTCCCTAGTTAGAATAAATGGGAAGAGCAGAGAGACTAATTTAGATGTGAGGTAAAGAAAATCTTTTCAGATAGCACAGCTATTCCAAAGTGGAATGAGCTGCCTTAGGAGGGAGGCAGTGAGTTCCTATTCACTGGAAGTTACCAAGCAAAGACTAGATGTCAATTTGTCAGGTCTATGGCAAAAGGAATTCTTTTTAAGGTACAAATTGAACTAAACCTGGATGGATGCTGAGGTCCCTTCCACCTTTGAGATGCTGTAATTATACGATTTGTTGGGCAGATATCTTCCAGTTGAGGTAACGCTACACTAGTAAATGGTTTAAAAATATTTTTGTTTTATCTTAGGTACTTACCTTATACTTGATTAATAAGTATAAATAAATTAGAATAATAGAGAATCCACCATTTCCTTAAAGATCCTCTTCCTCTTACAGATCTTAGCAATAAAGAATCATGACTTGAAAGAGACCTTAGAGATTATTTGGACCAACCCCTCATTCAAAAGATGAAAAAACCAACATCCAAAAGAACTGGAATAATTTTCCCAAGGACACACCAAATCAATGATAAAGTCAGAAATAGCCTTTACATCTCCTGATTATCAATCCAGACATGTAGGTCACATGCTAGAGTTGGAGTCAAGAAGACTTTAATTTAAGTTCTGCCCTTAGAAGCTTTCTGCCTATGTGACCCTAGGTAAATCATTTGATTTTTCAACTTCAGTTCCTTAATTTGCAAAATGGTTATAACAATAGCACCTCTCCCTCAGGGTTGTGAGAAGCAAATTAGATGAATGTTTTGCAAATTTTAAAGTGCTATATAAGTGCTTGTTATCATTACTACTACTACTACTACTACTACTACTACTACTACTACTACTACTACTACTACTACTACTACTACTATACCATGTTCCTCTCAGAAAGATATATACATATCAGCTTACATAATAGCTTGATAAAACAGGAGTAAGTAATTAAAGTTCAGGGGTCTAATGATTCTGAATCAAGAGAGAAAATGGATTCAAAACTGTTTTAGATACTTAGTATGATATGAAAGACCACATACAGCACTCTGTGGTGGCTTTTACAACAATATTGTTGTAATATAGAGAAAACTACCCTGGAAAGAGTTGAATCCTGGCCCCTCTTTAAGTAAAAAGGAACTAAAAAGTTTTAGTAAAGTAACTCACATTTCTCCAAGCACTTAAGAAAAAAAGATCAAGTAAGTGGGTGGAGCTCAGGGATGGCCATTGTACTGATGTTTCAGAAAGCAGGCATGTTTTTCTCAAAGAAAGTGATTTAAATTAGTAGATTCTGAGGTTAGCCTTATTATTACTAATAAAAATAGTGTGATGATATGGACAAAGGTATTCCTATTTGGCAAATAAGTGAAAAACAGTGACCAAAAAGTACAAGAAAAGTCTGCTGCATAATCAGTAACCCTTAGTCTTTATTTTCTTAAAAGTTGATTAAAATGTTAAGAACAATGATACCTATAACTTCAAAAAAGCACCTATAAAATTTGTATTAATCATAAAAGTAGTGAAATTTCATGGTATTTTTCACATAAAGAGCAGCATAGTAAATATGGTAGAGCGATAAACTTGAAATCAGGAATACCCAGGTTCAAATTCCCCCTGTGATGCTTGGTCATTTGGTTATTGTCCTTTGTTCTCCGGGGACCAAAATGACATCACTATGCGGGGGTCAAAATACAGTGTGTCTTATTGTGGCTGATCAGATCAATATAAGCTCAGAAGACTACCGTAGGTTAGGCACAAATTTGGAGTGGAGATGTCTCTAAATTTGCACATCCCACTTTTCTTTTGAGCTACTGCAGTCCTACTTTTCTCATAGAGCATAGCACATTCTTTGATGTGGGCATGCCAAGCTAGGTGATCCTGTGCCAGCATCTCCCATGTCTCACAATCAATTACAAAATTCTTCAGAGACCTTGAAAGAGTCCTTGTATTGCTTCTTCTGACCTTCATGAGAATGCTTGCCTTGTGTGAATTTTCCATAAAAGTCTCTTAAACAAACATACTTTGGACATTCAAACAATGTGGCCAGCCCATCAGAGTTGTGTTCTCTGCAGTTGTTTGAATGCTTGGCAGTTCAGTGGGACAAAAGACCTCACCGTTCAGTACCTTATCCTACCACGTGATCTTCAGAATCTTCCTAAGACAATTCAAATGGAAGCTATTCATTTTCCTGGCATGGCGCTGGTAAATTGTCCAGGTTTCACAAGTGTACAAGTGAGGTCAGCACAACGGCTCTGTGAAGCTTCAGTTTGGTAGTCAGTCTAATACCTCTTCTCTTCCACACTTTGCTGTGGAGACTCTCAAACAGTGAGCTAGCTCTGGCAATGCATGCCTCAACTGCATCATCTATGTATCCATCCCTGGAAAGAATACTGCCAAGGTAAGTGAATTTATCTAAAACATTCAAAATTTCTCCATTTGCCATAACCAATGGTTCCATGTATGAATGGTGGGATGCTGGCTAGCGGAGAATCTGTTTTCTTGATGTTATTAGGTCAAAATTAGCACAAGCAGCAGGGAATTGATAATACTTTGTAGCCTCTCAGCCTCAGAGGTTGCACTGAGTGCACAACCATTTCTGATGCTTACTACTTGTGTCTCGGTAGGCAAATTAACTTAATCTATCAGTGCCTCAGTTTCCCTATCTGCAAGAGGAAACTAAAACAGTTCATATCCTACAGGTTTGTGGTGAGGCTCCATTGAGATAATTTAATATAATACTCTGCAAATTTTGAAGGATTATGTAAATATTAATTATCATCATTACAGAGATGCAAAGGCACTGTTAAGGGTTATTAAGCAAATGTTCTTACTTGACCACCCCCTGATATTGTAGGCCTCAATTTTTACCAGGGATGCAGAGTTAATTTAATATTAGAACTATCATTAATTATATTAATGACAAAATAGACAAAAATCATATAATGATATTAATAGATACAGAAAAAGCTTGACAAAAATACATCCATTTCTGTTTAAAGAAAACACTAGAAAAAAACTAGAAACTAGAAAAATGAAGGGACCTTTCCTTAAATTGATAAATGGCATCTATCTAAAACTAAGAGTTATCATTTTATGTAATAGGGATAATCTAAAATCCTTATCAATAAATTCAGGGGTAAATATCTATTATTACTACTTCTATTGACATAATTCTAGAAATACTGGTTGTAGCAAAAAAATAAGAAAAGAAATTGAGGAAATAACTATAGAACAAAGAATATTATAAATAATTACAAAGAATAAATAATATGAATTTTTGCAGATGATATAAGAGAAGTCTAAAGAGTCAAATAAAATTATTTGAAATAATTAATAAGTTTAGCAAACTTGCAGATATAAAACAAAACCACAAAATCATTACCCTTTTTATACAATATGAATAAAATCCATCAGGAAAAGATATATAGAAAAAACTACATCAAATTACTACCAAGTATAAAAAATATTTGAGTCTGCTTTCCAAGATACAAGTAATAACTTTATAAATGCAACTTTTTTCAGTTGTTTTCAGTCATGTCTGACTCTTTGTGACTCCATTTGAGGTTTGGGGTTTGTTGGGGGTTTTTTTATTGTTGTTGCTTGTATTCTTGTGGTTTTGGCAATACAATTTGGCACTGGTCTGATATTGGTTAAAAAATAATTGTTGAATGGAACATATTAGGCATACAACATTTAGAAGCAAATATATTCCATGAATACAAAGACTCCCGTTACTGGGATAGCCACTCTTTTATGAAAAACTGCTAGAAGAATTGAACCTCATTACCAAAGAAAAAAGATTTCTACCAACTCTTCACATCTTATACAAATATAAGCACCAAATGACTTTGTCACCTAGATATATTATATATTAGGTCATATTATAAACATATTAGAGATATGCAGGGGGGAAATTATCTATCAGATCTATAGATAGAAGAAAAGTTCATGATCAAAGAATAAAGAAAATTACAGGATAAAATAGATCATTTTAATTGCATAAAATTTTAGAAGTTTTACACAAACAAATCCAACAAAGCTAAGATTTAAAGGGAAGCAATTGGAAAAGTTTGTATTGTTTCTTTGTATAAGGTCTCATTTTCAAGATAACAAAGGAATTGATTCAAATCTTAAGAATAAAAGCTATTCCCAAATTGATAAAAGGCTTAAGGATACTAACAGGTAATTCTCAAGGGAAGAAACCCAGGCCATAGGAAAAAATGCTCCAAATTAGTACTAGAAAAATGTGTATTAAAGAAATTCTGAGACCTCATCTTTTACTTATCAGAATGATAAAGATGACCTCCCCCCAAAAAAGAAAAAAAGATGATAGAAGGGCTATGGTAAAACTGGCACAACGATGCATTCTGACAGTCCTGGGATAGATAAAACCATTTTGGCATTATACACAAAAAATTACTACACAGTGCATGCTCTTTGACCAGATTACCACTACTATGCTTATACCCAAAAGAGATCAAAGGAAAATGAAGTATATTTACAAAAATATTTATAATAGCTCTTTTTTTTGTAAAAGTAAGAGACTGCAAAGTGAGGAGCTACCCCTAAATTGAGGAGTGGTTGAATAAGTTATGGTATAGGAAGGGAATGGAAGATTTCCAAAGGATGTGGACTCATATGAACTGATTCAGAGTGAAGTAAGCAGAACCAGAAGAACAAGTCATACAATAACAAAAGCACTGTAAAAACAAAACAAGTTGGAAAACTGTTAAGAACTAATTAATAAAATCACCATTCACGATTCCAGTAAGCCAATAATGAAAAATGCTGTATAGATGATGGATTTAGAGCCTAAGGAGAAACAAATATAAATTCACACACTCTTGTTAGTATAATTTGTTTTGCTGTATATGTTACAATGAATTTGTTCCTTTTTTCCAGTGGGATGAGGAGTGAGAGAAAATAGATTTCTGTTAATTAAAGAAGAAATAACAGGATGGAGGTGCTACAGATGTAGAATATTGTATGTACTTTAAGATTAGGTTCACTGAATTATTCACTTTACTTGCTTTACTTTGTTACAAGAGATTTCTTACAAAGCTACCTACAATTATATGAAAAAATACTCTAAATCACTATTCATTAGAGAAATGCAAATTAAAACAACTGAGGCACCATATCAGACCAATCAGATTGGCTAATATGAGAGAATAGGAAAATGACAAATGCTGGAGGAGAGGTAGGAAAAACACTAATGCCCTGTTGGAGTTATGAACTGATTCAACTATTTTGAAGAGCAATTTGGATCTATTGCTAAAGGGATATAAAACTGTACTTACCCTTTGACCCAACAATACACTACTAGGTCTGTATCAAAAAGAGATTCAGATAGAACAACTACAAAGAAGTAACTCACGGCGAATTCTGCACCCAGAGGCCACAGAACATTGGAGCGAGGGAGATTTCTGTTCCGGAGAGACCAGCAAACCTCTCGTAAAAGGTCCTTCGTGCTGCGGACTGGGCGCCGGGACTGGGAGCTGAGTACAGCCCTGCCGTGGCCGCGGCACCGAGAGGAACAGATCCGAGCGGGCTTCAGGGACGGGATCTCCAGCGGCCCGCACCCACAGGTGACGGGGGTCGGTGAGAGAGTCCCTTTGGCGGGTCGAGGGGGGAGTGGGGTGCCCCCATGGCTTGGGCCCCTTCGGGAGACAGAAGCTGAGGGGCAGCGGCAGACCAGGGCTCTCCAAGCAGGCAGGAGCCTGGATCCATTGTTGAAGGTCTGTGCATAAACTCCCTGAGGGAACTGAGCCTGAGAGGCAGCCCTGCCCTCACCTGAGCATCTGAATTTAATCTCACAATGAATAGCAGCCCTGCCCCCGCCCAAAGCCCTGAGGCTGGAAGCAGCATTTGAATCTCAGACCCCAAACACTGGCTGGGAGGATCAGGAGGTGAGGTGGGTGTGAGGAAAATATTCAGAGGTCAAGTCACTGGCTGGGAAAATGCCCAGAAAAGGGAAAAGAAATAAGACTATAGAAGGTTACTTTCTTGGTGAACAGGCATGTCCTCCCTTCCTTTCTGATGAGGAAGAACAATGCTTACCATCAGGCAAAGACACAGAAATCAAGGCTTCTGTGTCCCAGCCCACTCAATGGGCTCAGGCCATGGAAGAGCTTAAAAAGAATTTTGAAAATCAAGTTAGAGAGGTGGAGGAAAAGCTGGGAAGAGAAATGAGAGACATGAAGTCAAAGCATGAACAGCAAATCAGCTCCCTGCTAAAGGAGACCCAAAAAAATGTTGAAGAAAATAACACCTTGAAAACTAGCCTAACTCAATTGGCAAAAGAGATTCAAAAAGCCAATGAGGAGAAGAATGCTTTCAAAAGCAGAATTAGCCAAATGGAAAATGATAATGTTTAATATAAAATTTTGGAATAATCTCTTTGTTCTCTCTGAAGCAAACTCAGAGAGTGCCTCTTCCTATGTCAGCAAAAGCCAGCCAAGGCTGACTCTACATTCCTTAAGGAGACCTTTAACCTAAGACACTATCTTGAATAATGGGACGTTTTCCGTATCTTAATATTTGTAGACCTACACTATGTTATGGCATGTTAATGGTAAAGAAAACACAGACATCTTAGGTCATAATTTCTATTGAACTTTGTTTACCCTTTCCTATGTCAGTTATCTGTTTAGGGCAGGAAGCCTACCACTTACTAGTGGTGGGATTTCCGAGACATATGTTTACCCAGCTTGGAATCCCAAGGCCTGACCAACATTACTTTGTTAATTGTCTTGTCTTACTAAATTTATGATTTGTTCAACTAGGAGAGTTCCTTTCTCACGGCAAAATGTATATAAGCCAGAAGATTTCTGCACTGGGTAGCCAGAACATTTCTGGCTCCATAATGCATTATGTTACTGTTTTCTTTAATAGGGAATTGATTAATTAATTAAATCATAAAATGTATGCATTTAGCCATGTTGCCTTTTCTTGGTAAGTTTTCAGGTCAACAAAAAGGAGATTCAAAAGCTCACTGAAGAAAATAGTTCTTTCAAAATTAGAATGGCACAGATGGAGGCTAAGGACTTTATGAGAAAGCAAGAAATCACAGAACAAAGCCAGAGGAATGGAAAAATGGAAGATAATGTGAAATATCTCATTGGAAAAACAACTGACCTTGAAAATAGATCCAGGAGAGACAATTTAAAAATTATGGGACTACCTGAAAGCCATGATCAAAAGAAGAGCCTAGACATCATCTTTCATGAAATTATCAATGAAAACTGCCCTGAGATTCTAGAACCAGAGGGCAAAATAAATATTCAAGGAATCCACAGAACACCGCATGAAAGAGATCCAAAAAGAGAAACTCCTAGGAACATTGTGGCCAAATTCCAGAACTCCCAGGTGAAAGAGAAAATATTGCAAGCAGCTAGAAAGAAACAATTCAAGTATTGTGGAAATACAATCAGGATAACACAAGATCTAGCAGCTTCTACATTAAGGGATTGAAGGGCATGGAATAGGATATTCCAGAAGTCAAAGGAACTAGGACTAAAACCAAGAATCACCTACCCAGCAAAACTGAGTATAATACTTCAGGGGAAAAATTGGTCTTTCAATGAAAGAGAGGATTTTCAAGCATTCTTGATGAAAAGACCAGAGCTGAAAAGAAAATTTGACTTCCAAACACAAGAATGAAGAGAACCATGAAAAGGTGAACAGCAAAGAGAAGTCATAAGGGACTTACTAAAGTTGAACTGTTTACATTCATACATGGAAAGACAATATTTGTAACTCTTGAAACATTTCAGTATCTGGGTACTGGGTGGGATTACACACACACACATGCACACACGCACACACACATAGAGACAGAGTGCACAGAGTGAATTGAAGAGGATGGGATCATATCTTAAAAAAAAAATGAAATCAAGCAGTGAGAGAGAAAGATATTGGGAGGAGAAAGGGAGAATTGAATGGGGCAAATTATCTCTCATAAAAGAGGCAAGCAAAAGACTCATTAGTGGAGGGATAAAGAGGGGAGGTGAGAGAAAAACATGAAGTCTACTCTCATCACATTCCACTAAAGGAAAGAATAAAATGCCTACTCATTTTGGTATGAAAACCTATCTTACAATACAGGAAAGTGGAGGATAAGGAGATAAGCAGAGTGGCGGGGGATGATAGAAGGGAGGGCATGGGGAGGAGAGTGCAATTTGAGGTCAACACTCATGGGGAGGGATAGGATCAAAAGAGAATAGAAGTAATGGGGGACAGGATAGGATGGAGGGAAATATAGTTAGTCCTATACAACACAACTATTATGGAAGTCATTTGCAAAACTACACAGATTTGGCCTATATTGAATTGCTTGCCTTCCAAAGGGAAGGGGTGGAGAGGGAGGGAGGTAAAGAAGTTGGAACTCAAAGTGTTAGGATCAACTGTAATGTTCTTACCACTAGGAAATAAGAAATACAGGTAAAGGGGTATAGAAAGCTATCTGGCCCTACAGGACAAAAGAGAAGACAGAGACAAGGGCAGAGAGGGATGATAGAAGAGAGAGCAGATTGGTCATAGGGGCAATTAGAATGCTTGGCGTTTGGGGGGGAGGGGAGAAAAGGGGAGAAAATTTGTAACCCAAAATTTTGTGAAAATGAATGTTAAAAGCTAAATAAAAAAAAATAAAAAAAAAGAGATTCAAAAAAAGGAAAAAGTTTCATATTACAAAAATATTCATGGCAGTTCTTTTTGTGGTGGCAAAGTATTGGAATTTGAAGGGATGCCCATCAACTGGGAAATGGCTAAACAAGTTGTAATATGCAATTGTAATGAAATAGTATTGTTCTATAAGAAATGATGAGCAGGATGCTTTCAGAAAAACCTGGACTTACATGTACTGATCCAAAGTAAAAAGAGCAGAACTAGGAGAACACTGTAGAGTCACAGTACAGTGATCAACTGTGATGACTTCATTATTCTCAGCAATACAATGATTCAAGAAAATTCTAAAGGACATAGGATATAAAATACTATCTATCTCCGGAGAAAAAAAAAAGATGGAATCTGAATGAAGATTTGAAGCACACTGCAATTTTACTTTATTTTTCTTGAGGTTTTTTATCTGTTTTCTTTCACATGACTAATATGGAAAAATGTTTTGGATAACTGTGCATGTATAACTTTTATCAAATTGCTTGTCTTCTCAATTCTAGGGGATGGGAAAGAGAATGGGAGAGAATTTGGAACTCAAAATTGTAAAAAATGAAAATTAAAAATTGTTTTTACATGTAATTGGGGAAAATAAAATTTTAAAATACAAAAAAGAATTAAAGTGGGATTGAGAGGAAGGAAAAGCATTGTGGTCTAAGGAGTGTAATGAGTTTTGCTTTGAGGAAAGTTTAGTAGTTAAATTATGTAATAGGAAGGAAAAAAGATCACTAATTCCTTTCTCACCATGTTTCACGTTACAGTTTCTTGTCCTCTTAAAATATATTCCAGTTTGTCAATATCTTGCTGAAAATATGCTATCCAGAAATGGACAAATGTTTAACCAAGGGAGAAGAATCACATATGACCTCTTGCAATCTGAACATTAACCATGTATTCATTCAGGCCAAATTGGTTTAGATTTTTGGTTGCTGTTCAGTTGTTTCAGTTGTTTGTGTCCAACTCTTCATGACCCCAGTTGGGGTTTTCTTGGCAAAGATGATGGAGTGGTTTCCATCTTATTTTACAGATGAGGAACTGAAACCAACAGGGTTAAGTGACTTACACAGGGTCACCCACCTAGTAAATGTCTGAAGCCAGATTAGAAGTAGGGAAGATGAGTCTTCCTGATTCCAGGCCTGGCACTGTATGCAGTGTGGTACCACCTAGATACCCCAAATTTTCAGTAGTCTTCATAATGTTGATGCATATGAAGCTTGTGATCAACTGACTAAGGCAGTCTGGGTGTATAGCAGATAGACCACTGGGATTTGAGTTGGAAAAGCCTGAGTTTGAATGCTGTCTCTGACACTAGTTGTGTTGTCCTAAACACTAGACACTATCCTAAACAATGCGTTATCCTAGACATGGTACCAAACTTTTCTCAGCCTTTTATCTCAAATGTAAAATGGGAATAACAACCCAACCTCAAGGGTTATTATATGTATCAAATGGGATAATAAATGTAAAGCACTATGATAAATTTAAAGGTCTATATAAAATTTAGCTGTTATTTAGTATTAATGAAGTTCCCCCAGATTTCATTAGATAAATATCTGTAAAGCCAGGTCTTCCCCATAAATGTATAATTGGGCATTAAAAATACTACTACTAATAAAAACAAAAAAAAAGATTTCTCCCAAAAGAGATAATTTGCAAATATAATGTAAAAACAAAATACAACAATTTTTTTCAGGGTTTCATTCCTTATTAAGGTCTTCAAAGCCGATTAGAAGATCCCATTAATAAGGAATTATTTGGCAATAATGTAGCTTCTCAAAATGGGAGAAAGTCTAATTTCTGCTATTTTTCAAATCAATTACTTTTTCATTTCACTTCTCAGCAGGATAATGCTAGCAATAACACTAAGAGAAATTGAATGCATAAAGTTAGGCAAAGAGGAGATGAAACTATCCCTATTTGATTATGACATGATAATTTACGTGGAAAGTTCTAGAGAATCATGAAAGAAACAATAAATAGCTTCAGCAATGTAGCACGATACACAGAAGAGGAAGACCCATTTAAAATAATTTCAAAATATATTGAATATCTGGGAGTCTATCTACGAAGGCACAATGAAGATAAAAATGAATGAATGAAATGAACAAAAAAGTGAGAGAAAAATAATCATTTGCTCACATGCAGACAACTGTGCTAAATACTGAAGAAACAAATACCAACCCTTAAACCTCTCACAAAATCCCTGATCTCAAAAAGTGTACATATTTTAATGGGGAAAAATATCACAAATAGGCCAAAGATCTTCAGAAAGGGATGTCTGGGCTTGGGAAGTTACAGAGATGGGGATTATAACAACAAGGTCAACCTGTCCTTTTCAAAAGCAATGGTAGTATTGGATTTTTTTTTCAGAGCAAGATGCAAAGAGAGATTCACTCATGTATATCAGGGTGAATTGCAAGAAGATGGTAAAACATGCTCAGGTTTAGGGCTGCCTCAATAGTGGATTCTCACTAATTACAACAGTATAGTTAGTCCCAGGATGGAAATTTGCGAAGTTGAGTGCCAAGATAATAAAAGTGACAATACTAGCTAAAATAACTTACAAATTTAATGCTATATCAAACTACCAAGGGGATACCTTAAATAGCTAGACAAAGTAATTAGAAAATTCATCTGGTAGAACCTGAAGGGAAATAATGAAAAAAAGTAGTAATGAAGGATAATAGCTTTTCCAGAACTCAAATTAAGATGTAAAGAAGTAATAAAAACTATTTCATATGGATTTAAAAATATGGAAGGGAATCAGCAGAACAGACTTGATAAGAACCAGAAACTAAGACCAACAATACAGAATACAATAAACTCAAAAACATTAAGTACTTGAAGAACAACTTTTTTTTTTTTTACAAAAATTGCTCAGGAAACTAGAGAGCAATTTAATAGAAATTAAGTTTAAACCAAAAACTTACTCCAAACCCTAGGATGACAAATTTAAAATGGATACATGATCTAATTATTAAACTTAATACTATTTAAAAAGAGAACCAAATCCAGTATCTTTTACTAGCTAGGTGGGGAATATTTTTTAAAATAATTTTTGTGTATATGTGTATGTATTTTTCAATCACTTATATTTCTCACTACAGTTTTCCTCCCCCTTCCAGAGGGCCATTATGTATAAAGAAGCATAAAGGAAGAAAAAAATTCTGCAAAGTGAAACAACCCATTCAGAAATTCTAGCATTATACTTAGTATCCTATACCTATGAACTTCTGCTTCTCTAAAAGATCAAGGTGTCTTCTCATATCTGCTCTCTGGGGTCATGCTTGGTCATTACAGTTCAACAGCATTCAGTTCCTATTGCTTTATTTTTGCTGTTCTTTCCATTTCCATTGTTGTAGTTGTCTATATTCTTTTCCTGGTTCTGCTTATTCACAGTGCATTAGTTCATATAAATCTTTCCATGCATCTCTGTATCGATCAAGTTTATCATTTGTCATAGCACACTATTACTTCTTGATATTCATGTACAATTTGTTTAGTCAAGGCCCCAACAAAATTTTCTTTATTTCAAGTTTTTTGTTATAGGGGAAGAATTCTTAATCAAAGCATAGAAGTGATCACAAAATATAAAATAATTTCAGCTACACTAAATTGAAAAGTTTTTGCACAAACAATTTATTCAACTAGAATAAGAAAAGAAATGGTCAATTGGGGAAAATTTTAACTGCATACTGAAAAATTATAATGACCAAACTTGGCCCCAGAGAAGAGTCATAAGAATGCTGAGTCAAAAGTATGTCACTCCTTCCATTCTTTGCAGAAGTGGGGGATATATGTTGTTGTTCAGTCATCTTCAGTTGTGTCCAATTCTTTGTGACCCCTTTTGGGGTTTTCTTGGCAAAGAGACTGGAGTGGTTTGCCATTTCCTTCTCCAGTTCATTTTACAGATGAGGAAATTAAAGCAGACAGTAAAATGACTAGCCCAAGGTGACACAGCTAGTGCCTGAAGTAAGAATTTACCTCAGGAAGATGAGTTCTCCAGACTTCATGCCCAGTACCCTACCCACTGCATCATCATATACAAATACAAAATATTATGTATATTGTTAATTTGGCTGATGTGATGGCTAGTTTTGTTGAACTATTTTTTCTCTTTTATTCATTACTAAAATGAATATAACTCTTTGGGTGAAGAGGAGTGATATATTAAGAATGTATGGTGATAGAAAAACAAAATATAATAATAAACATTTTTATAGAGAAAAAACACAAGGAGAAGACTTAACTATTAACCCCCTGGTAAACATTTGTTAATTAGGGATTTTTTTCCCAGCACTTAGCAAAATACATGGCACATAGTAAATGATTAATAAATGCTTGTTCACTAAGTTTGGTAAGGGAAATGTGATGGATTATACAATATTCAAATTCTGTTAAATTATAAAATTGTACCTGTTCTTATCACTCTCCACAAAATAAATGTTCCTTTGAAATTTAGACTTAAAACTAAAAACTGTCATTCCATGACCTCGATTGAGATACTGAACATATAACAAGGATGCTACACTGTAATCTGAATGGCAAAGACAAAAGCATGTACACACCTGCAAAACCAAGTCTTAAGAAACAGTATGTGCAAACATTTGGAAGAGCCTATCTTACAGAGGAAAACATACATCTATTAGACCACTAATTTATGGAAGCTCTTCTGAGACATTCAGGAACCAAACTGCTATCCATGTGACAAAAACACCCACCAACCAGCTCAAGTGAATGAGGAACAGGACTTCCTGGGGATTCAGAAGCTCAGCAACAATAGATCTCAGTCCTCAGCCAACTCTCCTTAGGATCCGAAAGTAAAGCTCTGGATTATATTAACTAACCTGCGAATCTTAAGATTAATCTGCCCAACAAAGGTACCAAGGTGCTTGCTCAAGTGGAACATAAAGTAATTAACACTCCTTCCTGACAAGACTACATGAAGCTATTAACTGTTTTGTCATTCAGTTTCTTTCCTTTTTGCCCATAAGAAAAAGGAAATTTCCCTTCCAAACTCCCTCCCTATTAGTTGCTTGTCATGTCTCTTGCGTCCTCCAGATGGTGCTCTAACCTAGACTAAGCAGCACCAGGCAAGCATGTTCTGTTACCCTCACCCCCACATTCTCAAGTCACTAAACCAAATCAGTTTATCAGACCAGATTTGGCAGACAAAACTAGAATGTTTCCAAATTCATCTAAAACAGACACATGATTGCCTCAATGTAGTCTGAGGAAACTAGGCTAGATTCAGTCATACTAAATGAGCTCCTGAAGGGAGTAACAATTTCAAAGATGTTGCATTACTTATAAAGCACATCAAGAATCATTGTAATGCCTTAAAAGATTATTCATTTTAGTGCAATTTAGTTTTTTCTTTAATCCTACCATACTCAATTCAATTCAAAGAATGGTCCTTAAATAAAACAGAACATTATATAACACTTCGATGAAAACGAAAAGCCATGCATACAGTATCTATGGATATAAAGTAAAAACCCTCAAACTCTTTGTGGAACCTTGACAATTTCATTACAACTGCAGTCCAAGTTACAACCACAAGCCCACTGAACTACACAGAGAAAGGAAAGAAAAAGGAAGCCAGAAATATAGGCTTAATTTAGTTATAATAAACTAATAATCCCTATGGTGAAAGAACTAAGAGTTCTATGCTACTTTTGCAGCAATTCTATATCCACAGCAAAAGCATCTTTTCTGTAGCAAACATTCATCCAACAACTGTCTGATCAACGGATGAACTGCTATTTCTCAAAACCTATAAATACAGGATAAGTTCTGGATAACTCTTAGCATTAACATAGCTGAACTATAGGTATGCTACCTCATTCATGCAAAACTTACAAGACAGAAAACAAATCTGGAAGAAATTACTACAAAAAGAATTACAAACTTTTTTTTAACAGCAAGCTTCTCCCCTACCCAATGAGGCTTTTCAAAAATTGTTAAGAAAACACTAGTAATAGAGTGAATCAGAGAAATTCAGAACTTTTTAGTAGCCACTGCCAAATGAAAAGCAATCGTTGATTCAATAAACATTTACTAGGGAACTACTGGTTGTTGTCCTTCATTCTCGAAGAGGACCAAAATGACATCACCATGATAAAGTCAATTTTCAGTGTGTCCAATGGCTAATCAGACCACCACGAGCTCAGAATGCTCTACCACAGGTTGGGCACAGATAGTTGGTAGTAAAATGATATGTGTGATGTCTTTTGATTCATGAGTAAATTGGACTTAAGTGAGGCACAGTTGCATGAGGTCATCAGCCTCACTCTCTCTCCTCCAGAGTCATCATAGCCCAGTGGCAGGACAGAGACAAGATGACTGGTGAAGGCTCAGGATGCAATGCATGACCTTGGCATCTTCGGTGTCTAACCAAGTTCTAAGCACTCCACATCATCTGCTTCAACTGCCTTCATGGCCATTGGAACAAATTGTTCTCATATCCGCCCATTCCATCAGGGGAAGTCTTCACATGCTTGGGGTAGACACCCCTCCTAACTTTGAGACTCCTTGGTTACCCTCAACCTGGTTTGGCCCGTCTGCTGAAACAGTTTACCAGGGTGTGGCCTCTGCACATGCTGCAACTTCTTGGAGCCACAGGCGAGAGTTGGGTGGACCAGGTAGATAACAAAAGTGAAAAGAAGCCCTGAGAAGGGCTCAGCAGCCATCACACCAAAGGTACTGGTCCTCCCTGAACACACCACTTGACACTAGATGATGTCAGATACAGTCCCAAACTTCAAAGACTAGAGTCTATAACCCAATAGATAGTGACATGTAGGCAGAGGAACAAATCCATTATAAAAGTTAGCAAAACAAACCAACTGAAAAAGAAATGAATTTTCTTTAAATTAGTTAAGTTGGTATTTATGTAAGGTCCAAATTTATACTCCTCTAGGCATGCTATCTCCTCCAAGTAACTATAAAATTGTTTGTTTTTTTCTTCCAGCTATAACCTCATCTCAAAAACTTTTGAAAAATTGCAAGTCCCAAAGAAAATGTTAGCCTTTCAAAAATTTCAATGAGGTGCCACTTTAACGACAAAGCAATTAAACCAGGCAGTTTCTGGCACTTACTAGAAGATATACTTTCCCGTGTAAGATGAACCTTCCCATTGAGGCTTCTATTTTGTAGAAAATCTCAAATGGGCCTATTTCCATAATTAATCCTTACCAGCAAGGTTATTTCTACCCAAGGAAATATTTTTATAAAAGAACTTTGGCACAGTGTTGTGGCAACCTGCATCCAATGACATGTGACCGAAGATCAGAGGTTCTTTGAGCAAAGTAAAAGAGAATGAAGAAAACTATAGGTCAAATCTTGAATAGAAATACGAGAAGAATCTTTAAAATCATCAGTACTATGAAATTTTCATATAACAAAATTTGTTGACCACATATAGGAGGAAATTAGTAACCACTCACTTCTGCCAATAACTAAATGAGTAAATGAATCAGGCCCTCTAAGATCTTTTCTAGATCTAAACAGATCTTCTAAATACATTGTGTAATTAATATCTGAGTAGCAGCTTGACTGATTGACTACCTACTTAAAACAGTACAGAGTCTCCTATATTTCTCAGTTGTTGGTTTGTAAGGGGGAAGCAAACATTGTAGCTTACATTAAAATTTTAAAAAAAGATCACATTTTCAGACCACTACTGGTAATAAAAATATTTTACTGGTACCATACAATGATGAAAACATGGTAATGTTTCCATTTCATAATTTTCATACTTAAATAAAAAGCTATTCAAAAGCATAAAAGGTACCTAATTCTGACATACAAAAAGAAATAGTTGCAGTTTATCTTTTGCAAATGATTACATTCTTTCATCTTAAATACCATAATACACTGGTCTTCACAATAAATAACAGGCAATTTATGTACAAATGATGTCCAGAATAATTTTTTAACAGTATATCTTATCCCATATCTTAAATGCCTAAATCCAACCTCATTCAAGTAGAGGTGAACTGAAAAATGATCAAAACTACAGTAAAACCTAACAGATCCCACTAATTTGGAAATTGTAACAATTCAAATATAGCATGACTCTTATTTAGTCAAAGGTTCAAAATATTTTTTCCTTTACATTTTCACAAATTTAGTGAAAATAAGTGGAAAAAAGTGAAAATAAAAATCAGTACCTTTTTCAAACAAAAGATCTTAAAAATTAAGCATTCCTTTGACATATTTCCAACTTCCAAATAAAACAACTCCTATAAGTTTATGTCATAGTAATTATTTGTTTGTGATACATTATAAGGTTTACTGTAAATGTGATTTTTAAATCATATATTACGCCTCATTAGTAATATTCACATATATCTCCATTTATAAATTATACTTTAATAAAATGGATCTTTTAAAATATTTGAGATATTCAACATGTTACATTGTTCATTTTCTATTATTCCAAATCAATGATGTCTTATGGCACGTAAACTGAGTCATTTCCTGTGAAGTTCTAACTTAGCAACCCAAAGAGACTACACAAGGAAGTTTTCCCATAAAAATAGTACCTTTCAACATACATCAGAAAATGGGCATTATTAAATGGTTGTTTCCTTTGTTATGGATAGTGATAGAAAGATTAAAAAAAAAAGTCTATTCATTTAAATTTACAGTCTTTAAATATTCTGCAATTCTCCCAAAGGACTGTTTGCTTAGTTTACATAAGCAAATGCTGTTCATGTATACACTAACTGCTGCTTCATACAGAATTATTAACCAACATAAATGAAAGTTCTGTGAAGACAGCAAGTGGGGTGGAAAAGCACTGGACTGACAGTGCAGACAGTCTAGTTCCTGGTACTGTCTTCCACTTATCTAGTTGTGTGTCCTCAAGCAAATTACTTGTTTCCTCAGTTGTATAACAAGGGTATTGAACTACATGATCTCTAACGTCCCTTTCAACTAACATTCCTTAATGCTATTAGTCAAAAATCCTTGATATACTTTATTCTCCTTAGTATAAAAATAGCGTAGCTACCATTTTTCCTATATAATTACTAACCTTGTAATGTGATGATTAAGAATGTAATGGCACATTAATGTTATATATCTAGTCCAGCCATGTACTCTCTCCTAAAATCAAGTTTTTCAGTGAGTTTTTCATTGCCACACATTTTCTCACAGATTTGTGGGCGAAACAATGAATTGATTCAAAGGTATTAAGTTTCAATCTTTGCTACTGTTGTACTTGGGAGAATAACACGGGTGAGCCAATTTTCTTCTGCTAACTACTTTGGCTACTCTTTCTCTTAGGAAGAGCAACTAAGTACTCGATGACCATAGATCTCATTCAGACACAAAAAGCTTGGCCCCTTGTTATTTAGCAGAAAACAACATGCTGTCTTCTAAATATAAATATGCTACTAATGCCATTAGCAGGATAAATTAACTAATCAAATGCAAAGACATAATCAAGTCGTGTCTAAAAAGCATAGTACCACAACTGAGATAGACAGTATAAGAACTCATTGAACCAAATTGGGCAGTTGTTCTTTGCTGCTGTATTTTCACAAGATTAAGGATTTCAGTTAAACACTTGCTTTTTCTTCTTACTTCAGATAACTGAATTGTGTTGAGCACAGAAAGATCTGAAATATAAAAAGTTCTTTGAGAGAGGCACTGCATTTGTAAACTAATTAAGGCAAGTGAATAGTGCTGGTTGTTGTTCATATTATAATATATTAAAATGATGGTGTAATTTATCCAATAGGTTCACTATTTGTCCTATATGCTTGTTTATGGAGATGAGTCTCTATTTCCTCTCTGAACACAAGCATTCCAAGATGTGAGTGAGAAGCTTCATTCATGGCTTTTGACTGGATACACATACGATACTGCTCTGGGGTCAGCTCATCAGCACAGTGCTTCTCATGCCACAGGTGAAAAAGACCAGGAACTGGGGTCCGAATAACAATAAGATTACCACGTAAGTATTTTCTATACAGATGAACATCCTCTCCACCCCATCCTTTTACTTCCAAATCAAATCCACCTGCAAAATCAAAATTGATATTATTAGTAACCAATTTTTCAGTTTACTGAACAAAATTATGGTCATTATTAAGATTTACTTATTTTTCTGTGTCAGTTTATAAAATTTTTTTTTCTTGATTATGATAGTTGGAAGAATTATTTTGACCAATACATATCAAAGGCTAAAAGGGACCTTAGAAATCATCCAGCCAAACTCAGAGGGTAATTTAGCCTCAAAATGCCAAAAATGAATTGCCTGATATAGAAGTAACAGAACCTGAATTAAACCTAGGTCTTCTTCCATTATATCACTTCCCTAATTTGTTATTTTAATTCCAATCACTGGATATAAGGAATGTAAAACCTTATTATTCGTGCCTCTAAAGCAACAGGTAAGAGAATTTACCTAAAAATGCAAACAATTTTGCCACTAAATTTGTATTACCTACATAAGTAATGCTTTTGAGTTCTTTGAATAACAACATTATAAGTTCAATGAAAACATTAATAGTATTCAAGAATTCATTTTTGTAGAATTATCCAAAACTAATTGAGGTACTTTAACAGATTAAAAAGTTTTAAAGATTTAAAGAAATTAACTTCCACATAAATTAAATCCTTGTGACATTTTATAAACTGATGCCCTCTCACTAAGTGGCAGGGAATTTTTTATCTTTTGATCCTTCCATACCAAAACTTTTATATGCCTTCCCCACACTTTGCCTCTCAACCTCAGTACCCTCTTTGAAAATAGAAATTTCTATTTTAATAAGAAAACACTGTCAAACACAAATAAAGATTTGACATCAAAGTAAATACAGTAAGGGGTCAGATATCAATGGTCACAGAAACTCTAGCCTTAAAAGTTAAGGAAAATGTTATAGATTGACTGAATGTAACTTACCAATAGTCAGAAAATCTGTTCGATATTGACAAGTCATTCCAAAACCAAAATCTCGCCAGAATCCAGAGTCTTTTTTGTGGACCTTTAACAATAAATCTGAATCATTTTTCATTTTAATCAATAAAACAGCTAGTTGAGTTTTGACTACATAAAAATAAGTAAAAAGCAAATCAAATATAACACTCCAAATGTAACTATTTTCTATCTTGAACAAAAATAAGACACATAATCTATACAAAATTATGAGCATTTAAACATATTCTGAAACTTCTGTTAACAATGTCTGTGAATTAAATTCTTGCCACTTTAAGAAAGTTAGTAGAAAAGCTGAGACCAGAATATCTTAAATTCAGAGTAGTAATATCTAAAGTCAAAGTTCACTCAAAGAAATTTGCATTTAAAAAACTAAACATGTCACCTTTAGCATTTAAGCAATACTCTGACATAACCAGAAATATCTCAGACCCAGACTCCATAAAATAGTTTTTACTTAAAATTTGATTTTTTTGTTAATTATTTGAAACTTACTTTATTTGGCAAAAACATATTTAAGACTGGCAAATTTCAAGACATTTAAGAAAATTAAAAACTGTATTTAAAAAGGATTTGTTTCAGATCAGTGCTAACTTTTTCTGATCAGATTTAAAAACAAAGAGATAATTCTAGGAAACAACAAAGTATTTTTAAACCTGTCAATATAATGGAACAATACTTACTAACTGCTGATCAACTGGTGGTGGCACATCTTGATTGGCATAAACAATAGCAGGATTATAAAGACTGAACACCACTGGATAAAAAACTTTTTTTCCTGTGAGTTACAAAAAAAAATATTATAAGAATCAAAGAAGTTTCAGAAGAAAAAAATCTTAATGAATATTCTTTCCAAGATCACACTGATTAATTCTATGAAAAGATAGCAGCCTTCACAGAAAGAGCCTGGCAAAACATCCAAGACAATGGCAGGCTGAGGAGTACCCTGGATATACGTTCTCCTTGGTCGCTGAGAAAAGGGCTTTGACGTAATGCTAATCTCCCAGAAACTTAGGCTAGTTTTCTAAAATTATCAAACAAATTAAGTGCTGTTCATGTAATTTTTAAAAACAACTTACTAAAAATGCATCATACATTAGCAAAGGTAGTAAATTAAAAAAAAAACTTTGCAAGTTGGAGTACTGTTTGTAGGACAAATAACAGTATCACAATGTAAGAACTATTATTAGACTAGTATAGCCCTAATAAAAACCAGAAAATGGGAAAGACAGGAATCTGAAATGCTTATCTACACAGGAATTCTGAAGTTCATCATGTGTTCTTTGGACTTTAAATGGCTTTTTCAGGGCTTGAAATGATACCATGAAAAGAATTTAAGTTGTACAGATATATCTATTGGTGAGAAAACCCACTATGAAAAAATGCAAATACTTGCATAGTGCTTTATCAAAGCAGCTTCTAATATATTCTATCATTTGAATTTCACAGCAATCTGTGAGGTAGACAGGACAGGTATTATTATATCTGCTTGGCAGATGAAAAAACAGAGGCCCAAAGATGATAATATTCATGGATAATCTTAAGACTAGTAAGCGGCAAAGTGCAATCTTATATACATATCTCCTCTCATTACCTTCCACATTTTGCTCCAAAGAACTGTAATCAAATCTACACTAGTTGAAAAAGATTTTAAGAAAAAAAAGCATTGTCCACTGACTATTTTATAATTCCACTCATGATGCCTATGACTTCTGAGACCAAAACATCTTTTTTTTTTTAAGAAAATCATTATCTATATCCATCCTTAACTGTGCTGTAACACAAGACTCTCTCCTCAGCCTTCTTTCTCTCTCCTCTTTCTGCATCTTCTTTCTTAGTGATTTTGGTAGCTTCCACAGTTTGTTATTATCTCTATGCAGACGACTATATATCCAGTCCAGTTTCTCTCTCTAGCTCCAATCCTACATTAACAACTGCCTCTCACATATTTCCCAATACATGCTCCATAGACATCTCCAACTTACTATGCCTGAAACAACTTACTTTTCCATGAGAACTTTCCCTTCTTCCTAACCTCTCTATTTCTGTTGAGGACAACACTATCCTCAGTCACCTGGGTTTTATGGCCTCAAAGCAATCTTAACTCTTCATTCTCCCACATCCCCCAGATCCAATTAGATACCCAATCTTCACACACCTCCCATTCACTACATTCACATGAACAACACTTTACTTCAAGGCTTTACCACCTTTCACCTGGAATACTGAAGCAGTCATCTAGTTGGGTGTCCCTCCGATCTCTTTCTATTACTTCAAAGGGATATTCCTGGATCCCAAGTTTGACCACATAATTCCCCACTCAAAATGCTCCAGGGGTCCATAACCCCTCAAAAATCAAATACACACTCCATGATGATGCACTTCAAACCCTTCCCAGTCTGGTTACAGCTTGTGTGGTCTAATGGACACAAGACTGGACATGGAGTTAGGATGATATGGATTCGAATTCTGCCTTAAACACATACTGGCCATATGAACTTGAGCAAGTCATTGAACCACAGCTTCAGTTTTCTCTTACATAAAACAAAGGAGGCCGACTCAATGACCTATATCTGTTACCCTCTGATCCTATCTTTCCAAGCTTATACATTATTATTCTTCAAATACTGTAGTTCACACTACTCCAGCTCCTGTCCCTGTATCTTTGCATAACCTGTCAATCCCTCATGCCTGTCATGTACTCCCTCAAGGCTGCCTCCCCAAATAACTCTGTATTGCTGTATATATCCTGGGTATTTATGCAATAGGATATACATTGCTTCCCCTGATGAAGGCGCCTAAAGGACAGGGTCAGTTTGATTTCTATTTTTGTATCTGTGACACCTAACACAGTACCTGACACACAACAGATGCTAAATGAATGCATGCTGATCAACTGAGTCTGAAGTTTTACAAACCATGAATGCACTCTTTGTGCCAGGTGCCAGGTGATATAATGGCTATCCATTATATATCCACTCTCTAGTGCTGGGTCTGGAGTCAGGAAGATCTGAGTTAAAATCTGGTCTGACACTTCCTAGTTCTGTGACCCTAGGCAAGTCATTTAATCTAGCTCAACTATAAAATGGGGATAATAACAGTGCCTTTTCTCTCAGGGTTATTTTGGCCCTCAAATGGCTAATATTTATAAAGCATTTAGAACAGTGCCTAGCACATATAGATGCTATATAAATTCTAGCTTTTATAATTATATTATCTTAGTGCCTTTCCTTTGAAACTTCCTCCAATGTATCTTATTGATACATTAGATTGTGAATTCCTTTTGAACAGAGACTGTTTTTTTGCTCTTCTTTGTACCTCTACTTTAGACACAGTGCCTAGTATATAGTAGGTACTAAAATAGTAGATGACTACTTTGTAATTAGGAGAACAGTGAGATCATACAACCACTATGTCTCCTCATGTTCTGTCTGGCATACCTATTATCCTTGTGGCTGATCAGACCAATATGAGCTCAGAAGGCTCTACTATGAGTTAGGGACAAATACTCCATAGGAACGTTTGCAGTGGAGATGGCTCTAAATTTCACATCTCACACTTCTTTTGAGTTCCTGCAATTTTGCTTTGGTCACAGAGTACAGCACCTTCCTTGACCTACATAGTCATGTCATTTTGGTCCTCTTCAAGAATGAAGGACAACAACCAACCAACCAATTAACCAATTATCCTTATAACAAAGATCCTTTCCCTGTTCGCTGGGTGGCTTGATTTCAGGTTTTAGCTTTGGGGATATGCTGTAGATTTTCAATTACGTATCATATTTCTGTTTTTTTAGCTGTTCTACATATTTTATTTCAATAGTTCAAGGATCTACAATTTTATTATAAACTGCATATAAAACTGAAAATACAGCAACAAATTTCTTCATAAAAAAATTCATTTGATTCAAAACATGTAGATACCCTGAAATTTCAAATTAAATTTACTAAGATCTTACATACCTGGTTCAGCATTTAATCGGCAACTGTTAAGAAACTCTGCTGAGAAATATATATCAACATCACAGAAGAACATCAAGACCTCTCCCTTATCCCAGGCTCTGGCACCCACATCTAGTCCTCGGCCTCGATTAAATTCTTCATTCAGTGAAACCAATGTATAATTGTGAAAATTAGCTTCACTAAGAGAAAGCAAACACAAAAGAAGGTGAAATTCTAAAAAAAAAAATTATGATACAAATTCCAAAGGCAATTTTTAGAGAAAATACATTTGAAATATATATGTATACACACACACACACACACACACACACACACACACACACACACATACACACACACACACACATATATATATATTTAAAACAGTGCTGATTTGGTAATGAAAAACAAGTAGATTGTAAAAGAGTTCCTTGTTTCTCCCAAATGACAATTCACTTGCATCTATGACAAATCATATCCCAGAGAACTAAAGAAATATTACCAATTTCATTAACATCAACATTCACTGAACATCTATTACATGAAAGGCAAGATGAAATATATGAAGAAATTCCCGAACTATAATAGCTTAATATAAAATTGGGTAAATAAGGTTTGTAAACATGAAAAAAATAACTAATATTAAGTAATAAAAATAATGGCAAATAAGTGATAAAGGGGAAATATGTTGTAAGAGTTCAGAGAAAGAAGAGATAATTTGAGAGAAGAGTGATGTAGTAAGACTTTGAAGCTTAAAGAGCAGGAATTTAAGTGGTACTTAAAGGATTGGGATTTGATTTTAATAATCAGAAAGTGAAGCCATCCTCAAAAGGGGCATTTGGAAAAGGGATAAAATGCTTCAAAGCTCTGAGTACACCAGTATGGTTAGTGCAACAAGTTCTTAAAGGGCAAAGGTTCACGATCTGGGATATACAGACCTCACAGTAGATCCATGAACTTGAATGGGGGAAAAAATTGCATTTTTATTTTCACTGACCTCTAACCATGATTTATTATTTCCTTCATTTATAAATGTGGGCAACCAATAATATCCTGAGGAGTCCCTAGGTTTCACCAGACTGCCAAAAGGGTCTATGAAACACAAAAAGTTAAGAACTACTAAGGGAATAATGGAAAATATCAACTAAAAAGGTAGATGGAGGTCAACCTGGCTAGCCATGAGTATAAACAGCCCTGTAGGCAACTGGGAACCACTAAAGTTCTCAGTATTACAATCATGTGACTGAATGGTCAGGTGGTATTTCAGGATGACTGATCTGGCAGGAATGTGGGGGGATGAGAAGTTAGGAAGCAGGGCAGTAGTCCAAGCACAATGAAAGAAGGACCTGAATCAGAGCAGTGGCAGTGGGTATGGAAAGTGAGGTGCTGAAAAAGAAAGACTGGGAGAAATGAGAGAATTAGAGGGGGAGGAGAAAAGGTGGTTAAAGAAGCTTGTATAGAGCTGTGGGGAAGGAAGACAAGTTCAGCTTTAAACCAGTTGACTTTTAAGTGCCAATGGGAAATGCAGGTGAAAATGCTGAGTGGCTGTTTGGGAAGAAGAACACCAGAGGCAGGAGGGAAATTTGACCTGGCAACGAAGAAAGAGAGAGTTCACAGAGACGGATGAGCTCTCTAAGAGAGAGGAAGCATTTGGCTGACATTGTGGACAATCACACTTGGGAGATGGGAGGAAGAATCACCAAAGAGGACAGAACAGGCCATCAGAAAGAGAAGAGAACTAGAAGAGTACACTGTTATGGGAGGCAAGGGAGGGCAGAGAGATTCAAAGTATTTCTAGTTTCTTTATCAAAGAGCATTTCTCTTATCTTTAGATTTAGACAGATACAATAAAAATAGGTAGAAGGAAAATGAAAACCAAGATAAGTAAAAAAGAGAAAGATATATAAGAAAATCATGGGAAAAAAAAGAGAAATCAGATGGCAATTCAAAAATAAGCAAACTGTCACAAGTGAGCATCTTTATTTACTTAATTGCTTACCGAGAAACTGATTCTAAGATGATCTTGACTTTAGATAGTCCTTCTTCACCAAAATATACCACTGTAAGGTGAATTCTCTTGTCCTGAAGAATACATACATCCCTAAAATAAAATCAGAGTAGAAAAAAAATCACATTTTCATCAAGAAAATGAACTAGGCTTCAAATGATGGGAACTAAAATAAACTTGTTTTGGGGGGTAAGACATTTCAATTTATGCAAGAATTATTACAGTATCAGTTATACTATTACTCAAATACCATAAATAGGTGTAAGTCACATAAATATTCTGCAAATTCAAGTCACTCTGACAAAGTAGAAAAAAAAAGGTGGAAAATGAAGGTTCATTTTAAGACAAGTTATGTGGATACCTTCAAATACTAACAGTTACCTGAAGTTCTGCATAAACTGTGCAAATGCCTCAGTCCTTCCAGCAAGAGGTACAATGATATTAATAACTGATTTGGTAATGTCAATTGTTTCACTTTTTACTTTCATAAGAGGTCCAAAGGGTCGGAACAAAGTGACATGTCTGTATTCCATAAAGTCTGCCTTCTTAAAAAAGAGTTCATACTGTGTCCCTTTATCTCTCTCAGTACGATAATAACCTAAGGAAAAAAAGGATAGAAAAAAAGCATAATCAGGTCAAATTTGAAGATTCAATGGTAGCATTTAGCTTGAATTTTCAAGCAATAAATAGACCTGCAGAGCTTTTTTTTCTAAATCTGAAAGTACAACATTAAAATTTACTGAACAGTCAATAACTAAAAAGATTATATGTTGTCCCAATATATATTTTCTATAAAAGAAAATACATTGAATAAAAACTATTATATGATATATAAAAATCATTCCAAATAATTATCAATGATCCGTATTTAGACAGTATTTGTATTCATAATTAAAACCAATCTATAGCCAGCAATCATGAAGTCCAAAAATAATGCTAAGTTTTAACCCATGAACCGAACTAATTAGAATTCTCATACATTACGTAAATTAGGAACAACAGTGCTTTAATGCTGACAATATAACAAATCCTGCTTCAAAACAGGTAAAGCAGTTTATCTCATTAATCCTTATAGTATTCATTCAGGCCAGGAAGCATTCATGTTAAGCTCAATATATCCTGACCCAGAAGTATTCCTGCATATACTACAAAACACTCATAAGGGCAAAATTAGTATGTAATCAAATCCTCACAAAATGGGCACCTTCATCCCCCCCTTTTCCAACTCCCTGTTGCACACTGTCTCTCTCCATCAGAGTATAAGCTCCTTGAGGGCAAGAACTCTTTTTGTCCTTGTATTTGCATCCCCAGGCCTTAGATTAGTGCTTGGCACAGAAGTAAGCACTTAGTAAAGTCCTGTTTCCTTTCTTCCTTCTTTCCTTCCTACCTTCATTCCCTCCCTCCTTTCTTTGCCAAAGCCTCACTCAATGTGGCAAGAACTCTGACAGCAGAGCATGGCTTCTGGCAGGTTTCATGGATGTATAGTGGTGGCTATAGACAGTGTTTGCTGCCAACGCTCAGACTACCTAAGTATAGAAATGATTATTAGCAGATGGCCCGTACAAGGGTCTAGTCAAATATAATGTTAACAACTTATTATCAGAATTTAAGGACACACCCCTCCCTTTCTGTTAACCATGAACAATCTATTTTCTTGGTACTTCTTTAAGGATTTGTGTGACCATTGCTTGAGAAGTATCTGTTGTATCAAAATAAAACATATCAACTTTTAAATAAAAAAAAAACCACAGAAGATTGGATATTAGATAATGAGTTCTTTTTTTAAGCCAGGACCAAAGAAGAAAGAGAAAAAGATACAAAATGTCCCTCCCCCATCATTATAGTCCCCCCTCTCATCCTTCAGCTTCTTCATTCAAAGTGGGAAGCAAAAACGGCAGTGGCTGCCAAAAAAAATCATAGTTTTATTCCATCCATAAATATTACTTTGGCTGTTAGTATTCTAAATAAAAGATTTCCATATGGGTAGACACACCTCTAGAGAAAATGGTGTATGTTTATATGTGTGCATGTACACATATATACATATATATGTATGTATGCACATACATATACATACACATCACATCATCCACCCATATATTATATATATATATATACATATACACATACATATATACAAAGACAGACAGATACACACACAAAAAGGGAGAGAGAAAGACTTTCACTATAAAAAAAAACTCAGAAATCAGGATGGCTCACAAATTTTCCTCAGATAATTTAATAAAGTAGTTAAGAAAATTAGTTTCATCGTGTATCCAAAGACAATGAGAAACATTTCATGGGATACTTGGTCATCTTGCTTTTATAGTGCTCATGAAAAGCACACTCAAGAGTACCACCATGAAAAGAGTTATAGCTTTGGCATCAAAATCTATAGCAGTAGATGAACAAAAATAAATTTCTACAAATAACTTGGCAAGATCCTCCAAACTATGTCAATATGCACTTTGATACTCAGTGGTTTCCATGAAAAGATGGGCACCAAGGAGACCAGCGAAAAACACTGAAAAATGTGATTAGAGATTAAGAAAATGGAAGAGTCCAAAGGCTATTCACTCAGAAATTCACTCAGAAATCTCAGGCCTGAATATTGCAAATACTTGCTTCAAAAACAGGTGAACATAGTAAGCAAATATTACCATGAAGAAGCTGACTCTATATTAATAAGCAAGAAAAGACTGGTTGCTGATGTAGCAGCAATTTCAGAATCAGCAATCTCTATGCAGTCAAATTATTAGATAATTAGAGCAAAGCTCAAATTAAAATCAAAATACCAAATTTAAGAAATGATAATGGTAAAAAAGGTGACACGTTCAATTTGTGTTTGTCCTTCGCAGCCAAAGAAGCCCATGCCATCAGAGAAATGATGACATGACTTGCACTTGATTTTGTTTTGAGTGAGGGAGAGCCATGCAGGTCACCAGCCTCATTTCTCCTCCAGAATTATCTGATTCCAGTAACCAGATATTCATCAGGATGACTGGAGATGACCCAGGATGCACTGGGAGACCTTGGGCCCTTTAGGCAGAGTTCTTTGCAGGTACTCACTTAGGGTGAGGTTCTTTCTATCTCATTCAGTGAATAGGCCTGTTTAAGGAGTAGTCAGGGGATGGCCCCTTTAATGAGGCCAAGAAAAAGAAAGATATCAAGCTGGGAGGGAAACAGCAACAGTTACAATTGATAATCACTCTAAAGTTAGGAGAGGAGCCCTTACACGTTCAGTTACAACAGGTCCAACACATCCTATATAAATAAGCTGCTGATGCTGAAAAATAATAAAAATTAAAACACTAATTCTTATTATTACCATTTCCTGGGTAACTATCACTGATCTAAAAGCAAATGTCACAGTGAGGTCACAGGTACCCAGAAGTCAGCTTATCTAACAAGCATTTGATCTTCTCAACAAATCTTAACACTATGGTGGCACTCAAAGGCAATCCTGATTTAAAATATTACAAACATTGACTGCTCACAAAGGAGCAAAAAGTAGTGGAATGTAACAGAAAGCAAGTTGGCATGAGACCCTTCAAACCCTCCAAAAACACTATATGAAGCTGGAAAGTCTTGAACAATTAAATGTGAAATGAAACAGATACCTAAGACTTTTTATTGCCATCTCTTCTTGAACTCAATGACAGTAAAACTTCCATATCTAAACTCCAATACAAGCACACCTTGTTTTATTGTACTTCACGGATACCACAGTTGTTGATTTTTGGTTTTTGTTTGTTTATTTATTTTACAAACTGGAGTTTTGTGGCAATCTTGCATTGGCACCATTTTTTTCAACAGCATGTGCTCACATCATGTCTCTGTCACAATTTGATAATTCTTGCAATATTTCATTTTTATTTATCAATATTTATTTTTTATATCTGTTATAGTGATCTGTGATCAGTGATCTTTGATATTACTACTGTAATTGATTTGGAGGGGGTACTACAAACTACATCCACGTAAAACAGCAAATTTAATTGATAAATGTGTGTTCTGACTGCTCCATCAACTTGCCATTCCCCCATTTCTTCTCCCTCTCCAGAGGCTTCCCTATTACCTGGGACACATTACTATTGAAATTAGGCCAATTAACAATTCTACAATAGCCTCTAAGCATTTAAGTCAATAGAAGAGTCAACTGTGACAGAAAACATTATCTTAATTTAAGAAAATGCCACAGCTACCCCAATCTTCAGCAACCACCACCCTGATCAGTCAGCAGCCAACATTAAGGCAAGACCTTTGATCAGCAAAAAGATTACAATTCAATGAAGGCTCAGAAGATGGTGAGCATTTTTTAGCAATAAAGTACTTTTTAATTAATGCAGGTACATTGTTTTTCAAACACAATACTATTGCACACTTAGTAGACTAGTGCACTGTATAAACATAACTTATATACACTGGAAAACCAAAATATTCCTGAAACTAGCTTTACTGAAGAGGTCTGAAACTGAACCTTCAATATCTCCGAGGTATTCCTGTACTTCAGTACTCTATGCGTTAGAGAATCCTAGAAAGATCTATGATTTCATCAAGGTGGGAACTTCTTCCACCAATAAAGATTATGAATCATTTAAGACTTAGTAAGTAAGTGTAAGGGAATCAAGTGAGACACAGAGTTTGTCCAGGGTGACAAAACTACTCTTAGGAAACAGGAATGGAACCCAGATCTTCCTAACTCCCAAATCCAAAGACTTATAACCCTTCACTGCCCTATCTCATCTCCAGAATGAGCTTCGTCCCATTCAACCAGTCCACTCTGACATCAGGGTTTCCTCCCTCTGCCACCTGCCTCTTCCCATTAGGAACAGCAGCTCTAGATTTCTAAAGACCTAGTTCCCTGGGCTTGAGGGTGTTAATCTACTTATGTTTTGGGACTCGTCCTAAATTAGATTAGCCTTGGCTATTGACTAACAGGTAAGTCAAACTTCACTTCAACCACGGACCAATATTCCTCATGGCAAACCAACCCATCAGGGCACCAGGGCCTACATAGTGTGTCTCTTGTTATTTTTTTTTTCCAGGGCCTTCCTAGTTCTTCTCATTTTCCACTTTTTAGAAATAATAATCAAATTAAGATTCCCATGACTACTCAAAAAAGTATGTCAATCTCCCCAGAATCCCTGGGATTCTAGGCTGTCTAAAATAAAGTTTCCTTCCCCACCACCATTCTCCACACCCTCCATCATACATCTCAGCCATGTCCTTCCTGGATCCCTACCCAACTCTATATCTCTATCCTTCTACTGTGGTAGTCTCTCTTTTCTAATCCATTCTCCACTTGACTGCCAAAAAGATTCAAAAAGTTCTGGTGGCTCCTTATTGCTGTAAGTATAAAATAGATATTCCTCTTTGTCATTGGTCAGAGCCTCTGTCCAGGGTTATTACATGATATTCCCCATCGTGCTATTCTCTGTACACAACATTCGATCTCATCTCTGTACATCTGTACACACTGCTCCCACGCCTGGGATGTACCCTTTCTTTCACCTCTTTACATCTCTTTCACCTCTTATGAAAGCTTTTTAACTCCCTTCAAGACTCAGATCAAATACCATCTCCTTCAAGAGGTTTTTCCTCAATCTCCTGGTCACTGGTTCCTACCACCCCCTTGAAATCATCTCAGGTTTGTTTGTTTGTGCATATATCCAGTATTTGGTTATCTTTAAGTATGTTGTATCTATCCAGAAGAATGTGAGCTACTTGAGGGAAGGCATCATCTTACTTTTGTACCATGAGATTCAATTTCTGGCACATGTGGGTCTTTAATAAACATCTGTTAACTAACTGTCTCTATTTCTTATGGTCACTGAGAAATGGTACTTGAGAGAATGAAGTCTGATAAAACCTGATCAAATACAGAAAGAAAGGAAATTGGTCCACAATATTAAAATTTTCACTATGTCTCAAAGTAGGGGCAATTTAAAAATGGGAAAGATCACACATGGAATTAATACTCATAAATGGCAAAGGAGAAAATATTACTGCCTACCAATACATACGCCTAATTTATTCCATCTCTATAGTCTTTCAAAACAGTCTACACAAAAGAGGCTCTCACTAAGGAAAACATGGGCAGAAAAGACAAGGGCAAACCACATCTTTCACATATACAATTGGCCATGATGTTGCAAATACAAACCCCTACTACTCTGTATTTGCTGTTTGTGGAACACAAAAAAAAATGGATGTGGCAAAGCAGAGCAAAATTCAGCCCTAAAGGATGTACTCAACAAGGTTTTTCCTATTCACATGTGACAAGATTGTGGCTTAGGGGTTGGGAGGTAGCAGGGGAGAGGAGAGAGGTGCTGCGCTTGGAATCAGTTATAGACCCAGGTTTGAACACTATTTGTGACACATTAGATGTGTGAGCATAGGCAGGTCACTTCATATTTCTGAGCTTCAGTTTCCTCATCTGTAAAATGGGCATAATACCACCTGTAGTACTTACCTCACAGGACTGATGTGAGGAGAAGACCTGGGTTCAAATTCCGCCGACAATTACTATCTGGGTGACCATGGGCAAGTCATTTAACCTCTCTGAGCCTCAGTTTCCTCATCTGCAAAATGGGGATAATAATACCTGTAGTACCTATAGCTCACAGCATTGCAGCAGGATTTAAATTAGATAACGTATGTAAAGCATTTTTGCAAACTTTAAAGTAGTACCTAAATGCCAGCTACTGCCACATGGAAAATGTCTTGTGGAACTTGAAGCACTACATGAAATGTTAGCTATTCTTACTCAGCTGTGACGGTCACACAAGATTCCCTGAACTGCAAATACAGGTATAACTGTTCAATGGTCCTATTCTCAATAGCAAATGAGACATAAATTAGGAAGATATATGCTTGCCAAAAATGTTCACCCCTATAGCAGAGGATGCCCTGCACAAAATAAAAATTGAACATAGATTCACCACAAATGATAAGGTTTTACAAATGCACCCATTTGTGGATGACATTATACTCCCTGCACTGAAAACTACAGGATCCTCTAAGACATCCACAGCCTCTCAAAAGACATTGGCCTAATAACTCACACGGAAAAATTAAAGTACATGGAGGATTCTAGTTTCAAAAAAAAAGAAGTATTAAGGACCTACTACAAGTAAGGATTTTTGCTGAACACCAGAGACAGAAACAAACAAAAGAAATATCTCCGGGGGCGGAGCCAAGATGGTGAAGTAGAAAGACGCACATACGCATAGCTCCGGACCCACAAACCACAGAACGGCTAGAGGGGACCAAGCCAGGGCGAATTCTGCACCCAGAGACCACGGAGTATTGGAGCGAGGGAGATTCCTGCTCCGGAGAGACCTGTGGACCTCTCGCGGGGGGTCCTTCGCGCCGCGGACTGGGCGCTGGGATGGGGAGCGGAGTGCGGCCCTGCCGCGGCCACAACACCGAGGGGAGGAGATCCGAGAGGGCTACGGGGACGGGATCTCCAGCGGCCACGCGGGTCCCCCCACCCACAGAGGGACCTGCAAACCTCTCACAAAAGGCCCGTCGCGCTGCAGACGCGGAGCCCAGCCCGGACCTGCGGTGGCGGCGGCCACGGCTCCGAGAGGCACAGATCTGAGAGGGCTCCGGAGGCGGGATCTTCAGCAGCGGCACGGCCCCCCCACCAACAGGTGACTGACGGGGGTGGGTGAGAGAGTCTCTTTGGCGGGTTGAGAGGGGAGTGGGGTGCCCCCAAGGCTCAGGCCCCCCGGGAGGTGGGGGCTGAGAGGCAGCTGCGGACGGGGGCTCCCCAAATGGGCAGGAGCCTGGATCCATTGTGGAAGGTCTGTGCATAAACCCCCAGAGGGAACTATGCCTGAGAGGCAGCCCTGCCCCTGACCACCTGAACTTAATTCTCACACTGAATAGCAGCCCTGCCCCTGCCAAATATCCTAAGGCGGGAAGCAGCATTTGAATCTCAGTCCCCAAATGCTGGCTGGGAGGACCAGGAGGCGAGGTGGGTGTGAGGAGAACATTCAGAGGTCAGGCCACTGGTTGGAGAAAATGCCAAGAAAAGGGAAAAGAAATAAAACTATTGAAGGGTACTTTATCGGAGAAAAGACACTTCCTCCCTTCCTTTCTGATGGGGAGGAACAATGCTTGCCATCAGGCAAAGACACAGAAATCGAGGATTCTGTGTCTCAGCCCACCCAATGGGCTCGGGCCATGGAAGAGCTCAAGAGGAATTTTGAAAATCAAGTTAGAGAGGTGGAGGATAGACTGGGAAGGGAAATGAGAGGGATGAGGGAGAAGCATGAAAAGCAGATCAGCTCCCTGCTAAAGGAGAACCAAAAAAATCTTGAAGAAATTGGCACCTTGAGAACTAGCCTAACTCAGCTGGCAAGGGAGGTGCAAGGGGCCAATGAGGAGAAGAATGCTTTCAAAAGCAGAATTAACCAAATGGAAAAGGAGATTCAAAAGCTCACTGAAGAAAATAGATCTTTCAAAACTGGAATGGTACGGATGGACGCTAAGGACTTTTCGAGAAAGACAGATATCTCAGAACATACCGCGCAGATTCGAAAATTGGAAGATAATGTGAAATATCTTATTGGAAAAACAACTGACCTGGAAAATAGAATCAGGAGAGACAATGTAAAAATTCTGGGACTACCTGAAAACCATGATCAAAAGAAGAGCCTAGACATCATCTTCCATGAAATTATCAAGGAAAACTGCCCTGAGATTCTAGAACCAGAAGGCAAAATAAATATTCAAGGAATCCGCAGAACACCGCATGAAAGAGATCCAAAAAAAGAAACTCCTAGGAGCATTGTGGCCAAATTCCAGAATTCCCAGGTGAAAGAGAAAATATTGCAAGCAGCTAGAAAGAAACAATTCAAGTATTGTGGAAATACAATCAGGATAGCACAAGATCTGGCACCCTCTACATTGAGGGATAGAAGGGAATGGAATAGGATATTCCAGAAGTCAAAGGAACTAGGACTGAAGCCAAGAATCACCTACCCAGCAAAACTGAGTATAATACTTCAGGAGAAAAAATGGTCTTTCAATGAAATAGAAGACTTTCAAATTTTCCTGATGAAAAGACCAGAGCTGGAAAGAAAATTTGACTTTCTAACACAAGAATGAAGAGAACCATGAAAAGGCAAACAGCAAAGAGAAATCATAAGGGACTTACTAAAGTTGAACTGTTTACATTCCTACATGGAAAGACAATATTTATAACTCTTGAAACATTTCAGTATCTGGGTACTGGGTGGGAGTACACACACACACACACATGCACACATGCACACATACATAGAGACAGAGTGCACAGAGTGAATTGAAGAGGATGGGATCATATATTAAAAAAAAAAATGAAATCAAGCAGTGAGAGAGAAATATTGGGAGGAGAAAGGGAGAAGTTATATGGGGCAAATTATCTCTCATAAAAGAGGCAAGCAAAAGACTTATTAGTGGTGGGATAAAGAGGGGAGGCAAGAGAAAAACATGAGGTCTACTCTCATCACATTCCACTAAAGGAAAGAATATAATGCACACTCATTTTGATAGGAAACCCTATCTCATAATACAGGAGAGTGGGGGACAGGGGCACAAGCAGGGTGGGGGGGAGGATGGAGGGGAGGGCATGGGGAGGAGAATGCAATCCGAGGTCAACACTCATGGGGAGGGAAAGGACCATAAGAAAATAGAAGTAAAGGGGGACAGGATAGGATGGAGGGAAATATAATTAGTCCTATACAACACAACTAGTATAGAAATCATTTGCAAAACTAAACAGATATGGCCTATATTGAATTGCCTGTCTTTCAAGGGGAAGGGGTGGAGAGGGAGGGAGCTAAGGAGGTTAGAACTCAAAGTGTTAGGACCAAATGTAATGTTCTTACCACTGGGTAACAAGAAATACAGGTTAAGGGGTCAAGAAAGCTATCTGGTCCTACAGGACAAAAGAGAAGATAGAGACAAGGGCAGGGAGGGAGGATAGAGGAGAGAACAGATAGGTCACAGGGGCAATTAGAAAGCTCGGGTTTGGGGGGGGGGAGGGGATAAAAGGGGAGAAAATTTGTAACCCAAAATTGTGTGAATATAAATGTTAAAAATTAAAAAAAAAAAAAAAAAAGAAATATCTCCAGCCCTCAAGGAATTAACATCCTATGTTGATAGGCAGGAGAGAGTCCTAATTGACTGAGGAAGGGTGGTGGCAGGATGAGAGAAAGAAATGAGTTCATAGACAACGTGGAACCTGAGCTTACTCTTGAAGGAAAACAAGGATTATAAGAGGCAGAAAAGAGGAAGTCTGTGTCTATTCATAGAAGATATCTTGTATAACTGTATGGAGGCAGTAGATGAAGGGTTAAATTTAGGGAATAGTTAATGGTCTGGTCTGGTTGGAATGTAGAGTTCATGAAAAAGAACAATGTGGAATAAGGTTGGAAAAGAAGGCAAGAGTCATAATATGTAAGCCCTTAAATACCAATCAGTTACTAAATATTTATTAAACACTTACAATATGTGCCAGTCACTGTAATAAGGACTAAAGATACAAAGGTAAAAGGTAATCCCTGTTCCCAAGGGGCTCACAGTCCAACGCGGGAGAGAATATGTATACAACTAAGTATAAACAAGACATTTACTAAATAAATTGAAAACAGCCTTGGAGGGAAGGCATGAAGGGGAATCAGAAAAGGTTTCCTGAAGCTTTTATCTGGAACTTGAAGTCAGGAGAGGGTGAGGAGTGAGAGCCTTCAAGGCATGGGGGTCAGTCAATGAACATTCCCAGAGTCTGGATGCCTTGTTCAATAAGAGCGAGAATGCCAGTTTCATTGGATCACACAGAGTTCCTTGGGGGAGGGGGTGAAAGGGGTATAAGAAGTCTTGATAGGAGGCAGATTATGGAAGGGTTTGAATACCAGAGAATTTTATATTGGATCCTGGAGGGGATAAGGAGCCATTAAAGTTTACTGAATAAAGAAATGACATAGTCAGATTCTTCCTTGAAGAAGATTAATTTGACAACTGAGTTGAGGATAGACTGGCTTGAGGCAGGCAGACAAACCAGATGGTTATTATGATAGTCCAAACAAACAGATGAGAACATGTATTGGGTATTGGAGGGTGGAAGTGTCAGACAAGAAAAGGAGCCATATTTGAGAAATGTTATTGATAATTATTAATTAAATTGTTATTGATGTTAAAATCAATAGACCTGGTAACTGATTGGATATAAGGGTATAGAGAGAGTAAGGAGTCCAGGAAGACAACTTGGTTGAGAGGCTAGGTGACCGGCAAGATGGAAGAATCCTCAATAGTAATAAGAAAGTTAAGAAGAGGGAAAGATTTGGGGGTGGGTGGGAAATAATGAGTTCAGTTTGGACATGATAAGTTTAAGATGCCTATAGAATATTCAGTTCTAAATATCCAATAGGCAGTTGGAGGTGACAGACTGGAGTTCAACAAAGAGATAAGAAGATTTGTGAATCATCAGCATAGAGAGGATAATTGAATAGACAGGAGCTGATAAGATCACCAAGTAAAATAGTAGAGGAAAAAGAGAAGAGGGTCTAGGACAGAGTCCTGGAGAGTATTCATGGTTAGAAGGCATGATCTAGCCAAGATCCAATAAAGGAGAGTAAGAAGTGATCAGACATGAGGAGAACCAGAAGAGAATAGTGTCATAAAAGTCTAGAGAGAAGGAGAAGAAGGTTGATCAACAATGTCAAAGGGTTAGGAGAATAAGGACTGAGAAAAGGTCATTAGAATGCCAGTCTAAAGAGTGTGTATCTTATCCTATAGGTATTGATTGTTTTTTGATCAAGTCATGATATGGTCACATCTGTACCCAAGGAGGGTTATTTTGACAACTGTATGGAGGATAGTTTGAAGAGGAAGAAGATGAGGAGGAGGAGGAAGAAAAAGAAGAAGGAGAAAAAGAAGAAGAAGAAGAGGAGGAGGAGGAAGGAGAAGAAGAAGAAGAAGAAGAAGAAGAAGAAGAAGAAGAAGAAGAAGAAGAAGAAAGCAGAAGATGTGGGTGTGAAAGATGGTGGGGAGAAGGGGCTTTCTGTGAATGGAGAGAAGGTGAAGCAGATGAAACATATTGTGCAAGCAGAATCTATAAGATCTGCTAATTGATTGGCCTTTGGGAAGGGCAGGAGGAAGAGGAGAAAATCAGTGTGAAAGAGAAGGAAGAGCTTTGATTGACCCTGAGGATAAACGAGAAAATAGTGGTATGGTGTCAACAGAAACAAGTATGAAGGAGGGGTAGATTCACAAGGAGTACGTGAGCTCCATTTTGTATATATTAAGTTATAGTTAGTAAGTGAGATGACATTATATCCAAAAGGAAGATCTGGCTGGCATAATGCTTTGAATTAAGTAAGATAATCTTTGTTGGAGACACACATAAAGCCTCACATTTTCATTCATTAAATCTTAGCTATATATTTATAAAATCAAATTTGTAAGTGCAGTCTGGGGGACAGACACAACTGGATAGAGAACTCATTGAATTAGTCCATCAGTATGTACATCTTAAACTGACAGGGCAGATGGACAGTTCATATTTGAATAGTAAGTTAGCTACACTTTCACCATTATCAAGCTGTTCCCTGACACTGAAATGCATCTTTTGAATGTCAATATCCCACAGTGACAACACAATCTCAGGAGAACCACAATTACAGGTAACCCAAATAGCAACACAAGATAGATGGTGGGTGAAAATAGGCTGCAGCAAATTACTCACGACAAAGCCATGTGCAAGGTGTGGTACAGAAGCCAAAATCTGGAGATGTAGGTCACTACAGGCAGAGGTGAAATAATGTGAGGGTACATGGATGGAGAGTCCAAGTTTTACACTGGTAGCTATGAAATATCAAAAGACCAGAAGAAAACCTCTAGCACACTGATAACATTCTCCCTGAGAGGATTTGGATGAAAATAACACAGTATGAGAAGTCAGAGAAGGGCTTCAATCTGTACCAATGTGAGAGTTGTCTACACTGAGGGGATCATGGGATCCAATGAAATATCTACATATACTAACAAAATGCCAGAGACCTTTGGGTGCCACAGCAAACCTCTCCTCCCAAATACTCCAGCTACTCTGCCCTTCTCCAATCATCACCAAAATCAGGTTAGAAATTGAGTTTTTAATAGCTGACAGCAGTAGGTAAATGTATCACTATATAATTACTGGTCAATTCAAATTGTGAGCTTCTTAAACCTATAATAATTCATCTTTATTACCAAAAACTATTTTGGGTTAGTCTTTAAACGATGCATCATACATTTCATTTATGTGTGTATACAAAGTTATATAACAAGTTTCAAAAAACAATATTCAAAACACTTGCTACATAGCAATATTCGCCTCACTAATATTTATAGCCCATAAATATGAAATACAATTCTTAAGTAGTCTCTTTCATAGGAAGAATGACAAGTACCTGAAATCAACTGAAATAATTGACACTAAAGATAAATTTAAACCAAATTAAATATATGTACAAGGCCTAAAATACATGAATGTACACAAAATTCAAATTTACGCTTTCTTGCTTCAGAATTGTAAACTATTAACACCAAGATTAGCCTTCCTTTCTTTGCGGAGATTTCTGATTTTTTTAAAAAAGTCTTTTTAAGAAGTGATACCCGTAGCACTGAATTTCTAGTACCTAGTTACTCTAGTAATTGTGTGAGCTAATCCATATAACCTTATAAACCTAGTTACAATTTAAGCACACCACTGCTTGACGGAGAAATTAATTGCCTACCATAAAAGCAAACGTTCACCTTTTAAATCTTTCTAACACTAGAGGATGACTTACAAGAATAATAAAAAAAACACCAATTTTATTCAAGCTTGTATGTACTAACTGCAATGAAACATAAAGATATACAATCTTTTGTTATTCTTGATATAGAACATCTGAATTTTTTTAAAAACACTGCGAAATTTTCCATTTCTTCAGCACCTGTTTGTGAAAATATATAATACTATCTTATAATAGCACAGCAGCTGTGTTTATAATTTCCTAAGTATGCCCGGGAGAGGAAGAAAGTGATGTCTTAATTTTAATTAGGAAGAAAAGATAAGGTCTACTTGTATAGTCAGATTGATTTTTTTTGAAGAATGGATTAATTTTGCATAATCATAATATTATAGAGAAAAAAAGAAGCAATTCCTAATTACTCCTAACTAAGGGGTAACAGATTCCCTCCAATATGGCAAAAGCACCCTTGTCTCTTACACACACACAGACACACACACACACACAGACACACATACACACACCCCTTAGTAAGAGTACCTTCCCACTTAACAATTTCCATCACCAAAAACATCAAAAAGTATCAAACCAAGACAGTTAAGACAACTTCCAAATCAAGGTGCCTTGGAGAAAAAGTGAAAGTGGGAGAGGTGGGGTAGGAAGACTAGAAATTTGACAACTAAACATTAGGAATTTTCATTAAAAATGTAACATGCCTGAAACTGTGCACTGTTACTTTATACTGATATTCATCACCCTCAGAGATAGGATCCCTGAAACATAGCTAAGTGTTGCTGAAACTGATTAAAATAATGAGGGCTGGTAGATTTTCTGGAAACAATCTGCAAGGCCAGTTAATGAAGCATTTACTCAAAGAGCCCTATCCACTCACCCTGAAGAAATCTATACCTAAGAAAAATCAAAAGACAGTCACTAGGTAATAAAAGTTTTAGAAGCTGGATACTTTGTTGCCAAGAACACAGCACATCCTCCATATAAAATTTAGAGCACTGCCCCTTCTTTTTTAATAGCAATGTTTCTTCCTGAAATTATTCTGAAGAAGTAGGTAAAATTTAAGATTTCCTTTCATGATGAAATCTTGGAATAAGCTATGGAGTTTAAACAGTAGACCTTTATTAAATTTCTCAAAACAGTCACCAGAAATGGCTTCTCCATTTGAACTCAAGAAAGGGAACAAAAACAAATAAAGCCATCAATATTTTTGAGCTATTTTTTCTTTAATAACTTTTCCTAAGGGAATAATTTGAAAATTTTCAAAAAGATTACCTTTTCTCTTTAAACACAATTATTTGCACATAGTGTATACTGTAATGTGCTATGATAGGGAGCAGGGAGTATTCAAAGGAAAACAAGGTAGATGCAGCTTCTGCTTTTAATGACCATACAATAACACTGCCACTGGAGAAGAAGGAGGGGATCAGAAACATTAGAAAAAACAGAATGTCATTTAGGTAGTTACACCACTTACTTGGGCACCGAAAGTTTGATGATTTCAATTTAGAAGCTGGGATAGTTTCCAAGGACCAGTATGTCTAACCCTTTGTCATCTGTCTCCTACCCCGCTGAATCCACTGAAAAAAGTGTTTTAGCAATGCCAGAATTCAAACTATCCCTTTATTTCAGATGAGAAGATTCTATCCCTTCCTTTCTCAAACAGATCTGACTTAATTTTATGCATCATACTCAGTTATCTGAATTGCACTGATAGCCTTTTTTATCTTAGGTAAGGATTCCAAAACCACAAAAGCAGTCAGGCAAATGGCTGGAGTTATAGATAGCAAATGAGAAAGGGAGAAAGAAAGAATTCACTGAGAGTCATGATAAAAGACAGCAGTAAACAAATACCACAAAAGAATAAGACCATAAGCTCTAGAGCTGGAAGAGACCTTTGAAGTCATTTAGTTCAACTCCTCTTCTCATTTGATAATGGGCAAACAGGGCTATCAAGGTAAGTGACTTGCTCAATGCCATTCAATAAGTGGCAAAGCCAGGATTCGGTCTCAGGGCCTATGACAAGGTCAGTGCTCTTTCCACTACGCTAGGAAGAGACAATTAAAATATTAACCAGACCATTGGTTAGTATAGGTCCATTTAATGAAGGGGACAGATGGCTCTATGAAATAACCTCTAAGGTCATAATAGTAAAATGTAATAAAAAATGTTTATAATAATCACACTGGATCATCACAAAAAGTTTCAGGAGTGGGGAACCTGTGGCCTCAAGGCCATGTGTGACCTTTTAGGTCTTTGGGTGTGGCCTTTTGACCCAGTCCAAGTTTTACAGAACAAATCCTTTTATTAAAGGGATTTGTTTTGTGAAATTTGGATTAAGTCAAAGGGTCACACTTGAGGACTTAGAGGGCCACATGTGGCCTTGAAGCCACATGTTCCCCATCCCTGTAAACTGTTATTTAGTATATTGTTTATTAATGAAGAACACTGGACTGGACATCAGTAGACCTGTACTTCATATAGTGTCATACTTCCTACCTGCATGAATCTAGGCAAGACATTTGTATACTTCTTGGTTTCAGCTGGACAAAATAACCTCCAAGGTTGTTTCCAGTTCTAAATTTATGAAGCATATAATAAAAAGAATATCTATAAGAACTACTTTAAATGTTATGAATTACGTTCAGTTAGGCGGATGATTCACTTGCTCCATCCACACCAAACTGACAACTGCCTCTTTACTACCCATGGGACTTCTGGCAAATCATTTCACTTCTTGGACTTTAGTTTCTTTATCTGTAAACCAAGAGGGTTACATCTCTACAGCTGTTTCCAAATCTGAAATTTAAGGATCCTATAACCTCCTTCTCTAAGCTCATAGACCTCTGAAGAAATGGAGTTCTCTCAGTCCAGCTAAAAGTAAGGAAGCCAAAACTCAGACAGCTGCTAACTCAGCATTCCCGACTGAGAGCTGAAGGATCTTAGAACTCCTGCTCCAGGTCACATCTTGCTCCAGGTCACATTGCAAGGCAGAGCTGGGATTAAAATCTGCAGCTCCTAAATTCTGGCCTGAGGAGTCTTCCATCACAACATACAATCCAACAAACAGAGGGCAATGTGCACTGCTACTCTGTCACAGAATCTTGTATCTGGAAAGTGACCAAGGGATCATTTCAGCCCTTCACTTTATAGGAGTGGTCCTTAATGGGGTCCCATATACCCTAGATTTCAGGGAGATTCTTGAATTCCAATGGGAAAAGAACTTTTGTAGGTAAATTTTTCTGCAAAGGGGTGCACACACAGTCTTCGCTAGACTGCCAAAGTATCCAGGACACAAAAACAGTTAAAAATCCCTATTTTACAGAGAAGGAAACTAAGACCCAGAGATATAAAATGACTGACTCAGTATCGCCCACCTAGTTAATGATGGAGTTGGTACTAGAAATCAACTCTTCATTTCATTCCACATTGCCTTTCAGATGAAGATTAACTCTGACCTCACAGATAAAAAAGCCCAAACTGATTCCAAGCTAAATAAATTTTTACAATACCTTCTACAAAATCATTTTCATTAAATAGTTGTTTTTCCCCAACTGGTCCATCTTCATCTTCTTGATCATCTTCTTCATCAGGATTATTAATTACTTCTAGGCCAGCTTCAATAACTTCCACCAACTCATCCCTCTTATCTTTTCTAACAGGCTTTTCCTCTGGGTGTCGAGTGAGACCCATCTCCAATTGGAAGACTTTCATTAAGGTAAAACTTTCAAAGGGGATGACACCATATTCACTAGGTAGTTTAGCTCCTATGCCTACCTCAGCTTTGTCAATTTGAGAATGGAGAAACTCCAAAAGATCACTAGGTATTTGTTCTTTGGTGCCTTGATAACCCACACCATTTGCCCTAGTGTTCTTTTTTTCTTGCAACGATCTCATTTTCTCACTCATCTCCTGTAATTCTTGCTTGAGTTGGGCAATCTGACGTTTCAAGCTAGACGCCCTAGTTTGATAATGTTCTTCTTGTTCTTGTAGGAGAGCCTGGTAATACTCTTTACCATAATTCTCTCCAATGATACCAGGAAGAGAGGCATTGCCATCAGTCTGTGGAGCACACTCAAGAAGGTACATAAATAATATCAAAATACACAGCAGGGCAAGACCCACGAGCAGCCAACGGGTCCTGGCTTGAAGCATTAAACCTCTTCTGGGCATTCTTATCAATATGTAGTTTTTTAATGCTACAAGTTCTTTTCTTGTTCATACTTTAGAAAAACATCATCATCAAAATCTTTCAGATGAATAAAACCAGGATTCTTATAAGGGATGCAAACATTAGTTCTGCTGCAGCTCCAAATTTTATCTTTATGCATTAGTAATTACTGTTTGCAGATACAGTAAGATTAAATGAACATTTCTTGTACTGTCTGTTACCACAAAGTCCAAGAGAGAAAATGCAATATGATTTAGCAAGTCAGATCAAATCCATTACATGGGTGACGATTTGCCTGTAACAAAATTAGAATAAAAAAATTTAGTTTCAAAATACAGTATTTTGAAACCACTAAACATACCAATCAGCAGTAGGAGCAAATATTTATTAAATAAAGGGGAAATCAGGCAGTCAAATGTACTTTACAAAAATGGTAAACTATCATTTCACATTTTAACAAATTCTAATAATCAACACTTCTAAATCTCTACATCATGTTCATGACTGGTATTCATAATGATAATTCCAAGATACTAGAACAGAGGGTCAAATATTTGGCCTGCAACAGTACTGGGTATAGCCAAAACCAAATTCAAATGTAACTGGAAAATATTTAACAAAATAAATAAAAATATAATAGGACACAGATAATGTTAACAAGTGATTTTCTACGTCAATATGTAATTCACAGGGATTTTTATATATGTTTAGTGGCCCCCCATTTCTATCTAACACCAATGTACTAAAAGATTTCAAGATGCATTTTACTTAATTAAATATTAAATTATATCAGTGGACTTTTACTGCTAAGTGCCTTTTAGTATGATCCTATTCTTTGAAAATTAGTAAACTATGTATAGTTCATATATCTCTCTTAATAACTTAGAATACACAATAACCTAGGATATCTGATTCCTCAACCATGACAGATACCAGTTTTTAGAGTTAAATTTTTAAAAGCTATTTTCCTTATTATCTCATTTCAGATGTAATCTAAATATTTATCATAGTTTCTTACTGGGGAGTGCAGTATCTTTCTTCAGCAAAACCAAATCAGGCATTTTATATTTTAGCTCCATCAGCTTCTATAGTTCAAACCAGCAAACTGAAGAAACCTTAAGGTTAAATGGAGAAAAAAAGTAAATTGTACATTAGAACTACAAAGGATATAGACATCTGGAAATCACATTAAGGAAATTTTAACATCCAAAGACCTCAACATGATTACTACATTATTTGGTTATAAGATCACATAATTTTTTCCACTGTGTTACACGGCAACAATTTTTCTTCAAGTCTGGAATGCTTTAGACCAAAACTGTTTAAAGAATAAAACTAAAAATTTTCAATCAAGTACTTGGGAAATAAAAGTTTCTCTATTAATTCCCATTAACTCCATATAAAACCTCTTTCAATAAAGGCATCTCTATCTCTAAACAGAAATGATCCCTAATTCTTCTATTCGTGCCATTTTCTAACTCAGAAAATTGTCCCCTCTGTTTCTAAGGATGAAGAAAGTTGAATTTAGGAAAGGACAAATGAACTTTTCCAAAGAAATACTATCTTGCTGGCCACTACCTTACTGGGATAGTGCCTACTAGAAGTGGAGGGGAGGGGAGGGGTAAAGCAGAGGAAGGTTATGAGAAACTGCTAGCCCAACTTGTAACTCAGTCTTCTACTGTTTCCACTTCTTCCATGATGGCAAAAAGCAAAGGAATATATATAATTAGAAAAGAACTTCTACAGTGAAATTCTAGACATTCAGGCTGTTATCTACTATACTATCATTTAAATAATTGAAAAATCAGGAATATATTACACTGTGTGTCTTTGGGGAAAACTCATTAAGATAAAATTAATGAGAAATTAAGTCTTTGAGATTTTTAAATAGAAAACAGAAAAGACTTTACCAGCCTTAACCATTTATTACTCTAATGAAGCAACCTGATAAAAGTTAACTTTCTCATTTACATTTGGGAATCTTTTAGCCTTGCCTCAGACCCATTTTTTTTTAATATCTACTTTGACATCTGAGTAGGACTAAAAAATTTCACCACAGAGGTTCTACTCTGCTGCCTCACTGTGGCATGGAGGTGACCCTGGGTTCTTTAAAGCTATGGCAGTAACAAGAAATGGTTCTTGCTGTTGTTCAGTTGTTTTCAGCCATGTCCAACTCTTTGTGACCCTATCTGGGCTTTCTTGGCAAAGATACTGAAGTGGTTTGCCATTTCATTCTAGAGATGAGGAAACCAAGGCAAACCAAGCTAGGTGACTTACCCAGGGCAACACAATCAGGAAGTGTCCAAAGCCGGATCTGAACTTAGTTCTTCCTGGCTCCAGGCCTGGCACTCTATCCACTACACTACTCTACCAAGCTATAAATGCTTCAAGTAAGGTCTTCAAGTAGGTGGAAAAACTCAATCTTCTCTTCAAGAACTAATTTTGCCTGGTACAAGGATGTTCATCACCAGGATCCTACATGACCAAGTCTTCCTCATTAATGTCCACTTGTTAATGTTATTACAGATATGTTTTGTTCATGTACTAGTGACCTCAAAAGCTCCAAATCTAACTTCTTTCCCCCAAAACCTCTTCTTTGTGGTTTCCCTATTTCTGTCAGTGATAACATCCTCCCCAGTCATGACAACCCATGACTAAAAAAAATATGCATTTTTCAATTCAAGAAATGATGCTATATAAACAGAAACATATTTGAGAATGAGACTGGTAAGCTGAAAAGCATCCAAAGAAACATAAACAGGATGGTGAAGGACCTTAAATCATGACATAAGGAAGATCAGATGATGGTGATGGAGATAGGAATGTTTAGTCTAGAAAAGGGAAGACTTAGGACGAATATGATAAGGGCCTTCAAGTATCTGAGACTTATCCTATGTGGCTCCAGAGAACAGAATAACAAGAAATATGTAGAAATTACAGGGTAGCAAATGATAGTAGCTGGATGAATGAGAAAACTTCTAGACTGGAGCTATGCAGAAATGGACATGACCATGTTGAAAGGCAGTGGGTTTCTGCATATAAAAGGGTTTCAAGCAAAGGATGAATGGTCACTTCTCAGGCATGCTGTACATAGTATAGACTGGAATAAATGACCTGTGACACACTGTTCAACTTTAATTAGTATGAGAAAGAGATAAAATGTGAACTTCCTGTCATGCTGTTTCATAGGTTCCACTCAAATATTTCTCCATTAAATTTTCTTCACTAAAACTCAGTTTATAGCCAGAACAACCATTTCCATACTGATGTAATCTCAGGGGCTATGCATCATCCCGATAGTCCTGGAGTTTCTATGAAGCAGATTTCAATTGAAGCATTTACTTTATCCAGTCCCTGAGAGGGAAGAAACAGTTTGGCTGTGTCCCAGAAAGCTGTTTGTTTTGACAACTAAAATTCTCAGCTACTTTTAGGAATACAAACAATACCTCAATGAGACTGTTTTCTTTACTGATCTATAGACTCAATTCTTATCATTCTATTTAATGGAGATTCAAAGGCATGATTCAGGGATAATTCCAAACGACCTCCTAACCACAAAAAAGTGATAAAATTTTTGAGCAACAGATTTTTTTCTTCTTTGAAGCTTTCCTCAAAGAAAGATGAGTGGATTGTTTTTAAAGGATCATAAATCAAATTTAGCAGGATATTCAGTGTCAAAGACAATTAATATTCACATGATGCTTTCTAAATCAGTAACTAATACAATAAGAACTCAGAATGCAAAGTTTAAAATACTCTGGAAGGTCTCATGTCCCATCCTTTTACCCAAGAATACTGAAATAGGACTAGAGCACCAAAGGTAGCAAATTCATTACGTCTAATCCTTCCATAAGTTTAACTATTTTTTTGCTCAGTCTTAACTTGTAAACACTTGATTTAACAACTTTATCTTAGTTAATTATTATATAATCCTATGCATTATTCACAGCAACTTACTAATACAATAGAAGTTCAGTAAGAGGCAGGAAAGAACTAGAGAATTTTCAATAGTCTATTATCTTTAAAGAAGTTGGTATAACAGAAGGTATGCTACATAGAATACATATAATTAAAAATATATGAACTTAAAATTCTTTTCCATTATTATCAGAAAACTTAAAATTTAATTAGATATCTCCATTCACCTCTTGCCATCATGGAAGGAGTAGAAAAAGTAGAGTTACAAGTTGGGTGAGCAATTTCTGAATTATTCAGAAGTCAAATTTAAGCTCATTAATGTATTTTTATATTAATTAGTAAATAGTTACAAATGTAAGAATATGAAAATAGTATTAAAAACTTTTACAGAAGTGTTTATTAAAATGCTTAGAAGGATAAGAAATAAAGTTATCTATTAAAAACTAGAGAGAAATGTAGAGAGAAAATTGAAAATGAAAAGTTTTTCTCAACCTTACTAAAAGCACATTTTCCCCCAAAGAACTATTTTTTAAACTGAGATTACAGGTTTTTCTAAGGTTATATCCCACTAATATACTCTAGTAAATGTGGTACTTAATTCAATAGGTGTAATTCTGTATATAAAAATAATCAACTCAATTGAACTTTTATATAAATGTATATTTCTCTAAACATCTAGTATATGTTGCTCAACAAAAACTTGTTGACTCATTGATATAAATGAACAGGAACAAATTTTCATTTTCTCTTTTTTTTAACTTAAAACTTTATCTTGACACATACTGAAATCCTAAGAAAAAGGGAAAAATGAAAAGGGATTATAAAACAGAAAAATGAAAAATAGTAGCTGGAAAAACTTTTAATGCCAAGTAAAAATATTAGAATAACCCTCTAAATGCTACTTCATATTAACTCTAGATATTTTAAGAAATAATGATGCAAATGGGAGAAATTTGACAACAGTAGATTTTTCCTGCTCTACCTAAACAATACTTTAACTTATACATAATTAAAACAGAGAGTAACATTTTAAAATTTAAGAAAAATCATCTAGGGTTTTACTAAAGGTCCTTAGTATTAGAAATTTTCCTTCATTTTTTCATAAATTATTTCCAGATGTGCTTCAAAAATTGTTAGCCATGTTTCAGACAGGGTAACCAGCATTGTTTAAAAGATTGTTAAATCTGAAGTGCATGTCCAGGCATTTGCTCTGTGACTTGTTCATAAAAAAATGTTATGTTATCTTCTGACGACATTAGGAAAATCTCTAATTAAATTATTAAATTAGGGATTTTTGACCTAGTAAATGGTGCTACTGATGGCTGTCAGTCCAGCACAAATTATTGACTCTAATCATATGGTAGCACCTTTCAAATAGCTAAATTTCAAACAATAATGGAGATGGACTTGAGTACAACTTGATATACAAACCTTTATATCTCCTTTCCCTTTATTTGAAAAGAGGTAGTTTGGTACTGTTGAAGGAGTGTCAGTCTTGGAGTTAAAGGACCTGGGTTCAAATACTGGCTCTATTATATACTACCTGTGAGACCATAGAAAAGTCAAGTCTGTTTCTTCATTTGTAAAATGGGATGGAGGGACTGGTAGATCACTAATGCCTCTTCCAACTCAGAATATGATACTATTGAGAATTCTATTTTATCAGTATTGAGATCTTTGTACTTCCTCACACCTTTCTTCATCTCTTTCTAGCTAAGACCCTCAAGTCATGGCCCCTACTGCCATGGAAGCAGCTTGAAATTGAACTGTATGTAACTAATTACCAAGTCAGAGAGTAGCAAACACAGGGTAGGCAAGCACCACTATTATCATCATGATAAATAACCACTAAATCCTTTGTGAACAAGGCAAATGAAAATACATGAGAAAAAAATTAAAATTAAGGCACTAAATACCAAATACATGGCACACACAATATATGCAAAAGAAGATCACCATGAATGAATACGAATGGTAAGTGACAGTTTCATAAAGGCATTTAAACTGAACCACGAGTACAATCAAGAGGTAAGAGTCATTCCAAGTGGCAAATGCCTATGTATCAACATCATATGTAAATGATGCTGAGAAATTCTTTTAAAAATATGATAAAATCCTACAACTAAATCACTATAAGCCTTGCTGTTTGGTGGTGTCAATCTGAAAGTAGACAATTCGATTTAATTCAATAAACATTTATTAAGCAACTACTATGTGCCAGGCACTGTGTGAAGCAGTGGAGATACAAATAAGAAAAATAATCCTTGGTTTCAAGGAACTTAAAATCTAATGGGGAAAGATCACCTACAAAAGCAGGATGACAAAGGAGAAAACAGAAAGTACAATGGAAAAAATGCTTAGGGATTAAGAAATGAAAGGTTCAAAGGCTTATCATGAAGCGATCAAAAACTTCAGAACTATATATCATGAATACTTCCTTCAAGGACAGTGCTGAACATGCCAAGTACTCCACAAAATTTTGAAAACCAAAATGGCTTTCTAACATAAGAGATAAGAAATGACTGCTTACAGATATGATAGTCAATTCAGAATTAGTTTTCTATATGCAGTAACAATTCACACCAAATTGGAAAAAAGAAGAAAACACAATATGTAGTTAGTTAGAAGAGCTCCAATTCAACTCAAAGATGCAGAAAAATGAGAAATGGATATGCATAATATATTAACCTTATCCCCTTTTCTTTGTTTTGTAAAATAACTTTTTATTAATGTCTTTTGCTTTCTTTATGTCAAAACTTCCCACCCTATTTCTCCCTTTCTTTCTCTCAGAGAGCCATTCTTAATAACAAATAATATTTTTAACAAACAAAAAGGGACAATGAAAAGGAAGAGGAAAAAAATCAGCATAACTGATCAATACAAGGGAAAAGTTTGAAAATATGTACAATCTACAATATCTGTGTGTTCTCCCACCTCTTCCAAAGGATGAGATGTGGATGTCTTCTTATACCTTTTTGAGTCATGTTTGGTTTTTATGATTTTGCAACATTTACTTTTGATTTTTTTTGTGGTTATTCTTTTCCTTATCATTAGATGGGAAACAAAGGAAGGAGTTCTGTTTGCACAGGGTTAAAATTCCTTCTAGCTTTAAGTAATAGCAGTTAATCAGAGTTGTGACCTAGCATGGTCAGGAATTTGTGCACAGATTTGATGAGCTAACTGAGGAAAAGCCTATCAGAGAGGAGAACATGAAGTCACATGGCCAATAGATGGTGTGGCAGGAAGTTCAAACCTGGAACAGTATAAAGAGCTTGCATTGGTCTGAACAAAAATTGTAGTTTTCCTGTAGCCTTACTTGGGAGCCACCTGTTCATTGAGGGGGAATGAACGTAAAGATTAATAAAAGCTTTCCTGATTTCACAACAAGTGTTGTTCTTTCTTTGGAGTGAGCACATTTCTCATAGTTGGGGACTTCTTGGGGGCTTGTTTCTCACAATTATGGAGATAATTTTCTTAGCTCTACTTACTTCGCTATGCAACAATTCATGTGTAGCTTTCTTGGCTTCTCTATATTCATCTCATCATTTCTTACAACATAATTAATATTCCATTTCATTCATGTACCACAATTTGTTTAGCTATTTCCCAATTGATCAGAAACAAAGTAGATGTCACTACTTCACTATCACAAAAGGTACTACTAAAATATTTGGGTGTATATGGGGACTTTCTTGTCAATGGTTTTTTTAGAGTATGCACCTAGTAACAAAATGTCTGGGTCAAAGGGTATGTATGTTTTAGTTATTTCATTTGCATAATTCCAATCAATTAAACTGCAAACTAACAAGTCGGCTTAACAACCATATAAAATAATGTTCCAAATCACTAATAATATGACGGTGATTCTGTTAATTATATCTATGTCTTAGATACCAAATCCTTATCAGAGAAATTCTATACAAAGATTATTTTTCCCTATTCAACAACTTCCCAAAAAAAGGTGGGTTAATTTTGTTTGTTTAGAAGCTTTTCACTTTCATGCACCATAACTGAAGATATCTATATTATCTCCTATAATTGCCTCTACCCCTTGTTGGGTTAAGAATATATCTCCCAATACTGAAAACCAAAGGAGAGATTAATAAAATTGAAATTAAGAAAACTATTGAATTAATAAATAAAACCAATAGTTGGTTTTATGAAAAAACTAATAAAATTGATAAACCTTTGGTCAATCTGATTAAAAAAAAGAAAGAAGAAAATCAAATTACTAATATTAAAAATGAAAGGGGTGAACTCACCTCCAATGAGGAGGAAATTAAAACAATAATTAGAAACTACTTTGCCCAACTTTATGCCCACAAATTCGATAATCTAAATGAGATGGATGAATATTTTAAAAAATACAAATTGCCCAGATTAACAGAAGAGGAAGTTGAATACTTAAACAACCCCATCTCAGAAAAAGAAATTGAACAAGCCATCAATGAACTCCCTAGGAAAAAATCTCCAGGGCCAGATGGATTCACAAGTGAATTCTATCAAACATTTAAAGAACAGTTAATTCCAATACTATATAGACTATTTTTGAAAATTGGGGAAGAAGGAGTCCTCCCAAATTCTTTCTATGATACAAATATGGTTTTGATACCCAAACCAGGAAGAGACAAAACAGAGAAAGAAAATTATAGACCAATTTCCCTAATGAATATAGATGCAAAAATTTTAAATAAGATTTTAGCAAAACGAATACAGCATCTTATCACGAGATTAATACATTATGATCAGGTAGGATTCATACCAGGATTACAGGGCTGGTTCAATATTAGGAAAACTATTGGCATTATCGATCACATCAACAACAAAGCTAACAAGAATATATCTCCTACTCATAGTTCTGAAAGGTATATGATATGCTTCTCTTCTAATTATTTTAAACATGATTTTTTAAACAAGCCACATACCATTCACAACATATCGTGGAATATGGTACAAGGTATTAGCCTAGCCTTAATTTCTGCCAAACAACTTTCCAGTTTCCCCAGTATTTTGCTGATTCTCTTTGTCTAGTGTTGTTCCATCAGTCTATTTCTCTATTTTTTTTTAAACCAATACTACATAATTTTGATGACTACGCTCTTATAATGAGTCTGAGATCTGAAAGTGCTATTCCCCTTTGTCCCTACGTCCCTACCTGTTTTTATTGTTTCCCTTGATATTCTAGATCTTTTATTTCTCCAAATGAAATCTGTTCTTATTTTATCAAGTCGTATAACATATGCTTTTGATTATTTGGTTGGAATAGCATTAAAAATCACAGATTAACTTTGGTAATATCATAATTTTCATCATATTGGTATGAGCACTGAATATTCCTCTATTTAAGTTATTCTTAATTTTTTAAGGGGTATTTAACTGAATCTATTTTGTATGTTCTGGTAGACTGAACCCCAGGTATTTTATGCATTTGATAGTTTTCCCCCATGGGGGTGGAAGGGTGAGAAAAATGAGATGTCCTTTTCTAATATTGTCTCAGATTTAGTTTTCTATCAATCAATCAACATTTATTAAATATATACTATGCACCAGGCACTCTGTTATGTGCTATGCACTGTGTGTTACTGATTTGTGAGGGTTTGGGGCGGGGGGGGAGTTGTTACCAGCTTTGCTGAAGCTATAGTATCAACAATATTATGCTGATTTCCTAGCATTTTTTGAAGTAAACCATCTTAGTATTAGAAAGACTCCCTACGATTTTTAAAATAAACCATCTTATCAGTAAGAAATAGGGATGGTATTATCTCTTTACCTATATTTATGCCTGTGATTTCTTTCTCTTGTCCTAGTGCCATTATTAGACTTTCCAGAACTATATCAAATAGTAGAGAGAATGGGCATCCTTGTTTCACTCCTGCACTTACTGAGAAATGTTCTAGTTTATACCTATTGTATGTGATGCTTGTTTTTGGTTTTAGATAAATATTTTTAAGATGCTAAAATATATTTTGTAAGGTTTTTAGCATAAATAAGTACTGCACTTTGTCAAAGGCATCTATTGAGATAATGATGTGGTATGAGACATTTTGTTTTTAATATGATTGTATTTATTATTCTCCTAATGTTGAACCACCCTTACATCCCTGGTATTAACCTAATTTAGTCAAAATGATTTATTTCTTGCACAAACTGCTGTAGTTTTTTTATGTGGTCTTATTTAGAATTATATTTGTCTCATAAAATCATTATGGTACATGGCTTTCTCAACTTTTGAGGATAATTTGTGTAGCATGGGTGATAAAGTTTTTAAAGGTTTGATAAAATATAAATTTATCAAGACCAGATTTTTTTTTTTTTGGTAGTTCTATTTTCTTTTCTGAGAATGAATTAAGATCTCTATTTGGCCTTCTGTTATTCTGTATTTCATATTTTTGAAGGTATTCCTCCATCTCTTTTGTGTTCTCAGCATTGTTAGCATATAACTGTGCATATTAGCATCTGGTTATTCTTTTTATTTCTTTTGGTTCTGTTGTGACTTCACCTTGCTCCTTTGCTATTTCATTCATTTGGATGCTTGTCATAATCTCTTTAATCATATTGTTTAAAGGTTTAACCACTTGAGAAGTCTTTCAAAGAACCCAGCTTTTAGTTTAGTTTTCCTATAGGGTTTTTAATTTCCAATTTATCTATTTCTTTTTTATTTAATATCTCCTCTTTCATACACATTTTGTTTGCAATTTCTCTGTGCTCTAATAAATGATAAATTTTTTGTAAACATTCAATATTATGCTAAGAAATGTGTGCATTCTTTAGTATTCTCACTTAAAAGCTATCAAAAGTCTTTTAGCTCTTATTCTCTAGGATTTGTTCAGTTTTATATTTTCTCTTTTATCTAAAAGATATATCTGAGAGTGGTACTGAAATTTTCTGTCACTACTGTGTTATGGCAAGTGTCTTCTTGTACCTCAATACAAGACTACAAAACTAACTTTCTCTGGTTTTGAACTTTTGCTTCTTAGTTCCTTTTTCTTTCTTGCCTTTATCAAATTAATTCTTTCTCTCTTTTTTGTCTCAATTAATTAGTCTGGCACAATTCCCCTCTTCTCCCCTTCAACTAGTTTGTTTAGTATTTATATTTCATTTTCTGAGCCTTTTTCAAAAACAAAAACTTATTTCCTTCATTCTCTTCATTACTCATCTCTAGTTTATTTTTTTGTTGTTGTTCAGGTCTAGTTTTATCAAATGCTTTAAAAAATATTTTTTATTGACTTTCCATCATTTTTCATTAGTGGTTAGGCTCAAGTTAGTAGGTTGGGCTGCATCTTAAGTTCCTTTACACATTAGAACACATTATTCCATTCCCTTCTGTGGTTTCTTGTGGTTGCAAAATCGTAGTGTCATTTGAATTTTCTTTTCCTTTATATTTGAAGGTCTTTCTCCTGGTTGCTGATAGAATTTGTTGTTAATTGGAACAGTTAAATTTAACCACTATGAAGCTTACAATCAGCAGCATAGGATTTGTTTCTAAATGCTCTCTGCGAATTCTTTTGATTTACACTTTGTTTTTATAAGTTCTCAGCGGTTTTCTTGTATTATTTTTTGCATTACGGTGATCACATTTTTTCCTTGTCACATTCTTCTAGGAGAACTATAATCTCTAAATTGTCTCTACCTATTCTGCCTTTGAGATCAATGTATTTCTTCTACTTTTTTTATCTGATGTATTTAAGAAGTGAATAATTTATTCAGGTCTAGTTTTATCAAATACTTAAAAAATCTTTTTTTTAATTGAATTTTCATATATAGGTCTATATATATGGCATATGTATAGGGTCATTCATATATAGGGCAATATAGGTCTAGAGTATAAGGTCATTCACAAAATATTTCAGAGAATAAAAATGAAATGCTACAGAATTAGAATTAGCATTACTTCACTAACCCCTTCCCGCCCTCCCATCTCCCCACACACACACACACACACACACACACACACAAGTGGAAGGGAATGAACTTGTAGAAAGCTTGGCATGAGAATCAATTAAGATAGATAAATATACTTTTCCTCTAGGACAACAAGCAAGTGTGGGTTTTAAAGTAATGTAAGGTTTTTCTTTCTGCAGCAATTCAAAACGATCCTGTTCATATGTACAATTTTAGTGTCTATGAGCAACTGTATCAACTTCTGACCACTTCTGACTAAACACATGTTCTTGCAGTTTCTCAGTCTGTCATCAAATTGTTTCCAAACTGCCACAAGGGTTCAACATTTGAGTGTAAACTGATTCCCAATGGATTGTCAGACATATTCACATACTCTCATTTACATTATGTACTCTATACTGGAGTAGCTCCCTCATTCTTCTCTGTTACCCTGTAATCATACCTCATCATCTGTGTAATCAAGTGATCAAGATGTTAAGAATATATGCATTCTTTCAGAGCAAATATCAGGCTGTTTGAAAATCAGAATTTCTGGGTATGTACATTACAAGCCATCTTGAAACCATCGTGGACCATCACAAATGCTCTGCAAGAAAAACAAACAAACAAACATGATGCTTCTCATTGCAAAATTAAGGCTTTTTCCAAATTTAAACTTATGCTCTGTATATGTTACTATTCTTCCATCTAGCACATTTTCAAATAAACTTTTTACAATACAGATCAGTAGAGTGACTGCGAGAGTATAAGTGATTATCAGTGGTAGAATGGAAGACGGTTATATCAGAAGAAATTCTTTCCCTTACAAAGGTTAGTTTATATATAAACATTATTTAAAATGAAGCAATAAATGTAATTGAATTTTACATATATTTAACATTTAATGCAACACTTGTAACTAGTCAATAGAAAAGTAAAACATTTTATATACCTATTCATTTTCATCAACTGGTTGTTTTATATTTAGTAACTATAATTATGGAATACAAATTTTAATGTGGAGCACTATTTAACAAAAGCGATCATTGTAGTTATTCTAAGCACTTGATGAATCTTTAAAAAAATATCATGAGTACTATATTAAATTACTCAGAGTTCACAACACTTTGTTGTTGTTGAACAAGGTTCAAGGAAACTTGGAACCACTGTCCTTGAATAGTATAAGACTTTTGCTTCTCTCTTTTAAAAAAAGTTTTTAAAACATTTTTTTATTTTTTTACAATTGGTTTTTCTATTGCCTTCATTTATAAATATATCCCTTATATATTTCCCACTCAAAAAGCATAAAAAGTGTAAAAGAAAAAAAATAGCTCAGCAAAACTCATCAAATCTCACAGTATTATACTATGTTCCATACAAATAGTCCCCCAATTCTACAAGAAGGATGTGTATTCTTTTAAAAACTCTTCTTCAGGGCCAGTTTTGGTCATTATAAATACAGGGCTTTTGTTTTTTGGTTCTCGGTTTGTTTCATGCACATTGTTGAAGTCATTATGTATCCTGCACATTGTTTTTGGTTCTTTTCATTTCCACTGCAAATAGTTTCCTTATTTTGCACAGTATTTTACAGTGTTGTCATTGCATATGTTTTCTTAGTTCTTATTTTTCATCTTGCATCTCTCTCATTCTTACTGTACAGCAATAGTCTATTATATCCCTGTACTATAATTTGGTTAGCCATTCCCAACGAATCAGTTTTACCTTTTCCCTAGTTCCCTGTGACCAGAACAAAAAGGGCGGCTATGGATAGTGGGTATATTATGGGGCCGTTTGGTTTTTTTTTCTGTTTTACGTCCTCTGAACATATACGTAGTCATAAGAATCTCAGAAGTCACTTTAGTCATTTTCTTATCCTTAATCTGAATTGCTTTCTGGAACAGTTGGACCAATTCACAGTTCCACCAGTGGGTCCCTGTGTCTTTAATGTCTATCAGTCTTTCCAATGCTGACTATTCTCATTATTTGTCACCTTTGACAATTAGCTGATTACAAAGTGAAAATTCAGCTGTGATTTTTACTTCTCTTATTATTAGTGATTTGAAGTATATATTAGGTCAATTAGGTCTCAGTTAAGTCAATGGCCACTCAAAAAGAGATTAGACTAGGAAGACACATAGGAAACACCACATAGGAGAAAATGAGTTATTGTCTAAATTATAATATACAGTTGGATGGGTAATTCATTGAGTTAATCCAATCAGTAAACATAGCCTGGACAATCACTGCAGATAGATGATGAGCTGGATTCTCAATTGAATAGGAAGACAACAACGCAGACTGCGCTTAGGAAATTATGTAGCATTTTCTAAGATCTCAACCTACCCCTTGCCACAAAAGTACATATCTTAAAAAGCAATATTGTTCCAGTGATGCTATATAACTGAGAATCATAGAATGCCAAAATCTTAGAATGAAAATTTTAGATAATTCAAAGGGAATGGGAAAAACAGAGGCTGTAACTACACTACAATAGATTTCTAATAATGATTTAGTGAATGAAAAGCTTCAAAAAAGACAATGGACACATATGATATATAAAAAATGATATAGCTTGGTCTTTTAGCTAGAGTGAAAGGTAACACAATACTCTGAATGTTACAATGATATTCTAGAAATATTATAAATCGCAAATGGAGGATATATGTAATAATCTGTACAAAAAGGCATGACCAGATTACAACCTGAATCGAAGTAAAAAATGCTCGCATCTATGGAAGTGTCAACACTCTACCATATCATAGGAGCAATGAGGTCAGCAGCTGTATCTTATCTAAACTAATCTTACCTAACAGGTGCTTAGGTCAAACTGAAGGTGAATACCTTGCATTTACAATGCTTGTATGGTTATAATACAAGTATGGTATAATGCAGGCTTGCACATCTTGCAGCCTGAGGGCAGCTTGCAGTCCTCTGGCCCCTGGCAGCAAGCCAAAGGATTTCTTTAATACAAAGGCTATTTTCCGCTGCATTTTTCACAGGCCAATACTTTGGCTGGCTGCAAGCAGTAAGCACCCACAGTCTGCAAATTGTGCAGGCCTGGTATAATGGAAAGAGAGCTGAACTTGGAATGAGGAAAACCCACATTCAAATCTAGAATCTTAACACTGGTGACCATGGGCAAGTCACTTCACTTCTCTGATACTGAGTTTCCTAATCTGTAAAATGTGGAAAATAATAGCTGTGAAAGCTCTTACAGGTCTCTTACAACAATTTAAAAAAAGAATTTATATATTTTGCCAGTCCAAAATAAAAATCTTAGGAAGTTTGTGGGGTTTGGTTTTTTCTTTTTTTTTTTTCTATTTGTAAACTGTTTGCTTAAACAAAAAAGTTTCAGTTAAGTAAGTGTTCTTGAATAATATATCCTAATGTAGAGTGCCCAGATGCTTCTCAATATTCTGAAATAAGACCAGTATTGTATATGCTTTATTTTGGTCTCTCCTCCAGATCTGTCTTTTGTTTGCAGGTGGTTTTAAACTCCCTACGTAAGTTATTTTCTAATCTTGTTTTTTCACTTGCTCAATAACCCTGCTATCGCTTTTAAAATTTTCAGGTCTAATATTATAATCTCCATATATGTCATTTCCCTATTATTTTTTCCTAATATTTCTTAATATCTTTCAATTCTGGATATTTAATTTTTCCTGATAATTTTAAATTCATCCTTTATTTCCTCTTGGGATATTTCTGTCAGTGTTAATTATCCTTTTTTTTTTAATGTGTCATTTATCTATTTCAGGACTTTTCAAGACACCTTACACCATTTTTCTTTGCATGTGCTTTGGCCTATGTTTCATATATTCCATAGTATTTTTTTTTATTATATCTGATCTCTTCTTTTCCTTATTTTCTTTTTTAAATAGGTTTTAATAGGCAGTTAGGTGGCCCAATGGGCAGAGTGGGCAGAGCAGCCAGACCTGCAGTCAAGAAGATCTAAGTTCAAATCCAACCTCAGACACTTACTAGCTATGTGATCCTTAACTTAACGCTGTTTGCCTCAGTTTCCTCATCTGTAAAATGAACTGGAGAAGGAAATGGCAAACCACTCCAGCCAAGAAAACCCAAGTGGGGTTATGAAGACTCAAATATGACTGAAATGACTTAAAAACAACACATTTGTAATATTCTTATGTTTATTTTTGGTTGTTTTGTCCCTTCTATGTTTGTTATTTTTGAGAAGGGAATGAAGAGCCTGCAGGGCTCTTCTGCAATCTCTCACAACATCATTGTCTCAAGATATCTGCCAGCCAACCATAGTGATGCTTTTATAATGTGGGTTTAACAAGGTACTAGACCAGGGGTGGGGAACTTCTGGACTCAAGGCGCTATGTGGCCCTCTAGGTCCTCAAGTGTGGCCCTTTGACTGAATTCACATACTTATATAAGGGAACAATTTCTCTTAATAAAAGGATTTGTTCGGTAAAACTTGGACTTAGTCAAAAAGCTGAACCCAAGTACGAGGAAAATCACATGTGGCCTCTAGGCTGTAGGTTTCTAACCCCTGTAATTATACCAAGACTGTCATTCCCAATTCATTTTCAACAAAATATTGAGCAACTGCTTGTATACTGAACTCCAAATGGTTGAAATAATTTGGAAAGTTTAACCTACCTAATCTTGATGAATACCAGTTAGATTACTCCACCCATTTCCTAATATTACAGTTTCTAACAATCACTACCATGCATTAAACCTTTCCCCTCTTTTTCTTGGTTCAGTTTAGTCACTAATATTGCCTCCATTATCAACCCTCCCTCTACCCAAAACAAAAAAGAAAAGAAAAGAAGGAAACAAGAAGAGAAAGAAGGAAGGAAAGAAGAAAGGAGGGAAGAAGAAAGAAAGACTACATATCCCAATTTAGTGGGTAGTGGCTGAGCCTGGAGTCAGGAAGAGCTAAGTTCAAATCTGACCTCAGACATATACTAGCAATGAGACCCTAGGTAAGTCACTTAACTTCTGTCTGCCTTAGTTTCCTCAACTGTAATATGGTTGTCTGCCTCAGTTTTCTCAATTGTAAAATAGGGATAATATAGCATGTACCTCCCAGAGTTGCTGTGAAGATCAAATGAAATTATATTTGTAAAGTGCTTAAAAGACAGTGCCTGGAACATAGTAGACATTTAATAAATGCTTGCTCCCTTTCCCCTTCCCTATTTTCAGACCAGTTGTCTCCATAGTGAGGACCATGCCTCAAGGGAATTGAGGCCTGAACAAAGTGTACCAAGATAAGTTATACATTCCATCCTCCCTATCATAGCCAATATAGGGTCTTAACTCAATCCCAAGTACACTTGCCCTTATCTCTGAACACTTAAAATTTTGCTCCTGCCCTTCACTGTATAAGCTCCCCCCAACTTCTTGTCCCTCTTTTAAGCAGAAATTCTGCCCCTCAGGACAGCTATAACCTAATCACTATCCAGGCACCTACAACACCAGTTCCACAAGTACCACTGGAAAACCATCACCCACTCTCTTTTCTCCAGATCACTATACAGCAGCTGTGATGGATTCTCTGCTTCAAGGACAGGCTCTGAGTTCTAGGCACTGGCTGGTAGGAGCCCTGTCCTTCCCCCTTTACGATTTAGGTGTGAAAGCCAGAGTCTCATAGGACAAACAGGCATGGACAGACAGGTTGTGATCTACATCTCAGGCTTCAGTAGTTCTCTTTCCCCACAACTCGAATCTTCTTCCAAACTTTCCTATTTCTATCAAGGACACCAACATCCTTTTTTTCATTCAGGTTTGCAATATAAGAATTCTCTTCAACTCCTCACTCTCTCTAACCCCAACTATCCACTCAGTTGTCAAATCTTGTCATTCTACTGGCACATCTCTTCCTCCCTACATACAGCCATCACATCAGTTCAAGCCCTCATCACCTCATATTTGATTATTGCAACAGTGTAGTAATAGCTGTATGTTATGGCAGTACAGGTATGTGAGATGTGTCTGTGTGTACACATGCGCACATGTATGTGTGTACTGTACATATATATGTACGTATATGTGTGTATATGTCTGTGTGAATGTATGGGACAGCTAGGGGGCACAGTGGATAGAGTGTTGGGCCTGACATCAGAAGACTCATCTTCCTGAGTTCAAATCACTTAAACCTATTTGCCTCCAGTTCCTCATCTGTACGATGAACTGGAGAAGGAAATGACAAACCACTCCAGTATCTCTACCAAGAAAATCCCAAATGGGTTCACAAAGAGTCCGACGAGACTGGAAAATGACTCAAGCACAAAAATATTATACACACATGCACATACGCTGGGGTTGCAAACTCAATTCTTTTTTAACTAACAGAAGTATGCAATCCAAAGTTTGGAGATCCCAGTTTTACACAACTTTGAGCTAGGACTGGATTAGGAAATGAGACCATTCTTATTCATCATTATTAACATTCTCTAAGCCACAAATAAATAATGGAAAGCAACCCTCAGAAGGACCTTCAAGTCACAATCCACTATTTTAATTAAGAACTAAAAACAAAGCACAAAATAAATGACTGAGATTAACAGACTATCATATACACCCTCACATTTTACTTCGTGTAGAAAAATTAACTTTCCTCTTCACATTCTGAGCTATTATCTTTAATGATGCGCTACAAGGAAAACATGACTGAAAATGGAATTCATCTTGGTACACAAGAAGTAAGACAAAGCCACCGTAAGTTCTCAGAAAGTTAAAATGTACATTGCACAATTCTTTTAAATTCGGTCTGTAATAATCAATATGAAATCAAACTTTAAAATACTAACAGATGCTTAATCAAGATACTCTATCATCACCTAAATTTAAACAGCTTCCTTCACAAGAAGGACCTGTGATTTTCTAGACAGGCAGTTCTAACAACCACAACAACAAAATAACATTTGCACCAGCAATTTAAGGTTTTTAAAGCTATTTGTTTACCACAGTAACAACCTAGTGAGGAAGTGAAAAAAACCAGAGACGACTTGTAATAAGAATATACAAGATTTGGCAACTTGAATGGATTATCCCCATTTTAAAGAAAAAGAAAACTCTGGCAGAGAGGTGTGAAGTGAATGGCCCAGATAAGAGCTCAATCTACCATGCCACTTACCTGCCTCCATCACTTCAATCTCTCAAAAGACTTACTGAAAGGTCTTCAATATTCGCTGAGGCCATCCTGCAGCAAACCTGGTGATGAACTGCTAAGCGACATCGCTAGCATGATCCTCCAAAGACAAACATTCCATCAACCAGGAGCTACACTCTGGGCAGCATACCAGCTGTAGGAGGACCAATTAGCCAGTCCGTCTCCCAAGAAACCAGGGTCTCCTCTACACCAATCAGAAGGAGGCTCCTCGCTTTGGAGAACCAAGGTCTCCTCCACGATAAGAAGGGCTAAGGCTTTGGAGCAGGACTTAGTTCTGGATCTACACACACAAAAGTCTTCTCTCCTCTCCCCCTGCTAACTTCAACCAGTGTCTTCAACTCTTGAAATAAAAAAAAAAGTGGGGAGCAACTCTCCAAACTCTAAAATAAGCTATTTTTAACTAACTGTTCAGGTAGTTTCTGAGTTGTTTAGAAGAGAATGCAACATTGTATTCAACGAATAGCAAAATGTTGTTCATGGTAGTAACAGTTTATCACCAAATAGCTTGCAAAGTGTAGCAAGGGGAGAGTGTGGGGAGGAAAGCCTAGCGATAGGAAAGAAACAGTAACACTCCAAAAACCACTCCTCCGCTGGCAGCCCCGCTGCTCTCCAGACTCCCAGCCCAGCCCTGCACCCAGGAGCCCAGGCTCTTTCGAAATGACTCCGCAACAGAAATCATCCGGAGGAGGGTGGGCACTGGGGCTTCTAACGGGGGAGAGAGAGAAATAGACAAGGAATGTTTTTCTACTGCAAAAGTAAAATAAAATAGTCTCGAGGCGAGGGCAGAAGCGGTGCCCGGCACGCACGCCCCTAGCCTGGGCTTCAATGGTTCGGGGCAGCCGAGCTCCCGGCACCAGCCCGCAGTCAGTCCGTGCGCGCAGAGCCGGAGCCGGGGCCGGGAGACAGCCGGGAGCCGGAGCCGGGAGCCGGAGCCGGGAGCCGGAGCCGGGAGCCGGAGCCGGAGCCGGGAGCCGGGAGCCGGAGCCGGGAGCCGGGGCCGGAGCCGGGAGCCGGGCTGTCAGCCCGCCGAAGCAGAGCGCGGTACTCACCACAGCCAGCCTAGCGGGAGGAGGCCGAGGACATGCCCCGAGGCAGAGCGGCGGAGCCTGCGGGCGGGCGCGGGGAGCCCTGCTGCAGAGCCCCCGCCGCGGGGCCGGAGGCGCCACTCCCTCCGCCTCCTCCCCCCCACCCTAGCTCCTCGCGCCACCCTCAGCCTCGGCCCCCTCGCCTCCCGGAATAACGGCCACTTCCTGTGTGCGCGAGGAAATGAGGCCGCCGCGCGCCCGCCCGCGCCGCCACCGCCCGGGCCCGGCGTCCTGCGCGCGCTGCCCCCTCCCCCACGCCTACGCCGGCGCCCGGGGAGCCCGGCTCCAGAACAAGGCCCGGAGCCCCGCCGCGCCCACACTCCTCTCCCGCCCCCTGCTGTCAACCGCCCAGTGAGGGGAGGGCAGGGGAGGAGCGGGGGCCCGAGAAAGTGGGGAGGGAGGAGGGAGAAAGGAAGAAAAAGACAGATGAAGGAGAGAGAAGGAAGGAGGAAGGGGAGAGAGAGGAAAAAGAGAGAGCGGGGCAGGAAAGGGAGAGAGATGAAAGTGACCGAAAAGAGGGAGAGAGAAGGGAGGAGGGAGAAAGTAGGTGAAACAGAAGGAGAGGGGGGAGAAAAGGAGTGAGAAAGAAAAAAAGGAGAGGAAGGAGAAAGAGCAAGGAATTACAGACAGGGGAAGGGCGAGGCAAAGCGGGAGTGGGAGAAAAGAGAGAGAGAGAGAGAGAGAGAGAGAGAGAGAGAGAGAGAGAGAAGGCTTGCACTTCACGTCCCAACACTCGGCAGCCCATTCACCATCCCCAACTTCACCGAGAGCGATAAAGACAGGTGGTGAGAAGGGAAAAGTTGGACATTTGTTTGCTAAGTTTATGTCCTCATGGTGGTATATGCACACACACATATATGGATGTATATGTATGGATGTATACATATATAAACTGAAACATATTTCTATCTATCTAATCAGTTGCCCTTTGGGCTCTTTTCTACATAGTCTATCTACCTCCCTTGTAGGTCCTGTAATTTTACCAGGCAGGATTTGACGAGTTGTTTCCTCAGAAGACTTGATCTAAATCGTGCCAGTTCTTGGGGGTCTAGCTCAAGTTCCTAACAACTGGACCGAATTCAGCCTCTAACCTGTGGGTGGCTGGAGCCAAACAGAGCAGGCTTAGAGACAGGAGAGTCAGGACAGAGTGAGGGTTTTGTTTTTTGTTTTGATTTTTTTATCCTCAAGGAGCTTAATTTCAGAGTGAGGAAAATAATGTATGCGTATGGAAGCCCCCTCTCCTAAGAAGCAGGGTTTAACATGCTAGACTAAAGGCAGTTCTCATAGACATCCTGGACTGGACCAGGATATAATAATTTACAGGGTGTGTCAAGCTGTCTGAGGTCACGTTTGAACTCAGATCCTCACAACTCCAAGTCAGTTCTCTATCCATTACACCACCTAACTATTCCTTTAGTCTCTGAAAATTAGACTGGTTTTTAATGTATATAGCGCAAGACTTGTTATTAGGAACACGTAGGTTCAAATCTCACTTTAGACACTAATTGTGTTGTCCTGGAATAATCTATTGACTTTTAGGGCCCTCTAAAGAAATGAAGGTCTTGGACTTGATACCTTCAAGGATTCTTCCAGCTCTAAACCTATGATCATCTGCTATGAGAGATCCTTCCAAGAGTAAAAGGTTTCTTACTACCTAGTCCTGAAAATCAGTGGACTTCTGATCATCTTAAAAAGGGCTGAGTCCATCAGAAAGTAAAAAGTATAAATGATCAACCCTGAAAATGTCTTAATGGTTCTAAGTTTGAAGTGAATGGTATTCATCTTATATCACTTTTCTGATTTTTTTTTAAAGTTTCTATCAGTTGTAGGATTTTGAATGGGGTACTAAAATTTTTCTTGGGACACTAGTCACTGGGCAAAAGATCTTAAAAGGTCTTAAAGTAAGATGAAACCCATGAACAAGGCACGAATTAAAGAAGTAATACCTTTGTTGTGAGAAAAGCCAATAGGAATCCACACATCATTCATTATTCACTATATGTACCCTTCCTGCAGTGATTTAGAGAATGTTTCCTAGTAAATTTATGGAGGTTTCCCTACATGTCATTAGGAAATAGCCAAACTCTAATCATTGAAAAATTATCTTCCAGTATAAATGCAAAACAAATTAAGAAGAGAGACTGTGCAATGACCAGTCCAAGCAGAAAGATTGTATTTCTCATAGAGGCTACAAAAAGGAGAATGGGAATGCACATTTAGTGCCCATCAAGTTCTTCTGCTTAGAATTCAATGGACTACCTTACCTTTTCAGCTTTAGATATTACCCTCGAGGTACTCTACACTCCAGCCAAGCTGGACTACTCTGTGCCCCTGGAACAGTGTTCCTTTCTGTTATTCACTCTGTTCCCTGTCATTATAATGCCCATCTCCCCTATGAAATTACTGTGAAAATCCTACCCAAAATTTTAAAACTCAAGTCAAATGTCACCTTTTCCAGGAAAACTACTGAAACCTGCAAAAAATAATTCCTCTAAAATTGCACATATTACTTTTTTTGTTACTCTCTAATGCACTTTGGTGATATTGAGTATTAAAGCTATAATGTTCCTATCTTCCTGTAAATCCCTTGAGGACAAAGACCATTTCTTCCCCTTAAGGGCAGGGATTGTATGACATATATAGTAGGGCCTTAATAACTGTTATGTTTGGTCTTTCTTGTAATTCATCAGGTTCCCTTCTTAGCTTGATGGAAATATTCCTTAGTAAGAGTCAATTCCCTTTGCCCTAATTCTGTGTTCTCCAAGTAACCTTCTAATCTAAGATTTGGTCTCCTTAGTGGGGCTTAATCAGTCAACATGGAGAGCTGCTTAGCAAGATCCTAACCTGGGTGTGTGTGTGTGTGTGTGTGTGTGTGTGTGTGTGTGTGTCTGTGAGTGTGTGTCTGTGTCTGTGTGTCTATGTCTGTGTGTGTGTCTGTGTGTGTGTCTTTTCTGCATGAATAAATGGGCATTCTGGTTTAATAGTTGATCTCTCACAACTTTACTTGACATGATTTAACTGTCTAAAGTTTGATCACCTTCTGCTGAACTGATAAAATATGTTTTCTGAATCTGTAAAGCTGAGGAACAAACTCAGGGGCATGGTGACCTCATGGAAGTATAGCATTGTCTGAAAGAACTAATCTATCAACAGAATTCATGGCAACGTTGAAACCTGTTTCCTTGGCAAGATTTGGTAAATGGGGAAGAGTAGGGAGAAGGGGCTGGGGGAAACCATAGCTAAAATTTAGAGCAGTTAGTTTCTTTAGGAAGTTGAAACAAAAGAGCACAATATTTACTAATATATGTGTATATGTGTTTATATATACATATGTGTATATACATGTATATGAATTTAAGTTGCATTTTACATAAAAGAAACACATCAGTCAGTCATATAACATTTCCATAAGCAAATCCACTAACAGTAGAAACAAAGTCATGGGGTTGGCTACACTCAGCCACTGTTGACAAATCTAATTCTTCTTCCAGTTTCTATTAATAAAATTCTCTTCTAGGCTGTGCTTGCCAACAATGAACAATTTTTAATGATTCGTAGATCAGTAAACCATGATCTGACCTGAGGGCAAGTAATCAGTACACAAAATTGAAGGACAGATCCAAACTTTACTCTAATGACTCTCTCATTCATCCAAGTGAAATTGTTAGACTAACTGCCCTTTTTTGCTTCTTGGGTCATTGGTTAATTATAATTTAATAAGAACAGTGAGACTAATTTTCATCTTGTAGAAGTCAAATGGGATAAGATCTTTCCATTGAATAAAATTTAAGAAGTTAGACTGCTTTAATTTTTAAGGATTTTAAAAATCTAACTTCTTAATATACTATATAGAATTCCAGTCTTATGAAAATATTGTTTTATTTCCCTTCTGTTTTGAAGTTTCTTATTTTTTCTTTTAACCAATTAGCTTCTGCACTAGCCTGAATTTTCTTTGCTCTTATTATTACCCATTTTTTCCTTTCACTCCCCTCCTTTCTTACCACAAAATGTAACATGCCAAATGCCTTTTTACTTAAGTAACATGACATGAAATCAGAGCACCAAGGTTACTTTTCTTTGCTTTTAGACTAGCAATGGTCTTAGCTCAGTCATAAAACTCGCTACTTAATCATTTTCTGTCTTTTTAGCTTTTCCCATGATTAAAACATACATATGCTATATATATGTCTGTGTTAATATATACATATTCAACATATAACAACTTAACGAGACACCATGCTATTTTCTTAAAATGTCTATCTGGGAAAGAAGAACATATACAAATCAAGTGGTATAGCAGTTACTGGGTTAACTTCATACTATTTATGTAGCAGCTACTTACTACTTCCCCACACTTCATTTTCTTCATCTTTTACATGGTGGTGAGGGCTGTTTGGGTCTCAGTTTACTTATTCCTAAAATGACTCTATGACTAGATCATCTTTAAGGAAACTTCCCCACTCTAAACTTTACAATCCCGTGAACTCATGGTATAGAAAGAAAAATAAATATCTTAGAGAAACTGACCAGCTACACAAGTACACTTTTTAAGTCATTATATTGCATCAAGAAATGTTTTTTTTTTCCTTTGGAGCAGAACAATTATAACTCTTCTTTCTGCAGGGTCATTTCTACAAAAGCAACAATGTTGTAAAAATACATAGCCAGGATGAGTTAAAAACTGGGAAATCTTGTCCAAAGACAAATACAGTGTAGCCACAGATTGACTTGGCTAGCACAAATGAAAGGGGCATTATACCCAGTTCTTTTTCTACACTTCAATTCAATCTGGCATCCTCACTAGTTGGTTTTTAAGGTTAATTCTAGCCTCCAGTAAAGCTTGATTCCTTCATATATTGTCCTACTTTTACCATGTGGACATTATTGGCCTCTGACATTTTCCCCTTTAACCTGCCAAGTTAAAAAACTTGTGCCAAATATAAGCACAGAATATTTTTCTTCATGTTCAAAACTACCCCTTTCTTCCCCCTTCCCCTACTTACCCACTTCTACTAACTCAGTTCTGGTTTTAGATATGCAGGATCTCAAGAGAGGTACTTGAATAGTCTGGTCTTGTGTTCCTCAACAGAGACCTTTGTTCTCCACTGATAATACCTCCATAGTTAGTGTACTCCCTTGCTCTCAGATTTTCCCCATCGCTGTGATTCTAAAGCCCTGACTGTCCTTGTATGAATCCAAGTGCCTATCTGCTACTTCCTACTCCATTACTCCTATCATTTTCAATCCTACTTTTTCCTCATGTCTCCAGATTTCACTGCTCCTTCCACTACTCTCTAGAATGCATCCTCTATAATTAACAAACTTGTTTGCATCTTAAAACTTTTTTCTTTTCTCAGTCCCTCCACCGTTGGCTTTCATAGAGCCCTGGCTCCCATCTGATCACACTGAATTCTGGGCCACACTTTCTAGTCAGGGGTTCACTTTTGCTCAAACTGTGATTCACTGGTCATGGTGGGGATTTAGAATACTTGCCTCCTGGTGCCATTTCTAAATTCTTTCCTGATCACCATCCATCAGTCAAGTAGGTTTTAAGCACTTCTTTGTGCCAGGCACTATGCCAGGTCCTTGAGGTATGAGTTCAAAGAATGAAACCATTCCATAATTTCTCCTCTTGCAAGGTGCATTCAGTTCAAACTTATTACCCAATCAAGATTGTGACCAGCAAAACCCGGATCTGATAAACAATCAAGACCCTTGACAACATTCTCCTTACTTCCTCAATGAGCTCAGTGCCTAGCGCACAGTCTTGACTCCACCCAAATTCTTCCATTATTAACATATATAGTGATACTAGCCTTCAAATACCATAACTTCCTAGTTCCTCAATCTACTCATTTCCAATGGCAAATTCATTTGCTTTGGGGCAGCTAGATGGTACAGAGGATAAAACACCAGACCTGGGGTCAGGAGGACCTAATTCAAAACCAATCTTAGACACTTACTAGCTGTGTGACCCTGAACAAGTCATTTGTTTGCTTCAGTCTCTTCATCTGTAAAATCCAGAGAAGGAAATGGCAAACCACTCCAGTATCTTTGTCAAGAAAACCCCAAATGGGGTCACAAAAAGTCAGACATGACTGAACAGCATTCTTCTAGTTTACCTCAGTCACGCACAGAGATAGTCATATCTTCCATCTCGTCATCACCTACAAGTGTTTCACTTCAACATTCATGAACATGGAAAGTCTTTTATCTGATTATAATCTTTTATCATCTTTATCATCACCCTCTATCCCTGACCCTGTTTTTCATGATAACCAGGACCTTCGGTCCCCTCCAGACAAATCCTTTCCCAAGTCATCACCAGGCATCTACTCTCCTCCTTTCTCTATCTTGACCCCTTAGGGAATCAGTTCAACTGTAGACTATCCTCTGCACTTGAGTTCCTTGTCCTCTGCTCTATCGTGAATCTTGCCTTGTCAAACCTCAACCTTGGATTACTCCCACCATGGAGCTCCTTCATACCTGTTCACATGCTGCTGGATGGAGCTGTAGGAAATCACAAAACCATGCTAACTCCAGCCTAAAGGGGGGTTCTGCCTTGGGAACGGATGGATCTGGGGATCAAATAGATTGTGTCAGCCAGATGACATGCAATTAATTGTTCCAATTTTGCTCTACATTCATCAATCTAATTAAACTAAATTATAACCTTGAGAGACGGCAAGAAAAGACCATGCCAGAGGCTGAATGAGTCCTACTCCTTGATGAGAATCCAAATTGTAAAAATGACACAATGATGGTGGGGTGAGAATGGAGAGGTGGGTGCAAAATGCTGATTGATTGACAATCATATTCCTGGGGATATTGGTTATTTACAAAATCCAGGCAACTGGTCATAATAATGCTTGTTTTAAGGAATATAAAAATACCCTAAATGTATTAATAAGCTAATTTTCACCCACATTAGAAGGGTTATTTTTATCACAGGGAGGAATTTTTCATACTTGAATCACAATCATATTTGTAATTTCCTTTACAAAAGACTTTATCAAAGGATGCCTTTAAAGAGTAGTTTTTTCCTTGCATTTAATGATTTCATTGCAGTTGCTGGCCAATAAATTGGTGTACAGAAGAACTTAAAGAAAAGTTGCCAGATGAAGATCAATAAAAAATGAAGGAAAAGGTCTTAAATCAATTTAAGATATGATATAACTTATAGAAATCTGTCTTACACTAATTTTTGCAGGAACACATCTAGTGCTTAAAGTACACCTGTTAGGTGGTATATATAAGAAGATTATGAAATATATACTGGAGTGAATACTGGATTCTCAATTCTACTAGAATGTATACACACATACATACATATATGTGTTTGTATGTGTTCTTGGAGGAATAGAAAAGGAAGAGGGTTTTGAATTCTCCAAGCCATAATTTCCATTACCATGTTACGTGTCTGTGCTTATGTTTATGTATGTTCATATACACACATGTACACTCACATGTATATGTATATGTGTGTGTGTAGCAAGGTAGTAGAAATTATTGTTTGTTGGAAAATGTCAAAACTCTCCGTTTCCTCCAAGAATGAGGATAGTAGTAAGAGTTACATTTGGATTTCAAATATGAACCTTGCTATTTCTTCCTCTTTCCTCTTCCCCCTCTCCTCTTCTGCTCTCACATTTTGTGGAAGTTAATGTGATAAAATTATATCATTACCACTGAACATTCACTTTGTGACAATTTTAGATTCTTTAGAAATTAAAAAAACTTATAATTATTGAGAGAAACAATAGCCTTTATTAAAAAGAGGAAAGGATAACTATAGGAACTGTTCAGTGAGTATTCATGTCTATAATCAGTTACATAAAGAGATGTGACTTTTTCTACCTTGCAAAAGAGAGAACTGACTGGCCTGGAGGAAACTCAACATAAAACTTTGAAACCAGTTTTGAAGTCTAAATTTGTCATTGTTTCCTATATTCTTTCTTTGGACATGAAATGCCTACAGGACTTGTGTACAGGAAAGTGAAACCAACTACAACTACCAACTTTAAGAGCCTATAATTCATTTGGGAAACATTTTGTATGCCTAAATCCATGTGGAATCTTCCATTCACTCATGCAATAAGCATACAGTTAAAACTTGGGCTAGATTTTAGTTGCTTAGGAGAACTGCCTGTGGGTAAATGGCTTCTCAGGAATACTAGAACTGGAAAGGACTTTAAGTGGTAATTTAAGCCAAGCACCCGATTTTGCCCATGAGAAAACTTGAGCCTAAAGAATTGAAGCAATTTTCCCCAGGATAGACAACTAAAGATAAGTAGTTAGGCAAAGACACAAAAGCCAGCCTCGGGTATCTTTCAGAGAGCTGTGATAGAGTAGCATTTGTAAACTAATGGTTCCATTTGTCAAGGTAATAGAATGAAGACTTTCTCCTCCCACCCTTAGCAAAATTAGCAAAGCAAAAGAAGCTAGTTCTATCTACCATAGTTTTATATATTTCAAACCTTCCCCAGGGGAAAGAATAATTGGGTGGGAAGTGTGTCTGTCAGCTGTTGGAAACAAGACTCAAGAACATGAAATTCTTGCGCTATACTGAACAACTGAATATATCTATATTCAGGTTTAGAAAAATGTTTAAATACATGGGCAGAATTTATTTTTAAAATATCGGATAAAATAAGCTTTGGTATTATATAGTACATCTGAAAAATAATGAGTCCTTTTTCTGAGTAGTCTGTCATTTTCACATATTGGCATATTTATTGCATATTTAATAGTGCATTGGCTACATCAGGAGCAGAAAAATCTTTATGTGAAAGTGCAAAAATGTACAATATAGAGGAAACTTTCTACACAGTTGATAATAATACTGTTTCTTTTGTATGACAATTTGATTTTTTTTCAATACCGGGAAAGCAAAGTCAAGGCAAACATTTATTTTTCTAGCATACTGTTAAGAACCAAACATGAAGGAACTATGTACAACCCATGTATATACATACATATACATATATATACACACACACATTATTTCTCTCATGGCATATCTATTGCATTTTGGCTAGAATCTTCAGAATTAATTTACAAAGTTATATTTGGTATTTTGGTGGTTAAAAAGAGATTTAACAAAGGAGTAAACATTAGACAAGAAAGTATTTGCTAATCAAGTTTTCTTAACCATCCCAAGTTTAGTCTTTGGATTAAAATTTTTTTAAATGATCCATATTTTTATTAACAGTTTTTGTTTTCACCCATCTTTTTTATGATCTTGATGACAGGCAAGAAATACAGGGGCTAGTTTCATTTCACTGTACAGTACAAATTTAAATATATCACAAAGGAAGAATATTACAAAACTGACTTGAAATGTACATATGCAGGACTATTACTGAACATTTTACGACAGTTTTAATTTGTTAGAATGTTCACAACACCTCTTTATAATGGAATTGTTAAAAGTCATAGTCAAATACATTAGAGGATTAGCCATTTTTAAAAAGTATAAGTTTGTTAAATTACTCTGATCAAGATGAAAATATAAGAGAATTCTGATGTTGCTCAGTTGTTCAATCATGTCCAATTCTTCATGACCTTATTCCACTGGGATTTCTTGGCAAAAATACTGGATTGGTTTGCCATTTTCTTCTCCAAAATGTCCCCATTTTACAGATGAAGATCTGAGGCAAAAAGGGGCTAAGTGATTTGCTCAGAGCCATAAGGCTAGTATCTGGGTTTGAGCTCAGGTCTCTCTGACTCCAGGCCCAGTGTTCTGTCCCCTGAACCACCTTGCTGCCTCTAAAAGAACCCTAATTTTACCTAAATTCTTTATCCCATTATTTTTTAAAAGATACTTTCTATGAACTTTGTGTATAATTTTTCATTAAAGAAACTCTCAAATAACAGCTACTCATTTTAATCTGCTTTGCTGGCAAGAATAATCACATCAATGAAATACTGGATTCTTGAAGCATTCACCCACAGCTAATGAAAGATGGCTGACCAGAATCTACATGAGCAGTGAAAAGATAGCTTTAAATTCTAGAATTCTTACCCTTGTTTGATGTCCCATCGTCAGTTAGCTAAAGATCAATCTTGATTTTGCCTTACACTTTAATTTACTAGTAAAAAAAAAAAAATCTGTAAATTAAAGGAATTATATGAGGATTTAATGGTCAAACTGAAGAAAAAAATCTCTGGGCAAAAAGTCATTCTTACTGTCTACGTTTCTGTAACAGAGACCTAGATGATTCCCTAGTTTCTGGTTCAAGAAGTTAATGCTTTATAACCCTTGAATCAAACCAGTGACATAATACAAATGAAAAAAATTAAAATGAGTTCATCGGACAGATCACTCCTCTCAAGATCAAATGAAGTTTACAAGACCATTGTAAACCAAGAGGAAAACTGAAGCTCCATGAGAGACTAGCTGCAATCCCCCCAAAGGATGATTCCTCCCCACTGCCTAGCACAGTCAATTTCTCCTCCCTTTCCTTTTTCGAGGTATAAATTTATGCCAGGTGAAAACCATAATGTTCAATGTTGAAGCAGGGCCTTGTAGCTATATCTTTATGGTAGAATGAAGTAACTCCAACCTCAGGTCCTAGGAAATAGTACTTGTTTTATTGAAATGATTTTGTTTATAGTTATAACCTCTCAAAGTTTTATAGCACCTTCCTGTTATGCCTTCCCAAATTATTTTAATGAGCTCTGCAATGAAAATGAAATGGCAAGTACAAATCTTTATTTAGAATCAAACAGTAGGAAGTATGCTTGAATGTTGATATGAGCTGAATTTGGGCAAGGGTTCCAACATTTGTTATATGTATGATCACAGAGAAGCCACCAAACCTTTCTGAATGGGTTTCCTTTTCTTTCCATCTCAAACACGCTGTAAGGAAAACATTTGGTAAACCTTAAAGAGGTGTATACTATGAGCTATTTTTCATGGTAATCAAAAGATTAAATTTACTTCACATTACGAAGTTAGCTCCTTTTTAAGGGAAACTCAGGAAATGATTTGATGACCTTTAAAAAAAAACTGACAGCAATACAATTTTTTCACTTGGGAATGTTAAGAAATTCTCATCTTTTAATATTAAATAAAATGCACTCCCTCTGCACCTCTGCATTTTAGAGTCCTTAGCTTCTCTCAAGGCCCAGTTCAGTCCCTACTTCTAATCCTAGATGTTAGCACTTTCTCCCTTTATGTTGTCTTATATTTATCTATGAAAATGTCATAACCCATCATTGGAATAAAAATACCTTAAGGGCAAATACTTTTTTTTTTTTTACTTATTTTTGTATCTACAACACATATGAAATGCATGGAAAAATTCTCAACTAAGAAAATGTAGCTGCATATCACAGATAGATCTTGCTTTGAAGAAATAGGCTTGCTGAAGTTAGGAAGGAAGGTTGTCAATTTCAAACAGATCAGCTTTCATGCCACAGCATTGAAGGCTTCAAATTTGCACATAAGTGCATTAGTTCATAAGTTCATTAGTTTCCTGACACTCTACAAAACCAGTCCTTTCTTCCTTCCGGGTACCTAATATTTCAGATCAAATCTACAGATCTTGTAGAATTTTGTTTGGGGGACTAAATTTTAATTTTTATAGATTCCTCTTCAGATATTAGAATAGAGACTCAACCTCATATCTGTAAATTTAAAAGAAAATTAGGTGTGTTTCAGTACAACTGCTTTCCTTTGTAATCTCCATTAATTTTATGCATTGAAAAACATTATTTTGAGAAGAGGTTCATTACCTTTACTAGACTGCCAAAGGGGGTCCATACCATATAACAATGAGGCTCCCCAGACTGATGTAACCTTCAGAGATCATCTGATCCCATTCCCTTAGTTGTATCTTTCACAAGGTCACAGAACAGAATCCATCTTTGGTCTTTCATTTACCATAGGGCCTAGTGCTCTTTCCCAGCCTTCTTTAGGATTAAGCCCTCTACTTATTTCTTAAATTTAGAGGCAATTGAGGTTAAGTGACTTGTCCAGGATCATACTCGTGTCTGAGGTTGAATTTGAACTCAGGGCCTCCTAACTCCAGGGCCAGTACTCCATCTACTGAACCACTTAGCTGCTCCAAGCTCTCTATTTATTAAATAAGTGGTCAGGAAACAATCATCCTTTCTTTTGGCCCATACTTGTCACTGTTCTTTGGAGGATAGGATTTAATTCAAACAATCTCCCGAGTGCAAGGGGTTCACGCAGCTCTTCTTGTAGAAATTTGTTTTTAACAATAGCAAGATTTGATTATGGCAGCATGGGCTTGAGAAGTGAAGAGACATCTTTTAAGGGAGGGTTAAAGTTTGATATTCCTGTGTTTATTCTGAAAAGAAATTGTTTACTTGAAAACAGGAAAACTGAGGGACACCTAGGTGGCACAGTGAACGGAGCAACGACCCTGAAGTTAGGAGGACCTGAGTTCAAATCTGATCTCAGACACTTTAACACTTACTAGCTGTGTGATCTAGGCAAGTTACTTAACCCCACATGCCTTATCTTTGCCCCTCTAAAAAAAATAGGAAAATTTAGGATACAGACATTTGTGTAATATGTCTCCTTTATGCGGTACATACTTTACTGCATTTCATTTTACAGTTGAGAAACACAAGGTTCACTTCTAATTTTCTGGCTGTTGCCTGTTGGTTATTAAAGAGTGTTGGTAATTGTGATGACTCCCTGGAAAAGTCATGCTTCTTTCACTTCTCACTGCTCAGAGAATTACTTTATAAACCTAAATCTCTGTACTTAGCCCAACTCATTTTTTCCTTCTCCTTTTAATTAATTGTTCTCAATAATTCTTTCCCTTTCTGGGTACAAATAAAAGCTGCCAAACCCTTGAAATGCCCTCATACTCCAGAGCTTGGCAATCCTAAAAAGATTTACACGTGCAAGGAACTTTATAGACATTACTAATACAGTGTATTTATTAATCTGTTCTTCATGCGTCTTAAGATCTTGGTCCCCAGAGGAGCCAATTCTTGGCTTGACACTGGGTGGTTGCTACCAGAGATCTGCCAGTCAGCATTCTTCCCTTTATGAATGCAAAAAAAGCCAGGCTCATTTCTCTAGGAGTCCAAGACTTTGGAGTACAAGGAGTTCCCTCCACCACAAAGGAGGATGTAAAGAGAAGCGAAAATCCAGCCTGAAACAAGTAGGGAGTGAAAGGGAGGCTAGACATTTATTCATTCACTTAATGCTAAGGTAGCTGCACAAAGACCATGGGAAGGACAGAAATGAGGTAGTCACCCTACTGGTGAAGATTTTCTATTCCTACTTAACGTCGCAATAGCCCTTTAGGATAAAGTACCTACCTTAGGTGAAGTGAAATTTTAAAAAAACCGTATGACAATAGTAGTTATGATTCTTCCCAGAAAATGTCAAATTTACAGAATTTTAAAACTTCTAATACTTGATAATGAACCTGAGGATTATTTTATAACACAAAAAATCTCCTTTGTTCAATATTTCACACAGCAAAGTTAACAGAACCAGCAAAACCCAGGTGGTGTTTCAATATGATACAATGCCACCGAAGTACAGCCTAGTATTTTGTTTTATCTGTGTTATTGCTTATAGATATAATAAAGAAAAAAACCAGACACCTAAAACAAACTTTAATATTTTTATTCAAAGGTTAACATATGCAACTTAATGTATCCTATGTTTGAGCCTCCCCCAACTCCTTGTCACCTAAGAAATTATAAAATCCTCTTTCCATAGCTCACCTGTTGAAGTATTTTACTAAAACTGAGTGCTCAATCTATCTGAAAGTAGGCAAATGTGCAGCCTAGTTTTAAAGGTATCATCTCCTAAAATCATACCTTAACACTGCGTGTTGTTACAGCATCATGAGGTGGTTACTTGCCTTCTTTTAAATGGGACTTCCCATGTGACATGTCAAATGTAGCTTAGACAGTTTTTAAAGCTAATTTCCTATACTTAATGTACCAGTGAACCATCTCTAATGCTCCTGCTGCTTTACAGAGTATTTTTTAAAAATCATAATGCTAATGTTCACCACTAGATTTTCCCTTGGGCATTTCCAGAACTTGCTACATTAACACCAACAAATAAAACTTATTAATGCAGCAGAGCCAAAGATAGCTGCTCTTCCCTCTTAACTAGTCCACACTTCTTAGAAAAGAAAATTTGGAACTCAGCTACAGAAAATGGCAGTTTTCTCTGTTAACAAATCTAACTGGTTTCTTCTTAATACGCCTTCTAGCTATGATAATTTGTATTTATGCTCTCTAGAGAAGTGGGGCAGACCAACATGGGTCAAGAGAATTAACTCTAATCCATTTTCACAAAAAGGAAACTTCAAACAAACATTTTTGAAGGTATTTTTTAATGTCACTGAAGTGTATTTTGTTCCACTAGAGAATTATTAAATGAAGGATAAGAGGAAGTGGTACCAGTTTCAAGGTCAATATATTTTAGTGTGGACTGGCATTTATTTTCCCTCTAAGGACTATGGGCAATAAAGATATATGTGCATATAGGTTCATTGACATATTATGTGATTGTATGCATTCATGCTTTTTGGATGGATAGTAACAGTTAATTTTCTCCCCCTTGGGTTAATAATAGTTTGAAGTTGTCCTACAAGTAGGAAGTTTCAGAGACTTGTTTTCACAATCCCAAAGTAGTTTTTTCTATATATTATAGCTCAAAGGAAAGGATATGAAGCAATAATTTTTTTGTTTGACTGAAATGAGTCAAGTTTACTTAGACTGGGGAAATTTGTACTTTTCCTTCTAATATTTTTTGAGATAATATATTTGCCCAAACTCTTCCGCCCTTGGGAAATTCATGCAAACAGGTCTGAATCACCTGCTGGTTTCTGAGCTTTGGAGGGGAGTCTTCTTAATTTTGGAGTCTGTGGGACCTATTAACCTCCTGGTACAATCTCTTTTAAAATTTATATTTATATTCACAAGCTTCTGCTAACTCTTTAAAGGCCTCTTCAAGTTCATTTTGCCTGGGGAAGTCTGTAATACATGAGTCTGGGAATTTTCAAAAGTCAAAGGGAACTAATAAACCAATGATATCCAAGATCCCTTATCTTGCCTCTAAATCTTTAAATTTAGACAGTCTATCTTTAATTCCCAAACAGAAGAGAAAGCAGGTAACAGATCTAGCTCACTAGCCTCAGGAGCAGCTACATCAGAGACACACAGACAACCCCTACTTAAGCTGCCTTATTTTTCATGTGCACTCTGGAGATGGGATATAAACAAAAACATTCCACACACAAATGTGAGCTAATTGATAGTACAGAACATCTCATGTTTTCAACTGATTCTTCCCAATGTCATTTATTGCTGAGAGGTTAATGAACGGCTGATACAGAATCATCTCCAATTCAAGATCACCAGGTAGGAAGATATGAAATGTCAGCATCTGATATTCAAGCTAAAGCATAAAACGGAAACTTAAGGCTGAAATCTCACCCTGGCCCTTGAGACCTTTTTGTATTTATATGTCTTATATATTGTATATGTCTCTCTAATAGCACCTCACCCTCCCACCCTAGAACACAAACAAAAGAAACACCACTTCTGTTTGCTCCCAAACGAATAAATATGAAGCAGATTACAACTGCTCTGTTTATTTGCCCAGACTGAGGAAGGGAGGGGCTAAAAGGTGACCAATTCAATGTCCGACAATTATGAAGGTTTTTAATAAACAACTATACATGAACATTTTTTTGCATGCAAAAAATTCATCTAAAAATGCTTTTCTTTGGCTGGCTAAATTGTGTGTCAAGATGTCAAGAAGTCAGATGTGATATGTCTTCAAGTGATTTTTATAACTAAAATGTTTCCTATTAAGGCCTTATTCTGAATTTCATTATGGTTGTGTAAACTTTGCACTCCTAAGGTTTCATAACTTAAAACTAGAAATGTTAAAAAAAAATAAGGAAGTTTGCAATTTTTATGGTACATGATTTTTATTTAAATGACTGAAATTGGTTAATCTTTCACCTTGATTGCAAGCAGAGACCCAAACAAAATCAGCATAGTATAACTGCCTTCAGTAATGAGAGTTTAAGTATCTTTTTTAAAATAACTGAGATTGTTACTCAGTACCTGGTAAGTTCTCCTGTGCATATGTATATGTAACCAATATGACTGGCAAATCCTAATATTTTCCCAGCTCAGGAACAGACATCAGGAGATGCAAGAAGCCAGAGGTAACATCCATCAAAACAGTGCATTCTGAAAATCCTCCTCTCTCTTCCTCTGATAGGGGCTGATCAACTTACTATAGTAATTCACCTTTACTGTGGAAGCACTTACTATTTCGAGAGTCTATCTTTAATTTTTCTATTTGATAAAGCTATGATAAAACATAGAAAAAGCAAATATTTAGCCACAACAGCTATTTGAAAGAGAACTATCACAGTATATCTCCAAAATGTCATAGACTCAAGACTCTGTAACATCTTGAGTCAGATTTTTCATTGCTATCCTGTGTACCTTAAGAGTGTGAGAATATATATGTATATATATAATATATGTGTGTGTGTATATACATATATATTTCACCAATGTACACACTAGTTCTCTCAGTCAAACCAAAACGCCAAAATAATACTGCTTTTTTGATTTTTTTATAAAATACAGTATTCTTATGAAAACTATTTTAAATCCTATCACAGTGCTTGAAATCTAAAGACCAGGCAGTGTTTTGGCAACCCGACTCTCTTTTATGAAATGACAGACATGAGCATACTGGTAACATATGGTGCTGACAACAAAATAATACCCACAGAGACTTACAAGTCATAAACTACAACACATGAGCCATGTTTTGAATAAATATGACTGTTCAGGAACACTGAATTATAGAGCAAGTTGCTTGTGAGTTCAAATACTTTAAGAGAACAAAAACTCTTGCTACAGCAGCTTTAAATTACAAAATACAAGGAAAAAATAGTCCATCCATGTACCTTTTTGTGGAAGCTCTATAAGAGCCAAAACATTCTCTGAACTCTATTGAAACCCTATCATCTCCTGTTCCAAGTTGTAGCAACTCTTCTTCATTGCCAATGCTACTTCTAACGTAACTAGCTAGAATGCCTCCTACATAAAGAAGCTGGTAACAGAACTGTCGGACAAACTAACCTGAATATGAGTCTAAGCTACTCATAATTTGCAAGACAAACAATTTACAAAGCTATGTTGATAGTGATGTTGTGTATTGAAAGCATATGATGGGATTGGAAGCTGAGAAGGTCCCTTCTGCCATCCAGAATCATTGAGAGAAATCTGGAACATATTCATTTGAAAATACCCTGTATTTTCTACACTGTTCTCATAGAAGGAATTATGATTATGGAAGAATGTAACAGTAGCAAGATGGATGTAATGGTAAATATGTTGTGGTTTTGTGAACACTCGTCACTTACATCAGTCTTTATATATAGCATATCTGGTATCAAACTTCTCTCCATTGTGCTAAAAGTTAGAATCTTAAGTTTTAAATCTGGTAAAAACAATTCTTTTTTTGCTAAGAAAAGATAACAACACCTTTGTAAAATAAATTTTCAGGATCTCAAATGTTGAGATAATTCTGTACTGAGATTTCCTGCTCTCTCTTCACCCCATGACAGGGTTTCATTATAGCATCAAGCTTTTGCTAACCTTCTGATTTTCAAACAAGTGCGATTAATTTGGAATAATACTTTTATGAACTTTTTTTTTGTGCTTCATGCTTTTTTCGTGTTGCCTTGTTTCATGGCAACCAAAAAAATTTTAGTGGTTCAGGTAAAATAATTATTATGTACTAACACCCTTTTTTGTGAACAACTGACCTGAAAAATTGTAAGCATGAAGTTTCATTAGGTAGTGATCAGATACCAAACTGGACCTTTCTGCTGAGTGGGGGAGGGAGGAGTAAAAAACAAGAGTTAATAAAATACTGGAACTAGAATTTTCATCCAGTTTGATATGTTTCCCAAGAGGGGGAATCATCTGTTACCTTAAGTAAAGCCATGTAAGAAAGCAGTTAAAACAAACTACCAAAAACGAGTTTGCTGTTCTAAAATTAACGTTGGCTTAACCAGTTTAAATTGCACAAAGAACGAGCCAGCGGACTTTCCATTCTTTGCATGTTTCTTCCCCCTTGTGAGTCCATTACCTTCACAAAGAAATTTTAACTATTAAACTTGTCCATTAATTTTGCCGCTGAGGGTGAAACCATCCAGTTAGCATATACACTATCATTTGCATATCTTGAAAACACAGAGTTAGTGCCATCGAATCTTGTGAGTGGGACAGGACTCTCCTCAGGCCAGTTCGGGTATGACATGCCTAAAAATGAAAACAGATAATTTTTTCTGCACTGAAGAACCAAAACTTCATGTGCAGACAGTAAGGCCCTTGGCAAAACTCCCTTTGTTGTCAGAACCAAACTTCTGACTTTTGCACCAAATACATGAAATATTCTAAGTTTCCAGGTTTTTGAAACACAAATTACAATAATGGGCAAAAAATCAAAAGTTCTCTTGATAAAATTAACTCTGAAGGAACTAGGCTTGGGCTTTTTTAAGCGTCCCAGTATTAAAACTTATTTATATATTAATAGCAACAAAAAAGGAAAACAGCATGATGCTGTCCCAAACAGGTCATTCCACCAAAAAGGTTTTTTTGGTTTTGGGGTTTTTTGTTTTTTTTTGGTATGGAAAGTGCTTTAAGCTAAAATAAGCCTACTTAGCAGTCATCATGGAACTATCAGATACTTCTGCTCTTTCCACGAGGGATAAGGACCTTGGGTATCTAAGAGAAGCATGCATGCCTGCAAGATACCAGATCTAGATTCTACACTAAATCCAAAGTCATTTACAAATCGTAGATCCAATATGCTGAAAAATGGAAAATCTTCAGTTCAAAAAAAGCCACTTCAAGTTGTTTTTTTAAATTATAAAACTACAAGACAAGAAAATATCTTTAGAGAACCTAATCAGGAGGCAAAAAGTAGGAGTTTTGGCAAGAACCATATTTACTGTCCATCTCACCACCACAATATGCTAGAATATTCTTCTTTCAAAATAACCTGCTACAGTTTTTTATGATAGCATCATGAGGCTATGTAGGAACACAAAGGATGTGAAAACAGTGGACTGCTTTTTTTCAGAGTTGCCATCACTGCTTTATCTTTCTGAAGGTTCTAAAAACAGTGCTCACGTTCTCCTGCTGTCTGGACAGGCCAAGTTAAGGTCCCATCTCAAGTGAAGCACAGATCTCTGCTTATTAAACCTCTCACTTGTATACAAAAGCAGAGATTGAAGCATTCATATTCTATGAGACAAGACTGTTCAAATATTATTGGGCCCATTCCCAAATTGAGCTAAATCTTTTTCACTTTTTTTCAAAGTAAATGCTTCCCCAAATCCAGCTGATTTGCCCAAGTGGTTAAATTACAGGTACATTAATCTGATATAATGGATCCCATTTTCCCACCCCCCCCCCATAAATGTATACTTGGATTTGTTAACCACATTTAAAACCTCCCCTGAGAATACTTCCCTGATCTATATTTCTCCTTTTACCACATATATTTGGTAATTTTACTTATTTTCACATCCCTTTTCTTTTTAAACAGAGTTGCAAAATGCCTGAAATATAAACCTAATGCAAAGTTTAACATTTACAAACGAAAAAAGCTTTCCAAGCAAACTTTGATTTCATTCAAACCAGAAACACTCTTTAAAGGGATACAGAGTGTGAAGACAGTGCAGAAGGAAAAAAATAAAATCAGGAGTGGTTGTGTGTGTGTGTGTGTGTGTGTGTGTGTGTGTGTATACATGTGTTGCTAGAATCTAGTAAATGCATGTGAAATTCTACCATAGAGTTTGTTTTCAATCCATGTGGAAGGGAGGGTTCGAGGGAGGGGAGCATTATTACAGTCCACGAGGGGTGTCTCCTCTTCTGAAAGGCCATCGTCATAAAGTAAGGAGTCAGATGGAGTGGAAGCTGCAAGATCCAAGTAGTCCTAGCAAAACAGAGGTGTGAAAGAAAAGTCAGGTCACTGATAAAGGGAACAATGGTAAGTGTAGCCTTTCCCCAAAGCATCAAGTAGAACAATAAATGCTGTAACTATCTAGGATATCTCCTGCATGACCTCCTTTACAGGTACTTGGGTCATCAACCTAAGAATGGCAAATTCCTTAGAATGCTTCATTTAAATCACTCGTGTTTTACCAAGTATTTCCCAATAAACATATAAAAGTATATAATAGATATGCAAAGATTTGCCAGATGTGTATATATGTATATATATCTTTTCTTAGCTTTCCTTTAGAGAAATTAGTATTACTGTAATGTGCCATTGATGTTTTAAAACTTAATAATAAAGAATCCTCTAAACCAGTGTCCAACTCTTCCCCCATTAGAATGTGGGATTCTTGAAAGAAAGAACTGTTTTTTCACCTTTCTTTATATACCCAGTGCTTAGTACAATGTCTGGAGCATAGTAGGCACCTGATAAATGCTTGTTGTTTACTAAGTACTGTGCTATTTCCTTATGGATGGAGCTCTCTAAGGCCAGTGGAATGCAAGTTCAAATAATAAGTTCTAGAAATCCTGAACCAGATTCAAATACTGGCTTAAAGTTGGCTTGTGTCTTGGTCAACTAAGGACCAGCCTAGCTCATTTCAGGGCCCTTGATCACTAACAGTTAGGCCAGTAGAGAACTTTTTGTATTCTCAGACTGTGTCTATCTTGTCCAGGATGAAAGTATAATAGTTACTGGCTCAGAAGCTTTTAGCTTGCTCTGTTTTTTCTGATCAGGGCCAATTCTCCCCTACCTTAGGCAGTCCAATGGCACTCTCCTCCAGGGAGGCTTATCATATTGGTGCCAGACTTAGCATGGACACATGATTGGTTATAGTCTTACTGCAACTCAGGACTCTGGAATTCAAGTGACCCACTTGCCTCAGTCTCCCTAGTAAGCCAGGACTACAAGCCCACGTCACCACACCTGGCTGAGATTAATATATTTTAGACACTTCACATTTACTTAAGGCAAGAAGTAACAAAGTACCTAAAGCTTTCTCTAGCTTCTCCTATTTATACCAAAACTGATTCAGTTAGGTTTTTGAGAATTTTCTTTGACAGCTATTTGCTGGTAGCTGTCCTTAGGTTAAATGTCTGGCTAGTGCCTGAATATTCAAATGATACCTCTGGGTGTCATGACTTTGACACAGAGAAACTAGTCTGTATTATGTGTGCAAAACAGAATTCAGTGATCAAGGCAGCAAATTTTTCATAACTGAATTTGAAATTTCAAGCTAAAGGGCATTTTATATGGCAGCACATGATTCATAAATAGAAATCCTTAACTGTCAAAATCAACCTAGAGTCAGACAGCCAAAAACCTAAGTAGACTCACCCTACTTTTCACCATCATCTTCTCTAGGTCTTTGCTGATTTCGCCAAATGTTGGCCTCTTATCTGGTTCCTGTTTCCAGCAGTGCAACATTAGATTGTACCTGTAAGAGACAGAGCAAACCAATGGTAGCAGGAAGATGGTTTTGGATTGAAGTTCCCATATCCAGAGGTAATAATTTTCAAATATTTTAAATTTTTCATTGATTCTTTTTCAAGTACATTCTTTATTTTGGTCCAGGCAACAAAGTGTAGTAGATAGATTGCTGGATGCAAAATCAGGAATACCTGGGTTCAAATCCCTCCTTAGGTACCTACTTACTACCTGTGAGACACTGGCTTTGTCACTTAATCTCATTGACCTCAGTTTCCTCATCCATAAAGTGAAAAGGTTGAACTCAATGGCCTCTAAGGTTCCTTCCAGCTTTAAAATGATGATATATCAAGTATAGACAATTCTTCAAAGAGAAAACCCTCTCTTATTTAATAATATGCTTTCTGACTTAGAAACTAACTCTCTATTAACTCAACCACTCAGCCTATCAAACTCATTATAAACTGATCAATTATTTTAAAAACCATTAGGGTTTAGTGTTGGGCACTGATAGACGCATTTTCAGCAGCAGACTTTTCGATCAGGCACATGTAGCTTTCAGCTGGTATTTATAGCCTAAAGTTTTATAAGTACAAAAGGCCAGTTTAGCTCTAGTACCCATTTTTGAAGTCTGATATAATTTCTGGACTTTGCTAGAACATTTTGGAATCTCTCAATAATTTGCTGAATGATTTTTCACTTCAATGCAAATAAGATTCATAAAGAATTCGTCAAATAATATACAATAAAGATGACATGTAAACGTCAGGTAATTAAAAGGTTCCTAACTTTGAGGGCAAAAACAGTTGAGAGGCTGACAGCTAAAGGGACATAAAATGTGTACTCATTTACAAATCTCTGAAAATCCCATCAATTCTTCCTGAATTTCTCTCATGACCGTCTGCCAGCAGCTATCCGAGCGTTGGGTTAAAATGTTTGGCTAGCACTTGAAAATTCAAATGGTATCATGGTATCATGACCTAGAAGAGAAACTGCAGTCTGTAATATATGTGCAAAAACAGGACTTACTCAATGACCAAGGTATAAGAGTCATTTGGTAATTAATCAGATCAGCATAACAGTACCTGCTATTTGTTTTGTGACTCCTTGCAATTTAATCCAGAATTTCAATAAATGAATAAAATCAAATTATACTTACATTTCTTCACTACAGTTTTCAGGCCTCTCCATTCGATAGCCTGTTTTTAGAAGGTTGAAGAGACGTTCAGGAGGAATACCAGGATAGGGGTTTCCTCCTAGGGTCACAATCTCCCAGAGAAGCACACCAAATGACCACCTGAGAAAGCAAAAAGCAAGTCCTTCAAGTGGTTCAAATAGCCAGGAAACACCGTCAATAACCTTGTCCCCTCTCCTAGCTCTCAAACAAACCCCTCAGCATGACCTCATCTGTAAGAAGAAAGGTCTGTACACAGTCCACGTCCCAGCAATCATGAAGGTACAGCCAGCACTCCTTGAGAATTTCTGCCCTAGCTACAAAAAAATTGGAATGAGTGATGTGTTAACCCCCAATGACTAAGTAACTAACTCTGATTTAGCTACGTAAGTCAGGCTCAGTCCAAAGGGTCTAGGGCCACATGTGGCCCTCGAACTGCATCCAAACTTCACATAACAAATTCCCTTCCTAAAAGGATTTGTTCTGTAAAACTTAAGACTCAGTCAAAAGGCTGAGGACCTATAAGGCCACAAATTCCCCACCCCTGGTTTAGACACTTTGGTCTTGATATTCTGCTTAGAAAAACAGGAAAGTCTGCTTCATTATGTTCCAGGGCCCACCAATTCTGTTTTGCCTGCACTAACTAGCTTTGTGAGACTAGGGACATCAAACAATCTCTGTAAATGAGTTTCCTTAATCTATACAGTAAGGGAACTGGAAGGAGGATCTGTGGGCTCTCCATTCATCTATAAGACATGTTCCTAAATAGCTTGTAGGACCATAGAGTAAGAAGCCTTAGAGGTCAGGTAGGCCAACCCTTCCTATTTTACAGATGAGGAAACCTGAGTCCCAAAGATGTTAAATGACTTTTCCCAGGTCAGGCAGACCGTAAGTGTAAAAGCTAGGATTTGAGCCCAGGTCTGTGCATATTCCAAGTCCAATGCTTTTTCCATGGCACTGTACAAAATCACTGATGAAATTCTCTTTCCAGAGCTCAGAAGGTAAGGAAAATAAACACTGCCATCATACAGAGAAAAGTTTTCCTTGGTTGAAAAGGAAAAAAAAAACATCTATCAAGAAATATATTAATCATTCACATCCAATCATTAGGAATGCTCAATCAGTTTCTAGGACTTTAGGGTCCAGGAAACACCTCATTCACAAATCCTATCCCTGCCTTTCACACCTGGCAGCCACTTTTAAGTACAAGTCTTGGGATCATGAGGGCTAACACTTTTCCCCAAACTCCTCAGCTGGCTACTTGACTTCTCTATATGCTGCAAAAATATTCTCATCAGCCACATGGCAAGAAAATCCAGCCTAACTAAAATGAAGGGTGATTAATGTCAGAAGGCTGAACAGTCAGTGACTTTACAGGAAGATACATCAAACTCCTGTCTGTTCAGGCATCCTTTGCAATGTTGTAATCAACAACAGACACCAAGTTACCTTTGGATGTGGGGGAGGAGGGCATGGAAAATCAGTTACCTTTCCCTTACTTGGTTTGAATAGTTCTAAGAAAAGAGTGGTCTCCAGCAGTTTGAAAACTCTGGCTTACTATCATAAACAGGACAGGTTTCTTCCTGTCCTCCCCTGCTTAGTTCAAGCATAACCCTTTCCTGATAAAGGGGAGACATGCACCCAACTGTTTAGAAAAGGTGAGTGAGGAACTGTGGAGATTAGAAGGAAGGTGAGAGTACATGAGGATGAAGTTGTGTACAATTCTCAGGAGAACAAAGCTGAGGACACTTGGATCACAGCAAGAAGGAATACAACTGGAGGCATGTACCAGCAGCACTAGTTAAGCTTTAAGACACAGGTCTCTGGTGGGGTCTTTAGATGACACCAGCTGGTCAGGAAGACTGAACCCTGCATGAGAGGATATGAAAATATTTTGATGGGCTAGAGCAATGGGTTAAATTTAAAATGAAGTTCAATAGGGAGAATTATATGGTACCGTATTTAGCTTCAAGAAAGCCTCCCCCACCAGAGTGAAGTGAGCAGAACTGGGAGAACATTGTATACAGTAACAGGAACACTGTGAGAAAATCAACTTTGATAGACTTGGCACTTCTCAACAGTTCAATGATCTAAGACAATTCCAAAAGACTCATGATGGAAAATGCTAATCCACATCCAGACAAAGAACTATGGAGTCTGAATGCTGATCAAAGCATACTATTTGCTCTCTTTCTTGTTGTTTTTTCTTTCTCATGGCTTTTCCCTTTGGTTCTGATTCTTTTTTCACAACATGACTAATGTGGAAATATGTTTAATATGATCATACATGTGGAGACTGTATCAGATTGCATGCCATCTTGGGAACAGGAGAGTGGAGGGAGGGAAGGAAATTTTAGAACTCAAAATCTTATAAAAGCAAATGTGCAAAACTAAAAATAAGTAAATGAATTAAAAAAAAAGAAAAATAAATTATCCTCCCTGGCACAGAAAAGCAGTTTAGAAAAGGTCTGGAGGGTTTTAGGAAATTGTAAGCTCAGTGAGCAATCTTCGTGGCACAACAGCCAGAAAGATAAATGGGATCTTGGGCTACACTAAGAGAGGCCATGACTTTCAGGAATAAGGAGGCTTTCTGAACTATCAGAAAGTGAATGCACTTCTATCATGTGATGCTCAGCTTGAGAACCACAGTATAAGAAGGTCAGAGAGAAGCTTGAGAGTATCCAAAGGTTGGCAATAAGGATGAGAAAATGATGTAGGTCTACATCATATGGGATGATTTGAAAGAACTGAGGAGATTTAGCCTGGAGGAGAGAAGACTTAGAGGGAAAAATGATAGCTGTCTTCAAATATATGGCAGGCTGCCATGGGGGAAAGAGATGAGTTTTATTCCATTTGGCCTCTGAGGATAAAACCAAGAGCAGTGGGTGGATGTTGCAGAGAGACCAATTTAGACTTGATGTCAGAAAAAAAAACTTCCTAACAGTAAGAGTTGTCCAAAAGTAGGGTGGACTCCTTTTCATTGCAGGTCTATTTTTAATGATAATAATTATAATAGCTAGCACTTTCATGACTTGAAGGTTTGCAAAGAGCCTTACATATGACATCTCACTCTCACAACAACCCTGTCAGAGCATTTTATTAATCCTACTTTGTATATGAGGAAACTGAGGTGAGAGGTTAAGTGACCTGCTCATGATTACAGAGATAATCAGGATTTGAACTCCTGTCTCCAACCAGTTACTGCCCAATCCACATGCCCAGCTAGCTGTCTCCAAACAGAAAGCAGATGGTCACACACCAGAGTGTTCATGGAGGATTAGTCCCTCTGGAGTGCGGGCTTGCCAAGCTCTTTTCAGGGGTGCTCCTCCACCTTCGGTGCCCACCTGAATCACTCAGCTCTTACCTGTGGCTCTCACCAAGAAGCTGCAGCATGAGCAATGACCAGAGACCTGTAAACCATCTCAGCTGACAGGCTAAACCAGATTGAGGATAAGAGAGTAACTGACAGAACTCAAACCTATTGGTGAATCAGGGGGTGTCTACACCAAGCATGTGAAGGTTTTCTCCCATAGAATGGGAAGATAAGAACTATCTGTTCCAAAAGCCATGAAAGCAGCTGAAGCAGGTGCTGAGGAGTGCTTAGAGTTTGGTTAGACATCAAAGTAGTTCCAAGGTCATCCACTGCATCCTGGGCCACTGCTAGTTGTTTTGACTTTGGTCTTGTCACTAGATTTCAATGACTCAGGAAGAGAAAATGAGGCCAATGACTTTTTGCAACACTTTGTGTCTCTCTTAAATCCAATTCAGGAGCAAGTCAAGACATCAACAGTGATGTCATTGGTCCTCTTTCAAAAATGAAGGATGAACAAGCAGAGATTTCTCTCACCTTGAAGTGACACTGCTAAGATCCATTATAACTCAACTCTGATTTTGCGAATGCCACCTGCTTGAACAGCACAGCAGAAGCTTGTCCCTGCTCTAGCTTTCATTCTTCCTCCGCTCTCTTCCCTCAATAATTATAATAAATAATAATCATGTGACAATGTGAGATGTAACATCCACAGAACATTCAAAATGAGCCTGCTCCCACATCTGCCTATGATTTGTGACTAATGACCGTACAAGTTAGAATCTGGATGACAAATGCAGCATTACAGCAAGTCCCTGTGTGTTGGCAAAAAAAAAAAAAAAAAAGATGAGTGAGGAACGTAAGGGCTCGCACTGACAGCTTAGACGCTTATTTGATTCTGCTGCCATTTGGTGGAAATGGGGAGGGAAAAATGAGAAGCTCATGCAACTGAAGGACTCCTGGCAATAAGTCACACTCAAGTACAAAAAGCCCAAAACCTCTTCAAATCAACAAACATAGGAGAAAGTTACTGATTATAGAGGAAAATGGAATGAAGTTACAAGTATTTCATTTGCTTAGGTAAAAAATTACCACAAACCACTTTACAAAAAAAAAGTTTGTATTAAAGTAAGTTTCAAACATGATTTACAGCATATTTTGGACAATCTTTAACTATTTTTCATTCATACTAAATCACAAGGAAGATGTCCAACCCTAAGGAAATACAGTCTCAGAGAATGGCTGTCCCGGTTCTTAGGATATAGTACAGTACAGAGGGAAAAGAAATGTCTCTGGAGTTACAGGATACGAATTCGAATCCTGTATCTGATACTTACTACCTATGACTTGTTGGATGACTTTAGGCAAGTCATTTAATCTTTCTGGTCCTCAGTTTTCCTTATCTGAAGAATGGGTAGCTTAGTCCAGATGGCCCGTGATGGTCTTTCCAGTTCTGGATTTAAGGATCATATCCTGTGAGAGCCTGTCCTAGTCTGCATGGCTGCCCTACACCCTCAAAGGTGATTAAGTTAGTAACGACAAATCTTTTCACCTCTTGTTTGCAAAGTGTATTTGTTGGACAATTCATCCTTTTTCATGGTCTTCTCTAACACCAAACTTTAAGAATCTGGGCTTAACAGAAGCTACAGTGTTCATGAACCTCAAGTCCATACTCTCCCCTTAACAAGAGACTAATTTTAACCTGAGATTCAACTCTTTTTGCTCCTTACAATTTGACCATCAGCCTAGTTCTAAAGGTTTCATGTTAAAGAATAAAGTTGGCTATATATTTGTCACTGAATTTCCAGCACACCCACAAAGGAGGTCTAGGTATTGAAAATGGAGGAGATTGAACAGAGACCCCCTACCTCACTTCTTAGGTACCCTACCAATGGTCATCAGAACTTTAGCTACCATGAAGTTGACTATCATACCTCAGATGCATGACCAAAAACTGAAAAAAAAAAAAAAAAAAGATGATGGACTATGCACTCCTAGAACTATACTATCTATTTCATTAAAGACCCAACCACATATAAAGTCAATGTACACATGGGTGTATTAAATGAATATGCTAGGTTCACTAAGAGGTCCATACACATACACACTTACACATCACTTTGGGTAGTGTAGATATGATCGAAAAGAGACTCAATTGCCATCCACTTTACAGGAATACGGCCCTATGGGAGGGAAAAAAAGGACAAAGACATTAATATGGCTTATAATCAACTGATAAAATTCCAGGTGGAAAGGTCATATGTGATGAGTAGGGTAACCTTTAGCAATCTGGGTGAAATATTAGACATCTAAATGCATGAGACAGGTTTAACAACAAAGAAAGAAATGATTTTCAGTGGAGCCTGACACAAAGTAAGCTCTACATAAATGCTTGTTGACTAAAAGGTAATTCAAATATCCAATCTAATTTTGCCAATTCAGGAGACTCTCTGTAAGCTCAGTTTCATGGTGCAGTAAAGGAGTCTTGAAGTTAACAGAATACCTGGGTTCAGATTCTAGTTCTGTCATTAGTAACCTAGGTGACCTTGGGCAAATCACTTAAGGAAACTGAGGCTCAGACGTTTGAGAGATGTGGAGACTCAGGCCCAAATCCTAGGAAATGACTTGGTCAGCATCACTATTTGTTTAGGGCTTTTCACTGTGCCTACCTGCCCCTTATCTGAATAAGAAAGAAACTGAAAGACAGTTATCCCTTCCATTTCCAAGGGATTAGGGGCATAATGCCCCTATAATCTAGAAAATCTACACAAAAATTTTTGGCCCTCCTTTCATACTAGAGAAGAAGACTGACTTTTTTCTTTTTCTTTTATGGGATGTTTACAGTACCTTATTGTAAAATTTGGGTTAAGTATTTGGTCACAGGCTCTGTGACATCTGCTGACCTTGGCGTGTTGACTGCAGCTTCTGCAAAACTCCCCCCACATTCCTGTTTAACTTCCTATGCCTATCCACAATATATCAAAACTGCTATGGGTGAAGTTGGAAGGGATAATTGTACACTCCCTCAGCTTCCCCTATTCCCAACCCCTTTGTCTAAAAGAAATTACAAAGTAGGAAAAGGAACATGGTGAGTGAAGGGTGGCACCAGGCTCTGTCTAAAATGGAAAAGAAGAGGGCTGTTCTAGACTGTTCAGAACTCTACCACTAATTTGCCTCTGGACCACTTCACCCTACTCCCAGAACTGGACTCAGACTTACCGCCACCTGTGAAAAGATGATCCAGGTGATCACACTGAGCAGAACACCTCCTTCCAATCATAAAATGAGAGGGCTAGACCAGTTGTCCTCTAAGAAACCTTCCGACTAAATCTATGATCCCATGAACATGTGGTAAAGTGCAGAGCAGCATCCAAGGAAGAGATTATCACTGCCACATAGGACGTCTTATGCCAGAGAGAACTCATTTAATAGAGAGGTATAGGAGAGCATGGAGGAAAACCATCAGAACATAAGCTCCTTGAGGGCAAGGACTGTCTTGTCCGTTTGTACTTGAATCCCCCATGCTTAACACAGTGCCTGGCTCAGAGTAAACAATGTCACTTAATGTCTTTAATCTCCCTATCCACTTACCTACTTAATTGTCCCCCCTTTAGCAACTCTGCAAAGCAGATACTTTGGGCATTATTATTCATATTTTTGCATTTGAGGAAATTGAGGTTAAGAGAGGATAAGTGTCAGATCTAAAGATAGGTCTTCACACTCCAAATTTAGCATTCCATCCATTACACCCTGATGCTTTTCTTAACTATCTAGTCACATTAAATTTTGACTTTGAGATGATACCACCTGCCCATGTCACCAGTCAATCTAGTTATTTTTTCTTTTGATTCAAAGCTTTTACGGTAAAAAAAATATACTCTTCTCCTTTTGTAAAGGAAGCAGGGAGCAAGAGAAGCACCCTCAACTAGTTGGTCACCAGGCAGAGTTTCTTCACGTCACTTTATATTTAGTTAGTAGCAACAGCTTGATAAAGACACATAATCAGAGGAAACCATGGCCTTCACTAAGTCAAAACCCAAAAAAGTCAGTTGTTGGCACCATGGAGCAAAAAGGAGTATTTCACGTAGCTCTGTTTTCTGGTTCCCATCGCTAGCCTCATGAAGAAACATGATCATTTTAATGCTAATACTATGTTGATACTTATTACATGTAGCACAGACGGGCTACACTCATCATACCTTGCATGTTTACTGTATTTTGCCCCCTCTCCTTCCTGCAAACCCTGCCCCCCACTGCCCAACGCTACTGAAACATCATTTCCTTCACAGGGAAATTAAGAGCAGGGACTTGAGGCAGAAAGTGTAAATAAAATTAGCAGGATAAATGCATCTGGTTACATTGAAAAAAATTGAAAAACCAATAGGATTTCCCAGGATGATAAAATAACGTAGTATTTTGAGCATTCAACATGGTTTCGGAAATCCAGAAGTCATTTGGAACTAAAGACAGGTTCCTTGGGATGAAGCTGCCTTAGTCCTGGGGCTTCCTGCCCATCCTTTTCACCTGCACCTGAGCACACTGGACAGTGATCCTCAGGCCGCCTGCTTTGGGGGATGTTTCCTGTTCTTATAAACTACTTCCACAACACTTTCTAGCACGTATGAGTCATCCCCTCTTGTTTATTTGATTTCAGCTTCTTGTGAGCTAACAGTTATAATTACATAGAAAGAGTGGCGTGACCTTTCCCTCCAGAAAAGCAAGATGAAGCTGACGAGGAAAATTACTTTTAAAAAGCCCAGCACTAGATGACCTTCAAAAGAAATAGTGATTTTTTAAAAAGTAAATAATAACTAAAAATACACTTAGAGGAAACATGAATGTACTTCAAAGTATTTTCTTTGTGATCAGCAAAGAATAAAAGATTATGTGTAAAGGGCAAAATGTAACTCTTCTCCCTTCAGTTTAAAAGGGTAAGGGAGATAAACAAAACTGTCTTAGTCTTTCTCCTTTTCTTCGTTATACAAAATATATCCAATTATCCAACATTTAGAAGGTCCCCTTGGTCAAGTGATAGTGTCTTGGAACCAACTTGACCTTCCTGGGCACGGTTATCTCCAATGAATGGAAGTCTATCAAGAGTCATCTTCATTCAGTAAGCAGGGTTAAGCATTTAAAGAAAACTTCCATTTTTGAACTGAGGGCAAGTAGCCTGATGGGGTTAGAACCTTGATCCTTACATTTAGGCCTCAAAACAATTATCAGGTCTGCCTTCTTATCCCCTTTACACTGGGAATAGTTTTCTGGCCATTACTGCACATATTTTTCCAATGTCAAGTATTACCACTGCTTCAATAGCCTCACAAATCCCTGACTAAATTACCTTGCTTCTTTTGACATAGGAGTCCTCTTCATAAACATCTCGGGAAAGGCCAAAATCAGAAATCTTCATTTTGCGTCCTTCAGCCACCAAGACATTTCTAGCTGCTAAATCACGATGGACAAGCTAGAAGAAAGAAGATAACAGCAAAAACTCCCCAATACCAAATAATTCAAGAGGTGGCATGTGATGAGATGAACAACACTGATTATGATAGGGGTAAGCAAAAGTTTAGGACATTTAAAGATGGCTCTCCTTGTAGATCCAGCAAGGCTAGTCTGTAAGCACGGTACCTTCATTTCTGCAAGATAATGCATTCCTCGGGAAATCTGCCAGGCGAAGGAAATGAGATCTCCCATGGTCAGTGCCCGCTCATCTGGATTGTCCAGGTAGCTAGAATTCCGATTGCCATTACCACCCATGTAGCTGGGTCCCACCTTCCGGCTTTCCCGGAGGAAGCTCCGCAAAGAACCATATTTGGCGTACTCCACAATCAGGTAGAGAGGTCCTAAAGGGCAAAGGCACACAGGTTAGTCATGGAGGTGGGTGAAGTGTGAAAGGTTTAGGCAGGAGAAAGAAATCCCAGAGTACATGATACACTGTCTTCAAGTATTTAAAGGGCCGAATTGGAGAAGACAGACTGGACTTGGCTTGCTTGTAGGATAGTGGAAGCAAGTTGCTATCATATTGGCATGTGTATGTGTATGTATACGTACATATTGAAATGTATATGTACATCTATATATTTATACATATATATAATATGTATATGTACATATGTGCTTGTATATGTGTATATATTATATATACAGGGGATAGGTACTAGACCTGCAATTTCATTGATATAGGAAATTCCCAGGTGAGGAATCTCCTTCTACCACAATGACACCTTCTCTGCACCCTATAGCCTTATAAAGAGTTGTTTACAGTACTGAAAGGTTAAGTGATTTGCACAGGGTCACACAGCTAGTATCAGAGATGGGCCTTGGACCTGCATTTTTCTCATAGGCTCAGAGGCCAGCTTTCTATTACATCCAGGTGCCTCTTAGCAGAGAAAGAGACACATGCTGAGGGAGAGTGGAAGGACTCATAAGAAAAGAAGAGGGGGACCTCTCCATGTTCCCAGCTGCCCTGTCTGCCTCCTGGTGCTGGCCATGAAGGCTACGAAAACGTGGCTACCTCCATTTCTTATGTTTGTTATACACATTTAATCTTGGGCAACTGAGTATCTAGAGACAGAAATGATCATGAAGTTCATGACCATAGGAAGAGTTGGAGCCCTAGCAGTGTTCACCAGAATGAAAGCTGCTGGTGCATTTGCATCAGGAGCCAAGAGACACACAAGAACAAACAATAGTTATCACTTCCACGCTGCGACTTTCTCCATTGAAATTTCAATACATCACAAGTTGGCATAAGAAATTAAATAGGAATTTTGGGGGGAGTTTTGTGGAAGCCACAGACGACATAAGAAGACCAGCAAGTAACACAGAAAAACTTAGAAACTCAAAAAGGTTTGTATAAAATATACGTATAGTATTGTATTAACATCAACATAATTGAGTTTTTAACACCATAACAATTCAGACTTCTCTGGTACAAAGGGAGGACCAAAAAATTTTATGTAGATTTTCCAGATAGTGACAGCAGCAGGAGCGGGGAGCTGCATCTTCCTAACCCCTGCAATGTGGACAAAAACTGTTTCAGGGAGTGCGACTCCTCAGGGTGTAGAGAGCTAGGTTTCAGCTATGGACTCTCCCAGGACCCAGCCCTTGGAGCAGACACCATAATATTTATTTTCTCCCCCTCACTAGGGAAATGAAGATGGCCTCCAGGGGCAGCCTCAAGAACAGAACTTCAGGCAGATTGTCCCAGGGAGTACAGGACAATCTCTGGGCCTCTCTCCTTAGCCGTAAGTCTAGGGGGTTGGACAAGACGATCTCCAAGGGTCCTGGCTGCTGTATGTTCTATGTTTCAATGATTTTATGCAGAAAATCTCACAGTCTGGGAGATTCATGACTGAAGAGAAGCATTTTTCCTAGAGAGAAATGTACTTTTTACTTGTAATTGCCTTGACTCTTGATGAACATATCCACAGTATGCTATGAGCACCCTCATCAAATAGTGAGTGAGGGCTCTCTGACATCCTGGCAGAGGGCTCTCTGACATAAGGAAAACAGTATTTCCTTCAACGTTTAGCTACAGTGCCACCTTGAAGGACACCTTTCCTAATCCTCACAGCTCACAGCGTTTCCCCAATTTCCCCTTTATTTACTTTGTATATATTATATCTATACATTGTTTTCCCCAAAAGAATGTAAGCATCTTGAAGGCAAGGGCTACTTCATATTTATCTGTCTATCACTAGTGCTGAATACAGTTCTGATAAACACAAAGTACTTAATAAATGTTTGCTGATTGGTCCAAAGATGTGGGTTATTCTTGTACAGCCTTATATACTGCTCTTCTAAGTGTCTGTCATTCCATATTATCGTGTTATACTACATGAGGAGAAGCTCCTGCCAGAAGTAGTGTAAGGAAATTCAGAAATGGATCTTTCTACAGCTATATAAAATATCCAACATTAGTTAAATGACACCAACTAGTACGCAGCTTGTGTTTTGCTTTCTGTAAGAAACTGAATTATAAATATGCAGTGACATCACACAGCCTATAGACCATAGAGTACCAGCAGGAAATCCAAAATGTGTCCTAGAGGGGCTAAATAGTAGTTTGCCCATGAAAATACAGCTCGCATAGCTAGCACACGCACATATGTTTGTGCGTGTGTATATATGCACACTTGCACCCATAAATTGAAGGCCCATAGACCTTGCACAAGAGTATGCGCTGTATACAAATTAAAGGAAAAGTCCCCCCAAATGCTAAGGGATCAAAAACATCTGCCAGCATAAGGCAGCATAAGCCATTGAGAAAATAGGAAATAATGCCTTTGTTTTATCAGGGTGGCAAAAAGCAAGCCCATGTCAAGTATCTATGAAAAGTAATTTAGCTTTCCATGAACCAAGCAAGTTTTAGGGATATGTCTGTCCATCCTGAGAGGAAGAAGGAAAAGAAAGGGAAGAAAGATAATGAGAGAGCTGGAAGGAGGGTGAAAGGGGGGAATGAAAGGAAAAACCAAAGGACGATTGAGAAGGGCAGAGCAGAAATGGAGAATAAGAGAGATGGTACAAGAAAAAGAAGATGCCTAAAATTCACTTTCCAAGTCATTTCAAATCTCCAACTTCCATCCAAGAGTATGATTTCTTCATTTGTTTTACTACCACGTAGCACGGGAATCCTTACCATCCTGACTGCAGGCTCCATAGAGTTTAATAACGTGGGGGTGGTTGACCTGCTTTAGCAGGTTAAACTCTGACAGCAAGTCTTTGAGCTCACTTGGAGAGGCATTTTCTGAAAAGCATTGTAAAGAAAGCAGGTTAAAAAACAGGCTCCTCTGGTCCTCCCCAATTCCAGCCCAGCCCCTCTCTGCTTCACAAGCCCATGATGATGTTAACCTAATGAGGAGTCACATATTTATGGTGGCTATCACCTTGATACTGGGAATTGCCTTAATCTAGAGATAAAAATATAAATAGCAGGAAGAGTGGGCAGAGGGGGCAAAATGATACCAACACCTCATGTTAATAACACTTTTTTCAATTTAAAAAAAATTGCCAGAGTGCCCTTCATTCCCCATTGCATCCCGTACTGGCTGTCAGGGAAACATTTAAATATGAAAAATCAGCAGATTTTGCCACCATCTTTGGGCTCTGCATTGCTATCATTCCAACCTACTAACATGCAAAATTCTGCATCATTTTCCATGTTGACTGGTGTTTGTGCCTGATCCATACTGCATATCTGACAGAGATTTAGGGGTTTACAGACTCAAACCCAGAGAAAGAAGTTTCTCCAAGGCTGCTGCTGCTTAAGGGTTTTCTGGAAAAGGGAGTTTAATGTCTTGGCTCTCCCTGAAAGTAACGTACGAGCTCATTTGCCATGTGAGGATTAGTTGTTTGAAAGGTAAATAGCAGTGGAGAGTAATTTTAATGCCTAAAATGCTGGAGTTGTATGTTTAACTAGCACTCTTCGCGCATAATTAGCATTCCTGTGACCATATCTATCACAGAACAAATCATGCTGGGAAAATGAGTGGGAATTTTTTCCTCTCCCAATCTCAAATCCATTTTTGGCAAGTACTCTATGGCAGTCAGGTGGTGATTGAGAAAGTCAAAAACCCCAATAAACCATAAACAAATCCCTATCCTGGCAGTTGCTGTAACTCCTTGGAACATGACCTTATTTAAGACAAGTTTTTATGGTGCATTTATGATGGTGATTTCTCTGTGTGCCACAAAAATTCATTACCAGCTGGGCAATTACTGGAAGTGCCACACTAATTTATTAGAACAGTACACTTAAAACCTAGCTCTCCATACACCATCCCATCTCTCCCAGCTGGCATTAATTCTGCCCTAGCTAATTGCAACAAGAATTAACTGTTAAATCACCTGGAATAAAGAGCCGTTACTTTGTAACCATCCATTTGGATGGACTCAGCCCTGCTTTATTGATGATGAAATCACCCAGATCTCTTGTAAATGTCTAAAGGTATTTAGCAGACTCATAAAGACAATGAACATTTCAGTTAAAATGTCATGCAAGGGGTTATTTTTGTGTTGGAAATAAATTTCCCTTACTATGCTATTCTAAGTTTAAGGACACGTAAGAAGCTGCTCACCAAGTACTCTTCAAACTACTGTAATTTTAACATTGAAGTATATTTGCTTCTCTGGAGTAATCAGATGCAACGTTCAGGTGAGTTGCTTTCTAAACTTCCCTCTACCTCCATCAAATGTGCTATCTGAAACTAGGAATTCTTCAGTAAATGAAAACAGCAGAGGGAGAAGTATGATGAGTATCCCTTTTTAATATTTCCCCTGGAATGCGAGTTCTGGCTCTCACCACAACCATTGTCACCTGGGGTAATATCCTTCCTGATCAATGGAATTTCTTATTGTGGTAGAAGTCTGTAATAAAAGTCTCTATCAACATCTGCTCCAAGCAGAGCTGCCTGTATAAATGACTGATTTTAACTAAGTATATTCCCCCTACAGGAGTAGAAAAAAAGAACTCCTAGTCCTCTGGAAGCATCTTGGTGTTTCCTTGCACGACCTAAGCCCAGGCCAGTGGAAACTAAGGCTTACATCATCCTGGCACCATCTGAATTCCCTCTCGTTAGGAAATGTTGGAATATAAATAAATGGGCTTCAGGAAGAACTGCTGGAGACCTGGCATAGAGCAGCAGGGCCTGCCTCCAAACCATCCACACATCCAAATCCTACCAGTGTGTTTATAGTCAGGGGTGGCTAATCAAAATCTTTAATAAAAGTCTGTGGACAGGAAGGTACCTTTCAGCATTTTCACTGCCACAGTGGTGTAGCCGGCTTTCCCTTTGAGTCGGAAAGCTGTTGCCTTGACGACCTTTCCAAACTCTCCTTCTCCTAGGGTTTTTCCAAGAACCAAATTCTTCCGAGGAAATTCCCACTTTGGATCCTCCTGAATTGGGAGGAGAGGAAAATTAAGAGGAAAGAAGGATAAGGTGATAACAGGAAAATAAAAAGAAACTTATGAAATAACTGCCAACAAAAAGTTTTGAAAATATTGATGCCCATCGCTCTGCAGAGGGTTGATGTGCAGAGAGGGAATTCTGTCAGTAATTCTGTAAATCACCTACTGAAGAGACATAATTCAAACTAAAATCATTAGTGTCAAGAGGATTTTGGTTAAGAGGATGGGATCCAATATGAGGAGTTTATGCATCAAGTCATCATAAGGGAGCTTCATCTACAAAAAGTGAAGTAAAACAAAGACCTTCCTCTAGGAAGCTTCCTTGGGCCAGCATCAGGACTGCTACATGACAAATGCATGCACAGGTTATAAAAGGTCTCTTCATCTTCACAGACCCCAAGCAGCACTATCACCCTTGTTCCTTTGCTTATAGATTTTCCTGACTTCTCCTGGGGAGATGCAGTAAAGAAATAATCTCTGGGCCAAAAAGTCTGAATAACTACAAAAATCCCCTTGTATATCATTAACAATCAACTTTCTACTCTTTTAAGTCATACTTGACCAATAGGCAAGTTGAAGGGGGTGATATTTTTGCATGGTTATTGGACAGAATTGTACAACATTAATATTCCTCTTCAGATACTTCCTATCGGTGTAAGCCATGGGAAAATGACTTCACTTCTATCTGACTCTATCAATCTAGTAACCCAAGTTTAAAAAAAAAAAGGAAACAAAGTTACCTTGGCAGAAACTAGTTGTGATGAAATCATATTGGCACTCAGTGGTGACCACTTGCCTTTCTAAATGTTCATAAACCACCCCTTAAGTAATATGTTCTGGAAGTGGTCAACTGAATCCAAGTCAAACTCTGCATTATAGTATGAAGACACCATTCTCTTCCCTTTTTTGGAAATCTGGAAACATCTCTCATTTGCAGTCCTATGGAACATCTATAGAGTCTATCATCTTTCAAAGATCACTAAGTCAGCTTAGCAGTCATAGCTGCCACCTCTTTCAGGACTCATGGATGAAATTCATCAAAGCCTACTGACTTAAACTCATGATGGTTGCTTAAGTGTTCTCTTATCAGTCCCTTACTTTGGTAAATTAGTGACAATTCCATCCAGTGAGCATATCTTAAATGTCTACTATGTGCCAGGAGAGCAAAGTAGATAAAAGGGTAGGCTTAGAGACAGGCAAGATCTAAGGTTCAAGCACTACCTCTAACACATACTAGCTCTAGAAGCTGGGGCAGGTCATTTAAACTAAACTTCTCAATGTCTCAGGCAACTCTAAGACTTGGGGTTACAGAAGTACTGATGTGGATTAATGAAGGGCATTGCCATATTAGGACTTTCTAACACTGGCATGGTGTGTGCTGTCTCTAGTCTGGACATCTCTCCCTGTCACCCCCACCAAACTCTCCAAAACCCCACATATATACACATACCACATATATCTGACATATACTATAAATTATGATATAACTATAAAATATAGAATATAAAATTATATATAACAAAATACATAATATGTATACACATGTACATGTGTGTATATGCTAAGGCACTGATATTAGTAATTAATATTTAATATAATGCACAAATATTATTTTTATTTATTATGTCCCCATGAGGTAAGTGTTGCTACTTTCTCTTTTTTGCAAATGAGGAAACTGATTTGGTCAGTCATACAACTAGCAAGCTTCGGAAAGCCAGGTTAAATATGCCTTTCATGACCAACACTTTTCAATGGCATATCATGCATTCTTGCTACTTAAAATTTTTATTTTCTTCTCAGATCTTTTATTTCTATCCAAGAGACTATTATTCTGTTACGGTCAATCACATAGTAGGCATTCTTTAAAGGCTTGAAAAATTTAACTAAATATCCAGATTTTTACTTTCACTCCAAGAAACAAGGATATACCTTTGCTGCTGCTAGGGACGATGCTTGCTTACCCAAACACTACCTTTGCATTTTTCTTGTGCAACTCTGCTGCAAACTGTCTTAACTTTTTTTTCTTAAGAAAAAAACAAAAAAACTCAACAACAAATTAAAGAGATTCATCATCGACAACCAGTCCTCTGTTAACGAAAAAGGCCAAATCATTGCTACCATAGGATGGTGAGAGATCTATAAAACACCAAAGAAATTCAAGTAAACAAAGATTTGATGCCATAGAGACACTCTATCCGTCAACTATTTCAGGCCCACAAAGAGACAGTGTTCCAGTTGGCAAGGAGTCTCCAAAGCCTTACCATCCCTTTGGAATTCAACAGGAAACACATCAAGTTTGGGAGACAGCCTGTAAACAGCACCTCCATGTCAAGAGGAACAATGACAAGTCTTCCAGGACAGAGAAGCAATGAGCCTGGTGGGTGGGGAACACACAAAGAGTTTCCACTAAGTCCTAAAATGGATCCCAAGCTCATTCCTAATACAGTTCCCTGTCACAACTTTTAAGATTCTAAATTTTTCTGGCTTTGAAGAAATCCTTACCACATATTTTCATGCCTTTTGGGACTGAAACATTCTTGGGTTAAACTTTAAATCTGAAAACAACCACTACCCATTTACACAACTTGTCTAGTGTGGTATCTGACTCAGGCAGTTAGCTTGCAGATCAAGGCACTGTACTAATACCATAGTCTCCTGGGACTGAAATTTCTTCTGGACACACTCAAACCAGCAGGGAACCTAATATGGGGCTAGCAACTAAGGCAAAGGAGGTGGGAGGGCTGAGAGTGGGTAACAGGACAAGGCCAACGAATCTGGATCCCGAGAACTCTATAGGGCCTCATAACAAATCCAATTTCCTTGCAGGACAGGACAGAGAACCCAGAGTTAAAGCTCAAAACAAAACATTTTAACTGACTTCTGATGCTTTTGAGTCTGGCACCAAAGGATGAGCACTAGAAGTGGGCACATGGCCTCAGATCCATAGGTGCCTCTGCTGAGGTAAGCTTACCTTCATACCTCAGTGTTTTCTGACAGAAAGTAGGAACAATTTTCACTCCACAGCATTGCGATTTAGGCCAAAAAGACACCTGGGAGGAGGAAGGTCTAAGCAGCTCAGCAGACATAAAAGTAACAATCCCTTTCATTCATACAGCATTTTTACTTTTTCAAAGAACTTCTACATGAAGGGGCAGCATAGTGTCAGATATACAACAGGGTCAGATCTGGAAACAAGAAAGCCTGGGTTCAAATACTGCCTCAGACACCAACTAAAACTATGTTAATATGGGCAAGTCAATTCATCTCTCATCTCAGTTTCTTCACCTGTAAAAAAGGTACAATAATCCATACAGTACCTGCTTCACAGGGATGCTATGAAGTTCAAATAAGACAATGCAGATAGACCACCCTGCTGACTTTAAATCATTAAATACATGTCATTTATAACTGACAAGTATTCTCTCATTAGAGCTTCACAATCAGCCTGTGGGGTAGATAAGGCTCGCATTATTATCTTCAGCATACAGATTGAGAGGCTGGCAAAGAGAGGGCATCAGCTGTGTTAATATCACCCAGTTAATTAGTAGTAGAATGGGCATTAATGATCTGGGCAAGTCATTTGGACTGGCTTGGCTTCAGTTTCCTCATCTGTCAGATGGAGGGGGCTGGACTAAGAAGGGTCTGTCTCTAAGGTCCCTCCCTTCCACTCTAAATCTCCTGACTCCCAACCTTGTGTTCTTTTCACTTAAAAATCACAGTGGTATTTTTCTAAGTTACTGATTCTGGGTTTCTTCCATAAGGGGACTCTTCCCCTAGACCTACAGCTCTCTCCTGGTTCCATTCCCAGCAGCATTCCAGAGCTTGGATAAAACCCAGTATTTTAAATGTGTTTTGCCTACTAGTCACACAAGCATCAGGGACTGATTTAGTATTTGCATCTTTGTGGTAAATATGTTTTCCTTTTTTCTGAAATTTCCCAAAGAAATTAACCAAAGAAAGATGGGAAAATGAGTACTGTCTGTCCCATTCCTGTCTCTGAATAGCAAAAACACTGAGAAAAGAGAGGGGGTGGCAGTGGGGACTGAGCTACAGACATCCTGGCGGACTGCTCTGTTAAATCCAACATTTGCAGTTTCCCTGGAACAGGTCTTGTTTAGCACCGTACCATGGGGTGTGGGAAGAAGACTGTTTTTGGAAGAACAGCTGAGGTTGCAATACCATCGCACTGGGATTTTCAGTGTAATATTCAACTCATTCTCTAAGCCCTATCTCAACAGGCAGGAAACTGGTGTATATAGAGTCAGCCTTAACTTCTTGGTTGCAGTGTGGTATAAAGGGAGGAAGACTGGACCATGAGTCAGAAGATCTGGTTTCTAACTTTGGCTCTGCCACTTGAGGCAAAATACTCCATTTCTTCATCTACAAAAAAAGAGTTGCAACAAATGATGTATAAGGTCCCTTCCAGAGATAGCATTCAGGAGGTGATGTGGCATAGAAGGAGCGGATATGGGTTCAAATTCTGGCTCAGCTAGCTACTTACTACCTAATATGTCTCAGAACAAGTTAATTGTCCTCTTTGGGTTTCAGTTTCCTCATCTGTAAAATGTCAGAAATAGACTCTAAGGTCCCTTTGAGTTCTCAGTCTATCATCCCACAATGATCCCTCAATAGACTTCATTCTGAGAACTCCCAGAACAGACATACAAGATCAGAAAAAGGAGTTTTCTGAGGATTGATCTTCACCCAAATGAGCAGCTTTGGGTTGTCTTGCCCTCAACTAAGTACCACAACCTTGATCACCTTAGTACCAACCAAACCACAAGCACAGAAAACCTACCACAGCCCCAGAACCCACAGACAGGACACAGTTGTCCACTCTATCTCTGCCTGAAATCTTACAGGGATTTTGAAGGCATCCACTGAGACCTGGTTCTCCATGGAGTCCAGGGATGGCCGACGAACATTGGACGAAGAATAACTGATGGGGTAGGCCTGAGCAGGCCTCCTGAAAGTCATCTCTGCGGAGGCAATGGGTGGCTTGTGGGAGTTCTTGTGGTAGCGGCGGATGAAGTAGGAAGAGAGTAGCACGGAGAAGATGAAGGAGAAGAGAATGGCCACAGCAATGACCATCCTGCAGACTTCATCACACAGCGGTTCTGTGAGAAAAGAAGTGTGAAGAAAGTTAGGCTCCCCTGCTCTGAGTTTTACACTAATTTTTGTACTAATTGTTGGCACCTGTGAGAGGTGGCATGGTAGGGCTACTGAATCTGGCTTCTGAGCTAAGATGACCAGTGGTAGACCTGCTTCTGACTTCCACTGGCTACACATGTGGCCCTGTGGCCCCTGAGTGCCTGGAACAATATGATACATGTAAAGTGGTACCTCAAGGTTGGTTTAATTTGCATTAATTTAATAAGCAATAATGATTGAGAGCATTTTTTCATATGACTGAAATGCTTTGATGGCTTCCCTTATATATAAGGGAGGATTTTACAAGAGATTTGAAGAACATGGAACATGTTAGCTATCAGGCTTATGGAAAAACAATTTATGAATAAACAAGAGACAGAGGGTAGTGTGAGGTGTAAAATGGATGATTTTTATTACATTAAATTAAAAAGGGTTTGTATAAATAAAACCAATGTTGCCAAGATCAGAAGGAAAGCAGAAAATTGGAAGGGCAAATTTACAGACAGCTTCTCAGATAAAGGTCTCATCTCAAATGTATAAAAAGCTTGTTCAATCTGTAAGAACTGTCATCCCAAGATGATTAGGGAAAAAGGAAAAGAACCTGTATGTCCTAAAATATTTATAGCAACTCCGTATAAATTCTAGGAGAACTGTCTATCTGCACTGGGAGAGGGGGTTTGTTCACTGATAACTTAATACACAGATGAAAATCACAGTTCTGTCCAAAAAAAAAAAAAAAACAAAAGAGAGGTCAATATTAGCACTTTAAAGTTTTGCAAAGTACTTTACAAACATTATCTCATCTGATATGCACAACAAACCTGCAAGGTTCATTTTGTTATGACCTTCTTCCCAAGGTTGCGGTAGGGAAAACAAGACTTAGGTATGTTAAATATCCTGCCCAAGGTAAAATGAATAGGTAAGTATCTAAGGTAAATCAGGGAAAGAATTCATGTGGTGTTTTGGAACCAGCACAGCCCAGGGAATCAGGGCAGTTCTATCACTGACTAGCTGTGTGACTCTGGACTTCTCACGTGGATTCTCACGTGCAACATGGAGGATTTAGACAATCAGATCTCTAAGCTCCTTTTTGACAACATCAGTGCTAGCTCATCTCGTTTCCTTTCTTCTGACCTGGCTTGTATTCATTTTTCACATTACTACAGTGAACTTCTCTCTGCCTGAGTCTGTGTGGTGTGTGTGTATGTGTACATAGGACATGGGGGTGGTGGTGTGAGTCACACATAGACCTTTGGCTTATGCAGCATTTTCCACAATGATAGTGCAAAATTTGAAAGAAATAAAAAGTTTGGCTAAGTAGGGGAAGTCAAGAAGGGTGAAGGAGAACATTCCTGAGTTTCTCAGTCAGTGATATGTGGAAGCCAGAAAAAAATGGACATTGCAGAGTGGAATTTTCCCTTCCTTCCCCCATTCCATTATTTCGTCTTCCCATGAAGGAAAATAAATGTCATCTGGGTGCCATTATGGGAGCTTTGATTATAACACCCAGTGGCCCTAAGGGTTTGGAACATTACTCTAACAACACAAGTATTAGTCTGGTCTGATGTACAAACCAAAGGGCCCAAGAGGCTTGGTTTCCATTTGTTAGAGAATAAGGGGGCAGTGTTTCATTCACAGTATGTTGAGCTAACCATGGGACCCAAATGTGGGATCCCACATGGTACTGGGAAAGTTTTTCTGTTCTAGCCTGGGTCTAAATTAAACTTTCACATGGTATATTTAGCCAATAATAATAACTATTAACACATAATTTCTGGCTTGGGTGATTCCTGTTTATTTGGTCTCCTTCCTGTTAGGCCCTTTACTGCCTCATGACTGTCTGCTTCTAGTGAGTAGCTTCTGGAACACAGAAAAATGAAACTCTCACAAACTGATTTCTTAGGAACACATCAGCTGCCTCATCTGTTTGGACAATTCTTCTGAACACTGTCTGTTCAGGTCTTAATGTCCTATTCTCACTTAGGAGTTCCTCACCCACCTGAGTCTCCCTCATCCTCCAAGGCCCAAGTCTGCCATGAGACCATCTTGCAAGGCTTCAGCTGACCATGATTTTTCTCTCCTCTGTCCTCTGATGGTATTTACTATCTGAACTTTAAGCTGTAACATTGGCTAGATAATAGGAAGTCAGAACGGTGTAGTGGAAAAAGTGCTGAACTTGGCAGTCAAGAGACCTGGGTTCAAATTCAAGCCAGTAGATATTTAAAAGCTACACGATTATAAACAAGCAAGCTGAGGGGAACCCTTCAAGTCTAAGCTTTCTGGGACCCAAAACAAGAATATGACCATACACATGAAACTTCCTCACAGGATCATGAGGATATTACTTTGCAAACCTTCAAGAGCTTTATAAACATGAATTGCTGAGTCTTACAATAAATGCTCAACTAAAATCATACTGGAATAAAAACTTTTTCTCAGCACTTTTTAGGGTTATACGTTTGGGGCCCACTGTTATGGTGGTGAAGGAATCAATAGGCATTTATTAAATGACTACTCTGTGCCAGGCCCTGACCTCATGTCATCTAGTGAACAAACATTTTCTGTCACAGACAGAGGACCAGACCCCTGCCCTGGTATGTTGGTGAACATCAGTTTAATAAATAATTGATGTGTGACAAATAGATTTAAAAAAAATCCTCCCAAAAGAGGCTGTCAAACTTCTCTATCTCCCCTAGAAGGAATCCCCGGTCCCGGAGAAGGCAGAAAGTGCTCAGTTAAGGAAGTGAGAAAGCTAGGCATCAGTATGGTTTTCATATAAACAAAAAATACTGATAAACTAATAAACATTTCAGTCTGGTGTTTAGCCTGAATGCTTTGTTGCCTGTAGCCTGGGGCACCTAATGACACTGAAGCTTCCCTCCAGGATTCTCCTTTGCATTTGAGAGCTGGCTACTACTCCTAAGGAGGGCACTGTCTCCTCAATCCACGTGGCTTTGTCCAGGGATAAGCGCTAGAGGGAGACCCCACCCCCACCCCCAAGCCCACCCCAGTGCTGCCCTCCTTGTTCTAACCTTTGTCATCATCAGGCTCACAGAAACACTTCTTTTCTTCTGGGAAGCAGTTGCAGACTCCATATCCGGCCTTGATTCCCTTCCATTCCCCTCTTTCATGACCACCAATAATCTCTCCCCCTAATCAGACACAGACATCATCTCAGTCACGGGTGTGCAGCTATGCTCTCCCATTTAAGACACATAGGGAGGGGCTTTACTCAACAGAACTGGGGACACTTCACCACAGGCAAAGTTGCCACTACTATATTTACACAGAGGCTGGGCTTCAGAGAACTCCAAAGGCTTTCATTTCTAAATTTCATTACAATGGGAATAACTATCCCCACTTGGAAAAATAGTAAAACTGAGGCACAGAAGGAATAAGTGACTTATGGTCATGCAGTTGAAGCTAAAAGCAAGGGAAATAATCCTGGTCTCTGGGTTCTTAGACTAATGTTGACTCCAGGAAACTCAATCTGCTGCTGGGGGAGGTGGGGAAGAGGAGGAGGATGAGAGAAAAGCAAACCACAGAAGTTACATGAAAATAAGTAAGGAGGCAAGGTAGGTTAGCATGTGAACTGTTAAGAAACAAGCATGTGCATCCTGGATATTTGTATACACATGCGTCCCTCTCCATCCCCCATTAACCTAGAAGCTCTCTGGGGGAAGGGACTTTCCTTTTCCTCCTGTATATTCCTCTGCTGAACAGGACTGAATGAAAGGACAGATGGAGAGAACCATTAAGCAAAGGTAAAAATGCACATGGGGCCAAGAAAGGCCACCAGGGCTCTATTCTGGGGGGACAATGGTCTGCAAGGGTTTCATACGTATGCAATCCTGAGGGCAGATATGAAGATCTCGACTTTCTACGACGTCACAGATACCATCAGGACATGTCTTGAGGCTCGGCGTGCAGGTCGAATAGTTCTTAGAAATTCCTAGAGACGGAACAAATGCCCTTGGACATCTTCTATTTCACAGAATTATTCAGAATCTTCTCATCTCAAACAGCCCTATCATCTCTATTTGAAGATAAATAATCAAGGTCCAGAGAAGGGCAGAGACTTGTTTAAGGTCATACAACTAAAGAGCAGCAAAATCACAGTGAGAAATCACGTTCCTTGCTGGCCAGTCAAGGGTTCTTAGCATCCCTACATGCTAATTCTGAATTCTAGCAGGGAGATTCTGATTACTGCCACTGTGCTACTAAATGTTTGGCCCACATTATCCCTTCTTGCTCAGCTTCTCACATTTCACCTGCTAGCTCAGTTGCTTCCAAAGAATCAACAAAAAAGGGAAAATAAAGCAAAATTCTTCCCCTCTCATCTTCCTTTCCTAGGCCAAGACTCTAGTCAGGAGTCTTCCTGAAATGAAAAAAAAATGTCAACCTTATTTATAAAATTCCACCATGTTCCAACTTAATGTTGGAATGTCCCAGCCTTCCTTGAACAAGTAAAAGACACTGCATCCTTCCTGTTCCTTCAGTAATCAGACCAATGAAGAAAAAACAATGGCATAGCAAGTAATCCAGTACTTAGCCTACACTGGTACCTGGTTTACTGACTGGATTTGACTAAACAATACAAATAGCAATGGCAGCTTACCTTTACCATCTCCCTGTCTCCACTGGCATGTGCCCATCAGAGTGCCCAAGCCACCACACTCTTCACACTCTAAACGTCTCTTGTTCACAGCACATGAAATGGGACAGCCCTCCTCCTCAGGGAAAACTGTGAGAACAGCAAAAATACAAAGCATGGTACTGATCATGGGATTCAAGTGTGCAATCTAGCCTTTGAATTTCAACGTCTTCCAGGCCAATGACCATTCCTACCAAGCTTCCAAGAAATGGCACTTATCAAACTCAGGTCAAGAGACATTGAAATCAATGTACCTAGATTCTAATGAAGATAATTTCAATTGAGAATGTTCAGAAAAGGTCCATTAAAGTCACCAACGAGTATTTATCAAACACCTACCACATGCCAGGCATTTGCTCAGGTGGTAAGGATACAAAGAAAAGCATGAAACAGTCTTTGCCTTCAAACATCTTACAATCTATTGGGCAAGACCACATGTACACATGTAAGTGCATGCCAAACACATACAAAATAAATATAAGATGTTTTTTGGGTCGTGAGGCACCAGCAACTGGGGAAACTGGGTAAACCACACTAAGGAGGGAATGTCTGAACTGATCTTTGAAGGAAATTAAAGCTTCTAAGAGGAGCAAAGGTGAGAAAGGAGTGAATTTCAGAAATCGGGGCCATTGTGTGAAAAATCACAAAGACAAGACAGATTATTGTATAATGCTGCATACTAGGAGGTAAGGGAGAAGGAAAAGGCATTGAAATAGTGTCTCCTATATATCAAGCGTTGTTTCTGATAATGAATCAAAAGGGTTCCATTCATTCAATTCAACAGTTTAATTTGGCTATTATCTATTCTCAAATCCCATGTTCTCTTGCCCTGTTCCCTCTGGAGCCTTGCCAAATGCTAACCCTGGATTGTTCCCATTTTTGGCTTCTAACACCCCTACTCCTTTACTACTGAATGGACCTAGAGGATGCCACACAACTGTTTCAACCAGGACCGCTGCACATCGCTGTTATTCAGTATTTATTGCATCCTCATTGCTGAAAGTCAAAGAATTGCTAAGTTGGAAGAGAGCAGTATCAGTTGAGTGATGAACTTGGAAGCCAGATTGCAATGGATGAAACTCTCTACAATTAAAGAACTGATGAATTTAGAGATTCTTCCCCACCTGATCCTTCATCCAACTCATCCAAGTGGATGTTCCAATTTTTTTTCTCAAAGCTCCCACATCAACCCTCCCATCAACCTCTCAGCTAAGGACTGTATTTCATATGAAGCCAATAGATAAGATTTCCCTCTTCTCTTTTCCTCCCCTTCATAATTTCTTGACTCATTATCCCCTCCTTTATTCTAGTCTCTGATGATGAGGTGATCCTTCTACTAAACAAGGTCAATGTCTCTACTTGATCCTACCCACCTTCCCATCTTCTCCAGCATCCTGACACATCCTTTCCCATTCCTAATCTTCAATATCTTCCTATCAATCTCCTTCCCTGCTGCCTACAAACATGTCCATTTCCTCCATTATCAAAAATACTCTCATTAGATCCTGCCATTCCTACTAGCAATCTCCACTAACAAAACCCTCCTCTCTCTGCCAAACTATTTAAGAAAGTCAAATCCCCTTGATGCCAACACTTATTCTCTCTTACTCTCTTAACTCCTTGCAATCTGGCTTCCAACATCATCATTCCTCTGACAGTATTCTTGGCAATGTTACCAATGATCTTCTACATGTCAAATCTTACAGACGTTTCTCAGTTCTCATCCTTCCCAACCTCCCTGCAGCATCTGGCATTGCTGACCTCTCTCTCCACTTGGACATTCTCTCTTCTCTGGGTTTTCATGCTGCTCTTCCCTCTTACTTCTCCAGTTGTCTTCTGACCACTCCTTCTCCATCACCATTGCTGGATCATCATTCACATCATGTCTACTAAATGCTGACATACCCCAAGACTTTGTCCTCAGCCCTCTTCTCCTTTCTCTCCATGTTCTCCAACAGGTTCAACTCATCTCTATATAGATGACTCCCAAAGATCTACATCCCACCCTCATCTCTCTCCTAAGCTCTAGTCTATATAGCCAATTGCCCTTTAAGCATTTTTTTTTTACTGGATGTCCTATAGACATCTCAAATCCAACAGGTAACACAGAACTCATTATCTTCCCCTCTCCGACCTTCTTCCAAATTTGCCTCCTTCGAACTTCTGAACTTTCTCATCCTCACCTGACGCATCCAGTGATTTCTTGGTTGGTATCTTCAAAATGTTTATTGTATGCATGCCCTTCTCTTCACTCATGCATCCACCACAATAGCTCATCAGCTATTTCCTTAGTCTTCCAATGAATCTCTTGGACTCACATCTCTTTCTACTCACTCCAGCCTTTACAGAATTTTCCTACAGCACCAATTTGACCATGTCTTGATCTTATTCAACCTCAGTGATTCTGTTATCTCTGCGATCGAATACAAACTCCTGTGTCTAGCACTTAAAGCCCTTCACAATCTGACCGCATCTTAACTTTCCAATTGACTTGTACATTATTCCTTTACACACTTCCTATTGTCTATCCATATGCTCCTACCTGCTATTACTTACTCAGGCATGATGTTTTTATCTTCCCTCTCCCACTCGTAAACTTAGAATGCTCGTCTACCACACCCTCCATCCCCTTCTTCAAGACTTAACTCACATGCCAACTTTCACCAAAGTCCTTTTTGGATCCTTCCCCACCTCATCTCCTGTTGCTCGTGTCTTTCTCTATAAGATGACTTTGTGTTTGATTTTAACATGTCTTATACACACACACACACACACACACACACACATATATATATATATATATATACATATATATATATATTTACCTATTATGCCTCCCACCAAGAACTATATTGTTTTTTTCTTTGTAACCCTAGAATTCAGTACAGTATACACTGGCACACGATAAGAACTTAATGAATGCTTATTAACAGATGCAGTTGATAAATATCTTTAGCAATCTATATATTCTGGTACCTTATATAAGACATTGTGGAAGACAGAGAAAGCAGTCTAAATAATGGAGAAAATATTGGGTCAAATTTCACAAAATTATGAAGACTGCTATAGAGTACGACAGTGAAGATGGAATTTACAATCTCATGGCAGTAAACTACAATGCAGCTGGGGAAGTTACAAGAAAGTAAATAATTACAATACAACTCAGCGGGGAATAAGTATCATGTGAATGGTACGGGTGGATGATAAGTACTTAAAAAAAGGTAGAGAGCAAAGGTCCCAGGAGTGTACTTACAATTTCCTTCTACCGAGACAGTAAGCGTTGTCTTCGCCTGTTTCCTACTCTGTTTGTCTGTTGCAAACACCTCGTATCTCATTCCTGTGCATTCTGGTCTTTGCAGCATGGAGGTATCATTCACAAACAGATTCCCTGTTGTGCTTTCTGGGGAGGTAATGACGTTCAGAGCAGTGCAGTTAACGCTGAGAGACTGGAGTTTGTAGGTAATATTTACTCCGTGGAATTCCTTGCAGTTTTCAATGCAAACTTTTCCAATCTAGGCTCAAGGAATAATTTGAGAACGTTACAAGTCTAGATAACATGGAGCACTAAGAAAAAAGTGCTTAACTGCCTGTAATTAAAACTGCTTATAATTCATAAGAATGGCAAAAATTCGATATTCAACACATTAAAGTGCACACAGGAGACAACCTGAACAATCTAAAAATCACATTTAGAACCATAAATGGTTTCAGAGAGCCTCCTAGTCAATCTTACTTATTGAGAGTTTAATTGATTCTTCATCTACATGTTTCCTTATCCCTCTAGAGAGGGGTGGAAAGTACGTTTTAATGTCTGTTCTCTTGAAGCCAAGCTTGGATATTACAGCTCATCAGAGTTTGGCTGCCCTTTGGTGTGGTCTTTATTTGAGTTACTATCATCATTGTTTATTCTCTTGGGTTCTGTTCCCAGTGCCTATATCAGTTCATATAATTCTTCCCATGCTGCTCTGAATTTCTCAAATTTGTTATTTCCTATGGTATAATAGCATACCAATGCAGTCTTAGAGAGTCAAGAGCTTTTTATTTTTATCAATCAAATTTAACAAATAAGCATTTCATGTTTACTGTAAGCAGGATTCTATGCTCTATCCTTGGAGATACACTGATAGTCACAAAAACTTTATAGTCCAATGGAATGTGTGTATGGGGGAGCAAGGCAGGATGTGGGTATGGGTGAGAGGCAAAAGTAATACACATATACAATAAAAAAGAATAAAAACAAAAACTAGCATTCACGTAGCACTTTGAAAATCTTATTTTATTCTCCCAACCCTGGGAGGTAGGTACCATTATTATCCCCATTGTGGAAACAAAAGTAAACAGAGGTAAGTGACTTGACCAGGGTCACGTGGCTTGTAATCCTCTGAGGCCAAATTTGATTTCAGGGCTTCCTGATCCCAGGTTGAGTGCTCTATTCACTGTTCCACATTAAAAAAAACACATTAGAAAAACAAGATGTGCAAGAGGGAATATATACAGGTCAATTCTGTTACTACCTTATTGTCATCCTTTCTTCAAACAAAAACAAACAAACCCCAAAGCTATACATAGCAGTGTATATTTTCTTATAGAATTCGATCTTTCTTTTAACTTTTGAAATGTTTGTTATTTGTGACTCTTATGATTAGATAGTCTTGGAGGCCCTTTCAACTCTTGTAGAATTTCTAAAACCAGCTAGAGGGATGCACGTTTCTAGGCTGATGGAGGTCACACCCATGTGCTTCACATGGTACCTCATACATGCCTCAGAGGAGAGCAGCGCCTACCTGGAACAGGACCAACTAATCTCAACAGCACCTCCTTAGACCTGAAGCATCATCCCAGGGGAAGGGGTGGTGACTCAGCTCACGGAATGTCCTGCTGGCTGATTAGAACTTTATATTCTCTTTTGTTTGCAACCAGTGACTAAACCACTCAATGTTCTTCCAGAGATGAGAGCTGAGGTGGGGAGGCTACAAATGGGGTCTCTGATAGAGGAGAGGCATCTGAAGGAGAAAGGCTAAAGGCAACATAACTCTCTCAGAGAGCTGCAGTCTGGGATCCTTGGATCATCCCCCTGTTCTTATGCAATGTGTCCTCCGTGTGCTCTGGGGGCTGAAAATCCAACAGTCTTCAGAAGTATAAGTCATTCATATTTTCCCTTAGGGAAAAAAGGGACAGGGAACTAAAGAAGAGAAGATAAAGTCCTTCTCTGTTACGTTCTTTGTTCTTTCAACATTTGGATTCTCTCATTGTTGGAAAGAAAGGGAAGCAGTAATTTAATGCCTGACAAGGACCCCAGACCCTTTCCTTCTGACTTGCAGCTAAAACTTTCCATATGTGTTGTCTCTCTTTAGAACGTAAGCTCCTGGAAAGTAGGAGCTGTCTTATTTTTTCTCTTTGGATCACTGTTGTTTGGCACAGTGTTTGGCACACAGTAAGTGCCCATTCATTCATTCAATAATCTAAAGAGAGTCTACAGACTGTAGTGGTTACATCTTGATAATTTATTAAAAGTAGCCATATATATACTAAAGATCCAGACCTTTCTGGCAAGATCTGGGGAAGCATTCTAGCTGCTATTAAATGCAAAAAAAGTAACATAAGCAAAAAAAAAAAAAAAAGACTTTACATATAAGCAGAATCAGGAAAAAAATATTTATTTTTCACAGCTGCCTGATAATTGGCAGGACAAGGATGGGGTTGACTCAGAGGAGAGGTGAAATAGCCCTCAGTGGTACAGATCAGAGGCCGTTTCCACTTCTATCCCAGAAATTTTGAAGTCCATGTTCGAGGAGAACAGGCATAGCTGTATAGCCCTTTGAAGGATGGGGCCTGGATTCCTGAAAGTTGTCCTGAGATCTTCCAGGTACATTAATTATTTCTGTAACACATCAATGAATCGGTGACCCTGTCCACCCAAATGCTCGTTCCACTGCGGAAGACTGCAGTCCATTTATGCCCATATGCCAAGTGACTCTTGTCTCTGACTTCCCTGCCATAGGAGATCCCCCCAATATAGTAGGGAGGCCTTCCCCTAGGTCTCCTGAAATTGCCCAGAGATCAATGGAGCATGCAGCAACCCTCTCATGATCCATATCAACATAAATCAGGGAGACATATGCACACCAAAGTTATTTGCCACCATCAAGGAGAATACTGAAAATGTCCAGTTAGTGTGAATCATGAAGCTTGAAGTGGCTCCACGTAGTTGAATGCACACTATTCAAAGTTATAATTATGTAATATATGGTCACCGGTTCTAGCTCAATAGAATAATGTAATACAAATTTGAATAGTGCAACCACATCAAGGGATTCATTCTCACTCACTGGAACCTGGTTGTATGCAACATTAGAGTCCAAATCAAAGAGACATTATGTAGAGATGATAGGGTCCTGAGTATTTTTATTTGGCAGTAACATCATGCAGGCTGCAATAAGCCTTTGCATACTATGAAGCCCCTTAGATGAGCCCCACAAGTGCTCAAGAACTCAGCCTTACCACCCAGAGGAGCAAATATGTCAATGGAAAACTGATACGAAGGTGGAGGGACAGCCCATGGAGCCAGTCCAATCCCCCCCCCCTCTCTCTTTTAAGGCAGATGGATAGACCGATAGGCTCATAGCATCCCTGGAAGAATATTGATATCTTTAAAATGGGTCTTTCTTTCAGGGAGAAACTTGGAGTCATTAAAATCAATGAACAATTCTGCAAATGAAATATATATGTATATATATTATATATATAATATATATACATACACATGTGTGTGTATTCCTCTTATATAGATAAATGCATACATATGCACAACAGATAATATATATTTATTTGTGCACATACAGATATAGATTAATATCTACATATTTCTAGCCTTCTACATCTACCTATATATATATATATATATATATATATATATACATATGTATACACATCTGTAAATATATATGTATATTTTGGATGGAGGACAAAGGCCATTTTGAATAGGCTAAGGAGAGAAGGCCAGATTGTATTTGGGGAACTGCAGTGTTTGTAGTGACTCCAAGCTTCTCCCTGAAAGAAAGGCCCATTAAAAAAAGATCCATATTCTTCTGGAAGATGTTTTATGGATAAAATCAAGAAATACCACAGTGTCCCAAAAATTAAGGTGGTGAGTCACCCAAAAAGCAATGGGGAGACTCTTGGTCTGTGGGATTAGGCCACAAGGATGAATGGCAATGGAGAAATGGTGGTAAAGGAGTTGATCGGGGAGATGCCAGACTGCAGTGATCCTTGCCTCCCACCTCTCCCTCATCACACATATCCAGTCAGCTGCCCAACTCTCTTAGGTCCTCTTGCATCAGACCCTCTCACACACACATACACACACACATCTCCCACCAGCTCTTGGTTGAGGCTCCTACAACAGCCTCCTACTTGGCCTCTCTGCCTCAAGTCCCTCCCCAAGCTAATAATTCATCTTCCCCATAATTGCCAAACCTATTTTACTTCAAGTCAGGTCTGACTATGTCATTCCCCAATTCAATGAACTCCAACGGCTCCCTATTGTCTCGAGAATCAAATACAAATACCTAAAACCCTTCAAAAGTCAACTTATGGCTCCAGGCTCACTGGGCACACATTAGCCTACTTTCTGCCCTCAGCTCACTAGTCACACTGACTTTTTTTGCTCTACTTCACACTGCACTCCTTCTCCCCTCTCTCTACTGTTGTGCTGCCTAGAAAACTCCCCCTTCCCCAATTCTGCCTCAGAGAAGGTTTATTTCCTTCAAAATCCAGCCCAAGTATTATCTTCAACATGAAGACTTTCCTGATCCCAACTTCTAGCAGCCCTCATTTGTATGTCATTTGTAACGGACAGCCAGATGGATAGAGTGCTAGAAATTCCAGCTTCAAGATACTTAACCAGCTGTGTGACCCTGAACAAGTCACATAACCTCTATCTGCCTCATCTACAAGATGGTGATAATAATAATTACTTTCCATGATGGCTGTGAGGATAAACGAGATAACATTTAGAATGCACTTTGCAATTTAAATGTTACCTATCTGTACTTATTTTGTACAAAACAGGTAATGACATATGCATATAATTACACATGAACATAATTACATGTGAGTGTTCATATACGTGGAGGACTCTGACAGACTGAAAACTCCTTAGGTACAAGAAGGACTCATTTTTGTCTTTGTGTCTTCAGCACCTGACATGACGTCCAGCACATCGTCGGAAGCTGCTGGCGTAGTGGACACAGCGCTGGAGCTGGAGTCAGGGAAGAACACAATTCAAATCCAGCTTCAGACACTTAGGAGCTGCATGATCCTGAGCAAGTCCCTTAATTCCTATTTGCCTCAGCTTTCTCAGCGGTAAAGGCAGAAAATAACAGCATCTACCCTGCAAGTTTGTTGTGAGGATCCAATGAGATCATGTTAGCAAAAGTGCGTTAGCACAGTGCTTGGCACACGGTAGTTGTTGTGGAAATGGTTATTCCTTTTCTGTCCCCTGAGCACCTAATGAATGCTAATCGATGGACTGGAAGAATAAGATGCAGAAGTCATACAGCAAGTAGGAGAGATAACTAATTGATATACTGATCAGTGACACTGCTATGTTGTTGAGCCATCTCAGTTGTGTCTGACTCTTTGGGACCCCATGTGGGGATTTCTTGGCAAAGATACTGAAGTGATTTGTCATTTCCTTCTCTAGCTCATTTTACAGATGAGGAAACTGAGACAAACAAGATTAAGTGACTTGCCCCGCATTATTCAGATAGTAAGCATCTAAGGCTGGATTTGAACTCATGAAGATGAGTCTTTCTGATTCTAAGCCCAGCACTCTACCACTGTACTCAGGAGTGAGGAACCTGAAGCCTCAAGGCTACATGTGGCCTTTGACCGAATCAAAACTTCACATAACAAATCCCCTTAGTAAAAGGATCTGTTCTGTAAAACTTGGACTCAGTTAAAAAAGTGCCCCAAGGACCCAGAAGGCCACATATGGCCTCAAGGTCCTGGTTCCCCACCCCTAACTGCTACAGAGTTTTCCAAATAAGGATCACCAGATCATTGATCTAGAGCTGAAAGCATTTTTACAAGTCACCTCATTCAACCTCATTTCACAAGGAGGAAAACTGAAACACAGAGAAATTGAAAGTCTTGCCCAAGATCACACAGGTAGTTTGGTGTCATGATCTGTGATTCTCTAACTTTGAAGTCAGTGTTCTTTTCACTGTACCACAGGCAAAATGCTTTCCTCCCAACCTCATAGGGGTCTGTATAGAGCACCCCAATTTTTATAGATGAGGAAACAGAAGCTTAGAGGTTAAATGACTTGTCTGAGGTCCCAGAACTAACCAAGTACCAGAGCCAGTCCTCAAACTTGATTCCACCAGTTAACCGCTGGAATCTCCCCCCTCACACCACCCCCTCTGTAATAAACACTTATTTCAATTACCTTCTGGTGCCAGTAGGCAAACATTACCTACAATTCCCTAACAAAGTCAACAGCAATGTTCCCTCAGCTAATGTCAACCTTCCATGGGCATTACCAAGAGGCATTATTAATGGGCTCAGATAGGAAGATACAAAAGCGGAAACAGGGCTAACTATGCAAGAGATATGGACTGGTTCAGGAGGATATAAGTGAGGATTAGGAAGCAGAAGTAGGGAACCGTAATGTTCGTGAGGATATTAAACTAAGCTATCTCACATTTATATGGTGCATTAGAACTTACAAAGTGATTTGCTCATAACTACACCATGTAGTGAAAGTATTCATTACTACACATTCTAATTTAAGAGATAAAATTGCAGAAGGTCCAGAAATGAAAAGCCCTAGTGGGCCAGGATCACAGTTAATAAATGTTCAAACCCAAGTTCTGTCAGAGCCAGGATTCCAAGTCAGGTCTCACTCAGGGCTTTTTCTGCTACCCCACACTGGCCTCCTGAAATGCAAGAACCTTTCAGCAAGACACTACTGTCTTCTTCTAGAAAAGGTGGGACAGGTTACTCTGGTTAGAACACAATCAATATTCCTTATTATGCTAACTTACACTGATCTTTCCTTTTCTTATGTTCCAGAGTATTTCAACTCCAGGGTCACACACGTGTGCGTACATGAGCCACTTAGATTGCCCTCTAATTGGTTCATGCATATAGTCTTCTCTTTCCCATCAAGACTGCAAATTTCTTGAGAGCAGGGATTATTCCCTCTGTTGTATCCTTCATGGTAACAAGCACACCAGAAATCCTCCAAATGAGACTCAGTGAATTCTTCCAGAATGTGTCAATTACCAAGGACTCCATTTATCTTGTGGCAGATGGAGGAGCTCACCTAGGCTAGCTTTCTATTTCCCCCTGCCCATGTGGTCCTGGCTCCTTTTCTCATGAGAAACAGCCCATGCATCACTCACCTGTGCGTAACGGTGAGCATTCCTATTTACTGAAAAGGAGTAGGAGATGTTTGGGAACCGTATGCTGATGGGCAGGATGGTCACATTGAAATAGAGCTGCAGTACCCCTCCAGGTCCCTGGTAGTCAGTGTCATTCACCAGGACACCCAGCTGGAAAGAATAGTTCTCTGTGATAGGGACACTTTGGTTGAGCACCAGTTCTGCAAAATAAAGGGGCTCCATCAACATTCTTATAGTCAATCCACAAATGAGTACCTCACTTTAAAGAGAATGTTGATAATAAACAAGGGCTGTTACTTATATAGTTCTTCAATATTTTCGAAGCCCCTTGCTTCATTGTCTTATCTCATCCTTACAACATCTCGTTATACCGATGAAGGAACTTAGGTACTGAAAGACTGAGTTATTTATCCATGGTTAATAGCTAGTAAATGCCAGAAATGATGCTAAAACCCATACCTCTCTTGAATCTAAGCCCAGCACTCATTCTGTTATATACTACATTGCTACAAAGAGTCTGGGAGAGGAGCAGCCAAGATTGTGAAAAGCTTTGAGATCATGCCTTAGGATACTGTTTCAGAAACTTGGAATGATTAGCCTGGAGAAGAGACTATGGAGGGACGTGAGAGCTATTTTCAAATATTCGAAGGTTATCACATGGAAAAGAAACAGTTTTCTTCTTGCCTCCAAGGATAGTGACAGGTGGAAGGTGCAAAGAGCCAGATTTTGGCCTAATGTAAGGAGAACCTTCTTGATTATTAAAATGTCCAATAGGAATAGGTTGCTTCAGGAGGTAATGGGTTTCCCTCCCACCTGGGATCTTTATGCAAAGACTGGATGGCAACCTGTAAGATATGTTGTCAAGGGCACTACTGTTCAGAATAGAGTCAGAATAGATAGCCTCACTGGTTGTGATATGCTGGCAAATGTTGAAAACCAAAAACAAACAAAAAAGCAGCTCTTAAAAAAGGAAAACAATATTGCGCACAGGACAGACACTTTTAGGTCTGATCTGTATTATTACAATTTCTCCATCACTTTCTAAAGGTTAACAATCAACCAAACAAAAAATGAAGCCCTGATTTGGAGAATTTCCAGATTTCTGAGGTGTAAATGCTCACACTGAACACTGAACAGCTGGCTCTAACAAAGCAGTAGGGGTTGACTCCAGCGCCCTCTTGCTCCCAGATGTCACCATGGAAGCCAAAATCAGCCTCTCTACAACTTCCTCCTCCTCCTCCTTCCCTCCAGAGATCTTTAAGACAAATCGAACCCCTGTTCTATATGATACTCTTCTGGATATTTGAAGAAAACTCTCTTGTCCCAACATCCCCTTCAAGTCTTTCTCCCCACTTCAGCATCCCAGATTCCTTCAAATGCCCCTTCTCTGGCACGGTATTCAGGGACCCTCAAGATCCCAGCTGCTCTTCTAATGGGCATCAGCCCAACTACTTTCATTAATGCTGATGTTAAATGACTGGGTTGTTTTTTTTTTAAGATGAAAACACTTTCAGAGAATGGTGATTTGCCACCATTGAGGAAAATACTCCAAATAATGCTTCGTAATCTTTGAAGTCAAATGGGAAAAAAGAGTAATGGTAGTATCTTTGGAATGAGTGACTTGCCAAACTGCCACCCCCCTCCTGTCCCACCTCTGTCAAGGGGTAGTTCTGGAATGTTTTTAAACAAGCTCATAACTTATAGTCCCATCTTCTAAATTCAATCTATGCACCAAAGCAGTGTAGGGAATTGAATACATTTTTAAAAACCTCTTCAAATGAGTTCATCTGATAGAATCTGCTAGGGTCCATTTTCCTACTTCCTTTCATTTATCTGTTCTAAGGCATCAGTTAGTCAGCCAATCAGTAGCCCAGAAAGGTGCAGAAAGTTGATTGGGTCCCAAATGCTCCCACCTCCCTCTATTTCCTATTTTCATCCCCCCATTCCCCCTTACTGTAGTCGTGCATCATTGCCCGCACACGGCTTCCATTAGAGATGTAAGAAGTCTCATTTGGCGAGTGTTCCACCCGGAAGAACTTATTGACCCGAGGGTCACTGGTTAGCATGGTGTGTATGTACTTTCTTGGGATGTCCCCAGAGGATGGTACCACATCTGCATCAAAGACCTGCAGCACTGCCAATACTGTACCCTATGAGGAAGCACAAGACAATAGTGGGTAGGAAAGGGAGGGGCAGGGATTGGGAGGGAGAGGTGGACTCTTTGACCTGCTTTCACACAGTCAAAACTAGGGTCTTCCACTTATCACCGAGAATAGCGCTGGCATGAAATAAGACCATGAAGAAATGGTTATCTCCTCTCCCTGCTTCTTTTCATGGACCACTCTTTGCTCTCTCACTTCACATTTGGACTTAAGTTCTCTCACTAATTAGCTATATGAGCTTGGGGGCCCAGCTGATTTACCCCTCCGGGTCTCAAGTTTCCTTATCACTAAAATGGATGCCTTCCTATAGAACACCTCAAAACTCCCTTTTAGATCTTAAAATATATGAATCCTTTTCATATATGGCTTAAAGAACACTAATCATGAGTGCTAGAATTCATTATCCCCCATAGAGGGCAGCAATTTTCCAAAATTCAGAATCAAGTCCCTAGAAGTAACAGATCTAATGGACAATTATTTATTTACAAGAATAATGAAACAGATGGAAACATAGCTCCTGATAAGGTATGATTCTGTGAGAATTCCTGAGAGGAGGTAGGGCATGGAAATGGCAGATATCGGAAAAGAGACCAGAAGGGAGTGGTTTCCTACTACATTAGGAATAATATCATTTCTTATTTTAGCTTTTAAGGCCCTACAGAACCTCACCCGAACCTATCTTCCAACATTGGACATCTCTGTCTCTCTTACACACACATACACACACACACACAGACATACACACAGACACAGACATACACACACAGATACATACACAGCAGACACAGACACACACAGACACACAGACATAGATACATACACACACACACACACACACACACACACACACACACACACACAAGCTACCTTCAAGGTTCCCAGGTTCCATAATCTGAACTTTAAGCAGTGCCACCTCACAAAACAATGTCTCCTGTTGACCACTGCTACAAATGATGGTCATTGCAGGATCAATGGAACTAGACCTAGGAGAAACTTCAGAAACCATTTAGTCTAAAGCCTTTATTTTTTCAGTGAGGAAACTGAGGTCTACAAAGTTGAAGGAGCTTGTGGAAGACTGCACAAGTATTAAGTGGAAAAGACAGGACTGAGGAACCTCTAGGGTTAGGACCACCTTGCTAATAGGGAACATGGCTTATCTTAAAAGAACTCCTACAAAAAGGGCTATGGCAGGGGTAGAGAATCAGGCCTTGAGGTCATCTGGTGGTCCTCTAGGTCCTCAAGCGTGACCTAAATGCCAGAGGAACATCAGTGGCCTTGAGGCCCCAGATTCTCCACCCCTGGGCTATGGCATCTGGAATAATTTGAAAACATTCCATGGGCTGTAACTGGCTTCTAAGCCAGAAGGAAAAGAATTTGGGAACTTACACATCCAGAGTGCCTTGGAAAGAGAATATAAAAGTTGGCGATCTCTAAAACTTTGGAATGGCAGGTTCAACTCTCAAAAATTCTCCTTACAAAATACAAATCTCTGGAAAAGTCATACTTTCATTAGTTGACAACCAAACTAGCAGTTAATAACTCAACAGCTAATTAATAACAGACAACTAGTTATGAATTTTAAAATGGGACACAAGATAGCCGTTGGGGCAGGACAGAAAAGACGGACAAGTATCACATAATTATAAAATCATAGATTTCAAGCAGCAAGAGAAATTGGAAGAGTCCAACCTTGTCATGTTACAGAAGAGCAAGACAGCCACAGAGAAGTCATATGGCTTGCCCAGTTAAAATACCTGAGACAAGAGTTAAACTGCTCTTTCAGACTCTAAGTGAAATATTCTACCCATTGTGGCACCTAGGGACCATAGCTGGTATAAAACCAATTTTGCTGATTTCACAATTTTGCTCTGGACCAGTCCTGATCCTGTGGGTCATGTTCCTGCCCTCAGTCACCTGCTTTAGACATAGAGGAGTGGTGGCATCTTGTTAAGGATGATGAGAGCTGTTCTAAGAGGTCCCTATCTTACTATTAAAATTGCCCTTTAATAAAGTTAATGGTCTATTAGATCTTTTCACTTCTTAGGAAGTTTGTGTAGTCATTTCAGTCATATCTGAATCTTCTTGACCCTAATTGGGGTTTTTTTGGCAAAGATACTGGAATGGTCTGCCATTTCCTTCTCCATCTCATTTTACAGGTGAGGAAACTGAGGCAAACAGGGCTAAGTGACTTGCCCAGGATGGTCACCCAGTTGGTAAGTGTCTAAGGTCAGATTTGAACACATGAAGAGGAATTTTCCTGATTCCAGGCCTGGCACTCTATCCACTGTGCACTTAGCTGTCTTCTGAGGAGGTAGCCCTTAGTTTTGGAAAAGTGCTACCCCCATCCCTTTTACTCTTATCCCTCTTCTTAATAGCAAGTAAAGATTCAGCTCCAAAGTGTGGTTTGGAGCAAGCTTCAAACAACCAATAATTAAGGAAAGCAGGGAGTTCTTTGCCATGACAGGAGTCGAACATATTGTCACTGTGAACTGCATCTCCAGAGTCAGGTCTGGATGCTATGACAAAGGCAAGGAAAGGCACAGCCAACTCCAAACCAAAAGACAGAAAGCCCTTAAACTGAGTTTGGGATGTGGCCACTGGTAAGCATGTTTGTGCACGATGTCCCATGCATCTGTGTACATTTATCCATGCCTACCTTGCCCTTCTCTGGTTTAGAACTCAGACAAATGACACAATAGGCAGGGTAGAAAGAGAATCAAGCAAGATCTTTGTAGAAAATCTACTGTTGTATGACTTAGAAAAGATTGTCATTACCATAAATCATCAACTCCTAGGTTTGGAGGTGGAAAGGAGGTGGAAGAGGCCTTTGGATGCCACTGAGCCCACCTCTCATTTTATAGATGAGGAAACTGAGGCACAGAAAGCTTAAGTCATCTTCCCAGACTGAGGAAGTAAAAGACAGAAATGGAATTCAGATCTTCCTGCCTCCAAATTCAGCACTCTCTGCCATCACTATCTAGTTTTTTTCCTTGGTCTAGGCTCTAAGAATGTTGTCTGATGCCATTCCCAGAATCCCTGACAAACCCCTCATACCTCTTTCCGTTTGTATTCCACCACTGCATTGGCTGTGTTGATGCCAGTGGGGAAATTAGGAGGTGAGTCATCCTCATCATATACAGTCACAGGAAAGGGCACCATCACGTTATCTTCTCGCAAACCTTCCCGAACTGTGCACTTGGCGACCAAATCATATTTCTCCTTTTGTTCTCTGTCCAGAGAGTGCCTCATGCTGACCTCCATGGTGTTCTTATCAGAGTGGAAGCGATGGTCTTCATCTGGTTACCAAAGCAAAGACAGGGAATAACAGTGCTAGGGCAAACTTCTGCAAGGGAGGAGGACGGTGCCTCACCCAGACCATCAGATGCAGAAACCCCATTGTCATGCCTCTGATTGGGCTGGGGGAGGCAGGAGGGAATAATATTGGGGACTCAAGAGACCAGGTGGCTGTCCAACCTGGCTCCTTCCTGTACTCTCACTGTTGGGGGGAGAGATGTGGATAAAAAGGAGAAGAGGGAGAAGGAGTCTTGTACAAAACTACCATCTGCACAGAGATACTCTAATTCTGGCTGCCAATCCTCACAAAGGGAGTACTAAGGTCTAGGAAAGGATAATGAAGATGTCCAAGATAGCAGCCTAAATATGAAGAAAGACTAAAAATCAAATGAAGATAAAAGTCATCTAACATGCAAATAACCTTATTCATCCTAAATCTAGTACAAATAACTAACGATCAAATAGAGTTATGAAGTTTGCAAAGCATTTTACACAACAACCTCATGAAGTTACATTCTCCCTTATATACAGATGACAAAACTGAGGCTCAGTGATTCATCCATGTCTGCATGATCAACATGAGAAGACCAAATGTGGATTCAAGTCTTCTGGACTCCAGGTCTAACATGACTTACTATACACCAAGCTTCCTCCACGGAGACACTTTAAGACCAATAAAAACTCATCACCTTCCCCCTCCATCCTGCCCTCATTCCTTTTCCAATTATCTCATAGGATAGAAACATCACCTTTGCTTCTTTCCCAATTACTTCTTAGATTTGTCGAGTTCTACTGAGTCTGTCTCAGCTTCATTTTTCACATGTGTCTCCTGCAATCTCACTCCCGTGATCACTCCCATTGTTCAAGCCCCATTCCTTTTCATGAATACTTTCTGTTCAGTCATTTCAGTCATGTCTGACTCTTTGGTACTTCACTTGAGGTTTTCTTGGCAAAGATACTGGAGTGGTTTGCCATTTCTTTTTCCAGCTCATTTTACAAATGAGGAAACTGAGGCAAACAGTGACTTGCCCAGGATCACACAGTCAATAAAGTGTCTGAGTGTATGAGTCTTCCTGATTCCAAGTCCAGTGCTTTATCCACTGCGCCACCTAGCTGCTTCTCATAGATACTGTAGCAGCCTCCCAACTGGTCCCTTGATTCATCTCACCCCTTTTCAATCCTTCACCTTATTTTGAAAATATATACATAATGTGTGTGTATACATATATATGTATATACACACACAAATACATCACATGTATACATAACATGCATTAAATATGGTTGTATATACACATGTGTACACATGTAACACATTCACATATATCACACATGTGTGTATATTGTATGTTTACATATTATATGTGTGTGTTTGTGTGATGTATGTATGTATATATAAAATGTACAGGTCCAATTACATTACTTCCTTATTCCAATACTGATTTCTTAACCACTGCCTGTCAGGAGAAGATTCTACCATCTCGTCCCTACTCCTCAGCCTAGAATCCAAGGCCCTCTAACAATCTGGGCCTAATGGACTCTTTCCAGGTTTTGTTTTTTTCCTCCCTTTCACTCTGCTCCAGCTAAACTAAATTATTTAACTTGCAAATCTCATCCTGTTCTCTCTAGCCTTATTCATCTTCATGTACTATTCTCTACACATGAAGCAGACTCAGTCTTCTGAAACCATTTTCTTTCCAACCCTAGCTTGGGTACCACCTCTGCCATAAAGCTTTTCTGATTCCCCCACCTAAGAGAGACACTTCTCCTTGAATCTCTCATGTCACTGACTCCTCCTATGCATTTAACCATATTCCAATTTGTGCTTTCATTATTTGTGTAATTGCTTAATTGATCCTGTGAATGAAGGAAAAAGCATTTATTAGGTGTTGACTATGTACAACCCAGCATATAATAGGTGTGTAATAGATGTTGATTGATTGACCTTACCCAGCATTAAACCACCAAATGGGGGCTGCCTCAGACAAACTGAGACCTGGGAAAGACTGTACAAGGAATACAAATGTCTTGAAATAGAACTCTGGAAACCAGGCGTTGATAACACCATTGCGATTCACATGGAGCCACTTGACTATGCCTTAAACCCAAATCACTCTGGCTCTCTCTGATAGACCAAGTAGTCCCCAATCCAAGCCTGCGTTGGTCACTGTTTGGGTTTTGCTGGCTCAGGGTGAGTGTGAATAGCAATGGTTTCTGTTTTGGCCAGAAATCCTGCTGGTCTTTGTTCTCCAGATTTTTTTTTTTAACTAAGTAAAAGAGGCCACTCTTTGCCATGTTTTTTTACCTAGTCTTAATTACTGAATGGATGTTGCCTCAGACAAACTAAGCCTTGGCTTAAAAAGGGAAAAGTATCCCATTGCATCTGGGGCCATCTCTCATCATTCTGATCTAAGTCTTTCCCCTGGACTCCAATGACTCTGTAGGAGAGCGTGAGGCTGGTGACTTTGCACAGCTGTCTCACTTTAATCTCATTCACTTGCAAGTCAAGACATCACCATCCTGATTCATTGGTGCTCTTCCAGTATGAAGGATGACCAACAACAAATGCTGAGGATACAAAGAGAAAACAAAGTCCCTGCTCTCAGGGAGCTTACATACATCTTAATGGGGAAAGACAAGATATAATGGGAGGGTTCATCTTTGCGGGATAGTCCAAGGGTCCTTGAGGTACAATGTCAAAGCAGATGGTAAGAGATTATTGTTTCTGTCATTTTCATGGGGAAAAAAAACCTATTTTTTTCTGGTACAGAATCATTTGCCAGGGTCAAGGACTTTTATGACAAAGAATTTCCCTTCCAGGTGATAGACCTTACTAAAGTAAGTAAATCCATGAAGGCAGCTGCTATACAATTTAAAAAACAATCTCTATATTCTCAGTGCACCTTGCACAGAGTAGGTACTGAATGTTCAACTCAAGAAATTTATGAAGTATATTACTCTGAGTAGCCTGAGTATATAAGCTGGCTTATTATTATTACTGCTAACAATAATAATATTATTAATGATAGCTGATATTTAAGGGCTCTTTATTTACATTAAAGAAACTAGTACAGTAGATAGCACCCAGTCTGAAGTCAGGAAAATTTGAGTTCAGATCTGGCCTTGATCCTATTTGCCTCAGTTTCCTCATCTGTAAAATGAACTGGAGAAGGAAATGACAAACCACTCCAGTACCTTTGCCAAGAAAACCCCAAACAGGGTCCCAAAGATTCAGACAGGATTTAAAAATGAATGAACAACAAAGCATTTATATAGTGCTGTAAGGTTTTCATGTTAACTTATTTGATCCTTTCATCACTTCAGGGAAGCAGATGCTCTTATTCCCATTTCAGAGAGGAGGAAACCAATGTGAGAAATTAAGTGACTTGTCCAGTCACGTAGCTAGTTAGGATTCAAACTCTGGTCTTTCTGAATGTCCAGCACTCTGGTCATGTAGGCTTTAGATAAGCCTACAGATCACAGATTTACGGAGGAATAATTAAGTAGAACTAAGAACACTGGGATGATGATCTTAACCTTGAGGCTGACAACAGTGTAGACAATCATGATTTTCCAAAACTGTCTTTTGGTGTCCTCCTTAGAAATGACAAATATCCTGAGTCAGCCTTGGTATGAGGCAAGAAGAAGGTCTGATGTTCCTGTGTAAGCATAATAAGTAGAATATCAGCTTGTGTAGAATATATGCTCCTGGGTAGCAACAGAATTTCTGTTTTGTCTTCGTATCCCTTGACGGCACAGCAGAAGGAAAATCCAAGTTCCAATCTGCCTTCAGACACTTATTAGTCATGGGACCGTGGGCAACTCACTTAACTTTTCTCAGCCTCAGCTTCACTAGCTCCAAAATGGGAATTAATAATAGAATTTACCTCTCATGGTTGGTGTGAGAATGAAATGAAAAATACATTTATAAAGCACTTTGCAAACCTTTAAGCACTAAATAAATGCTGGCTCTTATTCTTACTATTCATGCTGCTATTTTGATTATATTTTAATTCATTATCATTATTATGACCTTACATATCATAAATGCTTTCTAGATTAGGTACCATTAGCAACAGACATAATCAGGATGAGAAAGTAGAGTATAAATAAAACTAGATCTCAAGTCCTAGGATTTGGGGTTGAATTCCAGCCCCTGCCATTTCCTACTTGTGTGAAGCTGGGTCAATCTCTCTGGCTCCAGTTTATTCACATGTAAAATGAAAGGATCCGAGAGGATGATCTCTAAGTTCATTCCAGCTTCAAATCCTGACTCCATTAGTCTTGTAATGTACATTAAGAGCTCACATGCCTACGGTACCTGAAGGTTTATAAGCATTATCCTCACAATCCCCATGAGCAGTAAGTAGTGCAGGCAGTATTCCCATTTTCATGATGGAAACTGAAGCATGGAGAGGTAAGTTGTCTTGTCCAGTGTCACTCTATAGGAAATATCAGAGCCAGTGGGTCTCCTACTTCTGAGTTCAGGCCCCCTGCAGGCTAAATGTGGTTAAGCATTTTCTGCAAAGTCTCTTATTATCTTAAGAAGGGGTGGGGAGAAGGTATCCAGGAAACATCTTACCTTTAAGCAACTGGTAGGAAATGCTGATATTTGGGCACAGATGTTGCACAGGAAGTAAACGGAACTGGTGGAAAGTGCCCGGTGGCTTATTCTCCCTGATGCGGAATGACAGCCCCGTCTCTAAAAAGCAGAATTCCCTGGGTTTCAGGGAGCTGCAGGATGGCATAGTGGCATTGATGACGGACAGCATCACTTTGGCACAGCTTGGCCAGTGGCAATCACTTTCCCGGAATGGCTTGGGTGACAGGAAAACCTGAAGGTAAATGGTGAGCAAAGGAAATCCCCCATCTGCAGAGAGAAGAGATGAGATCCAGGCACACTTTTATAAAGTCAGTAAGACAACAGTTTCAAAATGAAGCAGGGTGAAGATATGCCCAGATAATAGCAAATGGCCTTAGTCTGCAATGTAAAAAACACAGGTAAGATTCAAGTTAGGGCAGCAAGGTGGCTCAGTGGATATAGACGGCTGAGCCTGGAGTCAGGAAGATTCCTCTTTCTGAGCTCAAACTTGGTCTCAAATACTTACTAGCTGTGTGACCCTGGACAAGTCACTTAAACCTGTTTGCCTCAGTATCCTCATCTGTAAAATGAGCTAGAGAAGGAAATGGCAAAATCACTCCAGTATCTTCGCTAAGAAAGCCCCCAATGGAATCATAAAGAGTTGGACATGACTGAAATGACTGACCAATAGCAAAGACTCGTCTTCCAGAGAGGGAGGGAAGGAAAAGCAGCCAGGTCTAAGGGTAAGAGTACTGCCCTAATGGGCAATAACTTTGAGGTCTAGCTCTGGTACTCTACCAGAACTTACTGTGTGGCCTCTGGAACCTGTTTAGCCTCCCTGGGCATCTCTGTTTACCTGGGAAATGGAGATAATAAGCCTTGCTCTCCCTACCTCTTGAGGCTAACATCATGAGGGCATAATAACCCTGAAAGCCCCTTTAAAAGAATGTCCTACAAATTAAGACAGTACTATAAATTGAGGGCACTTTCATCCATGGTTTTCAGAACATTCCCTCTTTCATCAGCTGACAAAACTCCAAAGATTACCTCCAACTGAAGGCCAGCCTTTGGCAATCTAACCAGCTTCTGACAGTGCTCAATTACACTTTTAAGTCTCTCTTAGGAATAGTTTGCATGTTCCCTGATTGTGCCAGAAGCTAAAGAACTTTCAAAAATGAAAAAAAAAAATTAAATACAAAATGGCAGGAAACCCATGGTCATACACAGTAAATTTAGTTCCCTCAACCCTGCTGAGATAGGATGTGCCACAGTTTTCTCAGCTGTGCAAATACTAACTGTGAGGATCCAGATGATAGGAGGATGAAAAGAGCAAAGTCCAAGCTTGCCTCTCTTCCTTTGTCCTGATTCCCTATTTGGGAGTCCCCATTGGTGAAGGATAAATGGCATTCAGTCCTTGCTGTCACTGCACCTGGGCAGATCCACACCTAGAGATAGGGGAGCTTGGTATTTCCTGGGTAGTCAAGGAGATGGACCCAGGGGTCTTGTCTCTCCTCCGACTCTATATCCATCAGCAAATGAAACGCATTAGGGGACCAGAAGATAGGATCTATATCTGTTTAAAGGGAAATATCCACAGGGTTGCCCAAAATTGTTTCTCCAGGAAAACAAAAACTTTCTTCTGCATAGCCCAAGGAACCTCATATCCAATTCTTACCCATTCTTCAAGGGCCAATTCAAGACTCACCTCTACCCTGAACCTTCCAGCCAATCCTCTGAATTTCTACACAGTTTAAGGCCAATCAAATTCCATCTAGTATACTATGTATAATCCCTTGTCTCCTCTACTAGGCTGCAAACTCCTGAGGGCATTAGTAATCCCAGACTTTTCTTTGACCTCCCCCAATCCCTAGGACAATGCTGAGTTCACAGCAGGGGCTTATGTGATTTCTGGGTAACTTGTATACACATATGTATACATGGTGTATTTTTATTTATGAAACCCATAACCTGTAAGTAATATATACATATATCTAGCTATATCTCTGTCTCATTTATCTACTTACTTATTTCTCTTCCTATCTATTTATCCATCCATCTGTCCATCCATTACTCTCTACTTATCTCTAGCTACCTGTTTGTCCATCCATTTATCTACCTATTTCTATCATCTATCTATCCATCCATTCATCCATCCATCCATCCATCCATCCATCCATCCATCCATCCATCCATCCATTCACCCTTCTCCAGCCATCACTCTATCATCTATCCATCTATACATCTATGCGAGTTGTTCCTGTTCTTTTTCTCTATAAGAATGTAAGCTCCCCCAAAGCAGAAACTGATTCACTTTTGTCTTTGTACCTCTAGCACACAGTTCAGTGCCTGATACATAGTAGGCTTTTCATAAATGCTTGCTAACTGGTATTGAATGAGTTTTGTTTTCTAATCAACTACTGTTCTATAAACCAGTTCAAATTCATTAGGTAGCCCAGTGGATTTGAATTCGTATAGTTTTATTTCCAGCTCTTCAGAGCTATTAATTAATCAATTAGCATTTATGAAATGCTTACTGTATGCCAAGATAGTGTCTATCCCTATAGATACTAGGGATATAAGTACAATAAATGGAGTATCTGTACTCACAAAGAGCTTATATTCTAACAGTGGAGCCAGCAGGGCAAGACATACAGAATAAATGGAGGATAAATGTAAAGTAGTTAAATACTTTAATCTATCCATCTATCTAAATAGGAAGTAGTTTGAAAGGGAGTCCATTAACATTTGAAAGAGACCTCAGAGACCATTTAGTCTAACTCTTTCATTTGAAAACAAAGGACCGAGGCCCTGAGAGTTTACATAATGGCTCTGAGTGAGTAGCAGAGCTAGGACACGAACCCAGGCTTTCTGACCCCAAAGCCAGGCCTCTTATCTGCTCCATGATAGTGCTTCTTGAGGCACCAATCTTTTGGATTTCCCAAAAACATCTAGATTCTTTTTGGAAGTGAAGATAGCAGCAGTCCTTAAGAATTACCCTCCAACCAACCTTTCCAGCCTTAGCTCACAATTTATGTTTCAATAAAATGGTCTACTCACCACCCCCTGCTTGTGCCCTGCCCTTTCCCACCTCTATGCCTTGCCAACACTGTCATTCACATCTGAGGCTGATTCCCAACATCTCTCCTCATAGCAATCTTCCCCTTCCTTCCCCAACAAGCCTTCTGTGATTCCCAGAGCTCAAAGCAACTGCCCTCTTCTCAAATCTCTCACAACCCTCCATTTTTGCCTCTCTTAGGCATTTACGGTATTTTGATTTGTGCCAACAGTTTTCTGTGGACATCTCTCTACTGCTAGACTGTAAGTTCCCTGTGGGCAGGCACAGCTTCATTTTGATAGTCCCAGCACCTGGAACATCAGGGTTTGCTGAACTGCATTGAGTTGCTCCCCTCACTTACTTCGAGCACTCAGTTTCTCCAAGGCCCTTTGGTCCAGACTCTGGTTGAGGTAGAGAAGGCCTGTGTCTTCGTTGATCTGGAACCAGTCGTTTTTGTGTGGCTGTGATCGGTAGGTGCTATAGAGGTGCTGGCCCAGTCGGAAGTGGGGCACCTCCCCTCTGGCATCCTGTAAGGCATGAACGTAGAGCAGCGGCGTTCCAACTGGTTCGTCGATATATACTTTTTCTGAGTAAGTGTCCCGGGAAAAATAAAGGCCCAACGCAGCTGGGGAGGAAAAAGAGGAGATACAGGGGAGACTGAAATAAAAATCAACTTAATGCAGCACTTCACGCATGTTATTTCATTTGAGTCTCACAACAACCCTGGGAGGCAGATGATACAGAGAAATAAGGAGAATGACAAGCAGTTCACACAGACAGACCTTCCAGCTCTGATGCCATGTTAATAATAACATCTACTGATTACAACTGCCTTGGGAGGCAGGTAGTATTTCTCCCATTTCCCAGGATTAGGAGACAGGATTAAAACCCACGTTGTTTTGAATCCAAGTCCAATAAACTAAGTCAGTCCACCTCAGTGACTTCTTCTCTCCACCCCCTCTTTAGCAAAACAGGGCAAGATGGAATGAATTGTATTTGCTGATATAACTGGTCAACTGCACTTTTATGAAACCTTGTTGGTTCACTTGTTTCAATAGCAAATGGCTCTTTGTGTCCCTTTTCGGGGTTTTCTTGGCAGGGATACCGAAGTGATTTATCATTTTCTTCTCCAGCTCATTTTACAGATGGGGAAACTGAGGCAAACAAGGTTAAGTAACTTGCTCAGGGTCATACAGCTTGTTAAGTGTCTGAGACCTTATTCACACTCAAATGCTAATCCAATGAGGCACTGGCATTTTAAACTTTTTATCCCTAACGGATAGGATACCTTTAGCACACTTCGCTCCTAAAGTCTCTATTCCTATCCATGACAGGTAAATGGTCCAAGCTCTAGTCATGCCACCACTGGTCTTCCCTAAGACCTGCCATCACTCTCTATTGTCAATGATTATGACAAATGACACTATGAAACACAGTTCATAACACTAGTGTTATGAAAATAACACTAACAATAATCATAATAGTATTTTGAAAGTACTTTAAGGTTCACAATACATTCCAGCACTTTGGGCAGCAAGGCAACATAAAATTCATTCAAAAAAGCCATTCAAGCCACAAGAACTGAAAAGAACTTTTAAATAGTTGTGCTTGTGTTAAATTCTGACCTTATCAAGAGTGAAAACAAAGAGACAATCTGGTCATATTATGTGCACAGCAAAGTGTTTTGTTGTTTTTTTAAAGATTCTTTTGCAAACAAGGAAATAAAATGTGGTGAAGTCATACTTTTTAATGGTTCCCAGTGGGAGCTCTCTACTTCCCTAGGAAGACTGCCTTAAGATTAGACTAAAATCTTTTCCTCACTGGTTTTTTTCCAGGAACTAACCCAGACTTACCTACTGGCTGATTTTTCTCTCTTTGCCACTCTTTCTGCCCAACTCCTTCCCAGTTTTTTGTCTGAGTTCTGGTCAAGCTCTTCTTTCTAATCTTACTGGGGATGGGGAACCTGTGATCTCAAGGTCAACATGTGGCCCTTTAGGTGCTTAAGTACAGCCCTTTGACTGAATCCAAACTTCACAGGACAAATCCCCTTCATAAAAGAATTTGTTCTATAAAACTTGGACTTAGTCAAAAGGCCACATCCAAGAACCCAGAAGGCCACATGTAGCCTCGAGGCCTCAGGTTCCCCACCCCTGGATGCAATATCTACCTCCTTTCCTCTCCCTTTGCCACAAGACTCATATACCTATATATGTAGAAACATGTACACATGTTATGTATGTATACAGTATATACAAATCTATGTACATGTGCATGCATGTGTATGCTGACATCTTCACTTTGGGTAGGTGAGTTTTCATTTTGTTTTCCCTAGAACCAAATCTCTGCATCACTTTTAATCTTCATCCCATGTTACTTATACTGCAACCATCCTCCTCTTCCTCTCCCTCCCATAGGAATCTTGGGAGCTGCCCCCTGGAAAGCAAGGCTATGAGAGCTAAGCTTCTGCCCCATCTTGTGCTGATCCAGCCTTCCGGGGCCCTCCTGGGCCTTTCCACAGCTCCATACTCTGCTACTGACTGTGTACCTGACCCCTCCTCTTTCCTGTCCAGCTATCCTTTATGTAATATCTACTCCTGTTAGAATATAAGTTTCTTAAAGGCAGGGACTGTCTTTAGTTTATGTTTATATCCCAAAATCTTGGCATGGTGCCTTGCACATAGTTAACTGCTTCATAATACTTAATGATTTTTCCTACATAATCGTCTTATTTCTCTGACTTCCTAGATTGCAGCTAGGTGGCATAGTGGATAGAGTATTGGGCCTGGAAGCAGGAAGAGTCATGTTCAGACACTTAACTAGCTGTGTGACCCTGGACAAGTCACTTAACCCTTCTTGCCTCAGTTTCCTCATCTATAAATTGATCTGGAGAAAGAAATGACAAAACCACTCCAGTATCTACCAAGAAAACCCCAAATGGGGTCACAACGAGTTGGACACAACTAAAAACAACTGAAGGAACAACAACAGACTGTAAGCCCAGATATGTGTGTGTATACACATGCATATATACATACACATCTGCTTATATATTTCTAACAAAGAAAGGTACCTTCCTCTTTTTTAATAGATGCATTAATGAAATAAGACTTTCTTTTCAGAGAAATGACTCATGAGCTGTGACTTCATGACAAGCATTAGACTTGCACGTTCAGGTTAGACTTGTCTTCAAAATAATCAATCCATAAACATTTATAAAGTGCCTACTATATACCAGGCACTGTGTTAATTGCTGGGAAAGTCATTTATATAAAGTACAGTACATAAAATAGGATAGCTTATTCCAATCCTGCGTCTACTGCCCCAAACCTCAGGGGAACCCCAATTTGAGAACTAGCTCTAGAGCCTCCAGGGATGCCTGCTGAAATGGACTGCTCTTCAGTGGTATGGCTCCTGAAGGAGAAAGCTCCAAAGAGAGATGGATGATATTCTAGCACCCCTGGTACTGAGGCAAGTTCCAGGGTGAATCTGTAGTACTCAAGGCAGGGTGACCAAGTCCAGAAAGTTAGAAGCAGAGTCAGGAAAAGAAATCAGTCATTTTTCAGTTTTCCATCATGAAAAGATAACATTTATTAGATGTATAATTTCTGCTGTTACCAGGAAGGGAATGCTCAGAAAGGGCAGCATAAAGAATGTCATCAGTGACGTGAAAAGAAAGCAGGAGAGAGTGAGTGAAACGTATAGTTTTACCCTTATTCGTGGTTGAAATCTACACAATGTCTGAAGATTTAAAGGGGGACACCCATAAAAACTCTTGGAGGCATCCCCTGGGAAGGATTTGCAATAAGACATGGGCAAGAGTAGCAAAGGATAAGGGGGAAAGACGGATTGTGATATAAACCACTGGCAGCTCTACTCCAATTGATGAGATCACAGATCCATTAAAGTATAAAAGTCTGACATCTTGGTTAAAAAGTAAATCTTGTTACTTTATGGTTGCACTGAAAAATAAGAGAACAGCAGTGACAACAGTAACTTGCCCATTGTTTATTGTTGTTTAATCATGTTAGACTCTTTGTGACCCTATCGGGATTTTCCTGGCAAAGATACGGGAGTGGTTTGCCATTTCCTTCTCCAGCTCATTTTACAGATGTGGGAATGGAAGCAAACAGGGTTAAGTGACTTGCCCAGGGTCATATAGCTAGTAAGTATCTGAGGCTGAATTTGAACTGAGGTCCTCCTGACTCCACGCCCAGCACTGTATCCACTGTACCCCTTCGCTGCCCACATATCACTATAGAATTTTAAAAGCACTCTCTTAAGGTCATGTCAGCTGAAGGGACTGTGAGTACTGAACCTAAATAAGACGACGTTGGCAGGGGGTGGGGGGCGCATCAGAGCTATCTGAAAGACTGTCAAGGTGTCAAGAATTGGACTTGTTCCGTCTTAAATGACAGAAAGGCAAATTTGGACTGAATTAATCATTAAGCATCTACTAAGCACCTACTATGTGCCAGGTATGCACTAGGTACTGGAAATATGAATAAAATGAATGAAACAATTTCTACTCACAAGGAGCTTACACTCTTTGGGGGGAAATGACCCCCACCCTCCCACTGGCAGTGCCTTCCGTCTGAGCTAACCTTCCATTTACAATATATGTATGTGTGTATGTATGTAAATATATTAATATTACGTACATAATTATTTACACGTTGTCTTCTCCATTAAGATGGGAGCTCCTAGACAGCAAGAACTGTGTATTTATTTTCCTTTGTATCCCCAGTACAGTATCTGTCATATAGTAGTACTCAAAAGCTAGTTGACTAACTAGCAGATTATAAACATAAATATAAAACAATTAAATACAGTATGGTTTGGTAAGGAGGACACTGTCAGTCAGGAAGGATCAAGAAAATAACTTGAGCTACCCAAACATAGAATAAGCTATTTGGGGAGGAAGTGAATTTCCCCTCCTGAGAGGACTTTTAAGGTATGCCATAAAGGAAATTCTTCATTAGGAGTTCCTTGGATGAGCTAGCCACTGAGGTCCTTTGCTTCTCACCAACAACCCTATGAGTTGACGTATTACAAATGAGGAAAACACATACTGCTTGTGCAGGGATACTGTACAGGACATGACTTCAAACAAGAGCCATTAAGAGAGAAACCTGGAGCAGCTAGGTGGCACATTAGTTCTGGAGTCAGGAGGACCTGAGTTCAATGTGACCTCAGACACTTGATATTTATTAGCTGTGCAAGTTAATTAACTGTAATTACCTGGGGGGGGAGGGGGGAATATCTGCATACTCTCAAATTGAGTCATAGAGTATTTGTGATGGAAGATGGTCTTAGAAATCACCTAATCTAACACCTTTGATTTATAAATGAGGAAACTGAGGTTCAGAGAAGTAAAAGTAACTTGCCCAAAGTTACAAGGCACACTAGTTGTAGATCCTGAATTGGTATCCAGGTGTCTAGACTCCCAGAACAAGCTAAAGTGCCTAAAGCAGAACTGCCTCAAATTATCTTAAGTACTATTCAGATTTATGAAATCCCCCAACTCTTTTTTAGTATGGAGGGGGCGCGGTGGCAATCTGGGAACCAGTTTTGATAAGACTGACATTGTGAAGAGCTCAGGGACTTCCAACACCAACATAACCCTTACCTATTAGTTGCTTCCTAGATTCTTCTCCTGACACATCCAGCCAATTTTCTGAAATTTCTTTTTCATTGCTTCATTATCTGAATGCCCTCAGTGTCTCCCCCGAAACCATCAGTCCCCCTGGATTACTCAGAACATTCATTAATCCACACACCCTTCCCCTCTACTCCTCCCCACCCCCACCTCTTTCCCATAGTCTCCTCTGAATTAGTTTTAATTTAATTTCCACTTCTGTCCTTTGAAGCTCCTGGTCCATGTTGAGTTGGAAATAATTACTTCAGATGATATCATCTGCTCCATTTAAAACCAGTCTTGTTGTGATGAGGCTGCCTATTAAGGATTACTCTTTTGTTTTACATAAAATTTGTCTTTAATAGATCACCATTTTTCTTGCCCTTTGCTATTTTATATCCAAATCAGTATCTGTGCCCCTCTCCTCCCATTTTCAAAAACTGTAATTGTTTGTAACTGGAAATAGTGCTTTCCTGTTTGCAATCTACTGATTCTTCATAATGCAGAGCAAAACAGGTCTACTGTGCCCCAACACAGGGACCTTTCTGCAACTCATTCTTAAAGATCTGTGGAATTTCCTTGGGGAAAGACATACACTATCCCTGGTAGAGACCTTGAAGAGGCCATTTCACCTCTGCCTTATTATTCCGACCCAGAAGATAAGTCTTTCAGCATGGTAGTCCGTATGTCTCAGAACCGAACAACGTGGTCTCCCAGAATCCATGCAGATTCCCTGCCGGGTTTAGCACACCAGAATCCCTCCTACAGCAAGGATTCTTAACTTGGGCCCTGTAAACTTTTTTTAAAATTTAAATTAAATTAATTTTTATTTTATATTAATATTTTAAATGTATTTGGATAATTATATTTCAATATAATTTACTTCCTTTGTATGTATTTCCTTCCTATATATTTTATTTTATGCATTTAATAACATTATTTTGAAAAGGTCTCAGTAGGCTTCACCACACTACCAGAGGGATACATGAGCCCTGAAAAGTTAAACACTTGGTATGTGTTCAGTTATGTGCTGGAGATATGAAAATGAAAAAAAAAGTCCAGGCCCTCAAAGGCATGAGCTTCTATTTAGGGAGACAACTTTATACATGGAAGTACACAGAAAATAAGTAAAAGGCAATAGGGGGTCGGGGCAAGGCAAGGTAAAGGAGGCACGAGGAAATTGATGGGTGGAGTTGGATCAGGAGAGCCTTCAGGTAAAATGTAGTTCTTAAGTTGTGTTTTGAGGAAAACAGGATTCATCGAGGAGGAATAGGGGGCTGACAGTGAAAAGGCAAAGCCAAAAGGGACATTCCTTTGAGGGAAATTTTTAAAACAGTCAGATTCTGACTCATAAAACCCAGCCCCTTTACTGGACTGGGCCACAGAACCCAGAATAGAATTGGCTCAGTTGTGGGGACCGTATTTACAGAAAGAAATCAACAAACTGGAGCATTTTCACAATAGGAAAGCCAACGTGAAGGATTTCAAAGCAATGCTTCAGAGAAGTCAGGAAGACCTGAGTTCAAATGCAGCCTCAGACACTTACTGTGCGACCCTGAGCAAGTCACCTAGCTCTGTTTGCCTTAATTTTCTCATCTGTAAAATGAGCTGGAAAAGGAAATGGAAAACTTCTTCAGTATCTTTGCCAAGAAAACCCCAAATGGGGTCACAAAGAGTCAGGTTAAACTGAAATGACCAAAGACAAACAACAAAAACAACAGCTTTTAGAAGAATTAGACTTGTATTGTTCAGACCAGAGAGAAAGATCAGGAGCAAGGGTGAAAAGTTTCAGAGGAGCAGATTTTGGCTTGATATACGGCATCTTGGGAGAGTGGAAAGAGGATTGGTTTTGGAGTCAGCAAACTCCCAGCTGAAATTCCACTTCCCTTGCTTAGTGCCTGTACAACTTTGTGCAATTTCCTTAACCTCCCTGAGCCTCAGTTTCCTTATTTATAAAATGAAAGGGTTAGATAATATGACCTTTAAGATCCCTTTTAGCTATGATCCTAAGGAAAAAGCTGTAATGATCAAAATTGGAATGGGCTATTTCAGAGGGTAATGAGTTCCTTCATTAATGGAGAAACTCAAAGCAGCAGCCAAATGACTCTTTGTTAGACTTTGTCATACAGAGAATTCCTCATCAGGCAGAGATTGAACTAGATAAATTCTGTGGTCTCTTCTCACTATCAAGATTTGTTGGTAAGATTAAATAAAGAACCATTAGATAAGTCAGTGCCTTTCACTTGGTCCCTTTAAGGGGAAGGGTCCAAAAGAGAAAGCCATGTGACTTATCTGGAGACACCCAAGGAAGCAGGAGTCAGTGCCACCAAGAGGAAGTTAACAGGGCACAGTCCAATAAACCCTTCACAATGGGACTGGGAACACCTCCAAAGCAGTGCAGCCCATTAACTCCCTGATGCTGGAACTGGTAAGAGACAGAGAAGGATTGTAACCAGGGATACTGCCTAAGAGCCTCAAGAACTACAATGTTCTAACCACTGAAAGAAGAGGGAAACCACTCATTGGTCTAGCATGATAAGACTGTTTCTAGACCTTGGCACATGTTTACAGGAAACTCTTGTTTAGATTCCTAAGGAGGCTCAGACAGCTAGCTTTGGGATAAAGCCAGCCCTGGGATCAAGGTCACTCCTAGATTCCAACTGCCCATGGATTATTATGAAGGGAAGAGATCTCACTCAGGCAGGTCTAATTGTTTCCTGGCCCCAGAGGTCACAGGGAGAAAAGCACCCATGAACTGGGTAACTGAAAATTTCTAGACCAGAAGCTTCTGGATCTAGAGGGTCCACAGATTACAGGTTTTGTTGCTTTGTTTGTTTTAACTAGAAAGGAACTAAGAGAGACCAACTAGTCCCAAACTCTTATTTTAGAAGGAAGGTAGCAAACTCAGAGAGATTAAGTGACTTGATGAAGGTTGGAGAATGAGAGGAATTGCAGAAAAGTGAATAACGGGTAAATGAGGCAGGAGAAGGGGACAAGGCTGGGGATAAAACAACTTAGTAGAGAAAGACAAGGCCAGCAAAAACAAAAACAAAGGTTACGGGAAAAAAAACAAAAGCTAAGATTTTTCTATAGTGTTACAACACTCTCAGATTACATGGCTCACAGATGGGCTCTTGATAGTATTTTACTGATTGGCTTGTTTTAAATGGAGCACATCCCCTTCAGAATTACTCCCAGACAATATCCCTAAGACTCATTTCTCTATCTGTAGGTCAAGTTCTGCTCACCCCCAGGGCAGATGTATGGTTGATTCTAGAGGCTTAGAGAGAGGGGCTTGGAAGGGTAAATGTGGATCCTTTCACAATGACAGTTGAGTTCTCCTTCAAGAAGGTTGGGATTTAAGCAAGTGAAATAAAGAAACATGTCTAATCAGGAAATGAATGAAATAAGAAACTTGGTGAATCAAATTCACGTATACAATGCTATATACAATATGCCCAGCCCAATTGTCTTTAAGCCACTTCAAGTCATTTCTCAAGAAAAAGTTACAAGTAATAAACAACTAACCTTTCCCTTCCATGCTACAGAATCCATTGGAAACCATTATCTGTTTATCATTTGGGGGAAATGAGACCTCATATTATTAATATAATTATACTCAAAACCTTCAACTCTAAAGGCAGGACACTGGCTAGGTAGAAGGTCTTGATAATGCAGGCAGGAAGAAAAACTGAGATTTGCTATTAATAAGGCACCATCTGTGGCATCGGATCACATTTCAGCAATCAATTAGTTGTGGGTTTTGGGCACCCAGTTCCTTGTTTGGGCTCTTATTATTGCCAATTGGCAATTAAAGAACAGAGTGAATATGAATCTTTTTGACACAAGCCTTTCTGTACAAGTGAAAAACTCCGGACAAACAATTGTTTACTGCCAGAGAAATTATCAGCTTTGATGAGAACAGTTTTTCCGGAGAGAAGCCAAGACTGGAAGACTAGACTTTTCCCCCATTCCATTCCCCCATTATATCAACCCATTAAACAGACCTTGTGCTGTTCAGTATTTTTTAGCAGTGACTTAGATGAACACATACATAGCATAGTTGAATAATTATAGGACAAAAATCTCAGAAGAGTAACTAGTATATTGGAAATGATAATAATAATTACATGGTGCTTTCCATATATTATCTCACTTGATCCACATAGCAACCCTGTGAAGCAAGTGCTATTATTCTTATTCCCACTGTACAGATGAGGAAATGGAGACTGAAGTTAATGACTTGCTAAGAGTGACATACAGCTAAGGCAGAATTTGAATTCAGGACTTAATGACTCTGAGTATAGCACTCTAACCACCCACCACCTAACTGCCCCTACACAGAAGAATCACGGTTCAAAATTAACAGCAGTCAGGAAGATGAGCTGAAGACATAAAATGAAATAACGGTAAATGCTAAGTACATTTTGGTTCAAAAACCCAAGTCCACAAAATAAAGGTTATATAGTGTATTAGGAGAATCACTCTGAAAAATTTGTAAGAGGCTTAGTCAACCACAAACTCCGTATGAACCAGCAATGGGATGCAGCTAATTATAAAGCCAATGCAATATCAGACTGCATTGCAAGAAGGCAGTGGGAGCTAAAGAGAGAGGAAGGGACGATTCTGGGTCTCCAAAGTCCAGTTTGTGAGAAGTAGGGTTGCAGACTTCATTTTAAGAAGAAACAGACAAAAAGAAAAGCACCCAGAGAAAACAGGACGATGAGAACTTTAGACACTTATCACAGGAAGAATGGTTTAGAGACCAGGAGATATTTTACAAAAGGACCAAGACAAGACTCAAGGAAATTATGCTACTGTGTTCAAATATTTGAAGGGCTATCATGTGAAAGGCAGTGCAACTGGGTGGTGGCTCAGTGGGTAGACCACTCAGCTTGAAGCCAGGAAGACCTTAGTCAAATCCTGTCTCAGATAAATGACTAGTTATGCAACCCTAGGCAAGCCCCTTAACTCTGTCTGCCTTAGTCTACTCATCTATAAAATGAGCTGGAGAAGGAAATAGCAAACCATTGTGGTTATCTTTGCCAAGAAAATTCCAAGTAGGACCACAAAGAGTCAGACACAATAGAAATTACTGAATAACATGTGAAAGGCAGAACAGACTTTTGTGTTTATCGAAAGGGCAAACTCACATTGAGTTTAAGTTACAGGGAGACTCTTTGGGGCTCAGCACTCTAATGCAACAATGAATCTGTGATCACACTTAGGCAAGTCCTCCCTTCAATGGGGAAGCTCATCCATGCCCACTCGACATTTGGAATTCTGGACTGTCTACCAGCTACCCCTTCTTCTTGACATGGGATCAAGCACAGCTTCCTGTTTTAATCATCCATTTCTTTGATGATATGGACTCAGTATGATGAGCAAGTTTATATTCAATTTATTCATTTATGCACTTAGGATTTGTACTCTTACAATTCCAAAAAGAAATCTGAGACTATAGGAGGAAAACTGTAACATATTATAACCCAATAAATCACAGTTAGCCAATGACAAATGACAGCCTGTCATAAGGTAGTGATCCTTCCAATCACTGAAAGTATTCAAACAAAAATTGGATGACCATTTGGACTTCTGGGGGCCAAGATGGTGGAGTAAGCATTAAATTGCCATAACTCTCCCATATTTACCTCCAAACAACTATAAAATAACACCTCAAAATAAATCCTGGAAGAGCAAAACCAGCAAAAAGACAGGGTGGAATAATCTTTGAGCCCAATAATCCTGGAAGATCAGCAGGAAGGTCTGTCTCACTTGGGCCAAGGAACAGAAAGTATACCAGCAAGCCAGTAGCTAGCCCCACCGCACCAAGTAAGTAGTAGATCCTGAGCCCTAATGTAGTGGAGAAGGCAAACACCAACACCAGGAGCTCTCCCCCTCCCCCACGTGTCTCAGCATAGTCAGAGAAATGGACAGACCTTCAACTCTGAGAACCACCATGTGCTTCAGCATAACTCTGGGAAATGCAAGAAAACCCAAAGGCCTCAGCACATGCTAGACGCCACCAGTAGGACTTACACTCAGCACCAGGTACCTGCCAGATCTCTATGGCCTTCAGTAGTATGAACTATCCCCATTCTATCCCCTCAGCACAGCATCAGATAGCTAGAGCCAGAAAGAGAAATTCCATTTAAAATAACTATAAACAATATAAAATACTTGGGAGTCTACCTGCCAAGACAAATCCAGGGACTATAGGAACACAATTACAAAACACTTTTCACATAAATAAAGTCAGACCTAAACAACTGGAAAAATATCAATTGCTCATGAGTAAGCCAAGCCAATATAATAAAAGTGACAATTTTGCCTAAACTGATTTACTTATTCAGTGCCATACCAACAAAACTACCAAAAATTATTTGATAGAGCTAGAAAAAATAACAACAAAATTCATCTGGAAGAACAAAAGATCAAGAATATCAAGGAATTAATGGAAAAAGAATACAAAAGAAGGTGGCCTAGCAATACCAGATCTCAAATTATATTATAAAGCAGAAATCATCAGAACTATCTGATACTGGCTAAGAAACAGAGTGGTGGCTCAGTGAAATAGATTAGGTACACAAGACACAATAGTCAATTACCATGGTAACCTAGTGTTTGATAACTCCTCAAACTGAAGTCTTTGGGATAAGAACTCACTATCTGACAAAAACTTCGGGGAAAACTGGAAAAAACAGAACACAAAGTGGGCACAGACCAACATCTCACACCATGCACCAAGATAAGGTCAAAATGGATAATGATTTAAATATAAAGGGTGACACCAGAAGTAAATTAGAAGAGCAAGGAATAGTTTACCTATTGGATCTATGGAGAAGGGAAAAATTCATGAGCAAACAAGAGATAGAGAGCATTACAAAATATAAAATAGATAATTTTGATTATATTAAAATAAAAAGGTTTTATACAAACAAAACCAATGCAAATAAGATTAGAGGGAAAGGAAAAAGCTGGAAAATAATCTTTAAGGCAAATGTCCCTGACAAAGGCCTTATTTCTCAAATACATAGAGAACTGAGTCAAATTTATAAGAATACAAGCCATTCCCCAAATGATAAATGGTCAAAGCATATCAACAGGCAGTTTTCAGATAAAGAAATCAAAGTTATCTATAAGCATATGAAGAAGTGTTCTAAATCACTTTTGATCAGAGAAATACAAATTAAACAACTCTGAGGTACCATGTCACATCTATCAGATTAGCTAATATGACAAAAAATGGAAAAGGATAAATGTTGGAGAGGATATGGGAAAATCAGGACGCTAACGCCCTGTTGGTGGAGGTGTGAACTGATCCAACCATTTTGGAGAGCAATTTGGAATTATCCCCAAAGAGCTATAAAACTCTTCATATTCCTTGATCTAGCAATACCATCACTAGGTCTATATCCCAAAGAGATCATGAAAAGGAAGAAAGGACCTATATGTACACAATTATTTATGGCAGTCCTTTTCATGGTGGCAAAACAATGAAAACTAAGGGGATGCCAATCAATTGGTGAATGGCTGAACAAACTGGTATATGAATGTAATGCAATATTAATGTGCCATAAGAAATGATAAACAGGCAGATTTCAGAAAAACCTGGAAAGACTTACATGAACTGATGCAAAGTAAAATAAGCAAAACCAGAAAAACAGTGCACGCAATATTAGCAACACTGTGATCATCAACTATGAATGACTTAGCTCTTCTCAGCCACCCAATGATTCAAAACAAGTCAAAGAACTCACAGAGGAAAATGCTATCCAGTTCCAGAGAAAGAACTGATGGACTCAGAATGCAGATTGAAGCCTATTTTTTCACTTTATTCTTTTTCTTATTTTTTTTCCTTTTGATCTATTCCTTCTTTTACAACTGTGACTAATATGGAAATATACCTATATCAAATTGCTTGCCATTTTCAGAAAAGGGGGAGGAGAAGGGAGGGAAGGAGAAAAATTTGGAACTCAAAATCTTATAAAAATGAATGCTAAAATTTTCTTGACATGTATTTGGAGAAAAATACTATTAGAAATAAATTACATATGGGGGAAAATAACTGGACAACCATTTATCAAGGTTACCTCAATGAGAATTCCTGCACTGACAGGTAGTAAGACTACATGCATAGTCATGTGTAAGACCCCTTCCAACTGTAAGAATCTCGAGTTCTTTGAGGGAAAAAAACCACTGAGTTACTACAATTCATAGCTCTCTTGGAAGGCTCCTCAGTTTTCTTTATCAGTTGGGTCTTCTAAATTTTGTTTATTAGCTCGACATTCTCCAATTTCTCTTAATCCATCATCTTTTTCTATAGAGGGTAACTACGATATATCAATGGTAATAGCTTCTTAACAAGGTGGTTCTTGATGCTATACTTCTCCCTACGCTAAGACTATTCATACTAAGGAAGAGAGTTAGGGGTCTTCTGTCAAAAACATCACGAATTGAACAAAGCAAGTTTGGAAGGAAATCTAAGGAAGGGATGCTATAAAATGTGGGTGGGGCTAGTTAAAATATAGTGGTGGGACACATATGACTAAAAATCTTGTGAACTAGTTCTATATATGGACCTTATCCATTACTGAACTTTAATAACAGTGTCTGTACTATTCATCTGACTTCAATCATACACTACTATTTAAGCTCCTTAAAGATAGGATCTTCTACTTTCTGTATTTATAACTTATTTCCCCCAATAATTCTGTGAAGTTCTTAAACCTGACTCTTGAAACTATTCTCCATCCCTTCTCCTTTCCCCCTACCCTTCCTTGCATGCAGCTTGAGTAAGTGCTAAGAACTTAAGCAAAATGAGGATTTTGCCATAGCATTAAGGTGTTTGTCACCCAGAAAGGGAGTACAAAATAAATAATTTGGTTCTAAAGGCAATTCCATGCTATCTATATCTATATACCTGTATATACCTAAATATAGGTGTGTGTGTGTATATATATATGTGTGTGTGTGTGTGTGTGTGTGTGTATAGATAGATAGATAGATAGATAGATAGATAGATAGATAGATAGATAGATAGATAGCTATCATGTGAAAATGCTTAATGCAGGCTCAATTTTCTGGGCTACTTATGATTTTATGAATTAAGAATAGCTGATAGGCCACAAGCTCATCAGTGAGTTAGGGGGATGTTTACTCCCTCTGTGAAGACTTTCCCCAGTGGAATGGGCAGATGAGAACAATTGGTTTCAAAGGTCATGAAGTATGGAGCACTCAGAGCTTGGTTAGACATTGAAGAGAAAGAGACAGAGGCAGAGACCAAAGTCATCCACTGCATCCCGGGCCATTGCCAGTTGTCCTGACTTTTGTCCTGTCACTGGACTTTGATGACTCTGGGAGAGCGAGGCTGACAACTTTGCGCAACCTGTCTCAACTTAAATCCAATTCATGTGTGAGTTAAGACATGACTGTGATGTCATTGGTCCTTCTCAAAAATGAAGGACAAACAACAGATCTATGAATATTATGCCAATCAAGCTGAAGGAATTCATTTGATCACTATTTCCATGATGGGTAGTGTGGCAGTTTGATTAGAAGGCCAGTCTTGGGGTCAGAAATACTCAGTTTTTCCATTGTGGTCCTTGATACCTTATAACAGTAGAAGCACAGAGAAGTCAATTAATCTCCCAATGCCTTCAGCAATTCTCCAAGTGTGGTCAACCTACACTTCTAGAGGGAATTTACACTTATACACACACACACACAGGTTTTTTTTTCCTTTCTTATTTTAAATGAATCTGTGATTTTATCAATGTAGGGAGTTCCCACTGAACAATTTCCTCTACCAGTGTAGATCTCCCCTTCCTTAGAAATGGCAAACATTTCAATTTTATTGAAGTTGACTTGGGTTCGCTGCAGTTTTTGGCATAACTGCATTTCCTGGACCACATGCACTTTGTTTACTATTGTCTTTAAAAGGTATTTCAGATACAACACCACATTTGCATGTTTTAATGCATGATTCTAAACAGAAATTGATCAACTCTATGAAATTCACACATGGGTCCATAAAACAAATATGCCATTGGAAATCTATGACCCTTTTTTCCTACACCCACAAGCACCTTCTTTACATATTCTAAAATCTATTTTTGCAGATTTTCCATGGTATATTCAAGTCTTTGAAAGTTTCCTGGAGGTACTTAGAGTGTAACTTGTCCAGGGTCACACAGGCAGTACAATACAGAGGCAAAATTTGAATCCAAGCCTTCCTGACTCTGAAGACAGCTTTGTATCAACTAGGACATGTCGGTTCTCCTGACTTCCTTATCACAGCAGGGACAAGGGGTGGGATGGGATGGGGGAGATGACTCTTTCATGAGTTCTAGAAAGGTCATTTGCCCAATCAAAATATTTTTCTTTCTTTTTTAAATAATGTTTTATTTTCCCCCAATCACATGTAAAGGCAATTTTAAATATTCATTTTTTAAAAAACTTAAGTTCCAAATTTTCTCCTCTCCTCCCCCTTCCCATCTCTTGCGAAAGTAAGCAATTCCAATCAAATATTTTTTTAGGGAGGGTCTAGATTCCCATGTTGCATAATCTGAGAGTTCTGTAGCTAATATTTTGAATGGAATTGGAGGATGTAGGAAGAGCCTCAAGGGAAAGAGATCTAGGGGGAAAAAAACAGATTTTGAGCCAAAAGGAACCTTAGAGAAAACCTAATATGGCACAAGCCCCCCGATACATCCAGGAAGGCCTGCTAGCACAGGTTCTCAGATCTGCTTTTCTAAAAGGAAAGCAACTTTTGAGGGGTCAAGTAATCTTCTTCAGTCATATATACCATATAGAGAAAATATAAGCAGAGAAATCCAACAGACAGGGCTTCTGTCTGACCATAAGCAATAAATACAGCAGAGATCAACAGACAGATTCAACTGTCTGACCATTACATACATACATAGTCCCCAGAGAGAGAAGCCCCAACATCTGGGTTTTCAAAGGGGGAAAGGGGATCCTAAATAGCTGCCCAGAGACTCATCTTTCCCACAAACCTTCTTCCAAAGACTTAGCCCCCAAAGCAAAATCTCACCTCTGAGAATAAATACGCTATCCAGAGCCAGAGGGCATCAAAACCTTTGTGACCCAGAGCCTCATTAACAATTAACTAAAGGTATGGACCTTCCTACAAACAAGCCCCTCCTAATCAAGCGTCTCTTAATGGGCTCTACCAGAAGTCTATTACTGGGTGGGGAAGATCTTTAATTCTCATTGCCTGTGGTTGTTTACATCATATCTAGTCCAACATCATTTTATCTGTGGGGAAACAGGTCTTGAGAAAGGAAGTAATTTGCCCCAGCTCACAGAGGTATAAAGAAGAGCCAGAGTTCAAAACCAGGTCCTCAAACTACAATATTCTTTCCAGTACTCTCCAAAAGAGACCCCTTCTTTCATATCCTTAAAGCTGGTGTACGGATTTTCCCATGTTTTATGGGCTGATATGTGAATTTCATGGAGTTGGTCAATAAACAGCACTTCATGCTTAGGATCACGTGTAAAAATGTGCCAATGCCACACTGTACCAATAATGCCTTTCAAAGACAATGATAAACAGAATACATGTGGTCCATGAAATGCAATCCTGCCAAAAACGTATATATGGCTGGGATGATGATATGAGCAGAAACAAACTTAAATAAAATTAAAATGCTTTCCAGTCTGTTTCTTTGAGCTAGACTGGTTTAATGTTTCTCTCCATCTCCTGGCCAGAGATCCTTTCTTATTGAATAAATAGCAGAAAATGGAAACACCCAAGAAATGATGGTAAAAAGAATACTTGCTTAGGAGTTAGAAGCCTTGAGTTCTAATCCAAACCACTGACTATCTGTATGACCCTAAGTAAGCCATTACATCTCCTCTATACCTCCGTTTCTTCATCTGTAAAATGAGATTAGACGGTGGACATCATAACTCATTCATGCTTTTTCATCCTGTACAAATGCTGCCTTTATGTTCCCATGGGGATCTACCTAAAACACCAAATGCCTTCATTTCTCATTCTATTAACACTACTGGGGCACTTCTGTTGACCATCTATAATCTCTCTCTTAATACATGACCTACCTCTCTTCTTCAACATCAGGCCAAGAGACACTAACTTCTGAAGAGAGGCTATTATCATATTTACGTTGAAATCTTTTTATCATCATCATCATCATCATCATCATCATCATCATCATCATCATCATCATCATCCTGTATCTCTCAACTGCCCTAGGGTTTGATTTTTTTCAGAAACTGTTATTCCAAGATTAATAACTATGAAGTATCATTAAAAGGAAAGTGGGGTTAAAAGATGGGATTTGACTTCAGCAAGTAGCCTGGGATTACTGGAAGGACCATGTAATTTCCCAAATGCATCATCTGGCACAGTCTTTTTCTCCCATTCCATTTTATGACTAAAGTCAGTGTTTACTATATCCTAGTGTCCAGGATATATGAACTACTGGACTAATTCAACAGACCATCTTTCCTATTGCATGCCATAATCTGGACAACAGGTAATCTCTATTCATAGGATTTTCCCTGTGAAATCATCTCCATAATATCATCTGTAAACAAGAGCAATTCAAAGACAATTCTATGGAAAGTCCCTTTTCCATTTGTATTTTGCATAAGATATCCTACGTGGCCCAGTGGATAGAGTTCCAGGGCTGGAGGCAAGAAGACCTGAGTTCAAATCTATCCTCAGACATTTACTATGTGACCCTGGGCAAGTCACTTAACTCTGTTTGCCTCAATTCCCTCATCTGTAAAATGAGCTGGAGAAGGAAATGGCAAATCACTCTAGTATCTTTGCAAGGAAAACCCCCAATGGTGACAAAAAGACAGGACTGAAAACAACTAAACAAAAACAACATAGAATATTCTATACTATAACAACAAACACCCTAGGTTAACATCTATTAAGTGACAGAGAATCATTTAAGGAAAGTTATGTTGGTGCTTGCATTAAATTGAGCAATTTTTAATCATCTTAACATATGCATGAGCTACACCCACTGGAAGACAGCCTTTAGGCTTCATTTTGTCCTATAGTGTAATTTAATTTTTTTTTAATCATCAATCAATTTAAAAATATTTGTTAAGCAATTAAGCAACAGGTACTGCTGAGGAGGATATGAAAACAAAATTAAAATATTTCCTGCCATCCTCTCATATTTCAAAGGAGAAAACAACGCATACACATAAAATAAATGCAAAATGATACAATATGAATATGAAATGACTCTACTATTAGCTGGGAGGGAAGGTGGAATAAGGAAAAATAAACATGGGGATTTTCTTGTATTCTCTCCATTTCTAGTTTGTTTAGGTCACTAGAAAGGTGTGGGCTACCCTTCTCATCTGATATTTTCATTAACAATGTCCTTGATTAATGTATACACTATTCTCATGAATTATTTCATGATGATTAGAAAGCATCGGTTGGTAATTGCTAATATCTTTTCAGTGGTAACTCGGGGTTTGGAGGTGATGGTCTTGTCTATGATTCTCCTCCCTCCATCCTCTTTCTGATAGCTTAAATCACTGATGTTTGAGTGTTTTCAAACGTCTCCCCCACAGCCCAGATTTCCCCTATGTGTACCTGGTGTAGATACCTTTCATGAACTCTTTTCCCTCAGTGGCTTATCACCTCTTTACATCATCAGGGAAGGATATCCACTGAGAGAGATGATAAAAACAGATTGCTATGGAAACCCTGCAGAGGTGGGTGACTATGGATGCAGAATATGGTATATGAGGTCAGAACGGGTTGTATGTTGGCTATCTGATGACCTCCACTGTTCCTTCTTGTCTGTTCATTACTTATGTTTTGTTACAAGTGATGGCTTGTTGGGTAGGGAAGGGGGAAAGACAAACATCTGGAATGGAAAGCACTGCAAAAACAAAGGCATCATTAACATTTTTAAACTTAAAAAAAGAAACTACAGTGATCTTCAATTTTTCATCTGCTTGCTATTTTTCTTCTGATTTCACCAAGAAGCGCTTTTGGGAGAATATGGCTTAGTTGGGTCTCCTGTCAAACTTTCAACAGACTTGTTTCCCTTCTATGCTATCTTTGGAGACAAAAACCCTTCCATAATGCTTTGCAAATGAGTTTATATTTTAAACAAGCATTGTCTTCATTGTCTTTGTCTCCCACATCTGCCACTTATAAAATGAGGTAGGTCAGATTTGGGGGTGATTGCTACCAACACTTTTACCCAAAGAATATAGAATTTCAGAGCTGGAAGCAATCTTGGAGATAGGGGATGGCCTACTACTAGATTTGGAATAAGAAATATCTGGGTATGAACCTCATCTTTTACAATTATGTGCTGTGAGACCAGGGGTGAGTTACTTAATCTCTGAAGCCTTCTCATTAAAAAGAATGAATAAATAAGTAAGCCCCCAACCTTCAAAGTCTAATCTAATTAGTAGATAAACAGACAATATTTTGTAGCCTATTTCCACATTCCACACCCAGAGTCCTCTACCTCAGTGGAGAGAGGTATGTTCTATCTTTAGTTCCCCAAGTGTTCTTGAGGTAGAGAAAGGAACTGGGGATTAATGAAATTATGCTCCCTACTCCATCACTGCCTCCAGACGGATAAAGTTCGAATGTGGTCTGCTTCATGTTCTAGACTCACAGGTCCCTGAAAAACCTCCCTCTGCTCCAGCATCCCAGGTAAGGGCAGCCAGCTTCCATTCTCATTCTCAGTAGTAGCAAATTTCCATCTCATAGTTTTATCCATCGTGAGGAGAGACAAGGACAACAAAGTACTCTCCCTTCCTTGTTCAGAAACACAGAAAATACTAGCTTTGTACGGACACGTTACCTCCATAAGACTTCAAATAATATTGTACTAATGCCTTTTCTTCTTCAGATTTTCTTGCTTTCAGAGGAAGGAGGGCAATTCCCTTACTTTGCACTCCAAGGAGGACAAAATAACAGTATATGCCAATTAGCCACTAATCAGAACATCAAAACAAGACCATTAGAACTTGACCTCAGGTAGTAGAGAATACAACCATGGTTCAGAAATGTGAAGCATTGAGCCATTATTTCTAACATTATCTTACCCCAGAAGTAATATCTCTATCAGCCATTAGCTGCAATTCAGACAATAAACACTGAAATTAATGACTGCATTAAATCATACCCCCATGCATAAACCATGAAGTTTCATTTAACATTAATCTTTAGATTTAAATCCATCAGCATATTTGCAAGTTTAAGTATTGATTTTCGTTTTTTGTGCATGCAATAAAGCCAATCATTATTTTGTAATTAAATAATACCTTTCTTATTTTTTAAAGTCCTTCAGAAGTTTGGTTCTCTCCCAGTTACCTCTTCCTATGTTCCACAAAGTATTTGTAATCAGCAATTTGCTCCAAAAATATTTCACCCCTATTTGGTTTACAGCTCAATTCAGGAAAAATACACGTACACACATGCACATGCATGCACATGCATGCACACACACATACATACAAATGACTGGAAGAAAATCCCAAGGAGTATTGAGAAAATGGAAAGTAACAAGAGTTTTGTATCATCTCCTCTCACCTAAACTTCATGAGGTCAGGTGTGGGTATTTTTATCTCTCTCAGGGCTAGCATCATCAACACCACCATCATTACTGACATTTATATAAGGTTTGCTAAAGGCTTAATATACTTTATCTCATTTGACCCTTGAAAGAACTCTTGTGAGGTAAGAGCTATTATAGTCATTTTCTAGATGATGAAGCTGAGGTTCACAGAGGTAAAGTGACTTGCCCAGGGTCACAGATAAGTGTGAGATCCTGCTCTAACCATACAATAAATATTTTAATATTTATTAAATCAAAATGAAAGATGAAGCCTGTGTCTCAAATTGGCTCCTTCAACCAATCTGTTGTGCAGAGTAAGCAATGCCAGCCCTCCCCCTCCTTGGTCAGTCCCGTTGGACAAACCCAACATAGAAATGCCTATCGCTGATCAGGGCACAGAAGGTTTCCTTATGACTACACTAGTCTATATCAGGCTACACCACTTCTTTTGCCACAGATGATACAAGGTTTCTTGGAAATGGAAACATAAAAAGCTCATGCTCCTAGCAGAAAAAAAAACTTTTTTTTAAAGTCTGTTCTCACTCAGCACCCTCCCCAAAATTAAAAGCAGAAAAGGCATCTTGTGGAGAAGGGTGGGTGGAGCCCATGAAAAAGAAATTCACTTAAAACAATATGAACTGTGGGCTCAGCTTACCTTATAAACAACCCAGTGAGGCAGATGACATTTTTATGATGACCCAGAAGAATCTCTTTAACAGTCAATTTCCTAATGTTCTCTTCTTTGATAGGGAATGGAAAACAGGCCTAAGAGCTGCCCATTCCCTGCTGGGCAGGCTGGCTGGAGCACAAGGCTGGCTCCTCACTGCCCTACCCAGGGAGCCAAGGGAAGGAGAAAGACTGCCCTGGCTCATTACCACTCAGACAACACAGTGTGAGGGCCTCTGTGTCTTCTCTCTGTCTCTTAGGCTGCCCTCAAGGCAAGGGTCTCTAAAAGAGATGAGAAAACAGTTCTACTCCAACAGAAGGCCAAGCCCAGGAGAGAACCATACTCCCCCAGCTGCCTCTGGGAGCCAGATATTAACAGGCATTTTCACTTATGAAGCACCAGACAGATTGGTGTGTAGGGGCTAGAAGGAAAGGAGTGGGGGTGTTAATAAGATGCATGTGTATGTCTAGCCAGGATAAAGAAAATGAAGCCTCAAGGAATGATCCATCCGTCCAGGGGTAAGAATTCACGCCAAAGGGTATATGTGTGCCTCTACTCAGATGCATATGATTACAACATTAGGATACATGTATGTATATTTGTATTGGCTGTGACTGGGTGTGTGAATGTTTGCATAAATAAACATTTGGCTTAAAGTCTATGAGAGATGATGAATGTCTCTGTAAGACTAACCTTGTTTACCTCTGTGCTTCAATGACTTCCATTCTGTAAGTGGCACGTAAATGATCGTGGTGACTAGAGCTGGCCTTGGTGTCAGGCAGAACAGAGTTTGAATCCTGCCTTAAAAGATTACCAGGCAAATCACAACTTCTCTGCCTTGGTGCCATGTGCCTCCCTAGGCTGTCGTGAGAATCATACAATATAATATACGTAAAGCATTTTACAAACCTGAAGCACCATATACATGTTACTTATTATTATTACCATCATTATTACTTGCAGGTAAGAAATGATACAGGTTTGTTATTCTCTCTCTCTCCCTCCCCCCCCCACCCCCATGTATGTGAAACTGTATATATAACTATGTATGTGTGTACATACACACACCCACACACACACACACACACACACACACACACACACACACCACTGTGACTATACTGGGATGGGGAGATCTGGGGCACATTGGTCACGCACCTCCTAGAAAGGACTCCAGACAACTGCTCCCTAGTTTCCACTGGGTCCCTTTGTCCCACAGTCTGAGGAAGTGGTTGGAGAAGAACCTGACTTGCTATGGTAACTCAGTGAGATGGAAGAAGTTCCAGCTCAGGATCCCCCAAATCTAGGTTTCCTTCTCCCAAACCTTCCATCCATGTGACTTTTTCCATACAGACCAAATTCACCCGGTCTACAGAGGGTAATCACAAGCTGAGTCCAGGGCTAGCTGTTGTCAGATATAACTGAAATGTCAACAACTGTACAAGAAGAGTCAGGAAGCAAACACCTTAATCCAGTGAACCTGAAGTGAGATGAACAGTTTAACAAACGGCCATGCAAGGGAGCAAGCTGATAAGGCCACAGGTAGAGTTCAGGGTAGGATACAATGAGGTCAATATCACCACAGGTCATTAACACCACTTGGTTTCACTAAGATAATTGCTCTCCCCTCTTCCCCAATCAGCATCAGTCAGTCAATCAACAGTGATTATTTAACACTTAACTATGTGCCAGGCACTATGTAAAGAAAGGCAAAAACCAAATCTCTGCCTTTAAGAAGCTTATGTTCTGATGGAGAAACAATATACAAAAAAAAAAATCCACAATATGAGATATATAGAGTAAATGGAAGGTGATCTCAGAGGGAAGGCACTGGGAGGAAGGGGGTAGCTTGGAGAGTCATCCTATATAAGGAAATACAAACAAGTTACAGGATAACTATATTTAAAAGAAATAAAGTTAAGTTATGCATAACAGATTTGCAGTTTCATGTGCAATCATCTTTTTTATTCTACTATGTTATGGAAATGCTTGTTTTATCTCATAAGTTCAGAATAAAATTTTAAAAAAAGGTAAAATAAAAAAAGAAAGGAAGTGGGTGAGGAAGCCAGGGAAGCAGAGGTGAGGAGGGAGGACATTCTAGGTATAGAGAACAGCCAGAGAAGGAGAGAAACATGTGAAGGGCTTTAAGTGCCAATATGGAGAAAGTCACTGGAGTTTACTGGATACGGCAAGATGGAGAACAGGGTTGGTGGGGGTGGGGAGGTGAAATAATCAGACCTGCCCTTGCATCTTACCTTTCTCAACATTATGGAGAGGGGGAAAACAAAGAAACACTGGAAATTCTGAACTTGGGAGTCATGGGAATTTGAATCCTAACTTGCTTTGAGACCTTGAACAAGTCATCTGATGACGCTACAACTTCCTCATCTACAAAATAAGGGGTTTGAACTGAAATAAAAGCTGGAGAAGCCTTAAGCTCTTGCTCCTAGTAAGGTAAAACATTTTAAAGTCTGTACTCATTCAGAACCTCTCCCCACTCCAAATGTAAAGCAGGAAAGGCATCTTGTGGAAAAGGGAGAGCAGGACCCTCCAAGGTCCCTTCCAAGTCTAGATTTATGAAATCATGATTTACCATCTGAACTCTGGCAGCTTTGGGGGTCAAATATCTCCATACTAAAAGAGAACACTGTAAATTTCTTACAGGTACAGAATGCTTGATGAGTGTCTTTGAACCCCCACGGCCCAATGATTTAATAAATATTTACTGAATTTTAAAAAAATCAATAGCTCTAATTGGGTTACAAAAGCCCAAGCAAAGAAGTCCCATGCTCCTTCCTTTAAGCTTTGTACTCTGGACTAGTTCCTAGTGGTATTACTCTGAAACAGCCCTGCTCTTCCATGGGCAAGATTTCTTCAACTGCTTCTCAATGTGTTTCTTTTAGTGCCAAAATCCAATACTCTTGCAATCTCTAGGGACAACCCTTAGGGAATCCGTTTTCTCCTATTAAATATCAAATGATTCTATCTGGGGTTGGTTAACACACACACACACACACACACACACACACACACACACACTCACTGAATTCACATTATGTGCAAAACTGAGACAAAATGTCAGCATACCCTGAGTAAAGTTTAAATGTCCGACCTGGAATTTAAAAATTGTATTCCTCCCTTATTGTCCACATCAGGCTAACCATACTGAACTGCATAGAATCCTAGGATCTCACAATTAGAAGCGACCCCTGAGGCCATAGAGGTCTAACCATCATCTGAGTGAGAATCCCCTTTAAAACATGGTCATGCAGGGAAATCCTCTCTCTCCTAAAGCAGCCCCTCTACTTCAGGACAACTTTAACCATTTAGAAATTCTTCCTTAAGCTAAGTTTAAATCTGCCTGTTTATAAATTCCATTGCTTCTAGGTCTGTCCCTGGGACCAAGGAAAACAAATCTAACCTCCCTGACAGATCTTCAAATACACAAAGACAGCTAAGGCTACACACATCCCCAGTTTCTTCGATCATACCTCATATAATATGAACTCTACTTGTTTCGATCATAAAATAAAAAGTCCCTTTTAGCATTAAGTACAACACCTGGCCCCTAGTAGGTGCTTAATAAATACTTATTGACTGATAGATTCTGAGCTAAAAGGGACCTTAGAGGTCCTACGTTTTACAGATGAGGAAAATGAGATACAAGAAATTAACCAATTGGCCCAAGGTTACACAGGTAGGGTTTGAGGTGGTATTTGAATCCAGCCCTCTGACACCATGGTCAAAGCTCTGTTACTCCACAATCAATACTAACAAAGTATGGGTTGTAAGCTTTCAGTTCATTCAAAGAAGACTGAGAAGCTGTAGTCTGAAGTAGCAATAAGAGACTCCATAGAACACATGAAAAGGGTTGGCTAAAAGGGTTAAGGTGGTAAGATTGAGAGAGGCAATGGAGTGGAGGATACCAAGTCACTTTTAGTCAGAAAGCTTGGGTTTGAACCCTAGTTCTAACACCAATTAAATTAAAACTGTCTAGAGCTCAGTTTGTTCTTCTAAAAGTATTATGAAGGAATCAGACAAGGTCACCTGAGGTTGCCTCAGGCTCTAGATTCTACGTTATCTTTCCCTGAGTCTCAATTTCCTCATGTATTAAATGGAGGTGATGAGAATTTTGTAGCACGTATTGTTGTCAGGAAAGTGTTGTACACTTTAGAAGTGACATATAAACCTAAACTGTTCTGATTCTGGATACTGGTCATCACAGCAGCCAAGGGAGGGCCTACTGCTACCCCAGACTATCACACTGTCTAGAGAGTTTCTGCCCCCTCAGCTCTACAAGACTTATTAGAATCTGCAGGGCTCTTCATAGAGCTCTAGTCATTAGCAAGTCTGTCCTGCTGTCAAGTCTTGTTGTTTGGTTACATCCGACTCCTTGTGACCCCATTTGGGGTTTTGTTGGCAGACCCAGGTCATTTCCTTCTCCAGCTCATTTTGCAAATGAGGAAACTGAGGCAAACAGGTTTAAGTGACTTGCCTAGCATCATCCAGCTAGTAAGTATCTGAGGAAGAATTTGAACTCAGGTCTTCCTGACTCCAGGCTGGGTGCTCTATCCACTGTGCCACAGAGCCACCCCTCAGTCCAACCTAAACAGGACTCTTTGCAACTTCTGACCGCTGTCCTTGGTTCTGCCCTCTGTGACCAAGCAAAACAAGAGCACTTCTTCTTCTTATGTGTCAGCGTTTGAAATCCTTGAAGTCAGCTTTCTTGTCTCCTCTAAGTCTTTCTCTTTTCCAGGCTAAGCATCCCCCAGTCTTCCAATTAATCCTCATGTGGCATGATCCAGAGACCCTTCACTAGTCTGGGTGCTGTCTCCTAGATGTTCTCCATCTGATCAGTGTCCTAATGGTGCCCAAAATGGAACACAATACTCTTGATGTGGTCTGACAGTGGGGCCATCACCTCGTTTTTTCCTGAATGCAATTCCTCTCTTAATGCATCCTAAAACTGCATTAGCTTCCTTGGCTTCCATATCAAAACAACTCATAAACTGAGTTTGCAGTCCACTAAAATCCCCAGTCCTTTATCAGACACACTGATGTCTAGCCTGATTCTTCTGAATGGTGACTCTTGTACCCAGGATGTAATCTATCCCTCCTGGTTTTGTGTCATCTGCAAACTCAATGAACAGATGCTCTCACTCTGGGTCAGCCAATAGTGGTACAGACCCCGGATGGACTAGGGTTGTGCTCTAGGCCTCTTCATTGGTATGCTAAGAGCTAGACAGTGGAGCTGTAGACACAGACCCCCAAGGCAAACTTCCGATTCCATAGTCACTGAATACCTTTGCCACCTGGCCTTGGTGAATAATTCTCTTAATCTAACCATGCCAAGGGTAACAGCATCTCTAACTGCTGTTCCCCTTGCTGGCCTCTTTCATGATGGCCACCATGAGACATTGTACATTGGTACAGAAAGAAGTATATCCATACTGATAAATATTCACTAACTGAAAATGCTTCTTTTTATGGAACGCAAAGGGAATATCCAAGCTAGAGACACCAGAGCACAAATGAAACAGCACTTGACTTAGAAGTAGTCAGAATATTGGGCTTATTATATATAGTCCTGACTCTACCACTAACTGACTGTGTGGTCCTGGCTTTGACTTTTTAGAACCTCAGTCCCCTAATCTGTACAATATAATAATAACAGCCCTCATAAAGGACTTGACTGGGGAATGGTTCAACAAGTTGTGGTATATGAATGTAGCATATTACTGTACGATCAGAAACAATGAATATAAAGACTGTGGAGAATATATAATTGAAACAGAGGGAAGTGGAATCAGAAAAACAATGTACATGATGACTGCAACAATGTAAATGAAAAGGATAAAAAACATGAAACTGAATGTTGTGTAATTACAGGGATTAATCTTGGCCCTGAGGAAAGGGAGGAGCAAATACACTTTCCTCCCTTCTTTGCAGAGTGGGGGGCCTATGGTTTTATGACACTGCATATATTGTCAGCACAGACTAATAAACTGATTGTTTTTTAAAAATTTAAGTGTCTTTTTTATTCTTCATTATAAAGGATAGCGCCCTGACGGAGGAAGATTAACTCAGATACAAATAAAGGTGATGAAGGCTTATTTCAATAGCTTCTCCCCTGCTTCCCCTAACTCTGAATGCAGAAGGATGTGGTTAAACCTATTATGACTCAAACTTCTTTGGGAGTTATAATATCTTATAACTACTTGCAGTCCCTGCCACTCCACCAGCACCTTCATCTGTCCTCACCCCAAGGTGCTTTATATGCATTTATTTTTCTTAAGATGAAAGAAAACTAATTGGGTTTAGAGGTAGTCTTGAGGTAATTTGAAAGTACTCAGATACTGGAAAACTAAATCTAGTGTCTCTCAGTAGTTTACTGAAAGGAAACCAAATCTTTAAAGAGGGAATAACATATACACTCAATTGGATATGGAAATCTATCTTACCCTACAAGAAAGTAAGGGGGAAGGGAATAAAAGAGGGGATAATAGAAGGGAGGGCAGATTGGGGGACAGGGTAATCAGCTACTATCTTTGTCATTTTGCAGAAGAAATGAAATAAATCACTATGCAAATTTATATAAACAAGGTATTGTTATTAGCTTCTGACACTTTCACCTGGGGAATCATACCCATCATCTTGACCCTCTAAGAATATATAAAGCTTGGGCAGGATGTTGTCCTTCAGCTTACAGAATACCCTTGTCATGACCAGGGAATTAAGGTGTCCTGCCATAGTATCCTTAATACATTAAGTATTCTTTAATGTATGAATATTCCTAATGTCCCAGCTCATACATGCCCTGGATAAATTACCCAGGACTCTAATGCACCTATTCCTGTCCAATTCCTCTCTTTCATTCTCCCTGATTCATAGATTTCATAAAAAGCCAAGACAGCAGGATCATCACTTCCTTACGATACAAAGCAATCAATGAAAACTTCCTTTGTTGATGGTTGAAAATATGCCAGACAAACGATAATGACATGAGCGAGCCCCTCTCATGGCAAAGTGCTTTAATAAGAGCTGCTATTCCCCTTTCCAACACTCCAGGGAGCTGTCAGACCACTGTTGGATGTTTTAAGCCGGGAAGCAGATATCCCTTGAAGCTCTGGCCTTTGAAAACTTAGGCGAATAATGAATCTGACTGGAGCTCCCAGCTTCTCAATGGAAGGGATGTTGGGGAAACTGAGGGCACCACAGATCAAGGGGTCCAAAGGTTATGTTTATGACATCTGAAAGAATGACTTCCTAATGCTCAGTTTCATTGTAAACTCAGAGCCCGGATCCTGAATGAATGGCCAAATCTAGAAACTTGCAAAGATACCAGAGAGTCTCATTTTTCCTCCTTGTCGGTAAAATAACAGAGTTGGACAAGACTGAGGGTTCTTAACCCTTTTATGTCACAGCAATCTGGTGAAAATTTTAAATGCATAAAATAAAATATATAGGATTATAAAGGAAAACAATTATAATGAAATAGTTATAAAAATATGTATATTTTTAAAAATCAGTTTATGGACCCCCTGGACCAGATGACCCCTAAAGTCCCTTTTAATTCTAAGCCCTATGACCTTATATCCTTCTAGTCTTTACAGTCTCAAGCTCTACTGATCCATCTCCCGGATCCACCTGAAATAGTCTGCTTTTACTGTCAGCTTCATTAAAGCTATACCAACCATATTTCCCAACACATTTCAATCCTGATCAATTGTTACTAGTTATGATTAATTAAACCTGACCTATTTCCCTGCCCTGGGACTCTTAACTAAATGAGTCCCTGATGGAGGTCATGAGAACAAGTCCTGTTCCAGAGGGTGTGAGGAAGAGAAGGTTAAGTGGACAGAAGTGCTTCCTAATCCCAAGGAGTCATCCTGGTAAATTCAACACCACCTCCAACAAATCTGAGGAATAGGAGGTATCACATTCCTCAGTGAACAAAAAAAGGAGAGACCATCACCCTTGTCAAAGATTCCTTTTACCAAATGGATCTTTAAAAGTCAAACATCAGTACGTTTCTCCCCATTCCCTGCACACACACCACTCTATTTCCTGGCACTGGGACTGAATGAGTGTGATTCCAAGGACTGCCATTCCCTGATAGCTCCGAAAGGGTACACTTCACACAATGTAGAGTTCAACAGTCCAAGAGCTCTAAGGACTTACCCCCAGGTCCTTTCCCCAAATTGACTGAGTGGATTCTTGCTGTACCCCCTTCCTTTGGCCGCAGGCCAGATGGGCTCTCTATCCAAAAAAGAGCTTCACTGTCTGCTTTGAGGAGCCAAATCCTGTTTTCCAATTCTTTGGACCACCCAAGGGAAGATTTATTTTTCTAAATGGGATTTCCCTCAGGGTGATCCTACAAAGCACATTAGTCATATAAACACAAAAATACAAAGCACAGATGGGTAGCTCAGTTGCTTAAAAGTCTGTGCTAATGAGACAAGGGTCCTGAGTTCCATCTTCGTGGGACTTGTTAAGCTTTTCACAAGTCCAGAAGTTCTTAGCTTTGTTTTTAGTGCTATGGTACCCTTGGGCAGTCTGGTGAAATCTATGGAACCATTCTTAGAATACTATTTTTAAATGAATAAAAATATGATACATAGGTTAAAAAGGCAATCAATTACGTTGGAATATAGTTATCAACCTTTTTTTTAGTTATCAACTTTTTAAAAAAGTTCATGGCCCAGTTAAGAATATCTTCAGTCCCAGTAGCACAGGGCTATATCCCTAATCACAATCAGCTGCTTCTCAAAAATGCATCACAGATATACGGGATGAGACAAGATGAAAAAGCATGGCTGGGTCATCACCATTATTTCCCCAATCAGGGAAAATTTAGCAAAGCACAGTTGCTAAGCATGTGGTCTTCATCCATGACTGAAAGCAAGACAAGTAACTACAAACAGACGAGTGTGGAGAATGCTTTAAGTAAGTATGGTCTACAAATATTGAGTACATCAGAAAAATTATTAAGTGATTAAGTAAATATTTCCTTTAATAAGTCAAAACCTTTTTACATTTAAAATTATCCTATTTTACATAACTTTGAAGGATACAAACTTCTCAGAGAACTGTCCTAATCATAAAATCTGAGAAAACTGCACGGCTAACATGTGCATTTTAATGTTTTCTTAAAGCACTATATATTTCTGGGCACTTACGTGCAGAAAATATATCTCTTCAGCAAAGATGACACTCTTTTCATTGTCACTAGGACAAGTACTTGAAATGACTTTTAATTCCAATTTAATAACATTTTCTATTATATTTGGGGCAGTCCCTGTCCTCAAGGAGATTATATTCTACTGAGGAGATGTAAAACACACAAGATATGTATAGTACAAGGAAACATGAAGTGAAATTAAATACTCAAAACGGGGTTGGTAGTTAAGAGAAGACTTGTTAGAGATTGTTCCCTGTGTTGCTTCTTCAGGGAAGATGACAAACATTCCGAAGCATGGAGTGTATTTCCATTAAGAGGAACAGTTTAGGTAAGAGCACAGATATCATGTGGACTTTGAGGAGTGATGAATAGTCCAAATCAGGTGAGTAATAGAGTCCATGAATGGAAGCAAGTGAAAATAAAGCTGGAAAGGAGAGGTAAGTATCAGATGGCTGAGGGTCTTAAGTCACAGGTCAGAAGTTTGTATTTCATATAACAGATAATGGCCAGCCATGACATCAAATGATAGAAGACAGACAGGGATTCTTTCAATAGACATGAAAAAGTGAGGGCCCAGCTGAAGATGAAAGAACAAAATTGGATAGGGAACCCATTTGGTCCTAACACTGAGTTTGGTAGCTCTGGAAGGTAAGTGAAGACAGAACAATGTCTGGGGTGACAGAAAGAATACTGACATGAGGAATGACACATTATAGGCAGCAGAAGGATGATATATAACTGGACTGGCTGAACCCAGGATCAAGAGAGTCAATAAAAAAAAGTGAGGCCAGAGAATTGTCAATAGGCTGAGGCAGGACAGGAAGAATAAAAGCACTGGAGATTGAAATGATTAAAGAAAATATGGGTTCAGGTGTAATGGAGCAGAGGGAGATATGGAATCCGGGTCAGGATGGGATTATACTTTCTGATTGTCATCCCCCATGGTCTTTCTGGCTCAAGACAAAGTTTGAGTCCTGGAATACCAGGCCTTTCCCTGAATTTCCAGACTTCCTAAAATCGCATGCACGCACACACACGCACACACACTCACACACACACACACATGTGTACCAGTTGGCTAATATTAACCATTGACTAACAAAATTTATTAAAAGCAGCATAGTAGAGAGATCTGGCCTGAGAATTAAGAACACTTGGGGTCAAGACCTATCACTGGCACTCTGTGGCTTACCTCAAGGCACTCAATGCTCCAGGACACTCATGAGAAGTTTCAGAGCATGTACATAATTAGAGTCAATTTCTTCACAAGTAGTACCCTCCAAACCAATGAATTCATAGATGCAATTTTTAAAAATTGATAAGACTATAGCTCTGTTGATGCCCTTCAGCCTAATGTTTTAACTTTCTTAATAACATTAACGGTTCACTTACATTATAGATTGATGGACTAAATCAATCAGTTCATTCCGTTCCACTTAAAGGAAGTGATATATTTATAAGGTAAGAATACATCTAGATTACTCTCTAGGTATGAACAAAGCCTGGATGCTTCTTTGAGTCAGTCAAAGATATTTCAAGTAGGTAAGAGAGGAAGTCTGCTCCTGTTGGGTGAGGGGCTTGTAACACTGTGGACCTTGTAAAACACCAGGGATCTATTTCATAACTAGAGAGAAGTGGAGTGCATTGCAGAGAAAAGAACATTTCAACTAAAAACATGAGAAGGAACTGACTGGGTACAAAGGAGAAGACCTTTGGGCTTCCACCTTGGTTTTGGCTTTTATCCATAACTCAGTCCCTTGCCAGGAGGAAGATCTCTTGAACTTCCTAAACCCAGATGATTTTTGATTTTCCATCCTCTCATCAGCATCCTAGCAGCATCTCCATCCAGATCAGATGATGACACTGAATGCTTCAGGAGGCTCTACATTGAGCCCAGAAGAAAAACTGCCCTCTACCAAGTAGACTTCAAGGAGCTGTGAGTTACCCTTTTGTCACATATATTCTAAACTGACATCACTCTACACACTTGTGAGAGACTCTCATAGATTTCTTTTTAATTGGGGGGGGGGGCTTGTTAATGTTTTATATCAGCTGCTCATCCTATACCATCTTAGTAAATATCGTGTTTTTAAAAAAGCTTAATTTGTCTGATTAATGGATATCAACTAATAGTCATGACAAAAAAACACACCAGCAGGAGCTTTCAAACGATAAAACTAGAAAGACAGCCCCTCTTAACCCCTCAGGTTACCCCTACAGCCCTGAGGGGGGATGAAATGACCGGCTCACAGACCCAAAAAGAAGAGTGTCCTCCCTCCGCCATCAAGAGCTCTTTACACCCATTCAGTTTCCCTAGTACTAACATATGAAAAGTGTCTATTAAGATAAATGAGAAATTGTGCTTATTTTTGTTCCTGTGTTCCCAAGAATAATTTTTAAAAAATACTCTTTTTCAGTTCACATCTTCAAAAAAAGCCTCAAAAGTAAAAAAAATAAGCAAACAAAAAAACCCAACCAGGCTGAGACTCAAATTCTCTGCTGACAGGTGAAATCCCAAATCTGTCCTCCCCGATTAGTGAATTCTGCCTCCCTTCTTCTTTACACTTACATATTACATACACCTCCTGGGTGGTTAGATGGTACAGTGGATGCAGCACTTGGCTTGGAGTCAGGAAATTCTTCTGGAGTTCAAATCTGGTCTCAGATACTTGCTTTGTAACCCTGAGAAAGTCACTTAACCCTTTTTGCCTCAGTTTCTGCATCTGTAAAAATAAGCTGGAAAGGGAAATGGAATGCCACTCCAGCTTCTTTGCCAAAAGAAATCCCCAAATGTGGTCACAGAGAGTCAGACATGACTAAAAAAACTGAAGAACAAAAATATTATACCTCTTACCTCCATTGAGGGTAGAAAGTACTAGGTTCCTTAAGGAATGAGTCTTTTTATATTCACAGTTCTTAGCAACATGCCCCGTATGTAGGCACAAGACCTGTGATTATATTAGTAGAGGGAACTCATAGGTGGGGAACTTCATCATCCTGTAAGTCCTCATCAGCCATGGTACTCCATATCTCATCACTACTCTGTCTCTCTGATTGGAGAGTGGAACCATGAACTCTAAACCTCCATTCAAGAAGAGAACTCCATTCAGATATCGTTTTCTCACTTGGTCACACTGTTTCGAGATTTCTTTGACCTCTACACCATGCCTGTATGTCAGGTACCTCCTCCTCTTCCCACCATTCCTTCTCTTCTACCTTTTATGTGTTGTGGTCCCCCATTCGACTTCAAGCTCACTGAGGACAGAGACTGACTTTCCCTATTTGCATTCTCAGTGCTTAGCACATGTGGTACTAGCACATATTAGGCCACTTAAGAAATGTTTATTGATTGACTGGCTCTAGGACCCCTGGAGGTCCCTCTAACCTTTTCAAGTGATCTAAGAGAGCAAAACTATTTTTATAATAATACCCCTGGTTCTTTAAATTTCTAATGCTAGAAATGTTGAGCAATATAACCCCCATAAGCAAAAGTTCTTGGGGGAGGGTTCTCAATAACTGTTAAGAATATAAAAAGGTACTGAGACAAAAAAGCTTGAAAACTGTTGGACTAGGTGAAACAATCTAAAGAAGAATGAAATTATTTTGTTATTGTCTAATGGTAACTAATGGCTACACTACTTTTGGTTACTGCCATTGTTTACCCCAAACAAATATTGTGTTCTTTGTATTTGCAAACCAATCAATATACAGGAAATTCAAGAATAAATGTTTCCTAGGCAATTAATATATAAGAACAATGACCTTATGACAAATACAACAGAATCTCATTGCCCTTAAGAACCTTATTATCTACCTATGAAGGCAGATACTGAAATAAAACTAATAAAAATTATAAGAATGGCTAAATGTTAAGCGAGTGAGACAAAGAGGACACTGTGGGAATTCGGGGGAAAAGCAAATGAAAAAGCATTCAGTAAGCAATTACTAAGTGCCCACCACTATTTGAAGCCCTGAGAATAAAGTACAAAAATAAAATAATTTCTGCCCTCAAAGAGCACGTTCTAATGAAGGGAAAATACATGTAGTGGAGTGATGGTTAAGGATAGAGATTGACTTTAAACAAATTAACCTAGAAATGAGGTATAGAGCCCCAAAAGAAAGATAACTTGATAGGTAAAGAAACCACAGGGAGTGATATGTAGAGTCATATTCCCAGTTCACCACATAAACAATTCTCATGATTTTCAGGGACAAATAGAGCTCTTGAAAAATCTAAGACATATACATAAAAGGAATTGTATTTCTTGCCTTCTTCATGGGTGGGAGAGGAACTGAAAGAAGGGAGAGAATTTGGAACTAAAAATAAAAATGTTAATTAAAAAAAGGAAAAATACCTAAGTCTATTCATTTATATAATGGGTATCATATTTCTTGACTTCTCAATGGATGGAAGTGGGGGAGGGAGAGGGAGAGAAAGAATTTGAGACTAAAATTAAAAATTGGAATTTTTTAAAATGAAAAATCTATGTCTATTTCAAATGCCTTTTTTCTTCTACATCAATTATGAAAGACTCTGTTAGCACAATGGATAGAATTCTAGACCTGCAGTCAGGAAGATCTGAGTTTAAATTTGGCCTCAAACACTTACTAGCTATATGGACCTGGGAAAATCATTTGACATCTGCTTGCCTCAGTTTCCCTGAGTGAAAAAAGACAGGGTAAAATTAGGTGGTCCAAAGAGTCCTTTCCAGTTCTAAATCCATCACATATAAACTTCTGAACCATGAGAGGTTTGTCATGTTGGCATATTCAAAAAATCATACTGGTGTCCATCTGTCAGTTTATGTGCACTGTTAGGCTGATCTCTTCACGACCACAAATATTAACTCTTTCTCTGACATGTAAAGCTCTTCAAAATCTGCTTCCTTCCTAGCCTATCTATTCATCTTTTCCTCTCCTTCATGTACCCTAAGATCCAGCCATACTGGTCTGCTTGCTGGTCTCATTCAAGATCCTGTCTCCTCTCTCTCTCTCTCTCTACATCTGCAGCTGTTGGAATGTTTTCCCTCTTAACTTCTCCCTAACATTTAACACAGAGTCTGGCACATAGTAGGCTCTTAATAAATGCTAGAGGGCTGACTCCTAGAATCCTCAGCTTTCTTTCAGAGTCATCTCAAGCACTAAAACCCTCCGGGATGCCTTTCCTGGTACCACTTTCCAGCCACTAGTGGCTTCCCTTTTAATCCAGTACCCTATTTACAAATTATTTCCCTCATTAGAATGTAGCATAATATAGGTTGAGGTTATTGCTTTCCTTTGTATACCCAGTGCTTGCATACTGTGTCTGGAAGTTAGTAACTACTTAAATGCTTGCTGATTGATTTGTTGGCTGCCTCTAGGTCAGAAAGTTTGGGTAACTTGTGATAGGAAGTTTGAGTGCTGTAATATGAATCTGAGTCTCTCCTAATTCAAGGTCCAGAGCTTCTCCCCCTATATCTTGCTTAGGTTTTTAAAGATCAAAGGGAAAGTTAGACGCTTCCATTATACTGAATGGTGTTCACAGAAGAGAGAAAGAGACTACTCGGAAGGTTCTTCTAAGAGGAATCCCTTATTTTTCTCATTTGATACAATGGCATTCTACCCCCAACTATCTATAATAAGATCCCTCGTTAAGGAAAAGAGGAGGGAGGGTGCCAAATTCAACCTAATTCGAGTAAATACTGGAGGGGGATTCAGTTGGTACTTTACTAAGTGTCAATCATTTGTCTCTCTGGTGTGCCATCCCATGTGTCAATGCTACTTCACCACCAGAATTCTGAATCTAAGCTCTGAACCCTATTTCTATCACCTATCTGTTGGACTTGGCCTGTAAAAACTGAAGAAATCTTTTACTCATTGGCTTCAAAAGTTTGAGTATTAAAAGTTTAGGTTATTCAAAACAGATTTGAGAGCTTTCATTATTGGGCCCTTGTGAGATAGGGAGGGCAAGGGAAAGAGGAACTGATTTTCCTGACTTCACTTATTAATGGATCTCTAAGAAAATGCAAAGCACGGAACTGAGTACCTAGAAGAAAATCATAAAAGGACAGTTACTTTTTCTTTTGGAATGTGCAAAATGTGTAGTGACACATTATGTTTATCAGGGTGATACATATTACCTTCTGGTTTTGTGAGTTAGGACTTTTGGCCTTGGAGTTTACATTGACAATTTAATTTATTTGCTATCTAATACAGGAATAGATAGGACCATTTCAACCCTGCCAAATGTAAATTTATTGTTGGTTTTAGCAAATATTCTCATGCTGCCTACTGTATGTTTAAAAAAAGGTTTAGTTCTAATTCACTCCATTTCAAATGAGTCATCACCTCTGTTGGAGGTGCTTTGTTTATATCATTATTAATAGCAATCTCAAAATATTTAATGCAAAAAAATAGCATATTAAGCCATCTTTTGTGTAGATATGCTATTTTGAAAGATCTTCAATATACTTCTAACCTTTTGGGATTTCATAAATCTTTTATTATAACAATGGTTTCCACTCATACAGCCTCATCCTAGGTTATCATAATTTTAGGGAACAATACCTCACAGGGATAATACTACATCTTGGGACAGACCTGTGATTTCATTAGTATTTGTAACTTTCCAAATCAGGAAACTTTCCCTACTAATGCAGGTCTGCAATTCAACAGTGTTACAGAGTTGCCTAGAATACTTTTGGGTTAAATGATTTGCCCATGGTCACAGAGTCAGTATGTATCAGAGACAGGAATTGATCTCCAGTTTTCCTGGCATCAAGACCTCTTAATGGGTTAATCTTTTACGGTTAAGACACTTTTTGAATGCTACAACTAGAAAGAGGTAGGCCCTCAGAAATGTATTTATTTATGTCTGTAGACTGGCCTGAGGTAATCATCAAATGGGTCAGTGGAAAGTGGATTTGAAGTCAGCAAATAAACATTTATTAAGCACTTAGGCACTATGCTAAGCACTGAGGATACAAAGAAAGGCAAAAAGCAGTCCCTGTTCTCCAGGAGCTCAGTCTTGTAAGGGAGACAACGTAAAAATAACTTATGTCCAAACATATATAAGTGTGTGTGTATACATACACACACACACACACATATATATATATATATATATATAAAATTTATATATATATATATATATATATATAAAATTTATATATGTATGTGTGTGTGTGTGTATACATACATAGGATGAAGAGGAAATAATAAGAGGGAAATTATCTAATTAAGAAGGACTGGCAAAGGCTTCTTGCAGAAAGTGAGATTTTAGCTGGAACATGAAGAAAGCTGTCATCCTTAACAAAGTCAAGATGTGGTACTGCAGAGGGATAGATTTCCATGCATGGAGGATAGCCAGGGAAAATGACTTGAGTCAGGAGATGGAATACCTTGTTCAAATAACAGCAAGGAGGCAGATGTCCCTGGATCAAAGAATATATGTTTAGGTGGGAGTGGTGCATGTAAGAAGACTGAAAAGGTAGGAAGTATGTGGCTAGGTTATAAAAGGCTTTGAATGCCCAACAGAAGATTTTATCCTATCTGTCAGGCGTGTCAAACTTGTGACCCAGATTAAAATGTAATTGGGGAATGTTTAGCAAAATAAATAAAAATACAACAAAGATAATGTTGATTTGTGGTTTTCTGAATCAATATGTAGTCTGAATTTGACACCACTGCTGTAGGTGATAAGGGATCACTGGAATTTATTGAACTGGAGGGTGACATGGATCACACCCATGCTTTAGGAAAATCACTTGAGTGGCTCAGTGGATGGAGGAGTGAAATAGGGAGAAACCTGGGACAGGAAGGTCAAGCATCAGGCTACTGCAGTAGTTCAGGGTGAGGAGATGTGTCAGGGTGGTGGCTGTATGTGCTACTTACTACTTCAGTAATGTTGTACACGTCTCTCAATCTCTGTGAGTTTTTATTTCTTCACCTACAGAATGAAGAGGTCAGACTAGACCACCTCTAATACCCCTCCGTGTTCTAAATCAGTGACCGTATAAGTACTCATTAGTGACCAATAACTTAACTAGCTCAGGAACCCTGTCTTATTTCTCCAACTTTTATATACAAGCGCAGAGACCTGTGCAGAAACACTGTTCTCCCAGTGACATAAAAATCCAAATCTATCTCCCCGGGACTAGAACCTATCATATTGATTCATCAGGAAATATGTATCTTCCTGAATGAAAGAGAAAATGGGCCTAGCCACCATGTGCTGCAGAGGTAGAACTCTGCTTAGGGCAGATCCAAGCACGAGCTGGCCTAGTGTTCTATCCCTCTCCAGGACTAATCTTGCCATGTACTCTCCAGGAATTTGGAGAGCTGTGTTTTTCAAATCCAGCATTGGTCAATTTTTTCTTAGTCTTAATACTGGAGTTGAACCAGAAGTATCTGCTTCTTTGAATCCCAGCAGAGGGAGTGAAGCTTGACTTTTAGGTTTAGAGAGTAGCCCAGAACAGTCCTAACACTGGTAACTCCCTGCTGGAACCATCATATTAAAGAAAGGCCCCAGCCATCCTGCCATAATTCACCTTAGTTATGCCTGGCCTCACTCTCTGGACTTTTTAATCTATGAGTAACCTCCCCCCTCATCCATAAATTTTTTCTTCAATTAACAAACACTCATTTTTCTTCATTTTATTTGTTCATTTATCCATTTTCTTCATTCTCCCTCACCTCAATCCCCAATTTAGAAGGAAAAAAGAAAAACAAAACCCATGTAGCAAATATTCATAGTGAAGCAACATGAATTTCTGTATTGTCCATGCCCAACAATGTATGTCTCAGATGACAATAACATTCTTCAAACTCAGTTCTTTGGAAGTGAGGTTAATCATTGCATTGATCAGTTCTCAAATCTTTCAAAGTTGCAGGTTTTTATAGACTTGTTGCTATTGTATAAATTGTTCTGGTTCGGCTGACTTTCTTATGCATTAGTTCATACAAGGTCTCCAGGTTTTTTCATTTCTTACAGAAAAAAAAATTAGTATTCCTGTACCACAATTGGTTATTTCCCCTTTAAATGTTGAAGTCCCCATTATAATATAAGCCCCTTGAAGGTAAACAATGCCACGTTTGTATTTGTATCCTCATTGACTCATCCAGTGCCAGTCATATGGCATAATAATTGGTTGTTCTCTCTCTCTCTCCCCCCACCCCCCACCTCCCCTTCCAGAGACTGCCTATTTATGTGATGGCTCCAACACATAGTTACTCTCACTTGGGATTTTCAGAAGTACCTCTGGTGGAACCTTAAGTGATTCCTATATCCCACAGAACCCCATTCTGAATTCCCAAGCTGCATCACAAAGGACTGTTGGGATGAAGAGAGGTAGCTGTAACATTTCCCCAGTACCAACATTCAATTTTAGACATTTGTCTTAGCTCTAGAAGTATTCAAGTATCCAGAGAGGGTCTCCCTCTTCTTTCCTCCTTTCCTACTTGGCACTCCTGGCGCCTTTTGGGGGAATTCCATTTCCTCCATGATGCCTGGCCCAACCCCAGATCACAAACTCTAGTTCTTTTATCTTGGACTCTTCTTGTTTGCCATTAACCTTCCCATTTGCTAGCCAATAAAAGCTCATGCAGTCCCAGCCAGCCATTTTCACAGCACTGAACTATTTTTAAATGCTTTATAGCTTTCCATGCCCTATGTTCCACACATTACAACCCCTCCACTCGTTTTCCCTCCCTCATTTTGTAAAAGATAAAATTTTGCTGGCTCTCTCATCATAAACACTGCTGGCTCTCTCATCATAAACACTGCTGGCTCATACTGGCTCAGTATATATTTAGAATAACTCCCCCACCCTCAAAAAGAGTTATTTTTAATGTACAGTTTCATACTATTGGAGCTTCTTTCTGTTTTCACACCACCACAAATGGAAAACAAAACACAGAAATACTTGGCTAGCAAAAGACAAATTCTAGTGTATTGGGCGGGGGGGTAACGTGGTGGAATGTGTTTTTAATGTTACTGCATCGCAGCTGCTGCAGGGTAGTAACTGCAGCTTGTTGCTGTTTATGTCAGCAGCTGGAACTGTCCTCACAAACAAGACTTAATGGAGCTCCGGTTCTATTTACTGTTTCTATGTTTTCATGCCCCTCCCCAAATATATCATTCTGCCCCCTCCTGACTTTATCAGGTAGTTAGTATAGGTAAAAAGATGTCTAGGAGTCAGATTCCTTTACCAGTTTTTCACCCATTTTGACTCAGGATGTCAACATGGCAGGAAATAATGACAGTCAAAGTGGTCAGATTGGATGGCAGCCTACTTAAAAAGACCACTGGAATTTAGAAGGTTTTTAAAAAGTCATTTTGAGGATATAGGTACTTTCTCCATGGATTTAATGCATTTGAAAGACCTGGCCAAGACACCAACACATATATTTGGCACCTGAAACTCAGAAAATCTTGAATCTATGAAGCTACTTGAGAGACCCTTAGCTGTTTCTAGAATCCTACAGAAAATACTTAGGTCAGCTTCTCTATATTTAATATGCGTGTATCTATCAACAATATGCATTGTGCATGGTAAGGCATGGAGAGAGAAAGGGTACTATTTTTACAGAAGGATCAGTCTACTTGCAGATTGACACACAAAATTTGGCCAAAGACAAAGAGAATCTCTTTATAGTTCATAGAAATGATGGAAGATAAAACACTTAACATAAGCTAAAAACACAGTTGATAAGTCTTCTAGGTTTTTTAAAGTGTAGAAAGCTTTTTCTGAAAGAGTTATTTTTTAACTCATTGCTAGAATAGTGAAGGCAGTTTAAAATTTCTATTAAACAGATTTGTTTCTACATTGATTTTCTTGTTTTATATTTCACATCAAGCTTTTTGTTTGTACGTGATGAGGTCTTGCCCACCATTTGGTAGGTAAAACGTTCTCAGAACAGGGACCTTGGATTACTATAGCCCCTTCAAAGAAGTGTCTATCAGCCCACTTGAATTGCCCCTAGCCCTACTCAGGTAGATGGTGTCACAAAAATTAACTTCCAAAATCTAAGGATTCTGAAGTCCTCATTTCCAGCTAATGCATAACCTCACAACTCATATAACTCATATCATATAATACAACATAATATCATATTCGAAGAAATTTATGGAAGCAAGGATTCCTCATTGCATTTTTTAAGACAGGAAGATGACTAATTTATGGAAGCAAGACTTCCTTTTTGCATTTTTTTAAGAGGGGAAGAAGAATGCACAGACAGTCAATGTTTCTCCTTTGAATCTGTTCTCTTTTGGCCAGGAGTTCTAGAAATGACTATTATTAATAAAAGACAGAATTTTCCATTCCAGCTCTATTTTCCCTAGATGACACTGGGATACCATGATGAGCTATTTAATTCTGGCAGCAACATTCAGTCCCATTAACTCTTGGACTTTTCTCAGGAAACTATTTTACAAGATGGAAAGAGGAAAGAAAGAGAAAAAAAGTTGATAGAAAAGTCAATGAGATTTTTAAGCTTTTTATTAAGCATTTTCACTTAAAGTCACCATCCTGAGGAGGGCACCAATACAATAAAATCAGTTGATAACTACACATACATACATGTACACACAGAAGGAGAATATGGATAATATGAAACTGTCCAATTTTGACTTGTGAAGCCATTTTTTGTCTTGGCTACAGTCCATATCAATAATGCATTGTCTTATGGATGACAGTTTTAGAATTTGAAGGGACTTTAGAAAAACTCAATAGTTTCATCCTCATGCCATCTTCCAATTTTGCAGAGGAAATAGAAGTCCAGAAAAATTATTAAGCTTCTTGCTCAAAGTCACACAGATTGAATATAATAGGATTTGGACCCAGCTTCTCCGATTTTTATATTTCTAAACACACCAATAAAAGAGAAAAAACCGTAGCTCAACAAATTGGGTATACAATTAAAAAGATCAGAAATTTTAAAACTCCAAGCACCAAAATAGGAATCCTGAAAATCAAATGAGTAACAAAAGTTAAAGTTAAAAAACTGAACTAATAAATAAAACTAGGAAATGTTTTTAACTAATAAAACAAAATAATGGTTAATGTGATTTTTTTCTTAGAAAAAGGAAAAAATACCCAAATCTAGAGTATCAAAAGTCAAGTGAATTTCATTTCCGATGAAGATGAAATAAAAGCAATTATTAAGAATTACTTTGCCCAACTCTATACCAATAAAACTAACAATTCTAATGAAACATGGATATTTACAAAAAGACTAATTCTCCAGATTAAGAGAACACAGGAACTAGAGCACTTAAATACTCATATCTTAGAAACAGGAATTGAACTCATTCATAAATGAACTCACTAAAGAAAAAAAAACCCAGGACCAGATGGATTTACAACACAATTCTACCAAACATTTAAGGAACAATTAATTCCAACAGAATTATTGGACTACATACACATAGACTATATAGACTTGTTTGAAAAAATAGGCAAAGAAAGAATCCTACCAAATTCTTTCTATGATACAAAAGCAGCATGGATACCTGAACCAGGGAAAGTCAGAAAAAGAAAACTATCGACCAATTTCTCTAATGAAATTTGATGCAAAAATTTTAAATAAAATACTGGCAAGAGAATTACCACACTATATCACAATGATCATACACTAGGATCAGGTGGAATTTATGGTACTAATGCAGGGATGATTCAATATTAGTAAAAACTGTAAGCATGCTTGACCATATTAAGCATAAGAACAGTAAAAATTATGTAATCATTTTAATATATACAGAAAAGGTTTTTTACAAAATGCAGTATCCATACCTGTTTTTTTAAACACGAGACAGGAACAAATAGAACTTTCCCTTAAATGATAAGTAGTATCTATACAAAACCAAGAGCAAGCATTATCTTAAAAAAAAAAAAAAGATAAGCTAGAGGGTTTTCCAGTAAGATCAAGAAAGAAGCAAGAATGTGCATAACAATTACTATTCAATATCATACTAGAAATGCTAGCTATAGCAATAAACCAGAAAAAGATACTGCAGAAATAAACATAGGCAATGAGGAAACAAACTATCACCTTTTGCAGACTATAATGGTTTATTTAAAGAACCCTAGAGAATCAACTAAAAAACCAATCAAAACAATTTCCGCTGTCACAGGATATAAAATAAACCAACACAAATCATTGGTATTTCAGTATACTGCCAACAAAACCCAGCAGCAGGAGATAGAAATAGAAATTCCATGTAGAACAGCTACAGATAACATAAAGGACTTGGGAGTCTACCAGCCAAGAAACGCACAGGAACTATACACAATTATAAAATATTCTGCACAAATAAAGAGTAATTGCTCAGGGGTGCCCTGAGTCAATATAAAGAAAATGGCAATACTACCCAAATAAACTTATTTATTCAGTGCCATACCAATCAAATTACCAAAAAATTGTAGAGCTAGAAAAAATAATAAAATTCATCTTGAGGAACACAAACAAAAAAAACCCAAGAATTTCAAGGGAATCAATTTTAAAAAGAAAGGGAGACTACTACTACCAGATCTAAAACAATACTAATGAACTGTAATTGTCAAAAACAATTTGGTACTGGGAAAGAAACAGAGACTGATTAGTGGAACAGAACAGGTACACAATATGCAGAAGTCAATGAGCACAGTAATGTAGCGTTCAATAAAAACCAACATTTCAGCGATTGGGGCAGGAACTCACTATTTGACAAAAACTGCTGTGAAAACTGGAAAGTAGCCTGGCAGAAACCCAGGTGTAGACTAGCATCCCACACTGTTACCAGAGATGCTCAAAATGTATATGTGAGTCAGAAATAAAGAGTGACATCACAAACAAATTAGGGAAACACAGAAAAAATTACCTATCAGGTCAGCACATGGGTAAAGAGTTTATGACCAAAGAAAAGATAGAGAGCCTCAGAGGAGGTAAAATGTGTAACTTTGATTACATACAATTAAAGACTGTGCACAAACAAAACCAATGCAACTAAAATTAGAAGAAAAGAAGGGAACTGGGAAATAAATCTTTGCAGTAAGTTTCTCTGACAAAGTTCTCATTTCAAAAATATATAGGTGTTTTGAGTCAAATTTACAAGAATAAGAGCCACTCTCCAAATGATAGTTAAAGGATATGAATAGCAGTTTTCAGAGGAAGGAATCAAAGCTCTTGTTAGTCACATAAAAAAGATCTAAACCATTAATAACTGGAGAACAGCAAATTAAAACAACTCTGAGCAACTTCCTCACATCTATCATATCATCTATCATATTGACAAAGATGAGAGAAAAGGAAAATGGCTAATGATGAATGGAGATATGGGGGGGAAAAGGTACCATAATATACTGTTGGTAGAGTTGTGAACTAGTTCACCCATTCTAGAAAGCAATGTGGAATTATACCCCAAAACTTTTAAACTATATAGAACCTCTGATCCAGGGATAGATTAGGGTCTGTAGCCTAAAAAGGAGGGAAAAAGTCTATGTACAAAAATATTTAAAACTGCTTTTTTTGTAGTAGCAAAGAATTGAAAACCGAGGGGATGCCCATCAATTGGGAAATGGCTGAACAAATTATGATATATGGATGTTATGGAATATTTTTTGTTGTAAAAAAATGATGGAATAGAAAGTTATAGAAAAACCTTGAAAGACTTACATAAACCTGATGCTAAATGAAGTGAGCAGAACCAGAAAAAAATATATACAGTAACAATATTCTAAAGATAATCAACTCTGAAAGACCTAGAAACTCCTATTATTAACACAATGACCAACCACAATTCCAAAGGACTTATGATGAAATATGCTATCCACCTACAAAAATGGAACTGATAGACTTTAGGGTGCAGACTGAAGCATATTTTCTATATACTTCCATTTTTTTGTTCCTTTTTTTTTCTAGAGGAAGGGCAGGTGGTTCTTGCCTTCTCAATGGGTAGAAGGAAGAGAGGATATAAAATAAAATTAAAATAAAAGAGAATTTAATTATTTGGTATATAAAAAGAGAAAAGGATTGTCAAGATATAGCATTTAGGGACACTCACGGTTAGTAGGTGTGACCTAGATAAATAGTATGAGCAGTCAGACAGATAGAAAGAGAAACCTAGATCCTAGAGATCATCAGGAGATGATCAATACTGTCAAATTACACAAGATAAATTAAGAAGGATGAGGATTGAGAACACGGCATTAGATTTGACAATTAAGTGATAAGTGGCAAGTTAGGAAAGTAATTTTCATGTGAATGATGAGGTTGGAAACCAGATTGTAGAGGGGTTAAGAAAATGAAAGGTAAGGTAGAGGCATAGAGAATGGATGGCTTTTTCACATTTAGCTGAGAAGGTGAAGAAAGATTAAAGATGACAGCTGGTGGACATTGTATGAGCTAATAAAGTCTTTTTTAAGGATGGAGGAGATGTGGACAGGGCTATTTCCCTGTTGTTTGTAAGCAGCAGAGAAAAAAACGATGGGTAGGGAGACAATGAAGATGAGAGGGAGAGAGGAGATGACTTATAAGGGCAATTTCAGTAATGTAATACCACCTAATAACGTTATTTTAGTGAAAGCAAAGTGTCTGACTGATATGTGATAGGTATTCAATAAAGGTTCATTAAATGAAATTGAAGGCATTTACTCACAATAGTTCCTCCCCACAAGAGAAGTTTACACTTATTTTATAATTTTTTAATATTTAGATATTCTGTCTCCTTATAGAACATAAGCTCTTTGAGGGCAAAGTCTGCTTCTTTTCTGTCTTTGTATCCTGTGCCTAGTGTGGTTCTTGGCACATATTAGTAATTTAATAAATGCCTGAATATCTTCTTTGTATTATTTGCCCCCACCAAAAGAAGGATTTATTTGGCCACATACTTAGAGGTGGTAAATACACCCAGCAATCTCTTGATTTTATATCTAATGGTGTTAAATTTCTTGGGTATTCACGTTGTTCCCTTTTCTTCCTCATTAGAATACATGAGTCCCACTTGAAATGGCAATACCCCCCCCCCCACCCCAGACCACCCACAGTTGTCATCCAAGGGGACAGCTCCTGTGGAGAAGTGGCCAGCTATACTCACTAACTACCAATCAACTGCTACTCAAAGGATGTAAGAACCAGGCAGACTGAAGCAGGAAGGAAGTAACATATACCAAAAGCAGGTCAAACCACCATCACCACTTTAACCACCAACTTTCCTTGCAACCCAATGGTGACAGCCCAAGACCCTGAGCTTCCAAGAACCTTGGGAATAGCAATACTTTAAGCCCCTTGCCTGCAGCCATCATTTTGGGAAGCAATCCCGATGGAGAAGCAGCCTTGCAACTGCTATGGATATTACACCGTATCTACTGAAGACCCGGAAAATAAAGTCCTTTGCGCTATCAAATGGTTCCACATCAGAAACTGATATGATTGTTATCAGTGTCCAAGTATCTATAAAAAGGGAAATATAAATCAAAACAACCCTAAGGTTTGACCCCACACTCTGCAAATTGGCAAAAATGACTCCAAAATAGCAACAGTTAGTGTTGGAGAGGTTATAGACACACTGACACATTGCTGGTGGAGTTGTGAAATGGTACAATCGATTTGGAAAGCAAGTGAGAATTACACAAAATAATGAAAATGTCCATGCCCTTTGAACCATACTTTGTTACCAGGCTTATGGCTCACAGAAGCTATCAATAAGAAGAAATTTCCCATATACACCAAAATATTTATAGCAACACTTTTAGTGATAGAAAAGAATTGGAAACAAAGTAAATGGTCACCAACTGGGAAATGGCTAAACAAACTGTGGTACATGAAAGTAACAGAATATTACAGTGTTGTAAGAAATCATGTGTATGATGAATACAGAGAAGCAAGCAAGATCTATATGAACTAGTACACAGTGAAGTAAACACATCAAGAAGACAGCATACCCAAAACTACAATATAAAAAGAATTGCACAACAAAAAAAATCAAAAGTGAATGTAACAAAATTATAAAGATCAAGCAGGAAACAAATGAAGAAATACATGAGAAGATACCCCCAACACACCCTCTTGTGAAGGTGAGAGATCCATAAGTGTTACAAATTGGACATGTTTGGGTAAATGGAATGATCAATTGTACTGATTTTCTTCCTCTCTAAAAATGCTATACTGAATGGCTCTCTGAGAGCCAACATGGGGAAAGACACTTGAGATAACAATGATAATGTAAGAAACAGAAGGCATGAATAAAAACTTATTAAAAATATAGACTACCAAAAGATAATTCGATCTCTGGAAATAACATTAAAGAAGTCATTTCCATCTGCTTTGCTCTTGTACACTCAAGGTTGATGAGACCTTTCCATCTGACTTGCAGCTGAAATCTTCCATATGCCTCCCCCATCAGAATGGGAGTCCCCTGAGTGTAGAGACTGTCTACTTTTTGGTTTGTATTCTCAACACTTAGCACAGTGCTTTGCACATAGTTAAGAGTTCAGTAAGTGCTTAAGTCATTCATTCAAAATGGTTTGTAAAATCAGAATTTCGCTCTTGAAAATGTCTCATCTCAGAGGGATACCACAGATAAGGTACAACTGGATTTCAGGAAAGAATTTGAAAAGAGTAGATTCACAAGTGGTTGAATGAAAATAACCAAGGCTGATTAGTAGGTGTTGACTTGAAGTGTCTAACGGAATGCTCTGGATATCTAAAGCATAGGGTTCTTGCTCTGTGCTGTTTCAATATTTTTATCAATGGAAGGTATAGGTTATCATATTTAGAGATGTCACAAATTAGAAGTCAACTTGTTGGATAACTGTTGAACCCCCACAGACTAGAATGAGAGGCCACATTAAAAATGAAGGGATTTCATAGGGATAGCTGTCAAACTCTATGCCTGGGTTTAAAAAAAAAGTCCCAAGAACAGTGATGAAGGTATAGCTAATCAAAGTTCATACAAAATAAAGCTGGGGTTTTAACAGACTGCATACCCAGTAAATTCATCAACTGTGTGATATGATAGCAGTGATAATCTTGCTGCAGTCATCCTACATGGTTCTGCCCTGGTCATATTATATCTCAATTCGTGTGTTCAGTTCTGGGTACAAATTTTTCAAAGGACGTGGACAAACTGGAATATATTCAATAGTGGGTAACCAGGTTGTCATGGAAATGGGGACTGGTGGCCATGTGATACAATTTGTCCTGAAGAAGAGAAACCTTGGGTGGGAGACATCACTGTCATCTAGTATTTGAAAAGTTATGATATGAAAAAGCAATTAAAACTTTTGAGGTATTTTTTTCTACAGAAATGAAATGTAATAAGCAAAAGTTACAGAGAGAAGATTACGCTACATGTAAAGAAAAAATCTCATTAACAGTTAGAGCTATCCACAAGAAGAATGGACTGTCCTGGGAGGAAGTGAGTTCCCCCTCACTGAAATTCTTCAAATAAAGGCTGAATGGTCATTTTATAGGGGCTGGAATTTATGACAGTTATGATCCCTTCCAATTTTAAATTATGAAATTTAATTTAGCTTCTTACTTCTTCTCTATTCTCAACAGATTCCTGTACCTCATATACAGATATTAGTTATTTCAAACATTCTTTCATATAGTTGTTGATAGTTTATATTTCTTCTTTTGAAAAATTTCTATTTATATCCTTTGTTCACTTATCTGTTGGGATTAGTTAGGGTCATTTAGAGGTCAACTTCACTGCACTTAGAAAGTATAAGTCCAAGATGTCTGTTTACCTTCGCAATCCATACTGCTGAAATTCAACTAAGCATTTCATGAGATTACGTCTTCATAGAGTTTTGCCGAATTTTGGCTGAGCCTTACCTTCTAATGCCCCTGGAAATCAGTGAAACTTTTTACCTGGCAAAATTCTCAGAGATTCTGGGATTCCCAAATAGTAGGTGGAGGTCTACAGGCAGAGTTCCAACTGGCAGATCTCCAAGACGGCTGCTGCTGGCAGGCCCCACTATCTATACCTGTCTTTTGTTTCTCAACAGGGATAGGAAGGAAGGAAGCACACAAGCCAGCAAACATGTGCCAGGTATATGGCACTATGTTCTAAGCACTTTACAATATTATACAAAGTACTATGTGCTAAGTATTTTACAAATATTCTCTCAAATACTATACCCGAGGAGGTAATTTTATCCTTTCCCTCTCTATCAATTTTAGAGTCAGCAACATCTCCATCTACTGCCATATCTTCATGGTACCATGAAGAACAGCAAACACACTGCACCAAAAAAAGAAAAACCAAACTCTGACTGGGTGAGATGAAGTGGCATGCCTAAGGTCAGGCAGCTACTTTGTAGGAGGGCTGGTACTCAAGTCTAGATCTCTTCATGCTCAGTTCAGAGCTCTGTCCCCACTCTTGGGCAAGGCAGAGAAATAGTAAGTTAAACTAAAGCATGCTTTAGTCATGAGTTTCTGGACGGGGGATTCAACTCCTAACTTAAACTTACCCTGGTGCCCACTGACCAGGCTTGTGCTGTCTCCCTTTGAGAATGATGAACTTTTCCCTTCTAAATCTGATTTCTCCAGCTGCTGGTTTGGATAATCACTGGGCTTTCTGGCAGTTCCTTCCGGCTTCTTTGAGAAGGAAACTGCCAATTAAAGTTACAATTAATTTCTCTCCCAGGACAAGGCCTGGCTGGAAAGGTAATGACCACCCAGAGAAAAGCCTGATGATTAATTTCCAAGTCTCATTTGGCTCTTCATCTTTCTGGGGCATGTGGTAGCTGGAGCATATTCTCACCCAGGGCTCAGAGTCATTTGGACAGAAACATGCAGTGACTCAAGGCAATTGTGTACAAAACTGATAAGTGGTAAATTTGGTCTCCCTTTCTGAACCCTTCTGCCCACTTTTAGCTTTCCCTTGGCCTCTTCCATTTTCTCTCCCTTTCATCTACGAAATCAGGGACACTAGGCTCCCACACTGCAAAGATCTGTCTCTTCAAGAAAAAAAGTGGATAAAGACTTTCTCACCAAGATATCTGGTACTAAATGTATTTACCTCTTCAATAGGCATTTACATTTTTAAAAAAAGTACAGCTAGAGGGTAAGGTTTAAACCAAAGAAATGACTCTCCAATTAGAGAATTTCTGGTCTTAGTTGAGGGAGTATTTGGGATAGAGGTCTCTCCAGCACCCCTCAAATAATATCCTAATACCTCTCTTTATCTCCTCAATCCAAACCCACTCCTCTAAAATTCTATATTTTACTTCCTTCTTTTTTTTAAGTTAAATTAATGAAATGTTTATCAATTTTATTGTTTTTTTATGTAGAACCAGCTCTTATTTTTATCTATTAGTTCAATAGTTTTCTTAATTTTAATTTCATTAATCTCTCCTTTGGTTTTCAGTATTTCTATTTTGGTATTTTTGGTTTTTTTTCTAGCTTTTTCACTGCATGCCCAATTCACTAATTTCCTTCTCTATTTTGTTCATGTAAGCATTCAGAGATAGAAAACTTCCCCTAAGAATTGCTTTCACTGCATCCCTTAAGTTTTGGTATGTTGTTCTATTATTGGCATTCTCTTGAATGAATAATCTTTCATATTTTAGTTGAAAACACCTCCATCTTCCCCATCATGCAAGTTCATGATACTGGAGTTATTCCAACTCTCCCCTCTCCCCCCAAGTTCAATTACTTGTCAAGTCTTCAATCCCTTTCCATCTGTCTTCTCCTTCCTACTCTCCACTCATATTTAGTTCAGGTCCTCACCATCTTTAACCTGGATCACTGCAGTATTCTTCAAACCAATCTTGTCACTTTTATTCCTCTCCTCTCCAAAATATATCCTCCACATAACTGCTGAAATAATCTTCCTAAGGCACAGATTGCACCACACTAATCCCCTGCTCAAAAGTATCTCTCTATTGCTTTTAAGATAAAATATAAAGGAAGTCTCAATCTCAATCTCAGTCTCAATCTGACTCTGATCAATTTACCAAGCTTATTTTAATACTATTCTTTCCTCAGCCCCTCCTCCCACAATCTCTTCATATATTCTGTGTTCTAGCCAAAATCGCATACATCCTATTTCTTATTTCCATTCATTCCCCCAGATTGTCTGCCAAGCTTGAGTGTATACCCTCCACATCTGGGCCTCTCAGAATCCTTATCTTTCCTAATGCCTCAGGTAAGGTAGTACCTTCAACGTGAATCCTTCCCACTATCCACCCATTGGCACTTTTGCCTCAATTTACCTTGTATTTATTTGTTTGTACGTGTGCCTTAACTTTTCAATAGGAAGTATGAGAAATGAATAAACAGATTATATCAAGTTCAATATCACTGTTCTTTGGATGAGCCTTTTGGAAAATGAGTTTGAATAAAATCAAGAATTCTGACTCTGGAAGATCTTACAGAATTTGTAGTCAACCCTTTCCTTTTACAGATAAGAAAACAAAAATGTGCAAAATAATGGTCATTAGCCCACAATGACTTTTTACAAGGAACTGATATAATGAAGGCAGAAACCAGAACCTACATCGTTGGAGTCCTGTCTTTAGGCTTTTTTCTGCCACAGAACAGAGAAAGTCATCACTCTTGCCACAGGCCAATGACCACTTGGTTTCCCAGGCTTCCTTCCAGTACCAGTCAAAATTTCATCTTCTATGAGAAGTCTTTCTTGATCCCTCTTAAAGCTAGCACCTTCCCCAACATGACTAATATGGAAATATGTTTTACATAATTGAATATATATATATAACCTATATCACATCACTTATTAAGGAGAGAGGGAAGGACAAAATTTGGAACTCAAAATTTTATTTAAAAATATAAATATTAAAAATTGCCTATCCATGTAACTGGAAAAAATAATGCTATTTAAAAGACAAAAAAACTAGTGTCTTCCTTCTATCAATTATCTCCAATTCTTCATCCCCTATGTATCTTGTCTGTGCACAGTTGTTTTGAAATTGTCTCCCCAGTCACACTGTGAGCTCCTGGAGAGCAGAAACTATCTTTGGCATTCCTCTACATCCCCCACACTCATACAGTGCCTGACATATAGTAGGCACTTAAAAATGCTTGTTGACTGACTGACCATTATCCCCTAGCCTATTAGTCCCCACCGGAGGAAATCCTTAAATCTTTATACCTCAGAAATATCTGCACCTTGAAATATGCACCTAAGTCCAAAAACTTAGAAAATGTTTACAAAAGGACTTTGGAAAGACCAGGAAAGTTAATTAAGTGTTAAATCATATAGGCAATGAATTGTCCAGATGCTAGTTTATTACATGAAACTGAATTCGAATGGAAAGACACTTTTCCCTGGATAAATTCATATTCTTCCACTTAGACCTTCCTCCTCCTCCAGCAATTCACTGTGCCATATTCATGACCCTGGTCTCTCCAAGTCTATGCTCCTTGCAGAGTATGAACTCTGCCAAGTCCCATCAAAGTGGAAAGACTGCCATTGTGGCAGTATGTCACAAAGGGCTGTGTGTCTCTTTTGCCCAAGAATCAATCTAGCTAAATTTGGAGAGGTTCAATTCGAGAAGCTGGCCCATCAGGTCATGAATTTTTCAGTCACAGAATCTCACCGAGTCTATCGATCAAAGTTTTGAGAGTTTGGGAACTGCATTCCTGAAGGAAGGAACCACAATAATTATATCATGGATCTTTATAATACGTCAGTTTTGGCTTAATCACATTTTAACTAACAAATTCTTAGAGGAAAGTATTTTAACTTCATAGGCTATCACTTTATTAAATGTTTTAACAAAACCTGTGATTTAATGGTATATAACATCATGGATTTAGAATTAGAAGAGATCATAGAGTTAATAATCTATTCTAATCCCCTTCATTTTGCAGGTCCTGAGAAGATGAAGTGACTTGCCCACAGTCACATAGGCAGTAAGAACCAAGGTTCAAACCCTAGTCTCACAATCCCAAGTTCAGGGCTCTTTGTAGGAAACTCCCCATAGGAAAACTTTTCCAAGGCAGACACTACTTATTTTCACCCATGCCTATGGCACTGAGAATTTAAGAGACTTGCACAGGGTCATGCACCCTGCATCTGTCAAAGACTGGCCTCCAACTCAAGGCTTACTGACTGAAGTTGATTCTCTCTCAACCTCTGGTAATTTCCTGTCATTCTAATCCTCATTATTTCCTAATAATGAAAGAGATCTAAGCAATTTCCCAAAGATTCCCAGTACTACAAGCAAAATGAGTAGGCTGATCCTAAGAGTAGGCTCCTGGCATTCTCTTTAAAAAAGTAACTGAGGTTAAGTGTCTTGTGATTTCTCCTGAGAGAGGGTCATTAATTGCACTTCTTTTGTGAGTTGGTGGCTAATTAATAGCTACTTGACCAATAGCATCAGTCTTCACAATGCTTCACAGGCTTGATGCTGAACAGAATTTTTAAGTGAAAATGTCAGAATTACGAGTTGCATACAAAATAGCACCCAAAGAGGTCCATGGTGAATTTCTTTACAAGAATTTCTGCCAACCAAAACAAAGTTTTCGTGCCACAGGAGTTTCTGAAAACCAAGTATATACTCCATTTCCTGTCTGCCTTGATGGATGAGTTGTAAAGTGCTGGGTCTTTCCAGACACACACAGACAGCACCCGTATTTTTGTGACTTTACTCTTTTGTCTGCTGATGTTTCCTGATTATGCTAAATTTGGTTAAGAAATGCAACTTCCCAGAGGTGATTTAATATTCAAGGTACGAACACAGGGAGAAAAATAATACAAGAAAGGAATCAAAGTTGCTCTCTCACTAGTCTTGGTGATTTAGAGGCCTCTCAAAGGACATTTTGGGAACTGAGTGACAGGCAGAGAAGCAGAAGGAATAGCGGGATGTTAGATACAACCCCTGAAGTTCTCAGGTACAACGTGGCAGCAGGGTGCGGCTTAGAAGTCTTTAGTTTTGAGATTCTGAAATTTGGTTCAGAGAATACTTGGTGAAGAACTAGTTTCCTTCACTTATCACTGCCTTTGAGGGCCTCCCCTCATTCTGACCACTTCCTCGTTGTTCTTTTCTTTAGCTATACTAGTGACTTAGCAGACAGAAGTGATTTCTGAAAAAAAAAAATTAAAGAGAGGGTATACACAAGCATAGTACTTTTCAAAAAAAAAAATCTGGTTATTTTTGGACAAACATGAAGGAAAGTTCCCTTGAGCCTGATACCAGTCTTTTCCAGGCATAGCCTTATTTCTTCCGGGCTGACCAGCTTGAATTTTCCTGGATGGCACACATGGAAACACTGGGCATGGACAGTATCTTGTAGAGACAAGAATGTTCACCCGTTCTCCCTGACACACGAGTGCCAGGTCTGAACTCATTCAGTGACCCTTTCTGTCCTGAACTCATCTGAACTCATGGTGATTTCTGGCCAGTCACATACTAGGACTGTCTCTATGTATAAGCAGAGGAGGGAATTCAAAGATTAGGAACTGTAAGCATTAGAATGGCTCTCCAAAGTCACCAAAGCACGCCATTGGCTGAAGGAGAGCCCCTCTATAAGACATCCACTCGGTGTTTTGTTCATTCAACTAAACCACAGTCAACATAGTCTCATTTGTACTCCCCCTGCCTGATCAGAATCCATTATTCCTAGTCCTGACCACTAATACAATAAGTCTAAATGACAAAATTCAGGTATTTGAAGACAGGCATAATGTGCTTCCTACTCCCAAGATGTTCCTTCTCTGGACTAAGCACTCAGAGCTCCCAGAATCCATGGTTGTATTGGCACTGTCATCACTATCCTGGTCATTTGCTTCTGGATGAATCCCAACCTGTCAGTGTATTGAAAACATGGAACCCAGAACTGGGTACATTGTCTGACCAGGGTAGAGATAGTAGGGGTTGGGGGTGGGGAAGTAGGTTGATAATGAGAGAGAGATAGACAGACAGAGATAGAAAGATGAACTATTTCCCTTCTCATTCCCTTTATATTCTCTATAATTACAGACATGATATTCATGCTGCAGATCACAGTAGCCCTTTACGTAGACATGCATCAGTGCTGAACTTGCAATCTGCTAAAACTTTTTCTGTCCCATCTTCTTGCACCAGGAGAGTTTATTTTAGAGAGGCAGCTTGGGATAGTGGCATGAAAGCTGGACTTGATATCACTAAGTGGAAGCTGAATGACTATTCTTTATGCATGTTGAGAGAGAACTCATAATTTGAGTGGGTATCCTCTGAAATCCTTCCCAATGCCAAGATTCTATTACTGAAGACAGAGATTCTCAATTTTTTCTTATGGACAGAGTTAACATCTACCTTCCAGGAATTTCCATCCATTTGTTCTAGTACCCAGACTGTGTGAGTTATAACTACATTTACAAAATCCTTTCCCTGGCCGGGCCTCTTAACAAAAGCATTGCAGCAAGGCCCAGGTATAATCCTCTTCAAGCTATTTCTCAACAGTGCTCCCCACCCTCCCACAAAAGTGAACTTTGAAAGTTATTCATCCTTTCTGCCCCAAGGAAGAAGTTGGCTTTGCTGCTCAATAAATCAGTTCAGCCTTGTTCTTGTAACAGGCTGCTCCATAAAACGTAGGAAGATGTTACAATACACCTAATAACTTACATTTGAATAGATGGTGTCTGCAGTCTACAAATCGCATCCCTACTCACTTTCAAGATTCTTCTCAAGACTCACCTACTACAAGAGGCTCTTTCTGATCCTCCCTACATCACCCCACTTCTATTTATATCTATTTTGCATCTGCTTACATAGGTACATGTTATCTTCCCTGACAGAACCTAAGTTCTTTGAAGGCAAAGTCTGATTCCTTCAGTTTTTGTATTTCCAACAGATGTACATAGTTGTTGTGGTCAGTTGTGTTCATGACCCTGTGGACTATAAGCTATTCACGGCTTTTTCTTGGCAAAGAAATTGGAGCAGTTTCCCATTTCCTTCGCCAGTGGATTAAGGCAAACAGAGATTAAGTGATTTGTTCAGGATCACATAGCTAGTAAGTATCTAAAGCTAGATTTGAACTCAGGTATCCCTGACTTCAGGCCCAGTGGTATATTCACTGAGCCACCATCTGCCTCATATGTACATAGAAGGCACTTGATAAAAGCTAGTTAATGCATTAGATCTTTACAACTACCCTGCAGAGCAGCTATTACCATCCCCATTTTACAAATCTGGAGACATTCTTACAGGGTTTATTTGCCCAAGGTCACACAGCTACTGGCAGAGGTAGGGCTCTAATCCAATACTTTTCACCACCCAGTAGGTTACGAAAGAGACTACAGAGTCATTTCGTCCAACCCACACAAGTTTACAGGTGTGGAAACTGAGGCCCAGGGAGGTTTAGTGACTGCTCAAGCTTCACACAGGCATGAAGTATCAGATATGGGATTCGAAATTTTGCTTGCAGAGCTAGCGTTCTTTCCACTGCCCCAGGCTGCCTTCCTCCACGGACTGCCTTAGCATACTTCTGTTCATAGAAAGCTATCCACTTCAATCAACAAGTCTTTACTGAACAGCTCTGGTGTGCACAGCATGGAGAAAGAGACTTGGTTCACTTTCCTCAAGAGGTTTGTGTTCCACCTGGGAGAAAATATTAGTACTCAAAAGGGAAAGAGAGGGGAAGGGAAGGAAGAGGAGGAAGCAAGCAATATAAAACTAGGTGCCAAAGTTGAGAGGTGCTACTTCCTCTCCTAACAAGTGCCCACAAATAAAGTAGCTGCTGGTTGGTATCGGAGAAAAGCAGCCAGACCACTAAGCACATTGATCTTCTGTTTCTCACACCACTCATCTAAATCAGGCAGGGTTTCCTGGGCTGTAAAAACCATTCAGAAGACCACACAAAATATCTAGACATCAACTAATTTAGGTAGTGAACTGAACAGATTGTAGTTCGTTACATTCAATGAAATTCACATGGAATGATATTTAATTTCCTGGGTTAGTTCAGATCCTTCCATTTAAGTCCTACACCGATGCTTTCAGACTAGTTTTTCCCCGATCTTCTCTGTTCTAGCAACTCATTTTTTAAAAAATTCCATTCATATACAAATCACACAGGAAAGATAAGGACTCCATGAATTTAAGTTACAATAGCTATTCACTTCTATATTACAGGTATATTCCCTAAAAATTTTACTCCAAAGTTTAAAGCCATATAAAAAACAGGAGCTGCCGAAAGTGTAAAAAGTATTATTATTATAAAACATGGTTTACCTTATCTCCTAGAAGCCTCTAGGCAAGGCACAGGTTTCTGATATCAAAACTACTCTATCCAACTCACAAAATCCAAGGCCAAATGGAGAGCCATTGCCAGAAGATCTTTCAAAGCTTAGATAGTTGCGATTTTCCCAAGATACCTCAGTAAGAGGTAAGCAAGTTGCAAAAGGGTGTGAATAATGGGGCGGGGAAAAATAAGAGGACCATAGATTTGGGGCACTTATCGAGGAAATGGTTTTTCTACCTGCTATGACCACTGGATCCCTGGCTTACAATAGCAATTGGCCTGATTCTGTAAATTCCCTAACCTGGCATGCCCACTATCCAAGATGGCTAGGTCCATCTCTTGTGTCACTACCTGTTCTGTGTATAACTTGATTCTTGGAAAACTGCACCCTGCTTGGAAGGCTTTGGGATTGAAAGTCATCCATAGTATGACATAGGGCTAGGTTCCTTGAAGGATAAAATCCTATTCCCCAACTTTCAGTAATACTATACTCACTTGGGATCCTGAGGCCTTCCCTTACCCTATGGGAGTTCTTCCTTAGCCTGGCCCTGCCCTGCTCAAGGAAGGTCAATAGAAAAAGTGTTACAATTGGAACTGGAGAACATAGGTTTAAATCCTAGTTCTGCCACTTGCTAAATGTGGGACCCAGGACAAGCCCCTTGACATCTCCAGGCCTGTTTCCTCATATGCAAAATTAAGAAAGTAGACTGGATGACCATTTCTAAAATATGATCCTATGCTGCCTTCTTGTGTCTGATAGCTTCCCTGAAATTTTCCTCCTCCTTCCTGTAACACATACACACTTGCCTGGTACACACACACACATACACACACACACACGTGCCCCCTGAGCCTGAATTACCTCTTACAGACTTGCCAAAGTCACATACAAATGAAGCAAGTGGAAAACAACATGAGACTATACAATTCAGTACAAAATTGCACGTTCATATAGTAAACAGAAATTTAGAGAAGGGAGCTCAGCAAAATTTGGAGTCATCGAGATGTTAAGAGCAGCAGAGAAGACTTTAAGCATGATCTGCAGAAGGAAGGCAGAAGCTGTGGCCAGCAGTCCGAAAGAGAATAGCAGTCTCTCTCTTCCTCATCTTCATTAGAGTAATGTCAGCAGGAGCCATCAAGCTTCCACTGGTGTCTGAAACTGGTCTTTACCAAGTCACAGGCAGAACCCTATATAACGGAACAAATGTGCTTAGAAGAGAGAGAGTAGAGGCAACTGGGATCTTTCCTACTGGTCTGTGCTACTCTGACAACTGCACCACACAGTAGCCTTCTAAGTACAGGAGAGTTTCCTGCCTGACTTTTTTTTTTTAACCTAAGGTCCAGAGTACTATCTAAATGGAAAAAAATCTAATTGCAAAAAAATTGCATATGGACAGGTCAGGAGCTCCTGAGTATTTTTTCCCTGTGTATCTGTTGAACATTTCTATTTTCCTACATGAATTTCCCTGAGTCAAAGTCTTTGGTTGTGGAAAATGTCACAGTTTCAGCTGTGATGGATATCACAAGGTCAGCAGAAAACTTTTTTTGGATAATTCAGTACCTTCTGAACCTTCTTTCTTAGAGCACATCTGGAGCAGAGCTCATGATACTCTAACGTTAGGAAGACCACATGGAGAAAATGAAATTTGAGCTGGACCATAAATGATGAGTATGTTTTAAAGAGGTGGAAAGGAATGGGATAAGACAGACCAGATGGACCTGGAGAGAAAAAAAAAAATTATCAAGTGTTTTCTAGAAACATTTACTTGCTTTACCACTTAAATCGGAAATCATGGGTCCAGTCCCTGCTCTTTTCCCTTACATGCCTGGCACTAAACTAAACATTGGAGATAGAAACACAAAAATGAAAATGGCCCCAACTCTCAAGGAGCATCAGAAGAAATTAAGTGGCATCCAGGGTCAAACGGCTAGTGTTCAGCACAGGCTAGACTTGAACTCAGGTCTTCTTAGCTTGAAGGCAAGCTTTCTATTCTCTATGCCACATAGGAGACACTTTAAAAAATGCTTCTTGATTGATTAAAACTGATACTACTCTAGACAGATGGAGTTGGTGTCGGGAAGACCTGAGTTCTAATTCTGCTTCTGCCTCAATTTCCTCCTCTGAAAAGCACCTAACTTAGAGAATTGCTGCGGGTTCAAAGCAAGGAGCTTACCTTCTAATGGGGGAGTTACCATGCAGCCTATAAATATACACAGAAGATATACAAAATAAGAAAAGTCAGTTTTAGGGAGAAATAGCACCAGCAGCTGGGGGAGTCATGAAGTCAGCATGACGAGTCTGATGTCCCTCCAGGTATAAGCTTAATTAGAAGGATACAACTTCACTCTTACCACCCTGTACTCCATCCCTCAGCCACCATCTTGATAACTGCCAGGCTATAAAGAATACTAGGTGAAGAGGTGTGACTATTTCAATGCAATCTATCTCTATTACAGTAAAATTAATGAAAACCACTGCTCTGATGACAGCAAATCAGAATGCCTTCTTTGTGGATAAAGAGGAATGCACATCAAAGATCAGGGTCAAATGGAAGAGCAGGAAATCTCCATCTAGGACAATTAACTTGCAGTCAGTCTGATATGCAGGGGAATTGACTGAATGACCTAAAAGCAGAATTCTTACAGGGGTATTAAATAATGATAAATGAAAGTCAGTAACCCACCACTGGAGGCCTACATTACTGTGCACAAAGCCAAATGGTGATGTTCTCCAAATGAAGGAGGGAGAAAACCTTCAGTCTTCAACAGAATCCCAACTTCCTTCCCACATTCCTACTTAATTCCTTCTATTACTTCCTATCTCCCCAACAACACTAAATAAGTCACTTAATAAACCTGGAGTCTCAGTTTCTTGATCTGCAAAAAAGGGCTAATTCTTTGCCATTCCCTTCTAGTCAAGCTTGTAAGATCTAACTTTACACTATATTACTACCTTTCACACATACTGTGCCCAAGCCAAATTGGCCCTCTTAATATTATTCCTATCATCCACTCCATCTCTCATTTTCATATCTTTCTCTTGTGCCTGGAATGCATTCCCTCTTTTAATTTACCTACTTATGAGACCTTAAGGACTTTAGCTTGAAAAGCTACTGCATCCTGGGCCATCTTCAGTTGTCCTGATCTATCTCTGGTAACTGGACCCAGAAGGCTCTAGAGAAGGAAGTGAGGCTAGTGATTTTTCACAGCCCCTCCCCTCACTTAAATCCAATTGCCTCATATGTCATGGCATCACCTCCCTAATGCCATGGTTCTCTTGCAGAACAAAGGATAAACTGAAACAGTTTTGCCTTCAAAGCTCAGTTCCAGGGCTACCCTACACTACAGCTTTTCCTAATCCCCCTAAGTAAGCTTGTACTTGTTTTGAGTTTGGTTTCAATACATGCATACATGAACATGTTGTCCCCTCAACAGAGTGGTAATTTCCTTAGGGAAGGCACTAACACAATCTTGTCTTTATATCTCCAGTACCTAGCACGTTGCCTGACACATAGTAGGTGTCTGATAATTTTTTCTGTTGACTGACTGACATAAGGGGGCTCTCGGTGTAGTGAAGGGAATGAATGTTCTGCCCAATATCTGGTTCTGTTGCTGCTTATTTCCTCCACTTCAAAAATGCCATCTATTCCACTGCTTCTCATACATTCACAGCATTTGCCTCTCTCTGAACCCTGCACACTTTCCCATCCCCCACCAATCTCAAATTCAATCCCACTCTCATCTCTGCTTTCAGAATTACTTCTCAGGGCAACTGGCCTTAATGAGACTAACACGGACTACAGTCATTCTACACAAGGAAAGGAAGTAAAATCCATTAGCAGAACAAATGTCCTTTAACCCATGTGTACAAAGCAAGTAGTATATAATGTGACTTCCATTTCCTGGATTCCAGTTGGGACATTTGGGACTTTTTTTCTCTTCTATAAGTTTGAACTTTACTTGAAGCTCAAGAGGAAAGAGCACGAGAGTGACCGGATGATTGACTGCTCAGACCAAGCCACATACACGCTGTTAAAGAATACTTCATGCTCCTTTCCTGGCAGTCTTTTTAGTTCCAACAACACAGGGCTTTAGACAGAAGATACCCACACTCTCAATTGCCCTCCACGGTAGAAGATTGAACATCCATCCTTTTCCTGTAGTACCCATCACCATCTGGAAGGGAAGGGAAAGCCTGGGATCCATCACTCAAAATGAGCCCTGTCTCTCTAGTTTGTATATTGATGGCAATTTTGAAGAACTGGACTTCTCATGCACTCTTCATTCTTCTGTCAAAATCTAGGCCATTCCCATCTTCTCCTCTGACTTTATTTCTTTTTCTATCTGTCACCCCTGAGGTGGCCTGCTTTGCTTCCCCAACATTCCCCAATCACCTTTTTCACCTTGCCATGGTCAAAGAGACACTCCTCAAAACAGAAAAAAAGTGGCCCCTGTATCAACCCAGGCCTTTGAACCCAAGTAAGGCTTTAACACTTGGGGCCAAAAACAAAGAAGCAGACAGTTTTGTGGGCTATCACCCCTATACCCAAGCCTTTGTCATCTTCTGAAATGTTCACTTTTCCAAGTTTCTAATTCAGAGCTGCTTTCAAAGCTTGGGATTCATAGTTCTATTTTGTCCTATTTTCTGCTCAGGAATGGACTCAAGTCAGTGCTGTAAGCTGTGAGAATGAGAGTGAGCTGCACTAGCTTGATCCAGGGTTCTTGGATTCAAATGGATGAAGAACTTGTTGCTGGTCCTGAAGGCCACTCCTGAGTAGAAGTCAACGTTCTCCAGGATCGGGGAGAGAGTACTGGAGAAAAATGAATCAATCCTTAATGGAGCACCTAACTGCGTGCCAGACACCATTCAGCTCTGGGTTATATAAGAAAGACACTCCCCCCCCCCCTCAAAAAAAGCAGCCCTTGCTCACAAGGAATTTATATTCTAATAGGGGAAGGAACCTGAAGATAATTAGGTAAATATAATATACACACAGAATAGATGTAAATTAGCTTTAGAGGGGAGGATACAAGAAGCATTGGGATTCAACACAAGAAATTAAAGAAACAATGTTCTAACCTTTCCAAATCTGGAAAGATGCCACTGGTAGTTCTGAAGCAGAAGGCTAGGGATCAGACACTTCTGAATGTCATAAAGAGATCAAAAGACCCTCAATTACAAGGAAATCTGAAGGAACTCCCCCCAAAATGACTCCCATCACTATCCTCTCACAAAACAAGATATTTTGCCTTTCACAAGAAAGATCAGAGAATTAATTTCACCCATGCAATGAATGGGGAGACTGGAGAAGTTCCAGAGACATCATGTCCTCCAATATCCAAAAAAACAATTTTCACTTCAACACCTAATTGTGTGGCTCCAATGAATATACTTTAATGCTTTAAAGAAATCCATGACTTCATCAGTGTGATGTCAATGTGCCTTCCTTACTTGATTTCATAAGATTGTGGATTCAAAAGAAAGCCTCCCTCCCTCCCACCATAATCCTTAGAAGAGTCCATAAGTCACAGAATGTTGATATAAAAGGGAACAAAGAACCACAGAATTATCAAATCCAACAGCCTTGTTTTACAAAATGACACCACTGAAAGACTGTTCAGGTGACGTGACTTAGCCACAGTCAAACAGGTACTAAGTCACCTCCTCTGTTTGACCTTCCTATCCACTTCTCTCATTTTACCTTATGTCATAGGTATTTATGTACATCTATCCCACCACAAGACCGTAAGTGCCTGGAGGGCAGTAATTCTCTTTGTTCCCTGCCTCCCCCAGAACACGATACTACACACAGTAGTTATAAAATAAGTACTGCAACAAAACATAGAACCAATTCATCATCCAGTGTCCAACATTTGAGTGATAAGCCTCCCTTAAACTTTAGCTAGACTGAGCCTCAAATAAGAGCCACACAGTCTGTTACCAGACTAACAGCCAACTTTCCTAGTTTATAAGGATTTAGGGAATTCCAGTTGCAAGGGTCCTTAGGAGTTCACCTAGTCTAGCCCCTCCACTTAGGACAAGGTTAAGAGACTTGTCAAAGGTCACTATGCTAAGAACTCAATAAAGAATCCCATTTTGTCCCAGAAGTGTGAGGTTTGAACCCAAACCCTTTGACTTCAAATCCAATGTTCTTTTCACTGCACTCACTTAAAGTAACTCCTGGGAATATCCAAATCAAGATGAATTGGTTAGTGACAACCATGAAGAGGGTGGAGTGTGGTCTGAATGAAGGGGGGAGGGGAAGCTTGGAAGATGAATAATAAACAAGAGACTACACTGGCAAAGAGACAGATCAGATACTCTCATAGCTTTTCCCATAGCTGATTTCAGAACCTTTGACTAAGTAATTATATTCCTTCAACTGTACTCATGCAGCCTGAACTCATTAGAGGATCCAAAGCGTTCCTATCTCCTCCCGCAATGGTAATGCCATTTAGAGAAGGGGAGTAAGGGGTGGGGGGGAGCAGTTCCAGATAAAAGGGCTGAGGGAGAGTGGTGTCAGAGTCAAGGAGCTGAGCGCTGCAGCAGGAGGCCTCGATGAGCAATGGAAGCACAATGATATGGGCTTGGGGGCACTTCCCTGCAAAAACTGCTTTAAGAAGGATGACATCATGACTTGATACAACTGTGACTACATTAAGCCAGTGCAATTACCTATAATCCATTTACAGTGTATCTGCCTAGTTATTTTTAGATACTTTATTGAGAGTTATCAAGAAAGAATAAGACTCTATCTGGCAAAGACGTCACCAGGTCCAGCTGTTTCCCTAAAAGGTGGGGCTTGTGAACTGGATCCTGAGGTTGTGTTGACTCTGTGTGATCTTCTCCCCTCCCCCCACAATCTGCCTTCAAAGATGGGCTTCTCTGGAATCTTTACTATATTGGCCAGTAATGACAACACTCCCTGGGGTGGCAGGGAGATGGGCAGCATGGAGAAAGTTCAATTGGAGAATGGTTTCTTGCCTTTGGTCTGCTTTCAGGACTCTTTTCAGCTTATAAAGGAGGTCTAGGTTAACTCCTATGGTTTTGATTTCACCTGCAGGCTCTTGCCTCTTCACTTTTACTGAGATGAAGGATAAACTCATCTGCTACAAAGAGGGTCTTGGGGATTTGGACAGCTATAGAAATTAAATTTGGGGAGAAATTTAGAGCTAGGAGAACAACTGCTCCTATAGACTCAGGACAACCAAGGAGAAATATTGCCAGCAGAGCCAGGAGCTTACAGTCTGGTTAGTCTTGGAGTCATGTAATCTGAGGTACAAGATGGCCTTGGGATGTGGAAACTCTGAGTTCAGATCTGGCATTCTGAAAATGTCTGTTTCCCACAGGACTGATACCTGGCATGTGCCCTACAGTTTATAAGTTTGGCTGACAGCAAAACCTAGGGAATAGGACCAATAAACAAATAAATAGATCGACTGACTGGTTATAACTTTGTCCCTCTCTCATTCATTCCTCTCAAGCTCCTTCCTCACTTCTAGAGAAAAGGGATGAAAAACCTGTTATTTAAGAGACAAGTAATGTTCTCTTGAACATTGCCAGGAAACTTGTTTCTCCCTCTGTCCCAGTCTCCTGCCCCCACAACTGCCCCAGCTTATTTTTTTCCCCCACAACTATTATAAGGCACTTCCCCCAGCAGGTTAGGATCTGGACTCTGCTTGCCATTTTCCTATTACTATGAATCTTTAGAGACTTGGGTGGGTACATCCCTCCACTGAAATGGAACAGGAAAATGATACCTCCATAACAACACCAACAAGGCTTTCCCCATCTCCCAGTAACCTGCCTTGAATCCCAGGTCCAGGAAGTAGGAGGTTTACAGGAGACAACAGATGTGGGAGCCAAGCACCCAGGAGAGTGCCTCTCATGGAGGGACTGTTATGATGTCAATGGACAATGGTTACCACACCCTCACTGCTCTGGTGGGGCCTGCTGGATTTAGGAGATGAGCTCTTTCGTTTTGTTTCACATTAATAAGAACCATTTGAGCAAAAAAATAAACATAGGTGTTTGCTCATGCAAGTCCACCTGCTCTCCCCCACCTGCTTTCCCTCTAGCTCAGAATGAGGCCCCTTCACTGGCAGGGGACCTATTATTCATTCACAACAGGGCTCAGTTTCCACTGATGTCTGAAGTGGAAAGCTAGTCTGGTTCTCTTTCGATTTTAATTCTATACCCTCCCATTTCTTAAGAGTCGGAGATCCCACCCCACCCTTTCTCTCTCCTCACCTGTCTCCTTTCCCTTCTCCCCAGTTTAGGTAAGCATCGCAAAGATTAGGAATGGGGTTGGGGATGAGTGGGTAAGAGAACACATGGCAAAAATTCTTTAAAAAATCACTCCATTTCGTTCCCACCGTTCTCCCTCTCTACCCACCTCATTTCCATTTTCCTCTCCTTCTCTCTCACACACACCAAGTCTTAGGTTTCTGAGAGCTGGGAACTGATGGAATTCAAAGTGACCACTAAGGTCTTTGGGGGATGCTATAAAAATGGTCTGTGAGGGTCACCCACGTCCCCTCGCATGGGCTGCCTAAAACATCAGACTGAGATGTCAGAGCATAGATACAATCTCAACAATTTAAGCAACCTTAGGAGCTCACCAGCCCAACAGTCTGCCTTTAGGTAGATGGATATTATTATATTCTTATTATAGCCAAGAAGAAGCAGTTTGGGGGAGTAGTTAGAAGGTCAGGCAGTGTCAGCATGATCTGAGAACAAGCTCTGCCCCGCTAACACACACCCCCCTCCAGTTCACACCTGTTGTGGTAGGGCTGGGGCGGGGGGGGGGGGGGGGGGGGGGGGGCGCAGGGAGACACACATGCAAGGCTTAGTTCTCCCAGACAATTCTCTGACATAAATTCTCGAAGTGTGATGACCCCTGAGGGTCCAGTCCCTGAAACCCCTTAAATTACTATTTTTGTAAAAATACTAAGACATTATTTACCTATCAAAACGTCCCTTGCTTTTCCAATTCCAGAGCTACGTAAGACCAAATTTCATCATATACTCTGTCCCAAAAGTCCTAGTGCAGCTTTCATAGTTTAAAACTGCACTAAAATGTTTGGGATACTCTATATTTTAACTATATAACAATTGCAATTTAACAATAATAATTCAGCTGTAACAAAATAGCATTTAGATAGTGCATTAAGGTTTGCAAAATGTTTTATAAATACTGTCTCATTTGATTTTAACATCTCTTGGAAATAAGTGCTATTATCACTATTTCACAGATGAGGAAACTGAGGCAAATAGAAGTTAAATGATTTGCCCAGGTCATAAAACTAGTAGACGCCTGAGGCAGAATTCAGATGTAGGTCTTCCTAATATCAAGTCCAATGTTCTATCCACTACACCACCTAGCTACCTCAACACACCATAACAGATTGCATACAAAAGATTTGAGAATCCAGCTGTCTTCTACTAAGCCAAACATTAAAGAAATGTGCATAATATGTCATTATTGTTATTTTTTTGTTTGTTTTGGAAAATATTTTATTTCACAAAAAAAAAAATTCAGCGCAGCTATGAAATAGATTATAATGATAATAATGATTATAACTGACATCCATAAAACCCTTCAAGGTTTTGAAAACGCTACAATTATTTCATTTGATTTTCACTAAAGCCTTGTGAAGTATGGACAACTATTCCCTTCCCCATTTTACAGGTAAGTAAAAAGAGGTCCTTCCTTACCCAAGTATCACACAGTTATTACTAAGGGTCTGCTGAGGGATTCTTCTTGAAGACTCCGGCCTCGTATCACCTAGGTAAGTTTCAACAAGTTATCTGAGAAACACACTGGTCAAGTGACTAAACCAAGGTCACCTAATATAGTTTGCTTTTACTCGTCCTTTGGTTTTATTTTTTGAGGGAACTTTTTCTAAGAATGCAGATCTCCCCCTGCTCTGCAACTTACTGAATTACTTAAGGCATTCCATTGGTACTACATGAAAAAAAAACTTCACGGGACTTCTCTGAGCAGTCCTTCACCTTCTCCAGTCCTCTAGTTCTTCAGGGAGGAACAAGGAACATAGTGATTTCTGTATCTCTTTAAAATTCAGAAAACTTTGATGCAACTCTGAACCTCAGGGACAAAAGGAAAATAGTACAACTAGAATTACCACCATCCCTCACTAGATTATCTGCTTTGAGGGAAGGGAGTGTCTTTTGCCTCTTTTTGTATCCCCAGCCCTCAGCACAGCTCCTGGAACACAGTGGGTACTTAATAAATGTTGTTTGATTGACTGATTACAAGTGACGAAGCTGAGGCTCAAAAAGTTAGAGTGATTAGCCCAGGGATGGGGAGCCTGCAGCCTTGAAGTCATCCTCTAGGTCCTCAAGTCCAGCCCTTTGACTGAATTTAAACTTCACAGAACAAATCACTTCCATAAAAGGATTTGCTCTGTAAAACTTGGACTCAGTCAAATGTTTGAACCCAAGGACCTAGAGGGCCACATGTGACCTTGAGGCTGTAGGTTCCTCATCCCTGCATTAGCCCATACAATTACTGATTGTCCAGGCCAAAACCGCAGCCCTAAGTTTTCTGCCTCCAAATCCAGAGATTGTTCACATGTGCCCTTCTGCAGAGTAAATACAGGCTCTACTCAGCTTTTGTCCCTGAGAAATCCAAGGTCTCCTGCACAACCTTTCTGGGTAGGAGCCGGGCTGAAACTAAAGGCAACAAGGTTACCCATGCGGGAAGCAAGAAGAGAGAACATCCCACTGTACCCCACCCCCACACTTCCTGTGAAGTTTACAGTTGGTTAAAAGGTATATAAAAGACAAGCCGAAAATGTAGCATCACGTATCACATTAGGCTATGGTACAAAATAAGTCTTAGGATGGTTAATGTAGGAACACATTTTTTTTCCTTCCCAGACATCATCCTACCCAGCTGGTAATAAATACTGGAACAGTCTGGAGCTAGCAGAGGTTACCTAAGTCAGCATCACCATTTTATGAAGAACCTTAGATCCAAAGAAGACATGAACTTGTCCAGGGTCACACAGGCAGAAAAGGACTGAACCAGGAAAGAAGTTGCCTCCCTTTATTTCATCAATCTCCCAGCCAGTCTCCCTTGCCTCTAGGCTCTCCAGCCTCTAATCCATCCTGACAGCTGCCACATTAATCTTTTTAGAGCATAGTCTGTTCATGTCACCACTCTACTCAATAAATTTTAGTGATTCACCAATTGCCTTGATGTAAAATATTTAGCAATTAAAGCTCTTGGTAAGACTGGCCCCCCGTCCATCCACAATCTTCAATTACTCTGTGTTTGAAACAAACTGGCCCACTTGTTCCTGGTACACAACATTCCAGTTTCTTGCCTCCATGTTTCTGAATGGGCTATCCCCAAGACCTGTAATATTCTTACCTTCTTACCTATAACCCTTGGGAACTCCTATTTCCCTTGGAGACACATTTCAAGCATCACCATGATTAACTGATTCTTCTTACTTGCCCCAACTGTTAGTGTCCCTTTCTAATACCTGTGTATTTATTTTCATATGTATCCCATATTTACTAATTTATCAACGTGAAGAGTTCTCTGGTAGAATTTAGCTCCTGGAACTGAAACAATTTCATTTTTTTCTTTGTATCTCCCAGACCTGTGCTAAATAAATGCTTTCTGGTTTATTGATTTCATCTAGTTAGAAAAATTCACCCTATTTTCTTCTTTCTTGTAGCAGTCAATATTTTTGAACCTCGAGGTTCAAGCTTTCCAGACAGAAGCCACTCACTGGCCTTTTACTCTTCCACTTTGAGGTCCAAACCATGCAGAACATAAAATGTGATGAAAGCAGGGAAAGAATTGCTCATTTTGTGTTCAGAGGCATATTTTCTAGTTCCTGCCAGGTGCTGAAGGAAAAATCCACAGGAAGAGTCTTATAAGAAACAGCCATGTTACAATGCTTTACAGCAGATCCGACTGTACTGCTCCAATGACTAAAAAAGTCCAGCCCAAGTAAACAGCCTCCAAATGCCTGCCTCTAGATAAGAATAATGCCTGCCTATAGCACCTCCAGCCACGGAAATGTCCAAGCCTGGAACCTCAAAGAGATTAAGAAACCATAAGAATTGTCCCATACAGTATAGATTTCTATCCCAGTCTGGGTTTGTTTGTTTGTTTTTAATGACCCAAACAGGATAGAGACGAACAACTCTCAGGGCTAGGTCAGGTCTTAGCTAGAGATACTGGGCCTCTCCCTTAACTATGCATTTGTCAATCTGGCCCCTTGTTACCATGAAACTCCCATGACAACTTTAAGAGATGATCTCTGAGGGCTGGACCAGCAGGGCTGTCACATAAAGGAGACCAGAGTGGGAATTTCATCTCTCCTGGGTCTGGACAAAGAAGCTTGAGGGAAGAAATCTCTGTAAAAGAACACGCAAATTCTGTCAATGTTAAAAACTCTTTCCCTATCAATTAATCAACACGTAGAAACAGGTGGTACAGTAGATAGAGTGTTAGGTCTAAAGTCATAAAGACTTGAGTTCTAATTGGACCTGAGACATTAGCTTTGTGGTCACGGACAACTCACGTTTCTGTTATCTGCCTGAGCTTCCTCAACTGTAAAATGAGGATAATAACACCTACCCTCAAAGAAATGTTGTAAGGATTAAATGAGGATAATATTTGTCAAGTGCTTATTAGCACAGTGCCTAGAGAAATAAACAATAAATGCTTGCTTCCTTCCTCTCTGTGTGCCAGGCACCGAGGGTACCAAAACCCAAGTGAGACACTTCCTGCCCTTACTTAAAAGGAGCTTGTATATTACTAAAATTGTTGCAATAATAATATTCCTTCACCTGCCATCCACCCCAAAGAGACACTTGTGTGAAATGAAAAGTGTCCAATTAGTCTAATAAGAATATAAAAGGCTTTGTTCTCCCTTCCCCTTCCTTCCTGCCCCACCCCCATGTTCCTTCTTCCTGGAGGTGCATGAGGGAGGCTGGGCAAATCACAATCACTACTTTCCTCAGAAAACAACGCAGATAGCCCAAGAGCCTCAGGAGTAGCAATGCCCCCAAGCACCTGACCTACCACCATCTTCGAGGGGAGCAACCCCAATGGTGCGCTATCATCACCACGCAAGGACTGAAAGGCAAAGTTCTTGCCACCGAAGTCCTTCACAATGTCAAATAGTTTGGATATAAATCAAAGAGGACCAAGGAGGTCATGAGAGCAATGTCTTGATTTGCACTTGAATTGGATGGATGTCTTCACTTGCCTGGGATTCAGATGAGTTCTACACTACAGAACTATAGTTCTACACTACATACTGGGTTATTTGACATCAGGCTTTACTATTGCCCCATTTGTGGCACCTCCACTCATTAGAATGTGAGTTCCTTAAGGGTAGGGATGATCTCATTTATTTATTTGCATTTCCAGCATTTGATATACAGTGTTCTGCACTGCAGAAAAGCTTAAAAGCTTATTCATTCATTCATCCATTTCAAGCTTGGACTTTAGAAAAATCAGAAAGCTTTGTCCAAAAGTCAATAGAACCTTAGCCTAGATCCTATAATCTCCCAATAAACCAGGGTATGGGAGGCAGCAGGACAAAGCTGATCAAATGGGACCGGGAACAAACATCTGTTCAGGCAGGAGGAGACCAGTAGGTATTATAAATGGGATGGCTCAAAGGAATACAATAATCTGCAAGGCTGAGGTGGATTCTAAAGATTAAGAAAAGTAGGAAGGTCAAGTGCAAAGGAGTTGTTTGAGAGGCAAGAAAGGTCAGGCAGGTGCCTGAGACCAAGCTGAGGAGGCAAATTGACTAAGAAGGCAGAGAGAATCAATGGCACTAGCGAACAGAAAATGCCAAGGTGAGCTCAGATTCTTGTTCATGTCTATTAGACTTCCATCCTGCTTTACCTTCCCTGCTGAAGACAGGCAGCTCTGAGTTACCCCTTGACAAGAGGTAGCCAGGGACCTGGAGATGAGCCCTACCCACCTGGTCCAGAGACGCTGAGGCTGAGATTCTCTCACAACCCCTGAATCCCAGTCTGGCAAACACTCGAAAGAGAGACCAGAATCCTGGTTTTCAATCCTGTTTCTTTGTAGTAAACTAGCCCTGAGTCCCTTCCAGTGCCAAAATACTACAACTCCAGTTCGGACTAAGGTATAAAGCAGGGTGTAGGAATAAGATAACATAGCATTTCATAGCAAGGGCATTACCTCAGACAAACTGAGGCCTGGGAAAGACGTTAGTTTAGAAAGGCCAAGGTCACCCACTGCAACCCAGGCCATTACTAGTTGTCTTGACTAACATCCTGCCACTCACTGGACTTCTACGACTCCAGAAGAGAGGGAGGCTGATGACTTTGTGCAACTCTGTCTCACTTAAATTCAATTCACACACATGCTCAAGTTAAAACATCTTCATGAGGTCATTGCTCCTCTTTGAGAATGCTGAGGAGCTGACATGATACTGAGGGTGAAGTTCATAAAATCAAAGGGACAGAATTTGGACTTGGTAGGAACTTTGGTGGCCATCAAATTCATATTTTGCAGGTGAGGTAACTGAGACTCAGAGGGATTAAGTGACTTGCCCAGGTTCACACAGTAAGTGTATAAAGCTAGATTTGAATTTGGGTCTTTCTAACCCCAAGTCTAGCTCTCTACCCACTTTACCTTCTGATTCTCTCAAACTTAATTTCCATTACTATAACCTGGGGCTTAGAATTTTAAAGGGGGTTACAAAGGGATTCCAGGAATAGAGAAAAAATAGAACAGACACATAGAAAGAAATTACACACAGAAAGAGATTTGTCATACTGGAGGGAGGTCTGCACCACTACACAGCTCTTCTCCAGGACTGGCAATGGACAGCAGTTATAGTGAGTATTTCCAGTGCCTATCTTGGGCCTATGGGAACCTGAAAAGCAACAGGGGCCAAGTTATAAGGCTGTACCAAGCAGAGAAGGAGTTGTTGCACCAAACCAAAGATATGATGCAAAGCCAGGAACTATGGGAACCAGAGCCAAGGTAGAGGTGGAATCTAGACCAGAAGTAGTACTTTATTGACAATGTGTTCTATATGGGCAGGTGAGAATCAGGGAGGCCTATTCTCTAGAGATTCTGAGTTCTCTTCCCTTGGTGTTTTCTTCCCTTTGGGGGAGAATCCAATGTAGTATCCCAAGTCTGGAAGACTGTACATAGGTAGACAGAAGGCAGACCCATCGGAGAGGAAAGATGAATAGTCTTAACTGTTTATGGGCTTAGATGATTTTTCATTTTTGGGTTGGGTTAAATAAAGTTTTCAGTGTCTTGTTAGCTTGAATGCCTCCATGGAAACATGGTTCTTTCCTTATTGAAGGGGAGGTCTAGATGTGGATGAGGACAAAGCAAGCCAAATTTTGATGCTCCCAGAGAAAATCCTGGGTGAAAACATGAGCCATGCTGCTACTTAAAGGTCCACCTCTCTCTGGCTCCCCATGAACCTGTGTTAATTCAGAGTGTGTTTCTGATCCAGGTGCTACAGGTTAATAATGCAGGCAGTAAAGTTCTATACTCAGATAAAAAGTTCAATGAATATCTGCCTGCGAAATGGCAGAATACAGACGACGGCACAGTTTGCATGTCTGTATAGTTATAGAGGCAGCTAAGTGGCTCAATGAATGGAGCACTGAGCCTGAAATCAAGAAAACCTCAGTTCAAATCTGGGCTCAGACACTTAATAGCTGTGTGACATTGAGCAAGTCACTTAATCTCTATTTGCCTTAATCCACTGGAAAAGGAAATGCCAAACCACTCTGGTATCTTTGTCAAAAAAAACTCATGGACAGTATGATCCATGGGATCACAAAGAGTTAGACACGACTGAACAACTCAACAAAATAAAGAATGAACTAAGATGGAGGCAATTTCACATTGAAACAAGCTGATCCACATAGCTTGAATATGTTTGTTCTTCATTCTTGAAGAGGACCCATGACATCATGAGGATGATGTCTTGACTCAGAGTGAACTGGATTTAAGTGATGGAGGGTTGTACAGCCACCAGCTTCACTTTCTCCTCTGGAGCCATCTGTATCAAATGGGCAGATATAGATCAGGACAACTGGAGTTGGTCCCCTATACCTAAGTATGCAAACACAGAAATCTTAAAGCTCTATAAACAAATTGAAAGGAAATTCAATTCCTGACTCCCACCTAACAGTTGTATAGCTTTGGGCAAGTTGCTGAAATTCTCTGAGCCTCAGTTTCCTCATGTGTAAAATGAGGGGCTTGGACTATATTATCTCCCCTAAGGTCCCTTCCAACTTGAAACTGATGATCCTATAAAATCCCCAATTCTTGTTCACAAGGAATGGTGCTGCCTTGCCTATCCCATCTTGTGCCCAAGTACTGGTACAGGATTTTATATTTGTCTTCATGAATCCTATTTCAAACTTTTATAACCTCTTGAGATTTTTTTGGATCTTGACTCATTCATAGAGCATGTTCTTTATCCCTCCCATCTTCTTGATCTAGACTTTATCTTCATTTCTGTGCTATCTACAAATCTGATAAATGACATCTATGCCTTTTTCCAAAACACTAATGTGTTAACTGGTTCAGACTGGATGATTCGACTGCAGAACTCCATTTGAGACTTCCATTAATGGCTGATCGTGGAATTCCAGCATTCAATCAGTTATGAATTTGCTTAACTGGTCTATCTCCCCCATCTCTTTCTGTCCTGAGCACAACAATTAATTAAATGCCTTTGTCTAATCCAGTGTTTTGCCAAATTCCAGGTGTATTTTGTCTACAGCATTTTTCTGAGTTAGTCTCCCTTGCCAAAGAAGCAAATAAGTGTAGTTAATCGCATCTGTTCTTGATGAAGGCATAGTGGCTCTTCATTTTTACATTTCTAAGTGTTCCCAAGCCATTCCTTTTAATAATATTTTCTATAACTTTCCAGAATAGAAGGCATTAAACATAATTACCCCCATCATCTTCCCTACCCCTTTTATAAAACTGAGTCAACACCTGCCTTTCTTCATCTCCAGATTCTAAAACATCTTTCAATGGTCACATTGATAACAGCTCAACAACTGTAGTGGTTAAGTCTTTCAGTGGGGATTGGGAAAGGAGAGTTCTGGACCAAATGACCTGAACCCACTGGCGGGCATCTGTATGCTCTCTTACCAATTCTTTGTTTACCTTGGGCCAGTTATGATGGCACAGTAGATAAAGCACTGAACTTGGAATCAAGAAGCCCTGACTTCAAATCAGTTGTTTTCTAGATGTATGACCCCAGGCAAGTCAGTTAACCATAGCCTGCCTCAGTTTCTTCATCTGTAAAATGAAGAAAATAATAATAATAATGCCATCTTCCTAGGGTTGTTTTTAGACTTCAAATGAGATATTTGCAAAGTGCTTTGCAAACTTTAAGACTATGTAAGTGATGGCCAGTTTTTATTATTGCCACCTTCATTATCATATTAACTCTGACAACTCAAAAAGCTAGTACCCCTGAAGAAACCCACCCCAGAACCATCCCAGGCAGTGACAGCGTGGCTTGGAGTTGAGTTTTGCCTTCCTTCCACCAAGACCAGGAAAAGAATGCTAATACATTCTGGCACTGGTATGGGGGAAGTATTAGCCAAACAAAACTCAGGGTCTGGGAGTGAAGTAAAAGGTGTGATAAAAAAAAGCAGAACAAGTCATAAAAGAGGAGGAAGTATTTTATAAATAGACAGGAAAGCTAAGTAACAGGCCAATGTACTTGTAGGGCTCTAGTCATAGATGGGAGCCTTGAAGGTCCAGATACTGATCAGAAGATGGTGAAGGCAAAGGGATCACTCTGGACACAGCTCAGTGGGATTGGATCAAGGTGTACCCCACTGTCCTGAGCTTTCAAGCCACCCTTTCCAGGCAGCATTGAAAACAAAAACCAGTGTTGCCAATATCTTGTTATCTAGAGGGAAACTGCATGATCACCTGAAATCGTCACAATGGATGACTTCAGAGTTAGGAAGAACCTTAAGTATCATTTAATCCATGACTAACTTCCAAATGGGGAAACTGAGGCTCTGATAAGCTTAGTAAATTCTTAGGACCAACCCATCTAAGTCATAGAGGTTCATCATTAGATTGGCCTCAAAAGGATGAATTTTTCAGCCACAATAACTTATAAAAACTACATAAAGGGTGGAGATTTAGAGTGGTGAAGGGGATGGGCTCATCAAAGAAATCTTGGCTCCCTCAAGTGTTGGAGTAAAGTAATCTTAAAGCATCCCTCAGAAGCAAAGGAGAGATGTTATCATTCCCACTTTACAACACTGCTGGAAGTTGAGATCCAGGACAATTAAGCAATTTGCCTAAAGTCACACAAGTCTCCAGTGGAGTTAGAAAATCTAGGCTTCTGGCTCCCAGTCCTGTGCTCTAAGTTATGGCATGCCACCAATCTGGGACAAAAGTTTTAACAGCTAAATATAATTTATAATTAGTTTTCTAAACACATAGCTAAAAGGCCATTAGCTAACCATTAGGTATAATGTAGCCCATTTTCTTTCTACAATCAAAGGAAACACTGATTTACTTAGCTCAATTCCTAAAGTAATTCTGAAGAATAAAGGCCATTTAGCACAATGAGCTCAATAAACTTTCACATTTCCTTTCTGCTAGGGGGGTACACTGATCACCCCACCCCACCACTATCAGCTTCAGTCTTGGGCTTTTCTCCAGCTGACCATTTGCCTTCCAGTACATCCATCCGGTAATCAGAGTTCCTTCCTGCGAAATGGTGCAAAGCCACTTATGCTAACAACAGGGCTAGGTTGTCAATGGAACCATCCCAGGAAGAGGGGAAAGATTTAAACAGGACCCAGCATACATAGTATGCTACCTACAGAGTGTGACTACCTAGTATGACTCCAGGGGCATTGCCCAGCATTTGAAATTGCACCATCATTTTACCCTTTGATCCACGTTAAAATGCCAGTCTTCCTTCAGGAAGGTAAATACTTCATTTAGACTTCAGAGAAGAACATAAAAATCAAAGAGAAGGATTTAAGGTTATAGCTCTAGAGTTGGAAGGAGTCTCAGGAATCATGTGCTTCGACCCCCTTATTTTTCTGATGAGAAAAACAAGACCCAGGTAGACCCAAGGACACCTGACCAAGGTCACAAAGGTACCAAGTATCCAAGGCAGGATTTGAATGCAGGACCTCTACATTCAGAGCTTGTACTCTACTCTTTCCACCATACCATGCCAGGAAAGAAAAGAGAAAGAAAATAAGAATGGAGAAAAGACCAAAGGATGCAGCAAAACTTAAAAGACAAACTTGGGCTGGCCTGATTCACACAGATTGAGAGAGACTGTAGTGACTGAATGGGAATTATTGATGCTATCACTTGTACAGTTTTTAACAATTTGCCAAGTCTTTCCACATCTGACTGGACGCTGACCACAGTCCTGGGATGTGACAGGTAAACTTAATCATCCTCAATGGACAGATTAGGAAACTGAGGCCAACAGATATTAAATGACTTGCCCAAAGTCACAAGTGATCATAATAATTTACTGCAATGTGGATACTAAAAAAGCACTTTTCCCATCTATTCCCACAATTTACAAGAGAGAGATATGGATGAGAACCATCCCTGCCCCCCTCCATCATAAAGTTTTTCTTTGGCAGAAACAGAAACTTAGTTTATTCAGTTATGTCATCTCATCTCAAAAGCAAAGTAGGCAAGGAGGGTAGGTTATACTTGGCTTTAAATTCACAAAGGTGAACATGAGAGCCTTCATCTGGTTCCATCTGTCAACTCTCCTCGGCCACTTTAATCTTTCTCCATTCTGTTTGGAGATTGAGAAATGGCAGGTATGAATCCCAGACTCTCACCAGTGGCAAAAGAATCAAGGATTATTGGGGCCCACCACCACACCTGACAGGTGAGCACAAAGTGGGGGAGCATGGGAGATGCAGATCATCATCTTGAAGCTGGTTAGCAACAGAGTAGAATTTGGGTTAGCAGATCCTCAAATTCAACACTCTTTCCACTCGTGACAAGCTCAAGGTTATACAATACATTCTGCCCCTTCCTCTCCTGGGGTCAGTAACGCTATGCTGGCACTGCCTATAGGACATACTGTATCTTGACCCCAACATAGTGACTGCATTTTTGTCCTCTTCCAGTACAAAGGACAACCAACCAATAGTTTGTAGGCTAACGCAAAGGGCACCAACTCTGCACACATGTGCGCATGCTCTCACTCTCTCTCTCTCTCTCTCTCTCCCCTCCAATTTTAAGACAATGGTGAAAAGAAAGTTGGCAGGTAATGGGATGATTATGGGCCCATGCTCACCATGGGGACTAGAGAGGAGAAAGAACTCATAACTGAGTAACTAAACCCACAATAAGAGTTAGAGGTCCAAATCTTGTTCCTCCCGAGAACACAGGCCAATGAGGAAAACCACAGGGTAGGGATTGTGAGAAGTGCTCAACTTCTGTCTTGGAGCTCTTCCTTGGCCTGCCTCTCTGGGCTAAGTGCCATCAGGCAACTGGGTGGGGAAAGTTATCTCCAGAGCCTGTTCTATAAAGTATGATCTTCCTCTCCCTGCCTCCCTCCCCATCCTGATCCCTTAGGAGCTGAGCATCTTTCTGGAGGGAGGTTTCTGAGATACCAATGATCCACAATGTTCTTGTTTCTAAGTGACCGGAAAGACAATGTTCTGGATTGCCAGGAGCTGTGCAGTTGTTTTGGGCACACATTTCCTCCCCCTATCTATTTTATTTATTTATTTTTATACTATGCAAGGGACCTCCAATGGTCCAAAGTAACTTCCTCATTCAAATTCACACTGGGGGAGTGAGGTAACTGCATGCTCTCAGGTCACTTAGTTCAGATAGTAAGCCCCCCAGGGCAAAAAGACCTCCCAGCAGAGAGAACCCCTAGACAGCACATGGTGGTGATCATTATTTCAATTATTTTTCCCATTGTTTTAAGACAAAGGTTGGGTCGCCAAAGAATAAATCCAAGCAGATTTTTAAATGGAATGGAATGTTACTGCTGTTAGTTTGCCTATGATTTTGTAAAAACAGTCCAAGTGAGGACAATAATGACTGATTCTGCCAACAGTGTGGGGAGAGACATGCACCTTGCTGCCAATGTAGGGGGGGTAGGCAACGATACACCTTGCTCATCTCCCGTCACTGTCCTGTCCTCTACTACCCGCACATACATGTAGTCGCTAACCACAGGCCAGAGGGGCAGTGTGCTCTTAGCTACGACCCCTGCTCTCCTCTGCATGTTTCTTCCATCTTTTCCTTTCTTCATGACATCCCTGACGAGGTGTCCAGTGTCTCCAGAAAGTGACCTACAAAGTCACTTTGTCCCTAACTCAATACTTCAAGTCAGTTCTGTCTTTCAGCTCCTCCAAGGCCTGCCTTTCTGGGCTAAGGGCCAGGAGGCCCTTCATTTCTTAAGACTATAAAACAAAGGACTTTGCCTTAGAGGTCACTTACAGTTCTGATGTTCTACAATAAGGATTTATATGGTTTATTACAGTTAGTAAGTACTTTATATCTATTATCTAACTTAATACTATACTGACATATTTCATACTTTCCAGGGAAGATTCTACTTTTTTAAAGAGAAGCCTGGACTGAGCAGTAATTAAAGAAATGACCCTAATGGTTGGACTTCCTGCTCTACATGTAGGTACAAGTACTCTTTTAGGAAACAGGTTCACCGACACCACCATAATGTTGTTGCTCTAAAGCCATTCTCTCCACCCAAGCGCCAAGGCGGGCCTTTGGCTGGCGGGGACTAATGTTCCTCTGCTCTTAAAATGGGGCTCAGGAAGAGGCTAGAGTTGCAACGTCTGCTTAGGGATGTACCAGAAGCATTAGGTCGATTGCACAGAGCCAGTTGGTGATGCCAAGCAAAGGGGTCCAAAGCAGGGAGCAAGGTCTGATCAAAAACATGAGTCAGCACCCGCTGGGGCAGCAGAGTTCAAGGACCCAGTAAAGAGATACAGCCTCAGCTCAAACTTCCTGCCATCTCTGATAGCAGCAAATAAGGAAATTCTTTAACCATTTCCTACAGTTGACATCTTGAGGAAACATACATATTTTCAAGGTGACAGAGGCTCCGGCCTTACAGTTTTCCCTAAGTGAGTTTCCCTCAGATGTTTCATGGTGCTACGAACATTTGCTAAAGGAAACAAAAGGCTTTCTTGGGGGATGAGGGAACCAGAAACACCTACAACCTAGGTAACTGCCTACTTTGCCTGCAAATAAGTCCCTAAGATCAGATATATCTTTAATCGTTTTGCTTCTTAAGAACTCAGACATCTGCAATACGGCAGACAAAGGTAAGGATCCCTGTGTTCATACTAGGCATGTGTTGGTAGGGGAGATGGCGGGAGTGAGTGGCGCAAAGCCAGGGAAGAAGGAGGATAAAAGAAATTTTCTTTGGAAAAAAGTCACTCTTTGTGACTCCATTTGGGGTTTTCTTGGCAAAGATACTGAAGTGGTTTGCCATTTCCTGCTCCAGCTAATTTACAGATGAGGTAACTGAGGCAAACAGGAATCAAGTGACTTGCCCAGGGTTATGCAGCTAGTCTGAGATCAGATTTGAATTTGTGAAAATGAGTCTTTCTGATTCTAGGCCCAGGGCTCTATCCACTTACCACCTGGCTGCTCCAAAGGAAATGTTTCTAGCTCTTCTAAAACTGTGGCTGTTCTTAAAATGCCAGGGCAGGTATGGCTAAGGGAACCAATCAACCTCACCAGGAGCTCTCCCTCCAGCTCTAGCCCCTCCCACGATCACCACTGTTTTCCTTGACACTGTGACTCCCCCTAAAAGCTTAGAAATAAGTGTCAGCCCCAAAAGGAAGTCAGACACAAAGCTAGGTCAGCCTGCTGCCCATCACGTAACTTGGCCTGCCTCTCTCATCACCACACAAGCTTTGACAGAGAACATCAGGCCCTCCTGTGTGATGCGGAGAGATTCCCAGAAAGAAATTGAATCAGCCAGCAACAGGCAGGCCAACCAGTGGCTATAACTTAAGTCAGAATCCCATCCAGCAGTTTTGCTTTCCCGGTAAGAGGCTCATTAAAGATACAGAAGACACCCCGCTGCATAAAGCATCTATAGTAACACCATTTTACCGGAAATGCAAGATGTGTCAGCAGCTTGGCAGCTCACTAGCCCTGTTGCGGGGGACTTTTCAAGGGAAGAAATGAGGGTACCCTATGGACCAAGAAAACCTTCTCCCAACAAAGTACCAGATTCTTCAGGTACACTTAAAAGGAAGCCTGATGACAGATCAACACCATCATCCTTAAGCATCTATCCTTCCTAGGAGGTGATCACAGAAAGAAATAATTTTTATATGTGTGTATGTCTGTGTATACACACACATACACAGAGAATTATTCTGGATATATTCCTGATACACATACACTACATATATATATATATATATATATATATATACATATATATATATATATATATATATATACACACACACACACACACACATACTCACACTTTTGTGTGTACACACATATATACATATGTGTAACATACATGTATATTATATACAATGTAAGTTGGAAGATTTTAGATCTAGAGTTGAAAGACATCTCAGAAGTCATTTAATCTGACCCCCTTATTTTATCACTAATGAAACTGAGGTCCAGGGAGATAAGGTGCTTTGTCCAAGGATACACAGGTAATAAAGGCAACTAGGTGGTGCAGTAGATAGAGTAAAGCCAGGAAAACACATATTTGTGAATTCAAATCTGGCTTCAGACACTTACTTACTAGCTGTGTGATCCTGAGCAAGTCACTTAACCCCATCTGTCTCAATTCCTCATCCATAAAATGGGCTAGAGAAAGAAATGGCAAATAACGCCAGTAGCTTTGCCAAGAAAACCCCAAGTAGGGTCATGAAGAGTTGGGCAGGACTGAAATGACTGAGCAACACAGGTAGTAAGTAGGCATCAGAGATAGGACTGGAACCCAGGCCTCCTGAATCCAAAGCCAGTACTCTTTTATCCATACCATGCCTATTCTAACCCTTCAGCGTGACGTGGGGATTGCCCCTGAAATCTTCTAGACTCTGCTGATAGAATACAAACTGGGACAGATGCTACAATGCTACAAAGGTGTTAAGTATGGGCCTCCAAAGCCTGTTGACTGAGGATCAATCTAAGTGAAGTTAGAAAACTTGTCACCAGGTCAGCCTTGGGGTAATCGATGTTTTTGGCCAAGATACCTCTCCAAGGCCATCTAAGTCACAGGGAGCTGCAACTTGCATTTGGCTGCAGGAATGCTGCCAGACTGCAAGCAAACTGACAGGTCATAGGGTCACAGCTCTAGGATTGAAAGGGGACTCTGAGGCCATCTGGTCCAATTCCTTTATTTTACAGATGCTGAAACTGAGGTTCAGGGAAGTTCACTGACTCCTGGCATCTGTTTATGCAATGCTGTAGCTGTACCCTAAATATAAAATGGGAGAATAATTCCTATGCTACCTATTTCATCTGAAGTTGTGAAGAAAACACTTTCTGAACCTTGGAATACTTTGTAAATATGAACTATAAGAATTTTCAAAAAGGACTTCACATACCAGTCCAGGATATCATTTTAGCCTCATAAGAATGCTGTGAGTTAACAAGACAGGATGTGGCTGGTAGGTGAAGTAGACAGAACCCTGGATCTCAAGACAGAAAGATCTGAGTTCAAATTCAAATGCTGCCTGACACGCACTAGCTCTGGGTGACCCTGGATATGTAACTTAACCTCTCTCAGTCTCCATTTTCACATCTGCACAGTGGGGATGGTAGCACATACTTCACAGGGTTCCTGGGAAGATCAAATGAGAAAATATGTAAAGCATTTTGTAAACCTTAAAGGGTCATATGAATGTTAGCTATCACTGTTACTACTATATCCAGTTCACAGATAAACCAATTAAGATAAAAAAGATAACATGACCTGCAAGGCTACACAACATTTTATTGGCCCACATCTTCTGACTTGGACAATGCTTTCTGTCCACTGATAGAGCAAAATGGGGTTAGAGAAGGCATAGAATGCACTCCATCATTAAGAAGCAGCAGTTTGCTAGTCTCCTTCAGAACGGTAACTCAGGTAGGGCAAGAGGGGCTTTGTCTCAGGGTACCGAAATTTATAAGACTTTGCTTGCATTTGTATTTTTTTAAAATAGGTACTGGATTTGTTTGTAGTCCTCTATTTATTTTATGCATTTAAAAACATTATTTTGAGAAGGGGTCTTCTGAGCTTTCATCAAATTTTCAAAGGGATTCATGACACACACATATCACGTAAAAATGCACATGAGGTAATTTGAGGAAGAAGTACATTAATAAATGTGTGGGGAGGTAGGGACAATCAAGGAAGATTTTTCCATAAGGGCTAGCACCCGAGTTGAACCAAAAGGCAAGGATTCTGAGAAGCAGAGGTAAGGAAGGAATGCATTCCAGGAATGATGGAGAACTACTGTAGATGTATGGTATCAAGAATAGAATAGTTAGCATGGCAATTTGACCATGAAAAATGCTTAAAGGGAAGTAATATAAAGTACATCCACAAAAGTCAAGTGGAGCCAGATGGTGAAGGTATTTAAATGGCAGGTGAAAGAGTCTGTGTTTGATCCTAGAGGCAAAAGAAAGCTACTACGGACAGAAGGGTTGGAATGGTCAACCCTATGGCTTCAGAATATTGATTTGCCAGCTGTGTGGTAGATGACAGACTTGGAAGAGAAGGGATTAGAAGCAGAAAGACCAAATTAAAAGGCAGTTTCAATCCTCTAGACAAATTCTGATGAGGGCTTGATGGTTATATGACTGGAGAGGAGGGGACAGATCAGGTGTTCTTAAGCTGGGGTCCATGAACTTGGAGGGAGAGTAAATATATTTTGATAACTGCATTTCAACCCTGCATTTGTTTACAATCCTCTGTATTTTGTGTATTTAAAAACATCAGGCTGAGAGGCTCATAGGCTTCACCAACACAAAAAAGGATTAAGAATAACTTATCAAGGTAAAATAGATACAATTTGGCAAATGATTGAATGTGGCATGGGGTGAGAAAGAAGGAAGAGAACCTGATTGAGGTTGTGAACCTAGGAATCATGGTGTGCTCAAGAGAAACATAAATTTGAGAAGAACTGGATTTATGAGGGGGACAGGCTGAGTCTGAGCTGCTAAAGGAGCATCCAGATAAAGAGAATGAGTAGGCCTTTGGGGCTGAGGGCCTAAGGTCAAGAAAGGGATTAGGAGTGCATTTACACATATGTGTGTGTGTATGTGTGTGCATATACACACACATACACACACACATACCTGGGGGGTCATCTGTATAAAGGTTATTAAATCCATGGGGTCTAATAAAATCAGTAAGGGAGTGGGTAGAGAATAGAGAGAGGCGACCAAGATGGTAGCCTGAAGGACACTAGATTTTGTAGCAGAATGATCCTCCAGAAGGAATTCCCCATTATACAAGGTTCTCTGGTGTGGGCAAATATTGTCCTTTCACACATCTCACCTTATATAACTGATATCTGTTATCCCAGGAAATCACTCTGTAGAGGGAAAAGTAGGAGTTAGTTCAATTTGGCTCAGTCTTTTGTTCACTTAATCCATAATACCATAGGAAGCTCACCAAGAAATTCTAATTCAATCAAACTGCCCATTATATCAGTGACACTGATGTACTTCCAAACATGTAGCACTAACACGCCACATGTAAGAAGTGGAAGGAACCCGAGAGACCAGTAAGTTGAACCTCCTCATTTTACTTACTTTCTAACACTCACAGAGCCAAGTATAAGTAGACCACACTTTAAGAAAATGCCAAAATCTAAGCTAACTACAGCAGAAAAATTGAAAACAATTCTTTGATTTTTTAACAAAAGGATTTCTTAGGTCCATGCTTCTGTATTTAAGTATATATTTACAGATTATCAGCTACCTTTAAAGATTTTTTTAAAAGCCTCAAGTATGAAAAATTTAAAAAAATAAGACATCTAAATTAGGGGATATTTTATATCTTTAAATAAATTGCTTTATTTAAGCTTTAATAGCTTAAAGCTGCAATAAAACTTTTGGAATACCTACTACAATGTTCTGAAAAAGTGAATTTGGGCTTTTATCTCTTGACCCACAACTTTTCCATAAGCATGTACGTTCATCCTTCGTTACTGAAGAAGACTATGTCATCAGAGAAATGGTGACATGACTTGCACTTGACTTTGTTTTGAGTGAGGGAGGGCTGTGAAGGTCACCAGCCTCACTTCTCCTCCAGAGCCATCTGAATCCAGTGACCAGATATTCATCAGGATGACTGGAGATGACCCAGGATGAGGTAACTGGGATTAAGTGACTTCCCCAAGATCACACAGCTAGAGAGTGTCAAGTATCTGAGGTGAAATTTGAACTCACGTCCTCCTGACTCCTGTACTGGTGCTCTATCCACTGTACCACCTAGCTGCCCCAATTCCATAAACATACCTCTTTTCTGAATAGATCTGCACCAGTTTTGTGCTCAGTGGGGGCTCAGACTAACTGAGAGGAACAGGTGAAGTGGGCCCAGTATGTAAACCTTAGCTTTCATCCTCTGAGGAGGGTTCAGGTAAAGGCCCTAAGCCAAAAATATGTCAAGTGATGACCCACCAAAAACCAACCAGGAAAACTCTGAGGACTATGTGGAAAGGACTGATTGGCTAACACTGCTCAGGCCTGTTGCTGCCTTGGGCAAGAGGTTTTGTCTCTGGATTAAAAATATATTGGAAAGTCCCTAACTGGGATACTGGGAGATACATCCAATGATCCATGCCAGCTTGGAGATGGAATTATAATCGAGTGGAACTAGATACCCCAGGTCAGAATCCAAATGGAAAAACAATGCCCTCTTGGCAGATAGGAGAGTGAGTGTGTGTGGGAGAGTAATAGAGAAAGAGAGAGACAAAGACAGAGGTAGAAGGAGAGGGAGGGAGGGAGAGAAAAAGAAAGGGGGGGAAGGAATGAAGGAAGAAAGGGAGGGAGAAGGGAGAGAGGAGGAAGGGGAAGAGGAAAAAGAAAAGGAGAAAAAGAGGAGAGTGGGGAGGAAAAGGGGGGAGAAAAGGGAGAGAGAAAGGGAGGAAGAAAAGGAGGAGGAGTGAAGGGGAGAGGCGAAAGGGAGAAAGAGAGGTGATGAGAGAAAAACAGAGGAGAGAGGCAGAGAGAGGAGAAGCAGGGAGAGCCAAAGACAATGAGCAAACATACCCAAAACTGTCTTTGGGCTTCTGTTAAAACATATCTCCTGACCCCAAAGTTATTGTCCTTTGGCCCTAGATCTCCCTAAAGTTTAATCCTCAGAGAGCACAAAGGGTCAGTCAAGCCTTGTGATTCACTTGGAGGCTTTCTATGTAACCCCAATTATACTTCCCCCTTCTCAGCCCTGCCCTAGCCCCAGAAACACATCAGCACTGATTCTCATCTCCTCCCTGGCTGTAGATGGGTTCTCAGAGCTTCCTTGAGTTTATGGGAAGCTTTGGGAATTCATCAAAAGGGTAGAAGCAGTACAGAACAGTGGGAAAAATGCCACCTTTGGATTCCTCTTTCCTTTTAAGCCTGGATTCTGCTACTTGTTACCTGCAAGTCCCTCCCCCATTCTGGGCCTTGGTTTCCTCTACTGTAGAGTGAAGAGGTAGAATGAGATGACCTCTAAGATTCCTCTCATCTCTAAAGCTATGATCCTGGGTCTAGCAAGGATGGGAAGTGAACTATCTACTTTACTTTCCCACTCACACTGAATTTTTTCCAAGCTCCAGAAAGGGAGAACTGTTGGTTTTTCATTTTAGGGACTTTTAGTTCGGACCCTGGGGTTCTTAAAAAGTGAGCAGATACCCACTTTGTGTGGTAATGACCCATTCTCTGTGGCTTAGCTTCAAAGTCCAAAGTTTTGGAGGCTCCATCTTTCCTCTCTGAAGGACACTCCTTCCTCTACTCTAATTAACCTCAGATCCCTAAGGCCTCTTTAAACCTACCAATTCCCAAGCTTCTTGGTATCTCTCAGGGGTAACTCCCCCACTCCAATACGGTAGGGTGCAGAGAGCTGGAAAATCCACCCCTCTCAGGCTGTGATGGGGGTGGTAGTGGAAAATGGAGGCCCATATTCCTTCTCCATCTCCTCAGTCCTCCACCTCCTAGACTATATCCTACAGCCTATCATAATATGAACAAGAGAAGCAACATCTCCCTAGAAAATCCTAATTCCCCAAGGGGGCAGAGACTCACATACACACTGCCAAGTAAAACATCACAGCTCCTGCTCCCATCTTAGCTTTGAAGCAAGATTCATTCTGGTTTGATCTTTGCAACCTTGCCTGACCAGGAAACCAAGGAAATCGTTCTTGAGCTAGCAAAGCTGGGAGGAGGAAAGAAAGAAGCAAATAAATGTGTTTGTATTTCATCTAGTGGGAGTCTGTGTGCATAAGAAAGGGGCTTTGTTAATGTAGCTTATAGTTGTGGGGTAGGTGTGTGTGTGTGTCTGTGTGTCTGTGTCCGTGTGTGTGTTTAACCCTGAAAAATCAAAACAGATCACAGTCAATGACTGGGTGATTTCTTGGGAGACAGCAGTTCCAGAAAGATGAGGATGCAGAGCTAAGCAGCCTGAAGCTGGCAAGGGTTTGCTCTCCTAGAGGATCCAGGCAGTCTTGTGCAGGGAAACTCCTCAAATCCTTGAACCCCAGCACCAGGTATATTGGAGGACATCAACCATCGGTTCCCAGAACAATTTCTCCTGCTGTTGCTGTTGCAGAGAATACACACACAACTTCTGTGAATACAAAGTTGCCCACCCAGGGTCACAAGAGAGCTTTACAAACATCCCTGTTTACTCCTCTGCTGAAGTTCTCAGCCTTTTTTTCCTCCCCATGTCAGTCAAAGGCCAAAGCCTGGCAAGCTTGATTCCTGCTTCTTTTGCCTATGGGTTAACTCTGACTCTAAGCCCCAAGTTACGCTACAAAAGTGCCCTGGGGTTTGGAAAGGGGTTTGGCCTTCTTCAGTTCTGCAGCAAAGTTCCACTGAGAATCATTCTGGGGAAGTCTAAGGGAAAAAAAGGATGAAATCTAAGTGTCTCTTTCTCGTTCACCTAGTGGGGGTAGGGATGAGTGGAACAGCTAAGAGGAAAAGCAAAGATTACAAATGAATAAAGTTTCCAAGCTCATGAGAGAAAGCTGAGCTTTTCTAAGACACACACAACATTTTAGGGTGAAGACAGGCTGTCATTGGGAAAAGGTTATGAGGAAAATCTTACAATTCTTATTTCTTTCCCCTCTTTCTCCCCCTTGGCAAGCAGAGTCTACCTCTCATCAGCTCCAAGAGCAATTTCTCTCCCTAATAACAGGACCCCACCCGCTGTGGGGAATCTGTCTTCAAACCTTCCTCCCCCAAGCGCTCATTTGCAGCTGGGCTATTGGATAATATTAAGAAGCCAGTCTGAATCAACAGTAAGGGTGATAAGAATCCTTCTCTAGAACCAGGGCTGTAAAACAAGGTGACAGAAGTCTCACTCCCTCACCAATAAGGACACTGGGATGTTTAGAACAGAGAAAGATGGAAGGGCAACCAAAAGGTCCTTGAAAGGAAAAGGAGGAGCAGTTAAACAACCTTTACAGAAGGTGACCCCTTTATCTCCAACGAGATTAAAACAGAAGGCAATAAGGTTCTGCTTGTAACACTTGAGCCTAAGGTCATGACAGCAAAAAGAAATTCTGGTTAGGGAAGGAATTATTAGATACCAAAATGGATGCCCCAAAGGATGTTATTTAGGTAGGGTTTGCTGGATCAGAACATCTCTCAAGATCATCAGCCCCTAAGGCCAATGATTCTATAATTGGTAAACTGAGGCAAGCAGACATCTGTCTGAGCTTCAAGCTTAGTACTATCTAGCATTAGCACAGCATAGTTAATACTTGAGGAAGAAGCATTTAATAAATTCCCCAGGGTCCTCCCGAATCAAGCAGGAGTCATTCAGATCACTTCTGGATTTCCATATTCCCAACTTCCTGAACCTTCCTGGGAAGACAGATCCTTTCTCTTCAGGCGAAACATTAATATCAGGAAGCAAGTTGTGATCCTAACAGATTAGAATAAACAAGTAACGGTGCTTCAGATGATAAGAAATAGCTATTCCCTGGCATGGGGAGTTAAAGCTACGCCTAAATGCCTACAAGCTGGCTCAATGCAGTTTTCTGGGAAATACATCCAAAAAGATTTGCTTTTAGGTGCTTTCAGTCAGATTTTTTTCAGCTGGTAGTGAAAAACATGAAAGAAAATCAAATTAAAATGAACAGCAGCACCCCGCCCCCAATCTCCTTTGCTAAGACTTGCCATCAGAAAAAATTTCTATCTGAAGAATCAGTTTACTGACCCAGAAAAAAAGGAAATGACAGCGGAAGAAAATAAAGATTTCAAAGAGTTAAACTGATCCATAAAAACACAAACATTTTCAATACATCAAGTATCTTCATTTGTACTTAATCTTACCTGGGCCAAGTACAAAATATACTTTCACATGAACTCATGGAAAAAATACCTAGTAGGGTGGGAAGGACAGAAAATTCAGCTATGACAAAAAGTAATATGCTAGCAATACAGTAATCCTGAAAAATGTAACGTGTTTTCCAAAGGCAACCAAGGAAAAGGATACAATTTTCAACAAGCATCAGACATTTGACAGAGCTATAAAGTAGGACAGGATTTCCTTATCATGTACGGTAAAACATGGCATCCTGCATTTTCTCTTCCTCCCTTTTCTCCTTTTCCCCCTCACCCCAGTTCGGCAGGTCCTCTCAGCTTTAGGTGTTATTGCTTCTAAGGAAAAATCGGTTGCCTATCAAAATAGGAAATTGATATTGACTTTTCCAGCTGCGATGAGTCTAACCATCTATGAAATGTTACAAGCTAGCACAGAGAATGAGAAAGCCTGAACACCTCATTCACCTCAAACGCCCCCCCCCCCCACTTTTTGATCAACAACCGCAATGTTTTTACGGAAAGGTACTCCCCCCCCAAAAAAAAAATTATTCCCTATTCTCTCATATCTCCAGAGGAGGCTCAGAAAAGTTCCTTGGGGGAGGAGAAAGAAGGAAAAAAAAACAGTCAACACTACAATTGTGATTTATTCCCGTGAACATCAGAAAAACACGTTAGCAAAACATGTCCATATGGAGATAAGAGAAATACAATGATTTTCTGTTTGCATTGGAAACCCAACAGCTGTGGAAAACCTCGTCAATGTGACAAGCCAATAACTTTTCATCTTTCAGTCTTTTTCGTTTATTAGCCTAAACTCAATTTACTTCGCTGATATTAAAACCATGGGGGGGGGGGGGGGGGGAGAAAAACCATCTTTCACAACCTTAAAATAGAAACACACTTTAATATCCATCTGCTCCACTCCATAAATTTACGGGCAAGCGAATACACATCTGTTCTAACTTAGTTTCGAAGCTGAAAGTGGAGCGAAATATCAGCATTATTAGCATCTTGTTTATCTTTTCCTTTCCCATTCTCCCACCCCCCCACTTCCCACATCTGGGGTCTCCTGAAGCAGACCAAACTTCCTGGGCTGATCGAGCTGAGTACCACTCACCTTCACAAAGGAGGAGAAGACCCACGAGTCCCCCGGGGAGAGACATCCTGTTCGCCCGCCAGGAAATTCGAGGGCAGAGCGAAATAGCGAGGAAGCGGGGCACGCGCCCGTCCCGCGGGCGCAGGCGGGCAAGTCCCTGGCTGGCCGAGCCTCGGGGCGTCCGGCCTCCGAGAGGAGCCGCTGGCCGCCTGCGGCTGGCAGCGCTGGGTGGCTGGCCAGCTCTTGCTGCCGCTGCAGGGTCTGTCTGGGCAGCCTCAGCCCGGCTGCCCCATAGTCTGGGCAGAGTGCGGATCTGCGGGGAGAGGTGCGCTCTCTCTTCTGCTCTCAGGGAACTGTGGCGATAGAGCCAGGAGGAGGAGAGAGGGAGAGAGCGAGAGGGAGGGGAGAAAGAATAGGGGAGGGAGGGGCGGGGATGCAGGCGGACACACGCACGGACACACACGGGGACGGACACACACACGCACTGACACACACACACACACACACACACACACACACACACACACACACACACGCACCCAGCGGAGGGAGGAGAAGGGTGGGAACCTGCAGCTAAGAGGCTCTTGGCAGAGCTGTCTCTGCCCCTGCCCAGGCTGGGCTGCTCCCTGGGTGTTTTTCTCCTGGTGCGGAGGGCTCCCTATATTCCCCACGCCCCACGCCTAGTCCCCCCTTCCACTACGTTTCCCCGCAGGGCTCACTCCCTCAGGGTTGTGGTCTGGGCTTGGGGGAGGCCCGGCTCAGCGCTCAGCGCGGCGCTGGCTGCGCAACTTTCCCGAAGCGGAGAGAGAGAGGAGTGGGAGATGGCGAACAGAGGAAGGATGCTGCCTTCTCCCGCAGGGGCTGCGCTGCCGCGCTCGCTGGGGAAGCGCTCGGGGAACGGGCTGCCTGGGGGTTTGGGTAAGGAGGGCGGGCGGGGGGTCTGCAGAGGAAAGATCCTGGGGCGGGGCGGGGGCACGGGTAGCGCAGCTTGGCTGGCGTGTCTACCTTGGGGGGTGGGGGAGGGAGGAGATGCTGAGGCGGGGATGGCAGGTTCGAGGACTGGACTGGTGGACCAGCCGGTGGAAAGGGAAAGAGGCAAGGAGGGCAGAGCCCCCGGGCGCATGACCACCTGGGCGCCATGGTGCCAGCACTGTAAGTGAAAGATTGGGACAGACTGGAACTGGGTGGCCTTTCCTGCAAAAGGAGATGCGAGGCAGGGGTGAAGACTGTAGATGAGCCTCTTGGACCCTGGGTCGGAGGAGAAGGGACCCGGAGATAGTAAACGTGGAATTCTCTCAAGTCAAGAATGGAGAGGTTAGTGGATGGGGGGAGAAGCACGCACCCAGCGAAGAGTAGTGGAAAAAGCACCGTATGGAGAGTCTACTCCTTTCCTGTCTGTATAACCTTGAACAAGTTAGGCCCCTCTCCTGGCCTTAATTTCCTCACCTGTAATAGGAAGGAGTTAGACTCAATAAAGTCAGCGGCCTTTCCAGTTACAAATCCTATGATCCTAAGGTGGGGTGGGTCCTACAGTCCCTGGGTGAAGGGAAGAGGGCACACATGCTCACAGAATAAACAAAATGAATAGACCTTTTACAGGGCCAAAAGAGGAAGGATTATGTTGAATGACAAACTCACATTAACCCGATTTTACCTCTCTAACAAAACCAAACAAACCCCAACCTCTGCTCTGGCTCCTCTACGTAAAATGTAGAAAACCCCCGGGATTTCTGTGATACAGACACTTGCCTTCAGTCTTTAATGGAGTCTTCATGAGCTTCTGTGCCCCCTCCCCCTCCCAATTTATTGCCTAGTGCCTGCCACCATTTAGATAAAATAATCTGAACACAACTGGTCTTCACACTAAAGGTTTACAGTCTAGAGCTCTGATTCTTCCTATACTCAAAGCTTCCTCAGCTTGGTAGAATCTTCCAGAGCTTACTCTTCTCTAACAAATCCTTTGAATACCGTGGGTCCATCTCCTCGGGTACCAGAGGCCCCTAGGAAGGGCATGCACATTAATACTGAATATAAACGAATGAAGTAGAGGGTGGAAGCTAGGCCCAAATACAATCCTTTGAGTATGGCAGTGAGTGCTAAGTGTCTCTTTGCTGGCCATGAGAAAAAGGTATTTTTGTTAATTAAGGGAACCAGAGATTTTCTGGGAAGACAATCTAACCCCAGAGGTGCCCCACCCCCACCCCCCATCTCCCACCCCTCTAAAGAAGGTTCTAGGAACTGCTTCTTAAAATTACTGTGGGGATCCAGAAGGCTTATCAGTGTGTTAAGGACTCCTTTCTCAGATTGTTTTTTCCCAACCAGGCAGGTTCTGGGAACCCCAGGCTCAGTCTCATGGATCAAATCCAAGAGGGAAAGGGCCTTTGTTCTTCAGGGTGGCAGGAAGAGTGAAACCTGTCGCTGTGGGTGGAGGGAATCTGAGGGCCCCAGGATCCTCAATGTGACTCCCTTTCTCTTTACCTCTCCTTCAGTAAGGATTGCACTTTCCCAGCCCCACCCTCACTGAGATGTAGTCAGAACTAAATAAGCAATTGCAAATCACTCTGCAGATATGAAGTCAAAGTGAAATCAGCCTCTACTGTGAGAGGAGCCAGCCAGCAGGATGGATGAGAAAATGCTCCAAGGCTTTGGCACACACACAAGTTGGCTCAGCCCCAGTCCGATCTACCCAAGGATGGCAAAGCACTCAGTCCATAAAGTTCATAAAGGTAGGGCAGGGCCCAACTGGAGCAGCTATACGGTCTCTGGGCAGGACAGTTTAGGAGGCAATAAGGGATTTGTTCCCTAGGTTAGGGAAACTACTTGATTTGAAGGCTTCAAGGAGATATGAGAGCAGAATCTCCTGGTTCCTCCAGACATTGTCCAGTGGTCTGATGTCCTGGGATATTAATTACTCCCTCCCCTCTCTACCCCTACCCCCAAAGGAGAGGTAACTAGTCTAGTTTATCGAACTATCTTCGCATTTTACATTCTTATCCACTAATCTCTGCCCAGGACAGCCCAGGTACAAGGAACATGAACAAAAACCAGCCCCAAGTCAAGCCAGACTTGGTGGAAATCAGTAAACCACTCGCCCCCACACTCCCCATGATACTTCCCAAAGCTTCCTGACATAGACTCATTTCATGCCAGGTCAGGATTTCACACTTCTCTGTGGGAAGAAAGTAGGAGGTTATGAAGACCAGAGGGAAGGGAACTGAAGGCCCTTCTCCTTTCATCCTTTAAAGCTTGTGACCCTCCATCCTCTCCCCAGCTCCTCAAGTCCTAGCCACCTTTGGCTTATTCAGTCCCTTGCAGTCTTAATCATTACCTTCTAGGGAAATCCCTTCAGCTCAATGCCATTACAGAAACCTGACTGGCATCTATCTGATAGACTCACATCAGGACCATGCCTACCTCCTTGGCTCTCCTCCATCACTGTGTATCCAAATGCAAACAGGCAGGCACTTGTCATTTCTCAGGGAGGACTGAGTTCTCCTTTTGAATTAAGGATGATGACCCTGGGGACCAGAGATAGATCTCACATCTACAAGAACCTAAGGAGGCATTCCATCCAGTAGAGGGCATGGGTGAAGCACACAGTCACAAGCAGCCTAGGCAGAGAGAGAGTACCAGTGACAGTGACTCAGTCCCACCCCTTTGCCCAGGTCCTCCTCTCTGACCTGTCAGATCACATTTGGACTTATAGGACCATGGGAATTAGTACCGGAAAAAGGCCTCAGAGTCTGACTAATTCACTTTGCAAATGATGAATCTGACACCCAGGGAGGTCATGTAGCTCAGTGGAAAGAACACTTCCCTGAGAATTGAAGGACCTGGGTCTGAGTCTCAGCTCTTCTGCTTAGCTATGTGTGACTTTGGTCAAATTAACTTACTGAACTGCTCTGGGCTTCAGTTTCTTCATCTGTAAAATAAGGGGAGGGTGATGGATAATTACTACCTATATTACCTTCCCCAGTCCCTCCATCTCATTGGGCCTCAGTTTCCTCATCTGTAAAATAATGTGGGGGAAATGGATACTTACTACTTATCTGACCTTGGACAAGTACAACCTTATTAAGCCTTAGTTTCTTTATCTGTAAAATGGGAGAAACTAAATGGCTTCTACTGTACCTTCCAGCTCTGGACCTAGACACCTCTGAGGTCCCTTAGGCAGCTCTTTTGCAATGATTATATAATACATAGGTATCTAGCAGAATAAGATTTGAACTCAGGTCTTCTGATTTCAAAGTCAGTGCTTGATCTTTTGCACCGTATTGCAATAGCTTTAGACTCATTTAGTGCCTCATACTTCCTGCCCTGCCCTCTCCATATTACATAGATTTTTTTTTCTTCATTGGATTTTAAACCCTCAGAAGACAAAATAGACTACTTGTTTAATCAGGAGCACTTGGGATGAGGCAGACTAGGTGCTGCAGTAGCTGGTCAATAAATATTTGCTGATCTTTTTGTGGTAGCCAAGATTGGAAATTAAAGGGATGCCCATCAATTGGGGAATGACTGAACAAGTTGTGGTATGTGATTGTGACAGAATACTTCATGCTCTAAGAAATGATGAGCAGAATGGTTTCAGAAAAACCTGGGAAGACCTATATGAACTGATGAAAAGTGAAGTGAGCAGAACCAAGAGATCGTCACACAGTAACAGCAGTCTTGTACAATGAGCAATTGTGAATGACTTAACCCCTCTGATCAAGACAGTGATCCAAGACAGGTCCAAAGGACCTATGGCGAAAAATGCTATCTACCTCCAAAGAAGGAACTGATGAACTCTGAGTGCAGATTGAAACATACTTTTTTTAAACTTTATTTTTTGGTTGTTTTTGCAACATGACTAATATGGAAATGTTTTGCATGACTACACATGTATAATAGTATTGTTTGCCTTCTTAGGGAGAAGTGGGAGGAAGGGAGAATTTGAAACTTAAAACTTTTAAAAATGAATGATAAAATTTGTATGTGTAATTGAGAAATATTTAACAGAATAAAATATATTGAAACTAAATACTTGTTAATTGACTTATTGACCTATTGAAGTAGTCTTCACAAGGAAAGTTTCTGTCCCTCTGTTTCTGTCTCTCCTTTTCTCTTATTTTCTCTCTCTCCCTTTGAGCCTCTTAGAGAACACTTCTTTGTGTTACCTCATCTTAAACCAAGGCGTCTTTGAGGAATCGCTTCTCAGAAACTTGCACTTCAGAACTGTGTGGTTGCCCCAATTTATTCTGAGTGTTAATCCATGTGCTTCAGCAGGTACTTCAGAAGTGTTTGTGAGCCCCTTTGGAATGCAGCTCATCTGCTACGGAGCTTGGGGATGGGCTGGGGAGGGAGGGCAATGAAGGGATCTCATTTTTCAGAGGACTTTCATTTTATTTTGAGTATGAACCAACATCTCTAGAACACTGTGCTTTATTCCTGCCCCCTTTTTGGTTTCTATTTCTGCTTTGTTCTCCCCTAAAGGAGAAAGCAGGATATTGAGTATTTCAGGGAGTAGGACTGGAGAAATAAGATGATAATTCCTATTCTCCCAATACAGTTTTAAGTTCCTTGAGGGCAAGGACAGTTTCTTTTTAGACTTTACATCACTGGAGTCTAGTATAGTATCTATCCATATACTAGATACTAGAATTCAATAAACACATTGAACGTTGATCACTGAATCTTTCTCCTCTCCAGTCCCTACCACATACATTCATCTACTCCATAAAACTGTGATTATAGAAATTAAGCTATGTAAATGTTCATAAGCATCTTAGACTTTTTTACTCAATTGAAACCTCTCTTTAACCTCCCCAAAACAAGATAGGAACCTGGGGTCAAAGAAAGCTACAGCTATGCTTTGGTCCTGAGCATCCTCGATTATTTCTCCCCATACAACCTTCCTTTATCATCAGACACCCTTTTACAATTAGTTTGGGAGAGAGCACCTTGGATCTGTGATTTTGTTTGTGAAGAGAATTTCCAGTGAGAAAATTCCTCCAATATAGACCAGCAATTGCTGTTGCAATTGACAATACATAGTCGTACATAGAGAATTACTTGGAGATTCTGAGAGGGCAAGTGTTGGAAGCAGGATTTAAACATAGATCAGTTCTCTAGCCATCCTAATCATGCTGCTTCTTGGCAATTGTTCAGTTGTTTCAATTTTGTCTGACTTTTCCTGATGGCATTTGGGGTTTTCTTGGCAAAGGTACTGACGCAGTTTGCCATTTCTTTCTCCAGCTCATTTTATAGATGAAGAAACTGAGGCAAACAGGGTTAAGTGACTTGCCCAGTTTCACACAGCTAGTACATGTCTAATGCCAGATTTGAACTCAGGAAGATACATCTTTCTGACTCCTAGTCCAGTACTCTATCCACTGCACCACCTAGCACAATCATTAACAATGACTTTCATGATATCCTTGTGGACAAGACAGAGAGATAGTACAGTTAGGCAGATTCAGAACTGGTTGAATGACTGCATCCAAAGAGTAGGCATTAATAGTCAATGTCTACCTGGAGGGATTTCTTCAGTGTAATGCACCACTACCTTGGACATGTGCCTTTTATATTTTTATTTGTGACTTGTATGAAATATGTATGGCTGGTTTATCAGATTTATAAATGACACCAGAGCAAGAAAGAATAGCAAAAAAGGTGGCTGAAAGAACTAGAATCTAAAAAAAGAGTCCAACAGGTTAGAATGATGGGCTTAGGGGCAGTGAGATGGCATAGTGACCTGGGAGTTAGGAGGACCTGAGTTCAAATCTGAACCTCAGACACTTACTAGCTGTGTGACCCTGGGTAAGTCATTTAACCCTGATTGCTCCTCAAAAAAGAACAATGAGTTTAATCTAATAAATTGAAATTCAATGGAGATAAATGTAAAGTCTTTATTTGGATTCAAAAAATCAAGTTCACAAATCCAAAAGAGATGGAAGAAATGAGCCTAGACAATAGTTCTTGTGAAAAATATCCAGATGGTTTTAGTGAATTGTAAACTCAGTACAAGTCAACAGCAGACTGGAGTATCCCAGAAAGTTAATGCAATGCAAAGGCTCTTTTTATAGAGTCCTAGTATCCAAGACTAGGGAAATAATAGTTGCATTTTAGCCTGCCCTGAGCAGACATTTAGAGTCTTGTATTCAATTCTAGAGAGGAAATAACACTTACACAAATAACTATACTACAAGTCAATATGTGATCCATTTTTTATTAAATTTTATTTTCGATAATACCCTTTTTGTTTATGTCAGATTCAGCTCCTAGTACAGCCTCTGTCTTCCCTACCCAGCACATTATTCTTTGTTTAAAAAAAGTTAAAAGGAGTTCAGTAAAACTAACCAACATATCAACCATGTCTGTGGGTGTAGATTACCCATGAGTACATATTCTTACCTATACACAATATTCTATATTCATAGCCCCCAGCTCTGCAAAAAGGGAGGACATTTCCTCAGCTTTTCTGTAGGGATAACTTTGAAAATTATGTTCATACAGCATTGAGTTCCATCTTATTTTCCTTCAATTTACATTTTGTAATCACTGTATATACACTACTGTTTTCTTGGTTCTACTTACTTCACTCATTCTCCATGTGTCATCTTTTATGGTGCTACAATATGCTGTTATATTTATGTCCCATAATTTCTTCAGCCACTCCCCAAACAACGAAGACCTACTTTGTTTCACTTTTTTGTTAACACAAAAAATGTATCTACTCATATTTTGACACATGCAGGACCTGTTTTTCTTTGACTTCCTTAATGTGTATGCCTAGTAGCAGCATTTCTGGACCAAAGGGCATGCATAGTTCAGTCGCTGTTTTAAAGTGTTATTCCAAATTACTTTCCATAATATCAAAACTAATTCACAACTCCATAGACAATGTATTTGTGTGCCTATCTTTCCTCAGCTCCTCCAACATTCATTATTTCTATCTTTTGTCACTTTTGCCAACTTGTGGAATGTGAGGTAAAAATCTCTGAGTTGTTTTGCTTTTTAATTTCTCTTATTAGTGATTTGGCACAATCTTTCCTATGGTTGTGATTCATTTACTATTCTTTCTTTTGAAAATATTTATTCTTCTCCTCTGACTACTTATCTATTGTGGAAAGGCTATTCAGTTAAGAGCCATTGTCACTTGAAGTAAAGTGGTGAATCTGTATAGTCATTCCACTCCACATGATCTTTCTCTCTACATTTTCCTTCTTTTGACTATTTACACTGGGGACATCCTTTTGAAACAACTCCATGTTCTTACCATTTCCTCCCTGATCTTCTTTCTTAAAGAGATTATTTTCCATTTATTCCTTTCACACTAAACAGAAAATGCTTTTCCATATCCCCCCAATTTCCTTTAAACCGAAGACACCCTCTTGTCCTACTCATTCATTAACTTGGAAATACAGGAGGAAGAATTGGTCATCATAATTTTAGGTAAAAATATCACAACTCAAGAGGTTGAGCAACTTATCTAAGTGAGTATTTTTAGATGTTTGTGAAAATGAGGTAGTACATAAGATGAGAGTTTAAGAGAATGGCAGAATCAAATGAAAGGCTTTTTTTAATGAAAGGGGAAATTAGAAAGTGTTAGCAAGCAATAGGGAAGGATCCATTAGATAAGGAAAGGTTCGAAGATTAGACAGAGAAAGAGGATGATGGACAGTATTAAATCCTGGAGAAGATGAAGGAATGACATCAAGCGTACCAATAGAGAAGATCATTATTTGCAAGGAGAAAGGTCACATCTTTCTCTGAGATTATGGCAAAGGGGGATATAATAGGACTTAATACAGAGGTGATTTAAGTATGGAATTAGGGAAAAGAAAAGGCTCTCAATGGATGATCTTAATTTTTTTCCGGTGAAGTATTAGTGAACCTCTTCTAGGAGGGGGAATGAGATATTGGGGTAGATATATTTAAAAGATAAGTTGAGAAGAGGAGAGTATTTGGGAGAACCTCCTCGGATTTGGAGTAGACAGTGGAGAGTGGGATAGAGAGTCCATCAGGGAAAAGAAGAATTAGGGTGTGGCAGTGAGGGCTCAGTTGTTACAGGACAACATCTCTGTGTAGTGGACCTTAGCATGATTGTGTGATTTCTTCCATCTCCCTCAATGTTTATCAACTTGTGAGTAGGAGAAGAAGAGGAAAATAATGACGAGATTAAATCAGAGTTAGTGTTTGAGAAAGGGTGAAAGATGATAGAATAAGGAGATACTCAAATGTAAAGGACAGTGTAAAACTGAACTGTTTAACTATAAGGTCAAGATTTTGAAGGAAGGAGAGCAGGGCTATGATGATGGTCTGGGAAAGCAGGAAAGGGTAAAGTGATTGGAGGTTGTTGTAAGGACAGAAAATAGACTGAAGAGGACTAAAGCACGGAGAGGGATCCCATAGAGGAATTTCAAAGTTATAGATTATATGCAGCTCAATCAGGATGGTGGAATAGAAGAAAGCAATTCTGCCAGAAATGTGCTGATAAATGTTTAACAACTGACTTAAAGGGGGATAGTATGCATGCAAGACACACATAAGTTTATTGTGTATAATTAACATTTTCTTCATCACTTTCTTAAGTCTAGATAGTTAATAGAGCAATGTCAAGCCATGATTTATAGCTTTTTTCAATTTCCAAGGTATAAATGCTCACACTAAAAATTTAACAATCAGCTCTTGTGAGACAGTAAGAGCTGGTTCTAGCACACTCCCAAGTACAGTCCAAATTCTACCTCCAACCCCTAGATAATCCACAGAGATCCAAATAATGCATCTTGAATCCTGATCAGGAAATCCAAAGAAAAAAATCACTATGATTCATTTTTCTACCTCAAGTTGGCATGGGTAGACAAAGGTCTGTAGACATGGGAAGGGTCTAACCAGGAAGAGGTCATGGAAATTTCCTGTCAGAAATTGGAGTGGAGCCTGATGTATACTAGGGCAATAAAAGATTCTAGATCCAGTACAGAAGCACCTGATGTAGTGCGTGGAGCAAGAACCCAATAAGAAACTCTCTTGGTCATATGCTAAAGTTAGGTCACAGATCTAGTATGCATTGAGTGAAGGACCTATACCTGGGATGGTAGACCAGGGAAAGGTGAGATCTCCCAAAGCTGTAGCTTTATACTGTAGGACAAATAGCAGGGAGAGGTGTTAGCTGCGTCTGTCTGCCTCTGAGCCTAGGAGCACAGTATGGTCTGAGATCTAGGACCCAGTCATTCTGAAGCCTAAAACAGAACACCAGGACAAAGAGATCAAACCAAAAGGAAGCCTGCAGTTCCTTCACTCTAAACTTGCAAAACTTTCTAGATGGCCAGCAGTGGTTGAGTCCAGCAGGATACTACTGGAGCTCAAACCAGGGAAAATCCCAGCTGTGTTGCTCAGACCTAGCCAAGGTTAGATGCTGGAAAACTCAGACCAGGGAGGAAGCAATAAGACTTTGGCCCAGTTCAAACTACTTTGGGCCTACTAAAACTTTCAAGTTCCTAGGCTGAGCCACCCCTGATATTTCTGAAGAATACAGTACCTAAAACAAAGAAAGCAGCAGCAGAATCCAATATAATACTAAAAAATGGCCATGCCTTCCAGAAGTACACAGAGCCTGTTGCTAACACAAAGCTTGAAGTCAAGATGTCAGGATGGAAAATTAATAAACAAAAAGAAAATGCTATCATGAAACTCTATTATGGTGACAGGGATGCCCACGGCACAAACCTAGAGAAGAGAAGACACCAAAATATCTACAAGCAAAGCTTCAAAGGAAAAAAATCACTTAGTCAAAAGTGCAACTAGAATTCTATAGTAAGTTAAGCAAGAGGGTTTTTTTAAGAATTGAAATTATAAATGAAATGAAAGCACTCAAGGAAAGAATTGGAAAATAATTTAGACGTATGGAGCAAAGATTTGGAAGGAGAATTAAAGTTTAATATAAGAGGTATAAAACCTCACCCTAGCAACATCATGAAAATTAGAATGGATCAAATCGAAGTCAGTGGCTCTGTGAGACAACAGAAATAGTAAAACAGTCAAAAGACTGGAAAAACAGGAGAAAATGTATGAAATCTCATATCAAAAACAACTGACCAGAGAAGTAGATCAAGGAAAGATGATTTTAGAATCACTGGACTATTAAATTAAAGAGCCTATGTGTCATATTTTAAGAAATTGTGAGAGAAAATTGTCTAAATCTTTTAGAATGAAAGGCTAATGTGACACTAGAGAGAAGCCATGGGTCACCTCCTGAAAGAAACTTCAAAATGAAAACTCCCAGAAATATCATGGTCAAAATCTAGAGTTATGAGACCAAAAGAAAAACACTATAAGTAACCAGAAAAAAAGAATTCAAGTACAGATGATTCACAGTCACACCCACTCAAGATTTAGTAGTAATGGATTGTGAACATAGAAAACTTGTGAGTGAAGGTAAGATCAAGGGTGTGAGCATCCTTGTGTGTGGCAGAATAGAGTGAAAGAACAGATCATGAGAGTTGAGGAAATTGAACTGGGAAGCAAAAGTATTTGAGAAGGTAGTGACATCTAAACTGTACATTAATGCAGGATTGGGCAGAGAGGAAAGTAGTAATCCAGATGTTAAAAGTAATGAAATATTGTGGTGCATGAGAAATTATGACTTCAAATAAGAAAAGCATGGGAAGATTTACATAATCTGATGCAGAGTGAAGTAAGCAGAGCCAAGAAAACAATATCCACAATGACTACAGTGTAAACTGAAAGACCTACCACTAAACAGTCAAAAGTCAGTGTTCCAAAATTACAAGGAATAAATGTGGCTCCAAAGAAGAGATATTACAAAACACCCTTACCCTATGCCTTGTAGAGATAACAAGTTTATGGGTGTGATACACTCGATGTGTTTTGAGACTTTACTTATGTACTGATCAGTTTTCCTGTTCTCCCCCTTTTTTTTCTTTCAAAATATTATATTTAAATAGGATGGGAGGGGTGGGGAAAGAATTTTGGGAGGCATTTTGATGATTTAGAAAAATAAGAGATATGAATGAAAATAATTTCTAAAAGAAAGGAGGTAGAATAACATGCATATCAGTAGAGAAAAAGCAAATAACATCTGGTGATAAATCTAGATAATAAATCTAGATAGATATGTTATTTTTAACAAAACCAGTCTTAACCATAACCATATTTTTTTAAATCATAAATCTGATTTTTATCACTGCCTATTTGGGAGTCTTGAGAAGCCTAAATAAGAATAAAGTTTTTAAATGCATACAATAAAATATATTGGCTTATGAAGGAAACCAATTACATTGAAATGCAGTTATCAAAAAAAAATTAAGTTTACAGACCTCCAGTTAAGAACCTATAAAAGGGTAAGTCTCAAAAGACAAGAGATAGATCTAGGCTAAAATGTCAGGAGAGGGATATGGAAAGGGTAGTGAGGATAAAAAAAAGTTCCAACTCCTCTTCCCAGGGCAGTGTATTAGAGGGAATAAATATTCCATACTGGAGAGGGTGGCCAGGAATACAGTTACTTCTCTGGGGAGATTCAGGTTTCTGCAGTTACAAGATGGGAGGAGACTGAGAATAAAAGGACTGAAGCAAAAGATCATTTGTTAACAGTAAAAGGAAGATTTCATGGAGCATAATAGAACTGGAGGGTAGAGAGTGGTCATAGACAGGGGAAGGGTAGGAATGATACAGGTGGTCATAAGGGGACCCAGAGCAGTCACAGTGAGAGAATGTGCTCAGCTAGGCAGCTTGTGTCTGAATCACAGGACTTCAAAGTAGGTTAGTAGATTGTCACGTCCTCCCCAGTGGCACAGGCACTGTTAACTTAATTGTTCACTCAAGAGTAATGCCAGCTACCTCTGTCAGACACCCACAGCACAAAATATTGGGTGAAAGATTTGTTCAGAAGCCAGTTGCAAACTTCTGTTGCAGCTATCAACTTCCATATCTCTTGTATTTACCACATACTGTGATGTCTCATCATGGTATGATGTTAACGCTGGTTTCCAGAAGGCACCGCCAGTGGAGTATAATCACTGGGAAGTCCTAAAAAGCTAGTAATGGCCTGATGATGGAGTTTATGTCTATCTTATGAGAGCCAGACTAGCTCAATTTACCAAAAGGTGGGTCATGAAGTCATTTGAGGATTTTATGGTTTTTTGTTTTGTTTTACTGTTTTGTTTTGTTCTTGTGGAGGAGGAAGGGAAGAAGGCAGATCATAGCCATTCATTGGAAGTAGAATGATGTAGTGGAAAGAGAGAGACTGAATTTTAGGCCCAGCTCAACCACTTATCACCTGTATGACTTTGAGTAAGTTGATTAACCTCTCTGTGCCTCAGTTTCTTCATCTAGAAAATAAGGGTAGAGTAGATGACCCCCTAAAGTCCCTATGAATCTATTATCTTATGGACATTTCTACTAAGGTGTGGAGTAGTTGCAATTTATGTCACTAAAGGAAATAGCCATAGATGAAATCCTGGATCTTTGATCTATGGTACCATATTACTACTTGGTCTATATCCCAAAGAGATCAAAGAAAAGGGGAAAGGACATATATGCACAAAAATATTTATAGTAGCTCTTTTTGTGGTGGCAAAAAATTGGAAACTGAGGGAATGCCTATCAATTGGGGAATGACTGGACAAGTTGTGGTATGTGAATATAATGGAATACTAATGTGTTACAAGAAATGACTGGCAAGATGATTTCAGAAAGACCTGAAAAGAAATACATCAACTGATGCAGAGACAAGTGAGAAGAATCAGGAGAACAAGGTACGCAGCAATAGCAATACTGTAAGGATGATCAATTGGGAAAGACTTAGCTACTCGATCAAGACAATGATCCAAGACAATTCGGAAGGACTCATGATAAAAAATGCAGTTCACCTCCAGAGAGAAAACTGATCAACTCTGAGTGCAGATGGAAGCAGACTTTTTTTTTTACTTTCTTATTGTTTCCTACTTTCTATTTTTTTTGTAACATGGTTAATATGGAAATATGTTTTGCAAGACTTTACATATATATTTGATATCATATTGCTTGCCTTCTCAAGGGGCAGGAGGGAGGGAGAAAATTTGAAACTCAAATAAAAAATGTTTAAAACAAATGCATTTTGAAAAGAAAGTCTGTCCTACCTATAGCAGTTATTATACATGTAACCATTCCTTTTCCTGTTAAACTCTAGTCTTCTCTATAGTGGTGAGAGAATAGTAGGGATTCCACTGTGCCTAGTTTCAGGATTTCAAGAGATACTTAAAACCATTCATTATAGTATTACTTAAATATCACCTGAAGATTTGTGATGTGATTCCATACGTTACATTAACATATTTCACATGCCTCACAATCACCTTGTGAGATAAAAAAGAAGAGTTACTATTATGCCCATTTCTAGATGGGGGTGCTCGAATTTGAAGAGGTTCAATGCATTTTCTATAACTGCACAATGAGAAAGATTCTGGGCCCAGGTCTCTCCCGACTCCAAATCTAGCATTTTCTGCTGTACCATCTAGTGCTAATTCATGTAGAAATAATAAAGCAAGCTCCGAATGGAGATTTAGTCTTAACTCAAACATGGCTGGCATGCTTTTTATTTCCCAAGGAGGTTTCATAATCTGCCTTGTAATGCAGTTTTAGACAACTTTTTACGAATGCACTTTTTAAAATAGACCTTAATGGATTCTTTGCAGTGGTTACTGTCCATTGTGTAAATGCAAACAGGAGGCTTTTTGAAAACATGTATTATTGATCAGAAAGGCACCAGCAATTATAACCTAGTATATCACGTTGTTCAATATACACTTCCTATACAAGTCCTCGCTTTTACTCACTCATAACTTTCTAACAAATTATCCTGGAACTGTGAATCTTTCTATCTCTTCTTTCTTTCCTTCCCCTCTTTCTTTCCACATTTCTTTCTTTCCTCCCTCCCTCCTTCTCTTCCTTCCTTCCTTCCTTTCTTTCTCTTTCCTTTGCTTCTTTCCCTTTCTTTTTTCTTTCTTTCTCTCTTTCCTCCCTTCCTTCCTTCCTTTCTTCCTTCCTTTCTTCCTTTCTTTCTCTCTTTCTTTCTTCCTTTTCTTTCTTCTTCCTTTTCTTCATTTTTCTTTCTCCCTTCTCTTCCTCCTTTCTACTTTTTCAATACTGGAAAATACATGTTCCAGTCACTTGTTAGCTAGGCATGGATGAAAAATAAGACATACCTTTCCCATAGTTAGATCTATTTATGGCATTTCTTTATGACTCCATAATTCTAAAACGGCAAAACTTCATAAGATGGATAGGGATGGAACCTTGGTCTATGGCTCATTTTGAAAGAAAGATAAAATTCTGGACAATCTCAAGTTCACCAAATCCTGGGTAAAAATGACAGATAATATTGTAATCATAATCATCATAGATCACATTTATGTCACACTTTAAGGATTACAAAGCAGTTTTGTATTGATTTGCTCATCTGATCTTCACAAAGACCCCAGGAGATAGGTGTTATTATTTTTACATTCTACAAATGGGGAAACTGAGGTTGGAAGAGGTTAAGTTACTTGTCCAGAGTCATGCAGTCAACAGATGTCTGAGTAGGAATTTGAACCCAGGTTTTTCTGACTACCAAGTACATCATGTTTTTATACCACACTGCCACTCTAGAAACACATTAAAGGATGATAGATTAATAGCTGGAGTGGACCTTGTAGACCTTCTAATTCAATCCCTTTATTTTGCAGATAAGGAAACTGAGGTCCAGAGAAGTTAAGCAACTTTTCCAAGGTCACGTAGTGTCAGAGGCAGGATTTGAACCCAGCTCCTCTGATTCTGAAGTCAGTACTCTTTCTCTTGTGCCAAATGCTCCCCTACAGAATTGGCACATAGAAAATTAAAGCTACAGGAGATTTTGCAGATCATTAAACCAACAGTTCTTAACCTTGTATTGGGGACAGAATCCCCTTTAGCAGGCTTGTAAAGCCAATGAAGCCTTGTCAGAATGATGCACAAAATTAAAACACACAATATTGCAAATAAAATAAAATTATATCAAAATATAATTATCAAAATATTACACAAAAAAGTTCACAGACTCCAGGTTAAGAACTCTTTATATTCTAACCTCTCAGTGTATAGAGAAAGAAACACACCTTGATTAAGTGACTTACTTAAGGTCACATAGCAATTCAGTTGCAGATCTTAGATCTATCCCTCATCCTAGAGGTCTTTAAAATTCACTAGCATTTCAGCAGGTAGTTCAAAGCTTCAAGAATTCAAGAAACCAATTTTTGTCAGTGATTTTGTTACTCCTTTTACCAACTCATGTGATGACCTCTCCATAATTTAGAAGATGATTTTTGTGATTTACTATGGGGCAAAATTTCATTGCCCTGAGGCCAACCTCATCACAGAGCTCTCCAAACTTAGCTGGGCTGTTCCTCATCCAGCCCCATACCCCCAGGATCCCTTTCCAACTTGGTAGGACCTGATAGAACTTGTACTTTGCAAGCATAGTCTTGGCAAACTTGGGGATCCCCTTCACATCATACGAAGGAAGAGGATTTGAGTAGAGGTTTCATAACGAAAAAGACTAGTTGCAAAACTGGTATGAAAATCAGGACATAGGGAAGCATTGTTACGGTTCAGAAGTTCATATTTTAATGAAGATTTCCATTTGTAGCCCCCTTTGTTGCACCCCCTCTGTTTTCTAAATAAATCCAAGGGCTCAATATTCAAAATGTAGCAAGTAACATTACACATTGGAATACAGAAAAGGCAGAAAATTCAGATGAATCAACATTAACTCACCCACAATGCACATGCTGTAAGAGTTTCAGACTTAAGAAGTCATTTTTCATTTTATTCCCAGAACAGGGTTCCCTTGGCAGCCTCACGCTTGCCTTCATCTATGCCTTCACATCTAGCCTCTCTAAGTATTTATTACTGGGATATTTAAAGAGGAGATTTGGACCCAGGTGGTCTTTTTGAGTTGACAAAACCTGCTGTGCCAACAATTACTTCAGGAATGTTTAATAAATAAGAACGTTATACATTGAATGCCCTATAATAACTCCTCCAGGACACCAATCCAGGGAATATATCCTCAGCTCATCTCTACACAAAAGGTCAGGACTTCTCAATCAGTCTTTGGCTTCAAAAATGTCTCCAGGATTTTGAATGTCTCTCCCTTCTTCAGATGAGAGCTAGGACTTCATTAAGAACCACAACTTAAGACAGGAACGAATAGTGGTAGCAAAGGGCCTACAAAGTCCATCTTTTTTCATAATCATGCGGAAAGGGGTACAAATCCTATTGATTTGTTTTATTATTTCCTTATAGTTTTTGGAAGAGCAAGTCTGTAATCGAGTCTGTCTTCATCAATTCCCACTTCCTGTTTTAGTAAACCTTTCCAATTTTAGAATACTATCCCCCTTCCCCGTGTACTTGGGCTTTTGGTTCTGTCTTGTGATTTCTACCACACTTAAACCCAGGCTTGATTTCTCCAAGCACATGACTTAGTTTCCCCCCCTTTCTCTTTCTGGAGAATAGTTCTACCACTGCAGTTAGTTTGTTGGAAAAGATCAAATAAGCTAATTTACACCAAAATATTAATGACTGATTGTTGACTACACCTTGGGTACTTGCATACTGATAGAGGATGATGCCACAATTCAGAGGAATGAAACTTATGAAATTCCACATGTCAGTGAGGGAGCTATTTGGGGGGGGGGGTATTCTTTGAATTCTTCCTATCATTTTATTCATATATTGCCTCACTTCTAGATAGGTTCAGTGGTGATGATTATGATGACGATGATGATAATGAACATTTATATATTACTTTCATGCAAAATATATTACAAATTTTATCTCATTATATCCTCAGAACAACTGTGGAAGGTAGGTGTTATTGTTATCCCCATTTTACAGATGGGGAAACTTGGGCAGAAGTTTGATTTGTCTGATGAAGACTTTGGACTGAGAACTGAGACCTGACTTCATTACCATGCTGGTTCCCTGGGGTCAGGAAGAGGGCACTGTATCAAAATGTCAACTTCTTTCCCAAAATAGACATTTCTATGATGCTGCATATGTGAACAGACACATGACAACAGAGAGCTGAGACATTTCTAAAGGAGAAGCAGAGACAAGAGAAAAAAGAGATGTAGAGTGCAGACAGGGTGCAGTCTTCAGGTGGCAAACAGAAGGGAGCTATACACATGTAGGTAAAGCTAGAACCCCAGAATGTTCTTTGATTTTCAGCACCTACAATCCTACAAACTACTAAGAGTGAATTTCTTTAGTAAAATACTTTCCTGCAAGATATATCAACTCTGAAACTTATAACTTCTCAACACTCACTAATCCTGGATTCCCTCTGTCTCACTGAGTCTCGATTTAAGGGACCAACAGCTTCACTACAATGAAATAGTGCCATCACAAGAAGCATGGAAGGGGAATGTGGGATTCCAGATATTTATGGATTTATATGATATCCATGTTGGCTAAAACTGGCAGAGATTGGTAGGAAAGAGAATTCTATATGTAATAAAACAATGGTTTTGTTGCTGGTTGGATCTATGTCACAAAAGGGGTAATGATAACCTTTGGACCATAAATTAAAAAGTTGGAATCCCCATACTTCTATGAAGAAGAAATCAAACTTCAAGTAAAGACCAGTTAATAATACCAGAGAGAAGAGTATGGGTATGTTCAGAAGCCAAATAAGCTGCCCAGAAGAGATTAGTATGGCAGAGAGGCAGCAGCAGATTTCAGTTCATTGGAGACAGCAGTTTTCTAAGAACATAAGGATTTTTTTTGTTGTCAGGCTTTGAGTTGCTTCAGCTATGCTTTTAGTATATGTGCCCAAATTCATTTTTTCTACATATATCCCATAATCCATGTTCCCTAGTCACATATGTGTTTCCTGAGCGTATCTGTCCCTAGCTGGTGACAAAGTAATCTGTGGGCAAATAAAACCAACTCCCAGTCTTGTGTGTATGAAAGCCTTTCCTTATCACTTATTTAGCTATTTTGTTTGATTGAATGTCCTTTGCTTTGAACTAGTATGACCTATGGTTGTTCTACTAAAATCATACACATCTATGGGGTCTTAGGATCTACAGTTTTCAATGGATATTGACCTACAACATGCCTTAAATCTGGGGTAACTTGTGTTAATGAGTCTGCAAGTTCTACATATACTTTTGCTATTGTATGCTAGGGGATAACATAGCAAAAACTTAGCTAAGAAGAGTCAATTCAACCTTTATTACCTTTGGCATCTATCTATCTTACCTCTGTACTCCATGGTTTAAGCAGAAGATGGAACCGCAGGATTATAGAAATGTGTGTGTAGAATTCAACTCTCCTGATCCCTTACTCAGTGTTCTTTCCACTATATCCTATAAGCATCTCAGTCTGAGACAACCAACCAAACTCACAGACTTCTAGACTTTTAGTGCTGAAAAGAACCCTAGAGATGACTGATTTCAGCCATCTCATTTTGCAGATGAGAAAACTGACATCAGGAAAGGCCAGTTGTTTGCCTAAGGTCACTGGATGAAGTAAAAACAGGTATATGACCCTTCTATCTTTCTTTTCTCACCTAAAGTCCTCAAGAAGTGAGTGGCAGAGAAATATATGTACACTCTGCTAAAAAAAAAAAAAAACCTCACATTTTCCCAAATTAAATACACTTAAATTGGTCTGTAGAAGTCACATATAACCAGTTAGAAGCCAAACATTCTCTATTACCCTTCTACCTTCTGCCAAATGAATCTAGGCTACACCTTAAACATATTTTGATAGAAATAAATGACCAGGGTGGAACCAAGATGGTAGAGCAGAAGCAGAGACCTGTGAGAGCTGTAAGAAATGACTCAAAACAAATTCTAGAGCAGCAGAAGCCACAAAATGACAGACCAAAGAAAATTTCCAACCCAAGACAATCTGGAAGGTCAATAGGAAGGGTTGCACTGGGCTGAAGCAGAGCACAGTTAGGGGTGGGGTACACCTGTGGATGGAGCTGGAGCAGGCTTTAGGGGACTGAATGACTGGCAGCTGCTGCAATTTCCAAACTTTTCAACCAACAAATGCCAAAGACAGCCTTGAAGGTCAGTGGGAAGGGTCTCCCACCTGGTTGAGAGGGGAGAGTGGTCCAGCCCCAGGGCAGTGGAAGCAACTGCTGAAGTGGAGGCTGCTTCTAGAGCCCTCCACTTTTAAAAGAGCTCAAAAGTCAAGTAACTGGCTGGGAAAATGAGCAAACAGGGGAAAAGCAACAGACTATAGATTCTTACTTTCTCAGTGAAGAGGTATTTTCTTATGTCATTGGTGACAAAGAAGATGAAAACATACAACCACAAGAAGACATCAAAGCCAACGCTCCTGCATCCAAAGCCTCCAAGAAAAAATGTGAATTGGTTTCAGGCCATGGAAGAGCTCAAAAATGATTTTGAAAATCAAGTAAGAGAAATAGAGGAAAATTGGGAAGAGAAATGAGAGTGATGCAAGAAAACCATGAAAAATGAGTCAACAGCTTGCTAAAGGAAACTTCCTAAAATGCTGAAGAAAAATACAGTTTTAAAATTAGACTAATTCAAATGGCAAAAGAGGTCCAAAAAGCCAATGAGGAGAAGAATGCTTTAAAAAGCAAACTGGGCCGAATGGAAAAAGAGGTCCAAAAGCTCACTAAAGAAAATAATCCCTTCAAAATTAGAATGCAGCAAATGAAAGTTAATGTCTTTATGAGAAATCAAGAAATTAGAACACAATGTGAAATATCTTGTTGAAAAAACAACTGACCTGGAAAATAGATCCAGCAGAGATAATTTAAAAATTTTTTGACTACCTGACAGACATGTTCAAAAAAGGAGCCTGGACATCATCTTTCAAGATATTATCAAGGAAAACTGCCCTGATATTTTAGAACCAGAGGATAAAATAGAAATGGAAAGAATCCACTGATCACCTCCAGAAAGAGATCCCAAAAAGAAAATTCCTAGGAATATTGTAGCCAAATTTTAGAGTTCCCTGGTAAAGGAGAATATATTAAAGTAGCCAGAAAGAAACAGTTCAAGTATTCTGGAAGTACAATCAGGATAACACAGGATTTTTAGCAGCTTCTACACTAAGGGATAAAAGGGCTTGGAATATAATATTCCAGAAGACAAAGGAGATAGGATTAAAACCAAGAACCAGCTACCCAGAAAAACTGAGTATAATACTTCAGGGGAAAAAAAATGGAACTTCAATGAAATAGAGGACTTCCAAACATTCTTGTTGAAAAGACCAGAGCTGAATAGAAAATTTAACTTTCAAATACAAGAATCTAGAGAAGCATGAAAAGCTTAACCACTTCAGTTCAGCAGAACAAAAGGTAGCAGCAATTGTTCCAGTATCTGAAAGCTTTATTACTTAGAAATTCTCAGGTCAAACTATTAAAAAGGAGGATAGAGCACTGGGACCTGAAATCAGGAAGACCTGAGTTCACATGTGATCTCTGACATTAACTGTGTGACTTTGTGGTAGGTCACTTAACTGCTGTTTGACTCAGTTTCCTTATCTGTAAAATAGGGATAATTATAGCCCCTTCCTCCTAGAGTTCTAAAGAAAATCAAATGAGATAATATTTGTAAAATACTTAGTATAATGCCTATCACACAGTAAGTGCTATGTAAATGCTAGTTTTTCTTATGATTGTTATAATTAAAATAACTATTATTACAAAAGAAGAAATGATCAAAGACTTTAGCTAGAATATAACTACAGAGAACCTAAAAAACACCTCCCCACCCACAATAAATCATTTGAGTGCTGACATTCAGGAATTTTTAAGATGAAACAGTAACACCTTTTAGATGAATACATTTTGAAAAGTGATCTCACAGAAGGGTATATGAGTTTAATAGTTTTTCACTGTCAGTCACAAGTGCTGAATGAATCCAAGGCCATTCTGCAAAAATCTCTAAAAGAAAGCTCTGTAGGCCCTTTAAATAAAGGGACATAATAGTAACTTCTGTTGGATGCCTTCATGGACTCCTCATCTCACCTGTTTGGATTTTTCCTCCACTACAGCAAGATTGTAACCTAGTAAATCCAACCTAATTACACATTTTCTAGGCTTATCTTCTGTTCATAAATGCTGGAGACTTTCCTTTGGATTTTTTTTTGCATTGAAATAGCAATTTACTTAGAGAAAAAACAAACTCCTTTCTCAGGCTCTGGGGAAAATAACCGACCTTTCAGCTTTTTCTCTTGAAGCAGTGATTGCCTGGGATCAGGGAGGCTGGAGCCAAAGATTTCTATCTTCCAGATCTCCATAACAAAAGACCTAAAATCTAATTTCAAGAAGGAGCACTTAGCCACGCAACTCTAAGAGAAAGAGAAAAAACAATGCATAATTGGGGAGCTGGCTTTGCCATTATCTCATTCCTTTGATTGGATTCCTTCAGATATAGGTCTTGGATAAAAATGATCAGAGTTGCTTCTTATTAGTAGACTTCTTTTTCATAGCAGACAGACATGAAAGGTTTGGAGCTGAGCTAAGGCTAGGAGTAAGCATTGGTAGGCAGTAACATAGGACAATCATGGCTGTGGAGAGGGGCAGGGTGTCATGATAAAGAGTATTTTATAATATGCCTTTAAAAAAAACCAAATGTGTATGCTTTAACTACTGGAAAAATCCATTGTTCATGGAAGGTAAACTTTTATTTTGTCACAAGTTAAATTGAATGTACTATGGTGAAGGCTGAAAATCTGCATACAAATTAAGTGACATTTTAAAACTTTGCTTATGATACCCTCATGTCTGGTCCCAAGTCTTTATTTGTGTGTGTTGTTATCTATTTTTTTCATATTAACTGCCTAATTGGGTTTTAAGCTTAGAGTTGGACTATGCCCAATGTTTTTATGTATCACCACCCCCAATGCACCTAATGAAGAGTCTTAAACAGGCATTAGCATCTGTAGATTGATTTTGTGTCATTTAGGGAAAATTGCTAAATTCCTATATTATTGAAAACCCAGGAATGTAGAAGTAGTATTGGAGAAACAATGTGGCTTAGGGGATAAATCACTGGACTTGGATTAGTGGTGTAATCTTGTGTAAAACATATCACTTAATTTTGCCTCAGTTTCCTCATCTGTAAAATGGAGATAATGATAGCTCCTCCTTTACAGGGCTGTTATGAGAATATAAAGAGATAATGTTTCCAAAATGCATTGAAAATTTTAACATAATACAATTGTGGATGATGGTGATGGTAGTGATGGTGCTGATCTGCCTAGTCCTAGACACTGGTTTCTATTATGTACAAGGAACTATGAGAGATATAAAGATAAATAAATTGGCACCCCCAAGAAGCTTACAGTCCAGCAGGGAAAATACAGCAAATCTACAAATAATGCTGACCCAAATTATAATACAAAATTGGATATGATAAATATTTTAAGTGAAATGTTATAACAAATTTAGGGAGAGAAAAAGAGGTTTATGAATTTGCATATCTTACACAAAGGCCTCATTACTTTTATTTATGTAAGGGAGTTGTTTGTTCACAGACCTAATATCAGGCAAATATCTAGGCACATAGAAGACATATACAGAGCATATAAAGTAATCCAAAAGGGAAGGTATTAGCATCTAGGGGAAACAGAAAAGACATCCTGCAGAAGAAGATGAACCTTGAAGAAATTTTTAAAAAACTAAACAAACAAGAGACAGAGCTGAGAGGACAGAGCATTCCAGGCATGGAGTGCAGCCAGCAGGAGAGAGGGGAGATGGAGTGTCCTATTAAAGAAACTGTTAAAAGAAATAATTATTGAAGTCCTCATTGTGTGGTGCGCAGATGCCCAGTGTGCGATGCATGGGAAAGGTTTCAGGGTGCCACTGGCAGCAGTTCCCAGATTGCCCGACCCACAAATGCCCCGGAGAGCTTCAAAGGTCAGTGGGAGGGCCCCTTCACCCAGGAGAGGGGAGCCTGGTCTGGACCTCTGGCAGCAGGCACTGCAGCAGCAGCTGCCATTTTTGAGCCATCTGTCTAGAACTCCTGGGGGAATTGAACTGCTGATCTGATTCTCAGTCCTGAGTTGCAGTCCTGGGAGACTTCTGCCTAAAACCCCTGGGGGAATTGAGCCACTGATCTGATTCTCAACCCTGAGCTTCACCCAGGGGTGAGGAGGAGCACTGTCGGTGGAGCTGGAGGCAGTTGTGGTGAGGGAATTCCAATTGCAGATTCTGGGCAGAAGTTTTTGGTTGCTCCCAGTGTGCAGGCCAGGAGAAGAGTAAACTCCTCTCCCTTGATTGTGCCACCTTGGAGGAACTGAGAAATTACAGGTCCCCAGAGTATACCTTCCTCTTGAAAAAGGACTCAAAAGTCGAGTAACTGGCTGGGAAAATGCCCAATAAAGGGAGAAAAAATAAGACTATATGTAGAAGGTTACTTTCTTGGTGAACAGGTATTTTCTCCCATCCTTTCGGGTGAGGAAGAACAAAGCATAACATCAGAGGAAGTCAAAGCTTCCACATCCAAAACCTCCAGAATAAATATGCAATGATCTCAGGCCATGGAAGAGCTCAAAAAGGATTTTAAAAATCAAATAAGAGATGTGGAGGAAAAGTTGGGAAGAGAAATGAGAGTGATGCAAGAAAATCATGAAAAACTAGTCAACAGCTTGCTAAAGGAGACCCAAAGAAATGCTGGAGAAAATAACACCTTTAAAAATAGGCTAACTCAATTGGCAAAAGAGGTCCAAAAAGCCAATGAGGAGAAGAATACTTTAAAAAGCAGAAGTAGCCAAATGGAAAAGGAAGTTCAAAAGCTCATTGAACAAAATAGTTCTTTAAAAGTTAGAATGGAACAGATGGAAGCTAATGACTATGAGAAACTAAGAAATTACGAAACAAAACCAAAAGAATGAAAAATTAGAAAACAATGTAAAATATCACAATGGAAAAACAACTGACCTGGAAAATAAATCCAGGAGAGACAATTTAAAAATTATGGGACTACCTGAAAGCCATGATAAAAAAAAAGCCTAGATATCACCTTTCATGAAATTATCAAGGAAAATTGCCCTGATATTTTAGAACCAGAGAGCAAAATAAATATTGAAGGAATCCACTGATCACCTGCTGAAAGAGATCCAAAAAGAGAAACTCCTAGGCATATTGTAGCCAAATGCCAGAGTTCCCAGGTCAAGGAGAAAATATTACAACCATCTAGAAAGAGATAATTCAAATATTGTGGAAATACAATCAGGATAACATAGGATCTGGCAGCTTCTACATTAAGGAATTGAAGGGCTTGAAATATGATATTCCAGAAGTCAAAGGAACTAGGATTAAAATCAAGAATCACTTACCTAACAAAACTGAGTATATTACTTCAGGAGGAAAATGATCATTCAATGAAGGAGAGGACTTTCAAGCATTCTTAATGAAAAGACCAGAACTGAATAGGAAATTTGACTTTCAAACACAAGAATCAAGAGAAGCATGAAAAGATAAACAGGAAAGAAAAATCATAAGGGACATAAAGTTGAACTGTTTACATTCCTACATGGAAAGATAATATTTGTAACTCTTGAGACTTTTCTCAGTATTTGGGTAGTAGGAAGGATTATACATAACACACACACACACATACATACATACATACATATATATACATATATATATAGATATAGATATAGATATATAGACATAGAGCACAGGGTGAGTTGAATAAGAAGGGATGGTACCTAAAAAAATATAATTGAGGGATGAGAGAGGAATATATTGGGAGGACAAAAGGAGAAATGGAATGGGGCAACTTATCACTCATAGAAGAAGCAAGAAAAAGCTTTTTCTATGCAGAAGAAAAGGGAGGAAGTGAGAGGGAAAAAGGGAAGCCTTACTCTCTCCACATTCGGCTTAAGGAGGGAATGACATGCACGCTCAGTTTGGTATGAATGTATATCTTCCACTACAGAAGAGTAGGGGAGAAGGGGACAAGTGGGGTGAGAGGGATGAATCAGAAGTAAACACTTTTGGGGAGGAACAAGGTCAAAAGAAAGAATAGAATAAACGAGGGGGCAGGATAGGATGGAGGGAAATATAGCTAGTCTTACACAACATGATTTTATGGAAGTCTTTTGCAACACTACACATGTACAGCCTGTATTGAATTGCTTGCTTTCTCAGTGGAGATGAGTGGGGAGGGAGCAGGGTAGAGAAGAGGGAATTCAAAGTATTTTGAATGAATGTTGAGAATTGTTTTTGCATGCAACTGGGAAATAAAAAATACAGGAAATGGGGTATAGAAATCTATCTTCCCCTACAAGAAAAGAGAGAAGAAGGGGATAAAGAAAGGGAGGGCATATTGAAGGAAGGGTTAATCAGAATGCAAGGGTGGGGAGAGGGAAGAGATGGGGAGAAAATTTGGAACTCAAAATTTTGTGGAAATGAATGTTGAAAACTAAAAATAAATAAATTATAAAAAAGAAAGAAATAGTTATGTCTTCTACATCATGAGGCTTAAGGGTATGGCACCCTCATGATCTAGAAAATCCATGTAAAATTTTTTGCTCTCCCTTCATACAAGAAAAAAAAATATGGTTTTTTTCTTTTTGTTCTATGGGGTGTTTATAGTAACTTGTAAAATTTGGATCAATATTTTATAATGCTACACATTTACTTTATACATTTATTTATAGTATACTTTTATTTATGTACTTCTGAACTTCTAAACATTTTCTGTGTCTTCTGCTCATCTTCTGTGGCTTCCACAAAACTCCCCTCAAATTCCTATTTAATTTATTTTAGTAACCCACAATATATTAAAATTGGGATAGGGAAAGGCTGGATTGTAGAGTCTATGGAAGGGAGTGAGGTATACTAAGACTGAAATAGTAGGGCAGAGGCTAGGTTTCAAAGAGCCTTAAATGCCAGAGAGACAAGTTTATATTTGATCCTAGAGGTAATAGGAAGCTAGTAGAGCTCCTTAGAGAAAGGGGATGGTCCAATGACACTATAAATATTTATTGCTTCATATTATTACTTGCCTTTTCATATTATTTCCTCAACTAGATTGTAAGTTCCTTGAAGACATGGAGCTTAAACTTCCTGTACCTCTAAAAGGTACATTTTTCTACAAGAAATGAATTCAACACTACCCGTTGATTTATTTACTGATTGTCTGTGGTTCAGTTGTTGGGTGACCTTTACACAGGTGTCAGGGCACTGGGACTGATTTGGATAAAGCAGATGCCTGAGAATAGTAATTTCACCAGGGCAGTATTTGCACTCAGAAGCTTCTTTCTGTTTCGTTTATACAGGTTTTTTGTACTGGCCTAAACTTGTGCTTGAGTGGGATTTGGGGTTCATTGTTTAGTTCAAGGTCTAAGGTGTAGCTGTGGAAGGAGTTAGATGGCAGAGGCTGCAGGAGTTTGCTACTGTCTCATTCAGCTCTACTTGTCTCCTTTGGAGCTGCAAACCTACTTAGAGACACTTTTTTAATGGCAGTAAAATACTGGAAAAATAGTGACGAATCATCATTTGGGAATATCTGGATAAATTGGAGAATGTGACCATAATGAAATACCATTACTCAATAATAAAATATAATTATGAGGAATTCAGAGAAACATGGGAAGACTTGTGTGAAATTGTGCAGAGGGAAGTAAGGAAAACATTATACACAACATCCACAAGAATGTAACTGAAAATGACACCAAAGGCAGCCCAACAGTGATTCATTATAATGGTCAGTCTCAGTCCCAGAGACTTCATAATGAAATAGTCTTCCTTTCCCTCTTTAGAGATAAGGAAGACAGTGAAAAATGTTTGATGTACTGTCAGGCATATTTACTATGTTAGTGGGTCACTCTTAATTGTTTTTCTTTGTAATGAGAGAGGGTTCAGTGTGTGTGTGTGTGTGTGTGTGTGTGTGTGTGTGTGTGTGTGTGTGTGTGTGTAGGGGCAAATTGGAAAAAAATGACAATGGTGTAAAAACAAGACATCAATAATTTTTAATGATGAGAGAGAGAGAGAGAGAGAGAGAGAGAGAGAGAGAGAGAGAGAGAGAGAGAGAGAGAGAGAGAGAGCAGTAGGAAGAAATTGGCTTCTACACAGATAAGTTCCTTGCTTCTCTTGGCAGAAAATACCCAGATTGGACAGATGTCTTTGTTGTTAGAATTAATGAGAATACAAATGTTCCTTTTTAATGTGGGTGGGAGCTCCTTGATTTTTTTGTGGGGGCAGGGAGTGGCATACATCAGTACCCAGAGTAAGAGGAGGAAGAGACAAGTCAGAAACAGTTTTGTTCTTTTAGCTCTCTTTTCTTCTCATTCTAACCTGAAAGAAGGAAATAAATATACTTTAAGCAACATGCATAAAAGTTCATAGCATGAATGGAGAAGGGGGAAATATGTTTTTCCCGCTGAGCTCATATTTCCACAGAAGCAAACATCTTTTGGGGTAACTGCAACCATATTTCAAATAGTCCCAACAGCTGTAAGCAAAAGACAGCCTGATTTTCCATTTCTACGTTGATTCAGTTCCCTAGGAGCTATTAATTTCTCTGAGATACAAATAGACAGCATCAGTTAAGCTCATTATACTTGTTTCGCTATCCACAGCACAGTCCACAGGACAGATGTACAGATGTTCAGATGTTGTCCCTCTGTCATACAATGACTCCCATTTCCCATCTTTCTCCCTGTGCTTCATCACCAAGGGTTAACAGGGGCTGGCCAAAGGTCCTACTTTGGGGAGAAAAACTAAACGGGAAGACAAGGTTTTGAAAGTTTGAAATGGTACCTCGTATTCTAAAGCTTTTCTCTCCTTTTGTTTCCTAGAGGGAACCAGATTGCTTTTGTGTGATGTCTTTGCTGAAATGCACAGCAACCTTTTAAAGAAGGATTGTTTATCGAAACTGGCAGCTAATAAATTAAAACCAGCTAAGAAAATAGAATACATCTTTTGGGGACTCTCTTTGCCTTGTCAGTTTCCAGCGGAGGGAAAGACATTAGGCTAACTCTAGGAATGCTTTATTTTTAATTGTTGGGAGTCAAACGCTTCAATTTTTGGAATGGCAGATCATCTACTTTTGGTACTTCCTAACATTCTCTAAATTCCACAGTGCGTGGGACTTTGTTGTTGATTTTTTAAAAATTGTGAATGTATTTTCCATCAGAACAAATGGTAGGATTTTGTTGAAAAAAGCCACATCTTCTGTTGTTTCATCTTCTCTCCTTTTCTCACTACGTACAATATAAGGAGGTCTAAATAGTAGGAAGGGTGAGATACAAAGAAAATGCTAAAGAGCTGAGCAGTTGTAACATAAATACTTCAATGGGTTTGTGACCCAACTGGTCCTTTAGATGCCAGTTATTCCACACCTTTTAATCTTGAGCCTTTCTCATCTCTTGTTTCGAGAAATCCTTCATAGAGGAGCTATCTAATACACTCAGTGTTTTCTTCTTATTAGTTTAATCTCTTGATGGAATCAAATTTAATAAGCTATACTAATTGTTGATTCTTGGGGTAGAGCTGGAGGAGGGGTGGGCGAGCTCTTCTGGAGCTTTTTGTTGTTGTTGCAAATGAACCAAAAGCAAGGTAAGAAACCCCATGCATCAGTAAAGACATCAGTAAGAATTAAGCCAGTTTAAAAGGCATGAAAGCTCTCCTGATATAATAGTCACACACACATACACACTCACTCACTTATTCATACGTGCACATGTGGTCAATTCCATCAACTTATTACTATTAACCAATGACAAACTGGTGAAAGACAGTGTGCTATAGCGTATAAAGAATTGACCTTGTTATCAGGAAGACCTGAGTTCCAAATCCACCTCTGACACTTACGGGCTAGATCATCTTAGGGAGGTAACAACTTCTTAGTGCTCCCAACACCTCGAAGAATGATGTTGCAGAGCAGGTGCTGATCTGTGTTGGTAGAGAGAGTTTTATCTTGATATTCCAGTATCAGTGAAATCACAGGTGTAATTCCTTCCTACCTCCCACCCCCCACCAAATACATTCTTAGCACATTTCTTTTTTTTTTTCCTTTGGATGCTTATTGGTTATATCTATGAATCCACAAATCCCTGGAAGCAATGTGGTCCTCTTCAAAGAACACTGGCTCTCATCAGAGAACATGAGTTCAAATCCCTCCTTTCTTGATTACTACCTCTATGTCGTTGGGGAGTCACTTCTCCAGAGTGACAATTTCCTATTTATAGAGTAAGGAGGTATTGAGGTCCCTTATAGCTTTAGAGCTATGATCCTCTATTTCTCTTAGCGTCCCTGTTTTACTTTCTCCATTTCCCACTCAATGAGACCTTGTCTTGCCTTGATGTACAATATGCATGTTTTATCCACTTTGCTTTTTCAGTATGGATGGTTTAAATTATTATGGATAGCAGTTATTCTTGGGACCTTGAGCTAAAGTGGGAGGGTCTGACCTACCGGTGAGCAATTAAAAATCAGTATGATTGTAGCCTGAGGAGGACAATTGACTGAAAATCTAAGATTTTCCCCCTGAGATTTGTACTTAGTCTCTCCATATTGGAAAACTCTTGTCCAATCATAAATATCTGGGAGTTTCTTGTGACAGAGAAGTATGCATGGTACAAAGTGGAAAAATAAATAGACCCATTAGCCTCTTTTTAAATGGAGTTAGATATACCTATAAATACTCTGGGGCAGAAAAGTACATGGGAATGTGAATCTAGAATGACATAGGCCCACTGTTTACTGAGGTATGCCCTACTGTAAATGGAATATTTACAGTACAATATTTGTTTCTCAAGTGTTGGGGGATTTCTATGTAGAGGAGTAGATAAAAATGGGAGCCACTAAATAGAAAACCATATATTAACATTATCTCCGTTCTACTGCATTTAAAGAAAAACAGTAATAGTTTCTGTGATCTTTTCCATCCTTTCAACATCTGCCCAATTTTTAGATAGGCAAGGATTGATCCTGAGTGCTTTTAAAATGATGTGGCCTCCAGCACAAAGTGCTTCTGAGTATACTTGGTCAGGTCTATCTGCTCATCCTGATTTCACTGAAGACTTCATCTTCCGTGGGTAATGGGCCATTACCCATTCCTCACATAGCCTGCTAAGTAATGAGTTTAGATAGAATGGTTCCTTTACTATGAAGGCTTCAACCTCCTTCTCCTGACTTCAAGAGTCAGTTTTGAATCAGTGGTGTCCTGCCCCACTCATGATGGAAAACCAATTCTTCAGTTCAGTCAATATAACATATTCAAGTCCACCTTCCTGATTGGAGCCAAAAGGAAGAGGAACAAGTCTTCTTTATCTCTCCCTTTAGACATTAACTGGGTGTTTATTATTCATAATGCTGCCAAGGATGACTGAATAATAGTCAGATTCCTAATTCAAGGTTGACTAGGTGATAAATGTCAGAGGACTTGAACCCAGGTCTTTTGAGTCTAAATTGAGGGCTCTTCTATAGTCTCAGAGAGGTGACTTTAGCATTTACATAGTGCCTTAAGGTTTGTAAAGTTCTTTACGATGTTATCACATTGGATCCTTACAATAATCCTGGGAAGTAAGTGATATCATTATACCTACTTTACAGATGAGGAAACTGAGATAGTTGGAAACTTAATGTTTTGCCCAGGGTCACACAGCTAGTTTGTGACTGATTCCAGATTTTAATCCATCTTCCTGATCGTAGGTCCAGTGCTCTGTCCAATGAGCCACCAGCTGCTTCTGTCTACAAATTCAGCATTCCTCTATTGTACCATGCTGTCTTCCACTCTCCCCCTTACTCCAAGGCTCTGATGCAAACAGTGCTGCATACGTTGCAGTTATTTTGATAATTATCTTACATAGAATCACAGGATCACAGATTTAGAGCTGGAGGAGACCCCAGGGCTCATCTAGAACAACTCCCTTATTTTACAGATGAGAAAACTGAGACCCAGAGAAGCTGGAGTGAATGAATACAGGACCTTGGATTTGCATCTAGATCCTCAGACTTAAAATCAGACCCCAAACTTTCACACAGCAATGGTTTCTTTGCTTACATTCATTATAAACACTGCAAGACAAGATATTCAAATACCTTGCAAAATGACTTGTCTTACTGCCATTGGATATGTGGTGAAAGCAACTTTGCCAACTCCTTCATTGACTTCTCCAAGGGGAACTCACAAGGCACCCTTCCATGTATCCACTATTTCTGTGTCTTCTGGTTTCATTTCTATGAACAATGTCAATAAGCTTATGACTCGGTTCCTCCATAAGTGTACCAACTTGGTTGTTAGACAAAAATCTGACATTTAGAGTCGCCAACAGTAAAATCAATTTTCATAGATGGTTGAAAAAGTTTCAATTTTAGCACCCTTTAGCAACTTTTCATCACTCTTCAGACAACTTTGTGAAGGCAGAGAGGGACTGCAAAAACTGAGAGCCATTTTATAGCTTTATCTGTTTCTTAAGTCAACATGACTGTCCACAAATGTGAAAGGAAGCAGAGGTTAGATTTGATATGCAAGAACACTGGGTGATAGGTATATAGAATCTCTCATAAGGATATCATGATGATTGTGACACATGGAAGGAGTTTGACCAGTAGCTGTACTGGAGAGAACGTGGAACTGACAAAGGGCAAAACCTGGCTTCGGATCCTGGCGCCTACTAGAAGTATGGCTACAGGCAGGCAAGTGATTTCTAGACCCAGTTTTCTCATCTGTCAAATGAGGATGGTAATACCTCCAGTACCCACCAAAAAGTTCAAATGAGATAATATATGTAAAGTGCATTACAAACTTGAAGCACTAGATAAATGTCAGTTATTATTATGAAGATCCCAGAGCAGCCTCTCATCACAAAGGATGGAGAGAATATTGGTTACAGCCATCTAGAGACTGATATTTTAGAATAAAGGAATTCGTCTAGTTTTCCACTCTTGGTTTTCATTTCTTTAAATAAAAACCTTATGAAAGAGGGGGAGGGGGAAATATCCAGTGAATTACTGCTATTTAACTAGATACACACTGTGAAGAGATGTCTCAAGTCAATAAAGAAGAGATAACATTCAGTAGAATAAAAATTAATTTGGTCACTATAGGAATTAATATAAAAATATCAGGTTCAGGACTTACAAGGGACTTCACCTATAAGTTAACCCCCTCTGGGTCAAATGATCTGTTTAAACTGATTTACATTTGGCACCATATGTTTCACTATTACAATCAATACAGATTAGGAAATACGAGCTGGGCCTGCTTGAAAATCTCTTTAGTCTGTGCTATCTTGGACCTTTGAATATATGGAGCTGTGGTCATTAAGGGAAGAAAAAACCTGGAAGCTTTAGCAGCTCGTCACAGTCTTTCTTTATTGTTTCTTTTACATGCCTGCAAGAACCTGAACCTTGCCTTTGCAAGAGTGATACTTAGGCTCTTTGGCTTAAGGGGAGTGAATGGCTTGGACAAAGGATAAGTAACCCATCAAGTGGGTGCTGCTGAGGGTCATCTGAGGACATTGTTGGAGAGAGGGACATTGGACTTTTCTTTCTAGATATTTTTTTCCTTCCTCTTCCCTTTTCCTTCTCTCTCTCCTTCTTTCTGTCCTTCTCCATCTCCCCCTTCCTAAGCTTTCCTCCTTCTTTGTCTCCCCTACTTACCTTTCTTCTTTTTTCTTTCAATTTAATTAAAAAATTATTGAATGTCTGTTATATGAAAAATCTTGTGCTAGGCACTGGGAGTGACACAGTGATTATTATCATAAATCCCTGTCTTCAGGGAGCTTACAATCTTGTAGTGTGTGTAGGGGGATGATATTTACAAATAAGTGTAATGGGTAGACTATGAAAGGATTATGGGATCACAGATATATCTGGGTTTGGGATGTGAGAGGTACAAGTTACTAGGGCAGTTCAGAAAATCACACAATTTGTTAGGAGAGACTCCCAAGGCCACCTAACTGAGATCACATCTGACCAAGACCCCTGTACATCATCAACACATGCTTATCCAGTCTCTCTTCTACTTCGGGCTGCTACCTGTTCTACATTTAGGGACTCTAACTTGTGGAAAGTTTTTTTTTCCCCTTATATCAAGTTTAACTTTGGCTCTTTGTAACTTCTAGCCATTGATCCCCATTCTGCCTTCTGGGTCCAAGCAGACTAAGCCAAATTTCTCATTCATGAAATAGTCTTTCAAATCCTTGAAGATGATCTATGATGATCTAAGTCTTCTCTTCTTCAAGTTAACTATTCCCTATTACGTGAGCTATTTCTCTTATGGCATGATCTCCAAGACTTTCATTATCCTGACTGTTATCTGGATGCTCCCCAGCTTATCAATATCCTTCCTAAATTTTAGTGCCCATAACTGAACAAAATACTCCAGATGTGGCTTGACCAGGATGCAGTTCAGGGGGAACTATTGTTGCCCACTCTTGGTCACTATACCCCCTCTTCATGAAACGGAAAAGGACATTGGCTTTCTTGGCTACCATATCAAATTGTTGGCTCCTGTTGGACTTGCAGTGCACTGGAGCTCCCATGGCTTTTTAAAGTGTCTATCCACATCTTTCTCTTCTTATTAACTTGAAATATATATTTTTAACTCAAGTGTAGGATTTTAAATTTATCCCTATTAAATTTCATCTATTTAAATTTGCCCTAATATTTTATCTTTTCAAGGTCTTATTGGAAAGTTGAACTCTATCATCCACAATACTAGCAACCTCCCCCAGCTTTGGGTTATCTATACATTTGGTAAAACTTTCCCTCTATGACTTCATCCAAATAATTTGTACAAATGTTAAGCCACAGAGAGATGAGGCCATGTCCTTGGAACTTCAACTAGAGGCTTCCCTCCAAGATGACATCGACTACTAATTATTCTGACTCCAGTCATTCAGTCACATGTTGTCTCCACTAAACTATTTCCATATCTCTGTCCACAAGAATAATATGAGAGTATATTTAAATCTGGGCAAATCTACCCATGTAGTCATACTGTTGAGAAGGAAATGAAGTTAATCTAGCATGAACTGTTCTTGATAAAAGCTAGTCTGACTCTTTGTGATGACCACTTCCTTTATTAGTTATACACCAATTTCGCCTCTGGTAATATGACCAAGAATTTTGTTCCAGTAATCCAAGTGAAAGCTAACAGTCTGTAATCTGCAAAATGGATTCCCTCCTGCCCTTTCGGAAAACTGGGATATTTGCTTTTTTCACTCTCCTCTGACACCTCATACATTTTCAAAGATCACTAAGAGTGATCTCAGCAACCATATCGTTCAAATCTTTCAGGACTCTGGAATATAGTTTACCAGAATCTATAGACATGAAGTCATCAAAGGCAAACAAGTGCTTTTTAAATTATCTGCTTATTTATCTTGGGTTTTGAATCTCTCCTGGGCATTTTTGGTCCATCCTTTCCACTTCAAAGATCAGTCTCCTTGGCATGAAAAAAACCAAAACAAAACAAAACAAAAACAAATTAAGAATTGAGAAGTTCTGCCTTTTCTTTGCCATCTCTTATCACTGTTTCATCTACCCTGAGCAACAGTCCTTTTCCTTCTTTGATCTTTTCCCTAATGGAGCTAAAGAATTGTTTTTGGTTGTCCTTTGTGTTCCTTGCCTCAATTCATTCTGTGCTTTAGCTATACTTAGAGTGTATGTTCATTTTACATTATGTACCATTAATTCTATGGCCTTCATATGCCATTAAAAATTTTAATAGTATTTTATTCTTTCCAATTACATGTCAAAACAATTTTTAGTATTCATTTTTACAAGATTTTGAGTTCCAAATTTTCTCCCTCTTTCTGTCACCTTCCCCTTCCCCTTGCCCCTCTTCTAAAAATGGTAGATAATTTGAGATATCATGTAAAACATATTTCCATATTAGTCACAGTTGTGAAAGAAAAACAGATCAAAAGAAAAAAATGAAAAAGAATAAACTGAAAATATATACTTTGATCTGCGTTTAGAGTTCATCAGTTCTTTATCTGGACGCAGACAGCATTTTCCTTTGTGAGTTCTTTGTACTTGTCTTGGATCATTGTGTTGCTGAGAAGAGCTGAGCCATTCATAGCTGGTCACCACCCAGTGTTGCTGGTATTATGTACAATGTTTTCCTGGTTCTGTGCACTTTACTTTGCATCAGTTCATCCAAGTCTTTCCAGGTTTTTCTGGAATTTGCCTGTTCATCATCAATAGTATTCCATTACATTCATATACCACAGCTTGTTTAGTCCTTTCCTAACTGATAGCAATCTCCTCAATTTCCAATATTTTGTCATCATGAAAAGGGCTGCTATTAGTATTTTTTGTACATGTATATTTTTTCTCTTTATTTATGATCTCCTTTGGATACAAACCTAGTAGTGATATTGCTGTATCAAAGGATAAGCATAATCTGTTTGCCCTTTGACCATAGTTTCAAATTGTTCTTCAAAATGATTGCATCAGTTCACAACTCCACCAACAGTGCATTAGTGTCCTAATTTTCCCACATCCTCTCCAATATTTATCATTTTCCTTTTTTGTTTTGTTATATTAGCCAACCTGATATTTATGAGGTGGTATCTCAGAATTATTTTTAATTTGTATTTTTCTAATCAAAAGTGATTTAGAGTACTTCATATGCATATAGATAACTTTGATTTCTTCATCTCAAAACTGCCTGTTCATATCTTTTGACTATTTATTAATTGGGGAATGGCTAGTATTCTTACAAATTTGACTCAGTTCTCTATATATTTGAGAAATGAGGCTTTTATCAGAGTCATTTCTTGTAAAGATTGTTTCCCTGCTTTCCTTCTGATCTTGGTTGCATTGGTTTTGTTTGTACAAAGGCTTTTTAAAAAAAATATTTATATAATGAAAGTTATATATATTTACATTTTGTCATGCTATCTCTTGTTTGGTTATGAATTCTTCCCTTCCCCATAGATTTGGCAGGTAAACTATTCCTTACTCTTCTAATTTTGTTTTTATGGTGTCAGTCTTCATGTCTAAATCATGCACCCATTTTGACCTTATCTTGGTACCCAGTGTGAGATATTGGTCAACACCTAGTTTGTATCCTATTGTGTTCTAGTTTTCCCAGCAGTTTTGTCAAATAGTGAGTTCTTATCCCAAAGGGTGAGGTCAATTACCATGGTACTTGACTATTGTGTCTTATGTATCTAATCTGTTCCACTGAGATGCCACTTCCTTTCTTAGCCAGTACCAGACAGTTTTGATGATTACTGCTTTATAATATAATTTGAGATCTGGTATTGTTAGGCCACCTACTTTTGTATTTTTTTTATTAATTCCCTTTATATTCTTGATCTTTTGTTCTTCCAGATTAATTTTGTTGCTATTTTTTCTTGTTCTATCAAATAATTTTTTGTAGTTTGATTGGTATGACACTGAATAAGTAAATTAATTTAGGCAGAATTGTCATTTTTATTATATTGGCTTGGCCTACCCATGAGCAATTGATATTTTTCCAGTTGTTTAGATCTGACTTTATTTCTGTGAAAAGTGTTTTGTAATTGTGTTCATATAATTCCTGGGTTTGTCTTGGCAGGTAGATTCCCAAGTATTTTATATTGTTTATAGTTACCTCCATATGTCTTTTAAAAATTGAAGTGGATTGATGAGTTCTCTATGCATCTCCAAAGGTCTCTTTAAAAAGTTCTTCATTAAGAAATAGCAAGCAGGGGGACGGTAGATGGTACGATGAGTAGAATACCAGTCCTGGAGTCAGGCGTTCATGAGTTCAAATCTGACCTCAGACACTTGACACTTATAGCTGTGTGACCTTGGGCAAGTCACTTAACCCTGGCTGATTCACCAAGAAAAAAATGACAAGGAGGATGATTTCAGAAAAACCTGGAAAAATTTATGTGAATTGATAAAGAGTGAAGTGAGCAGAACATTATATATAATGACAGCAATATTGTATGATGGTCAGCTGTGAATGACTTAGCTGTTCTCAGCAATACAATGATCTAACACAGTCCCAAAGGACTCTTGATGAAAAATGCTATACACCAGAGAAAGAACTGATGGTGTCTGAAAGACCAAAGCAGAGTATTTTTTACTTTCCTTCTTTCAATAGTTTTTGGTTGTGGTTTGAGTTATATTCCACAAAATGATTAGCATAGAAATGCTTTACATGATTGCATATGTATAACCTACATCAGATTACTTACTGTCTCAGGGAGAAGGGAGGGGAGGGAGAGAATAGATTTGGAACTTAAAACTTTAAAAAACCCAAATGTTAAAAATTGTTTTTACATGTAATTGGGAGGAAATGAAATATTATTTTAAAAAGGAAGAGGGATTACAAGGTCAGAACATTTTCATAATAACAACTAAGACATTATTCGCCTATTAAAATACTACTCACCTTTTCAGCTACATATCTGTGTGAGGCCAGATTTTCTTCAGGTGAGGAAAACTTCAATCAAAACAGTAATATCACAACAGACTGAATGCAGGAGAATCCAGCTGTCTTCTACTGAGCCAGACGTTAAAGAGATTTGCAAAAATATGTAAAATAATGCCACTCTTCTCACTATTTTTTTTTTTTGCTTTGGAAAACATTTTTCATTAAAAATGTTATTTATGTTAAGGTAATGAGTTTATTATTTTAAGTGAATAAATACTTAAATTTTAAAAACTTCCTCCTTTTTTCTCACTGGAATTTTTTTTTTTTTACAACTTTAGTAATTCTCTCTTTATTGCTTCTCACTCATCCTCAGATTTCTTGATCATATTTTAGACCAAAAGCTCCTACTTCTTTATTTTAAGTTCTAAGAAATTGTAATTTTCCTTCAAGATTCCTATCATTTTATTTTGACAAATAATTCTTTCTTACTGGTCAAAATAGCAGGCACCATCATTGGTGTTTCCTCCACCTTTTGAAGAATAAAATGATAAGGCAAGTCAAGAATTTATTGTGTGCCTTTTTTGTTTTTTGTGGGGGGAGGGGAGGAAGAGAGAAAGCGAGAGATAGAGAGAGAGAGAGAGATAGAGGGAAGGAGGGAATGAGGGAGAGAGGGAGAGAGAGAGAGAGAGAGAGAGAGAGAGAGAGAGAGAGAGAGAGAGAGAAGGAGGAGGAGGAGGAGGAGGAGGAGGAGGAGGAGGAGGAGGAGGAGGAGGAGGAGGAGGAGGAGGAGGAGGAGGAATTGAAGGTCATAGGAAGGAGAGTTTATTTTTGACTATAGAGATCACATAGAATTTGATACAGGCTTTGAGAATTTTAACCAGACATAGAGACTGTATGAACGAAGATGCAGAGGTGGGAAAGTTTGAGATTTGTACACGGAAGAGCACATGGACTGATCTAATCAAGCCCTAATTTGTATCATGTGTCCATTTCTAAGGTGTAAATACTTCCATCTAGAATTTAACAATAGGCTCCCAAGAACCAATTTTGAGCTGATTCCAGCATGCCTCTGGTCATGGATAGTGTACTCAACTTAGATTCAGAAAGATCTAAGTCCAAATTCCATTTCATGCTCTTATTAACTGTTTGGCCCAGGACAAATCATATAATCTGTCCCAGCCTCCATTTCCTCATCTATAAAATGGGCTTGTTCTGAGGATCAAATGAGACAACATATGAGATAGCTATAGAAAATAGAATACTGGACTCAGAAGCAGGAAGACCTGGGTTTGAATGCAGCCTCAGAACACCTACTTAACTGTGTGATCTTTGGTAGGTCATATAACAGTTCTAAGTCTGTTTCCTTGGTAAAATGGGTATGTTGTCTCATAGAAGCTTGTGAGCTCCTTGAAATCAGGGACTATTTTTCATATACCCAGTGGCCAGTCCAGTGGCAGACACATAAGAGGTACTTTAAAATATTTGTAGACTAACTTACCATAGAGAAGATGAAGGGGATCTTTATCTTGTGTTAGATAAAGCAAAAAAGAGGTTGGGAGTATGATCATAGAGGGCCTTGAATGAGAGCTAAAGCATTCTCTATTTAGTAAGCAATGGAGGAGTTATTGATGGTTGGAGCTGGCAGGGGCATGATCAAATCTGTGAGGAAAGTTAGTGTAGCAATTATATGTTAGATGGATTGAGGTGGGGGAGAAAAGGAGAGACTAAAGGTGGGAGATTGGCTAGGAGTTTATTGTAACAATTCAGGCAAGAGGTAATGGGAACCTCAACTAAGTTGTTGGTTGTGCAAATGGATAAAAGAAGGAGACTATTTTAGGGGTAGGACTGATTTGACTATTTGAATGTGAGGGTAAATGGAGAATAGGGAGATGATGTCATATTTCTAAGCCTGAATGACTGGAAAGATTGTGGTGCCATTAATAGAAATAGGAAATTCAAAGTAAGAAATAGATTTAAGTTATAACATCAAACTTAGATCTTGAGGGGACCTCAGAGGTCACACCTGCATTTTTTTTACAAGTGAGGAAACCAAGTCCTAGAAAGATTCAGTAACGAGTCTAGGGTCATTTGTATAATAAATAGAAGATCTGTCCTTCTTGAACCCAGAATCTCTGACTCCAGTGAAACACAGTGCCTTCAGCTCCCTCCTTGCACTGCATTTGGGGTCATCTCCAGTTGCTTGGATCTATATCTCTCCACTGGATCCAGATGACTCTGGAGGAGAAAGTGAAGCTGGTGACTTTGCACAGTCTGCTCTCACTCAAATCCAATTCATTTGCAAGTGTCATCTTCCTGATGCCAGGGTCTTCTTTGAGAATGAAGGACAAATAACAGCAATTTGTGGTACTTGCCATGGTCCTAAGAACCCTAATTATGATGGCCAGCTTTCCTCCCTAACTGTCTTAACTACAATACATGCCATGTTATAAGCAATAGTATAATCATTCATTCATTCAAGACTTATTTTAGCTCCTGATATGTGCCGGGAATTATATTGTTACTAAGGTTTTGAAGATTGGTTCCTGCCCTGAAGAAGATGACACAGGAGTCCTAACCCACTCTATTGTTAATGTATTTTTAATGGAATTATTGTATTTTTAATGGAATGGGAAAACCTTTCCCATTCCATTAATATGCCTATGTGACCTGCTTATATCACATGGAAGCCTAGGTCACATGAGTTTGAGTCACATGAAGCCTATGGTAGGAGGAGCTTGCTGAATGGGTGGAGCAGGAAGGGGTAGAGCTGGAGCAGAAGTGAGAGGAAGTTGGTCAGATTAGTCAGAGCTGGGAAGGACAGAGGAAGCAGGCAGCTGGCTGAGAGTGAGAGAAAGGCATTTTGCTTAGGGCAACCTGTTTGTGGGAAGGCCTGATAATGTGTATAGACTTTGTGCTTAATATGATGGATCTCTTTGTTGCTATGATGGATTTGACTTTCTGGTATTTGAATAAATGTTTTGGTTCTGTCTTGCATGTGGAGAGTCTGTTATATTTTGTAATTCTGAACTGTGCTGCCATATTCATAGCTGCCATAGGTGGTGTGAATATTGCATTGGCACTACACCTACCCTGCCTTGGAAGTTGAGAGAGTAGACCAATGCATATAGTGGAGTCTCCTCACTGATGATCTGGTCACTAGCTACTAGACATTAGCAATGTAATCAGGAAGGACTGGGGACTAATTCATAGGTTCACAGATTTAGAGCTGGAAGAGGTGTCAGCAATCATCTGTTCCAACCAGATGAGATAACAAAAGCCTAATAAAGGTACTTTCCCAAGCTAGTACATGGCAGAGTTGGTATTTGAACTCAGAGAGAGTAGGGAGGAGAGCAAGAGAGAGAGACAGAGAGAGAGAGAGAGAGAGAGAGAGAGAAAGAGAGAGAGAGAGAGAGAGAGAGAGAGAGAGAGAGAGAGAGGAGAGACAGATGAACAGACAGAGATGTAGATACATAATCTTTCCTCAGTACCATGATATCTCTCCCTAATTCTTCCAGATATCTTCTCTTTTGGTCTCTTTTGGAAGTGAGACAGTGAGGAGGTGGGATGGAGAAAGAGAATAAGAAAGAGAAGGGCAATTGTGTAAAGGAGAGTTTCAGCTTTCAATAGTAATTTAATTTGTCAATAATGCTGACTTTTATAACCAGTACAGGAAAAAAAAAGATGCTTTCTACTAGATTTTATAGTTACTCCCATATACCTCTTTCTGGTTAGGTGTAGCTAAAGAAACGGTCCCTGTAGGGGCATAAGCCTAAACTATGTTCCAAGGATGTTTCCAAGCCTGTAAAAAGCATGGAATCTGATGGAAGATATGACAAGATGCATGGATTGGAGCTAATGCAATTGAAGCAACTATCCAGTCCCCATTTACTACAATGCCATCAGTTAATTTTTTTTCTCTTTTTTTGAAAAAAAATGATTTATGATGAATTAAATATTGAATATCAATGCAACCAATTAAAACTGAGTTGTAACTGGATAACAGCAGGTGTAGTGGAAAGAATATTCCAATCGGAATGGGAGGACCTGAGTACAAATCTCACCTTTGATATTTACAGCTTATGTGACCTTGGGCAAATCACCACATCTCTCTGTGATTTGGTTTTCTCCTCTGTAAAATGAGGAGTCATTGGATCAAAGCTTTGGAGATGGAAGGTAACTTGGAGACTATCCAGTCTGAGGGTGCTTAACTTAGGATACATGAGCTAGGTTTAAAAACAGATTTTAATAATTATATTTTTGTATAGTCAGTTTCCTTTGTAGTCCTATACATTTTATTTTATGAACTTAAAACCTTTATTTTAAGCCTGGGTCCATGGGCTTCACCAGATTTCCAGAGGGGTTCATAACACATAAAAAAGTTAAGAATCCCTTCTAATCTATTTCATGAAGGTCTTTCCATATTTCTTTGTGTCATCCCTATTTATTGATCATAATTACATTATAGTAGCCCACAATCTTAAGGAGACCACAGTTTAACTATTCACCTATTATTAGACTTATAATTTTTCTCCAAGTTTTTATAAAGTCCATCATTCTTATTAAAAAGGAATATACATACAGAGAGAGCCTGCTGTGTACCATATACTATTTTAATTACTGTAAAAATATCTCATTGGATCCTCACAACATATCTGGGAATTAGATACTATTAGTATCCCCATTTTACAGAGGAGGAAACTGAGGCAAACAGAAGTTAACTGGCTTGCCCAGGGTCACACAACTAATAAGTGAGATCAGATTTGAACTCAGGTCTTCCTTACTCCCAGACCAGCATTCTGTCCTTTGCACCACCCAGCTGCCTTTAAAGAAATCTTTTAACTGATTATTCCTTTTTTCCTTTTTTTTATTCAAAATAACATTCTGGAGGTATGTTCTCATAATAAGAATTTTGGGGCCAAAGGACATGATTATCTACATTGCATTTACAGCAAACTGCCAGATGGCTTTCACCCAAAGTCCTGTTAATTGGTGATTCTGTGATTCGTTCATTTAGCTATGAATGAAGATGTCAATATACTGAATTTTTGTAACTTTTCCTTACTTTTGCCAACCTAATAGGTATGAAGTGGTATCCCCAGGTTGTTTTAATTTTCCTTACTATGGTTATTAGTGAGGTTAAACAATTCCCCCATGATTATTAATAATTTGAGTTTCTTCTTTTGAAAATTGTCCGTTGTGAATTTGGAGTTAATTTTGTAAATTCGTAACACTTCTGGTTCCATTTAAAATTCTATGTTGAAGGGAGGTGCCCAAAACCTCACAGGTAATAAGTAGTGGAACCAGGCTTTGAACCCAGCTGTTATGATTCCAAATCTAGAGTTCTTTCCCCTCTACAGATGCCAACTTATTTAATGCAATGTTGTGGTTGAAAAATCACCGTCCTGGGTGAAATTCTGGAAGACAGTTTCTCCATAGTAACATTCATTTCACCCTTGAACATATCCTGTAGTTATGATCCTATAGAACATGATCCTGTACTTATCAGTATGATCTCTAGGTAATATAATTTTGAGAAAGTGTTTTCTATGTGACCCACCTGCGTTTGACTTGGGTCATGCAGGAATTTCCTGGTTTGAATGCTATTGACTGTTTAGTCATAGACCATTTGGAAAGGGGCTCACAGTTCATGGAGTCTGACCCCTCGTTTTACAGATGAAGACACTGAGAAGTGAATAATTTGCCAAAGAACACACTGATAACCCAAGGCAGAATCAGGTTTTGAACTCAGGTCCTTTGACTCCAAACCCAGTCCTTTTCCCATTTTGCTAGGCTTCCTCTCATTCCCATGATTACTTCATTTACTTTTTAAGACTGAACAATAAGTACTGAAATCCTCTCCAAAAGGGAGAGGGAATATTCCAGTTCCTGAGGCCAAACTTGACACATTCCTACCTGCAGCATCCAATGTTTCCTATGCCTCACCTACACTAAAAATTCTGATAAGGTAGTGACTGACCTATTTCTTTCCCACCTTCCCTCTCTCCCAGTGCCTCCTCCTATAGCTCATCTCCATCCTCCCTAAAGTTGTACTCATGGGGAGTCACTGATGGAGACCCTCAACTAAGAAGGCATTATAGAAAAGAATAAAAACAGTACTGTCTTGGGAGTCAGGGAGCCCAGGTTCAGACAGCATTTCTACCACTTCCTCTCTGGCCTTGAGCAAATAATAACCTCCCTAAGTCTCAGTATTCTCATCTATAAAATGAGGTCAAACTAAATGACCTCCAAAGTCCTTACCACCTCTATATCTATGATCCTTCCTTGACTTCTGCCTGTATGAAACAGCAAGTATAAGATGAGGTAGTGTGGTATGATGGATAGAACATAGACTATGGAGTCAGAAGACCCAGGTATGAATTTCATATCTACTGGTTTCTAACTTATGAGCTTGAGTCAGTTACTCAACCTGTCCAGGACTGTTTTCTTAGTTGTAAGACTGGGAAGTTGGACTAGATTATGTCTGAAGTCTTTTTTCACTGTCAGTGCTATGAAATACTCTGTTGTAAATATGTAAAAAGGATAAGGAACCTAATTCAGAGGGGAAGGGAAGGATTTTCCCTAGGAAAGGGAAAGTCCATTCCAGGTGGAGAAAGAAACACAAGGAGATCAAACATGGATAAGAGTAGGGAGAAAAGAATCATGTCAGTAGTATGTTTGGGGGACAAGAAGTCCTGCTTGACTAGCACTTATTGCTTAAGGAAGGAGATATCAGGAGATAAAGGTGAAAAGGTAGGTTGGGGGCCAATTAAAATAATGGTTTTTTGATAAATTTGGAGCTAACATTGCTGTTACTTCCAAATATTTCCCTGCCCCTAACACACACACACACACACACACACACACACACACACACACACACATGCACACACACATAATTGATCCTCCCTTGCAGCAAAGCAAAGCTAAGTAATATTGACACACTGACTTTGTCTCATAGTACATGCCTCATTTCCTAATGTAATCTTCCATTTGCCCAGAACCTGCTCTGGCATTGAAGAAAAAGTTACCAAACTGACCAACATAACAACTCTTTCTGTCCTGGCTCTTACCCCTACAGCTGTAGCCCTGCTTTTACCCTCACTGATAAAAGAGAGGAATAGTTCACCATTTGTCCTTGGTAATCAATAGTGGTTACTATAATTACTCGGTCAGCTCCTTTTTAATGGGATATCCATTTGCCTTGTTATGGTTGTTCTATCTGTTATTCTCTTGGTTCTGTTTGCTTCACTCTTGCCTTAATTTATACAAGTCTTCCCATGTTTCTCAGGATTCATAGTATTTCTCATTTCTTTTGGAGCAAATGGAAGAAAAAGCATCATTTAAGTGCTCACTCTATAGCAAGGTACTGTGCTAAATACAGGGGATACAAGTACAAGAGACAACACAAACTCTGACCTCAAGGCTTCCATTCTGTCTGTGGAACTGAGAGCTGGGAGAGCAACTGGAGTGAGAAAGAATTCACTTAGATGTTCTCGGTAACCATTGGGAGCTTTATTACGTGAAGCACACAGGCTTTGTCAGCAAGAAGGCCCTAACATTTGGGAGAATGAGGCTTATATAGAGGCTTCAGAATGATAATGTAATTTAAGGGTTTTTAATTTGGGTTGAAGATTGGGAACTAGATAAGGACGCACAGGATGAAGGTTGGTTACAAGATAAGGAGGAATCTTATAACACAAGATGAGGAAGATGGTTAAGAAGGACAGGGGGCACAGGATAAAGAAGGCAAAAACAATGCTTTTGGTCTTACTAGAGAAGGAGAAATCATATTGTATTTCAAGATAAAAGGGGGAAATGGATTTTAGGATACCCTCAAACTCAGGAGTGGCCTCACAAAGTGCTGGAAAACCTACTCTTAATATTCTTCTTAACCCCTAGGGTATCATTTGTACCCATATCAGTCAAGGTTGTATATTTTGATCCAGAGAGTTATAGGGATGGTTTGTGGGGCTACAACTTGCCTGAAATAATGGGCCAGGTGAGGTACACCTCAAGTTATGACACTAGAATCCTAGAAGTCACAGAGAAAGATTTGGAAAAGAACTCAGGGGCTATACAATCTAATCTCCTCCTGCTATAGATGAGAAATCTGAAGACCAGAGGAGGGGTGATATGACTTGTCCAGAACCAATTAAAACATCCAGGGTATGATCTCAGTTCCCAAACTAAAGACAGCTGGTGAAGGGATGACTGAATAGTAAACAGGGGCACAGTAACATTCCATTACATTTATATAACATAGAGGCTATCTAGAATATTGACTAAAGGCAGTCTTGAAGCTAGTGTTCTAGCTTGCCTCTGATGATAACAGCATTATAAAAATGACTCAGAACACTGAACAATGTAATGGTCAACCATGACTCCAAATACCTGATAAGGAAACTTGCCTACCCATCTTTTGACAGAGTCAATTGATTAAAGGTGCAGAATGATGTATTTTCAGACACAGCCAATGTAGGGATGTTTTACTTGACTATGTGTATGTGTTAGAAGGGCAAGAAAAAAATTAAAGAGTGGAATCATGCGATGTTAGAGCTGGAAAACTTGCAGAGATTATCTAGTCCAATTCTGTTGTCTAAATGGGGAAACTGAGGTCCATAAAAGTGAAATGTCTTTATAGCAGCTTGTTAGTAGCAGAACCAATATTAGAATCCAGTGAAGTAAAATGGAGAAAGTTTAGTCATCTGTAAATTGAGTGGGATTATACATAATGGCTTCTAAGGTCCCCTTTAGCTCAAAATCTCTCCCAGCACACTATTCTTTCTACCATGCCATTTAATGCCAGTTGGTTTCTGCAACCCAGTTAGTTCCTTCCCCTAAGGCAATAAAGGAATATTTGCATTTTAAATTGAGAGTCTTAAAGAAGCAGGAAAAAAAATTAAAGGTAAGGGGAGGCTATTATCAACACAACCAATCTTTGGTTTGAGTTCATTTCAGGTTTGCAGGAACTAGATAGCATCTCTGCTCCAAACTGAGCGGGTGGGCATGAAAGGAGGAGAGCCTCAGCACATGAAAGACTTTCCAATTGCTCTGTTAGGCTACAAAGGAATACAGAATTGCAAAGTTTTCTGAAGTCTTGAATACTAAAAGAAACTACAGGATCAAAAAAGGAAATGATCACCTTCCAGTTTGAGGATGTAGATTAGAGATGCCTTTGGAGGAAGCCATTGAATTAGGCAGATAATTATACCCAGGCCCCTGAGAAGAAATTACCAATTAAAGGATGGTTGCTGCCCAAAGAGATAGTCCAGTTTTAGAGTTATATAGAAGAAAAGGTCACAGGTCTTTTCTAAGCTCCACAGGTCAATTTTAGTTTACTTGATTCAGGAACAAGTGTATTTGTTTCCTCAGGTGGCACCTGGGTCATTGCAGCTTCCTCTTTGTTTGTAATACAAGTGAACATACTTTAGGGCATCCCAATAAGCAAAAAACTTTTAGAATAATTACTTTATTAAAAGACTTACTCCAGACACCCTTTCCTGAGTGTATTTAAGTGTTTATGAATAGATGGTGAACTCCTTCAGAGAAAGAATGAGTGTTTCACACAGTCTGGTACTTTCGCACAGGTAGGGGTAGGAATAAGAACTGGGTTTGAAGTTTCCTTGGTGTGGGGAACTCCTTGGTGAGGAATTTCCCTTTGCCAATGCTAGTTGGTACCTTCTGTACAACTGAGACAGTCTTAGAGAGTTGTCTTAAGCATTGAGACTATGAATCCTACCTAGGTTCATACACCCAAGATGTATTGGAGGTAAATTCTTCCTGATTTAGAGGCCACCTCTTTAACCATTATGCAAGCCCTGCTGAATGCCTGAAGGTTGATTTAATAGAACCCAATGAAATATAAAACTAAGGAATCAGAAGTTCCTGTTCTTAAATAAATACTTTGTCATGTCAGAGAATTCAGGAACTCACCAACAGTCCAGATACAGTGCAGACACAAGTCCCTGGCCATTCTTGCCTCTTCATTCCTTGTGCCTCTGATTTTATCTTCATGAAAATCCTTTCAAGATAAGCCATGCACTTCACTGGAGTCCAACCTATGATTTAGTTGACTATTTTACAAATACTATTGCAACAATTGTCCCCCCAGTTTATTCTCCCTCTCTTTTTTATATATTTGTCTAAGTCTGGAGTCAATAAACTACTACCCTATGGCCAAATCTGTCCACCTATTTTCATACAGCCCACAAACTAAGGATGTTTTGTTTGTTTGTTTGTTTTTACCATTTTAAATATAATGAAATTTTACTTTAAAATGTAAACTCCTTTATTTAAAAAGGTTAAAACCATTTTTATTTCACAGGCCATACAAAAACAGGCAGTGGTCTGGATTTGACCTACTGGATGTAGTGTGCCAAACTCTGGTCTAAACCACAGACACACATATTGTACCCACAGATCTTGATCTCAGTGTTGTCTTAGACTGTAAACTCCTAGGAAGCTAGAGACAGATTGCTATCCTTCTTTTTTTTTTTTTTTTTTTTTTTTTAGGAAATCCAGGTTAAGTGACTTGCCAAGGGTTACACAGCTAGTAAATGTCAAGTGTCTGAGGTCGAATTTGAACTCAGATCCTCCTGTCTCCAGGGCTGGTGTTCTACCCAGTGTATAACCTAGCTGCCTCACTATCATTTTTTTAAAATTACCATATATAGAGGTATAAAGTTTTACCTAATTGAAGCCTGACAGCAACCTTCAGAAATAGCAGTGATGTTATTTCTCCTATCCTATAGATAAATAAACTGATGTTTAAAGAGACTAAATGACTTTTTCCATGGCTACATCACTACCAAATTTTGAAGGCAGAATTGAAGCCCAGATTTTCCCCAATCCACATCCACCATTCTGTCCATTATATCACACTGCTCTTGTCTGGCAAACAATCATGAGATTATACTCACTGAAGAATCACCAAGTGATAGAGACTCAGATTTGGAAGGGATCTAGATATGAGTTAGTCTAGGACTCTACACTATGCACAAGCTTCCTCTGTAATAATATATGGACAAATAATCATCAAATGTGTTCAAACCTTTAGTGACAGAGAACAAATCCACAAGACAGTCTATTCAATGGTTGGACAGCTCTAATTATTTGAAAGTTCTGACACTGAGATAACAAGCATAGAATTATAAATCTAGAACCAAAAAGGACCTCTAAGATCATTGAGTCTGACACCTTCATTTTATAGACAAAGAAGCTGAGGCCCAGAGAAGTTAAATGTCTTAGCCAAGGTCATATGGGTGGTATAGGTGATGGAAGCAGGATTTAAACCCAGGTCCTCTGTGACTCCAAGTTGAAGTCCCTTCAGCTGCACCATTCCTGCTTAGCAATCCACTAGTCCTAGTCTTTTGACAAAATAAATCAAATTCTTCTTTGATGAGAAGTCCACTAAGGACTTAAAGGGAATTGGGGTATTCCCTAATCCCACCCTCCCCCCATGTCTTTTCTCCCATCTAAGAATCTAACATAGTTTACTTGTCACTCTGGTTCCCATCCTTGGGACATTCTCTGGTGGGCCATGTCCTTCTTGAAATGTGATACACAGAAAGGAACAGATATGGTCTTACTATCATGGAGTACAATTAATTAATTAATCAATGAGTATTTATTAGATGTCTTCTATATACCAGATTCTGTGATAGTCACTGGTGATAAAAGTTCAAAGAGTGAAACAATCCTTACAAGGAGCTTAGAACCTGAGGTTAAATACCAAGTACATTTAACAACAATAACTAGCATTTGTACAGCATTTTAGGATTTGTGGAGCACTTTACAGATATCATCTCTTTTTATCCTCACAAGAGCCCTGAGAGATAGATGCCTTCATAATCTTCATTCCATAGAGGAGGAAAATGAGACAGCCAGAAGTTAAGTGACTTGCTTAGTGTCTATTAGGTGTCTAAGGCAGGATTTGAACTCAGGCCTTCTTGACTCCAGCACTATTCGCTGTACTGTCAACAACTAGATAGTATGACTTTCATAATTCAACCCAAGATCATATCAAAATTCTTTTTATGCCATGTCACAATGTATGTAAAACCCTCAGACTTTTTTCATATGAACTGTTGCTAGCTATGTTTGTATTATATAGTTTTACATTTTTAAATAAAGGGTAGGAATTTACATTTGTCCTTACTATTTTCTTCTTGTTTCATTTGGTCATCATTCCAACCCAATGAAATCTTTTTTGGAATATGTTTCTATCATCCAACAAATTAGCTGTAGCTCTCAACTTTGTTTCACTTGAAAACCTGATAATCTTCTATCCCTGCCTTCATCTAAACTGATGATAGAAATATTGAACAGAGCTGGGTTTAGGATTCTGCCCTGTGGCAGTTCTCATGATAGATTTTCCAAGGTAGGGAGGGAGCACAGTGGATAGAACATTGGGCCTGGAGTTAGAAAGACTTGAGTTCAAACCCAGCCTCAGACACTAGCTGTGTGACTCTGAGGAATTCACATGATTGCTATCTACCTCAGTTTCCTCAACTGTAAAATGAGGACAATAATAGCATCTACCTTGCAGGGTTGCGTGTGTGTTTGTCCATCATTGCTGAAGAAGACCATGCCATCAGAGAAATGATGACATGACTTGCATTTGACTTTGTTTTGAGTGAGGGACGGCTGTGCAAGGTCACCAGCCTCACTTCTCCTCCAGAGGTGGCCACCTAAATTCAGTGACCAGATATTCATCAGGATGACTGGAGATGACCCAGGATGAGGCAATTGGGGTTAAGTGACTTGCCCAAGGTCACACAGCTAGTGAGTGTCAAGTGTCTGAGGTGAGATTTGAACTCAGGTCCTCCTGACTCCTGCACTGGTGCTTTATCCACTGTACCACCTAGCTGCCCCACCTTTCAGGGTTATTGTGAGGATCAAATTAGATAACACTTGTAAAGTACTTGGAACACTAGGCACCTAATAAATGTTTATTTCTTTCCTTCCTTTAAGTTGGGATTTATATTTTAACTGGTTCCATATCTATTTAACTGTACTGTGTATTATCATATAGACCATATCATGCAGGACACATCTATCCATATGGCTCAAAATCACATCATTAAAGACTTTATCAAAAAATCATGATGAAATCTGGATGTGCTATATGTGTAACATTCCCTCATTTATAAGATGACAACTATTTCTAAAACAGATACGCTAGTTTTGCATGGCTTGCTTTGCATTACCCCCAGTGGTCACTGGAGCTCATAGATCTATACTGAGGAAGGATCTCAGAGGGTTTCTAGTCAGCTTATTTCATAGATGAGGAAATTGAGGCTCAAAGAGGAGAAGCAATTTGCCCAAAATTACACCTCAGGAGTAAATGTCAGAGGTGACCTTTGAAGTCATGTCCTACACCCCCCTCTTTTTCCTCATAAATGATTAAAATAGGGTGATAAAAGTAATATACAGGAAAATCAGACTCGTGTCATAAAGCAACAAATTGTGGAAAGATCTTTGAAATTTATCTTTATTATCTTTTTCTTAATTTTTAACATAGAGGAAAATTAGACCCATGTCATAAAGAACAACAAATTGTGGAAACAGCTTCAAAATTTGTCTTTACTATCTCTTAATTTTAAGCTTCTTGGGGCAAGGACCATGCTTTCTTTTTAAATCCTTTGTACATTAACTTGCACTTAATAGATAGATGCATTAGGCTCCAACTGTTGCATTGAATTGAATGGAAGGGAATTGGAAAGAGTGAAGATGTCTAATGATGCAGTGCATGATTTTCTTCTTTCTTTGCTACTTTATCAACAAGTGTTTATTAAATATATAATTATGTGTCAGGCACTGTGATAAGTGAAAATAGAGGGATTTGGGGGGGAGGATGAGGTTGGATGATATAGTGCAAAGCATGCACAGCCAATGTACATGGATTCTAGTCCTGGGAGTCTTCTCCTAACTATCTGTGTGACCTTGAAGACACTTTACTTATCTGGCCCTCATTTTCCTTATTTGAGGGTACTGGGTTGATCATAAGATACCTTTCAACTCTTTAAAAAATGATGATTCTGTGATTCATTTTGTAGAAGTGCCAAGTGTAGGAAAAGTACTTAATCAATACTGCTGATGATTCTACCTATGATGGTGGGTCAATAGCTCATCCCCAGATTCTGGGTCCTGACGGGCTTGGATCTAAGCTTCTCTTTCTTGTAGCTTGCCTAGGCATGAAGAATCAGGGTGGCCCAGTAACTAGAGCACTGGTCCTAGAGTCAGGAAGGCCTGGGTTTGAATCTCACTTGAAACAATGACCAGCTCTGTGATCACGAGTAGCTTTGAACTTCAATTTCCTCATCTGTAAAATTAGTTCTATTAATAGCATCTATTTCACAGGGTTCTTAGGAAGGCCAAATAATGCAGTGTGTATAAATTGCTTTGCAAGCCTTAAAATGCTATAGAAACTCGAGCTATTCTTATAACTATGTCTTGCCCAGAATTCTGCAGACCTGTCCCTTGTCTTTATTGATGCTGTCAATTTCCCTGCCACATGCACTCAGGCATTTTTTGGACAAGGTTGGCCCAGGTCAGTTCCAATCGTCATCCCATTGGTAGCCACCAGGGATATAGTAGCAGTATTTCAAGCCATTGCAGAGGTAGGTGCTGGGATGTCTCTGACCCATCTTCAAAGACTGTTATTCTGCAGCCTGCCATCATCTTTCATGGTTCCCCTGCCATTTGTCTCCTTCCATGGTTGGCAAGAAACTCCTTATCTCAGAGAGAAGAGGCTGGGCACACAGTCAATTGATGCAAATTAGAACATTCAGCCAATTGTCTGTCGACAAGACCTTACTTAGCTCTTTGGACAAAAAGCACTGAGTACTTAAGCACTGTGAAATCATTTAAGAAGTGGTATCATTCCAGACAGCCAGTGGCGAGTGAGTACAGAGGAGCAAGGAACCGGAGGCCTGGTTTTGGCTGAGACCCAGCAACTAAATTCTACTCCATCACATCATATGCTACCTACAGGACAGCAAGACCCTCTGCCTTCTTTGTCTCTCCATGCAGAAACTGGAAGGCTTGGTCTAGGTGCACATCCTTGGGAGATGAGCCGTGACTTTCTGTTTCATCCACTGTTCCGGGACAGACAGCTTTCTATGGCACCTCAGCTATGTTCCTGTTCCTCAAATGTTACTCGCTTATCAGTGTCTCATTTTAAACCCTCATCACTTACTCATTTATCAGTCAGTTTCATTCAACTGAACAAACATTTATTATTATTATGTGCCTGTCACTCTACTAGTTGCTGGAAATATAAAGCCAAAATCTCAAACTCTGTGACTGTGCTTGTGTGTAAGATATTGGCTTATCCTCCAAGAGCTAATGGAAAGAACACGGAGGGCAGGTAGATGGTGCAGGGCACAGAGCACCAGCCCTGGAGTCAGGACAACCTGAGTTCAAATATGGCCTCAGACACTTACTAGCCATGCAGCTGTGTGACCCTGGGAGAATCAGTGAACTCTAATTGCCTCATAAAAAAAGCACTGCATTTGGGGGTCAGGATATCAAATTTCAAAAAAAAAAAAAAATCATATTTCAGCTATGTTACCAACTGACTGTAAAAATGGTTAGATTACTCCGGCTTTATAGGCTTCAGTTTCTTCATCTATGAAATGGGGATATTATTGCCAGTCCAGTGATTTTCCCCATGTGATTTCTTTCCTCCCTTTACCAGGCTGGCCATCAGTCACCCACATACCTCCTTCTTCACCTGCTCCCCGCAAAATGTACACATTTCAGTCATTTTATCTCTCCTCTCCTTTTAGCCACTCCTTCCTCCACCCCAGTGTTTCTAGTCACAACATAAATGAGGAATTGAGGAGATCTAGAGAGTGTCCCCAAAGTATCACTGAACTCTGGCTTGGGAGCATGGGCAAATTGCTTATGGAAAGCAGGTGCGTTTCCTGCCTGTGTCTGCCAGGCTGCTCAATGAGGCTTCTGGGAGTCACAGCTAAGGAGAGCTTGTGATAAGGGAAAACTGAAAATGAGTGAAGAAGGTACTTTTCCCTGATAGAACAAGCAGTATGTGAATGTGGACCTGGGCAAGGTTGTCTTGGGGGCCAAACATGGGGCATGGCTGGCAGATTGGTGGGATGTGAAATATCTTCCTCTGTCCTCCACTGCCAGATAACTATTACTTAAGGACTGGGGCAAAATCAAGTGCTGAAAAGATCTGAATCCCCACTCTGTCTCTTACTGTCTGTGTGATTTTAGGCAAGACATTGCATCTCTGACTTGTCACTTATAAAAATGAGTGGTAGGATTAGCCTGGAGAAGAGCAGATGGAGGATAGGAATCACAGTTTAATTCAAGGATCTGAAAGGCTGTCATGAAGAAGAGGGACTGAACTCAGAGGATTCCAAATCTAGAGCTGAAATGGAACAATCCTGAGTGTTGTAGCTATTCTCAGATCTACTTATCTGGTCCTAACCTCTAGATTCACTCCTCTAACTATTCAACATCTTGAACTGGATGTTACATAGGCACCTGAAACTCAACATGTGCAAAAGTGAACTTTGCATTATCTCCCCTCTCCCCTAAATCTGCCCTTCTTCCAAACTTTCCTATTATTATTGTAGACACTATGATCCTTCCAGTCATCAGACTCACAACCTAGGTGCCAGCCTCAATTCCTCACTCTCTCATCCTCCATATATAATTAGTTTCCAAGTCCTATTGATTTAACCTTCACAGCATCTCTCTTATATGCCCTCTTCTTGTTTAGGCCCTAATCACCTCATACCTGGATGATCACAATAATGTTCGGATTGGCTTCTTCTGTTTCACATCTCTCCCTACTCTTATCCATTTCCCACTCAGCTGTCAAACTTGTCTCCCTAAAGCTCAGGTTTGACCATAACTTTTCCCCCATGTTCTTACCTATTTACTAAATGTCAGTCACTCCCTGGATAAAACATAAAACCTTCTGTTTGGCACTTGAAGCCCTTTTAAACATGGTCCTCTCTTAGTTTACCAGGTATATACTCTGCAATCCAGTGACATCAGCCTCCATGCCATTTCTTGAACAATAACATCTCCCTGTGATGAGTTTCACTGGCTATCCTCCATGTCTGGAATTCCCTCCTTCCTCTTCTCTACCTCCTAACTTCCCTTGTGTCCTTTAAGTTATAACTAACATCCCACCTTCTACAAGAAGCATTTCCTCATACCCCCTTGATCCTCGTGTGATCCTCAGTTGATTATCTCCAATTTATCTTGTTCGTATCATTTGTACATAGTGGTTAGCATGTTGTCTCTCCCGTTAGACTGTGAACTCCTTCAGAGCAGGGACTGTCTTTTTTCTTTCTTTTTATCAATAGTGCCTGGCATATAGTAGGCACTTAACATATGCTCATTGATTGACTAGATAAGGAGCTAGGAAACAGGGAGGTAAAAGGATTTGTGCATAGTTACAGGCAAGAAGTTATAGACACAGAATTTGAAACAAAGTCCTCTGGAACCAAGTACAATGCTTTTTTTTAAAAAAAAAATTCCTATATTACCTCTGATCTTCTTTGTCTTGGAGGACAGAACAGCAGGGAAAATTGGACATTGAGGAGGCATATAAGGAAAAACATCTTAACAATTAGCACCATTTAAAAGTAGGCTTCCTGTTGAGGTGGTGGGCTTCCCTTCACTAGAAGTCATTAAAGAAAGCATAGATAATCTGCTATTGGGAATGTGGCAGAGGAGATTTTTGTTTAGGTATGGGATGGAATATGTGGACTCTGACGATTTGTGATCTTTTGGTCTTAAGTTTTCTCCTAGCTCTACTCTTTAGACAATGTGTTAGCACTCTGGACAGAGGTGATGGTGAGCCTGGGAGCTGGAAGCAGTACCAGTAATTGAGTCCTGGACAACCAGATCCTGAGCTGCTCTGAACAGAGTTACCCTCACACCGGTTGTTCAGAGATGGCTAATATTGGAGCCTTGTCAATTCTGTAGCTTTTGGGAGATGATTTTGACTTAGGTGAGGGTCAAGAATTCTGGAAGAGTATGGTTGTATTGGTGGAATACCTGGGAGGTTTTCCTTCACATAGATATGTTATTATGTATTTTCCCCTACGAACACAATGTAACACAAATCTCTGAGAAGTTTACCAGAGGAACACTGTGTCTGTCCAGACATAATAGTTAGTTTCCTAGATCTAGAGCTAGGAGGGAACTCAGAAATCTAGTACAACACCTTTATTTTGGAGATGATGATGATGACGATGATTACTAACATTATATATCACTTACCATGTGCCAGGCACTGTAATAGGTGCTTTGAAATGTTTTTTAATCACGTTTGATCTTCATAACACTCCTGGGAGGTAGATGTTATTATGACCCCCATTTTACTGATGAGAAAACTGAGGCAGAGGTAAAGTGTCTTGCTAGGGTCACCCTGCTAGTAATTGTCTGAGACCAGAATTTAATTAGGATTTGCTGACCAGTCCTGGCACTCTATCCTCTGTATCACCTACCTATCCCTAATGAATAAATTAAACAAACAAACAAAAATAACTGAGACCAGAGAGCTTACGTGTGCCTAAGGCCATATCAGTAGTAAGTGGCATCTTCTATACTATTGCTATCCTTGGTATGTTCTTCCAGGCTGGAGGTCATTCTTCTAATAATAGATAAGTATGAAATGAGGAATTCCTGAAATGATTTAGGATTATCTCTGATAACCTGGCACCCATCTGAGCCTCTGTCCCATAGACATCAGGAATTATTTGAGGACCCTAGATACATCATTCTTCTCTAAAATCTTCAGTCACTCCCCACTGTTTGAAAGGTTAAGTTCTAATTTAAGATCTTTGCCATTTGGCCCCATCTGCCTTTCCACTCAGACTCCCCAACATCAACGATGATCTCAGTTAAATTTATCTCTTTACTCCCTCATATACAGACCATGCTGGTGCCTTCCTTTATAATTTTACCCAGGTTACTCTTCCCTCTTCCCTTTTCTCTATTCATCCGTCCCTTACCCATGTTTCAATTTAAGCTTCTTCTCTTTCATAAAATCTCTTCTGACTTCTCGAGTCTCCACAGTGATCTGTCTTCCTCTGCTCTACTCCATTACGAGTCTTTCTGCTTCATTAGGCACTGAGCCTAACTCAGGAGCACTTGAGATTTTTTTATGTCATGGACGCTTTTGGCATTCTGGTGGAACTCATGGAAGCTTCTGGGACAATTTTTTCAATGCATAAAAGAAAATACACAAGATTACAAATGAAACTACATGGAACCACAGTTATTAAAATATTAATTAGAAGAAAAGAAGCTTATAGACCCCATATGAAGAACCTCTCATTTACACTAACTTGTATTATTTTACTTTTTTCCTCATTAATAACTTTTTATGCTTTTAACTTAAAAATTAATTTAATTTCAAAACATTAAAAAAAAAGACATTTGCCTTTTAAAATATTGGAATCATTTCCCAACATGCTTTCCTATTGTATTCTAACTTGTAATAGAACAATTTGAGCAAAATTTGACTGCAGAACAACTGTGTTTGACAGTACTTTCAACAGTCTGTAAGCATTGTTTCCCATTTTTCTGAGAGAGAAAGGCATGCTTTCTCCTCTTTCTTCTGGGCCCAAGATTGAGCATTTCAGTTAACTTGAATTTGGTAGCCTTTTAATGTTGTTTTCTTTTACATTGTTGTGGTCATTGTGCTTATTGTTTTCTTGGTTCTACTTCTCTTCCTTTGCATACTTTCATACATATTTCCATTGTTCTCTGAATTCCTCATATTTAGAATTTCTCAGACTGAATCTCTGATTTCTTAAGAAAATCCTTCTCCCAATGCATGTCAGCACCCACTCTGAAACTTCTGGGATTAGGGAGTTGGCTGGGGGGATCATGAGAGATTCAATGACTTACACAGCCAATATGTGACAGAGGTCATACCTGATCCTTTGTCTTCCTGACTCCAAGACTGCTCTTTATCCGGTATACTACAACTATATCTCCGTCTTTTCTAGGTGTATTCTATTCATATGCCACAGCTTGTTCAGCACTTCCCCCCATCAGTGGGTACCTATTTTGTTCCAGATTTTTGCAACCACAAAGGGTGATGCCATATTCATTTTGCAAACTTAAGGATCTTTGTTTTTGTCATTGACCACCTTGGGGTTTTGTGCTTTGCCTGTGTATATGACCTGTCTCCCAAATCTAATGTAAGCTCCTTAAAGTCTATGACTACACATTAATCCAAGGTTGAGCATAAAGCAAGTGCTAGGTAAAGATTTATGGAATGAATACATTTCTTACTGCCTGTCTCTATGTGCAAGGTTGAATAGAGTTTACAACAGCCAAAAGCCTGCTTCTTTTTCTCTTTGTGTTTGCATCCTGGTCTTTGGCTAGATAGATATCCAAATCAAGAACTAGGGATAACAAGAGACATGCTTGGAAACCCCTTACTCTGTCCCTGCTCCCCATCTGATTCTAGCTCTTTTCAGAAATCTGCTTTTCCATATGACTAAATGAGTTGTAGGACTTATTCACTTACTGAAGTTTCACAGATTTCTATCCTTGCTCTAGCGTTTAAGAGCTTTTAGTTCACTGAAAGAGATTGGTACAGATGAGTACCTCAGGTCATAGAAAGCCCAAGGAAATCCAGAAGTCTCATTCTTTGTTGCTATTGTCATTGTGTTTGCCCTTCATTCTTGAAAAGGACCATGACATCAACATGATGACATGACTTGCACTTGACTTTGACTTGAGAAGAGGAGGGCTGTGCAAGGTCACCAGTCTCACTTTCTTATCCTGAGCCTTCTGAGTCCCATGGCCAGATATTCATCAAGAGGAATGGAGATGACCCAGGATGCAATGGGAGACCCTTGCCATTTTAGGCTAAGGTCTTATCAGTCTCTCAGTTTGAGTGAGATACACCCATTCAATGAATAGGCTTCTTTAAGTAGATACTCAAGGGATAGCCCCCTTTAATAATAATAAAAAAATCAAATTGAGAGGGGAAGACCCTCAGGGTTCCTGGATATTGGCAACCAATAGTATCTGGGCTAGATTTCTTGTGTTCATCCTTCGTTGCTGAAGAAGACCATGCCATCAGAGAAATGATGACATGACTTGCACTTGACTTTGTTTTGAGTGAGGAAGGGCTGTGCAAGGTCACCAGTCTCACTTCTCCTCCAGAGTCATCTGAATCCAGTGACAAGATATTCATCAGGGTGACTGGAGATGGCTCAGGATGCAACGGGAGACCTTGGCCCCTTTAAGCCAAAGTCTATTGACGTACTCACTTAGGGTGAGGTAATGCCCATTCAATGAATGGGCCTGTTTAAGAAGTAGTCAAGGAATGGCCTCTTTAATGAGGCAAAGAAAAATAACTACATCATCCTGGGAGGGAAACAGCAACAGTTACTATCAATAATCACTCTTAAGCCAGGAGGGTCCAGAAAACAGCCCTTAAGTGGAGCTTGGGCAGGGATCCAGCGGTGTCTAATGTATGTGCTTCAGGGTGCAGTAAGTTTAAGGATTCGGGAGAGGAGAGGAGAGGAGAGGAGAGAAGAGGAGAGGAGAAGAGAGGACAGGGGAGGGGAAGGGAGAGGAGGGAAATGGAGGGGAGGGGAGGGGAGGAAGAAATCTAGCCAGTAAACCTCAAGTTAACTGGGCATCCTCTGGCCATCCAAATTTACCTTCCTTTGGAGAGGAGAAGGAAGGGGAGGGGGAGACAGACAGGAGATGAGGAACTAAGTTACCTAGCTAGCTGGGTCCCCATTCATGCAGCTGCGTCTCCTAACAGATGTTTGTCCTTCATTGCTGAAGAAGACCATGGCATCAGAGAAATGATGACATGACTGTGGCTAGACTGGGTGCTTGCTATATGCCCCAAGGGGAAAACATTCCTAGCCACAATTCTGTCAGACAGTATCTTTTTTAAAATAACATTTTATTTTTCCTAATTACATGTTAAAACAATTTTAACATTATTAAAAAAAAAGTTTTGAGTTTAAAATTTCACCCCTCCCTCCCTTTCCTCCCCCTTCCCTGAGACAGTAAACATGTACAATCATGTAGATTATTGCCATATTATAGTCATTTTGTACAAGAATACTTGAATAAAAAGAAAGGAAGAAAAAAAGAAAGGGAAAAATAGTATGCTTCAGTCTGTATTCAGATGGTATCAGTTCTTTCTCTGTAGGCAGCATGTAGCATGTTTTATCATGAGTCCTTTCGGATCATTGTATTGCTGAGAAAAGCTAAATCATTCATCATTCTTCATTATACAATATTGTTGTAACTGTGTACAAAATTCTCCTGGCTCTGCTCATTTCACTTTGTATCAGTTCATGTAAGTCTTTACAAGTTTTTCTAAAAATTACTCTGCTTGTCATTTCTTATAGCATTCTATCACAATCATATACAACAACTTGTTGAGACATTCTCCAATTGATGGGTATTCCTTCAATTTCCAATTCTTAGCCACCACAAAAAAGCTGCCATAAATATTTTTGTACAAGTAGATCCTCCCCTCTCCACTTTTTTCTTATCTATTTGGGATATAGACCTAGCAGTGGTATTGCTGGATCAGAGGGTATGCACAGTTTGATAGCTCTTTTGACATAGATCCAAATTGCTCTCCAGAATGGTTGGATCATTTCACGACTCCACCAATAGTGTATTAGTGTACCAATTTCCCCACATACCCTGCAACATTTATCATTTTTCCTTTTCGTCATATTATCTAATCTGATATATGTGGTGTGGTACCTCAGAGTTCTTTTAATTCTCATTTCTCTAACCAATACTGATTTAGAGCATTTTTTTCATATAACTATAGAAAGCTTTGACTTCTTTGTCTGAAAACCACCAGGCAGTATTTCTATGCTCAATTTCCAGATAACTTTGGTCCTGCTTCTCATATATCGCCATGGTTGAATCCAATAGTTTTAGCAATTTTCCCTCCCTAAACAGATTGAATATGGGGAGAATATAACCAGGAGAGAGATGTGTATGTTTTCAGGAGGGGGCTTGAGGCTCAACAGGGAAGAAGATTCTTTACTCAAGCTCCAGGATACACCCATGGTGATGAGAAAGAAATCAAAGGGATAAGTACATAGGGATTTAATACAGTGTCCAGTTGGGAGCCATATTCACCAGGGATCCTGAGAACCTTTGTTTAATGAACATGGGATAAGAGTTGGATTTGGGTTTGGGGCCTGTCATGAAACATCTTAGCCTACCAGAGGGGTCTGGGCTATTTGATTTTGTTAATGTCTGGACTTATAGTGATGCAGACACAACAGGAATCAGGACAGGGTATGACAAAGAACTCCACTGCCACAAAAGAAAGTTGTCTTGACTAATAGACGTGAGACAAATCATTATTTGCCAATTTCTTTCCTTTCTAACTGTGACTCTGGGCTTACTTTCCTAACTATGGTGACTGTTATGAATGCTTTTCCTGGGTTGTGCCAGAATGTTTGGCATAAAGTTGGTCACCAAGGTGAATTCTCGTTGACTCTTCTCTTGGATCACAACTTGGACCAAACCATTTCTTTCCCAAAGGGTTCCTCCAGGCATAATAACTAAGCCCACTAGACACAAGATTGTAATTCAACAACTAAAGTTAACAAAAATAGCAACTGATTCTGTTGATGTTCTTAAATACGAACTCTGGATGGGCAGGGGGGTTTTAGGGATACTTGACTTTACCAATCAGTATGAGGATCGAATCCAGTGTGAGGAAAAAAGCATTAGCTTTGGGTTACAGGACCTATGTTATTATGTCTCTAAATTTCCCTGCATTTCAGTTTATTCATCTATAAAATGAGGAGGTTCTGCTAGATTACTTCAAAGGCCCCTTCCAGCTCTGAAGCCATTTCTTTTGTTTCTTTGCCCATTTTTTTTCTTTAGAATTCTCATTTGTTTCTAGTTAGACTTGTGTTCAAGCTGTATTTTTCTTTCTTTTTTTAAGAGATTTTCCTTTGAGGTTTTGCCTGTGGAAATTTTGGAGTCATTTTCTTTTTCTAGGTTTGTGTCTTGGGTATTCGTGTCACCACAATAACTCTTTATGGTGGGATTTTTTTTATTTGTTTATTCTTCTAGGTTATTGTTTGACTTAGGTCTTTACGTTAACTCTGAACTCTGTGTACTCCCAGGGGAAATGTGTGGTCTGAGTTTTTGTACTCTTGGGTCCTTCTGCTGCTTCACTGTAGTTTTGACTGTAATATTATTCCAGGATTTTGGGGACAGTTCACACTGGTGACCCAAAAACTTTCAGTGCTCCCAAAGTGGTGTGATTTAGGGCAAAGTCCTCCTGGTCTGAATTTAGCAAGTTCCAGACCCAGGTTTGGTTCTGAATAACGTTCCTTTGAGCCTATCTCTGGTTGGAAACTCCAGTAAACTGCTACTGGACTCAGCCACTACCAGTCAGCAAAGAAGCTTTTTAGGTTGGGAGTAACAGAACTGAAGGCTTCCCTTTGGTAGTGAATTCCTCCCCTGGTTATTTTGCAGTAGGCTTCAGACTTTGATAGAGGCTAGAACTGAGACTTCATTTCACTCTTGGGGTCAGAACCACACGTTTATATTTTGATCACTTCTGAACTTTTTCCTTGCTCAGTTTCCAGCCTGGAACCCAAAGCCTCTCTACAACCCCCAACCCTGGGTACAGATCTCCTCCTCAGTCTACCCTGGATCTGTGACCCAGAACTGGTAGTAAGCAAAAGGGCTACCAGTTGGCACTTTTTCTCTGCACCCTGGATAAGGGCATGGTGGCTCTGATCCAGCCCTGGTATATCTCATTCTCTGATAGTCCTTGAGTACTGGGATGCTCTGAATACATGCTCTTGATGGGCTCCCCTGCCCCTGCCAGTGTCCCCAGACCTCTTTGTCTGAGTCCCTGCGCCAATCTGGGCTGAAAAGAATTAATTACTGTGATTTTTTTTCTTGGATTTCCAATAAGAATTTGGTCTGGTGCATTTGCTAGAACTTTGTGGAGAAGGTGCGTCAGAGAAGTTGGCTTTGCTACCACCTTGACTCTGCAGCCAACTTGACTCTGCCCTCTCATTGTGTTTCTTTTTCATATCTCCTTATTTTTTTTAACATAACATCTTGCTCACTTCCATTGCACCTCTCTGCCCTCTGGTAGATGCTGATTCTTCATTCTTCATGGACTGGTGTTCCATCACTCATGACCCTACAATGATATGTATAGAATGCTGGTATTAAAAGGATGGGATTTTACTTCCTGGAGAAGTCTGGAGTTGTTTAAAGGAACTTGGTTGTTTCAAAGGCAATCCAGCTTACTCTTCTGCTCCCGTTTAATCATTGTACTAACTCATTGTTCTTTTAAATTATGAGCCCAGCTCATCATCCATTTTCAGTTTCTGTCAAAGATGCAAACATATACCTGCACTACATTTATAGAGGTATATGTGGAACTATATAGAAGTGCAGGTATACATACATATGCAATATCTCATCAGCCTTAGTACTGTACCTCATCACTCTCTTCTGCCTCTCTGATTGGAGGGTGAAATCATCAGCTCCAAGCCTCCATTTGACATTTCTTTTTCACCTTTGTAGAATGCTCTACTTTAGGATTTCTCTGACTGACATTTCCACCATGGTACCTTCATGGAGTACATTCTTCTACCCAGCTCCCACCCCCACTGCTTTCCAGTTTCTTTTTATGTTTTGTCTTCTCTCATTAGATGATAAATTCCTTGAAGGGCAGGGACTGTCTTTCTTCTTCCTATTTGTAATATTTACCCTGTTCAGCACAGTGCCTGCTTAATAAATGTTTATTAACTGACTGAAATGTACATGTATGTATAGATGTATGTATACCGACAGGTGAGCTTGATAAATGTCCTACCAATTGCATACCACGGCCAATAACGATTTTTCATTCTTCTTGTATTACTTGTGTAGATGATTAGGCTAAAATATTTTGAGTTTTGAGTCATTAATGATCTTGTCCAGGAGGTTCTACAATGTTTCAATGCTTGACATAATCAGTATCATGTCATCTGCAAACAGTTGGAATATCTGGAAGATCATACCATCTATACAAAGAAATTTTCCCATCTTTTGGGTGGCGCCATTAAGATGGGCTTTATCCTTGCCTTTCTAAGCAACTAAGAGTTTAGAGAGTCAGAAAATTTCTACTTTGATTACTACTCAAATACTTCCTCATCCCTGGCCCAGAAAGAGATGCCAGTGATTCTAGTTCTTCATTTATTTATACATTTGTAGGGGAAGAATGTGATGCTGAGGTCATTCCTATGGATCTAAGCAGGACTATTATTGATGAGCATGGACAGTAACTAGAGACACCGCAGAGGAGAAGCCCAGATATCAATTAGGACAATTGTCTCTTGAAGGCTTGTTTTCTAACAAAGCTAAGCTTTCTGTTAAGCACATGCTGATTTGGGTCAGCCAGACCACCAGTTAGTTGGACAGTTGATTAAGAGTTTTTTTTTAATCTGGGACTTGTCATTTGGTTGAATTGTGGTTGCCTTCCCTTCCTCAGCCTCTACTTACCCTTCCCACCAAAATCATCAGAAGAAACAAGATATCCCTTTTAAATGAAAAAAAACCCTCATAGTTTTAAAAAATGGAGTCTTTTGCTTGATCTGAAAATCAATTAGTCAGTGGGGATTTTTATTAGTCAATGATGTAAGTAATTAAAAATATTGATTAATGGCATGCAGCAGTGGGCACCAGATACAGCCTCTAACTATCCCCTACCACCACCCCCATCATATCATTATATTAGATTTGTAGAGCAGGAAAGAAATGAGTGTTCCAGTGTTGAAAGCCCCAATTCTCTGTTATCCATCTACCCAGATAAACAATAAACTGCCTGCACCCTGTGGAGGAGTCATCAGTAATGAAATGAACCACATGTTAACATCTCCTTTGTGTGAGCTCAGGGTGCCTATCATAACTGCTTCTTGGCCAAATTATAAAGTTGGCAAAGTTTGTATTCTGAACGTTTACCTTCCCTTTCTGCATCCTCCTTGTCAAGACCTTTCTACTGATAGTTCCATTTACCATCCAACGCTGCTTTGAGGAAAAGCTTGGCTCTTGGGCATTTGTCCCTCACTTCACATGTAATTTACTGGCTTCCCTCTCCTGGAGCAACATGTTTAGGTCTCATATTTCACAGAAGCATAAAATCTGGAAGAGACCTTAGAGATCATTGCGTCTAGTTCCCTCATTTTTCAGATGAAAAACTTGAGGCCTTGAAGGGTGAAGGGCCTTGTGCATGCTTACAGGGTGATTTAAGAGAAAGGCAAGAACCAAAATCAGTTCTCCTGATAAACAGTGATCTTTCCTCTCCTCTAGGCTACCTAACTGTTTGATACATAAATAGGGTAATCAGAAGCAGTTGGGCATCCCATCGAATATGCATAGATAGGTGTTGGACCTAGCACACTTCCAAAAAGACATGCTCTGTACACAACAATCTTTTAATGGTCCTTTTTTAATTGATTCCTGTGTTGGGGAAGGGGGCAAGGGAAACTGGCATGAGAACCTTTTGCCAAAGAGGAGGAATAGCTCACTCAACAGATTTTAAGGAGTGATTCTACCCTCTGTCAAATGTTTGGGAATTCTGCAAACTCTCAGAAATCCATAAAGGGGGAGGGAACCTCTCGCCTTTTCCTAGCAGCAATGGCAAACTTAAGCCCATAGAAGTGACATGTGCTGCTTTTCTAGGTGAACCTGGAACTGGAATTCAAGCCTCTGACTGCCTCTTCTGCTTTATGGTTGATGGGATCAAGGGATAATGGAGACTGTGTAACATATTCCAGAGAAAATTTTAACCAAGAGTTGGTCAGGCAATTGTCGGTTAATTAATTTCTTAATTAAGATCTTTCCTCTCTATGTCCTGACATCCAAGACTCAGGAGAAAACCAGGTTAAATTCTTTTAAGCTCTTTTCTGGCCATAAATTTGTTGACTATGTTCACAACCAGATCTGTTCTTTTTGTCTCTACTGTGTATATGGACCAGGTTGTGAACAACTCGTTGGATTGCATCATTTTTGATTTAGTCGGCCACTGAGAAGGACCAAGTAATATTCAGCTTTATTGTGAGACCTTTTTAGAACATTTTCTATCAGGTTCCTTCAACCTCTGATACATGAATTCCCAGGAGAGTGAAAATCATTCAGAAGATTTTGTCAAGAACACAGCTGTTTTTAACCTTGTTGATCAAAGTCAATATCATCTGGCCTTTAATGTTCTTTTTACATAAGACCTCAGGCAGCTTTCAACAGAGCCTGGAACACAAGACTTCCCTAGAAACACAAGAGAGCACAAATGCATACACAGAGAAAGCTTCCTGGGGAACACTAGATCTTCTCAGGGTCACATTGTTCTGCCTCCAATTTGTTTCACCTAGCTTACTTGCTCCCTCTCCTGGCAAAACATCAGCCCTGTTGTCACAATAGATTAATAATAAATAAATTTAATAAGATAATGAAATTAATACTAATCAAAATTTAAATAAATTGAATAACCCATAGCAGAAAATCCTTTCCTTGCCTTAACTTCTGCCTTTACAAGTGTGTGTGTGTGTTCATCCTTTGTTGCTGAAGAAGACCATGCCATCAGAGAAATAATGACATGACTTGCACTTGACTTTGCTTTTTGAGCGAGGGAGGGCTGTGCAGGTCACCAGCCTCACTTCTCCTCCAGAGCCATCTGAATCCAGTGACCAGATATTCATCAGGATGACTGGAGATGACCCAGGATGAGGCAATTGGGGTTAAGTGACTTCCCCAAGGTCACACAGCTAGTGAGTGTCAAGCATCTGAGGTGAGATTTGAACTCAGGTCCTCCTGACTCCTGCACTGGTGCTCTATCCACTGCACCACCGAGCTGCCCCTACCTTTACAAGTAGCTTCAGAACAAGAGAGAGGCTGGGTATGAGGCCAGGGGTTAAGGGTATTTAGGCAGTGGTTTATGCTTTCCATTCCAACAGCCCAGTGTCCCTGCCTGTGGGAACCTATGGTATAAAATGGTAGCTGAGTCCATGAGGGAGAGGAATGGAAGGTATTCTAGCTAATAAAGTTATGAACACACCTGAGGCCTCCTCCCTCCAGACTTCATGAAGACTAATGATGGCAAGAAAATCATGAGGAGTTACCCAACTGAAAAGGCCAATAAATTGAACCACCGCAAAGACTGATACAGGGACTGGACTTGTCCTTTCATTGGTATACAAAGCTCCCAGATGAAAAAAATTTCTTTTTCCAATGTAGGTCAGCATCTCTCTATAATTTATAGTTTTAGATAGTTATTGAGAGTGGTGCTGAGAGGTTAAGGGATTGCCCAGGGTCACCTAACCACAAAGTGTCAGAAAGGGGACCAACTTGTGTACCCATGTGGCTTCTGAGTATGAATTAAATTCTAGTGTGTTATCTAGTTCAACCAGTAACTTGTTTCCAATATTGGAATATTGACATCTAAAGCATGTATCTTTTTTCATCACTTTTCCCTTTCAGATCTTACTGTGAATCTTTGGTTTTGATCCTGCTTCTGTTTCCAACATGATCTCCCAATCTCTGGCCCTTTTTAGATACCCAGTTACATGCTTCATATTTCCAAACTTTATGAATAGTTTTGACAAGAGTGAGATATATCATACTATTTGTTATTACAAACTAGTTCTTCACATTGTGAAATGCATCTTTTGAATGGTATGTCCACTGGAGAGCCATGAAATACTTCAGAAGATTGGCGATAGACACTACTAGGGTGAAGAACTCAGAGATGAAGCAGAATTAGTTCTCTCCCTTGCCTCTCCATTCCTTACTATATGGAGTCACATAGCATGGGTCTACGCATATGGACTCCCCATGGGTCCTTTATGGGATATTCCCAGAACTCCATTTTCAAATATTGGCAAATAGCAATTGCTAGAAGATGTTCAGACCAATTCAATGGATGGAGTTCCAGTAGAAGATGAAGCTATCTCCATTTGCTGGGTCAGTAAATCTTGCAACAGTAAATCCAAGAACTTCTAAAAATTGTGAGGAATGTCAAGTAACCAAAACCACATAAGCTGGTATTCATATGGTCCATACTAGGCAAAGAAAGACACCCTTCCTTTGTTCCCCTTTTAGATAAGTGCGTGTGTGTCTGTGTGTGTGTGTGTGTGTGTGTGTGTGTGTGTGTGTGTGTGTGTGAGAGAGAGAGAGAGAGAGAGAGAGAGAGAGAGAGAGAGAGAGAGACAGAGACAGAGACAGAGAGGGAGGGAGAGGAAACATTTGTCTAAATATATACATATGTGTCCTTACATGCCAAGGAGTGATACAGTTGAAATATTAGTAGATCTGCAGTCGGAAGAGCAGTATTCAAATCTAATTTCTAATGTTGCTACAAATTTTGAGTTGTCACTCAACCCCTCTGGCTTTTCTCCTCTGAAAAATACTGGGCTTGGGCTTTGAGATGCCTTTTGGTTCTAGTTCCAGGATCCTATGAGAAAAGGTGCAATTTCTTCAACATCACTATCCTTTCAAACCAGCCCCTTCTAGTTCCAAACCTATGATCTAACACAAACTTCCTAATCCTGAATATGTATTCTGGCAAATAGTCTTCCTCCTTATCTTAGCCCTTGGATCATGGTGATCTGCAGATACCCTGCTATGAGCCCAATCCATCTTTACTTAAAAGTTTGTGTTTGCTTTCCTTCCAACTCAGACCCCTTCTGCTCTGCTCCAGGCAAGATTATCCTTCATTCCCTTGTATTGGTTGCTTTATCATAGTACTTGTCAGTTCTTGGTCCTTGGCAGTACCTTTTCTCTTAATGTGTTAATATCATTGGAGCTTTTTTCTTTATTCTATGACCCTCAAATCCCACGCGGGGCAGAGGCCTCTACTGGAGGGTAGTACAGACAAAAATCAGGGAAACAGATATTTTGGTTTGTCTTTTTTATTTTTTTTAAATCAGGTTGCTCTTCCTCAGCTAAAGTTTGCAGCTCTAGATCAGCTCTGTTTGCTCAGACTTGCTGACATTTCCATGGTCTTTTATTAAAAAATCCGATTAACCTGCTGAGAAAGCAGGATGTTTATCCAAAGCTTATGGACTCTCTCTTCTTGCCCATTCTGTGATGGGGCCTGGGTATCATCAGGTTTTGCAATGGCATGGCACCTTCCTGTGAGGACTTGGTTCCCCTTTTCACAAACAGAAATATTTTCTGAGTGGAGGAGAGTCTTCCCACAGATGGGAAAGACCCATTTCCTTTGAAGATTTGTACTGAGCATGCTCATTCAGCCACAGAGAGTCTTGGAAATTCTTTTCTCTTTCTCATCTTGCCTCTCTAAGTAAACTGTGACTGGTGATCCCTTTTAGGAAAAGAAAGGTACTGCAAATAGGAGGGATAGCAGTCAAGTTAAGAGGATGTCCTGCACTTTTTCACCTTTCCTCATTAGCCCAGTATCTAACCAAAGGATTCTTGAATATCTTCTTGCTATTTATTTCCAAGGATGCCTACTGAATGCACATCTTTTCCAGGATAAACTGATCTATTTCCATTCCAGAGTAACCAGAACCCACTGGTGAACTCTATTTGTGTGTGTGTGTATGTGTGTGTGTGTGTGTTCTTGCTAGATTGTTTGAACTGCTACTAGTTTCAGAGCATCTGGCAAATTCATTTCTAGTTTTACAAAGATAGAATTATTGGGCACTCTTTGAGGGATGGTTCAAGATCCCTCCAGGCTCAGAGAGAATCCTAATATCACAATTTCTGTTGGGTCTGAGAAAAGGAGGACTTTATCTTACTCAACAGGCAACAGAGGCATTCAGGTCAAGGACTACAATTCGTATTTATCTTAAGCCTTAATTAAATAACGCAAGGCATCTTTGGCCCCGACATAATGAAATGAATCACTTTTACTCACATGGATGAACCCCAAGAGTCAATATTTCAACTTGGACAGAGATTAGTGAAATATATGTATATGCCTGTGTAAATAAGTAGCTAACACATTCTCCCCCTCCCCCAAATCTCCACTTCGAGTACACGCAGGCACTAGTAGTTCACGAGAGGAACGCTCATATTAATAGGCACTGAGTTCATGCAGAGACTGACTGCTGACACAATGAGTCACAATAATAATAAAAAGAAATCCACTTTTCTGCAGGAAGTGAAAATGCCATTGGAATTTTAATAACGGCTCTATTTTCATTCCCGTGAATGATTAACTGAAGTGGATTTCAGACCTGAGATGGCCCTTCATCCACTCAAGACCCACAGGAAAACTGTAAGAACTAAACAATAAAAGCTATTCAAACATCAGAAGTGACAAATGGCTGATGTAGAAGACATTGAACAGGGAATTAGGGATGAACTCAGGCCACTGCCTCAGAGTCTTCATCTCCAGCATCCTGCTGCTTCCTTAGAAGATGAAGCTTCGGGCTAGACTGACCCTTCAGCCTCCACATCCCCTGTGCTTCTTGCTGATATTTTCTCTCAGGGCTGGTTCAGACCAAATCAGTCTTACAAAATGTCAGTGCTGGAAGGGTCTTTAGAAATCACATAGTCAAACTTTTAAAAAAAATTTATAGAGAAAAATAATAAAACAGAAAGGTTAAGTGTCTTAACATGGATCTGTTGGGGGATCCGGTTTAGTCTGGAGAAGAAAAGATGGGGTGGAGAATGAGCTCTCAGCTACAGTCAAACATTGAAGTAGTCTTATGGAGGAGGATCAGGCTTGTTCTGCTTGGCATGAGAGCAAAGATCTTGAGTAATGGTGGGAGAGACATAGGAGAGCAGAGGAGAGTAGCAGAGAAGTAGATTTCATCTTGATGTAAGAAAAAGCTTCCTCACGATTCGAACCATCCAGAGGTAGAATGGATTGACTTGGGAAGTAATGGGTCTACCCCATCTCTGTCACCCAGAGAGGTCTTCGGAGGAAGTCTAAATGACTACTTGTTGGGCATATTGTAGTGGGAATCACTTAGATTCTATGGGCTCAGTTTGCCAAAGGTCACACAACTCATCTAAGGGTAAAACTAGAAGTAAAATTGGCTTTCTGACTTTGATCCCAGTGATCTGTCTACCATACCGTACTGCCTCCCTAAGTAAATTCCTTTAATGGCAGGGGAAAGAGATCTAAACAGGCATGGGGCTCAAGTCTATACATTGAATGAAAAGGTCAGTTAATGTTAACTGGTTGATCTTGATGACAAGAATCATAGGGGAGTCCTTGACACCGTCCTAAGTACCAGCAGCAATAGGACAGGGCTCCAGAAGGGTTGAAATTACACCTAAATCATCCAAGAAAATATTTTGCGTTCTTGGACTCAGTATCTCCGTGAAAAGGACAGGGAGAGAAGTAGCTGGGAACTGACCTTGGTTGATACACAGAGGAAAAGAAAAGGCTCCGATGTACAAACCTTTGGCACTGTGGGAAGAACTCTGTTATCTGGGGTCAGAGGACCTAGGTTTGGAAACTGGCTCTGTCATTTGCTACCTACATGAGTTTGTGCAAATCCCCTACTGTCTCTGAGCGTCAGTTTCCACAACAGAAAAAATGAGAAGACTGGACTTGATGAGGTTCTAGGTCTCCGATCCTTTCCTTACCACTCTTAATGGAAGCTTTTGGCCTTATTCCTAAAGCCAGAAATAATTCACCCAAGGCCTGATTTGGTTCCAATACTCCTTGTGGAGACAGGTATCTGGGATGTCTCAGTTTTGCTTTGGGGAGCATGTTACTAGGGGCTCTTTGCTAAAGGGAATGGGGTATAGAGGAAGGAGGGAGTAGATAAGAGGGTGATATGGTCCCAGGTTCCTACAGGCTCAGTATTGCCAGAGCTGAGTCCTCTGTACATTGAAGTCATCTGTTCCTTTCAAAAGTAGGAGCAGAGAGCAGACTGGCTCCATGCCCACAAGACACTTTTTCCTGGAATGAGGAGTGCAGAAATGACAGCTCTTCTCCACACAGATAACTCAATTGAATTTAAGGCACTTGGAGTGTGAGCCAAAGGCTCAGCCAAATTCTTACTTGTCCTTTCCAAAATCACCTTCCCCATGGCCTCCAAAACTGCTTTTCCCCAGTCAAGCGATGCTCACCCACAGAACCCTGTGCCCTCAGGGCTGGCCCTTGGGCATCAGATCTTAAGGAATACATTCTTTCTAAATAGCAGGAAGGCAATAAAGATCCAGATTGCTGTGCCCAGCAAGTCCTGGGCCAGGGGCTCAGCATGAGAAGTAGGTGACTTCATCTCCCAGCTGAAAGGGAAGTAGCCAGCCAGGAGAGAGTGTCCAACATAAACCAAGATGGAGTTCATTCCTGCAACAAGAAGGTAAAGAGACCAGGGCTTTAATTTATCATCGAGTTCCTCCACCACTCCCTTTCCAAAGGCGCAGAATCCCCAGGTGACAAGAACTTTAGCACTGATTGTTGTCTCTACCCATCCACAGGCCAGGGAGGAGGGCCACTAGAGGAAGAGCCTCCTAGAGCCTAAATGGAATTTGGCCTCTATAGGATTTCTAGGATCTGAAAAAAGTAGGGGCAAGACACGAAAGAGTTGAGGTTTGATTATTTTCTAATTTTTAAAACAGAGTCAAAAGAATTCTTTGGGCTATTTGTAGGGCTGATGTAATGGTATGAGACAGAAAAGACCTCAAGTGCTCATCTTGATGGGAAAGCAAAGAAACCAACTTCCCAAAGAGGTGAGCTTTCCCAATGGGGCTACTCAGCCATAGCAGGTACCAAAGCAGCAATCAGAAGGTTAGTTATTAGGCTACTTTCAAGACTGGCCAAGATTCCTCATCTTGGCGTTTTCTACAACACATGTGGTTGATTATCTTGTGTCTTCCCTATTCTAGCTTTCTTGTTCACATCAGGAAAAGCCAGGAGTTCAAAGGGGAGGGGGAAGGAGGCGGGGCAGGGCACTGTTTTTCTCTGCTGCAGTAAAAATGTACTTGGAAATAGTCTTACTTATGAACCTCTAGAAGTAATGGCCAGGATAGAGTCCCATGTCTAATTCACAAGGACTGTGAATTCCTATTATAATCCAATCTAATGCAGTCCAGTCAAATTCATAGGAACGAATACATGTACATATACATATAACCTGGAAAATTAAGAGGTTGAAATAGATGCCCTCTGAGATCCCTTCTAACTCTAGATCCACAATCCCATCATCACGACTGGAAGAGATTTTTAGAAGGTCATCTACTCTAACCATCTTATTTTACATGTGAGAAACCTGAGGGTGAGGGTAAAAGAAGGAAAAACTTGTCTAGGTAATAAGTGGCAGCTGGTACTTTGTGAACACAGATTCTCTGGCTACAAATTTGACACTGTTTCTGTAATCCCACACTGACTTCTTTTACTAACTCCTCAGGTGCCTATTTCTTTTTTGCCCTAGAATAGTCTGGGTATGCCCAATGAAGTAGCCTGACACACGCCTGCTTCTTCTCACCCATACTCTTTTCTGAGGCTGGATTCTTGGTTAAGGAAACTCACCATTCTTAGAAGTCCAGCTCATTTGTGAGGCTTTCCCTGACTTCTCCAACCCTCAGCGATAACATAGGATGATACATCAGATATTTTATATTTTGATGCATCTATAATCTTGTCTGTGTGATTGCTTTCTCCTTGACAATAATTTATGATCATTCTTATTTAGTAAATGTTCTTTATTACTTCTTGTGGCTAAATAACCTTCTGGTTAACCTGGTGATGATCTGCTAAAAATTTAGCTGGACTTGTCCTAGAATGACACACACAGAATCCATAATTGGATCCATGCTCAAAACTTTCCCAGTTTGGTAGAATCTAAAAGAACTTCCAGTTTTTGGAAATTCAGGGTCATATATAAAGAGGCATCAGAGGAAGACTTCCATGGAGGGTGCATCTTTCACCATTAAACTGTACTTTATATTTTGTTCACCAACTGGGACCCAGTTCCAATTGGGCAACTCAACTTTCCCCTATCCACCACTCCCCTCCACCACCACTTCTCTTCTCCTCCCCTTTCTTCCCCTTCCCTTCTCTCTTCTTCTGGTATTCTGCCTAAAGGAAGGGAAATTTTTGATGGCTGAAAGTTACCTAGTTAATTTGGGGTTAACTGGATAGATTTCTTTCTCAAAGATCAAGCTTTAAACCTACTTTACTCTAGATCTCAGGGATTGGACAATAGGTCCCTGCCCAAGTACCACTTAACGGTTATTTCTTGGGCCCTCCTGGCTCAGAGTGAATGTCAATAGTAACTGTTTCTTTTTTGACTAACAACCTTGAGGGTCTTCCTTCCCTGTTTTATTTTAGTATTATTATTATTTTTTTTTTACTAAGGGGGCCATCCTTTGACTCACTTCTTAAAGAGTCCTATTCACTGAAATGGGCATTGCCTCACTCAAAGTGAGCACTTAAAAAGACCTTAGCTTAAAAGGACCAAGATCTCACACTGCATCCTGGGTCATCTTCAGGCATCCTGATGAATATCTGGCCATTGGACCCAGATGGCTTTGGTGGAGAAAGAGAGGTTGGTGACCTTGCACAGCCCTCCCTCACTCAAATCAAAGTCAACTGCAAGTCATATCATCACCTCCCTGATGTTATGATCCTCTTTGAGAAGGAAGGACAAAGCACAATTTCAGTGGTGGAATGTAAGTTCATTGAGGGTAGGAACTGTTTTATTTTCATCTTGGTATCTCTAGTGTCTAATACTGTGCCTGGTATATAATTAGCATGCAGTAAATACTTATTGAATTGAATTGGTTCCCTCCTACTCCCCATTAAATCATAAAGATCTTGTAAGTAAGAATCATGGCAAACGTTTTTGTACCCTCCCTTCCTTCCCTGTAGTATATAGCACAGTACTGAGTGCACAGTAGCTATTCAATCACTATTTGTTTGGTTGTTAATCACCAGCAAGGATGCAATCTTATCAACTTCATATATAATATGTCCTCTGTCCACCAGGACTGGAAAATACAAATTCTCCCTCTTTGTTTTCTTTAGTTTTTATATTCCTCAAACATTCCAGAAGATAGAGAGCTATTACTACCCATCAGATTTTAATTCTCACCTGAAGACAGGTTAGAAAGTCCCAGGTTACATGTGTTTGATAAATCACCTCTTCAAAATCTCCCAAATTAATATCACCTTTGGTCCAAATGGTTATAAGTTTGACCCATTCTCTTGGATTTTATCCTTCTCTTCCTACAGGCAGATCAGTTATTCCATCTAAGGGGAACTTGGACATGAGACAGAGCAATTTTTTTATGCATGAACTGGAAGTTGTGGGATAATAGGTCCGAAAGGAAAATTCCCCCATTTCTACAAACAACCTAGAGGAAGGTTCCCATGTGCCAACGCTTTCCACTTTGCAAATCACCTGGGTAAATAAAAGGACAGCCACTCCACCATCCCTTCACATCAATGATGCAATACAGCAGGCTCAGCAGGATGAAGGAGAAGCAGCTGGTGGTTGTGACAAAGGACAGAGACCTGGTGGGATTAGGAAATATAGATGTCAGAACTGGATACCACCTGGGCAGGCATGTAGCACTTTAAATGTGAAATTACCTACACCCAATGACTCAATTGTGTATCAATCAGGTGTGGACTGGATTGTTCCAGATGAGTTAGTTTTATTTCTTCCAACTAGACCATGAGCTGAAAGCAGGCTTCCCATCTTCTTTTTTTCCTTTTCTTATATGCCCTACACCAATCATTGTCCCAAATATAGCCCTTTACTTATATCTGTCCACCTGGAATCCACTTTCCCCCTCATCCATCTTGGTTTATTGAAATCTGACCTATCCTTCAAGGTCTATGTAAAAAAACCCCACTTCCTCCATGAAGCATAATTTGATACTTCTGCCTGTCTCCATCCCCATCTCAATATGATCTCTCTCTCCTCTTAACTCTCAAAACATTTTCTTTAAACCTATGCTTTTCACCATAGCTATCTGTGCCTCTTTTTTGATTTCATTAATAGTTACACACTCCTTGAGGACAGGGATTCAACTCAATTTAATTCAATTTACAAGCATCAATTAATAGTCTGCTGTTTTCTGGCTAGGAGACTAATTAGTTCACTATTTTCAAGATGTCGTTGTAGGCACTGGGATAAAAAGAAGACAAAAACAAAATAGTCCCTGCCCTCTAGAAGTGAGCATCCTATTAGAAAAGTACAATATATACACAAGTTTGGAAATGCAAAGTGCATACAAATTATCCAAAATTGTTTCAAGACCTAGATGAAATCAAGAAAGATCTCTTCTAGGAGATAGCATCCAAGCTATGTTCAGGGATGGTACCTGGTAGATGAAATCAAGAAAGATCTCTTCTAGGAGATAGCATCCAAGCTATGTTCAGGGATGGTACCTGGTAGATGAAATCAAGAAAGGTCTCTTCTAGGAGATAGCATCCAAGCTATGTTCAGGGATGGTACCTGGTAGATGAAATCAAGAAAGGCCTCTTCTAGGAGATAGCATCCAAGCAATGTTCAGGGATGGTACCTGGTAGATGAAATCAAGAAAGGTCTCTTCTAGGAGATAGCATCCAAGCTATGTTCAGGGATGGTACCTGGTAGATGAAATCAAGAAAGGTCTCTTCCAGGAGATAGCATCCAAGCTATGTTCAGGGATGGTACCTGGTAGATGAAATCAAGAAAGGTCTCTTCTAGGAGATAGCATCCAAGCTATGTTCAGGGATGGTACCTGGTAGATGAAATCAAGAAAGGTCTCTTCTAGGAGATAGCATCCAAGCTATGTTCAGGGATGGTACCTGGTAGATGAAATCAAGAAAGATCTCTTCTAGGAGATAGCATCCAAGCTATGTTCAGGGATGGTACCTGGTAGATGAAATCAAGAAAGGTCTCTTCCAGGAGATAGCATCCAAGCTATGTTCAGGGATGGTACCTGGTAGATGAAATCAAGAAAGGTCTCTTCCAGGAGATAGCATCCAAGCTATGTTCAGGGATGGTACCTGGTAGATGAAATCAAGAAAGGTCTCTTCCAGGAGATAGCATCCAAGCTATGTTCAGGGATGGTACCTGGTAGATGAAATCAAGAAAGGTCTCTTCCAGGAGATAGCATCCAAGCTATGTTCAGGGATGGTACCTGGTAGATGAAATCAAGAAAGGTCTCTTCCAGGAGATAGCATCCAAGCTATGTTCAGGGATGGTACCTGGTAGATGAAATCAAGAAAGGTCTCTTCCAGGAGATAGCATCCAAGCTATGTTCAGGGATGGTACCTGGTAGATGAAATCAAGAAAGGTCTCTTCTAGGAGATAGCATCCAAGCTATGTTCAGGGATGGTACCTGGTAGATGAAATCAAGAAAGGTCTCTTCTAGGAGATAGCATCCAAGCTATGTTCAGGGATGGTACCTGGTAGATGAAATCAAGAAAGGTCTCTTCTAGGAGATAGCATCCAAGCTATGTTCAGGGATGGTACCTGGTAGATGAAATCAAGAAAGGTCTCTTCTAGGAGATAGCATCCAAGCTATGTTCAGGGATGGTACCTGGTAGATGAAATCAAGAAAGGTCTCTTCTAGGAGATAGCATCCAAGCTATGTTCAGGGATGGTACCTGGTAGATGAAATCAAGAAAGGTCTCTTCTAGGAGATAGCATCCAAGCTATGTTCAGGGATGGTACCTGGTAGATGAAATCAAGAAAGGTCTCTTCTAGGAGATAGCATCCAAGCTATGTTCAGGGATGGTACCTGGTAGATGAAATCAAGAAAGGTCTCTTCTAGGAGATAGCATCCAAGCTATGTTCAGGGATGGTACCTGGTAGATGAAATCAAGAAAGGTCTCTTCTAGGAGATAGCATCCAAGCTATGTTCAGGGATGGTACCTGGTAGATGAAATCAAGAAAGGTCTCTTCCAGGAGATAGCATCCAAGCTATGTTCAGGGATGGTACCTGGTAGATGAAATCAAGAAAGGTCTCTTCCAGGAGATAGCATCCAAGCTATGTTCAGGGATGGTACCTGGTAGATGAAATCAAGAAAGGTCTCTTCCAGGAGATAGCATCCAAGCTATGTTCAGGGATGGTACCTGGTAGATGAAATCAAGAAAGGTCTCTTCTAGGAGATAGCATCCAAGCTATGTTCAGGGATGGTACCTGGTAGATGAAATCAAGAAAGGTCTCTTCTAGGAGATAGCATCCAAGCTATGTTCAGGGATGGTACCTGGTAGATGAAATCAAGAAAGGTCTCTTCTAGGAGATAGCATCCAAGCTATGTTCAGGGATGGTACCTGGTAGATGAAATCAAGAAAGGTCTCTTCTAGGAGATAGCATCCAAGCTATGTTCAGGGATGGTACCTGGTAGATGAAATCAAGAAAGGTCTCTTCTAGGAGATAGCATCCAAGCTATGTTCAGGGATGGTACCTGGTAGATGAAATCAAGAAAGGTCTCTTCTAGGAGATAGCATCCAAGCTATGTTCAGGGATGGTACCTGGTAGATGAAATCAAGAAAGGTCTCTTCTAGGAGATAGCATCCAAGCTATGTTCAGGGATGGTACCTGGTAGATGAAATCAAGAAAGGTCTCTTCTAGGAGATAGCATCCAAGCTATGTTCAGGGATGGTACCTGGTAGATGAAATCAAGAAAGGTCTCTTCTAGGAGATAGCATCCAAGCTATGTTCAGGGATGGTACCTGGTAGATGAAATCAAGAAAGGTCTCTTCTAGGAGATAGCATCCAAGCTATGTTCAGGGATGGTACCTGGTAGATGAAATCAAGAAAGATCTCTTCTAGGAGATAGCATCCAAGCTATGTTCAGGGATGGTACCTGGTAGATGAAACCAAGAAAGATCTCTTCTAGGAGATAGCATCCAAGCTATGGTCAGGGATGGTACCTGGTAGATGAAACCAAGAAAGATCTCTTCTAGGAGATAGCATCCAAGCTATGTTCAGGGATGGTACCTGGTAGATGAAATCAAGAAAGATCTCTTCTAGGAGATAGCATCCAAGCTATGTTCAGGGATGGTACCTGGTAGATGAAATCAAGAAAGATCTCTTCTAGGAGATAGCATCCAAGCTATGTTCAGGGATGGTACCTGGTAGATGAAATCAAGAAAGATCTCTTCTAGGAGATAGCATCCAAGCTATGTTCAGGGATGGTACCTGACACTGCTTGACACATAATAGATGCAGAATGAATGAATGATTGATTGATTGAATGAATGAATGATTGCATGAATGGTGGATCCCAGGATCCTTATGGGAATCAGCCTCTAAGTACCTGAAGCACAACAGGAAAAAGGATTTGAGAGTTCTAAAGATATGGTCTGAAACCACAGCAGGGGAAAAAAAAAGATCTACCTGTTGGGCTTGAGTCTGGCCTTGGATGTGGGAAATGTACTTTCTTTGATGAGGTTGGCAGTACTTTGTAGCCTTTAAGCAATAACCTGGCTCCTCTCCAGCATGAGTGCATGTCATTTCATGAGGACCTCTGCAGCAGGCAGCCTTGGCTCTGATCTGTGTCCACATGTTCTGTTCTAGCTACACATTCTCAGCTGGGAATGGTCATGATTATGTGTGTCTAGCACCATGATTTCCTATGATGTAATTGGCTTCCTGCTGTCCTGGGGAATGACCAATATTTTACTAACAGGGGCTTAGGGATTACTAAATGTAGGCCACACTCATTCACCTAAAGATTGTGCATTTATATAGGCATATGTTTAGTGTGAGTGAGGACACATATAGAGCTTTTGCAATTCCCAAAGTGTTTTGACATCTATCATCCCATCTGACTTTCACAGTACCCTGTGTAAAATAGATTATTATCCTCATTTCAATAGATGAGGAGACTGAGGCTCAAATATGTGAAGGTCATGCAGTTGGTTAGTAACAGAGCCAAGACCAAATTCAAGATATTCTGACCTCCAGCAGGTACTATTATACCATACTAAACATGGTTACTGAAAACATGATATTTTTTCTCATTTGGGAGGAACTGATGGGAGTCTCTGGAGTTTGAGTCCTTGGGAATGATCATTTACCCTATAAGAGTCCCCAGTTTGCCCAGCTTGGAAATGCTATGGGAACTAGCTTCATTCTGAGCCTGGAACTTTTCTGGGAGCAAAATAGGGAGTGAAATAATTAGAGGCTCTCTTGTTCCATCTCCTTTGAGTTTCTCCCTCTCTCATGGACAATGTCAAACTTCAGAATCTCAGCCATTTAAGGACCTCGGATCCTCTCTGCTTCCTACCCTCTCCCACCCCCATCCCCCAGATGTTAGACTATTTTAACAACTTGGTCCCTAGATAAAGGAGAGTAAATGTACTTTCTGGGAAGGGGAATGGGGCCTCTCTCAGTCTGAAATCCAAGTGAAGGTAATTCTCCCTCCCTTTCCCTATCTGGGGTCCACTTCATTTTGGAAGGTGGTAGAGAACAGTGAAGGGAGGTCATTTCCCCACCCACATGCCTCAGGAACAGAGGGACTTGTGGACTTGTCAGAAGGGTCCTGGCAGGGAGGATGGAACTACATCACAGCTTAAGGTCATGTCAGGGCCTGAACATATTTCATTACAACACTTACCCCTGCTCTCTCTCCAGCTGCCAAAATATCTGAATAGAGCAAATGGCCCTAGTGGTTTCTTGTCAGTATGCATTAACACCTTCTTCCTCTCTGTTGCTCCTAAGAGGACTCCTCATTTGCTTCTTATTTCTTGCCTGACTCTGCCCCCCTTTCCCACTTTTCTCTAAGATGTGGTGATCAGTTAATGTCTCAGCTCTCCTAGAAAGACTTTCACCAGCACAGGTGAGTCTCTGCTGCAGACTGAGAGAACTCACATACTGATCTGTCCTACTATAAGGCCACTGAAAGCTGTGACCAGTTTTTTAAAGCTCACACAACAATATTATGCCAAGGGATGGTGGGACAACCTAAATGAGAACTGTGATTTTTTCCCTTGCTTTGGGCAGAAGAGAGAAAATAGATTGAAATAGTGAGAACTCTAGCCTTGTCCAAAAGGTTGTGGTATGGTACGGAGAATCTGCATAGACTAGAGCAGGACTGGGATGATGTGGAGATGGATGGAGTGACATATCTGACTTTAGAAGAAAGGTCTTTGTGAAAGTCTTACTTTTAGTTATCACTCAGAGGCAATGCAGAGTGACGCTGGGAAAGAGGTTAATTTTTCGTGTGGCTGTTAAAAAGGGAGCTTGATCCCTAGACATTTAATTACATGTGAAGCATTTAGTAGAACCTCAAGGAAAACCTGATTACAGTAGCAAGGCCCTGAATGTGAAAAGATGCTACCCGTGAAACATGGTTATTGAAAATTATGAGCTCTTTTTCTCAATTAGAGTAGGAACTGATGGGAGTCTCCAAAATTTGAATCTCTGAGGAATGAACATGTATCTCATAAGAGTCCCCAGCACTTGCCCAGTGCTATGTAATTTGCAAACTACTTTCATGGATACAAAGAATACCCCCGTGAAATGGATCAGGCAAGTATTATTATCCCCATTTTATAGATAAAGCAACTGAGACCCAGAGAGATTGTTCAGTTTGCCTGCAGGTATAGTGCAGAGTTAGGAATAGGACTTTTACCTAATTCTTGAGCAAGAGGTCAGCCTAATAAATTCCTCCCCCACCCCCAAATCTTTTCTAGCAGCTGAGAGACCAGGAAAATGGCACCATGTAGGACATGATGGAGGGAGTACTGAACTCAGAGCCAGGGGAGTGTGTTGTGGTGGAAAGAGCACTGGATTTCAACAAATTCAAACAAATGTTTTGTTTGTTGATCAGCAGACCCTGGTTACTAACTTGATGAAATTAAAGAATGAATCCCTTGGATGGGAGTATAAAAAAACAGGGTGTTAGCCACTGGAGGGAGAGAGAGAGACAAAAACTTCAAATGGAATGGGGAGAGGGCAAAATGTACTTAACCAAGTAAATACAAGGAAATGTGCCAGGGAGGAAATGGCCTCTGAGTTTTGCCTTAAAGCAAGTTGAAGAGCCAGAGGCAGGAATGAAAAGGATATTCCAGGCATGGATGAGGATATGTACAAATGCAAGGAGGTAGGACAGAAAATGGATATCTAGTTTATGGGGGAAGTAAATGATCCAGTTAGGTAACATGTTACACATTTTTTCTTTGCCTAAAAGTTATGGCAGTCCCTCTTCTCAAATGATGTCACTGGATAGATTCAAAAGCACTTACCAGAGGTTTTTATTGACTGGAATAAATCCTTCATTCTGTGTGCCCAGAGTTAGGATAGCCGAGATAATCCCCTGAGAGATCCAAAAGAAGAAGAGGTCAATAGCTGGCTTTATAGAAGCAAAGGTCTACTACAGGAATCATGGAAATTGCGGTGGAGTTAGGCTGTGGAGAAGGTGACAGATGTCCATGCTGGACTCTTAAGTGTTTTCATTGATTGTCGAATTAAGAGGTGCTTTGCTTAACAAGAATGTAAGCAGAGATGTAGTCTAAATCAGGGGTCAACTTGGATTAGACAGTGTGGTTCTGGGAAAGTCACTGCATGTCACAAAGGACATCCTCCAAAGAGGAAGCTGACGATAGAAAGATAGAGGTTTCCAAATACTTATCCTTTTGATTTTAGCGTTTCATTATAGGTGATTCTGATCTTCTTAGAGTTACTTGTTCTTTTTTCTCTTTAAGTACACTCAGTATGAAGACTTTCAAATGAACTGAGTTGCCAAAGTGGAGAACTGAGTCATTTTACAGAGGTGAGGGTCCTGAAATTTAAGGAATATTCAGGCTGCTCTAAATTATGGAAATTCAAAGAATCTTAGAATTAGAAGAGACTTCTAGGATTATATAATCTATCCCTCTATGGTAGGGCCCATTAAAGACTCTCCATTCATTTGTTAGTGTCCAGGCCTATCCCTATATTTGTCCTATAATCCTCTTTATGATAGGTATTAGGTTATATGTACATCTTAGAATTTTGTAACTACAAGGGCTAACCTTCCTTGGGAGATGGAAAGGAATTGTCATTGTGTATACCCATGTATACACACATTTAGATTCTGCTGTATTAATCATTGAGGCCGTATATCTTCATGTTGGAATTCTTGTATATTTGGAAGTTTATGTCTATCCTCCTCCCCTGCCCATAAGTTAGTATTCATACGTAGAAACTCAAATAAGAAAACTAAACCCTTATTATGCTCTTTTGCTTTTACCCCCAAACCCATAGATAATTGGATTCAAAGAACCCCACAGATGAGATCTTTAACAAAACTCTTGTTAGTGAACCTTTAGTAGTAGTAGTGAACCTCTATGCCTCCTCAACTAGTTACAAGGCTCAGAAAATCCTATATCAAAGTTTTGGAAATGAGTATAATAGGTAATGGTGTTTTTCCACAAGGTAGCACCCTAGAACCTACTCCTTCTCTCCAACGAAGGGGCATCCCTAACACATGGCAGAGATGGGACTTTTTTGTATAGTACAGGAAAGTTGGGGTAAGTAGAGTACTACAAATATCCTTTAATGACTTAGATGAATCAAGACCAAGAGAGTAAATATTTCTTATATAAATAAGTGAATCTAACTCTTGTAGAAACTTTGCCTGTCTAGCAAGAAAGATGGAAAACTCTCTACAACCCAAAGAACATTTTTTTTCTGAACCATTTTCCTTTTTTAAGGGGCTATGAGGGTCAAGGAGTCTGGGCATTGAGAGATCAGAAACTCTGATGATCAGATTACAAGTAAAGTTATTACATCCTTGATTGGCTCCCCCCTAGTAACCTATGACTTCCCCTAGCTTTGATTGGCTTTTGATTGGTTTTTATAGCAAAAATAACTGCTATATATAATAAACAATGATGGCACACTTGTAATTTCAGATTTAACATTTTAGAAGAAGAAAATATTACTAGGATGGATTTTTGTCCCCACAGAATCCCTTTTTTAACCTAGGGACACAGTACTCTAAGAATATAGTTTGTTCTCAGTTATTACCTGTGTGACCTTGGGCAATCACTTAACCTTTCCACGTCTCAGTTTGCTAATGTGTAAAATAAAGGGGTTGGACTAAACACCAGAAGTCCCTTCCAGCTGTAAATCTACCCCTAAAGTTGTGATTTTATGATCTTTCGATTCTACAGGGACATCATGCACCTAGTTGTAAACCACAAATCTGTTGCTGATATTTCCATGTCATTTAGCAGGCCACACTTGATGCTTCCTGCCTTGCTTAAGATGAATGGATTGACTTAGGTTTGTTCCTAATTCAAAAACTAAATCGATGTGTTGATATGGTACCCCAGTTCTCCAGTTCTTTCCCGAAGGATTTTAGTGTTTGAATGTAACATCGATATATGCTAAAATTTCTAATAATAGTAATAGTCAAATTTGTACAATATTTTTTCCCTTTTTGTGGGTAGTAGAAAGTCCTTGTGGGTAGCAGAAGAATGAAGACTGAAACAGAGTGAAAGGAAGATTTGAATTCTGTTGAGATGCGGGTTCCAATTCTATCTCGATACTTAGTAAGCTATGTGACCATGAAAAAGTCATTTAACCTCTATTTTCTTTACTTCAAAATGGAAATAATAATGGTTGTGCTGACTACCTCACAAGGTTGTTTTGAAGTTCAAATGAGCTCATGCAAATGAAACAATTAGCCAACCTTAATAACAGTTATCCAGTGCATTCTTTTGAATCTCACATGAAGCCCTTTTAATTATGCTATGAATTTACACCTATGAATTTATCCTACAGATGAGGAAAGTGACATTTTACACAGTAATCTAATAACTTGCCTACTTTACACAGTAAATGTGAAAGAATTAGTACTCAGACTGTTACTTGGTGTGGCCCCTTTTCAATTACATTGTGTGCATATCCTAGAATGATGGTATTAGAACTGGAAAGAACCTTAGAGGCCGCCCAATCCAATTCCATCACTTTATAGCTAAGAAAACTAAGGCCCATAAAGAAAACTGACTTCTCCAAGATGACATAAAGGGAAAATAGCAAGGTTGGGATTTGAATCTAGATCTTCAGAGTCTAAATCCAGGACTCTTTCTACCACAGCAGAGAAAGAAGTAGATCACTAACCATCTCATAGAATCATTGGGGAAAGTCTTGGAGTCTCCATCTCTTCATCTGTAGAATGGTCAATATCATCCCCCCCTGCTCCATCTCTCTGTTCCTGACATACCTTCTGGTATTAGTTAAAAAGCTGAGGTATGGAAAGAAGGTGCAAACTGAGCTGTTGAGTTGGGGGTAAATATGGCCCCTGGTAAGGGTTCATTTTTCCCCACTCTGTGCCTTTGCAATACTCTGGATTGCTTCGCAGTTTCCATCATCTCCCTGTACCTTTAGATCTCTCGCCCAAGCCAGCAGTTGAGGCAACACGTGTTGCCTTTTCCTCCAAACTCCAGTCTCTTGAGTTTTTCCCTTGGTCCTTTCCAAGTCAGCATGTTCATTCTGCTCTTTTGAAATCTGGATTTATGAGACAATCTTTTCCAAACACCAAATGACAGAAACTGAATAATCACCAGGGCCGATTCAGCAAGGCCTAACTGCAGCTGCATTTCTATTCCTCTCCTGGGCACAGAATGCTTACTCCATGTAGTTAGTGCAAAGCTTTTACTACCTCGACTTATGAAGAGATTTGGAGAAGTCTGTCTGCCCTTCACCTTTGATTTCTGTGGAAGGGTTCCAGCCAGCAGCCTGTCATCCATCACAAGAACTTCCAGCAAGAATGGGGTGTGGAAAGAAGGCCAGGTCCCTTTGTCCAATAGTCATGATTTTTTCCTCTCTCCTCCCATTTGGGGGATGGGGAGTAGAGTGAGCCAAGGCTGAACATCTTCAGGAAATCCAGGCTGTTCATTGATTCTGCGTGCTAAGGGTATTTGTTCTTTTCTCCCTCCACCCCTGAATACAAACTAAAATGCTGATAGCTGCACCAACAGCCTGGGCATGTCACAGCCTGAATGTGTGACATGCCCATGTTGAAAACTGCAGATACCAACTTGAAATATAAGGCTTTCATGCTGTAGATGAAAGACTGCCTGGAGTTTGAAATTCAACCTCAAATACACCTTGAATATAACAACAAAAGGCACCTAGAAGGGAAGAAGGAGCACAGATACCTTGTAGTTAGAGACTAAACAGAAACAACTGCTTGTAAGAACACTGGCCATGACCCTTATCCAGCCCCTATTCACCCCTTACATGGACTACTGCAATCCCTCCTAATTGGACTCCCTTCTTCCACTCTTTCCCTTCCCCAATGCATCTTCCTCACAGCTGCTGAAATAACCTCCTGAAAGCAGTCTGACCACGTCATTCCCTTACTCAGAAGCTTTCAGTGGTTCTGTATTGCCTGTAGGATACAATACAACTCCCATTATCATTTCAAGCCCTTCATGGTGTGGCTCCAGCTGACCTTTCCAGGGTTGATTCACATTGCTCCCTTTCACACATTCTATATTCCACTTGATTTGACTTCTCTGCTGTTCCCCAAACTGGCATTTCATCTTCCATCTCTCCTTTTGCACACTGTCCCTCAGTTCCTGCAGTGTATTATATCTTCAACTAGATCTCTTGGAATGCTTCCTTTAAGTAAGAAAGGCCTTTCCTGATTGCCCTAGTAATACATGAAGTTATATCTCCTCAAGTTACTTTATATTTACTTATCTTGCTTGTTGTATCTCCACCCACCTCCACAGAATGTAGTCTCCTTGAGGTCAGGGACTGTCTTTATTTTCCAAGGTCTTATTTATTTATTTTATTATTTTAATTTTATTTGTCTTTATTTTCCAAGCCTAGAAGTACTTTGAACATAGTAGGTATTTAATAAGTGCTGGATAGAGTGGGCTTTTTCATGTTGGCCAACAGTAAGGGACAATGGGGACCACTGGAATGTTAACTCTTGAAAATCTAATTCTGTGAATTTTTTTAAAACCTTTACCATGGGAGAAAAGGAATGATAATATTGTTTTCTTGTAAAGACCTGGATAGCCAGGAATGATGGAGACAAAAAAAGTGTATATCTAGGGATAGGGCAATGAAGAATTAACCACTCTTCTGTGTTTGGTAGGGCAGACTCCCTCTAGCAAAAAAAATGGGAAATTGGAACAATTCTTCAGTGCTTTTAAATTCTCTTTCCTGCCATTTAATTACTTTGCTAACACTGCCCTTTGAAGTCCCTCTCTATCATCTCTCTTCACCTTGACTCCCAACAGGACAACCTGTAGAGGAGATTCTCGTTCAAGTTTAGGTTGACCTAGATGCTTTATAGACTTGTCTAACTCTGAGACCCTGGGCAATTCTGTATAAATCATAGAGCCCTGAACAAATATATAATATTATAATGACTCATCCCAGGAAGGTTTTCATTATAAGATAGCTCAGGGACTTACATTAAAGGAATTGACACCTAAAGGGTAGAGGGGAGTAGTATTTGACAAGCAGCCCTGTCTTCTGATCTCCTGAAATCACATTTCAGAGGTTGCTACCTACATGGAACTGAAAATAGTAAATCTAGAAGAGACCAGTTACTATTTGAATCTTCTTGACTTCCTAATAGAATTGTAACTCAGACCTCACTGGGACTGATCATGCATGGTAGTAGGTTTTTTCTCTCTATCAATCTGAAATAACTGAGAAACATCTAAGTCTGATGCCTTGATTATTTTGACCATTTCTTCTGGGCTCAGTGTTAAAGAGATTGGATTTACAAAGAGGAGAAGAAAGGATTTTGAAGCAGATCCATGAACATTAACTGATAGAGACACAGATACATATTATCTATATCTATGTCTACACATGTCTATAGTTACAGATATATTTCTCTCTCTATATAGATATGTATGTATATTACACACACTTACAATATATATGCCCTCCAGTCCCATTCTGATGCTGAAAAAGTGGATACAGAATCATACAATCTGAGCATCCTGAAGGACCTAGGAGGTCATCTAGTTCAATCCCCTCCCTAATGTAAGGATCCTCCTCTTCCTGGATTGCTGAGAAGCTTGAGTTCCATAATAGGCTTGAATACTTAAGCATGTCCACAGATAAGCTGCTCACTCCCTCTGGAAGCAGTCCATTCCATTTGTGTACACAAATACTCATATTAAGCAGAAATCTGCTTCCTTGTCATTTATGCCCATTGGTTCTAGTTCTCCCCTTGGAGTACAAGCTTAAAAAGTCAAATCCATCTTCTATATAATAGCCCTTTAAATATTTGAAGACAGCAGATACAGGTCTCATTCTAAATTTTTTTTCTCTAAACCAGACATCATCCCTTGATTCATCCGCTGAACTATGATATGGTCTACTTCTTCTTGCAGCCTTCCTTGGGCCACTCTCTAGGTTGTCAATATCTCTCTTCCAGGGTAGTACACAGAAGTAAACATAATACTCCAGATGTGGACAACTGCTTTGTTACAAGCAAAAGCTATTATAGTGCAAAACAGAGTCCCTCATTCCCATAACAGCCCTGTCAAGTGGCTACTAAAAATATTGCTGTCCCATTACCATCTCCATTTTATGATGAGGAAACTGAAATTCAGAATATCAAGTAATTGGTTTCAGGTCAGAGAAGTTCTGAAGGAGAAAGGAATCAAACCCAAGTCTTCCTTCCTCCAAGACCTCTCTCTGCTGTCATTTGCGGTTAAGGGAAATGTGAATGTTCTCTTGAGATGACTTTCTGACCATATACAAATAACCATGCATTAAGAGAAAAGAGTAATTACCAAATTTATAAGCAGTTCTTATGTTTACTTTTCTAAATCTAAAGCTCAAGGTTTTTGTTTGTTTACTTAAGAAAAGCTGGGTGCTCAGCTCTGTATTGTATAAGCACAGGGAAACTTGCCTGGGCTTGCTTTCTTGGTGTGAAAATATATATTTATCAAGTTTATGCACGTCTCTGAAATCCAAACACAGATTAATTTACTTAGATTTTTGAAAGCTAAAGTGTAAGGGGATAAAAGATAATTCATGAATTATATGATAGATTCAAAAAGATATACAGGATGAAACATTATAAAACATATAGAAAACTAAAGGAGGTTTAGAAGGGGACACAGATAAGCATGGGGATATAAAGAAGAAGACATCTAAGAAATTTCCATGTGAAATTTAATAGACATATTGAAAGAAAAAGCTGTATGCAACAGATTTGTGGTTATAGACCCCCATTTTCTGTTCTTTGCATAAGAAAATGTTCATGTTCAGGGATATTTCTCAAGTTCATAACCAGAAACAAGATAATTTTAAAAAATACTTTAAAATTTTCTTATCAGTTTCTCGGACTAGCACCTAAAAAAGATAGGAGTTCTCTCTGTTTCCAGCAGCCTCTGTCTCAGGAGACTTTTGGAAATCCCCTAAATCCTCTTGTCTTCCAGGCTGGTCTTTAGAGGAAAGAAAGCACTTTAGAATGTGTGCTGGTTCCTTCCTCACAATTAGGCTAGACTATGAGAATTCAAGTGGGCTTTCTATATCCCTGCTTACATTTCCTTGGCACACCAATAGCTTGCTGAGTGATGCCTGCCAGAGAAAGAGTTATGCAGTTCCAAGAGGAGTTTAGAGACCCCCACCCCACAGAGTAGTCCTGCTCCAATTTATTCAATGGCTTCATCTTAAAGACAAGGCAACCTGATCCCAGCTCCATTCATCATGGCTAAGTGTTACTGACAATCTTACTAACAACCTACTCTCTGGCTCTCTTGCCTGCTCTTTCCCCTCCTGGCCCATTATGGGATCAAAACAATGGGATCTATTTTCATTGTGGGAGCCACAGCTGCCCCTTGTCAAGTAGAATTAGGCTTGATCCTGAGTCATAACTTTGTGTATTTATGGATGCTTACTCTGAGAGAAGCAATTTGGGCTGTTGATTGCAACAGGCAAAGGGACTTAACACCTAGTCAAGACTGACTATGGCATTTTAGAGTTTAGAAGTGATCTCAGATGTCATCTACTCTTACCTATATCTGTAACGGAGAAGCAGTCCCCTCTACAAGATCTCTTTACCATTGGCCATCTGCTTTTGGATAACTTTATAAGGAAGCATCTTCTTGTATCAAGTCAAAATCTGCCTTCCTAAAACTTCTACCCATTTTGTTATCTGGACACAAACGGAGCATCCCTCTCTTCCCTTCAAATGCTTGAAGACAACTATAGTGTCCTTTCTCCCCAAACCACCAGACTTTTTTCCTACAAACTAAACATTCTCGTTTTTTTTCAGTTGATCATCTTATGGATCAGTTTCCTTTCCTTTCATCATTCTGGTCCTTCTCAGTATATGCTCCAGCTTGTCAATGGCTTTCCTAAAATGAGACTCCAAGAATTGAATATGATAGTCTAGTTGTGGTCTGCTCAGGGCACAATACATACAATGGGACTATCATTTATTTCACTTGTCCTTGACACATGACTGTAATTGAAGCCCAAGATTATATTAGTTTGATAAATGTTGGAGAAGATGTGGGAGAGTTGGAACACTAATTCATTGTTGGCAGAGCTGTGAGCTGACCCAACAATTCTGGAGAATAATTTGGAACTATGCCCAAAGGGCTACAAAAATATGCATACCCTTTGACCCAGCAATATCGCTTCTAGGACTATATCCCAAAGAGGTCATAAAAATGGAAATGGGTCCCACATCTACAAAAATATTTATAGCAGCTCTCTTTGTGGTGGTCAAGAAAAGGAAATCAAGGGGATGCTCATCAATCTGGGAATGGCTGAATAAATTAAGGTATATGAATATAATGTAATACTATTGTGCTGTAATATAAGAAATGATGAACAGGAAGACTTTAGAGAGACCTGGAAGGACTTATATGAACTGATGCTGAGTGAAAGGAGCAGAACCAGGAGAACTTTGCACACAGCAACAACCACAGCGTTCAAGGAATTTTTCTGGTAGACTTAGCCCTTCCCAGCAATGCAAGGACCTAAAAAATTCCCAATGGACTCTTGAGGCAAAATGTCTTCCACATCTAGACAAAGAACTATGGAGAGGGGAAAAGGCCTAAGATATATTGAAGTGATTGTAGAAAACTGAAAACAAATAAAATAATTTAATAAAAAAAGATTACATTAGTTTTTTTTTTAGCTGCAATGTCATGAATTTGGTCTATATTTGGTTTGCTAGTATTATATATTTGAACCATCAACATTTGAATCCAGTTCTTCTGAATCCAAATCCAAGGCTGTACTCCTTTCCAACCATACTATGACAGAGCCAGTGAATACTTATTCCTGAGGAATCAGTGGCAGGATAAAGACATCAGGGATGGATCTGGGCTAAGGCATGTGAGGAGGCACGGAAGGAGACCCATGCCCTTGGGCATCTCTGGCCCTCCTTTTGATGGGAGGAATCATGACTGGTAAAAACTGCTGTATTTCCATCTCCTCTCTTAGTGTCCTTCTTCTTTACCTTAAGTTTCTCTTCCCAGATGCTTAACCTATGTCCTCTTTGAATGGCCTTGCTTGTCAGCTGTCAAGGAATCCCCATAGGATATGAGCTGCTTCTGGGCAAAGTGATATCTTAATAGGAGATTAAAAAGTCTTTATTCTCAAAGGAATGCATCTCTAAAACAGAGAGAAGGATATAACTGGTAATTAGGAGACCTAATCCTAGCCTCTAATTACCTGTGTGACCTTGAGTAAGTCTCTTCACTTCCCTGGACTTTTGCTTACTTGTATGTAAAAGCAGGGGGAGGGGACTAACTCTAGTGCAAAGCACATCATTAACTCTCCAGGTCAATGCAAATGAAAGCTACTTCTATTGCTTAATTCTGAAAGATGAAGGGATTGATTGGCCCGGGTGATTTTAAGGTTCCTGCCAGCTCTGAAAGTCCGTGTGTTTTCTGCCTTTTGAGATTTCTTATGCTTTCCTCTTATCCACTCACTCTGTGATCCAGCTGTTCTGGCCCACTTGCTGGTTCTCAAACCTACAACACTTTATTTCCCCTCTCCATGTCTTTGACTGGTCATCCCTCATGCCTAAAAGGCTCTCCTCCCTCACCTGTATCTCATAGCTTTCGACTTCAAGATTCAGCTCAAGTCCCATCTGCAGAAGACCTCCCATGTTGCTATTGTCTTCTCCTTTGAGATGATCTTCCATCTACTATGTATATGTCTTGGATGGACCTACTCCTTTAGAGGCTGTGTGCCCCATTAAAATATGAGGGACTGTTTTTGCCTGTCTCTGAATCCCTGGCACCTAGCACAGTGCTTGCATACGGTAGTTGTTCAGTCATGTCCAACTCTTCATGACCCCATTTGGGGTTTTCTTGACAAAGATATTGGAGTGGGCTGCCATTTCTCTCTCCAGTTCCTTTTCTAGATGAGGAAACAGAGGCAAACAGGGTTAGGTAATTTGTCCAATGACACCCAGTAAATGTCTGAAGTCAGATTTGAACTCAGGAAGAGTCCTCCTGACTCCAAGCTTAGGACTCTATCCGCTGCACCACCTCATCGCTTGTACATATGAAAGGTTTTATATGTATATATACATATATACACACACACATATATATGCATACATATATGTATACATATACATTATATATGTGTGAGTATATGTATATATATTTGTAGTTGAATAGATTGTATCTCAGGGACCAGAAGAAATGATAGGACAACCATCAGGAAATCCTATCTCAATACCCTTCAGATGATATAACATGTGTAGCTGCCTACTCAGCCTATTCAGAAGAATATTTTCCTTCTCAGTGCCCTCATGCTCTGTCATTATGTCTACCTGGGTCTGGATGTCCTCTCCTCAGGCTTTTGTATTTCTTCCCTGGAGGAGTAGTGTGGCAAATTAGGAAAAGCCTCATCTGTAAATTGAGGGAAGTGGCAGGCTAATCAATCTCCAAAGTCCTTCGCTACTCTAAATCTTTGTCACTGTGAAAGTGTCCTGGACATTAACAGGGATGGTTGGGCCAGCTTTTTCTGAGATTTTTGGGGGTGGAGTTGGTGGGCCTTTGGCAAATCTTCTCTGTACTTCTCTGACAGGCTGAGAAGAGGATTAGGATTTCCGGAAAACTGATCCTGCCCCTCAGGAAGAACAACTGGGCCAAATGGGGACAACGGCCTTTTCAAACCTTCTTGTTTTCTCTGTCTCTCTTCCAACCTCTTAATACTGTGTGTTCTTAGACTTCATGGAAAATTACACGAGGATGTCCAGCCTCCACTCCCAAGTCCCCTGTGTGTCTCTCTCTGCCCATGGGGGGCTTGGGTCAGCTGGCAGCTCTCCATCTTCTCTCACAAACCAAGGGCTGCCTGCAACCTTGTGCTTTGATTAAGCTGATAAAGTGAAGTCCTGATCTCTAATCAATAAATTTGGACTGAAGAACCATAGCATTCAATTTTCTCCTTAGTTTGCTTGATTGCTATGACCACTAGAATCTGCCCCCTATGGGCCCCGCATAGGAGAAAATGGGAAATTTAACCCTTCATGACATAAATCTTCTCTAAGCCTTAAATGAGGGCCTAAGAGTGGATCAGTTATCTTCTGCTTCCAGGAGTGGGGAACCTGCGGCTCAAAGACACACGTGACCCGGAGGCTACAGATTCCCCACCTCTGGGGCTGTGTGTCTGCATAATATGAAGGGCTTTGGGGGCAAGGTGTCAGGGCCAGTAGGTCTCCGTCTTCCTGGAGGGACCCCTCCACGTGAGAGGTCCCATGAAAGAACAAGCAAAAAGCACCACAGAATTTCAGTCAGAGGGACCTCAGCAACCATTTAGTCCAATGCAGACCCCTCAAAAGAATCCCTACTCTAACAAATATGGCAAGCAGTCATTCCTGCCTCCACTTCCAGAGCTCCAGTGATGGGAAACTCACTACCTCCTGAGAGGGCCCAGGCCACTGTTGGACAGCTCTAAATGTTAGGAAGTTTTTTTTGACATCAAACCTAAGCTCTTCTGCACCATTTCCATCCTTTCCCCGACCCCTTGCTCCTTGTCAATTGCCTCAATGTCTAAACAAAATAAGGCAAATTCCTTTCTCATGAAAGTACTTCACATCCTTATGGATGGTAGTGAGGCCACAGAACACAGAGCTTTGAGCTGGAAGGGATCTCAGAGGCTAGTTTCTCCAGCCACTTTATTTTACAAAGACACAAAGGGGTTACGTGGCTCACCTGTGGTCTCACAGCTGCCATGGGTTAGAGGCAGGATTCAGAACCAGGTCTCTCCCAGCTCAGTCCAGGGTTCTTTACAAACACATTCTCCATAATGACAGCCTCTGTAGTTATTCCCTGCTCATCTTGTCAGCTCTGTGTTCATCAGTCTAGCCCAGGATTCAGATTTTAAAAGGGGCACCAAAAATTGACTATGACATCTTTCTCTAATAATGATAATTATTAATAATCATAAACTGGAAGGCATTCTCAGAATAGGCCAGAGGACTTTCAGATCATGCATGCCACATGAGGATTGGATGGAGGCTAATATTAATAATAGTCGCCATTTATATAGTGCTTATTATGTATCAGGCACTGTGCTAAATGCTTTACAAATATTATCTCATTTTATCTTCACAACCTTGGAAGTAGGTGCTATTACTCTCTCCATTTTACAATCGAGGAAACTGAGGTAGATGGGGGTTTTGACTTGCCCAAGGTAACCCAGCTAATAAGCATCTGAAACAGGATTTGAATACAGATCTTTGTGAATCTAGGTCTAGTGCTCTATCCATTGTACTACCTGGGATCTAGATATGTTTAGCTAGGAGAAGTGGAGGTTCAGGGATGACCTCTGTGGGCCTCAGGTTCCTGATTTTTAAAAGGCTGTTGTGAGATTCATATGGGATTAATATATGTTAAATGCTTTACGTGCCTTAATACATTATATAAATGTCAGCCAATATTACTTGTTGAACTAGCTCCCTCTGGAGAGAAGGTGGCTTCATCTCTTGCGGAATGGGTCTGGTTAATGACAACTGAAGGAAGTGGGGGTGTTGGGAAGAAAATGACTCTAGCCAAAATATTGACTGAGCTAACTTAGGCCAAACTTGTCTCTGTCCAAAGAAACTTCAGGTCTCAGGATTCCCTGATGTCTCAATGATTTCCTAACACCTGGATAGCTCTGCCACATCTGGAAACAGGGTGGGGGCTTGCATACTGGGGGAGTCAGTTCACATCCCATGGGTGATGGGAATGAATGATGTGATTGGAGATTAGGCTTCCTCTTGGGAATCTCTGGGCTTAGGTAATGTGGAATGTGGCCAAGTTCCAATTACAGAGACCTAGGACATCAGAAGGAGACAGCCTGCTGTTTTAGAAAGCCAATCACATCTTAGCGATACCTCTTTTATGCTCAGGGAGGGTCTGCTGCTTGAGTTTCCAACTAGCAGAAGACCCTGAAATGAAGCCTCAGTGACGTATTTGGTCCTGTTAAAGAGGATAGTTGGAATAGCACTGCTTTATTGAAAAATTGGGATTTTAGCTTGGGCTCTGCTTCTCAGTAGCTGTGTGGCCTTGGACAAGCCATTAAACCTCCTTAAGGCTCAGTTTTCTCATCTGTAAAATGGGTATAAGAGTTCCTGCCCTACCTTCCTGGATTTGTCAAGATCAAAGGAGATAATGCATTCTGTGAGGTCAATTATAACACTCTCCTATGTCCAGAGTTAAGGTTGTGAATGGTTCTCCAGGAAGCACTCAGATGAGTATTCAATGATGAATCTTATGGGCAATGTGGGATGCTGAAAAGAAGACTGACTTTTGGGAATCAGAAGAACTTGTTTGAATCACTCCCCTGCTATTGCTAGTTGTACATCCATGGGCAGACAGTTTCAGCTCTCCCAGCCTCAGTTTCTCCTTTTATAAAATAAATATGATACTCATTCTACTTTATTCCCAGGGTAGCTATAAAGAAAAATGCTGAGTCAGTCTTAAAGTACTAATATCCAAAAGGCACTTGGGAGCTGTGAGACTGGAGCTGAATATGTAGACTGAAAAGACATCTGCAGAAAAATGATTAAATTGTGGTAGTAGTAGAAGAGGTAATAGTAGTAGTAATAGGAGGAGGAAGAGGAAGAAGAAGAAACCATCATTTATATAATGTTTTAGTGTTTAAAAAGCACTTTATCAGTATCCCATTTATTCTGTACAATGACTCTGGGAAGTGGGTGCCAGCATTGTCCTCATTTTAAAAATGAAGAAGCAATGGTTAAGTGACTTTCTCAGGGTCACACATCTAATGCCTGAGGCTGGATATGAACTCAGGCTTTCCTGCCTCTGGGAGCAGCACTCTGTTTGTTGTGCCACCTAACCCTAGTTAGTTAAGAAAAGTACGAGCTCCATGTCTCCTTCATAATTATAGCCTGTTTGTCGCACATGGGAAATGGCTTGGCCACATATGATACACAGCACTTCCTCTATGTGATCATAACATCCACAATGTTGCTTAACAAAGATAATGTACAATGTATTTCTAGAATACTGCAATGGAAACATTTTCTTATCAATGTGGATACTACTTCCAGTAACACTGATCAACATCTGTCCGCCTGCATCCTCTGCAGCTCTTCTGCAGGCCATCCTGTAAATGCTTCATGGCCGGCCCAGTGCACTTCCTAAGAGCCTTCCTCTAGGTCTCTTGACCTCTCATATGTCAATGCAGCCTCCTTGTGGTCCACTGATTATCTTTTGCTCTTACCTCTTAATTGGCTTTCTTCCTGTTTGTTGCTTTTCTATGACTTCTTATGTTTTCTTTACTGGTAATATGTAAGAGCCTACTCACACCCATTTTGCATCTCTTTGGATACCCCTCAGTTCTGATCTTTGATATGCCCATGTATATGCCCACTTGCCCATGTACGCTTGATCAAATAGAACAAGTACTTATTGAGTACTAAGCATGAAGAGAAGTTACAAAATTTTGATGAGATTCAGTTCTTGTCCTAATCTCTCAATCCAGAAGGGAAATGTGATACATACATTGTCAACTCTAAAGGTTGTTACTGACTGGGAGCTATCAGGGAAGACTTCTTAGAGGAGGCCACATTTTATTTGGACTTTAAAGCATGGGTAGGAATGCAATGAAGCTAGGTGGTGCAGTGGGTAGAGTGCTGGGCCTGGAGTCAGGAAAACACTCATCTTCCTGAATTCAAATCAGGCCTCAGATACTTATTAGCTATGTGATCCTGGGCAAGAAACTTAACCCTGTTTGCCTCAGTTTCCACATTTGTAAAATGAACTGGAGAAGGAAATGGTAAACCACTCCAGTATCTTTGCCAAGAAAACCCAAAATGGGGCACAAAGAGTCATACATGACTAAAAAACAGGTGGACTGAAATTTCTCTAATAGAATATAATCTCCGTGAGGGTAGGGATTGCCTTTCTTTTTGCTTCTAATTGTATCAGCAGCACTTGGGACAGTGCCTGGCACATAGTAAACACTTAATAAATGCTTGTTAGTTTGGGAAATTGGGAAGAATTGGCCTTCTATTGCACGGTATAGCCTTCTGGTGAACCCTGGAGACACAACAGTCTTTCATGACACTGACATAATTGAGTAGAAAGACGGTTTTACCTGGAAACAGAAGAGACTTGACTTTCACCTCCTCTCCCCCCATTCTCACCCACATTTACCAGCTGTGAGTACCATGCACAAGTCATTAATCTTCCTGAGCCTCAGCTTCCACATTTGGAAACTGGAGGTAATACTAGCACCTACCTCTTAGAATTCTTGGTTCAAATGTGATACTATATGTAAGTCATCCAGTGAAACTCAAAATACTATTGGACATCAGGTATTATTATGAACATCATTATCTCCCTAAGGGGCTACTGCTCTGGGAATAAACAATTTACTCACTCAGCAGGATATGATCTGATTATGGACATGTATTGCAGCCCAAAGAAACCTCTACTTTTTAAGGAGGGAGGCTTGGGATTATAGAATCATAAATCTAGATTTGGAAGAAACCTCAACAGCTATCTAGTCAAATCTTCTCATTTTACAGGTGAGGAAACTGAGGCCCAGAGTAATTAAGTCATTTGTTTGAGGCTCCACATGTAGCAAGAGTTGATATTTGAACTCAGGAATCCTCTGACTCCAAAGCTGGCAAGGGTTCCACTATACCATGCCTGGAGACCAAAAGAGGAAGGAGACCCCAAGCTTGATCAATACCAGCTAGCAGAGAGCTGGGGTTCAAGAGCCTCCTTCTTTTGCATTGCAAAGCCAAGATTGAGGCCTAAGAGAAGACATATTTAAAAAAAACAATTCACTGTTGACCAAAAAGTCACCTGATCTCAAGCCTGCTCTGAGGAAACATTTCTTCCCCATCTTTTGTAGCAGCCAGTCCCTAAAGACCAGGCCCTGGGCTGTGCCAAAGAGCTGAGCACAGAGGTAGTGGAGACTGATTACTTGGAAAGTGGGCACCTGGGAATCTGGGGGTATATATAAACAGAGGGAAATTTGCATGATTTTGAGACAGAAATCAGAGTACGTGCTAGTGCCTAGTAACTGCTGAGCTAAGCACTTGTCTGAATCCAATAGTTCATTTTCATAATGGAATATTGAACTTTAATAGTAATTCACACTAACATACTTACTTTTACCCCTTTCTTTTGCCAGCAATAGGATTATTAGTTTTTAACACTCCCAAAAGCCCCAATAAGGTCAAGCAGAAAGAGGAACAGTGGGTTACACCAGGAAAGACTGTCATTAAGGGTCAAATATGCTTTAATATTAAACTATGGTTTTTGAAGATGCCACCTAGATCAAAGCATCATGTTATTGGGGCTAATGACTGCAAGGTCTCTCTTCTCCCCACTCCAGCCTCCTCATAACTCCTAGGACACATCATGTTTATTCCTCATACATGTCTTCTCTTATGCTGTTCCTCTGCTGAGAATGTCTTTCTCTTCCCTCTGCCTCTATTGGAATCCTGCCAGGTTTAATCATTAGCATTGGAAGCTATCTCAGGGATCATCTATTCTGACTCTCTGCATCCTATTTTCAGATTGGGAAACTGAGGTCCAGAGAAAGGAAGTGATTTGCCCAAAGTCACATAGATGATATGTAGCAAAGATAGGGTTTGACCCCAGATGCTCCAAATCCAAAGCCATTACATTGAGCGGGCCCTCCACGGTCCAGTCCAAGTTCATGACCTTCCACAAAGTCTTCCTAGCCAACTTGAGTTCACAGAGATCTTGTCTCTACCCGCCTGCTCATAGCACTAATCTGCTATACACTTTGGCCCTTGATCATAGTAAATTTAATACTTTATATTTGATTTTGCCATCCTCTTGCTCAGAACTCTTTAATAGTTGTCCACTGCTCACTCTCTTCCCCGCAAAAAGGCCAAATTCTCTAGCTCAGGGGTAGGGTAACCTAGTGGCCTCGAGGCCACACTTGACCCTCTGAGTCCTCAAGTGCCATCCTCTGAATGAATCCAAATGTCATGAAACAAATCCCCTTAATAAAAGGATTTGTTCTGTATAACTTGGACTTAGTAAAAAAGCCACACTTGAAGACCTAGAAATCCAGATATGGCTTTGAGGCCATAGGTTTCCCAGACCTGCTCTAGCTTGTCATTCAAGGGCCTCCATAATTTTATTCCAATCTACCTTCTTATCATTGTCCAAACTCAAGTCTCTCCTTTGCAACATGGTAGAAGTATGTGTGTGGACCACTGTCTCTGGAGTCAGATGACTGGAGTTCAGGTCTCCGTCACCTATGATGCCTGCCTCCCCTGAACCCCCAAAATTTCCTTCTAATCACTTTTATTATTTTGTGTTTGAAACATTTCATTGATGAGATTTTACAATTGCTTGTATATATTTCCCACCTTCCCTAATGTAGAATAATAGAAGGAACATTGGAACTGGAGACAGAATCCCTAAGCTTACATTCTGATAGGGGGAGATAACACCCATGAGGGAGTAGTGGTCCAGGAGAGATGTTTGGTTTGGAAAATTACAGGGATGGAGCCATAAGGAAGTAGAACAGCTGACACATCCTTTCTGGTAGCAAGGGCAGTGTTAATTTAATTGTGGTTCCAGAACTGAGGACCAGCTTTTATATTTATTAAATGAATGATTTTGGAAACATCACTTATACTTTATGAACCTCAGTTTCTGTAAAACTGGGAGGGTTTATTAAATGATCAATATGGCCCTTCTAGTTTTTCCTCCTCAGATTTATTTTGAATAAGGCAAATTGACTAGTATTTGTTGAGTACCTGCTGTATGCCAGGCACAGTATGAGGTATTGAAGATACAAAGAAAGGCAAAAACAGCCCCTTCCCTCAAGAAGCATCCAATCTAATGGGGGAGATAGATAGCATGCAAACAAATATGTACCCAAAATGATATTTGCAGAATAAATTATAGATTATCTCAGAGGAAAGGCACTAGATTTAAGGAGGGCCAAGAAAGGTATCATATAGAAGGTGAAATTTTAGTGGAACCTTGAAGAAAGTTAGGGAAGGCAGGAGGCATAAGTGAGGAGATAGAACATGGCATTCTCGGCAGGGAGGACAGTCAATGAAAATGCCCAGAGTAAAGAGACGATGTATCTTGTTCAAGAAATGGCAAGGAGGTCAGGGTTACTGGAGTAAATACTTGGAGGAAGAAGACTGGCAAGGTAGGAAGGAGCCACCTTATAAAGGACTTTAAAAACCAACTACAGGGGCAGATAGGTGGTTCAGAGGATAGAATACTGGCCCTGGAGTCAGGAGGAACTGAGTTCAAATCCAACTCTGACAATTACAAGCTATGTGATTCTGGGTAAGTCATTTAACCCCGATTGCCTCTTTAAAAAAAAAGGCAACTAGAGGATTTTGTATTTGATAGGAGGCAATCAGAAATCTCTGGGGTTTATAGAATAGGAAAATGACACAGTCAGACCAGGACTCTAGGTCTGGGACACTTCACTGACCATACCTGACAATTCTGATCTGCAGCATCGTAAAACTCTGGATCTAGTGACCTTGGACAGGTCTCCAATCTCTGCTCACAGTCTACTTGCTTCCTGATGATCATGGACCATTTTACCTACTGCTCGCTGCCGACCTCCTGCCAATGACCTCATCATGGAATTCATACTTTCAGAAAACTGAGGTTGTATTTCATTTTCCTGACACCTTTCTTCACAAATTTTTGTGAATGGATGAGTGAATGAATGAAAAAGCATTTAAATGCTTACAAGCATTGTAGTAAATTCTGGGAATTCTGTCCTCTATGAGTTTATATTCTAATACAGGGAGTTAACATGCACATAGGAATAGTGGCCAGGGAGAGATATTTTTGTTTGGAAAGTTCCAGAGTTGCTAAGTAGAACCATACAGAATTAGCTTGACACACCCTTTCCAGTAGCAGTGACTGGATTGATTTAATTATGGTTACAAAACTGAAAGGAGGAGAGGGTGGAGTATATAAGAAGGCAGATGGTGAGAGGATGACAGTGGAGGGATTGAAGAGTGGATGCTGAGCACTTAAGAGCTGACAGGAAGACAAAAAAGAGATTACATTCCTCTTTTCATAGAATACAGTCAATGTAAATGCAAGTAGAATGTAAGTGAGCTTCTTAAGGGCAAGAGCTATTCCATTTTTGTCCTTGTATCCTGGCATAGCACCTTGCTCACAGTTGTTTGCTGAATTAAATATCCTGTTGTCTATCAGGTTACTTAACCTCTCTACTATGCAGAAGAAAGGGGAATTGGACAGAAATACTTCTGTGTAAGATTCCTTGAAGGTTTAAAAAATTCCCTTGTTGCCTATTCTTCATGAGTGGCAGCTGGACAACCCATCTAGGTTTTCTCATCTCATGTGGTTCCTGGTCAAATCCTACTAAGCGGATTCACCAATATACTAGACGCTTTCCTCTCACAAGAAAGAAATAAGCAGTTAATAAGTACTTACCTTGTGCTAAGCATGGTGCTAGGCACTGGAAATATAAAGTCAAAATGAAGCAATCCTTGCTTTCAGAGCTTGCTATTTATAGGTGGCAAAATAACACATATACGTATAAGAAAGTAATTACAAGGATTGGGAATCCACTAGTAATTTCTTGGATTATATGGAACTCATGGAGGAGGTGGCATGATCCTTAGCTTGAAAGGTATTTAGATATTCTAGGAGCCAGAGATGAGAAGGTAATTCATGAGAAGGCAAAGACAAGGTATCTGGAGATGTGCTCATGTATAGAGAACAGCAAGTAAGGCAGGTTGGCTAGAATAGAGAGTTCATAAGATGAAGTATGTGTAATAAATCTGGAAAAAGCAAGTTCGAGCCAGACTATGAGGGATTTTAAAAGCTAAGTCAAGAGCATTGCATTTTATCCTAACCAAACACAGGAGGTTCTTGAGCAAGGAAATGACATGGTCAGACTGAACTTTAGCAAAATCACTTTGGCAGCTATGTGGAGGATAGATGATACAAGGCACTGATTAGGGGCAGAGAAACCAATTAAGAGGGTCATTCATTATTTCAGGTATGATGTGACGGGGTACAGAATTGGGGTGGTGGTCCTTTGAGTGGAAGGAAAAGAAAGGATATGAGTGACATTGTGGATGGTGAATCAAAACTTAGCAAAGAGTAACAGATGAATACAGGACTGTAAACTTGGATAATGAAAAGGATGGTCACATCTTCTACACCAGTGATATCAAACTCAAATAGAAGCACATCCCCTTGAGCATGTATAGACCTAGAAAACCACAAATTAACATTATCTCCATAACATCATTATTTATTTTGCTAAACATTTTCCAATTACATTTTAATCTGGTTGGTCAGTACTTCTGCTCTATGAGAACAGGAAAATTAGGAAGAAGGGTAGCTTTGGCAATGGGGAAAGAGAATGGGTTTTCTTTTAGATATATGGAGTTCAAGATGCCTATAGGACATCCATCTGGTAATGTGGAACTAGTTTGGAGGAGAGATACCAGGGCTGGATAAACAGATATACAGATCTGGGATAATAATTAAATCCATAGGATCTCTTGAGATCACAAAGCAGTTGGGTATAATGAGAGAAGAGGACCCAAGACAGCACTTTGGGAGATTGCTGTGGTTATCAGGCAAGGCATGGATGCTGATTCAGTAAAGAAGGTTAGGAGCTGGTGGAGAGGTCTTGGAGCATTCTCTTGCTTGCGCTTGGGCCACCCATCTGATATTCTTTATTCTTCCCACATGACTCACCCACCTTCTTTTCCCAACTACTCATTTCCTTGATGGCCTTCTGCTGTCACTTGTACACAAATCACCTCACTATAGCAGGATGTACCATTATTTGCATGTTATCACCCCCATTAGAATGTGAGCTAACTAGACTGAGCTTAACTGTGTTTTTGTCTTTGTATCTCCACTGCCTAGCACAGTTCCTGGCATACAGTAGGTGCTTAAAAAATGCTTCTTGTCTGACTATCTGACCCTGCCTTAGACCAGATCCATTTCAAAGAGAATGTTCTCCAGAAGCTGCTATACTCACCTTTCTGCTTGTGCTGTGAGGCGATTCTCTCTGGTTCTCTCTTCCCCCTCCCTAAGGTGCAGAAGAAATTCCCCCTCCCTACCTGAGGCCCAGAGTCCCCTGGCTCATTATACTTTTTTACCCCAATGATTAGACCATGATTATATTCTCGGAGAGATAAGTATATGGTCTAGGGAAAAAATAAATTAGTTTCCATTTTAAAATCCTGCATGAGAGATAAAAATGATTTCTCACTCTTCTTCAGCCTCGATTCCAATACCCTGAGAAGCAGTTGGTAAACAATCGAGACAGCATGATTTTATACTTATTTCATCCTCTTCCCTCTAGGATCTCTCAGTGTAACAAGTTTTGCTTCTCATCATTTTTTGTAATTTTATCATCTTAGCCAGTGTTCCTTTCCCACGCCCCTCCAGTTGATTAAGGGAACAGTCACTGGGGAGGAACCCCTGCTGGAAAGGGACGAAAGGATAGTAGCGATGCCATCTTATGTTTATACTTTTTAAAGTCCTTTATATCTATTTTCTCATTTTATTCTCCCAACAAACCAACGAAGTAAGCAGGGCAGAGAATAATGATTCACATTTCACAGGCAAAAAACCAAGGACAACAAAAGTTAAGGAATAGACCAGCTGCAGCTAGGTGTCTTGATTCTTACAGAACATTGTGATTTCTACGGACCCTCTTATGGTACATGACATGATGTAATGGAAAGGGGATGAAGTTTGGAGCCAGAAAAACTAGGTTCAAATCCCAGCTCTAGCATTTACCACTTTGTGTGATCTTGGGCAAATAACTTGCTCTCTTGGTTTGAGGTTTCTTATCTATAAAACTAAGGGTTTGGCCCATGTCTGTGACTCCTAAGTTCCTTTTCAATTCTGTATCTATAATTCCATTATAAAAGAGAAACCATACCACAACTATCCCAACAGAAATAAACACAGACTGTACTTTTTTTTTTTACAAAAAAAAAATATAAAATGTCACAAAGAGGAGATGTTGATAAAAAGTTAGGTCTTTTTTTAAAGTTGTGTCAAGCTACAGAGCAGCTGTCTATATTGAACAGAGCTCTTTACATGATATCAAAAATGTACAGACAACCAGAAGGCTTATGAGTCTCCATTCTACATACTCCAAAGAGTCATCATTCCAGATTAGGGTCAAAGGTGAATCTGAAACAAAAACCCATCTTTTTTTTTTTAACATATGCATTCTCCCAGTGGTGCTATGTGTTATTCTGAAAAAAATACCAAAAGTAGGAGTGACCCAGATATCACTGGGAAGATGCATGGTGGTTGTTGGTAGATTACATCATATTTTGCCAATGATGACTTGCATTGCAAGAAATGACATAAAAGGGATCACATCATGGAAATGCATTATTGGGACTACAGGAGAAGCAATCAGTCACGTGGGGAGCAGAAGAGATAATAGAAAGTTAGCTCCAGAACTATATTGATACCCATGATTTTTTTTTAAAAAGCCTAGAGCAGAGATCCGCCGAGGACAGGAGCTGACTGTTGTTCAGTGTGTGCGTTGCTGTTGCCGCCACTTGACAATGCAGATCTTTGTGAAGACCTTGACTGGCAAGACCATCACCCTTGAAGTAGAGCCCAGTGACACCATTGAGAATGTCAAGGCCAAAATTCAGGACAAGGAAGGCATCCCTCCAGACCAGCAGAGATTGATTTTTGCTGGGAAGCAGCTGGAAGATGGTCGCACCCTGTCTGACTACAACATCCAGAAAGAATCCACCCTGCACTTGGTCCTTCGTCTCAGAGGTGGGATGCAAATCTTTGTGAAGACCTTGACTGGCAAGACCATCACCCTTGAAGTAGAGCCCAGTGACACCATTGAGAATGTGAAGGCAAAGATCCAAGACAAAGAAGGCATCCCCCCAGACCAGCAGAGATTCATCTTTGTTGGAAAGCAGCTAGAAGATGGGCGTACCCTGTCTGACTACAACATCCAGAAAGAATCAACTCTTCACTTGGTCCTTCGTCTCAGAGGTGGGATGCAGATTTTCGTGAAGACCTTGACTGGCAAGACCATCACCCTTGAAGTAGAGTCCAGTGACACCATTGAGAACGTGAAGGCAAAGATCCAAGACAAAGAAGGCATCCCCCCAGACCAGCAGAGACTGATCTTTGCCGGGAAGCAGCTGGAAGATGGTCGCACCCTGTCTGACTACAACATCCAGAAAGAATCTACCCTGCACTTGGTCTTTCGTCTCAGAAGTGGGATGCAGATCTTTGTGAAGACCTTGACTGGCAAGACCATCACCCTTGAAGTAGAGCCCAGTGACACCATTGAGAATGTCAAGGCAAAGATTCAAGACAAAGAAGCCATCCCCCCAGATCAGCAGAGGCTGATCTTTGCCGGGAAGCAGCTGGAAGATGGGCGTACCCTGTCTGACTACAACATCCAGAAAGAATCCACCCTGCACTTGGTCCTGCGCTTGAAGGGAGGTGTCTAAATTCCCTCAAGTTTCTTTCAAGCTTTTGAGTAATTTCACTGCACTTTTCTTTCAATAAAGTTGTTGCATTCCCCCCCCCCCCCCAAAAAAAAGCCTAGAGCAGAGGTTATTAACTTTTTTTGTGTCATGGATTTGTTTGAAAGTCTGGTGGACTTTCTTCTCAGAATAATGTTTTTAAATGGATAAAGTACATAGGATTACAAAGGAAACCAATTATATGTGAATACAGTCATCAAAATTCATTTTAAAGACACAAGTTCATGGTCCCTAGATTAAGAATGATTGATCTAGAAGAAAGCTTCTGGAATGTATAAGAGAATCTTTGTGGAAGATGTATGAAAGAACATGAAGACAGACTGCACAGAATGAGAACACATGGAAGGCTTGTGACCCACACCATTGCGGGAAAGTACCCACATAGATAAGATTGCACAAACACTGATACAGTGAAAAAAGGATGGGTTGAATTGTCATACACACACACACACACACACACACACACACACACATATACTTGCTTAATAAAGCTTTTTACTAATTCAATTAAGTTTCTTGTTGAGTCTTGGATTTTCTAAACACACCATCATAACATCTGCAAATTGAAAATATTAGAACTACTTAACCAAGGCTTATTCCCTTTTCTTGTATTATTGTTATTTTTAAACCATGTCAAATAGGAATAATTCCAGTACTTAGGCCTGCTTTCCTCCTCTTCTCATGGGAATAACTGTGCCTCCATCCCATTTCTTCATTACAAATTTCCTGGTTTTAGGGAATCTGTGTTTAGTGTGTTGAGGAAAAATTCTTCTATTTCTAGAATTTTTAGTTTTTTTAATATAAATGATTATTGCATTTTATCAAAAACCTCAATTGTCTTTAGATAGGCACATGATTTTTGTTATTCAACTTTTACTTCTATTTAAAGATTTAATATTGATAACTGTATTTCATCCAACTTGCTTGACAGTTATTTATATTAAATTAATTTCAATGTATGAAGTATCATAAGTTTTTAATCACTGCCTTCTAGCCTCCATCATCATTCTTTGCTCACCATTAATTCTCATTCTCTTTTCCTCTTATATTGCTGAAGTTAGTAATTTTTTAATTTTACTTTTTCCCCATAAAATCTTTCCATATTTCTTTGTATTCCTCATATTTTTGTCCTAATGGCATGGCAGTACTCTATTACATGAATGTATAATTATATTTATTACTTTCTCATTAATGTAACTTATTGTATTATATATTGAAGCAGCTAGGTAATATAGCAGATAGTGCACCAGATGGTATCAAGATGAACTGAGTTCAGATCTTGCCTTAGATACTAACTAGCTGAATGAATCTAGGCAAATCATTTAGCTTTTCCTGGCCTCAGCTTTTTCATTTGTAAAATGGGGATAATGGCACCTACGAGTTGTTGGGAGCACCAAAGAAGATAACATGTAAAGCACTTTGCAAACCTTAAAATGCTATCTAAATGCCAGCTATCATTATACTTACTTAAAAAAAATTCAAGAGCCTCTTTGGAATTTTGGTTAAATATTACTTGATCATAATGAATATGCTTGCTAGTATTTCATATAAAATGTTCATTGATATTCATAAATAATATTAGCCTCTCATTTTCTGGTTTTGCCTTATGTTTTCCAAGTTTGGAGATCAAAATGATATATTTTCTGGCATACATTTTCTTCCATACATGTAGTCCCCTCCTTAATCTTTCTCATGATTTAGGGGATAGAAATTGGTATAGGGGAGAAAATTAGGCAAAACAATACCTTTTTTACTTTTTATTTGCTATGGTCCAATAAAACATATGCGGCCACAGAGTTAATTGTTTGCCTGACAAAGAATGCAGGGTCAGTTGGATTGAAGGACAACCAAATCATTTCTGAAACTTTGCAGATAGGCCAAATCAAGAATAGATAATTTTAATATTCCACACTGATAGTTCATTTTCATGCCCCTGGATCAATATTGAATAAAGGACAGTAAAAAGTCTTAAGTACTGTAAGTCACCTGGGCTCTAAGCAATGGGAGAGAGAACTCTCTAAGATCTCATAGGTAAGCATCCTTTGATGAGCTGTAGGGAAGTAGTCTTAGGGGAAACCAGTGCATGCAGACTGACTACCTGTTGCCAAAACCACTTGTGTGGTGGCTTGAGGGTGACAGCATTTAGTGGTCAAATTATATACAATATTTTTTGCTGGTTGATTTTATGTAGACTTGCAGAAAGCAAGATATTAATCATGTGTGGGCTCCTTTGTTACTGTATCAATCACCTTAATTGTTACTTTAGGAAAATCACAGAGCTCACACTACTGTCACAGAAACAATGTGTGAGTAAGAACTGATAAGAGTCAGTCTCTATATACTATATAACCATAGCTACCTAGTCCACCAATAAGGTGGGAGTGAAAAGTGAAGAGAGGGAGAGACTTTTGAGAATATAATTTCTATAGTGATTGATGATTACTTGGAAACCCAGAAGTATGACTGTGATAAGCAGCTGGAGGTTTTGAGGGGAAATCATCTTATTTGGCAAGATAAACTTTGTTCAGAGTGTACTCTGATATTTCAAAGATTCCATGCCTTCATTGAGGCAAAGCCCTTCTAGCTTCTCTTTACGTGTTGTCTTCTTGAATTGGAATGGAAGTTTCTTGAGAGCAACGACTGTTCTCCTTGTTTATAATTATATCCCCAACGCTCATCACAATTTCTGGAATACAGTGTGCTAAATGAATGCTTTTCACCTGTTCTTTTGATATGACAACTAGATTTAAACAACAGTACAAGTCAAAACCCACCCACATTTTATCATTTTGTATCACAACTCTTATCCATATCCTCCAATAAATTCTCCACAAGAGGTCTATCTAGTATGGTAGAGGTCTTTTTCTAGATCTTGACATTATTCTGGTATGAATGTAAAAGGGGAGCTATCCATTTTATATACTTCACTGTCTTTAAATGACTGGGCCAACTCCTTTTTATGATTTTTCATCTTTGGGTTGTTATCTTTTAGTTTATTTTTTGCGTTAAATTAATGAACTATATAGCCTACTTGTGTCCAACATGCCTTTGAGTGATACACAATTTTAATTCTTTAGAGATTACAGTATTCCACTATAATATCCCCAGAAGATTATCAATGTTTAAAAGGAATTTTCTCTTTAAAAGGAAATTTTTAAAAGGAAATTTCTGTCTTTCAGAGAGAAATTCTAGAACTTTTCTATAAATTACTTAAATTCTCATTGATTTTTAAATATCTATGCTTTGTTTTTAGAAAAAATACTTAACTTTGCTGGAAAATCATTTGAGGATTGAGTCAACATAAGATCACAGATCTATTAAAATATCAAAATTTCTTAGTTGGTCATATTCCAGCTTCTCCTGTCACTCCTTTTGCTTGTATAAAAGTCTTGCAAAATTCAAGTTGGTAATTTTTATACACAATGTTTTCCCTCCTGATTCCTTTGTTTTCCTTCCACTGTTTCTATCTCTGTTATTGTAGTTTGTATTCTAGTACTGTATCTTCATGAGATGAATTCGTTTTTCTTTCTAACTTCTGAAATCCTTTTTTCCTGCAAGTTAACCTTAATTGTCAACACTTCTGGAGGATTTTCTTGCATAAATTCCTGATACAGAGTGGTCATAATGTTTTCTTCACAGTTTTCTGGAAGCCTAATACTTCTCATATTTCCCACTCCTTGATCTGCACTCGAGATCTGTCACTTTATTTGCATTGCTTCCAATTCTTTTTCCAGTTGAATTAATTTCTGGGTTCATTTTTCTGCTTCCTCTGCTCCTTATGCTCTTTTCTTCTCCAATAGAGCAATTCTACTTTTCATCACTTCACATTTTTAATGAATATTTTCAAACTGCTGAGTTTCCTCATCATCTCATCCCAAGATTCCTTAGCTTTTCTTCAGATTAAAAAAAAAATTCTTATGATTTTTTTTGGCTGACTCTTTCTGTATGTTTAAGATCCATTTTCCTATATCTTGAGAAGTATTCTGTGTTTTTGATCATAATGTTGATGTTTCAGTGATATAGTTTCCTTTTAGTTTTTTTTTTTTACTTCTGATGTTTTTAATCATCATATTTCTTCATTGTGTTGGTTTTTTTAAAAATCTTTTTTAGGAGTTTGATGGGGCAAATTACTGCATATCTGTTGTGATCTTAGGGACTGTAAAGCTAACCACATCTCCACTACCAAATACTTTCCCAGCATGCTCCGTGTGCCTGAAATTCTTTTTAACAGAGTAGGATCATGGTATAGTTAAAAAAATGAAGTAAGGAGAGACCTGGATTCAGATCCTACTGTCAGTATTTTCTAGTTGGGCAAATACTGGCTGACCTTCAGGATCTTCATCTATAAAATGGGAATCATAATAACCAGTTTGCTTATTTGACAAAATGACTAGATGAGATAATGTATATAAAGTGCCAATATACCTTAAAGCACTATAACCCTCTAATAATACAGATTGGCTCCAGTTCTTCAACTTACTGCCTTAGAGAGTAGTTTTATGTACTAAAAGGTTTATTTCACCCAGGGTCACATGGTCAGTATGTGTCAGAGGCAGGGCTTGAACCCAAATCTTCCTAACTCTAAGACTAGCACTTTATGTACTATACCATGCTGCCTCTCAAAGTAATCTATAAATGTGAGATACTAATACTAATGAATAACCTCATTCACCTAGGGTATCTTGCCATTTACCCTGCTATTCACCCTTTCTCCTTACCTAGGAAAGCACCCTATGACCACTAGAAGCTACCTCCCCACTCGGTAGGGGAGCTAATCTATTCAGCTTTGGACCTCTACCCTGGAACAGAGCTGCCTTGATTGCTGAGTGAATGAGTACAAACTCACTACATCAAGCCAGTCAATGTCCATGCCTCATATCCTATTGAGCTGTTCATCCTGAGGATTCAGGATTCTTGCCATTTGTGCTTCATGGCTTCTCTCTGTCACTCTTTTTCCACCTCTTATTTTGTAAACAGTTCCTTAAATCAATACTATAATTGTCCTATGGCACCAACTCATCCTTCTTGTGATTTGCCAAACCAAAAATTCATCCCTCTATACATACAAATATATGTATACATATATGTATACACATACATATGCATATGTGTATGAACATATATCTTTATATGTGTGTGTGTTTGTGTGTATATGTGTGTGTGTGTGTGTGTGTGTACTCTTCCCCATTAATATGTAAACTCCTTGTATGCAGATAGTAGCTCATTTTACCCCCTCTGGACTCAGTTTTCTTACCCTCTGTTTTTCTGTTATTTGATCTTTCATTCCCTGGCCATTAAATAAATGTATACTTTGAACTCATTTTCTTGGAACAGGTTTGGAATGAAGGAGAAAAGACATCGTGATTTTGGTCAGGAAAACATGAGTTCAAATTTTAGCTCTGTCCTTTATCAGCTGTGTGAACATGGGCAAATCAGGAAACCTCTCTGTGCCTCAGTTTCCTTATTGATATGGACATATCAATAAGGAAATCAATCACTGTAAGCAGTGATGCCTACCTCCCAGCTTTGTTGTGAGGCTCAAATGAGAATGTATGTAAAACACTTTACAGGCTTTTAGGTACTACATAAACGTCGGTAATTATTAGCATGCTCACTGCTCTTATGTGTTTCTTCTCTGTTCACATTGCAAAGCTTTTCACACACACTCATTTATGCTAATTTCTCACACCCAGTTCCCTATACTGCCCTGAAATCTGCTGTCCACCCAGTTCGTTATCAGATGGTGCATTCCCCTGGTCATTAATAAAAATGTTAAATGAGACCAGGACTCACAATCATCCCTCTGGAACCCCATTAGATACCTTCTCTAACTCATTAGGCTGTTATCCATCATTAACCTCTGTTTATGGTTTGGTCAGTCAGGTTTTCAATCTGTTCTCCTCGCCTGTGGACTTTAACACATTCTCATTAACCTTGCTGTAGCTGGCTGCAGTGCCATATTTCCCAGGTCCTCAGGGGACATTGCCCAGGGAGAGTAGAATGGCTTTCAGTATTGAGACCACAGACTTCCCCAGAGGAATCATCAGAGCCCTAAATATTGCTGGCTTCTTGGGGAAGGAGGAAAGAGGAGTAAGAAGATGATCTGTGAAAAGATATTTGTAAAAAGAAAAGAGCATTTATAAAGGCAAAAAAGGAAGGAGTGAGATGTGGAATATAAAGCGATGAACCCAAACTCTTGTGTGACAGAAGAAACTATGACTCCTGTCATGTTTATGGGGCCCAAAGATATGTTTATTTTGTACTTTCCTAAGGGAAAAGTGGTCTTTTCTGATATATTTTGCTGAGGGACTGACCCAGAATTTAAACTTCCCTGCTATATCCATTAGGGCTTGTTGCAATATACCCTCCTCATTCCCAATTCATAATTTCTGAGGACTGTCCTGTAAGCTCTGAAGTCCTTCCAAGCAATGTCTTGCAATAGTTTGTGAACTCTGGAGGGAGCAGGAAAAAATGATGAAAAATATGCCTGGAAGGTAGGTATTTTCCAGTTGGCATGACAGAAAGGGCACTACACCCATCATCAGAAGGCCTGGCTTCTAACTGATTGTGTCACTAACTCACCATGTGATTCACAACAAGCCACTTGATCTCTCTGGGCCTCAGTTTCCTCTTGTGTAAAAGGAGGAACTTGTGGCCCCTCTGATCCTTTTCTCCTCCAAGATTCTGTGACTGAATATATATTCCACATCTAATTATATTCATAAGCTTCCATTCCTAGGTAAGACACTCATACTACCCTAGCTAGTCTCAAACTGAAATCCATCTATCAGGTTATTGACAATTTTGATCAACTTCTACTTAGAAAAACCACTTTTGGGGTTAGTATTGACATCATTTTCAGCCACTGGGTTCAATTTTCTAGTTCTGTTAATTAAAAATACTGATCTTTTCCTTCATTCAGGGACCAATTCAAGACCCACCCTCTTTCAGAGAAGCTTCTTCCATATCCCTAGCCCCAACTGAACCAACTTCTTATTTTAAAAACAATAATAATAACAGCTAACATTAGAGTAGCACTTTAAGGTTTACAAAGCACTTTGCAAAAATTATGTCATTTGACCTGAACTTCTGTAGCACTTATCATCTGTACCATTAAGAGAATCTTAGAGTTGGCAGAGACCGCAGTGGTCAATTAATCCAACCTCATTCGAAGCATGAATGCCCTCTGCTTGATAACTTTCAGAGGATCTCATGATTTAGTTGATTCCATTTTCAGACAGTTGTTAGGAAATGCATCCTTGTACTGAATTGAAACCTATGTCCATGTAATTTCCATCCATTGACTCTAATTGGGCCTTCTGGGGCAAAACAAAATTAATCTAATCTCTCCTCCATGGCCTACCATTACAGATTTGAAAATGGCTATCACATCCCCACACTCCCCAAGGTCTTCTCCTCTCCAGGTCCTTCAGATCATTCTTATATAATTGATTTTCCAATCTTGTCACTTTGATGTGTTCCTGCTTGTCACTGTCTTCTTTGTATCCCTGACACCTACAAAAGCATATGTCATTCAGTAGGCACTTAATTTATGTTTATTGATGGATGTCCTTGTAAATATATAGCACCAAAAAACAAACATAATATTCCAGATATGGTCTTACAAGAGCAGTGCACAATGGGGCTATCACAAACTTTGTACTGAATATTATTAATCAACAAATATTTATAAGTACTCATGCAACAAATCTTGCATATTATGCTTCTGTGAATACAGACAATATCAAATGATCCTTTCTGGTTAATAATCCCTTCAAAGCCTAACATACAGTCCATGTTATTAAAGTAGCGAGGGCAATGGACAATTGCAAAGAAAAGAGAGAGAAAGAGAGAAAGACAGAGATGAAGACAGACAGATAAAAAAGGAGGGGGAAGAAGAACAACAACAAATGCAGCAGCAAGAAAAGGAGTAGAAGAAAGGAAGAAGAAGAAGAGTGAGAAGGAGAAGGAAGAGGAGCTGAGAGTGATCATGAATTGGTGGTCCAGGGCAGGGACTCACCAAGCAAAAGAGACTACTACCTTAGCTTTGAAAGCCTGGAAGATACCTTGAGACTTGGGCCAACTGGACTCTAGTGATAGCATGAATTAATGTAACCCCAACCTGTGTGATGATGTAAGCGCTCATATGAATCTTAGCAATAGACTGGCCTTGGGGGCAGAGAGATGCAAAGGACAACAGGCTGCCAATATTCAAAACTGATGTGGTCATCAACTTGATGTAGAGGATGGTCCTATATGGGTTTTGGACTATAAAGAGGGAAGATACACCAGAACTGGGCAGCTAGGTGATGCAGTGGATAAAGTGCTGGGCTTGCGGTCAGAAAGACCAGAGTTCAAATTTGACCTCAGACACTTATTAGCTATATGGCTCTGAGCAAATCACTTAACCCCTGGAGAAGGAAATGATCAACCATTCCAGTATCTTTGTCAAGAAAACGCTATGGACAGTTAGTCCACAGTGACAAGAAGAGACAGACATGGCTGAACAACAACAAACACACCAGAACATCTCAGAAATACAAATATCCTACTTGCCGGCAAGGCTTCTACATCAGTAAGTCTGACTGGTAGACTGGGCAAATCAGAAGTACAGATAAAGTGGACTGAAGACTGATAGGCATTTTTAGAGAATGTGACAAAGAGAAACTCTGTAGAAACACTTTTTGAATAGGCAGGTGAAGCTCCACTGCGCAGTAGTAAATGCTGATGATGGGTATACGCCACTGGATTTGCCACATGTAAACAAAAATAGTTGGTTTAACTCTAAATGGAGTCTTTGAATGGTTTGATGTCAAAGCATAGAATAAGTCCCCCACCCCCACCCTGATGACATCTTCATGGATGCAGCCAAAAACATGTTCATCAAGAAACTCTGAACAAAAGACTAAGTTGTGCAGATTTGTTTGTGAAAACAGAGGAGTTTGTGATGGCAGCTTAGGACCAGGTCATTGCCACTGAAAATCCCTAAAAGGGTTACCCTTAAAAAGTCTGGACTTAGTGATGAACATACAAGGAAAGAGTGTGTCTGGAAATATGTAGTGTCCTGCTAACTAGAATTATCTACCAAAAACTCACTATCTTTTATAGACTCATGGACAGTAAACACCCAAATTCCAAATACAGACTTCAAAATACCCTGGACAACTCAACTAATAAAATGTCCTGGAATTTGGCCATTATCATAGATCATTCTATTGCCCATAATCATTCAGACATAATATCTATTCATTTAAAACAACAAAAACAACAATAACTTGACAACATTCTAAATAAATGTAGACATTGGATATACTCTCTCTCCAAGTTACATGGAATAAAAAACTCACAAAACATAGAAATCTAGCTTGTTGTTCAGTCATGTCTAACTCTTCATAATCCCATTCACTATTTTCTTGTCAAACATACTGGAGTGGTTTGACATTTCTTTCTCTAGTTCATTTTATAGATGAGGAAACGGAGGTAAATAGGGTTAATTTATTTGTTCAGGGTCACACAGCTTGTAAGTATCTGAATCCAGATTTGAACTCAGGTCTCCCTGACTCCAGACCCAGTGCTCTATCCACTGCACCACCTAGCTACCCAGACATCTAGTAGAGGAGAGCAAAACCATGTGGGAATAGGTAAAAGTGCACATCAACCCTGCTGTCCTGTTTACTACTGGGATTGTTCTAAGGATGCTTTCAGTGAGCCTTTAGGGCAAGAGCTTACACCTTAATAATTTAGTCAGCTACACCAGTCTGTAGGAGACTGAAAATAAAGCAATGATTATAGGATGATGTCTTGGCCCAGAATCCCATTGAAAAAGATGAGAATAAGATAATAAAGGTAATAGTAATAATGATGCTACTGACATTTACATACTTTTTTAAAGGCTACTAATCACTTTCTATACCTGCTCTCACGGGGTCCTCACACCTTACAACAGAGGTGTTCTTATTATCATTTTACACACGGGAAGCTGAGGTCTGGAGAAGGGAAATCACTTCAGTGGGAAGTTTTGGGGGCCACGTTTTTAACTTACATCTTCCCGACTCCAAGCCTAGGACACTCAGCCCTATGCTCGCTGCCCCTAGTTGCCTTGTAGTCTTTGTTCAGTGAGAGAATACCCCAGAGAGAAATCTCAGCAGCCTCTGCTGACAGCCCTCTGACCAGAGCAGGCAAGGTCTCACCAATTCCAATAGACATCTCAGCTCTGAATTCTTGGAAACAGGCAGGGAGGGGGTAATTCTTTCCCTCTTAATACCAGTGTGATGTACAGGGCAAGAACAGTGGCCATTAGAAGTAATGGAACCTGGCATCTCTGCTAATTCTGTTATTTTCTACAGCAGCAGGCTTCGTGCCACTTACCAGCAAAGCGGACCAGATAAGAAATCTCTTCAGGATACTCCATGGCTTAGTGCGGTACATTAGGATAATCTTTCCAGCCTGTTAATTGGAAGAAAACAAGGGGAGAGAGAGGAGAGAAATGGGTATTAGCAGACTTCTTTTTTCCAAAACAAAGTGCTTTGTGGGTAGGCTGGTTCTGAACCTGATTTGTGAGAGGAAGCTGGAGGAGAGACTCAGGGCCTGTCTATGTGTTTCCTTAAAGGATAAGGGACTGGGTAGGAAATACCCAGGTGAGGAGACTCTACCAATGAAGATCAACACTTTCTTTTGCAATTTATAGACTTAGAGAATTGCCTAAGGCATTGCAAGGTATAGAAATCTGTTTACCTTTACACATCCACCACGGTTCAGACACTTACTACCCTGTGTGACCCTGGGCAAGTCACTTCAGCCAATTTGCCTCAGTTTTCTCATCTGCAAAATGAGCTGGAGAGGAAAATGGCAAACCATTCTGACATCTTCGCCAAGAAAACCCCAAATAGGGTCACAAAGAGTTGGACATGACTGAGAAATGACTGATCAGCAACTTGGCACTATCATCTCAGCTTTGCTGAATGTCCAGTGTCCCTAGAGGTACAATGTCACAAAAGTTATGTCCTTGAAATTTAGGTGTATATGACATTCTTGACTTTCAGGGAACTTACCATCAGGGGAGGCATGTAAGAGTCCTGGTGGGCATGGTCAGAGGTAGATGGGACAAATGTGGCCTAGGAGCTTCCCAAGTTCATAAAATCACAAGACCTTAGGTTCAAAGCTAGAAGGGACCTTAAAGGTTGTATAGTCCATCATCCTGTTTTACAATTGAGGAATGTCAGGCCCAGAGACTTGCTGATAGACAGTGAATGGTAGATTCTCAGGTTTGAATTCAGCTATTTTGACTCCATATTCTATATCCACTTCATTGCACCTTGCTTGTATTTCTCATATACGCCCTCATGATAACTTGTAACAGAGGTGCCCATTCTCATGGGTGAAATAGGTGGCAGCCTACCAATAAAATGTCTCCCTTTGCCAGTCTGTCATGAAACTTGAAATTCCTCACCCTTAGAGTCACTAGTGACTAAAACATCACCTGAATTTTACTGTTCAAGATGGCGCCTGAGAAGGGTAATGTTGACCCATTAGCTTCCATGATCACTTTAGCATCGATGAGTTTATCAGATTAGTGAGCTGTCCCCAAGCAGAGAACTGGACCCTAAGGGAGTAGAATCATTGGGAGGGAAGGGGAAAGGAAAGGTCCATATCAGGGAGGTTGGAAGAGGGAAGGCATGCCTAGATGAGACTCTGTGGGAGATATGAAGGTTCCAGGAAGCTGGGTGTAACCAGGGACTGAGCATCAGGCTAGGAGAGGAAGAGACACTCTGAGGGTCACTCTGGCTTACTTCACAATTCGACCTAAGGCCAAATCTATCTGCCTGACCTGACCTCAGGGGACGGTGTTGACTGACTGACTCACTTTGGAAATAGGGAAAATCTACCTTGGGACTACACAGAGGTAAGAAGTGTCAAGCCATTGCAGGTCCTGGCAATGGAGCAGAGAACGAGCCATCCCCTTGGTGCCATGTCCAGCTCCCCAGAAACATAGGAGATCCTTAGCATCTAGCTCAACAGCTAGGGGATCCAGCCTTGGGTAGACATAACTTAGCTTTGAGAAAAGCAACGAATGGAATTAAGATTCTGAGATTGAATCAATTCGATTTCAAATTGCTTTATATATGTTACCTTATCTGATACTTACAGCAACACTACCAGGGAGAAGTTTCTATTAGTTCTAATCCAAAGACGAGGCTGAGAGAAGTTAAGTGATTTGCCTGGAGTGAGCGACACAATGACTAAGTCTCTGAGGCAGGATTTTAAATCAGGTCTTCCTGTCTCAAGGTCAGTATTCTACTAAACCAACTGTTGTTGTTTAGTCATTTCCATTGTGTCTAATTTTCCATGACCCCTTTTAGAATTTTCTTGGGAAAGATACTGGAGTGGTTTGCTATTTCCTTCTCCAGCTCAATTTACAGATGAGGAAACTGAGTCACACAGGGTCAAATGACTTGCCCAGGGTCACACATCTAGTAAATATCTGAGGTCAGTGACTCTGGGCCACTTAACTATCTATTGTACCAATTAGCTGGGGTTCAATGATAATTTATGACCACTAAGTGACAGGAGGAAGAGAAAGGGAAAGGAATAAGCATTTATTAAGTGTCTACTATGTTCTAGGCACTGAGCTAAGCATTTTACAAATATCATTTGATTCTCATAACAAACCTGTGAGGTAGGTGCTATTATCCCCATTTTACAGTTGAGGTAACTGAGGCAGGCAGAGATTAAGTCACTTGACCAGGGTCACATAACTGTCTGAGGATAGATTTGAACTCAGGTCCTTCCTGACTCTAGGCCCAGAGTTCCATCCAAAGCATCACTTAACTGCCTGATGGAAGATAAAAATACTTATAGTCAATATAGTTATAAGTATTTATTAAGCACTTATGTGCAATGTATAAAGTACACTGGATACAATCAGAAGATTTGAGTTTTGAGTACCAAATCTACTATTTATAAGCTATATGACTCTGAACAGGTTATTTTACTTGACTGACATCTCCTCTTCTCTCCCTACCCCATCCCTCCCAGTGTAATTAGCAGTGACTTATCCAGCACTGGAATTTGTGTTTGTATTTATAATGAGGGTGGTGATACTTTCACAATCAACCACACTGGATTGTTGGGTTGAAAGCACTTCCTAAAACCAAGTACCTCATGAATGTGAAAAATTTAATTGGATAGGTAAAAAAGAAGGTAGATTGGCATTTCTATCTAAGAGATGGAATCTGAAGTCCTATAAAGGCACAAAAATTGGCATCAGAAGAGAATCCTTCATTTCTGGCACTAATGGGAAACGGATGGCCTGCCAGGCACCACAGAAATTCAGTCAGCCTGTCTCAAAGACTTTGTCTGACCTATGTAGGATTGAAAGTGATGAGCAAGGTAAAAAGGCAGAAGAAGGAGTTGTGAAGATCCCATAGCCCTCTTTTCTCAGGACAGGTTGTCCCTATATAACACGGATAGGACAGGGTGGGGAGTCCGCAGTCTCCCCATGCACTAGCTTCCTATTACTTCCTCAAGGAGATTCCAGATCATTGCATTTGCTCATCTTCCCCCTTTCACCTCCTAGATCCAGCTGTTAGTGAATCACTGGAAACTTCATAGTGCAACAGAAGTCAAACAACTGAATTAGGTAGGATACAAATGGTAATATCAAGCCTCAGGGATAGGGAGAAGAGAACTGCAGCAAACCCCATCCCTTCCCCAAATCAGAGATTTCTTCCATTACTTCTGTTTCCCATGGTGGAGTCTCATAGCTTTATTCATTCTCCTGAGCTTCAACAGATTTGCAGCCTTCATGAACCTTTTCTTTCCAAATATGATCAGAGAAGGAAAAAGTCTTGAACCCTCATTGCAGAACAGTCACATAGAATCTGAGTGGGTGGCAAAAGTTTCTGTGATTCCCAGGCACAGCTGTTGAGTCAACACATACTCAAGACTGGTCTTCTCTGGCTCTTCTTCCATGGACCCAGCAGTTCTGGCTTTTCTATGTATCCTTGAAACTTGAATATTATTTTTGGTATGGAAAATCAAAGCCTCATTGCTGCAGACATCCCCTAAGGAAGGGCAGGCAGATTCTAGAAAAGTAAGGAAAAGCTCACAATGTTCATAAATTGAGGCTGGACTCATTTCTAAAATATATATAGAACTGAGTCAAATGTACAAGAATATGAGTCATTCCCCAATTGATAAATTGTCAAAGGATATGAACGGGCAGTTTTCAGAGGAAGAAATTAAATATATCTATAATCGTATGAAAAAATGCTCCACATCACTATTGATTAGAGATGCAAATCAAAATAACTGAGATACCACATCACATCTATCAGATTGGCTAACATGACAGAACAAGAAGATGATAAAGGTTGGAGAAGATGTGGGAGAGTCTGAACACTAATTCGTTGTTGGTGGAGCTGTGAGCTGATCCAACTATTCTGGAGAGCAATTTGGAACTATGCCCAAAGGGTTGCAAAAATGTGCATACCCTTTGACCCAGCAATACTGCTTCTAGGACTGTATCCCTAAGAGATCATGAAAATGAGAAAGGGTCCCACATGTACAGAAATACTTATAGCTTCACTCTTTGTGGTGACCAAAAACTGGAAATCAAGGGGATGCCCATCAATTGACTGAATAAATTATGATATATGAATGTAATGGAATACTATAAGAAATACTATAAGAAATGACAAACAGGAAGACTTTATAGAGGCCTGGAAAGACTTATATGATCTGATGCTGAGCGAAAGGAGCAGAACCAGGAGAACTTTGCACACAGCAATAATCACAGTATGAGAGGACTTTTTCTGGTAGACTTAGAACTTCATTGCAATGTAAGGACTTAAAAAATTCCCAATGGTCTTTTAAGGCAAAATGTCTTCCACATTCAGAGAAAGAACTATGGAATTCAATCGCAGATTGTAGCAGATCATTTTCTTTTGTATTACATTTTGGTTTGTTATATGATTTCTCCCATTCATTTTAATTCTTCTATACAACATGACTATGGTGAAAATGTATTTAATAGGAATGTATGTGTACAACCTATATAAAATTGCATGCTGACTTGGGGAGGGAGGGAGCAGGTGGGAGGGAAAGAAAAAAATTAGGTTGTATGATAGTGATTGTGGAACACCGAAAATAAATAAATAAATAAATAAAAAGAAAAAATAAATAAATTGAGGCTGGAGGTAGCACTGTCACCTGCACGTGTGTTCTAACAGCATGCAACCAATAATCTCCTTCCTTCTTCCTCTGCATCTCAGTCAATCAACAAGCACTGACTAAGTTCATCTATGTTCCTGGTACTATACTGTCTAAACTCACAAAGAAAGGCAAAAAAAACCCAAAACCCCAGTATCTTTACTCAAGGAGCTCACATACTTATGTAAATAAGTAGCTACATACAAGATATATACATATACATATATACACATACATGTGTATATATGTATATATGTGTGGGTGTATACAGAGTGTGCGTGTGTGCATGTGTGTGCGTGTGTGTGTGTGGGTGTGTGCACAGAGTAGATGGAAGGGAATCTCAGAGGGGAAACACTAGGAGCTGAGAGGACTAGGAAGGAACTCCTAGAAAAACTGAGTTTGAGATGTTTTGACTGTGCCTGCCTCTCTTGTCGCTTCTGCTTGGTTGACACCAGAACTATACTAGAGATGCCTCAGTTAGTGGTAGTCATTAGTAAAACTTCAACCAAAGACTCCAGGGTCAGTTACTTACACCCATATGCAGACAAATGGGAGTTGGGCAGTGGGGTGAGGAGGGAGGACAATGATGTCAGAAGCCAAAAAGATATGAGCTTCCACAACAAGAAAGCATGCTTCTTTCCTTTCTTTTCTTCCACCAGGAAGGCCTCTAATGCTGAAGATACCCCTTCTATAGCTGAAGGAAGAAGGAATGAATGCAGGGAAGACTGGCTTCGACTGGGGCTCCTCCCAGCAGGAATCTGCCCCTACCCGAGCTGCCAAGAGTGGTTCCCTGATAGTTTAAGACAGAAGAGGCAGAGAGCCTCCTGGGACACATGAAAGGCTCTCTCCCCCAAGGAGCAGAGAAAAGAGGCAAAGGTCAGTGGCAAACAATTAACATGTTTCTCAATTACACCTCGATGAAAGGCTTTCCCCACTCTGAGCTATAAAAATAGATTAACTAATTGGCTCAAGCTTGTTCCCTCCTGGTCCACAGAGAGGGGTTTGAAAAACTAAGACTGGGGGGCAGGGAGGGAGGGTTGGGAGAGAGAGAAAGAGTGAGAGACAGAGACAGAGAAAGACAAACACACAGAGACAGACACACAGAGAGACAGAGAGATAGAGGGAGACAGAGAGACAGAGAGTGGGGGGAGAGAGGGAGGGAGCAGGGGTAAAGATTGTCTAGATGTAATGTCTTGGGGAGGGGTGGGGCAGGCACAGAGAGAGGGGACAGATATTGAGGATCTGGTTGCTCCCTGCTTTTAGCTCCCTTGTACTCAGGGTGCAGCCTGCCTCTTGCTTCTTTCTCCAAAGATTCCTTCTGGCTCTTTTACACATTTTGGTTGTCATTCCTTCAACAAACACCTACTAAGTGTCTGATAGGTGCCAGGTGCTATGGGGGATCCAGGGAAAAATAAGACATGGTCTCTGTCCTTGTTGTTTGTCTTTTGCTTTGGACAAGGACCAGTGAGTGACATCGTGGGGTGATGTCTTGACTCACATAGGACCAGAGCTGCTCTACACACAGGCAAAGTTGGGCAACAATTTACCAGTTACCACGGCATTGTTCAGATATGACTCTCAGAGCTCACAGCAGCGTGACCATTGGTTGGCACAAGGGCTTCCTGACTCTAGATTGTCATTCAACCAACAATCAGGTATTCTGCTTAATTCTGGGGATATAAAGAAAGAAAAAAAACATGAACCCTGGAGGAGCTCATATTCTAAACGGAAGAAGTGACATGTAAATATCTACTCCAGTCTTGGAATCCCACAGGGTTCATGTTGGAACAGAGCTTGCAGGTCATTACTCTAACCCTATCATTTTATGAAATCAACTTGTGGAAGGTCATCATTATGAATTCATCATGGAGTCAAGACAAGAACCCAGATACCCTGGGTTCTCCATCCTGGTATCTGAAGTAGTGAAGTACGGACAGAAATATTTTCAGTCTCTCAATCATCTCTTGGACAATCTGCCCACCTGAAGCCATAGAATCAAAACTGTTTCCACCCTCCCAGCATGGTGAGGTCTTGGAATTGAGAGTGGTCACAGACCTGCCTCCAGCCTTGATGGGGAGAAACTTAACCAGCCTTCCATGCCTGCCTACACTGAGCAGGGGTACACTTTGCTGAGCAATCAAAGGATATTTATTAATGCCTGTGCTATGCAATGAGAATACAAAAACAAAAATATCTCACTTTCAAGGAGCCCACGTTGTAACCGGACCTCAGTTTATGCCACCATTATCAGACAATATCACCAGCATATTTACAATCCAGAGATGACCATTAGAGGTAAGGGATGTGTGTAGGGAGGGTGGAGATTATTGGAGAACTGCTAGTCTTGGTAAGGCTTGGATTGTGAATACATGAGAATGTTCAGCCCCTGTTTTTTCTTTTTCTTAATGGTCCAAAGAGATGGATGAAAGACATGATGCTTTCTGTTTGAATGCAGGCATGTAGGAATGAAGTCTGTTAAAACATGACAAAGGCTGAAGTGGATGGCTAATACTACCCACAGAGGAAAACACTCTGGCCCCAGGAATCCTCACATGACCTGGATTTTTACTAGAATTGACCAAATCTCATTGATTGGTGTCACTGTTTCTTGTCCTTTTGTCCATATAAGAAAGCGTCCTCAAGACTCATGAAAATAGACATGATATCATTGGCTACACCTCCATGGAAAGTCCCCTCCAATTTCTTTTTCTCATTCCCTTAGTTCTCTTTTGGCTGAGTTTTTGAAAGAAAGCCAAAGCCAAATCCTGCTGCACTGATCAGCAGCAGCTAGAATGTGCCAGAAGAAATCGGAAAAATCTGCCTTTGTCTTAAGGGACTTCCCATCACAAAGCGACCTCAGGCATCTCTGTTTAGCATCTCTGCTTCTGCCCAGCAAGATTGACTCAACCTCTGTGGAAATACAGCTTCCTAGGAGGGGAGGAGGGGAGAATCCTCCAAGGTCCAGGCAAAGAATCTAAGATGCAATGCTGGTTCAAACTTGCTGAGGAAAAAGTCACTTTATCCCTCTCTTCCCCAAGCCTGGGCAAGAGAGAAAGTTCAGAAAGGCCACCTGCTGGGTGATATCAGCCTCCTGATGTGGAGCAGACTTCACTGTGGCCTTGTCAACTAAGCAAACGAAGAGGGGGAGAGGTGGGCACAGACACTTGTTAGTTATGGAAAACCAAACCAGGGGAGCAGGCCAAAGACAGGCTATTTTTTATAGCAAACTCTTTTGTTTCCAGGAATTAGAATCATCCTCAGTTGCTGTTACTTTTTTTCTCTTTTCCCTCTGGTCTTGCTTTTATTTTTTTCCTTCCAGACACTTTTCCATGGATAGTCAAGCAAACATCTTTTTGTGCTTCCAGGAAACACCCAACCATAGCCACAGAGACTGTTCTTCATTCCTTTTCCACTTGCACATCATTTTTAGCACTTGTCACACCCTTTGGGGATTTGGGGAAGGGCTTAGACATTGTCTAGATGCCCACAGCAATGAGACAGGAACACTAGTATATGACCTCTGCCCTATACTGAAGCCCAGAGTGTGGGATGAAATGTCTCATCTACTGGAACAGTGAAAAGATTATTGGAGTGAGAGGCTGGGTCTGGAATCTCTCTACACTTTATTCAGTCCCCCGAGCAAATCACTTAATCTCTGTTCCTTGGTTTCATCGTCACTGTAAGGAGGGACTTTGGTATAGTTGACCTGTAAAGTTCCGTTCCATTTTAAAACTGTGATCCCATGCTGTTGGGTTTGTAATCAGAGGACCTGAGTTCAAATCTTGTGTTTACTCCTTGAGGTAGCTAAATGACCCAATGGATAAAAGTCCTAGATCTGGGCTCAGTAAAACCTGAGTTCAAATCCTGCCTCAGATACTTCCTAGCCAATATGACTCTGGGTAAGTCATTTCACCCAAACCTCAGTTTCCCCATCTATAAATGGGGATAATAATAGCACGTACTTCATAGGGTTGTTGTGAGAATCAAAGAAGATAATATACGGAAACACCTTAAAGTGCTATAAATGTTCATTATTATTATTAATTATTGCCTATATGACTGAGCAGCTCATTTAACTCCTCTGAAACTTGAGTTCCTAATCTCTAAAATGAGGGATTTTGATTCAATGGTCTCTAATGATCTAATATATATAAATTTAAAAATATATAAATAAAAATATATGTAGATATACACACATACATACATAGACATATATATAAATGTATGATCCTATTACCAGGTAACACAACCCATGTCCCTGCCCCTCCAGCTCACATGTGTTACCCACAGAGCCACCTTATTCCTCCTCAGAACTTTGGGTATACACTCACCCCATCACATGTCCCTGCATTACCACAGAGGAAGGGAGGGAGGCCCTCTATTGCCTAGCCCTCATTTACTCAGCCTCAGGCTGTCTTAAGCAGGAAATGTCCCACCTTATGCCAGGATAGCTGGAATCTGTCAGTAGATATTCAGAGCTCTAGGTGTTATGACTTGGCTAATAGAGGAGGTCCTGACTGGGTGATGAGAGGCAGGCACTGCTCCAGGCAGAGAACCTTTGAATGTTTTCCAATAGACATCTAGAAACACCATTACAGGTTTAATCAAATCAAACCCAATGCCTTTGTGGTTTCATTAAACTTTTCATTCCATTCTGCCCATTCCCCAAAAGAGACATCTGGTTTGTGGCCCTGTAATTCCATAGTTTTCCTCACATCTGAGTTAGAAAAGCTCATGGACACACCAAAGAGAAGATGATTGGATTTGGGTCTCTGGGAGCACTTCTGTTGGGCTGTCAAATAGTGCAAATCTTCAGTTGAGGACTAACTGCTACTTGGCAACACTTGGTATTCTAGTCTCCTCTTACTGACATCCTTTACAATCACAGACACAATTGGTCCAAACCTTTTCCTCTTTCTTCAAGACCTTCAATCAACTTTCAGCTCCCAAAAAACTACTTAGTTTCCTATTTCCCTAAGAAGATCATCAAGTCTTGGGTTTGGGGCTAGAAGGGATTTTAGAGGTCATCTAACGCTATCCCCCATTTTACATATGAGGGAACTGAGGTTTACATATGAGGAAACTGGGGAAGAGGGGAAGCATTAGTCCTACATCTCATTCGTTCCTCATAACAACCTGTGAGACAGGTTATTATCCCCATTTTACAGATGAGGAAATTGAGGCTCACGATGATTAAGTAATTTGCCCAGAGTCATACAATGTTAGAGAAAGAACTTGAGCCCGAGTCTTCCTGAATCTAGGCTTATTGCCTTCTCTGGGATCTCCATCTTTTATTGTTTTCTTTCTGACAACTTCCGAATTTTCTTCTTTTCTGATTGCTTCCCATCAGTCAACCTCCCTATCTTAAGAAACTTTCCCTAGAGCTCATTTCCTCTTCAAACTACCAACAAGTTTTCTCTCCATCAGAGCTATAACTAGGAATTTTTGTACCCACACTACCTAACAAAAAGTCCACCCTTAGCTGACCAATGGGATACTTATCCACTGTTCATGGGGGAAGGATCTAGGATAGGGACAGAACTCAGTTCAGTCTACAATCTCCTCACTTTCTGTTTCAATGAATTATCCTGCAAATTTGGCCTTGACTACATTCAGTAACCTGGGGCCTGGGTGATATCACCACCCCCCCCGCCTCCAACCCTCTTAGAGATGGCCCTGCCTTCACTGACAAAATCTTTAAAAAAAGCATCTTGCATTTGCTCCACTTAACATTCACTCACTCTTCACCCCTTGCAAATTGGTTTCTCTCCTCACCCTTCTAACAACTGCTCTATCAACAATGATGGCTTGGTGGTTCAATAAATAGAGTGCTGAGTCTGGAAGACCTGAGTTCAAATCCAGCCCCAGACACTTACTACCCATGTGACCCTGGGTGAGCTGCTTAACCCGTTTTCTCAATTTCCTCATCTGTAAAATAAGCTAGAGAAGGAAATGGCAAGCCAGTATCTTTGCTGAGAAAACCCCAAATAGGGTCACAAAGAGTCAGATATGACTGAACAACTAGTTTTTTCTGGTCCTCAACTACTTTGAATTCCTTACTTGCCTTGATATCGTCGACCTTTCCTCCCAAGTGTAAACCACTGTGTTTCTGGATGAACAAATTGGAAGTGTAATACCTTTATCATAAATACTTAGAGGGGAAAAGACATTTAAATCAAAAGATCTGATTTGAATCAAGATTATCTGTCCACTATTTCAAATTCTTATGTTATCCCTGCCTGTCATGATGCCTTTCTGAGGTCTGGAAAATACAGTAACAATAACTGACATTTATGTAACTCATGCCACATAACAAAAAGCACACCCTTGGTTGAATAAGGCAGGAGATAGTTATGAGATACCCTAGGATACTGTTTGCAAAGAGCTTTACATATGATCTCATTTTATTGCACAGTGAGTCCTGCAAAATTTGTATGTATGACAAGACATTTAGGAGTCTGCTAACTTGCCCAAAGGCCATCCACATAATTAGTGTCAGGATCTGAACCCAAGTCTTCCTGACTCTTAGTATACTTAACAACATTGTAAACGAAAAGAACTTTAAAGACTTAGGAACTCTGGTCAGCACAGTGATCAGCCATCATTCCAGTGAACCAGGGATGAAGAACGCCACCTACCTCCTGATGGCAAAATGATAGTCTAGATATACCGAATGAGATACAGTTTTGGAGGTGGCCAATATTTGTTTTGCTTGATTGTGAATTCTTGATAAGGGTTTTGTTTCTTTTTATTTTTCAGGGGGAAGGGACAGGGGGATAGAAACAAAACAAATGTTAGTTAATTGAAAAAAAATTAGTGTCCAGTCACAAGCCATTTTCAAACCCAGACTATTGATAACCATATGAAAAAATACTACACATTACCAATAGAGAAATGCAAATTAAATCAACTCTGATGCTCTACCTCGTATCTCTCAGATTAGTGAAGATGATAAAGGAAGATAAAAGTTGGAGGCACTATGGGAAAAACAGGCACATTATTGCATTGGTGATAGAGCTGTAGTATGGTATGGCTATTATGGGAAACAATTGGAAATATACCTCAGAAGTCAATAAACTGTGCATACTCTTTGACCCAGAAATGTGACTACTAGGAGTGTATCCCAAAGGGATCAAAGAAAGAGGATATGATGCATTTATAGTAGCTTTTCATGATGGCCAAGAACTAAGAATTAAAGAGTGCCCATCAGTTGGGAAAGGATGGACAAATTGTGGTGTATGGATGTAATGGAATATTATTTTGCCATCAAAATGATTAAAAGGGCAGTTTCAGAGAAACCTTGATAAGAACTGATGCAGAGTGGCATGAGTAGAACCAGGAGAACAATTTATACAATAACAGTAACATTGTAAAGAAAAACAACTTTGAAAGACTTGAGAACTTTGGTCATAGTCATGCCTAAACGGGATTCCAGGAAACTGATCATGAAACCAGGTATCTACCGCCTGATAGAGAGGTGATGAACTCATGTTGCACAATGAGATATGTGCATTTGGAGAAGGTCAACTAGGGAATTTGTTTTGCTTGACTAGGTATATATCTTATAAGGGTTTTGTACTTTTTTTATTTCCAGTGGGAGTGGGGAGATGAGATAATGGAGGGTGTTAGGAATAGGGTTTCCCCTAAAAAATAAGGAGAAACTATAAGAAATCATAAATGAGCAGGGAAACTTTGAACATTCCATATTCAAACTGTCATACTTTAAAAATACAATTATAAGAAAGCATCACAATTTTGTAACATATAATAACAGCAGTAAGAATTTATTATAATTCAAAATGTAAGCAAGCTGCAAATGACTGAAATTTGCAGATTCATGTACAATCTTTTCCTTTTCCACAATGTATATGGAAATGTGCTTATTATTTGGTATTTGTTAAGTTCAGAATTATTTTTAAATGGAAAAAAAGAAAATTTCCAAATCTACCAGTCTCAAATTTCCTTCACCCTCCAATGCTTTTAGGGATATGGGCAGCTAGGTGATGCAGCATATAGAGCACCGAGCCTGAACTTAGGGAAGACCTGAGTTCAAATCAAGCCTCAGATACTTACTATGTGACCCTGGGCAAGTCACTTTATCCTATTTGTCTCAGTTTCCTCATCTGTAAAATGGAGGGAAATGGCAAACCACTCTAGTATCTTTGCCAAGGAAATGCCATATGGGGTCACAGAGAGTTATACACAACTGAAACAACTGAAGAATAACCTAAAGAGATGGAGAGTATCACAATGGAAAGAATCAAGAAACCTGGATTCTGATCCCAGCTCTGGAACTTTGAGCAAGTCACAGGATTTCCCATCAACATGAATATAATGGCATGCATCTAGAGGACCAGAACTATGATCTTCATCAAGATAGAGAAATCCTTGGGTTGAAAGTACCTCTGCCAATGCAGGTCAGCACTATCCCCATAATTTATAGTCTTCCAGAACCTTGGCATGGGGATGGAGTATGGTGTTAAGTCACTGGCCCAGGGTCACAAAGCCTTAAGTGGCAGAGGGAGGACTGTACACACACAGGTCTTCCTCATTCCAAGGCCAGCTCTCTACTCAATATATTATTGTTGAGTGATTTTTCAATAGTGTCTGATTCTTCATGACCCCATTTCGGGTTCTGTTGGCACAAACACTAGAGCGATTTGCTATTTCCTTCTCCAGCTCATTTTACAGATGAGGAAACTGAGAGAAACAGGGTTAAGTGACTTGCCCAGGGTCACACATCTGATAAGTGAGGATGGATTAGAAATTGGGTCTTTCTGACTGTAGGCCCAGCACTCTAGCCATTGCACCACCTCCTGTTTCTAAAATCACTATTTTACAGTTGAGGAAATCAAAACTTACAGACAGGAAGTGAAATCCCACTAAGGTCACACAACTTTGTATTGGACCCTAGCTTTTCTGCTTCTAAATCCAATCCCACTATACCACACTGCTTTCCGGTGCAATTGGTGGCCTGGGATTAACTGTACCTGTTCTATCTATTTCTGTATTTTGAGAATGAAATGTATAGAAAGGTGTTAAATTAGAAGAATTTTCTAAATATATTGCTCAGGAGTAGACTTTCAGGCTGCTCAAATACCACCATAAATGGATTGTCCTAAGTCTTTTAGAAGAATACCCTTCTGTCCTTAGACCACTTAACAGACTTCTAAGTAACCAACCTTTCCAAATACCCATGTGGCAAAGCATTCTTTCTCTGTGGAGTTGCACTGACCAGCTGCGTGACTTCAGGCTAGTGACATGGCCTCTGTGTCCCTTGTTTCTACATGTATAAAATAAAGGAGTTTAACTAGTGGATCTAGGAGGTCCTTTCCTGCTCTAACATCTGTGATTCTACAGCACAGTAATAAAGTATCATCATTTTCACTGACATTCCCAGCTAAGCCTATCTCCTTTCTCATTTGGGTTTTTGCATATCCCTAGCTCATCAGAAACTGGGACCATCCCCCTGCCACATGCGGCCCCTGGCATTGGAGCTCTTTGCCCCTGGGTGCTCAACCCAGAACTCTCATGGAATTAGGGAGCTATCTCAGAGATGAAAAAGGCTTTCAGCCATTCAGAATAGGGGTAACTGAGTTAAGGAAGGATCGTGCCAGACTCCTTATCTGCTACCATTCTTCTGCAAAGGGCATTTAGTTACTAATGTCATTTTAGCTGAAGAGAATTTAAAATGAGCCATTTCTGAGGTTCCCAGGACTGGAGAAGTTTATCATCATTGCTCCCCCACATCCTCTTGGCTTTATCGCTATTTAGCAAGAGCTTGGCTTTGGGTTTGGTTGCTTTGCTGCTGGAAGAAGGAAAAGGTTGACAAACCAAGGAGGACCCTTTGCAAACAGGCAGAGGCATGGGATGGCCTCAGATAGTGGTGCTTCTAATGTCTTGGAAATAAAACAGAATTCCAGTTATAGAGCTAGAATGGAAAGGTACTATAGAGGCCATCAATTCTAGACCCTCATTTCACAGATGAGGAAACTAATGACCAGAGAAGTTAAACAATTCCTTCAGGGTCACATAGTAAGGTAATATTTGAACCCGGATCATCTTGATTCCAAGTCCAGAGCTCTACCCACTGCCCTATCCTGCCTCAATGAAAGTTCTAAGACTTCTATGCTCCTGTTGGGGTTTATTGAAGGATGCCAAGTTAATTGCTAAGTTCCCAAGCCCAACACAATTGCCTTCTGGCAATACTGCAATGAGCCCAAGGGTATCAAGAGATATTATGATAGCTCCTCTCCAATATATTAAATACTGGAAATTTTTAACACTAATTAAATTAATTGAAACAACTTCCTCAGTCTCAGTTTCCTCTTCTGTAAAATGAGGGTAATAATAGCACTTACCTCTCAGAGTTTTTGCTGAGAGGATCAAATGATACAATACTTGTAATGTTCTTTGTGAACTTTAAACCCTATAAAAGGTTAGTCATATGGTGATGATGATGATGATGATGATGATGATGATGATGATGATGATGACGATGATGATGATGATCATGATTAGCTAATGGATATCCTCTAGCTTTTGGGACAGCTAGGTGGTACAGAGGATAGAGCACCAAGCCTGAAGTCAAGAAGACTTGAGTTCAAATTCAGCCTGAACCGCTTACTAATTGTATGGCTGTAACAGCAAGGACCCCAGGATACACAGGAGGACCTGCTGTGCAGTTTCTTAGATCTGCTTTTCTAAAAGGAAAGTCACTTTTGAGGGCTCAACAACCTATTTTAATCAAGCACATGTATCATTCACTTGGTTCGGGGGAAAAGTCAGCACCTTGAACTTCAGAGAAAACACAAACAGAGAAATAAAGATCAATAGACAGGGCTTCCAACTATCTGACCATAAGCAATATATACATAGTTACCAGAGAGAGAAGCAGCAACATCTGGGTTTTCAAAGCTGAGGGAGGGCTCCTTAGTGGTTGTCCAGAGTCTCATCTGGCCAAACATTTCCAATGAGTAAGCCCCAAAACAAAACCTCACATCAGAGTATTTAGACAATTTTCAGAGTTGAGGGCAGGACCCTCCAACTCAGTGCCTCAGTAGAAATTAACAAAAGGTATTGAGGTCTATTAATGAGTGGGGAAGATTTTTAACTCTTCCCCCACCCACCATTAACTTTAAATTACCATTACAGTGACCCTGGGCAAGTCACTTAACTCTGATTACCTCAATTTTCTCATCTGTAAAATGAGTTGGAAAAGGAAATTACAAGCAACTCTAGTACCTTTGCTGAGAAAACCCCAAATGGGATCACAAGGAGTCAGATGCAACTGAAGTAACTGGACAACATCAAAATAAATAATCCATGTGCTCCACTGGTATTTGTGCAATGACAAGAGAAAGGAGGAAGGCCCTCAGAATGCTGTATGGAGCAGATCAGGGAGAATACAAGCAAGAGTCTCCCAATGTGGACAAACATGGATACACTGCAATATGCAAAAGAGGGAATGCTCATACTCACAAGATTACAGATTCATTTGAGTATGTAGGTTTAAAGAGAGGTCCTAGGAATGTTTAGGGATTTAGGATGTTTAAGATATTTTAGTATTTAATATACTTTGAAACAATCCTAATTGCTAAAAAAATTGATTTCTTTTATCAAGTCAAAATTCCTGCAAGTTCTATTGAGAATAATCTAACTCCTTTTCTGCATGACAGTCCTTCACACACGTGAAGACAGCTATCTCGTCTCCTGTAAATCTTCTCCAGGCTAAATAGTCCAGTTCTTACCTATGGCTTTCTCCAGGCATTTCATTCTCCCAGTCAAGTCAAATTCATAAGCATTTATTAAGTGCCTTCTACATTCTAGGCACCATGCTAAGTATTGATACAAAGAAGACAAAAGCTAACCCTATTCTTAAGAATATGACAATTTTTTTCTTTTTAAAAAATATTTTATTTTTTCCAATTACATGTAAAATTTTTTAAACATTTGTTTTTAAAATTTTTGAGTTCCAAATTCTCTCCTTCCTTTTCCTCCCCTCCCCTCTTCTTGAGAAGGCAAGCAATCTGATATAGGTTATACATGTGCAGTCATGCAAAATGTATTTCCATATTAGTCATTTATGAAAGAAAACACAGACAAAAAAAATCAAGAAAAAATGTTTACTTTTTTTTTTAATTTGCTTACATCTGCCTTCAGACTCTATTAGTTCTTTCTCTGGAGATAGATAGCATTTTTCATCATGAGTTCTTTGGAATTGTCTTGCATCATTGTTTTTCCGAGAATAGCTAAGTTTTCACAGATATTGTTGTGACTGTGTAGAATATTATTGTTACTGTGTACAAAGTTAAGGAGATCACAATTTAATGGATGCTCTCCTTGTGCTCTGTCTACCTTCTCTAATCTTGTACTTAGGAAGTTTACTTTTTGAACTATGTGAAGGACTTCTATGTTTATTTCTACAATATTCCATCAGATAGCCTTATATTGCCATCAGAAAGGCATTATGGTGAAGGGGTAAAGAGCTGGACTTGAAAATAGGAAGATCTCCTATACCTGACATCCACTAGGTGAGTGGTCCTGAGCAAATTTCTTAACCTCTCCATGAACTAAGCAATTCTCTATTACAACAAGTTGAGGAGATGGTGCTGACCTGCAGTGGGAGGAGTCTCCTCATTTGGGAGTTTCTTCTATGAATAAAATCACAGATTCAGTCTTTATCCTGATATTCCATACTATAAGATTCAGTCCCAAATTCTAAGTTGTCAGGTTTCTGATTTCACTGATGTATATTCTCCTTCCATTAATGCATTTACACATCTTTAGAATAGGGGTTCTTAACATAGGATCCATGGATAAATTTCCAGGGATCTATGAACTTGTATGGGAGGAAATAATGCACCATCTTTTCAATAGTTACCTTTGTAATTTTATTTCATACATTTAAAAATATTATTCTGTTGGAAATTGAAAGGATGCCCATCAATGAGGATGAGTAAACAAGATGTCATATATGATTGTGATGGAATATTATTGTGCTATAAAAAAACAAAAATGATAACAAACAAGATGATTTCAGAAAAACCTGGAAAATTTGCATGAACTGATACAAAGGGAAATGAACAGAACCAGGAGAGTGCTGTACACAGTAACAGCAATACAATACGATGATCAGCTGTGAATGACTTAGCCATTCTCAACAATATAATAACTCAAGACAATCCCAAAGGACACATGATGACGTATATACTATCTGCCTCCAGAGAAAGAACTGATATTGTTTGAATACAGACTGACACATGCTATTTTTCACTTTCTTTCTTTATTCTTTTTTTCTTTTGTTTGTCTTCTTGTACAAAATGACTAATAAGGAAATGTTTTACATGACTGCATATGTATAAGCTATATCTGATTGCTTACCATCTCAGGGAGGGGAGAAGGGATAGCAGAGAGGAGAGGAGAGAGGGGTAGAATTTGGAAATCAAAGTTTAAAAAAAAAAAGTTAAATAATTATTTTACATGTAATTGGGAAAGAAATAACATAAATTAGAAATAAATAAACAGGAGGCAGAGCCAAGATGGCGGAGTAGAAAGACACACATATGCAGGGTCTCCCCCCACAGCCCATAAAATACCTGTAGAGAGGGACTCTCAACAAATTTTGGAGCAGCAGAAGTGGAGAACAACAGAGTGGAGGAGATTTCCAGCCCAGGGTGACCTGAAAGGCCCACGGGAAACGTGGGTTGCACCAGACATGGAGCAGAGCCCAGCCCAGCTTTGGCCACACAGCACATGGCTCACGATCAGCCCCTGGGGGGCAGAATCTCCAGTCATGGAATCCCCATCCAGCAGCAGCGGGTTCGAAGATCTCTCAACCCACAAGCACCAAAGGTCAGTGATAGGGTTTTTTCAGCTGGCCAGGAAGGGAGAAGGGCCTTCCCATGGCTCCAGCAGCAGGTAGCTGCTTCAGAGGCTACATTGCAGGCATAGCAGCTGCATACATTTTTGGAGCGTAAAAACCCTGGGGGCATTGAAGAGCTGATTCTTGCCTCCACCCTGTGTGGAGGCCCTGGGCAAGCTGGTCTTTACCTCACACTGAATGGCGGCCCTGCCCATCCAGCTTACCTGAAAATCAACCCCCAGTGCTGACTTGGGAACTGGAGGCCAGGTGGCTGTGGACAGGAAACTGCTAAGATTCTGGGCACAAAAATCCCTCTCTGCATCCAGACCAGTACACACTTGATTGTGCCACATTAGAGGAACTGAGATCTCACAGATTCCCAGAGTATACCCTACTCTTGACAAAGGACCCAAAAGTCAAGTAACTGGTTGGGAAAAATGCCCAAAAAAGGGAAAAAAAATAAGACTATAGAAAGTTACTTTCTTGGTGAACAGATATCTTCTCCTATCCTTTTGGATGAGAAAGAACAATGCCTACCATCACGGAAAGACATAAAAGTCAAGGCATCTATATCCCAAACATTCAAAATAAATATTCAATGGGCTCAGGTCATGGAAGAGTTCAAAAAGGATTTTGAAAATCAAGTAAGAGAGGTGGAGGAAAAACTGGGAAGACAAATGAGAGAGATGCAAGAAAAGCATGAAAAGCAGGTCAACACCTTGCTAAAGGAGACCCAAAAAAATGCTGAAGAAAATAACACCTTGAAAAATAGGCTAACTCAATTGGCAAAAGAGGTTCAAAAAGCCAACGAGGAGAAGAATGCTTTAAAAAGCAGAATTAGCAAAAATGGAAAAGGAGGTTCAAAAGTTCACTGAAGAAAATAGTTCTTTCAAAATTACAATGGAACAGATGGAGGCTAATGACTTTATGAGAAACCAAGAAATCACAAAACAAAACTGAAAGAATGAAAAAATGGAAGATAATATGACATACCTCATTGGAAAAACAACTGACCTGGAAAATAGATCCAGGAGAGAAAATTTAAAAATTATGAGACTACCTGAAAGCCTTGATCAAGAAAAGAGCCTAGACATCATCTTTCATAAAATTATCAAGGAAAACTGCCCTGAGATTCTAGAACCAGAGGGCAAAATAAATATTGAAAGAATCCACCAATCACCTCCTCAAAGAGATCTTAAAAGAGAAACTCCTAGGAACATTGTGGCTAAATTCCAGAGTTCCCTGGTCAAGGAGAAAATATTGCACGCAGCCAGAAAGAAACAATTCAAGTATTGTGGAAATACAATCAGGCTAACACAAGATCTAGCAGCTTCTACATTAAGGGATCGAAGGGAGTGGAATATCATATTCCAGAAGTCAAAGGAACTAGGACTAAAACCAACAATCACCTACCCAGCAAAACTGAGTATAATACTTCAGGGGAAAACATGATCTTTCAATGAAATAGAGAACTTTCAAGCATTCTTGATGAAAAGACCAGAGCTGAAAAGAAAATTTGACTTTCAAACACAGGAATGAAGAGAAGCATGAAAAGGTAAACAGCAAAGAGAAGTCATAAGGGGCTTACTAAAGTTGAACTGTTTACATTCCTACATGGAAAGACAATATTTGTAACTCTTGAAACTTTTTTCAGAATCCGGGTAGTTGGTGGTATTACACACACACACACACACACACACACACACACACACACACACACAACACAACACAGAGCCAGAGAGCACAGGGTGAATTGAATAGGATGGGATCATATCTTAAAATAATGAAATTAAGCAGTGAGAGAGAACTATAGTGGGAGGAGAAAGGGAGAAATGGAATGGGGCAAATTATCTCTCATAAAAGAGGCAAGTAAAAGACTTTTCAGTGGAGGGAAAAAGAGGGGAGGTGAGAGAAAAAACATGAAGCTTACTCTCATCACATTTAACCAAAGGAAGGAATAAAATGCACACTCATTTTGGTATGAAAACCTGTCTTACAATACAGGATAGTGGAGGAGAAGGGGATAAGCAGGGTGGGGGGGGGGGATAATGGAAGGGAGGGCAGTGGGAGGAGGGAGCAATCTTGGGGAGGGATAGGATCAAAAGAAAGAATAGAAGAAATGGGGGGCAGGATAGGATGGAAGAATTATAGTTAGTCTTACACAACATGACTATTATGGAAGTCATTTGCAAAACTACACAGATATGACCTATATTGAATTGCTTGCCTTCCCAAAGGGAATGGGTGGGGAGGGAGGGATGAAGAGAAGCTGCAACTCAAAGTTTTAGGAACAGCTGTTGAGTATTGTTCTTGTAACTAGGAAATAAGAAATATAGATAATGGGGTACAGAAATTTATCTTGCCCTTCAGGACAAAAGAGAAGATGGGAATAAGGGAAGGGAGAGATGTTAGAAGGGAGGACAAATTGGTGATAGGGGTAATTAGGTAGGGGTGGGGGAGAAGAGAAATGAGGAGAAAATTTAGAACCCCAAATTTTGTGGAAATCAATGTTGAAAACTTAAATAAATAAATTTAAATACAAAAAAAAGAATAAAACTAATCAAAACAAAATTGGCCATCAAAAAAAGAGAAATAAATAAACAAATTAGAAAATAAAATAAATTAGAAAAAAATAAAATTATTGTTGTGTGACAAGGTCCATAGGCTTCACCAGACTTGCAAATGGGTCCATGACACAATAAAAGATTATGAACCTCTGCTAGCAGATAGTAATTCATAAACTGCTTTGGAGGGGAAAAAAGTCATCTCCCAGTAGACATTTGTCTGATGAGAAACTGAGCTAGGCTGGTCCTCCAAAGACAGTTCTGTTGCTAGGCCCTTCTTCAAAATTTTACCAGCTTCCCAGAATTTTCTAGAATTTGTCCACCACTCCTACAACCTTCAAGGACTCACAGTATGCTTTATAAAAACCCAATCTGAAACTCTTAACCTACAAAATAAAAAAATCAAGGGGTAATTACTTCTTTTAGATGACAGAAGGTTTCCTAGCATATTTAAAACAAAGGACAAACACAGATGACTATGTTTACAGACCACGAATAGGGTTTTGAAGGCAGAGAAACCTAGAGCCAAAGCATAAAATATTTAGGAACTGTGGCAATAGAGATGAACATAACATGCCCCAGAAACTATGTAAATTGGAAAAAGTGAATACAGTTTGCAAATATTTGACTGACAAGCCACTTTTCAGGAGAACAGCTGTTGGATAGAGTGCTGATGGGAGTCACATGCCCAGATTTTCTCCGAGGACAGAAGAGATGGATGCCCCAAGAGATTTAATACAAGCAGCCTTCCCTGGTGCAGACCAATGGGTCAAAATAACATTCTTTGATGTATTCTGAAGACTTAGTTTGTGCAAAAAGCCTGGATTAGTGCTAGCTACACTTTTTCAAAATGGAGACACTTCTCAAAGTGCTTTCATTCAATCCATCAACAAATACATATTGAGGATCTGTGAAAGTCAACCCTGGGCTAGGCACTTTAGGGGATTTGATAATTCATTTCAGTGTAACAACCCTTTATTAAGCATTCACTAAAAGGTGGAGAGTTCTGCTAGGCACAGAGGGGGTAGGTAGTAGAAAAGGGTGTGCAGAGAAGGAATACAAACCTTGCCTTCACATAGTTGACAGCTTAGAAAGCACTACGACATAAAATAGGATGCAAAATAAGTTATATCTACACAAAAGTATTAAAAATTAGGTTCTATTTGAGGTCTTTAGAAGGAAAAAAGAATAGGAGTATAGACCTAGAACTGGAACATTAGAGGCCATCCAATCCCCTTTTTTTTACAGATGAAGAAACTGAGTCCCAGGATAATGAGAATCAGGAATGGGATTTGAACTAAGGTCCTCTTGCTCTGGAGACAGAAGTCTCTCCAATATTACACTGATCCCCTACCTAAACATCAGAAAAACAAAGTTGTTTATCCAAGGTCTCTTAAGTAGACTCATAAATCTAAAACTGGCTACCAAAATCAGTCCTCTTTCTACTGTAGTATGATGCTTTTCCATCATGATGTACTGATCAGAAAAGTCTTTATAAGGGATTTGAGCTGACGTTTAAAGGGTAGATGGGAAGTATTTCGACAAGCAAAAGATGAAATTTCAGAAATTTCAGGAATAGTGGGAATAGTCATTGTTAGGGGAAAAACAGGAAACTGGAAGATGTATATGTGGGATGACCTGGGTTTGAATCTTGCCTCTCTTACTCAATGACCTTAGGCAAGTCACTCTGTGACTGGGTCAAGCTATCCTCCATGGCATTCAGGTTTCTTATCTGTAAAATGATGGAGGTGGACTAGATGACATCTCAAATCCCTTCCAACCCTATGATTTTATGATCTGAAAGATAAGGCAGTACACGTTGTTGAAGGGTATTGAATGCCAGAACAAGCAACCGGTTTCATACACAATAGGAAACCATTAAATGGTTTTGATCAGGAGGATGATAAGATCAGATCTGTGAGTAAAGACTGGATAAGTCAGAAGGGGGAAGAGTGTGAAGGTTGGGAGAGAGCATGCTGATAAATGTTTAACAATCATCCCTTTGGGGAGGAAATGTACACAGGAGCCACTTTTAAATTTAATATGTGTTGTTAACACGTTCTTAAGTCTAATAAATCAACAAAACAATAAATCAAATTTTGATGTGTAGTTTTTGCTGATTTCCAAATTGTTAATGCTCACACTGAAAATTTAACTATGGGTCTTGTGAGAAACGGATAAAATTGACTCTAACATACCCCCACAGGTAGGACGGTTAGAAGCCCATTCAATTCAGTTAACTTCAAGAAGCATTTACTAAGTGTACATGGTATGTTGGGCATTGGGAAAATGATGAGAATGAAATATCTCTGCCCTCAAGGAGTTCATCTTCTGGACTGGAAAGACACCAATGAGAATCTGTGCTAAGGATGATAGGCATAGGAATGGAGAGCAGGGTAAGAATATGGGAGGTGTTGCAGTGTAGGAGTGAAAATAACTGGGCTTCCCAGCCAGCCGGAGAGGTGAGTTAAGAGAAAGGGAAAAACCAAAATGGCATCAAGGTTTGCTACAATGGGGACTGATTGAATGATGTCACATATGTATGGCTGGTCATTGTCAGCTCTGGGTTTACAACTTGCAAACTAAGCCATCTGCATCACAGATGCAATGAGAAAAATGGTGAATTTTAAGGTTCTAATTAGGTTAATCAGTAAGAGTAACTTCTAGGGATATAGATGTAAAATTAGGATTATTAGGACTGGTAGGGGATGATCTTACTCATGTAAAGGTCTGCATATGAAGGCTCCAGGGATGTGACTGAACAGACAAAAGGGGAATTGCATCAACCCACATTTGCATTAAACCCACATCTTATGGGTAATGAAAAAAAACACCTAAAAATAAATTAGTGCTGTACTAGATTGGAAACTTTGTGAGGATTGGAGCTGTATTTTATCTATCCTTACTCTACATACAGAACTTGCTTAATGTGTCTATGTTGGGCCATGACCTCAGAAAACTGATGAAGCTGACACCCAACTCTTGGCAGAGAGGTTATGGACTAGAAACTAGTTTTTTTAGAAAAAGGGTTTTTTGTGTGTCTAAATCTGTATTTTCAACAGTATGAAGAATTCATTCACTGAGTCAGACTGATAATTAGTTTGTAACACAGCTGTAAGAAGCTATGTTGAGAGGATAAGTGACCTTGGTCTCACAGCTAGTATATCAAAGGCAGACCTCCTCCAAGTCTAACTAACTCCAAGGATGGTCCTCAATCCACTACCCCACATAGTCTCTCTAAAATATGCAGATGGCCCTCTTATATTTGGTGTGCTTTGGGTTAGATACCTAGGTCCATCTACTGCTTTCCCCCTTTCTGCCACAGTCACCCCTTCTGCTGACTCCTTAGATGGTGGTCCTCCCAGGAATTCAGTGTGGTCAAATCCTAATTTTATATTTGGGAAACAATTTAAATATAATCCAGCAAACAAAATGTGCAGTGTGCTTTGTTCTGATGGGGGAAACACAAACCCTGAGTCTGTGAAGTAAGGGGACAGCTTTGATTTGGTAGCCTAGAAGGCTGCCAAGCAGGTGGATATTTGGTGAGTGAGAAATGACCCCTCTCAAGGGATGAAGATTAAAGCCTAGAATGGTGATGATTGAAATTGTCTAATGAGCTCTCAGAGGAGGGCCCCAGTTATTATCTCCCTCTTTGAGTTCCGTGTCATAGATGAGCCTTCATACATTCCTGTGGTATCCCTAGAGAAAAGTTGCTAACGGGAAATTCAGTATTATTTGGAATCCACTTGCTTCATGAATGAAAAGTCTGGTCTCAGATGTGAATTCTGCTCTGGGAGGTTTCCTCTGTTTTCCTGGTGATTTCATTTTAAACATATTGTGCAAAAACAAAACAAGGTCATGTGCTAAATAACTGAAATGACCCATCTTGGTTCCCATAGAAAGATGGGGAAGCATGTGTCTCCTTGATGGAAGCAGCAGGGAGAGACCAGGAGTGAATTAAGCTATACATACTATCAGATAATGATACTATCTGTTGGCTTTGTTTGCCTTTTTTTCCTTGTTTCAAGAGAATACTTTAATGAGAGGAGGGTATAGCTGGAAAAGAAGTGATGTTTAGAAAAGGGAATCAGTAAAACACTTTTAAAACATTTGGCATGGAAATATGGCTTTTCCAAGGTGACATAAAATGTGAGGAGACACAGGATTTATTCAGGATCCCTGAAGGCATCAATGACCATGACATCTGGTCCCTGATCCTGTGATACTTTCCTTCCCTACACAGACCTTGTACTCTTAGCACCTTTAGTTAGAGCCAATCTGCTTAATAGGCAGAAGCTGTTTTTGCCTCAATGGGGTCACAAAGTCCTGGACTATGACAGGAGGAAGGGACTCTTAACCTCTTCTGTGCTTGCCTCTAAAAGTCAATCTATAAACATTTATTAAGCACCTGTGTTCCAGGCATTGTGCTAAGCACTGGGGATACAAAAAGAGGGAGAAGGAAGTACCTGCCCTCAAGGAGCTCCAAATCTAAACAGGGAGACAAGTAAACAAGTACAAACAAGTGCTTGCTCTCTCTTCCCCCCCTTCTCTCTCTCTGCCTCTCTTTCTCTCTCTGTACATATGTGTATGTATATGATAAATAAGAAATAATTAACAGAGGGAAGGCACTAGAACTCAGAGGGGTAGGGAAAGGCTTGCTGTACAAGATGGTATTTGAGTTGAGATTTCAAGGAAGCCAGGGCAGTAGGAAGGCAAAGTTAAGGAGGGAGAGCATTCCAGCATTCCTGGGGAAAAGCCAGAGAAAATTCCTGGATCAGAGAGATGAAGCATCTTGCTTGTGTAATAGACAGGCCAGTGCCACTGGAAATGACCTGAGCTAGTGACCTTTCTCCCTTCTTCCTGCCACAGTCCAGGGGGCTTGTGACCAGCTTCAGGCAAAGCCAGTTTCTGTCCATTTAGGTCATTTATAAAGTCCAGGATCAAAGAACCTTGGAGATCATTTAGTCCAATCCCTTCATTTTACTGACCAGGAAATGAAGTCTTGTCCAGCTCTAACATTCTAGAAATTGCTGGTAGTTTTAAGAGGCTATCACTACTGTTGATGTCTCTTTTCATTAACTAAGCCTCCTCTAGCTTATTAGAGAGTTTCTTAATTAGCTAAAGGAAGAGAGCAAGATGTTTTGCAAAATATGAGAAATTTTTGTTTTGCAAAAATATGAGAATTTTAGAAAAGAAAATTTCTGGATTAGGGAAAGGGGAGGAAGAAGCTACTAAAGTGGTAGCTGCTGCCTAGACAAATTGAAAATGGGTTCAATATTACACAGAACATGGAAGCAATCTGCTCCAGGAGAGCCTCTGGCTACCTCCCACCCTCCATCAGATAAAAGGATCCCCTTGAACCAAGCAAGCATAGTGTATCCCTAAAAGAGAGATGCCTTCAGTTCTGATTCCCTCTCTCTCCAAAGTTCTCTCCAACTCTCAGAGTTCATAACTCGACCCTGGTGGCACAGGCTGCCCAATGCCTCAGGACCCTGGGTGGCCTAGGACAGGGCACAGTTTTGATGACGTCCAGAAACTCCCAGTCCCTGCCCACTGAAGCAGTAAACTATCAATAGCCAACTTCAGCTGAATGCCAGCCCAGGGAAAGAGCCAGCCCACCAAGCCATGAAACCCAGAACTACAGCTGTCAAAGCAGATAAGGAAGCTGGAATCCCAGAGTTGGGAAGGACCTCCCAGATCAGCTAGTCTGACCCCCACATACCTATGTCATCCAGCCTTTACAGTGAAGGTTCTTAACCTGGGGTCCCTGAACCTGGCTGGGTTTTAAAAAATAGATATACTTTGATAACTATTTCTATATGATTGGGTTTCTTTGCAATCCTCTGTATTTTATTTTATGCATAAAAACATGATTCTGAGAAGGGGTCCATAGGCTTCACCAGACTGCCCAAAGGGTCTGTGACACACACACAAAAAGCTAAGATTTCTTGTCTTACATACTACTGTTCCTCCTCACTAGCCCTTCCCCTTCTCCTTTAAATATATTTTGTCTTCTTATATGGATTTGGGCTGACTTTATCACAGTATAATGTAATCTTCTTGAAGATGGGACTGTTTTCACCTGTGTCTTTGTGTCCCTAGGACCAAGTGTGGGGCCTTGCACAAAGTGAATGATCAATAACAAATGCTTGTTGATTTGAATTGAATGGGCATCTCACTACCAAATAAATTAGGAATCTCACTACCATAGAGATCAGACAATTCTGCTCTAAGTCAATTCCAGTGGTTAGAAAGTTCTTTCTGCTGCATGACTCAGTAGAAAGGACATTGATCTAAGAGGAGAGAGAGACAGAGAGACAGAGAGACAGAGAGACAGAGACAGAGAGACAGACAGACACAGAGAGATAGAGAGGGAGAGACAGAGACAGAGAGAGACAGAGAGACAGAGAGAGGGGGGACAGAGAGAGAGAGAGAAAGAGAGTGAGAGAGGGAGAAAGAGAGAGAGAGAGAGAGAGAGAGAGAGAGAGGGAAAGAGAGAGAGGGAGAGAGAGAGCTGGCCTTTGGTCTGAGACCACTTTGCCACTCTGTGACCTTGGGCAAATTACTTAGCCTCCATGGGACTCAGTTTCCTCATCTGTAAAATGAATTGATTAGACAAGATGATCTAAGGAGTCTTCCAGTTCTGATACTGTACAATTTCTCTATTGAACCAAAGCCCTATCTCCCTGTAACCTCCATCCATTGGTCTTTGTTCTGTCTTCTGGGATGACACAGAAGAAGTTCACTCTTGTCATCATGACAGTGCTTTAAATATTTAAGGACAGCTATTACTTTCCCCATAAGTTTTCATGCCTCTAAGATAAACATTCTCACCTCCTTCTGACATTCTTCATGTCATATATTTTCTACATCAATCAATTAATTCTATATTAATTGATTATTATGAAGGCACTTTGCTAGGTACTGGGAATACAAAAACAGAAGTGAAACAGCTCCTGCCCTCCAGGAATTTGTACTCTATCCAGAGAGATAAGATTTACACATATAAGAATATATAATATGTATATTCACATATGCACATATATCTGTTTTAGAGAGAGGACACTTGTCCTTGGGGGAGCAGGAAAGTTTTCCTTAAAAGAGGATGCTTAAGTCAAGTTTTGTATGAAACAAGGGATTCTTCAAGGCAGTGGGGAGGAGGGAGTGCATTCCAGGTATGGAGGACAATCATCCTGGTCACAATCCACAGAAACACATCACACCAATGGCAGAGACCTTAGCTTCTTTGTCTCCAAATTCCCAGGGTGCTTGCCAACAGTATAGCAAGTTAAAGGGGACCAAGAAGGCATCCTGGAGACTACTTATGAATAGAAAAGCATAGATATATAAACCCAAGTAGGAAGAAGGTGGGAGAGGGATGTGGGTGGCTTAAAAAAAATTTCATTCTCCCATAATTTGGGATTATAGATTTAGAGGTGAAATTATACATTTAGAAGTGAAAGGGAACTTAGAGCCTGTCTAGGTCAAATCCCTCATTTTACAGATGAGGCAACTGAGGCCTAAAGATGATGTAATGACTTGCCTGAGGTAAGGTCGCATTAGTAGAGAATGACAGCCCCGGTATTTGAAACCCTCCAAAACATGGAACAAGAGGATTCATGGGAGGAAAACACAAATTAAATTGTACTTGGAGGATACCATGGAATCTGAGCTTTGGAACCATATTATTTTTGGATCATAATAACCATTTACATTTGAGTTATAATGAAAATAGAAATGATAATAGTAACTGACATTTATATCCTGCATTAGAGTTTCAAAGCACTTTATATACATTACATCATTTGAACACTTTACAAAGCACTTTCAAATACATTATTGTCCTAGGGTAAAATCCAACCCCCTGACTTAAAAGTCAACTTCATCTGCCTTCCCAAGCTTATTTTTTTTTTAGTGTAATATATTTTATTTTCCTCCAAATTACATATTAAAACAATTTTTAACATTTTTAATATAAAGTTTTAAGTTCCAAATTCTATCCCTTCCTCTGTTTCTCCCCTCTCCCCTCTCTGAGATGGTAAGTAGTCAGATATAGGCTTATTCTGCATCACACTTCTCTTCAAGATCTTTACCTTCCAAGCAAACTTGCTACCTGATTTTCCTAGAACTCCAGCATTCCATCCCTAGTGTCTGAGCCTTTGTAAAGTGTCCCCCAAGTTTGGAATGCCCTCCCTCCACAGCCCCACCTCTTAGCATGACTGGTGTTCTAGGTATAGTTCAGGGGTTGCTCTCTGTGAGAAGCTTTCTTTGATCTCCCCCCATCCCCCCATGTGTCAATATTTCCTCCCTCTTCAAATTACCTTTTAGTTGCTTATGGAAGGCAATGAGAACAGTGGATAGAGAACTCCCTTGGAGCTAGGAAGACCTGGGTTCAAATCCTGCCTTATCTAGATGAGAATCAGACTACTTTCTCCCATCATACTCCCATTTGGTACCATTTTTATACCCATTTTATGTATAGTCTCCACTATTAGAATATAAGCTCTCTGAAGGCAGGACCTTGTTTGTTTTCACAGGCATCCTTATTGATTAGCATAGTCCCTGGCACATAGTATGCACTTAAATGCTTTGTTTGTGCCTAGCATGTGTCTGACATATACCAGCTGTATAACTGTATTCAAGTCATTTAATGCCTCAGTTTCTCAAGCTACTCTTTAGAACTATGATTCAGATACATTACCAATTGTCATTAGTGGAGGGAGTTTCCTAACTGGGAGTTCCCCCGCATTGATGGAACCACAGGTCCAGAACGACCAAAATAGATGCTATATTCTCCAGTAGACTATTGGGTCATGAATTTATCATGTAAGACAAGGACTATATAGTTATTGTTTTCATGTCCCTAGTTCCTAGCATATCGCCTAGCACAAAGACCTTAACTGTTCATTGAATTTTAGAGTAACTCCATGTAACAGGAATTATTATTCCCCACCTCCTTTATCAGGGGAGGAAAAGAGGCTCCAAAATGCTAAGTGATTTTTTCCAAGGTCACTTGGCTTGGATGTAACAGAGTTGTGACTAGAACTCATGTCTTTTATCATCTAGTTCAATGGACTCTAAACTGGATAGTTATGGCTATTTACCAATCAAAGGTTGAGATGAATCCTACCCTTCTCACTAGAGCAAGTTATAGGGTTTATCTCTAACATAATTACAGCCAACGTTACTCTCCAATATTCCCCCACTGAACAAGTGACCACACATCTCCTTCTGAGATAGGATTGTACAGATGCTAGTAGGAAAATGGCAAACTCCCTATCCTGCCCTCCCATCATCTTGTTGCTATAACAGACACTTGCCCCTTTGTGGGTGTCCTCTAGTTTGGGGCAGAGGCTGGTCAATAAGAACCCCTTCCTCCCTTCATCTAGGGTAGGACAGAGTCTCTCAGGGTGAGTAGAAATGGACTGTTTTTCACAGATTGGATTGTCTCATTACTTTGTCTTCCCTCACCTCCCCCAAGCCATCTCTGCTTCAAATTTCCCTATTACTATTGAGGGAAGCGCTTTCTTTCCACTCCCCCTGGTTCACTAGCTTAGCATCATTTTCCACTCCTCATTCTCTCTGACCCCTACATAACCAATCAGTTTTCAGATCTTGCCATTTCTACCTCTACAACTCTCACATAGATCCCCTTCTCTTTCTTCATGCAGCTACCACCTTAGTTCAGGTCCTTATCACTCTCATCTGGATTACAGTAATAGCTTTTGAATTCTCTCCCTGCCTCAAGTCTCACTCTACTCCTATCACACAACCACTAAAAGTATTTTCCTAAAGCTCATGTCTTACCATGGCATTCTCCTACTCAATAAACTCCAGTAGCTTCCTACTGACTCTAGGATCAAATATCATTTCATCTATACTTCATTCTTCTAAGATTCCTATTTTTGTGTAAGTTGTATAATGTCTGTAATATTTGCTGCAGTCATACATTATATAATATAAGTGAGTAAACAGATGAGTATTGTAAATGACTTGTTATTTAAAATTGTGGGTGTGCTAAAAAATATTTAACTAATAGGACTATACAATCAAAAAAGTTTAAATGGCATTGATCAAGTCCAATCAGTGTACTTTCTACTATTCCATGTTTCCTCTCATGGTTTGGGGATTTGTCCAGGGGGTCAGGAGGAGGAATACATCATAAATGGGAAGGAAAACACTCTGGGTAGGGAGTCATGAGATGTGAATTCTCTCCCTGATTTTGTCGCTCATTCCTTGATCACACTGGTAATGGAAAAGATTATCTTGGGCTCTGTTCATGGACTTTGGGGTCTGTCAATATCTTGGCTCTGGGCTAAGGAGCAGGGGCTCAGGTTTAAATCTTACTCAGTCCTTTGATCTTCCTTGCCTAGATGATGAAACATTTAATGAGAAAGATGTCACTTTTTTTTCTGGAGGTCTTTAGATTATAGTGGAATGCTTGACTGCATGAACCAAAACAGCAGGGGAGAGGAATGGGAACAGGAAAAGAGAAATACCAGGAAGCTGCTTATGAACCATTTCATTTGGTTGTTGGGGAGAAAGAGGAGCTAAATCTTAGCTCCCTGGCAGCTGATGGGGAATGGATTGGATGAGCTTGGAGTACTCAAGTGATTTTCCACTGATGCTGGTGGAGTAGGGAAGGATACTTCTTGAGTGTTCTCTAGAGGACCATTAGTTACCTAGATACAGACCTCACCTTATTTGTTATTCTTTTCCCATCCATCTAGTTGAGCCTTTTGTACATGGAGTGCTTAAAGAGAAACATCTTATGTACATCCTGACTATTGAATACTGTCACTCACTCTAAAAATCACTGCCCCTTTGGCTAGGATGGAGTCTGGAGATCAGTGAACACAACATGGTAGGGACATATGGTCATACCAGTCTGTGCTTTTAAATTAAGTTTCAACTCATCATCTTTAATGATTCCCTGCTGTCTACAGGGAAACAAACATCCAAAATTCTCATTCTGGCATTAGAAACCCTGAACCATCCAGCCAGATTCTACCTCCTCAGCTTTGTCTCCCACTAAGCCCCCACTGATGGCCTATGTTCCAGCTAGGCTAGTTTCTACCCTTTCCCCTGAATTTACTGTGTTCTTTCCTGACTCCAGACTTGCTTGTGGTATTTGCCTGGTCCAGAATGTCTTTCTTTCTCTCGGTCTATCCAAAAAATCTTCAGTAGCTCCCTTACTAACTATAGAATAAAGGTGAAACACCTTTATTTGGCATTCAAGGCTTTTTATAATCTGGCATTACTTTACCTCTCCAGCCTTATCCCTTGCAATTTATGGTCCAGTCAAAATAGACTACACTCAATTCCTATGTTTTTGCTTCATTTGCTTCCACTCTTCCTTATGCCCAGAGCATCTTCTCCCACTTCTCATTTGCTGAATTTATAATGATATTCTAAATTCTAGCTCAAAGGCCAACTCTTCTAGAAAGCTTTTCCTGATCCCCTTGGTAATGACCTTTCTCTCCATTTCCCACCCCTCCTCCATCAAATAACATTTTGTTCCATATCTTTCTATTCAATATTCCAGATTTGTTTTTCAAAAATCTTTTTAAGAAATTAACAAGCATTTATTTTTTCTACTTCCTAACTTCCTTCAGCTGGGGGAAAAATCCTTAAAACAAGTATACATAGTCAAGCAAAACAGATTTCTGCATTAGTCATGTCCAAAAATTATATATCAGATACTTTTATGCATTATAGTTCTTTGTATAACTGTCAGCTCTGTACTAGATTGGAAACTCTGTGAGGGAAGGAACTGTATCTTATCGAAACTCCTTAGTCTACATATAGTACATGCTTAATACATGTTTGTTGGCTCATGACATCGGAAGACTGATGAAGCATGCCACCCCCTCTTGGCAGAGAGGTGACAGACTAGATGTATAGAATGAGCTTCTGGATACTGCCAAAGTGTTGTTTTGTTTGGCTTGAGTATTTGTTAAAAGGGAGGCTAACGTTCTATTTGAGAAAAGATGAGGTAGTAAGTATATGAAAAAGAAAGAAAAGAGAGGTAATAAGATAGTTTTTAAATGCATAAAAAACCAAAAAGTCTCAGAAGGTGACAAAAACAGGGACATTCTGTTACTACCGTGCTTGTTAACTTGATTTAAAGATGATGAAACATAGTCTCCAATAAGTGAATTAATTTGCCCTGTGTGAATTCACCCAGCTGGTGAGAAGGAGGATGGGAATCTAGGTTTGGCGCCTTGACTACTCTTTCTACTACAGCGGACATAAACAACATTCCACCTTTTCATGCAGTCATCACTCTTATTTTCCACTTACCTGAAGCCCAAAGAAAGCCATTATGATGGAGTTAATTGTCCCCAAGATACCCTCAGGATCAAAGGGCTGTGTTGTCTTGTAGAGTTCCTGAAACACAGGAGGGAATTGTTTACATCTGGAACAGGAAAGGAATTGACTTTTCAGTGAAAGCTTGCCTGACCTCCACTTTCTTTCTCCAGGAACACACAAACTGGTGATCCCTTTAGCAAACAGTTTCCCTCTCTGCCTCCCCTCAAATCATCCAATAGAGGAGGCAGCTGCCCTCCCAAAGCAATTGCCAGTTTCCTCATTTCCTCTGACAAAGGCTTTCAGCACAGCAGGATCTTAACCAGGAAGATAACCTCTCTGCCCCCAGCAGAAGGCAGGGGCAGGCACTAACTTCAGTTAGGGCCAAGATAATCCAGGATGAAGAAAAGTCAGTTGGCAGTAGGAGGATGTTGATATGAAAGGGATCACCACTGGCACATTAATGCAAACAGGGCCCACCCTTGAGGATACTGAATCAAGACTCCTTGACCTTGGGGTTCTTATAGTACTACTCTGTCACTAGGCTTCTGTGGAAACTGACATGGCTTCAGACACTACATCCTTGCCCTCAAGGGTCTCTCCATATGGTCTCATCTGACCTTTCCAACCTTATATCCCATTACTTCTGCCACACAAAACCATCTCTCCCATCAGGCCAGTCTCCCCATTGCATGGAATGCTCCCTCCAAGCCTTTGTTTGTATGGTACTATTTCTCTGTTGGAATTCGATACTTTTCTCCTCTCTACCTTCAAATCCTCTGACTCTTATGTCCCATATGACCTTAGTCACTTTAGGTAAGACATCCTTAGTTTTCTCATCTATAAAATGAAAGGATTAGACCAGAGGACCTCTGAGGTCCCTTCTTGTTCTGCAGCTATGATCTCCTAACTGCTACAATCTCACCTCCGCCATGGAGCCTACCCTGATGATTCCAGCCCATAATGAACTGTCAGTCCTCTGAATTCTGAAACTATCATCTGTTCTACTTATATTTCATTTTATCATAGGCTGCCTCATGTTATCTCATATATTATTATTTAATAAAAGTTATTTTACTTGTTATGTGCATCTTATGAGTTCATATTACAGAATGCCATTTTACTAGATTATACTTTCCTTTTGAGAGCTTCATGTTTTATGTTTCTCTGTATCCTTACAGCACTAGCACTGGGAGAAGGCTGGGCACCCTAGTAGGGTCTCAATATACTCAGGGTATTTTGTGAGTATGTGGATTTTTAAAATTTATGTATAAGTCTCAGGGATAGAGGGAGCATCCTAGGTAAATGTAAACATGCATAGGGAGTAAAGTTGTGGAGACTATTCAGGCATTCATGAGCAGTCTGGTTTGACTTGAGCATAGGGCATAAGAAAGGGGCAGAGGGGTAGTTAAGTATCACAGGGGACAAAGTGCTAGGCCTGGAATCATGAAGACCTAAGTTCAAATCCACCCTCAGATGCTTACTAGCTCTATGATCCTGGGCAAGTCACTCAACCTTTATCTGCCTCCCTTTCCTCATCTGAAAAATTGGAATAACATAGCTTCTAACTCCCAGGGCGATTGTGGAGATAAAATAAGATAATAATTATAAAGCACTTAGCAAAGCACCTGGCACATAGTAAATGATATATAAATATTACCTTTTATTATTACTAAGTACATATACTACTTCATCTAATCCACACAGCAACCTCGTAAAGCAGCAACTATGGTCATTATTATCCCTATTTAACAAATGAAGAAACTGACGACCATAGAGATTAACTGACACCTGCTAAGAGGAAAGATGTTTGGAGGACCAAATCATAAAAAAAAAAAAAATTCCTAAAATTTCAGACTCAGAAATTTGGATTTTAAAGTCAATGGGAATCCATTGGGTCATTTAGAGTAGCAAAGGGGAGGGGAGTGTGATGAGACAGCATGAATGAGTGGAGAGAGTGTTGGTCCTGGAGTAAGGAAGACTTGGATTTGTAGTTGTGTCATTTTAGGCACACCACTCAACTCTTTGGACCTTGGTTACCTTATCAGTAAAATAAGGAAATTAAGCTCAGTGATCTCTAAGGTCCCTTCCAGCACTAAATCTGTAATCCTGTGAGCCTAAAATCAGAGTTGAGCTTTAGGCAAATTAATTTGGCAACAATGGGTCAAATGAATGAGAGAAGTAAGGAACTGAAGGGAGACCAGTAAGAAGACAACTGGTGGATTTCATGTGAATGGGATTAAATTAAGGGAAGGGCAGAGAGAATGCAAAGAAACCACAGTAACTGCAGAAGGCGAGCAGGGTACTGCTAGGGAGGATAAGGTGGGAAGGCACTGGGAGAAGCCAGGCTTGAGAGGAGCCTACCCAGAAAGCCCCCAAGGAGAGGAAGCCTGCCATCTGGCAATTTCTTAGTTTAACAAAATCTTTTTTGCTAACCTCAGGTGTTTTAAGCACCGCTCTCCATTTCAACACTAGTTTCTGTCTTGGCGTTGTCTCCCGATGTCATGCTAGATATCAGCAACACTGCCATGAAATCTCCCCATTAGCATTCTGGAGCTACCTCTGCTGTGATATCCTCTCTAAGTACCTAGTATTGTCATGGAGTTTCTCTTCCTTTGTATCTGCCGATACTTTCAAGTATTCTGTATTTCTGATGCTGTTAGTGGGTGCTTCCTTCTATCCTTCTATCCTTAATTATTAAATGTTTCATCAGATCATAGGATGTTGGAGCTGAGAGGAGCCCACCCCTCTCATTTTACAGATGAGGAAACTGAGGTGAGGCCCAGGGAGGTGAAGTGGTTTGCACATGGTTATTCAGCAGCAAGTGATAGAGCAGAGATTTGAACCCAAGTGTATAGATTCGAAATCCAGTTCTCTTTCTACTAAACTAAGACTGCCATCTTAATGATACAATAAATTCCCTTTTGCTTTCTTTGAATAGAAATTTGAAGGGTGGTCCTTCCCACACTAAGATTCAGTTCTTATTCGTGCAAATTGCTTAACCATCTTCCCAACTTTGTTTGGGTTAGTATTTATTTGGGAGAGAGGGAAAGAGATCTTAGAATTGAGAATTGGAAGAGACCTTAAAAATTTGATCTTAAGTGCTACTCCAGGACTTCTTAACTTCTGTGTGTGTGTGTGTGTGTGTGTGTGTGTGTGTGTGTGTGTGTGTGTGTGTGTGTGTGTGATGGATGCCTTTCTCAGTGTCTAGAGAAGTCCGTGGACCTTTTCTCAGAATCATGTTTTTAATGGATTTAATTAAAATTAAATGTACAAGATTACAGAGGAGACCAATTATACTGAAATAAAAATGTAACTTTTTTCCATCCAAATTTATAGACCCTTAGAAACTTGTGCAAAGATCCCCAATTAAGGACCTATGATATAGTCCAGGCCCCTTTATTTCACATGAAGCATCTGAGTCTCTGAAAGGATAATTGACTTGTCCAAGGTGATATAAATAGCAGGGTTAGGTTTTGAACTTGTATCCCTTGGCTCCAAACCCAAAACTCTTCAGTATTTGGAGCCAAGTGAGGATCTCATTCTCTCAGAGTGAAATTTCCCCATAGACTACGTTTCTAAAAATTACCTTGCAAGATGGGAAACGATACAGATGATTTTCTCCGAGAATCCACTTGTCAATGTATGCTGCTGCTCCGCCTGTACAGTTGAAGTATTTTCCATCATCTCCTATCCCTCCAGGGCCCAGGTAGCCTCTGCAGAAATTAAACATACAATTCACTCTTCCCTCCCTCAACCTTTCCATCTCCAAAATGGGTAGACCCTTTCTTTCTAATGGTCATACATTCTCTCTTCCTCTTCAAACTTCATCACTTCTAATGTGGACTGCCACATGACCTTTGCCATTCTTACCAATCTTAGCTCCAGAATGGACAGGGCTTCCCAATCAGCTAACACTAATTTCCTCAGATTCCCTGCCAATACCCATCTCTCTGCCTTTTCTCATGACTCATAGATTAGAGGATGTTAGAACTGAAAGGAGCTTTACAGATATCTGATCCAATCTCCTTACTTTACAGATGAGGAAACTGAGACTGATTGATTATTCATGAACCATCTAATTCACATGGGGCTATACTGTGTAACTTACAGAAAACACCTCCAAGAATGTTTCTCTGATTAGCCCCATCTAGTTAATTACTCCCTAAATCTGAATCTCATCACCATCTATAGATTTGGTTTACATCACTGCCATTGATTTACACTGATTATTATGTTTCTTTGTAGGTGTTCTAATCCTTATGTGGTTGTGTAATCATAATAATAACTGATATTTTAAATTGAATTTTAAAATTTCAAGACATTTTTCCATATGTTTTCTCATTTCAACCCCACAATAACTTTGGGAGCTAGGTACTGAAGGTATTATTGTCTATGTTGTATGGATGAAGAAAGAGAGGTTAAGCGGCTTGCCCACAGTGAAACAGCCAATAGGTGCCCGATTGAAGCCAGGTCTTTCTGAATCCAAGTCTAGCCCTCCACACAGTGCTGTGCATCCTCTCCCTACAGAGAGGTAGCAGCCTGAGCATTGCACCTGTGGTCAGAAGTCTTATGTCCAAGTCTCAATTTTACCAGTGACTTGCTATATGCCTCCAGTCATGCTTCACTCTCTGCATTTGCCACCATGTTCCAACTTCATTCTCCCTCTGCCCTATGACCTCTTCTCCCCCTTAATGAGAACCTCCATTTTTAGGAAAGATCCAGACTAAACATTCTTCATTCTCCAGACTTTGATACCATCTTCCCATCTGGGGCACCCCTCCTCTTCCCCTTTAATTCCCTTTTATGTATTATCTTCCCCCTTTAGAATATAAATTGCTTAGGGGGTAAGGGATGTCTTTCTTATGCTTTATATTTGTATCTCCAGCATTTAGCACAGCGCCTAGTACACAGTAAGTGCTTCTAAGTGCTTTTTTTACTTGACTGACAATTTTGAGCAACTCTCTTAGCCTCAGTTTCCTCATTTGTAAAAACCGGGATATTAAAACCTGTTCTACTTACCTTGTAGGGTTATTGTGGGATTAACTGAAATTCAATTATTAATGTAAAGCTCTTTGTAACTGAAAAGCACTGTAGAAATGGAATAGGTCATTAACTGTGCCTTTTTCATTTTTTCTGCTTGATTGTAAATTCCCCAAGGTTGTAGTCCACACAATTCCTCTAGATTCAGCCCCCTTTCCAATAGTATTGAACACTGTAATTTAATATTTTGTGAGCTGATTGATGGCTTTGATGAATTAGAAGTAATAATGATGATACCCTCCTCTCTAATCAGCTCTCCTCAAAATAGATACCAATAAACTCCGAGTAAAAGAGAAAAGGAGAAAAAGTAGACAGACAAAGGCAGAGAGATATAGGTGCTGAAGATCTAGAGATGTGTGAGAGAGAGACATCCAAAGTTAATAGCAAAAAGAGATCAGGGAAAGGGAGGAAAAGTAGCATAATACCTCTCTTGTGTCATTCTGATGTCAGGTCCAAGAGGGAAGAAATTACTTGGTGTCTTAGATAAATTGCTTCTGCTCTTAACATTGTATATATTCTCAGTTACATATCCACCACAGCAGTCACTTGTGCTGTTAGTTGGGAATAGAGGGAGATTGTGTTGAGAAGAACCTGAAAGGTGGCCATTTGACAAAGTCTCCCATAATCTTATGGTGGAGAAGAAGAGGTAGATGATAGGAAAGATGGGTGAATTCAAGACTGGTTGAATGACTGAGTCCAAAAGAGTTGTCATTAGTGGGTCAATATCAACTTAGAGGGGGGTTTCCATTGGAGCATCCTAGGGATTTTCCATTGACTCTGTGCTATTCAAGACTTCTATCAGTGACCTGGACAATATTAAAGGAGTATATGCTCATCAAATGGGCATGTGACAATAAGCTGAGATAAAAGCTAATATGTTGGGTTGGGTTACATAATCAGGATTTAAAAAGATGTTACAGATTAGAACAATGGCCAAAGTTGACAAATGAAGTAGGGATGCTCATGTTCTATGCTTACCCTTCAGGAGAATAAATCAATCTTACATGAGGTAGGTGTGGCTAGACAAACATCCCTGAAGAAAATATTTTGATTTTGTGGTAAATAACAATCTTGAAATGTCAACAGCATGACATGTCAGCCCTCAAATACAATGTTATCAAGAGAAAAATTGTATTCTGATAGGTGAAAATTCTTTGGTACCTTTCCCTAATTAGTTCACATTTGGAATAGTGTGTTCAGATGGAACTGTTATATCTTGAGAAGGACATAGGCTAAAGGGTATCCAAGAGAAGACAACCAGGATGCTGGGATGATTAAAGACTTTGTCAGGCGAAGACTGACTGAAGAAATTAGACACAGAAGACTTTGAGCAGGACATGATAGGAGTTTTCCAATAACTGAAGGCCAGTGAATGATTAAATTTGTTCTGCTTGGCCCCACAGGGCAAAGAGAGGGATGGTGAATGGGTTGGACAGAGAGACACATTGAGGCTCAGTGTCAGAAAAAATTTCCTAAAGGGTAGAACTAACCCAGCCCAGAATGTGCTACTCCAAGAGATGATGGTTTCCCCCTTTTTGGGAGGAGAGGTTATGTAATTGAAATTGGATTTGGGATGCTGTTGGGAGAATTTGGAATTAGACACAGGTTTCAATAGATGTTATCTGTGAGGTTCCTTCTAACTTTGAGATTCTGTGGGCTTCGTCACCTTTCACCTGCATAGCCCAAAACTGTTCTCCTGATTTCCTGGTTCCTCCTCTGATCTGCCCTTCATCTAGCTCACAAAATAATTTTTCCTGAAAAAGTCTGTTACTCTCCTGCTGCAGAATCTAAAGTAGCTCCTCTAGAATAAAATACAAACTCCTTGGAGAGGTGTTTAAGACAATGCACATTCTGGATCCCACTTAAATCCCAGGTCTATTTCACCTTATTCCTAGTCATGCCCTCTGCATTCTAGACAAATTGATCTTGCTGTTTCTTATATTCAACATTCCAACTCTCTCACCTCTTTTTATTTGCATAGGCTGTCCCCTCTGCCTGGATTGCACTCCCTCCACACTTCTATCTCTCAAACTCCCTACCTTCCCTCAAGGCTCAGCTCCCATGCTATTTCCCACACAAAGCCATTGCTAATATGTGCTGCTCCCATGCCCAACCCCATTATCCCCGACTCATCCCTGTTAGTGGGAATACTTTCCTGTGTTTTGTCCTCTGGGCAGAATAGAAGTTATTTGAGGGCAAGAATTGCTTCATTATTTATCTTAGAATTCACAGCATCTAGCCTTGTGTCTTAAGGTCTGGAGGAGTGATTGGGTGTCCCTCTACTAATGCAGAAGGATGCCTTCTCTGTAACCTGTAGTCTTAGAGGTTTACTTAGAGCACTGAGAAGTGGTGACATGACTGAGGTCACATAAAGTCCATGGAGCAAAGTGGATTAGAAGCCAGGTCTTGCTGTCATCAAGGTCCTATGCTATTTTGCACATAGTAGGTACCTAATGTTTGTTTAATTTAATAAGCCCATTCCAACACACACACACACTCACACACTTCAGTGGGGAGGATGCCAGGACAAGTTCCAAAGGAATGGGAGCTGGGACTTCCTAGAGAGCCCGAGGTTTAGTCTAGGGAGGGAAGAGAATGAAATGATGGAATGTTTTCCCTGAGGCACTAAAAGGAGGTGGAAGGGAGGCAATGTGAAAAACTGTTGCTAGTATTGCTAATTGAGGCCTGCCATCTGTTTCCGTAGCTTTTCCTCATTAAGGTGTTAGCTGAATACTGTCTGTGTTGCTGATAAGTTCCCAGATGATCTGTAGAAGGGGGCTTCCCCAATGAGGAAGAAAACTGATTTTTGAGGGCACAGACTGCCTCAGTTTCTCTCCTCTGACTCTTAGAATCTCTAGTTCCCTTCAAAGCTCAAGTCAGATGCTCCATGTAGACTTTCTTGGTACTCATAGTTCCTAATCTCCTCTACCCCAAATTTCCTTGTATTTACTTTTGGGAACTTTAAAAACTTAGTTAACTATGTCTTTATTTCTCTCAATAGAAAGTAAATTCCTTGAGGAAAGGGACTGCTTCATTTTTTGTCTTTGAAACCCCCATGCCTAGCACAGTGTCTGACGCACAGTAGGCATTTTAAATAAACACCTGCTGATTTATTCAGTTTTCCCAATGTGTTTGTCTCCAGCAAACGCAGAGAGTCATGATTCCACAGTTCTTCAGCCATTCACCCTCAGAGATTATAGCCCAAGATTAGAAAGGGGGAGAAAAGCCTTCTTGTGAACACACTTCATGCCTTTCCTTTTCCTCTTCTTTCCTAGGATCTCCCTAGGATACCCCTCCTCGAAACATAGTATGCTAGAGTGGAAAGAGTTATGGATTTGGGGATGAAGGGACCTGGATTCAAATTCTCACTCTTTTTTACTTACTATCCATATGATTTTGAGCAAGTCACTTAACTTTTACAGGCCTCAGTTTACTCCTTTGTAAAAATGAGAGTAGTTAGACGACTCTATGTTCCATTTCAGCTCTAAACCTATGATCCTAAGAGCCTGTCCCCATGAGCACTGACATAATTAAAAATAAAATCAAAAAGGCACCTACACTTCAGCACCTCAGTTCTATCCCTGCAAAATGGGAGCAACAATATAGCCTTCCCTCTCAGAATATATGTAGGACAGAAGAACAGGAATTTGCCAAATAGCAGCTATGTGGAAAGTGGAAGGAACTGAGCCCAGACACTGGACAAGAAAGGGGACATTTGTCTGCTATAAGGCAGGTACATGATGAGAGATTAAAAAACAAACAAGCATTTTTAGGTCCAGATAAGCTTAGAAACTGAAAGCTATCAGAGGTGAACTATCATCAGTCAGTCAGTTGATAAACATTAAATGCCAGGCGCCAGAAATATAGAGACAAAAATAATGAAACAGTCCCTGGCCTCCGGGAGCTTAAACATTCTATCAATTTTTTTATTCTATCATAACTCTTCTGGCTGGATTCTCCTATCCTACTGGTGGTTGGGAGGCCTGGACTGGAAGTCAGGAGGATTGGATTCTACCCCCCAACTCTATCACAAATCAGTTATGTGACACTGGATAAGCAGTTTCTCAGTTTCCTCCTCTGTAAAATGAAGGTGGGGGTGGTTAGATGAAATCATTTCCCATGCTCTTTCTAGCTCAGAAATTCTGAACCGTGGTACCTGTACCCACCAATCTATTGTCTGGGCCAATTTTACCTCAAAATTGGTTTTGAATAATCCAGTGCCATGTTTAACAGAGAGGGCAGGTACAGAGATGATCATTTCGGATTTGAGATAGAGAAAGACAAAATGAAGGGGGTCACTCATTGCCACCTGGTTACCCAGAGATCTCCACCTGTCCTCCCAACTCCAATATTTCTTGAATTTCTCCAATCAAGCTATTTAAATCAGCACACCCACCCTTCCCCCCTCTTTCCATCCTCCATCCATCAAAGCTCTTGAGTATTTCAGGAAGCTGCCATCAGGAAGGCATCAGGGAGAAGTAAATCAGTGAAGCAGAAATGAAATTTCATCCCCATCCCCCATTTCATTATAAAGTTCGCAATAGCAGCAGCAGCGATCAGGCCCCCTATGCTAGCAAATACAGCTGCTATTTCTGGATGGCAAACAAAATCGGAGTCATGGACTACAGCAGCCTGGATCCCCAGGGAAGGGGTGGTACAGAAATGCTAAAAGACTTGGATCCTGACCAGCAACATGGCAGTGGGGAGCACTTTTAACTAGGAAAGCACTAGAAATATTGACCCTGTGTGACAAAGGAGTGCGGTATACTGGACTTGCAGTTAAAAGACTCAAATATGATTCCCTTTTCTACCACTTACTGGCTGTGTGACTATAGGCAAGTTGCTAAACTTGTCTGATCTTTAGTTTTCCATCTGTAAAATGGGGGTGCTGACTCAGCTACTGCCCATCTAAGAGAACTATAAAGAGGCTCAAATGAATTAATGTATATAAAATTCCTTTTGAATACAAAGGTATATAGTCAATGTGATTCTATGAACCTTAATTAAGACTCTCCAATGTGCAAAGCATTGTGCTAGGTGCTGAGGACAAGAAATACAAAATGAAACAATCCCTGCTCTCGAGAAACTTCCCTTCCACTGAGGGTGGGGTAGGAGAGGGGTGCATGCCACATGGATAGGGTACTGGAAGACCCTGGAAGGCAAACAAAGATTCTGAGAGAAAAAATAAGAAGGGACTGTATTCCATGCATGAGGAACAACTCTTACAAATATGTGGAGGAGGGAGATGGTGGGAGAAAACCTAATAGTCCAGTTTGGCTGGAACACAGAGTTCATGAAAGGGAGTAGTATGAAATAAGGCTAGAAAGATAAGTGGGAGACAGGTTGTGGAGGGCCTTAAATGCCAGGCTGCATTTTATATTGTACATACACATACACATACAAACTTGCATCTGTATGTATATATAATATTATATTTTATCCTAGGAGCAATGGGGGGATCACTGGAGATTTTCCAACAAGGGCTTAGAATGGTCAGATTTGTATCTTAGGAAGATACTTTTTGGCAGCTGTGTGGGAGATGTTTCAGAGGAGGGAGGAGACTGCAATCACAATGATTAGTGAGAGGGCTGTTGTAAATGAACCAGATGAGAGGAGATGAGGGCCTGAACTAGGCTGGAGGTTATGAGGAGAAGGCAAAGGGGACAGATGTGAGAGATGTTATGGAGGTAGAATTGAAAAGCTTTGGCAACTGGCTATGGCGGGGGGGGGGGGGGGGGGGGGGGTGAGGGGGGGGGGAGTGGAGCTGATAAGTAGAAAGAGTTCAAAGTCTTGAATCTGAGTGAGTGGGAGGTTGATGGTGCCCTCAGCATTTCAATAGAAATACAGAAGTTTGAAGAAAAGAAGGTTTGTAGCAAAGATAAGTCATTTGCTTTTTGGAAATGTTGAGTTTGAGGTGCCAAGGAGACATCAAGGAGGCAATTGGTGATACAGGACAACTCATCCAGGCCTGCATATATGGTTTTGTGCGTCACGTTTATAGAGATGATAATTAAACTCATGGGAGCTGAAGACATCACCCAGGGAGAGAGGATGTAGAAAGAAAAGAGAAGAGGGCCCAGTGCAGGGGCTTAGGGACACTGAGTTATGAGATGGGAGAAGGGTGATGATTCAATAAATTAGTCCAGGAAGACAGGTAGTTAGGAAGAGGTCCAGAAGAGGGCATTATCCTGGGAAACAATTATGATTATTATAGGGAAATAATAACAACTAGTACATAATATTTTGAGGGTCACAAAGTATATGTTAACTCATTTCATCCTCACAACAACCCTATGAGGTAAGTTTTATTCTTATCCCCATTTTACAGATGACGAAACTGAGACAAAGAGAGGGTTCAGTGACTTGGCTAGAGTCATGTGGTTAGTAAGTATCTGAGGCAGGATTTGAACTCAGATCTATCCTGACTCCAAGTCCTGTGCACTATCTACTGTACCACCTAACTAATAGGAATGACTCTCTCTGTATGACAAATGGGGATAGAATAAAGTCAACACGTCAAGAATTAAGAGTAGTTAGACTAGTATCTGAACCCCAAAGCCTCTTGACAGAGAATTCAACTGTTTGCCTTGTAAAGTGCTCCTTTCCCAAAGCAATAAAAAATTGGATTGACTTGCTAATGCCTAGATGGACGTTAGTCCAAGCTCTTTCAGTGCTGTCTAATAGACAGTATTTAGCTGCTCAGCATCTATGGAATGTTTCTGGGATTCACCCATATGTCCCTGAGGTTTCCATTTCTCTGGTAAGCCATCTCTGTTTAAATCGACAACCCTTCTTGCCACATCAAGACAGGAAGGGCTCACCGTTTCAAAGAATGAACTTATCTTCCCTTCTCTAGTGCAACCTTCCCTCCCCACCTTACCAAGTCAGGAGCACAGGATGTGGCAGTGGAAGAAGCCTTAGAGGTCTAATGCCTTTGTTCACAAACAGACTGAGTCCCACAAAAATGGAAGCTTTATGCCTGAAGTTGTGAGAACCAGAAGCCAAACCAAGGTCATTGGACTCCCAGTTCCAAGCCTCTTTCCAACCCGCCCTTCTCCCTTTTAAGGATTAGGGTATAATTCTGAGGCCCTGAGACAGTGGGAGAGAAAGGCTAGGGTTTGCTATGCATCTGCTTCTCCAGGGGACAGAGACACTCAGCTCCAATCCTAGACATCTCAGGAACCTCAGATCTCATCTGGACCCATTCAGTCAGAAAGAGGGAAATTCAATAAACTAATCACCTGAAATGTGGACAGTTAGAAGTTGAAAATTTTGTTCCAAACTCTGTACCCCAAAATTGGCAGGGATGGCTGGACTACAATGCCTGCTCCTCTTGTGAATTCTTGTGAGTTTGAGAACGATTTATTCACAAGGGAAGAATATATATATATATACAAAACAGAGGGAGGATCAGCATATTCAGAGTAGTAAAATAACTTAAGTTGCCCAGTGCACTTACACAGCTACTTGAGCTTAGTAAATCTACCTAGCCTTAAGCTCAGTATTCCCCTAAAACTGTGATGACACTTGGGGTCAGGCCTCTTGGACTCCTGGCCATTAGCCATTTTTGAATCAAGAACTCTGAATTATCCCACAAATAATCCTTCCAATTAACCCATGCAGGTTTACTCACAATTCCCCTAACTCAGTACCCCATCTTTTGCCTCCCCACCTTTGCACAGTTCATCTGCCATGTCTGGGTGGCACTTCTTTCTGTTCACCTGTGAGAAGCTCCAGCTTCCTTTTTTGGCTCAGCTCATTTTACACACAAAAGCAGTTCCTAATCTTCTTCATTGTCACCACTAGGTCCTGAGCTCAAATGATGAATCCCACGAGAAATGGCTCCATTATTCAGACCAGCACTGCATATGTCCGTTGAACTGGAAACAATTACCATATTTTACATATAATTATAACTTCAGATAGTGTGGTTTGACCAATGAGACCACTTAGCCATTCTTCACACTAATCAGGTCCTAGCCACATATTTATCTGATTACATACTGAATGTGCTCAATAACTTAAATTCTTTGACATCAAGAACTGTTTTTGTTGTGTTATTGAATAGGGTCCTGTACATAGTTAACACTTGATGAATGCTTCTTGGATTGGATTGACTGGAATCAGTCCCACTCCAGTCAGAATTGTGGTTCTTTCCACTCTTCGAGTGGGTCTGGTTCCATCCAATTCTACCCCACCCCAGTAGAATATATTCTATTGGTAGGTTTAAAAATTCATGCCACAAACTCCTCCAATGGCTACCTCCACTTGGTTGGGCCCTGGCACTTCATTTACCTATTTGTGACCGCCCTGTGGTAGAGCCTTTGTACACTGACCCCAACATAGTGATGTCATTTTGGTCCTCTTCAAGTAGGAAGGACAACTACCACCTATTCTAGGTAGTCATTGACTGACTCTTCTCCTAGCTCTCATCCAAAGGAGGTGTACATAGAATATGTGCTTAGCAAACCTACCTCAGAGGATTATTTTATCAATCTTAAAATGTTTTGTAAATGTGTGTATATATCTACATATTATGAGGGGATAAAGCAGTATTTGTTTTTGTTATTGTTGTTTGGGTGTGGGTTTTTCTTTTTTAACTGGACCTGTGAGGAATAGGGAGCTTTTCTACCAGTATAGTTGTCCCTGTAACTTACAGTCTTAGAGAGATACCTGTGAGTACTAAGCAGCTAAATGACTTTCCCAGAGTCACAAAGCCAGTGTACATCAGAGTTAATACTTGAACCTAGGTCCTTCTGAATCCAAGGCTGGTGAGCCAAATTGCCCTCTTTCATTAAACTAAGATTGAATAGAATTTCCCATTACTTAACTGTCCCAACCCCTTCAATCCCTTCAGTCATAAGCAGCTGTTGGTAATGAAGAGGCTTTCTCCATTACCTACCCCTTGCATCTGATGGAACCATGCTATCACCATAGTGCTTAAATGTCACCGAATAATACACACAATCACATTGTCCTTTGATTTACCTGAATACTTAGGCACTAAACATCAGGTTACAAATGACGTACATTTATATGAAGGATACCTGGCTGGCCCCCTCCTTCTTTCTCCCTCCTTGGGCCATTAAGTACAAAGAGGTATAACTGTGCAAACAACCTGGAAATGAGGATTGGGGCTTACTTTCAGTAGCACAATGTCCTAATTTGGTATCTATTATCCAAAAAACAGACTGTTTTATTATTTGAAAAGGTGCCATCTGTGATTTATGGTCTCATATTAGCCTCCTCGTAGTGAGATATTAGACTATCATCCTCTGTCAGGGACAATCTGAGACAGAGAAACACGCCACATTCATCTTCCTTTCTATCTAGGACATTTCTTTCCATCTATTGGTTTTTGTTGCCATATCATTTCCTCATAATCAATTTGACTCGAAGGCTGTAATGGCTTAGGACTAGGTGCACTTGGAGTTTTCTCTGCCTACTTCCAGGTTGTCAGGAAGCATCGTACTTCAGCTTTTTCAGGACAGACCAAACTGAGGTGTATTTTGACTAAAAAGAGCAGCAGTCACAAAGAGAATGAAGGCCACTAGGGTGGATGCAAAATCACAGTGCCTTTTTGGAAATGGTAAGCCAGGTATCCATTCCCCAACAATTTATCCTAATCTTTTGTAGGTCCCAGAGACGGGAGTGTCAGCTGCAAGAAAGAGACATGAAGACAAATATGATGTGGTAGGAATAGAATTCAAGCTGGAATCAAGGGAACTAGAACTAGCTTCCAATACTAGATCTATCATTATCTTTGTGACTCTGGGCAAGTTAATTAAGTCCTCTCATTTTTAGTTTACTCATCTATAAAATGAGGATAATGATGCTTGCACTCCCTATCTCACAGGACTTCTCATTAGAAGGTTTTGTAACATTTAAATCATAATATAAATGTGAGTCATTGTTATCATTTACATCTTCTGGTACTGTTATCCAAAAGGTACCAATCCAGTCAATGCCATGCAATATCTATGGATTTTAATAGAGCCTGTAAAATAGCTTTAACACCCTCCTTGCCCTGATCCAACAAAGAGGAGTCTCCAATCCTTTGAGCCCTGTCAAAAGCAAGCCTGCAATAATAACCCCTTCTCCCAGTGGTGGGGAGTTGGAATAATCAACTAGCCACCAATTCCCTGGCCATTCCCTCTAGTATGAATCAGCACTAGTTCTTGAGCCTTGATCATGGTCAGGTTCTTCCCTCCCTCCTCCATATAACTACTTCTTAAAATCTACCCTGTTTTGCCTTTTATGGGGCCCAATATCCCAGTGGATCTTTGCTATGTCTGTCCTCCTTGTCCACCCCCGTTCACATTGTATTTCTCCTCAATAAAGATTGCTTCCGTGCTTCATTGTCTCTGCCTACTCCTTTCTGAGATATACTTTTTCTCTGTAGTGCTTCACCTCCCAGTGCTCTCATAAGCAATTGACCAGGACTGGCACTATCTTGGCATCCACGCCTACCTCCCAAGCCACATCTTAGACAATTAAAATGCAAGAGTTAGACCGGAAATCTTGGGTCCTCAGAGTAGAGCCTCCTTCCTTCTTCCCAACTCTAGGGCTATGTCTAAGGGTCCCTGTCAAACTATACACTCCAGGATCTTTCCCCTGGCAATATAAATGGCATATAAGGGAGATTACTGCCCATTCTTGCAATCTCAAACCTCACTCAAGCTATATGAAGACAGCCCATAACTGATTTATGTAGATTTTCTAGTTTTCACACCTTTGTTGCTTTGACTCCTTCAACCTGGTTTTCTTCCTTTCCATGTTACAGAATCCCTGACTACTAGACACTTAGATTGTTTCAAAACTCTGACCCGGCTAAGGAGATGAACCCCCAGCTCACTGATACTGGACCCTGCCTACCTCTTCCCAGGTCTAAACCCTCACAAGACCAGCCCCAGACTCAGGACTAGCACAGGGAAGCCCAGCTTTTGTCCCAGGGGCTGACACCTTCAACCCTGCCCCTGGCACCATGCTGAGGTCTGCACCACTCAGGCACCTTCCTCTCCCCAGTCCCACCTATACAAATTGCCACAAGTCCTGGAGAGTTACACAGTCTCAGTAAAGAAATATTACCAGTGGCACTGGATACCATGGGGACTGCTTTTCCCAATGGCAAACTGAGCCCAAACCCTAACCCCCTTATTCTGTGTACTCTTTCCATTGTGTACTTTAAACTCTCCTCCACTGTCAAACTCACCTTCGTGTTAACATTGATAAAGAATCACTGTTCTAGAGCTGGAGAGGACCTCAGAGAACATCTTGTTCAGCTGCCTCATTCTATACACAAGGGCATTGAGGTTCAGAGAGGGTAAGTGATTTATACAATGTCATTCAGATCACAAGTGGGATTTGAATTCAAATCCCGTAATTCCTGAATCAGGACACTTCCCACTTTATCCCTGCCTGGTACTCACTGAAGTCAGGTTTTTCCCTCCCCTCTTGGCACCCTCTGCCAGCCTGTACTGCTCTCCTCACTGCCATCTCCCTGGGATGCACAAGGTCAAGAGGGAGAGTTGGTACATTCCTCACTCCCTTTCACATCCTCTCCCTCCCCCCATCACTTATCAACCACATCTCTTCTCTTAAAGCTCATTCTATCCTGTTCAACTCCTCATTACTGTTATTTATGAATTTCAGGTTCATTCTTCCCCCTCCCCACAGTCTTCAATTGTGTGCAAGGGCACATAAGCGAATAGCTGATTCAATAGAACCCAGCAGGAGGCATTTGAGGGCCAGCTGTACATACTATTCTGGGCATTGTGGGAAATGGAAAGATGAATAACACATAGATCCAGTCCTCCAAGAGTTGGTAGTTAGGTTAGGTAGCTAACTTCCTAGGGAGGAAGGGGACGGGGATTGGGGAGTTAGTGTGTGCTCTGTCACAAACTTGGCCATGTTTTAGTTCTTCAGTGTAGTTCTATTAGCACAATCCCAAAGAAAGCCCCTCTTCCAGCCCTGAGCACCCCCAAAACTTTTAAGACCCTCATGGTATCTCAAAATCTAAATATCATTCTCTTCCTCTACTTCTTTGTTACCAAAATTTCTTCCTCTGCTAGCAACTGAAGGTGAACTAAAGGAGAGGGAGAAAGGGCCATTTACCAATGTCCTGAGAGAATAAGCAAATGGGTACAACTCCCTCTTCTAGCTTCCTCTCATGAGGAAGCTTTTTTTTTTTTTTTGCTTTAAATCCATCCAATTAGCTCTTGATTCTGAGAAACATCTGCTAATGCCAATTTCTTTTGCTGTATCTCTCTCTCTTTTTTGCCTTTGTTTTCCCCCAATTAACAGATTTGAAGGATTATCCTTCCATAGCCTACAAAGACCTGGTACACCTTGAAGAGGTTTCTCATCTAGGCTGTTTTGCTGTTGAGTACCTTGAAGCCTATGGCACAACAGGTGGGAAGTGATTATAAAACTCTCTTACAAAGAGGCAAATTACCATTATTCTCCTTTTCTGAAAGCTTGAGAGGGCTTTTTTCTTCTGCAAAAGCTACCATCTAGCTAGTCATGGAAAGATCCCCTCCATGAAAATAGGCCAGTACCTGGGAGAGAGCAAAATGAGGATTTCTTTCTTAAGCAAGTTGGGGAAATTGGGTCTGCTGGAGAAAATGGGTTATCATCCTCAATCTACAGTGATTTATGAAGTCACCCCGTCATTTTTGTAAGCTCTGCTCTTTTATCAATAAAATCAATGAAACAAATCTGAAAACAGGATGATTTGAAATCTCTGTTGGAAAACTCACCCATTTCAAAGTCCTCACTCTTCAAAGAGCTGCCTCTAAAAGGAATTAATGGCATTCGGGTCTGGGCAGCTGCCCTTGGGGAAATAAAAAGATATATGGGCCTCAGAATGAGCAGCCCACTTTACTGGTTTCTCTCACTCACCCTCCTCTATCCACCCCTATGGAAAGCAAGCAAACAACATAAGTGGATTTGAGAGGGGGTTGGGATGGAAACAGAATGGTGGGGGAGGGACCATTAGCATCCATGGAGGGATGAACACCACTTCTTCTCATAACCAAATAAGAGCTAACATTGGCATTTTAGGAGTTGATCAGAATAGACCATCCTTTGGTTATAATTCTAAAAGTTGTAGTTGATGCACCCTAGCCATGCTCTCCACAGATACTAGTCACCCACATTTCCACCATAGTAGATGGCAGTGCTCAAATCATCCTGAAAAGGCTTACAACTCTTATCTGGCCTATGTGTTAGCAAGGCAGTTATCTCAGGAACAAGATAGTCCTTCTCAATTCTCTTTTTGCTACTTGACTATGAACTGCAGTACCTTTAGAATATATAAGCAGATGTGAGTCAGTGAGTCAACAAGCACCTGATAGAAGTCAGGCACTGTCCTAAAGTGGTAGGGATAGAAAGAAAGGTAAGAAACAGGCCTTGCCTTCTTGGAGGTCACAATCTAATGGAAGAGACAACGACCAAACAAATATGTCCAAATAAGCTATGTATCGAATGTCCTTTGTTCTCAAAGAGGACCATGAGAGATGATGACATGCATGACTTGCATTGGACTGAATTTGAGTGAGGGACGGCTGTGCAAGGTCACCAGCCTCACTTTTTCTCCAGAGTCATCTGGGTCCAGCGGTCAGATATAGATCAGGATAACGGGAGACGGCCCAGGATGCAGTGGGGGACCTCGGCCTTTTTAAGCTGAGGTCTTTGCAAGTTCTCACTTTGAGTGAAGCAATGTATAGAATAAATAGGAAATAACAGATATATGGATTTCTGAGGTCATTTCTTCATTGATAGTAAAATGAAAACTCATCATAACATGGCATATTATGTTGTTTGGATATGGCCACTGTGAAATCATGTGCCTGCTGCCATGATAGGAATAGGGTGAGGGTTAGGGCCTTGGCCTGATTTCCTTGGTGTAAAGAACTCCCAGGTGAAGAAATACTTTCTATGATTGGCACCTTCTTTGAAACTTTTAGTCATAGAGAAGAGGTTCTTAGCCTTTTTGAGGCATAGATCGTTTTGGTAGTCTAATGAAGCCTATGGACCCTTCTCAGAATATTTTGTTGTATTTATTCACAACTGAAACAAAAAAAATTCAGTTAGAAGTCAGTGAAAATAAAACATTTTTTTTCTTATCTAAGTTCACTGATCCTCATGTTTCCCCACCCCACCCCTCTGCACTGGACCTAGGTTAAGAATCCCCATCTTAGTGAATTGTCTTGTAACCTGAAAGGTTAAGAGAGTTTTCCAGGAGTCACACAGTCAGAATGTAAGAGGTAAGATTAGAATCCAGATTTTCAGGGCTTCAGAGCCAGATCTCTATCCACTACTCTATGCTGTCATTCATGCTGTATTACCTTATCATATGGTAAATGCCACAAGAATCCTCAACCATTGCTTGTGTGCTGCTATGGCTGCTGACATGGTTAGGAAGATCTGAGTTCAAATTCCACCTCAGATACTAGCTGTGTGCCTCTAGACAAATTACCTAGCCTCTCAGCTTTGATTTTTCTCACCTGGACAAGGGAAATAATAATAATAGCATCTGCCTCCCAGGCTTGTGGTGACAATCAAATGAGTCCTATGTTTTAAGTGTTTTACAGACCTTAAAGAGCTATATAAATGTTAACTAAGGCAGCTTGGCAGTGAAGTGGATAGAGTCCCAGCCTGGAGTCAGGAGGACCTGAATTCAAATCTGGCCTCAGATACTTACTAGCTATCTGACCCTGGGCAAGTCCTTTAACTCTGTTTGCCCATCTCTAAAATGAGCTGGAAAAGGAACAGGCAAACCACTCCAGTATTTTGCCAAGAAAACCCCAAATGGAGTTGCAGAGAGTCAGACACACCTGAGATGACTCAATAAAAACAAGATGGTAGCTAATATTGTCATTAATATAATTTTTTATCATATAAGGTATTTTTAGTTGCCATATCACATGGTTGCTTCAAATTAAAGTTGAAGTCCATTAAACCACCAGTTCTTTTTCAGGCGAATTGCTGTATGTCTCTTCCTCACACTATATTTTACTTGTGTGATGGAGTTTTGAGCCCAAGTATAAGGATTTACATTTATCCCCATTATATTTCATCTTATTAGATTCAGTGGAATGTTTGAGTCTCTCTTGATCTTTTGGGCTCCTGATTCTGTCATCAATACAGTCACTCTCTCTCCCAGATTTATCATGTAAAATTAGGTAAACTTGCCATGTAGTTCTTCACCCAACTCATTAACCATCAAATAGCACCAGGGACAGATCCCCTCAGCCACTCCAATAGAGACTTCCTTCTTCTCCCAAGTTGTCTTTGACTCATTAATGACTACTCTTCAGGTTCAATCAATCAACCTCCAAATCAATCTAATTGTACTTTGTTCAATGTTTTTCTAACATCTGGATAAACATATCTATAATATTCCTCTGATCAACCAGTCAAAAGACCCTGTCAAAAACAAGGATAAGGTTTGTCTGGCAGAGCTGGGTTTAAATGGAGCCAGCCTGACTCTTTGTGATGAACATTTTCTTTTTCAAGGTACCCACTAACCATCCCTTTAAAATATATTGTAGAATTTTGCCAGGAGTTAAGAAAAAGCCACTGGTCTGTAGTTGTTAGTAACTGTTCTTTTCTCTTGAAAAGATGAGAGGACAACACTTGCCCTTTTCCACTCCTGAAGTCCCTTCAGATCTGTCTGTCTTTCTGATACATGAGGATATGGTTCATCTGGTCCAAGTAACTTGTACTCATTTAGGGCAGCTGATTGCTTTTATGTTATTTCCCTCTTTATCTTGGGTATCATCTCCCTATTAGTCCTTTCAGTTGCAGCCCTGCCTTTCCAATGAGAACATAATCCTCCTAGACAAACAAAACAGAAGCCAAATGACAATTGATCATATCTGCTTTCTTTGTCATCTTTTATCATCCCATCCACCATGAGCAGTATCCCTATCCCTTTTTTGATTCATTCATTCAATCATGTTCCCCTCAAAGCATAAAGTGTCTAATTTCACAATCCACTGTGCTAGATGCCCAGGCTGCAATAAAATAATGGGGAAAAACCAGTCACTGATATTAAGAAATCAACTTTCTACTGAAGGATGAAACATTTACACAGTACATGTGCAAAGTAATTTGAGAAAGGGACAAATGGCTAAAAATTAGAGGCCAAAAAAGGCTTCCAGTAGAAGATGGTACCTTAGTTGAGCCATGAATGAAACCAAAGATTCTAAGAAACAGGAATGAGCAAAGAGTATATTTTAGTTATGAGACAGACTGTGAAAAGGCATGGGAAATTGAATGCCAAATAAAAGGAATAGCCAATAAAACAGCGTCAGTAGAACTTAAACGTGTTTGAAGGAGTAATGTGAAATACCTGGAAATGTAGACTAGAGTCAGACTTTGAAGAACTTTAATTAGCAACATCAGGAGTTTATATAGTAACTATCCTAGGGACAATGAGGTGCCACTGAGGAGTCTTGAGCTGTGGAATGACATCCTCAACTTTCCCCCAACATATATTAAGGAATCTTTTTTTGTATCCTGAACTTTTTTTGCTAGTCTCTGTTCATTCTTAGTTTTAGCACAAAACAGTCACTTGAGATATATAGATTTATGAATTAGTAAATAGCATTCTCTTCATCACTCCTATAACTTCCTCTTTTCCTTGCCTAAGTCTAAGAGGATCATTGTTACAGAACTTCTGATTCAGTGCACTCTTCTACTTTTCTCAAAGAGTCTCAGAGTTGGAATGGACATCAGAGGTGATCTAATCCAACTTGTACTCAAGGAAGAAGCCCTCTTACAACATCTTGAGTTTGAATCCTTCTTCTACCATTTAATAGTTGTATACCTATACCAAGCCACTTAATCTCCCTGGGCCTCATTTTCCTCATTTATAAAATATGACTAGATATTCTCTGAGGTCCCATCCAGCTCTAGAACCATAATCCTTGGTCTCTAACAAATCGACATCTTTTATTGAAGACCTCAAATGAAGGGAACCTAATATCTTCTGGGGCAGCTCATTCCACTTTGTTGATATTGTTCAGTTGTTTCAGACATAAGAGACTAGAATTGAGAAGACCCAGTCCCATTAGGAAACAATTCTAACAGCCTAGACTGGTGAAACTAGTGCTTGTACTACAGTGGCAGCAGTGGGAATAGAAAGGATGATTCCAATACAGGTCAATTCAATTTCATTCCACAAAGATATACTAAGTGCCTTTTTGCTGCTCTTCAGTCATTTACAGTCATGTCCAACTGTTCATGACCCAATTTGGGGTTTTCTTGGCAAAGATGCTGGAGTGATTTGCCATTTCCTTCTCCAGATCATTTTACAGATGAGGAAACTGAAGCAAACAAGGTTAAGTGACTTGCCCAGGGTCACACAGTTAATAAGTGACTGAGAACAAATTTGAACTAAAGTCTTCCTGACTCTAGGCCTGGTACTCTATACCCTGTGCCATCTAGCTGCCTACTTTGTAATAGCTCTAAAGTTTGGAGGTTCTTCCTTGTATCAGAGCCAAAATCTGCCTCTCTGCAACTTTCTGAGTTACTTCTAGTTCTGTGCTCTTGGTCCAAGAACCATAAACAGCTTTTCTCTTTATAGCCTTTAACATTTGTCTTGAAACAAACTACCAAATTTTTTGTCTTGAAACAAACTACCAAATTTTTTAACAGTAGCATTCCTCCAGTGATGTCCTATGGCTGTGAGTCATGGAATACTACACTCTCTGAAGAACTAATGAGTTTGATCATCTAAAGAGCAGTAACAATGATGATGAGGAGGATGATGATGATGATGATAACTAGCATTTCTATAGTGCTTTAAGATTTGCAAAACACTCTAGAAATATTATCTCATTTTACCTTCCTAACAACCCTGGGAAGTACATACCATTATCATCATCATCTTACAGAAAAGGAATCTGTGGCAGATAGAGGATGAATGATTTACCCAGGGTTACACAGGTGATAAGTGTCTGAGTTCAGATTTAGAACTCAGGACTTCCTGACTCCAATTCAAAAATTCTATCCACTGTACCACCTAGCCATCCTAAAGGATTATTTGCTGGGTGTAAATAGATTGCCCTGCATTTTAAAGAATTGTACAGAAAGGGTATAAAGGATGCCACCAAAGAAATATGTGGCCAAAAAGGAAGACCAGTGATCATCTCAAGGAAGTATCCCTCCTACAGGATAAAAATAGAGCACTTGAATGTCATTTTGATATTTTTGAGACAATAAGAAAGCCTGAGAAAGACCTGCCACCCCCCCATTCCTCAGAGTTAATTTGTGGAAGGACTTGGATGAGAGTCACACAGGATAAGAAGTCATGGATAGATTGCAATTTACACTATAGAGATTGTCCACATTGAGTTAAATCATGGATCCACTAGAAATTTGAGTATCATAATTCCCTCTAAGTCTTCTCATCTTCAGGGTAAAAAATTCCAAATTCCTTCATCTGAGCCTTGTTTTGGCATGATCTCAAGGCCCTTTACCATCTAGGTTATCTTCCTCAGGACACTCTCAAGTTTATGAATACCTTCTCCAAAATGTGACTAGAACTGAATATAATACTCTAAATTCAATCTGGTCAAACAAGCTTTTCATCGATAAAATCAGTTAGCACCTTCTATGTGCCAGGCACTGTGCTAAAAGCTGAAGGTACAGAAAGAGGCTAACGTTAGTCCTTGACTTCAAGGAGCTCACAAGCTATTGAGGGAGACAACATGTTGACAAATACATACAAAGCAAACTATAGAGAGGATAAAAGTTAATAGAGGGAAGACACTGAAATTAAGAGAGGTTAGGAAAGGCTTCCTGTGGAAGATAGGATTTTAGTTGGGACTTAAAGGAAGCTCAGTAAGTCAGAGGAAAGGAAGGGGAGGATTGCAGGCATAGAGAACAATTAAAGAAAATGCCCAGGGTGAAGTGATGGAGTGTCTTGTTAATGGAAAAGCCAAGAGGCCAGTGTTACTGGAAAGAAGAGTATGTATGGTGGGAGGGGAGGTAACGTAATAAAATTGGAAAGGTAGGAGGGGGCTTGAATGCCAAACCAAGTATTTTGTATCTGCTTCTGCAAGCAATAGGAAGCCAGTGGAGTTTCTTGAGTAGATAGGGAGACATGATTGGATCTGTGTTTGGGGAAAATCATTATAATGCCTGAGTGGGGGATAAACTGGAGTGGGGAGTGACTTGAGGCCCCAAGATTTATTCAGTAAGTGTGAGAGGATAAAGACCTATACTAGGGTAGTAGCCATGTCAGAGAAGAGAAGGACCGGTTTGAGAGATGCTGCAAAGGTCAAATCTACAGGCCTTGGTTACAGATTGGATAGTAGGAGGGAATGGGGGGCATGGGTTAAAGAGTATGAGAAGTCCCAAATGAATCCTAGGTTGTGAGCTTGAGAAACCAGGAGGATGGGGTTGCCTTCTCCAACACAAGGGAATAAAGAAGGGAAAAGGGTTTAGGGGAAGATATGAGTTCTGTTTTGGACATACTGAGTTTAAGATATCTACTGGTTATCCATCTTGAGATGTGTGAAAGACAGTTGGAGATGTGAGACTGGGGTTCAGCACAAAGGTTAGAGAAGGATAGATAGATTTAAGATTCATCAGCATAGAAATGGTAATTAAATCCATGCAAGTTGATGAGATCACCAAGTGAAAGTAGTTTAGAGAGAGTAGAGAAGAAGGCCCAGGACACAACTCTGATGTAGTTAGAGGGCATGACTGGAGAAAAATCCAGAATAGGAAACGCAGGAGTGGTCAGATAGGTGCGAGGAAAACAAAGAGAGAGTGGTTTTCTAAAACCCTAGAGAGAATAGAGTAGAAAGGAGGAGAGTGGGCTCAACAATATCAAAGGCTGAAAAGAGGTCAGGGAGAATGAGGATGGAGAAAAGGCCATTGGATTTGGCACCTAAGAGATTATTGGTTACTTTGGAGAGAGCAGAGTACAGAAGTGTGGGTATTTCCCTGGTCCTGGACACTGTATTATGCTTCTCTTAATTCAGCTTAAAATTGGATTTTATTGGAGGGGGGGGACAAATCATATTGGGGGTTCATTTGTCTTGTAGTCCACTAAACCCCTGTCCCATATTGATATTTTTCAGACAAACTGCTATCTAGTCATGTATCTATTATCTTCTGCTTTTGACATTTGTTTTTTGAACCCAAGTAGAAGACTTTGCATTTGTCTGAATCACATTTCATCTTCTTAGAACCAACTGTACATTCTACCAGTTGAGATCTTTTTTGATCTTAGTTCTGTAATCCATAAAGTTAACTATACTTCCTGGCTTTCTGTAATCTCCAAGTCTGACAACTAGGCCATCTGTGCCTTTATTCAGGCCTGATCAAAACTGTTATATGACACAGGGCCAAATACTGATCCCTTGTTCACTCCACTAGAGGGTAAGTCTTCACCTTCAGGGGTCATGTCTTCTAATTGTTCTAAATTGGATGATAACAGGAATTCAAATTACTTTTTGGGTAAGTCACTCTACCTCTCAAACCTCAGTTTTGTCATCTGTGAAACACGATGATATCTAAGGAGGCTTCCAGCTCCAGAGCTTTTTGATTCACTGAGTTATAGTTAACAAGCCTAAGAATCATATTAACTGAGAAGTCCCTAAGAAATGATAGGACTGTTGCTGCTGTTAGGAGGAATCTGAACATTCCAGCGTGGTTACAAAGAGATTTGTACAACCAAAGAACAAATGCAGGTAGAGCCAGTTGGAGATAGGAAGTAAAAATCATTAACTAAAACTACTCTGCTTGAAAGCCATCCATGGTGGGGGAGGGATGTAACAGCTATGTTGGGGCTCTGTTGGCAACTGAGTACCTTGTGCTTTAGAAGCATTTTTTTTGGCTGAGGAAGGTAACATCTTCTCTGCATCTTGACCCACAGAGACCTGACTTTTTGTTTCAAAATCAGACTATCAAGAAATGCTGCTTTTTTTCTTTTTCTTTTTTTTTTTTAGTTTCCATAACTTCATGTTCACTAGCTCCAAGTGGCTGCATTCAAGCTGGTCGGTAAGCCCTGGCCAGCCTAGAGCTTACCTGGGACAGCCAGGAACGGGCAGCAGGAAGGTGAGACACAACCAGAGGATCTCCAGACCAATGATGATGAACCACTCCCGCCAGTAAAGGACAACATCTCGAAGGGGAGCCCACCATGTGCCAACCTAAGCAGATAGGAACAAACAGTCAAAGAGATGAGAGCATCATTCTTTTGGGCCACAGAGTGATTGCAATAGGGGGAATGATAGGAAAGTTTTACAGATGAGGAAACTAAGAGGGGAAATAAGAGGTTTACAGTATAGAGAAAATTTCGAATTGAAAAAAAAAAACAGTCCAGGTCAAAACCCAACACGGCTGATATAGAAACACATAATTTGACTATAATATCCCTTTTTCTTCTGCAAAATGAAGAATCAAAGAACATGGTAGACTTTTATAGCATTTAAAAGAAAAGATCAGTTTTCTTCCTCTAGTTCAGACTGGAAGTACAAGAGCTGCTCTACAAGCCTGATCCCACTACTAACTGATGTGAGAGCTTTGACCTGCTCCATTCCTGATCTGGGCCCACTCACCCCTCCTTAGGCAAACTGTTGTTACTGCTCCTTCCAGGGGTTCATCATATTGATCCTGGACTAGATGTTAGCCCACTGCAGCTCAGAAGTCCTGAACTCAAGAGATCTACCAACCTCAGCCTCCCTGGTAGCTGGGATTATAGGAATGTGCCACCATGCCCAAGAGCATTTTTTGAATACAAGATAACATTTATTTGTGTGTGCAATGTGTGCATGTGCATGGGTGTATGTATATTTATGAGTATGTGTATTGTGTATGTATATATGTATGTATGTATGCATATATACACATTATATATGTGTATGCACACATATAAGTGTATGTGTGTGTGTGATCTTTCCCATTAGAATATGAACTCCTAGAGTTCCGGGAGTGTTTCCTTGTTGGTTTTGTATCCCCAGGGCCTAGCACAATGCCTGGCACATGGGAAATGATTAATGAATACTTATTGATTGATTGGTTGATCTAACAATCCAGGTAAAGATTCTTGGGTCACCAGGCACATTTAGCCAACATGATTACAGACAGGAACAGCTGTGCTACTCACCTGGTACTTCTGAATATCCGTCACCCCAAAGGCAATATGCATCAGGCCCAGAGCAAAATAGGTGAAGCCAAGCCTCTGAAGGACTCCTGGGAGCCTTGCCCAGCTCCAGGACACTGGAGGACAAAGGAGTAGACACGAGTCACTTCCATCCCAGCTCAGTTATTTACATGTCACCACAGCCAGATCATATTGCAAAAGTGATACTCCTAATTTCAAAAGGCGTACACACACTCTGAACTGTGTCTGCAGTAGTAAGGATGGGGAAGGCGGAGACATGCTTTCTTCCCCTCTCTTCCTTAGGACCAAAGTGATGTGTTTGTGAAAGGACTGGGCTGTGGAGCAAAGTATTTCTTTTATGAGACATTACCTTGCTGAATTAAGAACTGAGCCTTCCACACTCAGCAGCCTTCAAAATTGTTCTGTACTTTCCTATCTCTACACCTGTGCTCTAGACCTTCCTCCTCACTGGAAGGCCCTTATGACAAAAAAATGATTTATTTATGAAATCAAAGAGATACACACTAGGAGATACATAGGAGATACATACATTTATGAAATCTAGGAGAGACTCTAGATGTTACATATTAAATTATTTTGTTTCTGGGTATTGGTTGTAAATGTAATACTATCTTACAGGACTTATAGCTGAAATAGACCTTAAATAACATTGAATCAGTCTCCTCATTCTTTAGAAGAGCAGATGAGGCCCAGAGAGTTTATATAACTTTCCACTTGCCCAAGGTCATATAACTAATAAGTAACAGATTCAGGAGTCAAACCCAGATCCCATGGCTCCAAACTGAAAACTCTTTCCACTGTACCAAACTATCTTTTGTGAAGTTATTTTTTCACTTCTGTCTTTGGGAGAAGAAAGAAATGGTGTCTAAGGGATTAAACAGAAATGTGCGCTGCAAGCACATGAGCAATCAGAAAGGTTCCTGACTGGCTGAGAATGATCCTGAGAGGACAGAATGAGGCTGAGTTGCTTGTTGGTTTTAGCTGCAGAGGCCCACTCATAGGGTATGGACTGAAGATTTAACATGGGAATTTTAGATTAGGATGGCTTTATAAATTGGGGCACCACCCAGTCTGCTCTGGGTAGTTTTCTTTTATATACATTTCTGATTATTTTACCTTTGTGTATTTTTTAAAATTACAGCACTTTATTCCTTGTAAAATATATAACCCTGTTTAAACTTCCAGTCACTTGCATATGATAAAGAAGAGGTAGATGCTGGGAGCTGCAGATATATCTGATGACTCTTTAGATATGGGAATCCCATATGGGAATCTCCATAGAAAGTGGGGTCTACACCCTCAGAAATGAAAAAAAATCACTTCAATGAAAGGGTAAGTATTCAGTCAGTTAAGAAACAATTGTGAAGTATTTACCATGTGCCAGGCATTGAGTACACAATTACAAGCAAAAAAAAAAAAAAAAGCCCCTGTCTTAAAGAAATTTCTTGGGGGGACAGAGAACACATGAAATAAAGCTGAAGGAGTTGGGGAGTGGTGAAGGAGGAGAAGACATGGTAGAGAAAGAAGTATGAGAAATCAACTATGTGGATCTTGGAAAAGAATGAAAGAGTAAACCTGGCTGGTCTAGGCATTTTCTTTAAAATGGAAGTTCCAAAAGGAATCAACCAATCAGAGCAAGGGACTGCACGGCTGGAGTGATCTTCCAGGGTGAGAAAACTTCTAGGGCATGGAAGAAAGAGAAGTGTGGAGAGTCAGGGGAGGAAACTGGGGAGGAATGAAATAGTACCAGAAGGAAAGTAAGGAAAGTGAGAGGAGAAAAGGCTAACATTTATAAAGCATTAGGGCATTATGGGTTCATTTCCTTCCATAGTATACTTTATCAGTTAGTACAACGTTATGGTCCATTTCAATTCATCAGTGGATCTTCAATCTTATCAATGCGGGTCCTCACTCCAAAAGGGCAGTTCATGGCTCATTTATACCTTCTCATCTTGTGCAGTCCTTCTTAATTCTCTGATAGTTCCATGGATCCATGATTTCATTGGTGTGGACCAGGGATGGGGAACCTGTGGTCCTGAGGCCACATGTGACCCTCTAGGTCCTCAAGTGCAGCCCTTTGACTGAATCTAAACTGCCACAAATTCCCCACCCCTAGATGGTGGATCGCCTTTCCAGAGGTGCAGACTGCGCTTTGTCCATGCCTTCTGATCCCATTTGACTCTTGTCTATTTCCTTCTGTAAATCCTCCACAGAGGTGAACTCATCTTCTTGGGGGCCCACTTGCAGATTTCTTGATGTTGCCTGGATGTTCATAGAGGATGCAGGCTGTGCACTGGTCATGTATTATTTTGTTCCATATAATTACACAGCAAACCTATCTTCTTTTCTCTTTTTATTTCTCTCCGATGACATCTTTTATACTACCTCTCCCATATAACTCTTTGCTAACACTGCCCTGGAGCCTGTTCATGCATACCATGCACCACTCACTCCATTGCCATTTGGGTAACTTACAACTTTATTTTTTAAGGACTACGGACTTCCATAATTTGTCATTATCTTTCAATAAGTCCTATAGAGAGGACAAACCCAACAAGGGGGAGGCCTCCATCTAGATCTTCTTACATTCTACAGATATCAATGCTAGTTGATATCAGTTGATATCAATTGATATCAATGTTGTATCTGTCATCCCTTTTCCTAGCAACAAATGAGTTCCACTTTTTTTCTGATAGTCCATTGCCTGGATGACATCTAAGAAATAGGATTCCCTTTGGATGATAAGGCTCTCCAAAAGCTCTCATTGGCAGATGACACTGTACTGATTACATAAAGCCTTGTAACACTGCAGAGTCTCCTGGAAGAGATCTGTAACCATTCAAAGCAAGTTGGCTTGTCCATTCACAGAGGAAAGACCAAATGGATAAAAAAATGTTTATTGCCCCACTTTTGGATGGACAACTTCTAGAGCATGGGCATCAGAATGTATGTAGGGGACAGACAGCAAGTTGGATATGAGCAATAGGGTAGGCTGATTACTTTTTTTTTTTTTAAAGCAAAGCTCCTTTCATGACCCCAACTGAAAGCAAAAGTCCATTTTTAAAAATATGGACATTCTCCTGGTGGTATTTTATGGCAGTGAGATACAAAATATGACAGTCTATGGAGAAATGAATGCCCGGATTACAATTCCAAATTCTACAACAAACAAATTATGCTTACTAAACTTCATTTCTTTGTCCTTTGGGTCACCAGAAATTTTAGTTCTCTTGGTTAGTGTCATCTACATTTGACATTTAAGAAAGCTGAAAACACAGAGAGGTTAAATGATTTTAGCCACAGCCACACAACTAATTTAGTGTGGGCAGTAGAATTCAAACCCAGATGTTTCCTGTTTCTACATCTGGGCACTTAGTAGAATGTGCAGGCTTGTAGCAGGCTTGAGTCCTGATTCCTGAAACTCTCCCTAACCATCTCCAGTTGTGAAATCCTTCCCATCCAGGTTCATCTCAGATGCCATCAGCTCTATGAAGTCTTTCCCATCCCTACTACCAAGCAGGCATTGTCTTTTCTAACACTTTTACAGCACATGGTCTGCCTTGGATCACAGTTATTTTTGTAGTTGTTTCATCCTCATACTAGACTGTATGATCCTTTGAGGACAGAAGACTGGTCCTATTCATCTCAGAATTTTTTTTTTTCTTTTGACATTTTTTTTTTTTATTTAGCTTTTAACATTCATTTTCACAAAATTTTGGGTTACAAATTTTCTCCCCTTTTCTCCCCTCCCCCCCCCAAACGCCAAGCATTCTAATTGCCCCTATGACCAATCTGCTCTCTCTTCTATCATCCCTCTCTGCCCTTGTCTCTGTCTTCTCTTTTGTCCTGTAGGGCCAGATAGCTTTCTATACCCCTTTACCTGTATTTCTTATTTCCTAGTGGTAAGAACATTACAGTTGATCCTAACACTTTGAGTTCCAACTTCTTTTCCTCCCTCCCTCTCCACCCCTTCCCTTTGGAAGGCAAGCAATTCAATATAGGCCAAATCTGTGTAGTTTTGCAAATGACTTCCATAATAGTTGTGTTGTATAGGACTAACTATATTTCCCTCCATCCTATCCTGTCCCCCATTATTTCTATTCTCTTTTGATCCTATCCCTCCCCATGAGTGTGGACCTCAAATTGCACTCTCCTCCCCATGCCCTCCCTTCTATCATCCCCCCCCACTCTGCTTATCCCCTTATCCTCCACTTTCCTGTATTGTAAGATAGGTTTTCATACCAAAATGAGTAGGCATTTTATTCTTTCCTTTAGTGGAATGTGATGAGAGTAGACTTCATGTTTTTCTCTCACCTCCCCTCTTTATCCCTCCACTAATGAGTCTTTTGCTTGCTTCTTTTATGAGAGATAATTTGCCCCATTCAATTCTCCCTTTCTCCTCCCAATATCTTTCTCTCTCACTGCTTGATTTCATTTTTTTTAAGATGTGATCCCATCCTCTTCAATTCACTCTGTGCACTCTGTCTCTATGTGTGTGTGCGTGTGTGCATGTGAGTGTGTGTAATCCCACCCAGTACCCAGATACTGAAATGTTTCAAGAGTTACAAATATTGTCTTTCCATGTAGGAATGTAAACAGTTCAACTTTAGTAAGTCCCTTATGACTTCTCTTTGCTGTTCACCTTTTCATGGTTCTCTTCATTCTTGTGTTTGAAAGTCAAATTTTCTTTTCAGCTCTGGTCTTTTCATCAAGAATGCTTGAAAATCCTCTATTTCATTGAAAGACCAATTTTTCCCCTGAAGTATTATGCTCAGTTTTGCTGGGTAGGTGATTCTTGGTTTTAGTCCTAGTTCCTTTGACTTCTGGAATATCCTATTCCATGCCCTTCGATCCCTTAATGTAGAAGCTGCTAGATCTTGTGTTATCCTGACTGTATTTCCACAATACTTGAATTGTTTCTTTCTAGCTGCTTGCAATATTTTCTCTTTCACCTGGGAGTTCTGGAATTTGGCCACAATGTTCCTAGGAGTTTCTCTTTTTGGATCTCTTTCAGAGGGTGTTCTGTGGATTCCTTGAATATTTATTTTGCCCTCTGGTTCTAGAATCTCAGGGCAGTTTTCATTGATAATTTCATGAAAGATGATGTCTAGGCTCTTCTTTTGATCATGGCTTTCAGGTAGTCCCATAATTTTTAAATTGTCTCTCCTGGATCTATTTTCAAGGTCAGTTGTTTTTCCAATGAGATATTTCACATTATCTTCCATTTTTCCATTCCTCTGGCTTTGTTCTGTGATTTCTTGCTTTCTCATAAAGTCCTTAGCCTCCATCTGTGCCATTCTAATTTTGAAAGAACTATTTTCTTCAGTGAGCTTTTGAATCTCCTTTTCCATTTGGCTAATTCTGCTTTTGAAAGCATTCTTCTCCTCATTGGCTTTTTGAACCTCTTTTGCCAATTGAGTTAGCCTATTTTTCAAGGTGTTATTTTCTTCAGCATTTTTTGGGGTCTCCTTTAGCAGGGTGGTGACCTGCTGTTCATGCTTTGACTTCATGTCTCTCATTTCTCTTCCCAGCTTTTCCTCCACCTCTCTAACTTGATTTTCAAAATTCTTTTTGAGCTCTTCCATGGCCTGAGCCCATTGAGTGGGCTGAGACACAGAAGCCTTGATTTCTGTGTCTTTGCCTGATGGTAAGCATCGTTCTTCCTCATCAGAAAGGAAGGGAGGAAATGCCTGTTCACCAAGAAAGTAACCTTCTATAGTCTTATTTCTTTTCCCTTTTCTGGGCATTTTCCCAGCCAGTGACTTGACCTCTGAATATTTTCCTCACACCCACCTCACCTCCTGATCCTCCCAGCCAGTGTTTGGGGTCTGAGATTCAAATGCTGCTTCCAGCCTCAGGGCTTTGGGTGGGGGCAGGGCTGCTATTCAGTGTGAGATTAAATTCAGATGCTCAGGTGAGGGCAGGGCTGCCTCTCAGGCTCAGTTCCCTCAGGGAGTTTATGCACAGACCTTCAACAATGGATCCAGGCTCCTGCCTGCTTGGGGAGCCCTGGTCTGCAGCTGCCCCTCAGCTTCTGTCTCCCGAGGGGGCCCGAGCCATGGGGGCACCCCACTCCCCCCTCGACCCGCCAAAGGGACTCTCTCACCGACCCCCGTCACCTGTGGGTGGAGGTACTTGTGCGGCCGCTGGAGATCCCGTCCCTGAAGCCCGCTCGGATCTGTTCCTCTCGGTGCCGCGGCCACGGCAGGGCTGTACTCAGCTCCCAGTCCCGGCGCCCAGTCCTCAGCACGAAGGACCTTTTACGAGAGGTTTGCAGGTCTCTCCGGAACAGAAATCTCCCTCGCTCCAATGTTCTGTGGCCTCTGGGTGCAGAATTCGCCATGAGTTACTTCTTTGTAGTTGTTCTATGGGTTGTGGGTTCGGAGCTATGTGTATGTGCGTCTTTCTACTACGCCATCTTGGCTCCGCCTCCCATCTCAGAATTTTTTGCAACTGGTAAGCATTTATACATGTTTGTTGAATGAATAATGAACACACGAGTTAGCACTGTGCTATAACTAACTATGCTAAGTGAAGCAGAAAAAGTCTTCTTTGTCTGATCTAAGACCTATGAGAGAGGAAGCTGTTGAGAGTTAACACCTGGAGATCACATGTGAACTGAACTTTAAGATTTACAAAGCAAGTTCCTATAAGGCAGGCAGTACTACTAGTAATATTCCCATTTTACAAATGCGGAAACTGAAGCACAGAATTTTTAAGTGACTTTTCCAAGGCCACCCAGTTAGTACTTCTCATGCCTGGGAATTAAAACTGGTCTCCTGTCTTCACATTCAGTTCTTTTTTTCAATCTGCCTCTTCAATGAAAGAAAATGCTCAAATGGAAAAAATAAAAAAGTATGAATCGGAAATCAAGCTGGGCTATCACCGAATTTACAAATGGATCTTTTCCATCGTCCTTCTCCACCCAAGCCTTCTTATTTTCATATTCTTGTGCTGTTCATATTATTACCATTGCTTCAGTGAGCCTTAGCATGCTGTCATGCTTTCATTGCATTTCACTTTCCCAGACCCCCTTCTTCATCACTTAGGGCCTTCAAGTGTGGAGTTATTGGCTGAGAGAGCCAAAAGGTTCATCATAGGGCTTTAGGTCCAGGGCCTCAGGGCTCCATCTTGATTATGTTCAACTCCAGTGGAAAGAGTCCCATCAGTACATTACTGCCATTCAATCTTAATGCATTCTCCTTCATCTTTTGTTAGACAAGCAAAAAATAAAGGGGGGAAGGGGATAGAGGGAGGAGCTGATGCTTTTTAAGAGCATTCTATTGACATGCCTCCCCTGCCCATCTTCCATTTGGCTTTTCCAGCTGTGTCCGGCATGGTGATGATGATGAAGAGTCTAAAGTGACAAGGAGAAAACGTTGTATAGAGAAGAGGATGTGAGACAAAGAAGAGACTCAGATCTTGGAAGTCTGAACAAACCATTTCAATCTTCCAGGACTCAATTTCCTCATCTATAAAATGAGGGAATTTAGATGATCTCTAAAGTGCCTCTTAGCTCATCTTCTGAGCCCTTTTCTCTATTTTTAAAGTGCTAGCAACAACTATTTTTAATGGTTCAGTATATCTTGATCACTCCCTCCCCCATATTGAATACTTCTTTCTAATGAAGAACAGTTAAAGAAATTGTATCAACCAAAGCAACCACATCGGACATATTCATACAATATTCTCAAGCTACAGTCCCCCACCTCCCTCTTGGGAGGAGTAAATGTGTTTCATGAACAGCTCTTAGGACCAACATTAGCCCAAGTTGGGCTGCTTTTAAATGACGTTTTCATTTTCTCTATAATCACTGTGTATATAATTCTCCTGGATCTGCTTACTTTGCTCTGCATTATTTCATAAAGTCTTATCAAGTTTCTCTGAATTTCCAATCCTTACCATCTCTTATGGTGGAATAACCTTCCATGGTACTCTTAATATTCATAGATGATGAAGGGTCCTACCTGTCTCCTGAGAGGTAATGAACTAAATACACAGAATAAGACATGCTTTGGTGGACACAGCCAAAGTGGGGATTTCTTTTGTTTAACTGTATATACTTGTTACAAGGGTTTTACTCCTGCTTCCCAATGTGGGCAGGAAGAGAAACTAAATGCGTGTTAATTAAAAAACAAAAAAAAAATTTAAGTGATTTTATTTTTTAATTTAAAAAATTTAATTTTTTTAAAAATTAAAATTTTAAAATTTTTCTCCTCTCATTCTATACTATCCTAGTTAGTGATCTAATTTCAGCCATGGGGTCAGTGATCACCTCTATCTGGTGACATCTATGTATCCAGCCTAACTTCTTTACTGTTACTTCCATATTATTTTGTTAGTCTTTTGGACATCCCAAAAGGGATGTCATATAGACATCTCAAACTCAGCATGTTCAAAATTGAACTTATTATCTTTCCTCCCCACTTGTGAACTTTCCTATTACTCTTGAGAGTACCATCACATTCTGAGATACCAAGGCTCACAATCTCAGTATCACCTTGACTCCTTACTCTCAATCACTCCATATATCTAATTGACTGCCAAATCTTGCCATCCTTACCTTCCCCAAATCTCTTATACATGTTCCCTTCACACAGCCACTACTTTAGTCCAGGTTCTCATCACCTCTCATTTGGATTACTACCTCAAGTCTCTCCCCACTCCAATACATCCTCTACTCAACTGGCAAAAGTGGTTTTTTTTTTAAAGATAGGTCTGACCACATCACACTCTGCTCAGTAAACTGCAGGTTCCATATTACTGCCAACATCAAACATGAAATATTCCTTACACAAGACACTCATTCTCCCATCTGCATGTCTTTGCATTGGCTGTTCCCCGTGTCTGGTAGCTTTCTCTCCTCACCTTTGTACCTTCACTTCACTGGCTTCCTTCAGAATGTAGCTTAAAACTTACCTTAAGCAGGAGACTATCTCAAGTCAGGGGAATCTCAGAAGTTCTTATCCTGGGATACATGAAAGTGTGTATGTATGTATGTATGTATGTATGTATACATATATGTATGTATATATATGTATTATATTTCAATATAATTGGTTTCCTTTATAATCATATGTATTTTGTCTAATGCATTTAAAAATCATTATTTTGAGAATTGCCTGTGGTCTTCCCCAGTCTGCCCAAAGGGCTTGTGATATAAAAAAGCTTAAGAAGCCCAGCACTAGCTTTAGTGTCTTACCCTCTCGGATTACTTTCCATCTACTCTTTATCTTTCTTGAATGGATCTAAGTATTTGCATGTTGTCTCTCCAACTAGAATGTGAACTCCTTGAGGGTACGGCTGTTTTTGTCTTTCTTTGTATCCTCACTGCTTAGCATAGTACCTGGCATACTTAGTAAGCACTTAATTACTGCTCGTTGACTCCTACAATAATTCCCATATTGATGAACCCCAACTTTGTTTCCAATTCTTTACTAGCACAGAAAATACCATGAGACTTTTGTTTGTGTCTTTGACCTCCTTGGCATATATACCCAGTAGTGGAATCCTTGTGTCAAAGGTATAAATATCTTTTCTAGAATAATGCTGAATTGTTTTTCAGAACAGTTTGAGTCATTCACAACTCTACCAACAAAGCATATGTATGCCTGTTTTCTTCTAATCTTATCAACATTAACTGTTTTTGTTTGTTCATCATCTTTACCATCTAAGGTTCCTTTTGACTTGGTGGTCCTCTCTCTCTGATGGTCACTCAATAAATATTTATTAAATGACTACTATGTTCTAAAGTGCTAATCACTAAGGATACAAAGAAAGGAGAAAGATAGTTCCTGCTCTCAGGAGTTCACAGTCACAAGGGGAGATAATATACAACTATGTTTCCAATATATATATATATATATATATGTAAAATATCTATTAATATAATTAAATATATTATTAAGGAATAATAGAATAAATATATTATTATGAAATAATATAATTATTTAAAATAACTTATACATGTATATATTTGTGTATATATATATATATATATATATATATACACACACACACATACAGATAAATGTGTGTATGCGTATATGTATAAACTGGAATATACTATGTTACACAGGGTCAGCTAGGTGGTGTAGTCGATAGAGTACCCAGCCTGGAGTCAGAAAGACTCATCTTCCTGAGTTCAAATCTGGCCTTAGTTACTTATTACTGGAAGCCAGCCATGGTGAATACCTAGTGAAAATACACTGAGTTGGGAGATAGGACTATTTTGTGTGAAGAACTGCATGGAGGCCAGTGTCACCGGATCATCAGTGACCAATAGCTTAGTGTGATAGAACACATACAAAACTGGTATTATCAAGATTAGACGAGTAGAGACCAACAAGGTACATAGAACAAGTGATGGATTTAGAGCCAGAAAAGCTATAGGCAAATCTGAGCTCTGTTATTTGCTCTGAGTTTCTATAATTCTATTACAGATAATTGATGTGCATATTAATTATAATAAAATAATAATAAATAATAAAAGTGCATAATAATTGCCATTTACATAGTGGATTAAAGTGTGCTATGTGCTTTATATACACAAACTCATTTACATAAGCCTTATAACAACTTTATAGGCTGCAAGCTGTAAGTATCAGTATCCTCGTTTTGCAGATGAGATAATTCAGGCTTATAACAGTGAAGTAACCTTCCATAGTGATGCAGTTAATAAGTGTAATATGTGAGATTCAGACCCAGATCTTTAGGACTCCAAGTCCAGCACTCAAACTATAGTATGGTTGTCTGTATACAGGTAGACATAGAGTATAACCGTTGCCATGCTTGTACCAAAGGACAGTTCCTTATGAACTAACTAGATTGTTTTAGGTTTTTAATGAGTGAAGTTGGTTTGGGAGAACTGTTGTGTCCCAGAAGCTCCTTATGCCCATCTAGCTAGCCTAGAGAATAAGGCTCTAGTATACAGATCTACAACATTGATTCTTCTATGTTTAATGGGTTTGAGGTTCAAGTCTGTGGTGTCTCCTTGCCTGATCTCACTTCATAAATCTTGCCCCCAGTATCCCTTGCCAGGCATGAGCAGCCATTTTGTGGTAATGATAGCAATGATGAAGCACCCTTTCACTTCCTGGATGGGTTGGATACAAAGAGAAACAAAAGGTCCAATTCAAAGCAATGGATTTAAAGAAATCAACCATCTCTAGTCAGGACATCTCAGAAACTTTTGTAGGTTATAAACTTACCTGCTTTCCATCATATCAACAGATTCTTGTTAGATCATGCTAGGTTTGACTCCACTGGTATTAGACTGCAATCCTATGATACATGGTAGACAGCTCTTTGGATCATTATTCCAGGGGGTCTGGGAAGAGAAGACAGGAAGTCTGGCCTACCCACCCCAATAGACCTGACTTACTTCTTACACCTCCATGGAATCCCTAGTGAACCCTCTCTCCTAGAGGCCTTGAAGACACAAAAATTGCACCAGACAAACGATGACTCCCAACCAACTTGAAGCCCTTGTGCTGCTTCTTTACATTCTGTGGTCTGCTGAGGCTTAATAGACCTTAAGTCAATACTAAATAAATATAAATGGATATTGTTATCTCTCAAACTTTAACCTCACTTCACCAATTCTGTTAGTAGCCCCAGATCAACCAGTCTCCTACAATCAAAATGTTGGTACTCCCTCTGATTCATCTTCTACCTCACCTCTCATAGTCAAGCAGATTCAGTTTATTAATTGAATTGCCAAATGCATGGGGATGATTCTAAACCCACAATCCCATGCAACTATCTGACTATCCACCCTAGTAGGCTTATAGTTAATTTTTAAGAACCCAACATTTATATTCCAAGCCTTGTGACAACCATTAAGATTGGAATAAAAAAAAGGAAAAGAGTTGAGTTTCAATTCAAAAGGCTATTTGCTTATTTACCTGCCTATTTAAGTATGGGAATGTAACATCCTATTCCACCTACCCTGCAGTTTTGGGCCCCTGGGGCCTTTAGGCTGAGTTGGAAATATCCCGGGAGACACTATCAGAGCAGAGAAGAAGCCTAACCCATTTGTGCTTCCTGTTCTCCAGGCTCCCTTTGAAAGTAAAACTTAATTACATAACTGTAAATACATACGCATTAGGTATGTTATATATACCCACACACGTATGGCACTACATATTTTATGAGAATATCTTGCTGATGATGCTCATTGAAAAGACTTGCTTACAGTCAACACCATTTTTGAATACAAATTCTTGATGGATTTCATTAGCTTGAACAGGGTGGATCAATAAAAACTCCGGAAGAGATAACAGCCCTGTGAGAGACATTTGTTTACTGCTGACCAACCTTCCCTAAAAGTTTTGGTCTAAATAATAAAAACTAATAGTAGATAGCAATATATGATGCTCTAAAATTTGCAAAGCACTTTCTGCACACTATCTCATTTGATCTTTGTAACCACCTTGGGAAATACTATCCCCATTTTACAGATAAGAAAACTGAGGCAGACAGAGGTTTAAGTGACCTGCTCATGGTCACAACAGTAAATGTTTGAGTCAGGATTTGAAATGAGATCTTTCTGACTCTAAATCTAACACTACCACTTAACTGGGCAGGACCTGGGGCGCTCTTTTGGAGGTGAGCCTCCACAAAATCTAGCCCAGATTCTGTTTAACCCCCTAGAAAGAAATTGCATCCTCAAAACACATTTTGGGATTCTCTAAAAACAATGACACCTGCTACAACAACAGGAGGTTTGTGGAGTCATTCTCTTCCAGGGATCTCTCCAGTATACACACAAATGAAGTTGAACAAAGATAAAAGTTAAGTGAAGAGGACAAGGTCATTGTCCTCCATCTTCCTAGTATCCATCTCTGCCTTTCTTTGGGATACCTGCCATCCAACATCAAAAATTCTTGCTTTGGGGCCATTTTCACTTTCTTGTTTTGCCATAGTAGCCCAGAATGTAAGAGCCTGCTTTTCCTGCTTTCTCTTCCTTGGAAGAACAGAGAACAGAACCCAAGAGCCAGTAAAAAAATGAAGAAATACTGTAATACCTCCACTGACTTCCCAAAACATCCCTAATCCCCAGATGATTCTCCATGGGTTTGTGGAAACCAGACACCAGACAACAGCCTGGTAATGGTGAGGAGGGGGTCACTTTGATAAGCCCTTTGTTTCTAAAAGTCTCCAGATCTGATTATTGTCACTAAAAGTATTGCTATATTTTACTTAACTGAATTAGGAAGCCATTTTTGATGGAAACAGCAAAGTGCTAATAGCTGGTCGTTATGACACTTTCAGCAAAGACGCCACAGCCTGACAGACAGCAACCGACTTGGATTTTCTGGTAAGTGGCTAAGTGCAGACCCTCACTGACTGGAGAGCCCAAGAAGGAGGGGAGAAGAAAAAAATCATTACTGATGATTATGTTATATGTTATCCTTTAAATAGAAGTATAAACATCACCATTCTCATAATAGCCACCAGAAATTTCAAGTGTTACATTTAAGGATCCTGGATTTATCGATAAATGTAAATTATGCAAGAAAATGGTAGAAAAATGCAATATATGATAGAATCATAGATTTAGAGCTGAAAGGGGTCTTCTAAGTCTCTCATTTTACAGATGAAGAACTGAGGCCCAATACTAAATAAATATAAATGGATATTGTTATTCCCCCCAGAAGCAATCAGTGGCTTGTCCAAAGCCACATGAGTAAGTGGAATGTCACCATAGATTTCAAACATTTAGCGCCTGTCAAACACCTAGAGGGAAAACAACCTTCATGGCCAGAATTATACAGCAGAAGCCTGACATTCTTCATAAATGAACAAATAATAGACGTTTGTAACAAAGCATGATCACAGTTAAAACAAAGGCCCAGTATAACCCAGATATAACAATGATCCACAAAAATATAAAAATGATATTTTTAATAGATGCCACCATGCCAAAGACTCATAACATTCAAATTACATGGAATGAAAAGCTCTCAAAATATAGAGATCTAACAGAAGGAATCAAAGTGACATGAGAACAATATGAAGGATAAAGCCTCACCATCTTGTCTGCAACTGGAATTGCCCTAGAGAGGTTTTCAGGGAGTCTAATGAAAGATAAACCTGCATCCCAATATATTCTTTCATTTCATCTATCTGGGCAATATTTTCATAAACAAACAAAACTCCTACCCTATTAAACATAAAAGAATAATAGTAGGGTTGGAACAAACCAGGACTGTTTATTTCTGAGCTCCAACAAACACAGAGAAGAGAAAAATGAAATGACAGAAAGAAACATAATACTAACAAATGAGTTTTATGAATTGCATAGTCCTATCTGTCTGTCTATCTATCTGTCTATCTATCTATCTGTCTATCTGTCTCTATCTATCATGTCATTCTTAACTCACAAAAACTCTGAGGAAAGCACTACAGTTTTGAGGATATGACAGATAGGAGGAACAGTGGATAAAGTATTGCACTGGAAGCTGGGAAGACCTGAGTTCAAATCATGCTCCAGACACTCACTAGCTATGACACTGGGCAAGTCACTTAACCTCTGCCTGCCTCAGTTTCCTCATCTTCAAAATGCAGATTATAATAGTATATACCTCAAGAGGTGTTATGAGTTGAATGAGATATTTGTAAAGTTATTTGCAGATCTTAAAGAATTTATAAATGCTATTAGTAGTAGTATTTCCATTTTACAGATGAGAAAACTGAGGCTGAGAGAAATTAATTGACTTGTCCAAGATAACATTACCAAATGTCTAAGGTAGCATTTGAAACCAGGTTCTTGACTCCGAGACCATCTACTCTGCCTCACAGTCTTTAACATTAGTTAGAAATACAGATCAACTTGCTTTCTTTCTCCAGTGAACTTTTAAAACAATTAGCAGTATGGAAAAAGCAGAAAGTCCTCTTAGCTGGGAGTCGGAGTCAGGAGTCATACTAACTTAAGGTAGGATGTTGGGCAAATCACCTAACTGCATGTGTCTCAGTTTCTCTGAGCCTGTACATGCCTCCCAACCTCCAACAGCTACAAATACCAGATTCTCTCTCTTGCTTTCCTGTATGTGATCAAAATATCACCAAGATCTCTTACTATTGATACCCAACTACCCTCTATGTCCCAACTCTCTGTTAAGTAGCTTGCCTTGAAAGCCACTGGTTTGAGAGAAACCAGGAATTTCATTTCTTGTCCAATTGTGAACTTTCAATGAAGCTAAGTCATTCGTTATGGATGGAACTTCTCCCAAATGGCCCCAAAATTTCCTGTGGGACTCTTCATCTGTCATGTTCTCTCATTCTTTTAACTTGCTTCTCTACCCATACTCTCAAGCTTAAACAGTCAAGTAAGGGACTGAATGGAGGAGTACTATTTAAGGGAAAGCAACTCACTTTCCTTTCTTGGACTTGAGCTGTAAAATGGGGTAAAAGTTACCTTACTGGTTGTTTTGAAGGAGAGGGTGGGGGATGTATGGAAGGAAGGAGGGGGAAAGAGAGAAAAAGAGAGAAGGAAGGAGAAAGACAAGGATGGAGGGAGAGAGGAAAGGAAAAGAGGAAGGGATGGAGAGAGAGAGAAAGAAAGAGAGAGGGTGAGAGAAAAAGGAGAAAGATAAGGATGGAGAGAGAAAGGGAGGGAAAGAAAGGAAGGCATGGAGAGAGAGAGAGAATGTATACAAAGTATTTTTAAAAGATGTAGATGTGCCTATCGGACATGATTATTATAGCCACCAGAAAAATGCACTGAATAGTGAAACAGGAATAATTCTTTAGGCTTTCTGACATCCTGGATAGGAGTCAATATGGTGTAGCGCAATAGGTTTTAAAGGAATATAGAAACATCCAGGGGTTTCCAAGGTAAAAATTATTTTCATAATAATACTAAGACTTTTTAAAATTTTTGAGATGGTTATTAATTTCTGAGATGGTAAATATCAATAGATATGTCACGTCAAAAATTCTTTGGAGTCCTCAATAATTTTTAAGATTATAAAGGAGTTTTGAGACCAAAAAGTTTGAGAGCCTTTGGTGTAGAGACTACAGGGAATGGCTTAGATTCATGAAGACCTGGGTTTGAATCCCTCTTCTGACACTCAGTAGCTGTGTGACCCTGGACAAGTCACTTCTTCACTCCCAGTTTCAGTTTCTTCATCAACAAAATGGGTTTTTTTTAATCAGAGACCTCTAAGGTTCTTTCCAGTTCTAAAGGTATGATCCTGAGTTGACCATAAGATTATCCAACCCTTTTTGGTAACTTTCAGACAAGCATCTTTCTGATGAATTCCATTTCTTGGGTGTCTGAAAAGAGGGAAGGAAATGGCCTCGAGAGTAAATACCAGCATTCTGGTCCCTGAAAAGAGACACTTTCCACTATAAATTAATCACCTGCAGTTCTGGTTAATCAATCAGCCTCCTGTTTGGACCCAGTTGAATTGACAAAATTGAATTCCTGTAACTGCTGAGTTGAGATCAAACCAATCTCAGACCAGTGGTGACACTGAGATCTAGTCATCCTAAACCTTGCTTGAAATAGCCCGCTGACTTCTAATTTTAATTCAATTGAGCATTTATTTAGCACATACTCTGAGCAGGGCACTATTCCAGAATAGGGGAAAGGGACAAAAATATGTAAAATAACATTTAAGTTCCCAACTACAATGATCTGACTATCTAGCAGGGGAGATAAAATATTATGCAGATAAATATAAAACTAAATAGAATTTCATAATTTCAGAACTGGCATGGACCTCAGCAACTACCTTGCCAAAGAATCTTCACAACACCTCCATTATGTGATCACATAGATCCTGCTTGAAAACCCCTAATATGGGAGCCTGTCACTATCTCCCAAGTAGATCATTTTATAAAGTTCTAATCTTTGCAAGGTCTTTCCTTGCTTGGAACCAACCTATCTATTACTCTGAGTTTTCCTTTCTGGAATCAAGCAAAATACAGTTATCCTTCCACATCAAAGGGGTTAGTGATATGATGCTCCTGTGATATGGAAAATCCATGTAAATTTTTTGGCCCTCCTTACATACCAGAGAAGCCATCTGAATTTTTCTTTTACTTTTGTGGGGTATTTACAGTACCTTTTAGTAAAATTTGGGTTGACATTATACAATAATATACATATATTTTATATATTTTTGAGTTTGTAAACTTTTTCTGTGTTGTCTGCTGGCCTCTGTGTGTCTTCTGCAGCTTCCACAAAACTCCCCCCAAATTCCCATTTAATTTCCTATGCCAACATACGATATATCAAAACTGTGATGGGGAAAATCGCATTGTGGGAGGGATAATTGTAAGCCCAATCCCCTTCCCCATAAGAGCTATCCAAATACCTTAAGATACTTCTCATATCTCCCCTGCATCTCTTTCTCTAGTTAAAAAAAAAATTCCCTACAACCAACCTACACGGGGCATGGACTTTAATTTTCTCATATTTCTGGTCACCTTTTGCTTGACACACTCCAATTTTTCAGTATTCTTCCTAAAATGTGGTGCCTTTAGGTGAACATGATATTCCAAATGGTATCTGATCATAGTTGAGGGTCAACTTGGTGTTTTAGACCAAGGGTTATTAAGCATTTCTTTTGCCATGGACCTCTTTGGCAATTTGGTGAAGCCTATAGACCACTTCTCAGAATAAAGTTTTTAAATTCATAAGATAAAATAAATAGGATTGTAAAAGAAACCAATTGGACTGAAATATAGTTATGAAATTTTATTTTTTAAGCTCATAGATTCTAGATTAAGAAACCTTGCCCTCGACACCAGGTCCTATGAATATAACCTCAAATCATGTGACCTTTTTTTGTTTCAATCACATACTGTTAACTCATATTAAGTTTGTAGTCCATTAGAACTACCTTATTCTTTTCATGGAAACTGTTATCTAGGCAAATCTCCCCTATCCTATATGTAAAAGAGATATAAACAAAATAGTATGATAGTTCTGAGGAAAAAGATGTTATTTCTGTAGAGAGGGAACAGCAAAAAGTTTTATGGGAAGAGATAGTTTTATAATCAGAGTCTTGAAGGAAAAGTAGAATCTAAAAATGGATAGAAATATGGGGATCAGGGCTTCTCAAGTACAGGGGACAGCATAAATAAAGATACAAAGGCCAGCGAGAAGACTCAATGCTCAAAGTATTGCTCAAGGGCAGTACTCACAAGGTCCATCTGCTGGTCCATAGTTGAGAAAAAGGACTCCAATACCGATCAGGATACCAGTTCTCCAGGCTACCTTATAGAAGAGCTGCACATTTCTCATCCTTTTCTTCCACATAACATGAAATGCAAGACCCACTGAAGTGCCAAGGATGAAAACAAACCTAGGATTAGGAGGGACACCTGTTAGAGTACAGCTTTATTTATCAGAATGTACCTATGGGCCATCCTATGGTGTCTCCCAAAAGCCAACAGCCTTCTGTCTCCTGGCAAAGCAGAGCACATGCCAAGAGTACTACCCCATGGGACTCAAGGCTGCTCAGAGAGAACAAAGGATGCTTGCTGCACCTTCTCTCAGATAACATTTCCTGTCACTTTAGTGCAAAGAACGCGAGACAAGGAGTTGGGGGACCTGAGTTCTAGTCTTAGCTCTGATACTTACTAACCATATGACCTTGGGCAAATCATTCAGCCCTTAAAAGTCTGAGATTTCTCATCTGTAAAGTAAGATTAGAGGGTGAGTTCTAAGATTCCTTCCTGTTCTTACATTCTAAGATTCTCTTACTCAAAAATTCTATTATTTTAAGATGTTTTATTATTTTAAGTTCTGCCATTCTGTGATTCTAGGATCCTGAGACATACAAAGTCTGGGAGTTTTTGCCTTTGCTTCATTACATTTTTTGGATGGACCCAGCCCTTAGGCATTTATCAGTCAACCCTGTAGGAGGATGGGTGAGAAAATCTCAGACATTCCAGTGTATCAATTAATGGGCCAACTCAGCTCTCACAAGGGAGGGAAGTTATGTTAATGCTTTAAGAACTTGAAAGCACAGACCTGCAAGGGGCATAGTTTCTTCCCTTACCCAGTGATAATTTTATTTATTTTTTACTTTTGCCCCCTCTCCAACACCCTTTCCTATTTTCTAGTTTCCAGCATTTTCTACATCTTCCTAAGTCTGATACAGTATCAGAATGTTAGACCTGGGAGGGATCTTTCAAGATAATCCAATCCAACTCCTTCATTTTGTAAAGCATCGTGTTTTTCACATAGAAAATGCTCAATAAATGCTTTTAAATCATTTATTCATTTTCCAGATGAAGGAACTCACTTCCTTCTGAGGCAATCCATCCCACTTTGTGCCATTCTGATAAATAGGAACTTTTTCCTTATTTTGAGACTAAATCTGGTTCTCTGGAGTCTATTGTTCCAAGCTCTGGTACTTGGAAGCAACCAAAACAAATTTAATCCTTCCACATGACTTAAAGACAACTAATATTCCCCTTCCCCACCCCCCACACACACTCCTCTCCTCCAAGCAAAATGCTTCCAATTTCTCCACTAACATAGAGGCTAAGTAGTTTTGCCTGAAGTCTTATAACATATTAATGGCACAGATATGACCAGATACTGTCCATGATATCAAGCTTCCTGCCAGCAAAAATGAATCGGTGCGTTCGTGGAGGACATCCCAGTACTTAGAGGTTTTCAAGACAGAGAGTTGAGGTTTTAGGAGTTAGCATGTATTGAGGCACAGCATTCAAAGTGAGTTCAAATAAAGGAGAGATAAGATACCATAACCTAGTGTTCTACAGAGGAAATTAAGCCACATGAGATGTGAAACTCTCAAGCATGAAATTCTGAAGATTAAAACAAAAATTATTATCATGAGAAAAAAAGGGAGCTATTGAAAGAAATCATTGTGGATGCATATGGAACTCAACAACAAACTTGGATTTTAAAGATATGTGTACAAGAAGGAAAGGCAAACATAAAAAGAGCAGTAGGGACCTATCAGAATATTGGAGGTCTACTAGAACTCAGCATAATCTGAGGCTGGTAATGAATTCTAAGGTTAACCAGAGGAATTTTTTTTATTTGAATTGGAAGCAAGAGGAAGATCAAAGAAAGAATAAATTCCACCACTCCGGATAGATGAGAAAATGACAATGTGTGATAGAGAGAAGACAAAGCTACTAAACTGTCATTACACTTCTATAGTTCAACCTAGGAAAATTACCTTCAGGTTGGGAAGGAGAGAACAGAAACGGTTAATAGAGAATTGAAATTGGTGATACAAAGGGTGGTGGTAAGAGAACAATGAGCTGCCCTCCATACAGGAGTATGCTGGAGTCAGCTCAAACTGCCTCTTAAGAGCTGATCATTAAGCTTTCTATAGAAGCCTTTACATCATGGAAATCAGCATATGCTACAAATCAGGACTAGTTTTATTGCTTTGTTGGTTGTGTAGACTTAAGAAAGTGGTGGAGAAAATATTAATAATACATATTAAGCTTAAAAGTGTGTCATGGATGCAAATTTTCCCCCAGAAAATTAGTTAAACATTCACCAGCATTTTTCTGCCTTGGGGGATGAGTTTGAGTTACCAAACCTAGACAAGCTACATCTCTGGGTTCTGAAAAAACATGGGAATGTGATGGCTGGGCAGTGGTCAGTGTTCTTTGGAACCTCTTGGAGAATAGAAAAAATATTGTGAAAAAGGTGGATAATTCTGGTCCCAATTTTGAAAAATGTGAAGAGGAAAGAGTCTGTGAGCAGCGATTTGGGCTTGACTTTAATTCTTTACAAAATCCTGGAATTTGTTTTTAAAGGATGGTTTCTAAGCAATTAGAAAGGGAGATGGTAATCACTAAGGGCCAGTGTGACTTCATTAAGAAGCCACTTCATTTCGACAGGTTTAGTAGATGTGGAAGATACAATAGACATAGTTTATTTAGATTTCATTTTACAAAAGACCTGACAAAATCTCTCATTGCAATTCTTATGGGCAAGGCAGAAAACTATTGCCTACATGATAGTATAATTGGGTAAATTCAGAATTAACTGAATGGCAGAATGATCATTAATGCACAAATGTCATTTTGAAAAGAGGTCTCTAGTGGAGTGTCCCAGGCATATGACCTTGGCCCTGTACTGTTGAACAGTGGCCAAGTGGTAATGCTTTAGAACTATCTTGGTAGATAATAAAAAAAAAAAAACTTGGAGAGCGAGGGAATATATTGACAAAGTCAGAACCCTATTCCTCCCAAAAAGAATCTACATAGGTTAAAACAATAGATCAAAGCTAATTATAATAATAACTCAAATTTATATAGTACCTCAAGATTTCGAAAAAATTCTTTATATATTATTTCATTTGAACCTCACAGCAATCTTGGAAGCCAGGCGCTATAGATATTATTATAACCATTTTACAGATGAAGAAACTGAAGCTCAGTGAGGTACAGTGACTTTCTCATAGTCACCCAATCAGTATTTTTAAAATAATATTTTATTTTCATCAGTTATAAGTAAAGACAATTTTTACATTCATTTAAAAAAAATTTGAGTTCCAAATGTTCTCTTTCCCTCCCTTACTCCCCCCCTCCCTGAGATGGTAAGCAATTTGATATGGATTATACATGCTCATATTGCCATTATTAGTCATGCTGTGAAAGAGGACATAGACTCACAGAAGAAAAACAAAACAAAGGAAAGGCAGAAAGTGAAAGATAGCATGCTTTGACCTCCATCAGTTCTTTCTCTGGAGGTATACAGCATTTTTCATCATGAGTCCTTTGGAATTCTCTTGGATCACCATGTTGCCGAGAATAGCTAAGTTGTTCATAGGTTATCATTGTACAGTATGGCTGTTACTGTGTACAACATTTTCCTGGTTCTGCTCAATTCACTTTGCATCAGTTCATATAAATCTTTACAGGTCTTTTTTTCTGAAATCAGCCTGCTTATCATTTCTTTTGGTGCAGTAATATTCTATTGCAATCATATACCACAATTTGTTCAGCCTTCCCTCAATTGATGGACACTCCCTAATTTCCAGTTCTTTGCCACTACAAAAAGAGCTGCTATAGATATTTTTGTACAGATAGGTGGCCCCCACCCATCCCCTTTAAAAAATTCTCTTTGGCATACAGACCAAGTACTGGTACTTTTGGATCAAAGGGTATAAATAGTGACATAGCCCTTGGGCATAGTTCCAAATTGTCTCTAGAATGGTTAGATCATGAACTAGCATTATAGGTAGGGTTTCCTAACCCCAAGTCCAGCATTCCACATATTATGAAATGTAAGTCTCATATTTAAAAAAATCAACAAAATAGAATAGGTATAGTTAACACAAAAAAAAGCTATGAGAGATCTGGAATTTTAAACAGAATATAAATTTAGTGAGTTAAATTGTGACATGGCCATCAAAAAAGTTAATTTGACCTTGGGTTGTATAAAGAGTGGCATAGTGACCCAGCTAAGAGGTAAGACAACCCCGCTATATTCCACGCTGTACAGATCACATCTTGAGTACTTCAGCTTGTAGCACCACACTGTACTATGGGATATTGGCAAGTTAAGGCTTATACCAAAGAAGGGAACCAGAATGATGGACTTTAACATATGAGAATTACTTGTAAGAACGAAAATCTTTAGCCTGGCAAAGACATGACTTGGGGTGGGGAAAGGGGAAAGAGAAATCATAATTTTCCATCATTATTTTAAAGGCTGTCATGTGAAAGAGGGATTATACTTATCCTACTTTTCACAGAAGGCAGAACTACTGGCAATCAGAAGAAGATATAGAAAGGTGAATTTTACTTCAATTTAAGGCAAAATGTCTCTGCAATTAGATCTATCCAAAAGTGGAAGGACTCCCTCCAGAGATAGGGCTACCATCTCCCCGAAGGAGTTTAAGCAGAGTTTGGATGATCACTTATCAAGGAGATTGTACACATTACCCTTATTCCAGTATGGTTTGAACTAGATGGCTTTGGAGATGTGCCCCAGCCTTAATTCTGAGGTTCTGCGATTTCAAGAATCAGGCTCAGCAAAGTGTTCTATTTTCCCTCCCCCCTCCACCTACCCATCTGCTTTCCTTTCTTTTATTTCCCTCTTCCTTTGTTTTTCTCCATCTCTTTGGTCCTCTCTTTCTTTCTCTGTCTCTGTCTGTCTCTCTCTCCCTCAAAGGTTACCCTTTAGAGGGTAGTTTATTTCGACCTCTTTACTTTAAGTAAGCAAGTTTTAATCTATCTTGTACACTCCTGAAATCTATGTCTTGATGTTAATGGGTTGTAAAGTGGGTAATAATTTTCTTAGTGACCTCTTCAATCAGATTAGATCATATTATTGACCACGCTGTTTGTTTTATAACCACAGTCACATTGGGGAGCAACAGCATCTTCAAGTTGCACGTTTGTAAGTGCCCATTAAGGGGAAGGATGACAGGTTGGCATTTTTGGCATATGTTTGTTTTGTGGTGTTGTTCTTGTTTCAATCATTTTTCCTGCCTTGCCTGCTGCTCCTCCTTTCCCTCTAATTCCCACATCCCTGACTGGTGGTTTTCCCATCTGCTTCTTGAAGACATCCTTTCACATGCTTCTGGATCCTCAAGGGGTTGTCAAGAACATCTGTGTAGTGGGAGGAGGGAGCCAGGCCAAATTTCGCAAGGGGTTTCAAACTGAAAGGTGGGGCCCAGATTATACTTTTTTTATCCCTGGGATCCAGGAACCTCTAATTTTGGGCAATGACACTTGGGCCTGGCCAGGTCTCTTTCATCACAGGGATGAGTCAGCTTGAAGACTCAGTGCAATCAGTATTCAAAATGGCCTTAGCAAAATATATGCCTTGCAATAGCATATTGTTGATGGAGTTATGAATTGGTCCAACCATTCTGTAAAATGGCTTGGAATCATACTAGAAAGCTCATTAAATTATAAATACTCTTTACTGCAAAGACACCACTACTGCATATATAACCTCAAGGACATCAAAGACAAAAATAAAGGCCCATAGATACAAAAAACATGGCATTACATTTGGGGGCGGGGGGCAGAACAGAAACAAATTGTTCATCAGTTGGGGAATGCCTAGACACTTTGTGGCTTATAAATGTAATGGAATATCACTATCCCATAAGAAATTATGAACTTAAATATGAAGAATTCAGAAAAACTTGGATGAAGCTGTATGAACTGATACAAAGCAAAATAAGAAGAAACAAGACAACAAAGACCATGTGGAACACCATAAGGCAAAGGAAAACAACACTGGAAGCCATCAGGACTCTGCTCAATGGAATAACCATTCTTAACTCCTGAAGACAGACTGTGAAACACACCTCCCTCTTTTCTTGCAAAATCTGGGCTACACATTAGCCTATGCCCAGATTTCCTTCACAAAATTGGGTTATGTGACCAGGCAGGTCCAATGGGACCACCACCTCTGCATTCTGAATACTATACTTTTCTCAAGGCAGCCTGAGAGAGCTGCCATGTTGTATCTGCCATGTTACCCCACTCAGCTCAGCTTCTAAATTTAACTGGTGCCTCCTAGGCCTGTCCTCCAAGCAACAGAGCTTCTGTCTTATCTCCTCCTTGCTCCTGGTGATTTCTGGAAGCTGCTTCTAGTGACTTCTCCCTCTAGTTTTGCATCCTTCATTTAGAAGGACTATTATGGGCACTATGAATCCTTTTCCTTACCTTGACATGCCTAGGGACCTTTCCCTCTCAGACTTGCTGACCAAAGGACCAGGGCATTCTCCCTTTTACCCCTTAGAATTGTTCCGACTATGAGTTTGCTGGGAGCCTTAGTAGTGCTGATTTATTCTGCAGATAGAATTAGGGAATTGGAACAGGGAAGACGGATTTGAATTCTGCTTCAGATACTTCTTAGCTACATGACTGGACGTTTAACCTCTCTGAAATCTTCTTTCCTCATCTGTAAAATGAAACTAATAATTATACCTGTCTCTCAGCGTTGTTGTAAAGATCAACTGCTACGTCTTTTATAAAGCACTTTGCAAACCTCAGTGACCCATATAAATGCCAGCCATTATTCTTCTAATTCAGCCTAAATCAGGGATTCCAAACCTGTTCCCATATGACTCCTTTTTAATGTAAAAAATGTCATAGACCCCAGCATTAATAGTTTCATGCATATCCATTGATCAAGAAAATACATAATGATAAAAAGCTACAAGAAATGTAGTAATGCTTTTAAGTGAATTTGTATTTTTCTAATGAGAGCTTCTATATGCATTTGAAAAATGGCATTTTTCATATATGAGACGTTATTTATTGAGTTTATAAGAGGAATGCTTGTTTATTTATTATTCTGAGCCATTTAATGAGATGGACTCTTGCAATAACTCCTGAGGAGCTTGGGAGTCACTGTTCTAGATGAATACACATGACACAGAAAAAAAAAATATCTGTAGATCAGAGCAGCCTCTGAGTATTTCCTAATGTCCACTTTGGGCAAACACCAGACACACTTATCTCATTTGGCCCTCAGTGAGCAGTTCCACTGCCCCAGGGCCCATCATTTGGTGATAAACAGCTCTGTTTTCAGGGTTGAAATACCCTCTAACTTCATTAACTAAACTACCCTCTAAACATGAGATTGTGTTAATTCAAAGGGAAAAGCTACTGGGAACTGAGATGGTTTCTCCCTACTGGATGCTGCTGCCAATGTTCTCAAATTATGAGGCCTGACACCATGGCAATCCATCCTATTCACTTGCCTCTGTCTCTTGAACTGAGAAAGAATCATAGCATCCAAACTAAGTGCCCAAATCTCTGGAATCTGAGGGTTCTGGGACAGACATTGGTGAGCAACTAGACAGGTCTACATACTGCTGTCTCCAATCTCTAAGGTTAGAAATTATCCCTTCCTTAAAGCTAGAAATGATTTCTCCTGACTCCAATATTAAAATTTTTATTATCCTTTCTATATAACACCATTCTGGGCTTTATTTCTTGACTTGTCAAATGAAGAGACAGACTGTATCTCTAACTCTCTACTATTCTATCCTCTGACCTGTCACAATGGATGTTAAATTAAACTGGTCGATTAATGAATAAAGATATTTATTCATGAAATAATTTTTCTAAGAAACAGTATAGCCTTGTTAGTTTACTCCCCAAATCAGCGTGTATGTATTTTGTATATATACTGCTAGAAAGGCAGTAAAGCGGAATATTAGCTAATGAAATTTTTCTAAAAAGCCTCAAAGCCAAGAAGACTTATGTTTGAGTCCTGCCTCTGAAACTTACTGCCTGTGAGGCCCTGGACAAGTTACTTACATTTTCAGAGTTTGAAGCAAATCTGTAAGATACTAAGTTTCACAGAATGTTGTTGAGTAGTTTTTTAGTCATGTCTGACTCTGTGAGCATATTTGAGGTTTTCTTGGCAGAGATACTGAGGTGGTTTGCCATTTCCTTCTACAGGTTATTTTACAGATGGGGAAACTGAGGCAAACAGGTTTAGGTGACTTGCCCAAAGTTACTGACCAACACTGGTAGAGGGAGTTTCCTCACCTGGAAATTCTCTCTTCTAATGAAATCATAGGTCCAGTCTCTCATTCCCTCTGTGTATGTGTGTGTGTGTGTGTGTGCTCCTCTCTGTTTCTTTCTCTCCCCTACTTCCTCTTACCCACATATTTAGATACATAAACATATATCTATGTATATGTATGTATAACCTTGTGATCTAATGCTATATAAATGTAAGCTTTTTTTTACTCTAAGACCTAAAGTGTAGGTATTATTCTTCCCCATTTTACAGATAATATTGAGGTTGAGAGAAGTTAAACCAAGGTCTTCAGACTCCAAGAACAATATTCTCTCCATTATCCCATGCTATTACTCCCAAAGAAAAGTAGAAAAGTATTCTGTCTCATCCTAATACACACACTCCAAGCAATGAATAAAGGTGCAACATGTAATTTACATACGTGAATTCTTGATTCTCTACAATACTTAGGATAAATAAATACCTCATTCAATAGCAGTTAAATAGCAATGTTTATGTAAGGAAGTTGGCTTCTCTCCTTGGTCAATTTCATCACCTATCTATATATCTCCTTAAGAGACCCACCTACATCAAAAGTGCTGCATCTTTAAAGAATGTCACATAAAAAAACCACCAAAATGTAAGAACTGTTTGTTTCATATGCTCTTGCTGCTTTTAAGAACGTTAGAGGGAGATATCAGAGCCACATGGGAGCGGGTTGCAATGGATGTCATGCAATGCATCTTTGCTCCTCAGTTGTCCCTCAATTCTGAACCCCTAAAATCGAGTCAGTAATCACTCATTAAGCTCACACTATGTGCCATGCACTGTGCAAAGCATCAAAGATACAAAGACAGCAAAATATAGTCCTTACTGTCGAGGAACTCACAGTCTAATGAGGCAAAACCATTCCTTGCATGATTTAGTGAATCTCTGCATCAATCCCATTTCCTCACCTGTTCAATGAAGGGATTGTACTAGATGATGTCCAGGGTCCCTTCTAGCTCTAACATTCTATATTCCTCTAAGGAGTTTCATCTATCTACACAGAGGAATCTGGGTGGCACAGTGGGTAGAGTTCTGGATACAGAGTCAAGACCTTTACATTTTAAATACTTAAAAGCTGCATGACCTTGGCCAAGTCACTTACCCTTAGTTTCCTTACCTGTAAAATGGGTATATAATAGCACCTCCTTCCCAGGATTGTCACGAGAATAAAATAACATTTGTAAAGTGCTTTGCAAACTTCAAAGTGCCAAATAAATGCTTGCTTTTATTATTATGTAGATTACTGATGAAGGGGTTACCCATTTTCTATATTATGAGAGAATATGAAGTCAATTCAATCTGATTCAATGAATATTTATTGTGTCCACTATGTTCTGAGTACAGTGATAAGTGCTAAAGATACAAAGACAAAACTGAAACTGACTTTTAAATAAATTTAAAGTATATGCAAAGTCATATCAAGTAAATTCAAGAGAAAAAGCTGTAAAAGCTGTGGACATTAGAAAGGACCCCTTGTCAGAGGCGACATAGAAAAGGACTCTTGTACCAGGTGACATCTGGACTGTACTTCAGAAGAAAGCTAGGAATCTTAGAAGGTAGAAATAAAGAAATGGCACATTTCAGGCCCAAGATTAAAGGACAGCAGAGTTGGAAGAGAACTCAGAGGTCTTCTATCCCAAGCCTCTCATTTGGCAAATAAGGTAAATGTGCCCAGAAACTGCAAAAGACTTGGTTATGGTCACACATGTTAGTAGCATTATCAAGACTAGAACCCAGGTCTTCTGAATCCCAGTCCAATATTCTTTTCAGTTTTTCACAGTGAGTATGATTTTCCTTTGGAAATATTTCAAACCCAGTTGAGCCCAAGAGAAACCATTTGTGACATAGCACCTAGAAAGGCATCCCCCAACTCAGATCAAGCGTCTCTGTTTTACTTACCATGGCATGACCAGGTCAGCAACTGTAAGGCCTGTAATGAAAGCAATGAGAAAGGAAAGTGGGACAATTTGGGTAACATATTTTGGAAAGTATATCAGGGCCAAAAGGAAGTAGAAATGAAGTGGAGATTGGGAATTTCCTTTCTCCTTAAAGCCCCACTCCCAGTCCTTAAATGTCAGGCTCCATGTGGCTTGGCACTAGATTCACTTTGTAGAGTCAGCTACAAAGGACCAATGGCAAGGCTCACTAGGACAGGGACACAAAGGTGGTCAAACATTGCTTATTTTGAATAAAAACTTTAGCCATTGGAAGCACACTGCATTTGTGAAAGGCTATGTACCTTCTTGTCCTTTTTCTAAGAAGCAGACAAAGGAGAGAAGGCAGACCGTTATCCTAACCCCAGGGGATACCAATGCCCAGAGTGCCAGCAGTATCAACAGAGACACGAGATAGTCCCTGTTATTGGTTTTCTGGTATGGATTGATGTTCATATGGAAGAAAGACATAAGGCAGGAATAGAATATCCCACCCCCACATTCCTCTCTACTTCTGGCTACTCCTGGACAGCCACTTGGGATTTCCAAAGTCTGCACCCTGCTGGTAACTAAAGTACAGACTGTCAAGAGGGCCATGGATTGATTGGCCAGTCTAAGTACAGGTGCCAGGCAGGTATATCTTCCTCATCCACTTAACATAAATCCCTTTGGTGAGGTTGTGCCATTACTATTTTACGTGGGCAAGGGCTCGGGTAACATGATCTTAAAAGCTCCTACAATTCTCTCCAGAGTCAATATGCTGGACTCTAGGAAAAGGAAAAGTCAGCAAAATCAGGTAGTTACAGGCCTTGCTGAAACAGAGAGAAAACTGCCCGGTAGACAACAGTAAGACCATAAAATTAAAGAGAGAACCCTGGCTAAATAATCTAATGGTTCTCCAGTGGAAAGCCCAAATACAATTAGCATTCACATACTTATTTTAAGATCAATATTTTTCTGCTGATTTGCTGAAGAGGCTTTTATGAAGTTTAAGCAGAGTTCATTGTTAAATACTCTTACCTACAGAGGATATGGGAGGCCATATTAATTCCTTTTCTCTTAGAGATCAATAATTACATTGCTGATTTGCTTAAAAGGCTCAGGCTAAAGTTAAGGGGAAAGAGATTCTATACAATACCATTCCATGGAGCATGTTCAAAGAACCAGTAGCCACCTCCACCGTAGTTAACAAAAACCATGAGTGTCAATGACAAGCTGCAGAACCAAGAAAACAGTTTGAGAACTGTTAATAAGTGTTTCCAGAACCCACAGGAGCACAGATTTAGAATTGGAAGAGAATTTGGAGGTCATTAAGTTCCACCCCTCTTATTTTACAGATGAGGGGAAAGAGGCCCAGAGTAGTGTATTGACTTGACCAGAGTTACACAGCCAATAAGTATCTGAGACAGGGTTATGAACCTTCTTCTTCCTAACAGCAAATCAAGAGCTCTATCCATTCTACTACACTGCCCCTCATATAAAATTAATCAGAATTTTAATTCTAGAAGGCATTTTAAATATAATTTTGTCCAATTTCCTCATTTAACAGCTGTGCTAGAAGGAACCTTAGTGTTCTAGTGCCCAGAGGCAGTTAACCTTTCTGTGTGTGTCCTGGACCCATTTGGTAGTATCTGGTAAATAATATTTTTAAATGTAAAAAAAAAATCCATAGAATGCCAAAGGAAACTAATTATATTAAAATACAGTTATCAAAATATTTTTTTTTAAAAAAATCTCACAAACCCCCAGGTTAAGAACCCCTGAGTTCAACTTCTTGATTTCACATATCACAGAATTACAGAATCTCAGAGCTGCAAGGGACCACAGTGGTCATCTATTGGACCAACTACATCCATCAAAGAATCCCCATTACAACACAGTCAATAAGTGATCACTCAGCCTTTTGATTTCCCTTCCAATGAGAGGGAACCTGCTGCTCTCTGAAATAACCTAGTCCACATTTGAATAGATCTTATTCTTAAGAAAATATTTTATCAATGAAGTCTAACTTTGCTTCATTGAAACAGATGAGGAAATGGTATCAAAAGAAGATAGGTGGTCCAGCCAGAGCTAAAACACTGGTTTTCTTCCCCTCTGAAATTCTATGGTTAGGCCAGTTCTAGAACTATCCAGAACGTATATCCATGCTTCCAAAAAAGAAAAACGAACAGGATAACATTTTTCACATTGCAGCTGAGGAAATGAAGGTTAAGGTCAGAAGCCCAGCTCAGACTCCTTGGAGTCTCCAACCTGATGCCTGGCACTTGGAATGATTAATATTTGACCCATGGGCAGTGGAGCCAGTTAATGGGTTTTCCATGATGAGTGATGACTGGTTAGGCGGTCAGATGGACCTGACCATTTCCCCCCAAATATGTTATCATCTTCCCCCAGTCTGGAAAACCCCCAACTTTCTTCTCCAACTACACCAATACCATTTAATTCAAGTTACATCTCCTTGAAGTTTCATAAATTCAATTGATCTTTCTATTTGCTCTCCAGACATATTGTAACTTAACTAGAGTTCATCTTCTACTATTTCTTATTTGCCTATCCATATGAATACTGCCTCCTAAACCAAGTGATCTCTTTTAACATGGAACTAGATTCATAATGAGTACTCACTAAAGAGATAAAATTGGACTTCCCCTTCTCTTTTCAAATGAGAGAGAGCCCAAGACAATTGCCCTAAGGATAGGTAGGTAGGAGCTAAGAATAGATGACCAACAACCATGGTCACTATCCTCATGCCCCTTAAGTAAGACACTAAAGCCAATTTAATCATGGAATTGAATGATACTTTCTGGGCAAGCTGGAATTCATCTTCTTCCTTCTCTGAGTTAAACTCTTAATGATCAAGTTCATGAAAACCTTACTTGTTTTTGACTAGTACACAATTTCACTGAGGAATCTGACATGTTCTTTTCCCTTGACTTTGTCTCATGGTCTGCATGAATTCATTCTCAGCTTCAGAAGGAAATCTCCAAGACACTTTCCAGCAATCGCATTGACTTGAAGCAAGAATTTCTAGTAAATGCAGATTGTGCTGGACAGAGCAACCCACCCTAAAGCCTGGTGGTAGCCGAGAGTGGAGGAGGTCTGCCCTCTACTGAGACATGATTCCAAAAAGTGGCTATCTGATCTTCTCTTGAATAGTTCCAAGAGTGGGTAAGGCACCTACCTATTCCATTTTTGTGCAGGTAAAATTATAGCAAAGTTCTTCATGATATTGAGTTAAACTGTGTCTCTTCATAACTTTCCCCCATTGGTTCTCATTGAAAGTTGAATGATTTTTATCAAAGTAGGGACTCCATCCTGTGATGTAGATAGATGTCAATCCATCAATGCTTTCTCTGTCTATGGAACTCTGGTTCATATCTTCCCATAAATCTTTGAATGGGAGTCCATCCAACATGATCGATTCCTTGTTGGCAATATGTTATAACCTACGTATAACCACTTTGTATCCTTCTATTGACATTTGGATGACCTGAAACTTGATTTCTTCATAGGCTTTAGTTTTCTATGATTCATAGGTAAATATCATTGAAAGAAAGAAGGAAGAAAGGAAAGGAAGGAAGGACGCAATCATTTATTAAGCTCCTACTATACATCAAACTCTGTGAAAAGTGCTTTACAAATATTATCTCATTTGATCCTCAAAAGAACCCTAAGAGGTTGGTGTTACTATTATCCTTATTTTATGCTTGAGGAAACTGAGACAAGTTGCCTTGCCAGAGGTTGAGTGACTTGCCCAGGATCATGCAGCTAGTAAATATCTGAGGACAGATTTGAATTCAGGTCTTTCTGACTCTAGGGTCAGTGCCTCACCCATTGCTCATTGAAAATGTGCTTCCAGGATCCAATGAAAGCTTATTGGTGTTAATAATGATGATAAAAGCTATCATATCACACTTTAAAGTTTGTTTTATATATGTTATCTGGGAGATAAAGGTTGTTATTATTCCTGTTCTACAGATGATGAAAATGAGGCTGAAAGAAGCTAAATGACTTGCTCAGGCTCACACAACTAGTAAGAGTAAGGTAGAATGTGAACTCAGGTCATCTTTTCTCCAAGACTAGCACTATCCATAGTACTACCCAGCTACTTCTGTTAAGAAGCTTTTGGCCTTTAAAAGCACCACATAATTTCCCAAATACAAATGCAACTGTCTTCCTTCAGTTCAATTCTGGGCCCATCTTCTGTTTCTGTCACATAGTTTCCCAAAGCAGGCAATACTGCCTCCTGGAGGAGGAGCACTGGAATAATCTAGGGGGTGGGTAGTAGCTTCCAATGCAATTGGGGGACATTGAATAAAGTAAGGGGGCTGGGCAGTAGCAGCATAAGGAAAGAAGATAAAATTTTGAAAAACCATTTGTACACATTCCATCTGTTGTGTAGCAGAGTTAAAGTCATAGTGGTTACATTATTTTCAAAATAAAGACAACAAATACAAGTTGTAACAGATCATTGATCAAATCTTTCAACAGGTATTAACAAGTAAGTGTTGGCAGGTGTGTCACACATTGTTGGGAAGTGCAGCATGCGTTAGCGGGAATATGTGCATGTAATGACATGCTTACAATACAGTACTATAACCACATTACACCTATCCAATTGGCTAAAATGACAAAACAGGATGAGGATAAATGTTGGAGAAGATGTGGGAGAGCTGGAACACTAATTCGTTGTTGGTGGAGCTATGAGCTGATCTAGCCATTCTAGAGAGCAATTTGGAACTATGCCCAAAGGGCTACAAAAATGTGCATACCCTTTGACCCAGCAATACCGCCTCTAGGACTGTGTCCCCCAGAGATCATAAAAATGGGAAACGGTCCCACATGAACAAAAATATTTATAGCAGCCCTCTTTGTGGTGGCCAAAAACTGGAAATCAAGGGGATACCCATCAATTGGGGAATGATTGAATAAATTGTGAATATGAATGTAATGGAATACTATTGTGCTGTAAGAAATGATGAACAGGAAGATTTCAGAGAGGCCTGGAAGGACTTATATGAACTGATGCTGAGTGAAAGGAGCAGAACCAGGAGAACTTTGTACACAGCAACAACCACAGCGTGCGAGGGATTTTTCTGGTAGACTTAGTACTTCGTTGCAATGCAGGGACTTAAAAAATTTCCAACGGTCTCTTGAGGCAAAATGCCCTCCACATCCAGAGAAAGAACTATGGAATTCAATCGCAGAATGAACAGATCATTTTCTTTTGTATTATGTTTTGGTTTGTTTTATGATTTCTCCCATTCATTTTAATTCTTCTGTGCAACATGACTAAAGTGAAAATGTATTTAATAGGAGTGTATATGTAGAACCTACATGCTGACTTGGGGAGGGAGGGGGAAGGGAAGGGGGGAAAAGAGAGAGGGAGGGGGAAACAATCTAAGTTATACGGAAGTGATTGTAGAACACTGAAAACAAATATAATAATAACAATAAAAACACAATATAATACTATACAGTTACATGACATAATATTGCATCATCAAAATTTCAAAGCAAGAAAAACCCCCCAAATCTATAATAAATTATTAAATTTAAAATGTGTCATTTTAGAACATATACAGAAGTGATGCAAATTTTAAAAAACATTAAAGGGTTAAAGAAAGGTTTCCAGGGAGGTGCTAAGTAATTCCTTTTTTAAAAGGGGGAAGTAGGCCAAAGAAGTTTGGGAACTTCTGGTCTAAGATATATATACTGATGTGTAAGCCTATAGGATGTCATGCCAACTGTGTATCATCCTCTATACAATAAGCATTCTCCATCCCATTCATTTTTCCTGTGTGGACAATTAGGCAAAACTCTTTAAAGCGATTATGGATTTCATTGAAGAAGTTTCATAATGCAATTAGTCCAATATCATCGGCAAATAGGAGCATCTAGAGGGCCTCATCTTCTACAGAAAATCCCTCTTCTATTTAATTCTCATGATATCTATGATGTCACAGATTATAGATTAAGAGTTCTAAGCAATCTTAGAGGTCATCTTCCAATTTTCTCACTTTATAGATTGGGAAACTAAGCTCTAAAAAAGTTACATCCTTTGCCCAAGCTCACCAAACTATTAAGTAACAGGACTGGAATTTGAACACAGGCATCTTGACTCCAAATCCTCTGCTCTTTCCAGTGGACCACCCTGCTATCTTGCTGAACTTGGCACATAGCTTCAGCCTGGTAACATCTTTTGAGTCACCTTTTCACATGATATGGTTGTAGATCTGGGCTCAGCTACCTAAACCCATAGGTTTGATTGGGAAAGAAGCATAACCTTGGCCTATTCAAATTTGCATAAATAAAATGTCTGGCCCATAATGAACTGGAGCATACAGAAACCAGTGAGAGCTCCCAGGGCCGGAAATTGATAATTTTGCCCTTGTTGTTGAGGACAGAGGCCTCAATTCTGGGTCTGCTTTCATTTGCTTTGGAACACATGGTGTATTGCTTCTAGCATCAGATAAATTCAATGGAGGCAGAAGAGATTAATTAGTTTTCCCTTACAGCCTGCCCTCCATTATTGCTCCTAGAAAAATGCTCCCTCACCCAGGGCAGAAGAAGCAGCCACTGAGAAGCACGCAACTCTACTGGACTTCAAGCTGTACTATGTGTTAGGACGGTGACCCGGGAGAGGTCACTTTGGAGCAAGTGAGGTCTACTGTAAATAACAATAAGGGCGTTGATTTGGGAGTGCTAATTAAACAAGGGCTCCCCTGGCCCTTCCAAGAGGAGCTTGCCAGTCACTGCTGAGTGCACAGGTGCACAGCTGCTCAGGAGAGCAACCATTATGAATTTTATTTCACATAATAGCCCGTGCAGGAAATGGAAGGTTATATTACAGATCAATAAGTGGGCTAAGGGAATCTGACAACCTTTGGTCAGAATCAGGAAAATAGATGGCATTAATTAATTTGCTGGCTTGTGGAGGGGAAAAATCATCTTTTAGTGCAGTGACAGACTAGAAAGTGTCTCTCCTCTCTCCTTGTTATTGATTAATGGGGAGGAACAGTCATCAGCTCCCTTCAGTGCCAAAGCACCAAAAGTTCTTCCAAACTCTGCAGGCTGGGCCCCTTCCAAATAGATGGACCACGTGGCTTAATTCTCTCAAACTACTCTGCTGCCTTATTCCTGGAGGGCTTTTGTCTGGCCTTTGGCCCCTATCAGGAAGGTACCTTTCATTTCAATTTTCTGCTAAGAGTAAGAACTGAGGGTTCCCACTCTCTGGAACAAGGAAGAGAGAGTAAGACTCTCTAGACTTCTCAAGAAAACAAAGAAACAAGACACATATGGAAATGCGTAGCACCAGAACCCTAGTTATACCCTATATGGTGATGGGTTCTGGGAAACACAGATTTCTAAGTTAAATAGTAGGGAAATAATAATTCTTAAATCAATTATTTTCATGATTTTTTTCCGCTAAACCCTATGTGTGTGTGTGTATATATATATATGTATATATATATATATATATACATATATATATATCTGTTCTTGTTTACTGATGGTATTATGATCATTGCGTATTACACTGAATATTACAGGGCATCTTTAATGAGATCCATCATTACCAAAAGAGATTGGCCTGACAATCCAACAAGGAAAGACTAAATGGATGAAAAGTGCTGATTTCTCAAACTATGACAAGCAGTTCCACTGAGACACTGAACATGGACATTGGATTAGGCTCATCACTGAACTGGAAGGAGGTCAGATTGTATTTGAGAAACTAAACACACTTTTAATAACCCCAAGCTGATCCCCAGTACAGATTTCATCTTTTCAATACAAACATTCTCCTGGCTTTGAGGGATGACTGTGAATCTTGGGATATTAGAATCTCAAAAAAAAAAAAAATGCAGGTGATCAAAAGGGCCCTGTTTGACAGGTACAAGTAGCCTTGTATCATATTTCCAGTGTTTACCTACACTCAAGAGGCTGTAACAGAGGAGGGAAAAGTGGAGCTTTCTTCATAGATGCCAAGGTTTAGTGCTGATAGTATTTGTACTTTCAGGAGGCAGAAACAGCTGACACTTTCAGTAGGTAGCTGATATCTGGGGGAGGGAAACATGCTTCTTCTTCACTCCCATCTCCAGCAGTCTTCTGGCCTTCTATGCCTATATCTTTTGGTCTTCTTCCAGTGCCTCTACCAATGTAAATCAAGACCTGGTTTGCATCTTATATAATCTGAGAGAGTTGCCTAAGGCACTGGAAGGTTAAGTCATTTGCCCAGAGTTGCACAGTCGGTCTGTGTCAGAGGCAAGACTTAATCCAGGTCTTTCTGAGTCTGAAGTCAGGTCTCTATCTACTTTGCCACATTGCATCTTATATATAGGGACAAGTAACTAGAAAAATAAGACAGGCTGGCCATTTATAAAAAGAGGGAAAAATAACAGATAAATATTTCACTGGTACCCCCAAAAGTTTAATAACATCTGAAGGAAGAGCTCTAGTATATTCAGTTGTGACTCTTTGAAGGATCTGTGGGAAAAAACAGACAAGTATCCTACAGGATGAGAGTCAATTAGTAAGAATTTATTACACTCCTACTATGCATCAGTCAAAGTATTGGTCATTGTGGATGTGGATACAAAGACAACAGAAATAACCCCTGCTCTCAAGGAGCTTAGATCATATAAATGTAGACAACATGGATACGCATAATACAGAATACATACACAATGAATAAATGCAAACCAAGAGAAGGCAGAGATGGGTTGAGATCTATACGTAGAGGAAATGTCTACATTGATGAGATCTTAGTGTCAAGACTTGGAACCGGAAGGACCTCAGAGGTGATCTACTCCAATTGTCTTAATTTACATTTGAGAAAACTGAAGTCCATAGAGGCTGTGACTTTCTCAAGGACTCATATGGAGTAAAGCTAGGACTCAAACCCAAGTCGTCTGAGTCCAAACTCTGTCAAAGGTGCCATACTTCCTCTGGAACTGGGAAGCCATCCCTAACTTTCTTCTGTGCTTGTGCTTCTGCAATTATTTTTTCATGGTGAAAAATCTTCTTCTTCCATGAAGACCCACCTCAATGCCCTGTGAAGGGCATGGGTGGGAATGATGGCAGTAACACTGGGGCCTTGAGGACTCTGCCAGTAGAGTATGCCAGTAGAGTGTGAATTCTGGAAGCTTTCTCCAAGATGAAAAGGCTTCAAGGATGGGCCATCTGTCATCTGAGAACCAGACTAACCAAACTTGGAAAGTTCTGTCAACTTAAAGTCAGTCAGAAGGAAGGAGGGAGGGAGAAAGGGAGGAAATGGGGGGAAGGAAGGAAAGAAGAAAGGAAGGAAAGAAGAAAGGAAGGAAAGAAGGAAGGAAAGAAAGAAGGAAGGAAGAAGAAAGGAAGGAAGGAAAGATAAAAGGAAGGAAAGAAAGAAGTTAGCTCCTGTGAAGTTAACAACATATTGCTATTTTTTCTTCCTTCCAAAACCTCTTCTCTCTAGACTGACCAGCCCATCTCTTTCTAAACAGCCATGTTCTAAAATTGGCAAATAATGGATTATGAAATAGAGCTGTCTTGATAGGATGAGCTCTTTTTTCAAAGGAGAACACACTGTGCTCAGCACACACACCCCAAAATCCCTTAATATGCATGTATATTTTATCCATTAGTCTAGGCATACATCTTCCTACTGGAACAATTTTTCCTAAACACAATTATCCTCTGAAAAAGAGCCTCAAGAAATGGACAAAGGATGTAATGGGGCAGAGGGGGATGGAGAATCATAATTACACAATCATATAATTACACAAACATTTCCAGAAAGCTCTTGTAACTTCTGGCCCATGTTACACATAAAAACAGATATTTTGTTTTATGTTTGATATGTTGTATGTGTACTAATGCCTTTCCTCTTCCAATTACACACATTCCCTACCAATTCTTGCAGAAAATACAACATTTTGTAATAATCTTGGAGGTACAAATGGAGTCAGGCTGATTTCTGAATGGTGGCAGGGTCAGAGGCAGAGTGACATATTGGATAGAGGGTTCCAGTCCTGTCCCTGGCACATATTGATTGTGTTACCCTAGACGAGAACTTAACTGCTCAGGGGCCCCAAGTAACAGGTGTCATAACAAGAGATCCTACTGTGTACAGTCTAGAATACAAGTCACCAAAAGGTTTTGTTTGGTCTATAATCAAGGCAGGGAGAGGAACTATTTGGCTCACGGAGAAGGGAAGGAAGGAAGCAAGAGTACCTTGCAAGTATGGTATCTACTATGTGCAAGGAATTATCACAATAACATTGAGAAATACATGATAATATTATTCTCATTTGACAGATGAGAAAACCAAGGCAGATGAAGGTTAAGTGACTCGCCCAGGGTCACACACAACTAATAAGTGTTAAGGCCAGATTTGAACTGAGGTCTTTCTGACTCCAGTTTCAGCACTCCACCTACTATGCCATCTAACTGCCTAGCAGCACCAATGGGATTGACTTTTGCATATGAACTATAGAAATATGTGAATCCAAGTGGGTAGAATATATAGAAAAGACATAGTCATGCCAGGTTCACAACTGGTCAGCCACTGGTCTTAGGGACAGCTTGTGATATTTCAAGGAAAGGGACAGAGACTAGTCTGAAGTTGTTGTTGGCCTTCTCTGAGACTTTTGGTTGTCGCTGCACAAGTATGGGGCAAGAGGAGACTCAACACATAGAGGTTAGACATGATTGTCCATTTACCTTAAAACTGAGGCCTATTCTAAAATTGAATCAATCATGTCAGGAAAGGAAAAATCCATTGCTCCTCCCTCTGCCATGATACAGATGAGTTGTTGATCTGTATCACAGTGAAAGGAGATTCCCCACCCGGCATTTCCCATATGGATGAAATTACAAGTTTGGATTGGAACAAACAAACTGGAAAGTCTCAGGACCTTCAAAAGGGTCATCTGAAATAATGGTCACCTACATGAAATTCCATAGGGTGAAAGCAAAATGGAAATTGACCAAAGAATAACTAAAGAAAAGTGACAGCTTGGAAAGAAAGTAGAGTGTGTTAGAAAGAACCCTGGCTTTGGAGGAAGGGCAGCTGGTTTCTAGTTCAAGCTTTGACATGAACTGGTTTTGTGACCTTGAACAAGCCTTGACTTTGGCATCCAAGTATTTAAGGTAAAGCAATCTGTCTGTCTCGGTTGGGAGTTCTAAACCTAAGTGTGTAGACTGATTTCAGGGAGTACATGAATTTTTTAAAAGCATTATTTTGAACTGCATTTCAACATTATTGGTTTCCTCTGTAATTCAATGTATTTTATTTTGTGCATTTAAAAACATGATTCCAGCTCCATTGAACTGACAAGGCAGTCCATGACACCAAAAAAGTTAAGAACTCCTGGATTAGATAATATTTAAGTTTCCTTTTAACACTTACATTCATTGTGGATCAGGGGAAAATTCAGTAGGCTGCTCAAATCCTGCCTTTAAGCTTTACTAGTTATTAGGACCATGAACGGATCACTTTGACCTTCATGTGCCTCAGTTCTCTCATTTGTAAAATGAGACTAATAATACTTGTAGGCTTTCCCTCTTGTGGGGCTTCTGCAGAGATCAGGTGAGACAGCAGAAGGAAAGTGTTTTGCAAATGGACTATAGAAGGATCAGTTATGATTATGTAAATATGACATTCATGTCTAACTTGGATCTCTAATATAGATCTCCATTTTTCTCATCCTGCCAAGTTCTTTGTCTTATTTTGGGTGGTCAAGTATAAGGATGAATTCAATCCTTTTATCTAGGAAATCCATACATTAAACTCTACAATTCCTGAAATAAAACATGGGACTTCTGCCTTGGAGGAGCCTGAATTCTCCTTTGGTGTCTAAGTCTTGACCTTTCTCTTTGATTTCCTGGGCAGTGGCCATTTCAGTATCCTCTCTTTGAAAATCAGAGTTTGTTTTTATCTCTTTACCATTCATAAATCAGGTTGGCTCCACTTATGTCTCAGACTATGATTCAGGGCTCTATTATCTGTAAGGGGGTGGGGTACAACATTACATGCAAAAAAAAGATAAAATCAGCACAGAATATCTGTTTTATTATCATTTTGCTCCAGTGTCCATGAATAAAGGAATGATATATTGACTTTTCAACTGCTGATAAGGAGCACTTCTCAGTTTTTACCAGGCTTCCAGCTACCAGAGCCATCTTTAAGGGGATGGAGACATTTGGAGGCTAAGCAGCAGAGCTGGGAAGTGACCTGTGCTTCTCTACAGAAAGAAGAGAGAGAGAGAGAGAGAGAGAGAGAGAGAGAGAGAGAGAGAGAGAGAGAGAGAGAGAGAGAGAGAGAGAGAGAGAGAGATGCATCTATCTTGTTAAGGTCCTGTGACAACAGTAAAATTAAAATAGTAAGAAGAATAGTCCCCAAACTGCCAGATGGAACTGATTCCACTGAGGTCACTGCTCCATCGATCATTTTCTGGATAAGGGATTCTGTCCACAGCTTCACAGTCTGAGAACAGAAGAAAAGTACGCTACCTGAAGTTGTCAAGCCTAATCAATCAACACGTATTGCTTCAGCAGCTTTTACCTGCCCAGTCTTGTTCAAGGCATTCTGAGAAATATGAAGAGCACAAAAACAATATTTGTCCTCAGTATGATTACAATCTAATTGGACACCTTTCTTCTGCAGGTGGCAGGCTTTGTCTGACAGCCTCACTATACCAACTTTCTCACTTCCTTCTCCCGATCTATCATGGACTATAAGATCAGATAACCAATTCTGTGACAAATATTTCAGGTCCTGCTGATCTAGAGGGTTGAAGCTCTTGAAAGACTGACTTTTGGTGAAGTAGGGTATTCTTAGACTTTGAGTACCTCCCTAGGTTCCCCACCACCACCAACTTTCACTCCCATGACTTTGTTTTTTCTGCCTTCCTCCCAAACTCTGAGAGCATTCTGTCCTTCACATATGTTTAAGAACGTACTTTCTACTAGAGTTATTAGCATCTTGTCTCCCCTTGTAGGCTATAAACACCTTAGGGCAGAGAGTCTTGTCTTACTTTACCAAACCTCACAGTACCTAGCCACAGGGCTTCTTATGTAATAGGAATTCTGTGAATATTTGATAGATTGAATCGACTTCTACCTAACCAAAATTATTTCTGGTTTGGTGTAACACAATCTCCTCCAGTTCTAATTTCAGTAGAACCAAAAAACAGACTATAACCACCCTCCATATTTCTAACTAAAATATATCTCAGCGTAAGAAAGTGAAAAAAATCACTCATTCAGTGGTCCTGGCTGTCCTACAACCAAAATACTCTTATTTCTTGACTTTAAGAATTCTTTCTGGTTGTCCCCCTCCCCCCATACCTGGAATGCTCTTCTCAACTCCAATTACTGACCTCTCTACTGACCTCACCAGCCTCCTTTGGTTGGTGGTTGGTTGGTTGGTTGTCCTTCATTCTCAAAGAGGACCAAAATGACATCATCATGATAAAGTGAAATTTCAGTGTGTCCTACTGTGGCTGATCAGACCAATATGAGCTTGGAATGCTCTACCACAGGTTGGGCACAGATAGTTTGAGTGAATATTTCAAGTAGATACTCCAAATTTGTGCATCCTACCTTAACTTTGTGCAGTCTCAATTTTGCTTTGTTCATAGAACACAGCACCCTTTCTGATGTGGGCACACCATGCTGAGTGGTCCTGTGCCAGTATCTCCCATGTTGCACAGTCAAATCCAAAGTTCTTGAAAGAGACCTTGAGAGTGTCCTTGTATCGCCTCTTCTGACCACTATGTGATTGCCTGCCCCATGTGGGTACTCCATAAAATATTCATTTTGGCAAGTGTATATTTTGCATTCAAACAACATGGCCAGCCCATCTGAGTTGCCCTCTTCTGAAGCATAGTTTGAATGCTTGGCAGTCCAGCTCAAGCAAGGACTTCAGTGTTTGGTACCTTATCCTGCCAGGTGATCCTCAGAATCTTCCTATGACAGTTCAAATGGAAGCAATTCAGTTTCCTGGCATGACGCTGGTAGACTGTCCATGTTTCATAGGCGTACAACAATGAAGTCAGCACAATGGTTCTGTAGACCTTCAGTTTGGTAGTCAGTCTAATGCCTCTTCTCTCCCATACTTTTCTTCAGAGTCTCCCCAACACTGAGCTAGCTCTGGCAATGTGTGCATCAGCCTCATTGTCAATGTGCACATCCCTGGAAAGTACACTACCAAGGTAAGTGAACTTATCCACAGCATTTAAAACCTCTCTATTTGTTGTAACCGATTGTTTCACATATGGTTGGTGTGGTGGTGACTAATGGAGCACCTGTGTTCTCTTGATGTTAAGTTTTAGGCCAAGATGAGCACAGGCAGCAGAGAACTGATCCATACTTCTCTAAGTTCCTACTACAGTCTCTGCTTCTATAGAAAGCTTTCCCCAATCCCACTTAATTCCAGTCGGTTAATTATTCCCCTTTTTATCCTGTATACAACTTTCTTTGTATATATTTGTTTACATGTTATCTCTTCTACTACCTTGTAAGCTTCTTCAGGGCAGGAACTCTCTTTTGCCTCTGGTTGCATCTCAGTTCTTAGCACAGTGCCTGGAATGTAGTAAGTGCTTAAAAAATGTTCATGGATTGACCGATTTCTCAATTCAACATCCTCAGAAAACATCCTAGGATGTCTCCATGTCTATCTAATAATAATTACAATAGTTAGCATTTTTATAGCATTTTCAGGTTTGCAAAGTGTTTTGCAAATACTTTCTAAATTAATTTTCACAAAAGCCCTGGGACCTATGTGTTGTTATTACCCCATTTTACAGATAAGGGGAATGAGGTAAGAGACTTGCCCAAGATTACATAGCTAGTAAGTGTCTGAGGTGGGATTTGAACTCATATCTTCCTGACCAAGTTCAGCATTCTATCCACTACGCCACCTACCTCTACAAAGAGAAGGCCCCCTGTCTCTCAGTTTTCTCATCTGTAAAACGAGGATAATGCTACCATCTACCTTACAAGGCTATTGTCCATTCATTCATTTAAAAAATATATTATTCAGCACCTGTTGTGAGACTCAGATGAGATAATATATTTAAGGCATTTTGCAAACCTGAAAGTACTATAGAAATGCTAGCTATTGTTAGGTATTATTATAATAATATTGCCAGGCCCATAATAAGTGCTTGATAAAAGCTTGTTAGATAATTTGTTAAGTGCCCACCTGTGCATCTTGCTGTTTTGGCTTTAGGCAGAGCAAGATAAGCAGACATGGGCCCTCTGGCTGATGCTTCCTTTCTGAAACTGCTGACACTTCACTTACTGCCAGTCCCAGACTACAAGAGAATGTCTGTTCATAGCAATCACGGTGGTAATACTCATCTTTATATAGTGTATACTTTAAGATTTACAAAATTGTTTTCTAATAGCAACCTTATGAGGTTAGGTAGTGCAGGGATCATAGGTCCCATTTTGTAGGTGAGGAAATTGAGGCAATTAAAAGTCAGGCCACTTCTACAGGGTCACACATCTACTAAGTGTGATAGCTTGGATTTGAAATGGAGTCTCTGTTGGTCCCAAAACCAATGTCCTTTCAAACAACAACCCCTCAAGATTCACTTTGCTATGAATTGCCAAGCTATTGGAATATTAAAAGGGCTAGGACAACCTCTTAGGTGAATGCTGGTTGTCTACTGTTTCATTGCCCAAAAAGCCAGACTAGAGTGGGTCAAGAAGATCAGAGACATAGAGCCAAAAGGAACCTCGGAAGTCATGAAATCTGACCCCTCATTTTACAGATGAGGATACTGAAGCCCAGACAGTTTAAGTAACTTGCCTAAGGTCACACTGAAGGAAGATTCAAATTCAGATCTTCCTGATTCCAAGGAAGGGAAGTTTCATTTATATAGTCTCCATACACAGTGACTGAGTGGGTTTCATCACCTTCTGCACCATCAATAGTGGTGCAATGAACCAGATTAGAATCACATAATTTGAGAGGGAAACAATGAGGTCATCTAATTCAATTTCCCAGTCAATTTATGAATCACTTCTATACTATTGCTAGGAGACTGGCATTCAGTCTCTATTTGAATATTTCAAAAAAACTGAGAGCTCATTACCTCACAGGCAATCCATTCATCGTTGGATAGCTCTAATTCTTTCTTCGTATGTTAACTAATGTTTATATAGAACTTGAAGGTTTCAAAGCCCTTTCTTCATATTACCTCGTTTGACTCTTACAAGTGTCCTATGAGATATTCAGTCAACCAGCATTTAATAAGCATCCACCATGCTCCAGGCACTATGCTATGAATACAAAGGCACAATTGAGAATATAAAAGGAATTCAAAGGCAAAAAAAGACCCTACTTTCAAGGAGCTCATAACCTAATGGGCAAAAATCCATGCAAACAACTGCATATAAATAAGCTATACAAAGGATAACTAGGAGATAACCAACAGAGGGAAGGCACTAAAATTAAAGAGGACTTGCAGAGAGTACAACAGGCATTCTCTTCTCCACTTTATACCAAAGCTCAGTGAGGTTAAATCGTTTGCCCAGAGTCATCTAGTTAGTACATGTCATAGGATTCGAACTTAGGTCTTCCAGGATCCAAGTCCAACTCTGTGTCCACCAAGCCACATAGTTGCCTGTTTCTTGAGTGCCTTTTCCTTATATTGAACAGAATTCTGCTTTCCTACATCTTATATTCCTTGGTCCTACTTCTTACATCTGGACCTACGCAGAATAAATATAATCCCTCTTCCACTGAGACAACCCTCCTAATATTTCAAAAATAACAAGCAGTTATTAAGTGCCTACTGTGTTCTAGGATGTGTGGTAAGAACTAGGGATACAAAGCGCCCCTCAAAAAAATCCTTTCACAACATCCTTAACAGTGGTCCTCTATCCTTTATTCAAAGAGTGGGGAACTCATTCTTTCCAAGGTAGCTCAGCCCAAGTTTGGACATGGCTAATAGTGAAGAAGTTTCCCTTTCTATGGAATTAAACTCACACTCACTGTAATTTCTGTCTGTCATATTCGTATTCACACTTCTTTTCATAGTGTAGCAGACAAAGCACTGAACTGAGAGCCAGGGATACTGAAGAAGGGAGGACGCTAGAATTGGAGTCCGAAATTCTAGTTCAAATTCTAGCTTTGCCACTTATTACTTGTGTGACCTAGGTTAAGACATGGGACCTCTGTGGACCCTAGCTTCATCACCTGTAAAAGATGGGGGTTGGATTAAGTCACCTCTATTGTCTCTTATAGCTCAAAATCTATAATCTCAGAAGCTTTGGTCCTGTCTCTATCACTAATTACCTATGTAACTGCTGGCTAGTTGCTTTTATCCTCTGAGCTTTTCTATATTCATTTGTAAGTGAGGGGTGGTTTGACTAGATGTTCTTTGAGGTCCCTTCTATAATATTCCATTATTATATAATCATCTCCAGTTCTTATCATGAGCCATATTTGGGAGCCTTTAAACCACTCTCCATTCCCATCCTTTGAAAGAAGCTTCTCAGAAATAGAATACTCATTCTTTGATCATGGCCTGCCCAATACCACACCAAGTCACTAAGGTCAGATGAGTTACATTTATGTCACTATAATACAGTGAACACTACTTATGGGCTCCAGGTCTCTAATGCAATAGTCACCTCTGTGATTTGGGTGAATGACTTCTTAAATGGACTTTCAATGTGGTTTTAAGATGAATGTGTGCTAGGATGTCATTAAACAAATTCCTTTTGATCCCAGAAGGAGAGCTTTGGCAATTGACAGATTCCATCATGGGCTATCTTGCCGATATTGATGGATTAATGAACCCAAGTTAAGTATCAAGTCATGAAATCATATGAGATGATCCAGAAGACCGAGACACAACATACTAAGATAAAAACTTTGTTGGCCTGAGATCAAAAGAGGAAAAGGGCTTTTGGACAATGATCTTGCATTTTCATATTTTAGCACCTCCTACCAGAGCCATTTTTTAAAATAAAGCTTTATGTCAGCTACACATATTCTGTCTCACACACTGGTACAATTATGTCCATTAGTTGTCATAGTAACCAAGACAGAGGTTAAGTCATTTTCTAGAAGAGGCCCAGTGCAAATTATGGCATTATACCAACTTATTGCCAGTCTTTTTAATTAAAACATTTTGCTTTCAACTCAGCTAATGGCAGAGATCAGTAAACAGGGTCTATTGAATTACTGGTATTTAAGCCCTCCCATCTTTTAAAAGGCCCAGTGTAGCTTAATTACTGGTAAAATAGCAATGTGTCAGAGGAAATAATTGCTAACAAGCAGGTAGAGTTAATACACCAAGGTTAGGGCCTCCATAACACTAATCGAATGGAGTATGAAAAGTCCAAGATTAAATAAATTATTTAAATTAAGAAGACCCAAAACTCAACTATACAGAGTATACAAGTATACAGAGAACTATAAAATTGATTATTTCAATCCCAGGAGTTGTGTATTCATATGGATGCCAAATGCCCCACTTCCATTTGGTAGAATGACAACCTGGGGCCAGGAACTGTTGTCAGATTTATTTCACTGAGAAGTAACTGGATCTACAAACTAGATTGTCCCCCAAAGCAACTCTAATCTGGGATCTTCCTCTTAAGGAGAGATTCCATCCTTTCACACTATGTGTTGGAATACAGAATTCATATGAACTGCTGCCCTAAAAGACCTAGGGATTGTGTTCCACTGTTAGCTCAGCTGGAGTCACAGCATGACATGGTGTCCAGAAGAGGCAATAATATATTAGGTTTCATTTGTAGAAGGATCGTGTTCAAAACAAAGGAGGTGACAGTCCCACTGTATCCTAACCCAGTTGCACCCCATCTGAAATGTCTTCAATTCTGAAGATAAACATTTCTTAATCAGATCAGATCTATTGGAAGATGACTGGAATGTTTGAAACCATATTATATTAAACATCATTTGAAGGAATTGGGAAAATTTAGGCTGAAGAAGAGATGACCAGGAGGTGGGATTGGGATGGCTCTTCAAATATTCAAATAGTTTTCAAATTAGAGAGGGATTCGCTTTATTCTGCTTGGCTCCAGAGAGGATAACTAGGAGACAACTAGGTTGGAAGTCTCAGGAAGGTAGATTTTAATTCAATATAAGGAAGAAGTTCTTCATGACTGGAAATGTCGCAAAATGGAAGGAGCTACCTCTTGAGTTTGTAAACTGCTCGTAAGTGGAGATACTCAAGTAGAGAATGAATGACCAGTTGTTAGAGATGGAGAGTCATGTATCAGATGTAGACTGGAATAGTGGACCAGTAAGATTCCTTCCAACACTGAGATTCTAGAAGACAGGAAATCTGCCTTCAATGTTGCAGCAAGAGGAAGAAATAATTACTTCTTAAACAAATAGAGCAATAAACGATTATTAGATGCCTACAATGTACTAGGAACCAAGTAAGACTCTAGGGGTATAAAGACCAAAGCAAAATGGTCCCTGCCCTCAAGGAGTTTATATTCTACTGAGGGAACACCACATATTCTGAGAGAAATAAACACACAGTAATGAGTGCCAACCACCGATTGTAGTTCGGTAGATTTTCGTTCATGTCATCCCACACCCTCAACAACTCTGCCCTGGCTCCTCTATAGACTAAGTACCCCCCGTTCCTTCTATTAATCCTCATGTGGCATGACCTCATGGATCTTAGTCATTCTGGTGACCCTCCTCTCGATGCTCTCCTGCTTACCAATGTCCTTGGTAAAAGATGACCCAAAGAACTGCCCTGGATATTACAGATGAGACCTGGCAGAGAAGTGTTCATGTTGAAATGTCACATTGCTAGTCCTGGACATATATCCTTATTCTCAGCTTCATCAAGAACAGATCATACAATGCTAGCCTAAACAATCTAGCATGACTATAAAGCAGAGACTGGGAATGACATGACCAGACACTTAATTTCCTTCCAAAATCAAGCATCAATCGTATCACAACTATTGGAGACAGACTGAGAGATTTTGCTATGTGTAAAATGATGGAACCCAAACCAACCACCCCTAAGAAGTCAACCCAGCATATCCATTTATACAGATCTTTTTTAAATTAACAGTATTTACTTCCAGTAACCAAAACTAGCATGCATTGCAGTGAGTTATTTACTTTTGTTCTAATTATTTTTTTTAGTGTTTTTTTAAGGGGGAGTAGAAGGGAGTTATTTTTAGAGTGGGAAGGAGTCACAGAAATCATTGGGTAAAAACCCCTTCATTTTAAGGATGAAGAAACTGAGTTCTAAAAAAGGTTTAGGTGCTTTAGTTGACTACAATCCATTAAACATCTGTCAAGAGTGACTTGGTGTCCAAAAACATTAAAACAAATCTTAGGCTGCTCTAAAAGAGTCAGGAATAAAGAGGTGGTTAATCTCATTGTGCTCTGTTCTGGTCAGAGAACATCTGGAGGTCTGTGCTCAGTTACGGGCCATAGAATACTGGCTAACTGAATAACATTCAGAAAAAGACAACAACCTTGGTGAAGCAATTTGAGTCTATGCCACAGAAGAAACCATTGAAGGAAGTGGGAATTTTTAATGGGAACAGAGGAAGGAGGAAGTGAGGGTGATACCTGTGATCCAATGCTAGAAGGGCTATCATTTGGAGGAGGGATTAGAGTATTATTTTTGGCCCCAGAGGGAAGAACCAGGAGAAATAGCAAAGAAGCAAATTTTGGCTTAATATTACCAGGGAAAACTTCCTAAAAATTGGAGCGTTCTAAGGATAGAATGGGTTGAAAAAGCAGAACCCAAGGAAGAGGATTAAAGTCTAACCCAGAAAAAGAAAACATCCATTAAGAAAGGTACATTATTCCTTCACTAATTGCTGTGGTAATCTGAACCATTAACATAAGTAAAAAATGTAAAAATGTAGCAAGCCAAACCTCCCCATTCCAAACACCCAAGAAATCGCTTAACAGCCTAATTTCAATGACCAGTGTTTTCACATTAGGCCATCTTATCTCCCAACAAAAAATGCTACGTCCTAGCTAGTAGTCTACTATCAAGGCTAGCTTCAAAATAATTCTTCCAAAAAGCTAAATTTCCAAACTACCTCTAAACCACATTGGCTTTCTCTTCCTCAGTCTCCACTGGTCTTCATCTCTAATAGTTACCCTCTCCCCCCACACCCTGTGGAGCATATCATGAAGTATTCATGAGAATAGGCCTGAGCTCTAATCGTTTTCTGTGACAGATCTTCCGTCTGGGGCACTTTCTCATGGAATTCTGAGCCTATGCCTTAGTCACTTCTGAGGATATACATATGTCCAGAATTGTAGGATTTGGTGCTTCAGGACAAAGAAGAAAACCGCTTTTGACCCCTTGGTCTCTCCTTACTCCATGATATAGGTGGAGGAGAGAGCTGCTTGCCAAAGTTGGGTCAGAGAGGATAGGTTACCAAACCCAGGAACTCCTGAACTCTGGAATTCACAAGTTTGTCACCAAGAATATAAATGTCCATCATAAGATTGCATTTCAGTCACTTATGCTCAAGGAAAGAAACACAAATCAAAAGAGGCAAATAGTGGTCCAGACTCAAGTTCACCTAGTTGAGTCTAGTTCTCACTGTCATGGACAAGCAATGGCCATTTCTTCCAGGTGTAAAAGCATGTACCTCCTCCATTCTTCACAGTGAGTGCCAGAGAGAAAGCTATATGCTATTTGTTCCAGAGAAAAGAAGGAAGAAAGAGCCAGAGGGCAGAATCATTCTTTATGAGTAGATGTCTCTTCCTGGTTCAATGGCCAGTCCTCTTTGGTGCATAACCCTCCCCCTTAACATCCCTACTTACTGTCCTTATAGTGAGGTGGAAAGTAGGGAGAGGGACCAAAGGATAATCCAAGGGTTTTCTGCATCACCCAGAAGTATTTAAAGTAACCCCACTGAGCACAACATTGAAAATGGTCAAGGTAAAGTCTATCTCCTTGGGATGGTTGTTACACATCCATTATCTTCTTATAGTAGTTGGTCTTTCCTATTCAAGTCAATTCCATAAGCATTTATTTAGTGTCTACTACATGCCAGACTTTCTCTAGGTGCTAGGGAAACAAAGGGAAAATGGAATACTTCCTGTCTTCAAAGAGTTTACATCCTTTGGGGATGGCATGACATGTACATGAGTAAGTAAATGCAAAGGACTATAAAGTAATTACAAGAGGGAGAGAGGACTCATAATTGAGGAGAATCAGGAAAAGTCTAGTGTGTTAAGGTGGTATGATTTGGAAGTGAGGAGGGAGTGTATTCCAGGCATAGGGACCTCACTGTGTAAAGGCATGGAAATGAGAGGTGGAATGTTATATACAGGGAACAGCGAGTAGACTAGTTGGGTAAGAGTGGAGATTGAATGAAGGGGAATAATAAGCCATAAGACTAGAAAGGTAGGTTGGTAGGCAAATTGGGGAGGACTTTAAATGCCAGGATGAAGAGTTCTGTACACTGAATTTTTCCTCATTGAACATCTCTATAATGATCACCTTTCAAACTAATGATGCTTGGACTCTCCTGACAAGTTGGACATTCCCTCATTATGAAAAATCTTCTTTCTCCTGATCTTGTGCCCTTGCATAAGCTATGTCTCATACCTAGAATGCACTCCCTCCTCATATTTGTCTCTTGGACTCCCTACTTTCCTTCAAATTTCAGTCCAAATGTCACCTTTCTACATGAACTTCTCCTGATTCCCACTCCATCCCCCAGCTGCTAGTGTTTCCCAGCAAAATTGCATTATTTTTATCTTGTATGAACTTAAATGTGTACATGTTGTCTCCTCCAATGGAATGTAAGTTTCTTGAGGACAAGAACTATTTGGGTTTTGCCTTGTATTCCTATCCCTAGCACCTTACACATCACCTGGAATAGAAGGCTGGGGTGAGGGACTACACCTGTGATCTCATTTGTAGAGCAAACTACCTAGTAAGGAAGGTTCCTCTACCATGCAAGTTGCCACCTTCTCTCAATTTCTACAGTTAGCTAGAATATTGAGAGATTAAGTGACTTGCCCAGAATCCCACAGCTGGTATGTGTCAGGTGATACTCAAATCCCGATACAGGTCTCCATCTGGCACATGTTAAATGCTTAATAAATGCTTGTTGATTACTTCATTGATTGACCTGTGCAGTTACATGAGAAGAGGAGAGACATGTTCCAGTCTTCCTGGAAACTCTACTTAGTGTCCCAGCATCATGGAAATTATCCTGGAATACTTTAGTTTTCCTTTCAGTGAATCTCCAGAAACTCCTTCTCTCTCCAGAAACTACCTTTAGAGTTCACACATGAGTGAAAGCATCTTCTACGAAGAACCTGGCTGAACTGTGTGAATGTGGGAATCTAACCTCCATGGGTCTTAGTATCCTCCATTGTAAAAGTGAAGGGTTGAACAAGAACATAGAATTTTAGATCTTTAAAGGGTACTAGTGACCATCCAGTCCAAATCCCTCAGGGAAATGAGGACCAGAGAGGTGAAGGGACAAATATATTGTTCAATGTCACATAGCTGACTGTGGGGTTGAAATTCATACCCAGACCTCCTGACTTCTTATCTGGTTCTCTTCTCACTATACCCAGATTAAATGACCTCTATGTTGCCTTCCATTTAAAAAAAAATCTTAAAATTATAAAATCTGTGGTTCTATGATTTTATGACTTCCCTTTGGAGAACTCTTCCCACTAGGGCAATGATCAAAGACAATCCCAAGGGACTCATGATGGAAAAAAAAATGCTATCCATCTCCAGAGAGAGAACTGATGAACTCTAAGTCGAAATTGAATTATAATTTGCTCACTCTATTTTTCTTGCTTTTTGAAATATGGAACTTTAGCTAATATGGAAATATTTATGTATGTAAAAATTGCTATGTGTTCTTGGATACATTTTAATGTCTCTGTGCCTCAGTTTCCCTATCTGTCAAATGAGGATACTAATACTCACCTTGCCTATGCAAGGGTGAGGCACTCTACTTCACCACCTACTTGCCTTACATTTCCATCTTACAGATGAAAAAATTGATCCTCAGAGAAATTTTATGATTTGGCCAAGGACAGATATCTAGGTACTGATAGAGCTGAGACCCAAATAGAGGTTTTCTAAATGGCCATTGCTCTTTCCATTCTCCTATGCTTTCATAGGAGAATGTGTCCTTTGAATACATTTCCCTGATAATAGTTGAAAGGCCAAAGCTTTACCTCACCCTCTCAATTCCTGGCATCACCAAAGTAATAATGAAAATGAAGAATAAATCTCAAGCTGCCTAACAGACATCTCCTGTTCTATGACTCCCAATTTCCAAAAAAAGTTCATCCTTCAAGTCCTCTGCTCTGTTTTAATAGTATTGATTTACATTTATTAAGTACCTTCCAGCTATATGCATTATATCATTTATCCTTGAACAATTCCATGAGATTGGTAATGTAGAGGATGTACTCAGGAAGACTCCAGTCAAGGTAAACTATTTCTCTAACTCCCAGTTGTTTTAGGAATTCAGTGATATGAACTCTGTATCAGTCAAGGAACTCTTCATCCTTGCTAAGGTAACTCAGGCCAGGAATTCTTCTTTTTCCTAGTCTAGCATCACCTTAGTTTCTCCCCTTATTGATGCCAATTTGAGCCCCCAGTTTGGTTGGCCCAAGCATTCCTCACCACTCTGCCACTGCTACCATCTGCTGCTATCTCTAGGGGCACATGGTTCCCCTCTCCAGAAAACCAGAGGTTGTTCTCTATCTCAGCTTCAGTATGTTCCATCATTTCTTCCTTTAAAAGGTCAAGTCCAAAGGGAGGTACTGGAGGTGCATGCTTATAAGCATGACAAACTATAACACAATCATTCTTCATGTGATATCAGTGGGCTGATGGCAAGGCAAGCTCCTATCTTATTAAGGAGACGTGGTCAATGCCAGTGCAAAACCTCAAAGTAATATCAATGGGAATGTTTATACCTTGTACAGGGAGACATCTTCAATGCTAGAACAAAGGGCTTGTCCTTTAACCCTTTTGAACCATGTTAATAAGTCTTTAACCTTGACCAGGCTTCTCATGAGCACAATCTCTATATTAGCACAATTATCTTTGTCCCTATTTTACAGAAGAGAAAGTTGAGATTCACAGAGGCTAATGACTTATGAAAGGTCACACGGCTCTTAAGTGATAGAGCAAGATGTCATCATAATTATTGCTATTATTGCCATCACTATCACTAGCATTTATGAGGGATTTAAAGTTGGTGAGGTGCTTTATGTATACTATCTCACTTTATCCTCACAAATTCCATCAGATAGGTTATTATTATCTCCCTATTAGAGATGAGAAAACTGAGTCTGAGAGAGGTTAAGTAAGTAACTTATTCAGGGTCACACAGCTATAGTAAGTGACTTAGACAGGATTCAAACTCAGGTCTTCATGAATCCAAGTCTAATCAATACCTTTTGCTTCCAAGTCCTAGTATCTTTCTACTGCAGCATAACTCATTACGGTTTTCAATTAGGTTTTAAGTGCACTGATACAAAATTTTAAGCATTTAAAGGAACAGCACCAGAGAGGTCCTAAGCAGAAGAATAGTTCATATCAAATACTGGCTACTTAGGGAAGAAACATTGAGGCCAATCCACCCCTGCTAGAGAGATAAACATATTTGAAAGATGGAAGAAGCCTGCTTTTAGCTGACTAGTAATTAAAGCTAAGCTGTTGGTTTTCAGGAGGAGGAAAAGGCAAAAGCCCCTGAAATTTATCACAGTTAAAGTGCTCTTTGAAAATGCAGCAGTAAACAGTATGCATTAGGGGTTCAGGGAGCCAGGGCAGGAATTGTGCTGAATATACAATTCTTTATCCTGTAAAAGCCCCAAGGTGATTCCTTGGACTCCAAAATTTCCTCCCATTTTGGTAGCAGGAAGCTTACTTCTCCTTAGGGAAGTCTGGAGTATTGATGGCCAGAGTGATCCAAGAGTCAGGAGAGATGGCTGCTAAGTCATTCGATAGAAAATGACTGGTCCCTGAGGCTGGTAGTGGCATTGAAAAGAGAAGACGATTTTTACCCTGTCTGTACTACAGGGGATATCAGGATCAAGGAAGCAATCTCCACAAGGCTGGAATGCACTCTCTCCTCACCTCCACCTCTTGGAATTCCTGGTTTTCACCAAGAGTTAGTTCAAGAGCCACCTTCTGCAGAAGACCTTTTCTGCAACCTTGAGATGCTAGGTCCTTGGGCTCCAAGGTTATCTTGGATTTGTTTTGCATGTAATTATAATGTATGTGTGTTGTCATTTCTATAGAATGTAAGGTCTTTGAGGACAGGGACTGTTTCATTTTGTCTTGTATCCCTAGCACCTTGGACAGTACCTGGTATATTTGCTTAGAAATATTTGATGACTGCTTTACTCATGTAATAGAAGGAATGATGAACTTGGAAATTTAGACCCAGGAGGATCTGGGTTTGAGTTCCACTTCTGACACTTACTAGGAGTGATCATGGGCAAGTGGCTTAACCTCTCTGAGTCCAGGAGGACTTCAGAAAGACCTGGAAAGACTTATATGAACTGATGTTGAGTGAAATGAACAGAACCACAGTAACAGCCACACTGTTTTTAATAGATTTAGCCCTTCACAACAATACAAGGACCTAAAACATTTCCACATTCAGAGAAAGAACTATAGTCAGAACTCAGAAGGAAGTCGACTATTTTCTCTTTTGTTATGTTTGTTTTGTTTTGTTTTGTTTTCTTTCTCATGATGTCTCCCATTTGTTTTAATTCTTCTATGCAACATGACTGTGAAAATATGTTTAGTAAGAATGTATGTGTAGAACTTATATAAGATTGCATGCTGCCATGAGAAGGGAGCAGGGAGGAAAAGAGAGAAAAATTTAAAACTTACGGAAGTGATTGCTGAAAACTGAAAATAAATAAATTAATTATCAACAAAAAAGAGAAAGTGTACTCACTCAAAAGTATATAGAATACACAGATCCCCAATTATAAGTAGGACAGAGTGACATTGACAGAATGGACAAGAGCTAGCTACCAAAGTGAAACTATTTTTCCCTAAGTGAATAGTTCTGCTGAGAGTTTGTTTGCTGTAACAATCAGAGTAATGCTCTAAAAAATCCCAGTAAGCTGAAAGAATAGGTAATGCATATATGATAATTTAATTCTAGCAACACAGTCTTGATTCCAGAGGGCCAATAATGAAGAATGCTGCCCACCTCCTGACAGAGAGGTGAAAGACTAAATATGCAAAATGAGACACATTTTTTTTCACATGATTGATGTGGTCATGTGTTTTGCTTGGCTATGTATATTTGCTACAAGGGTTTTAGCAGGGGATAGAAGGTGAGAGTGAGAGAAAATAAATGCTAATTAATAAAAAATTAATTTTTACAAAAAAATATGATTGGTGAGTCTTGTAGTCCTCATGTAGTTCTTATAGTAACTGCTCAAGCTACTAGATGGATGAAAGTATGCCTAATCTCTTACATCTGGTAAGTGAGGGGGATGGGAAAGACATGCAGCTATTATAAGCACATGCCATTTTTAGCCCAGTAAAGAGAAGTCCTAAGTCCTAAACAAAAAGTTCATGGACCATGGACAGCACTCAGCTACTGAAATAGTATGGCCTGTGTCACTCCACCTAGTTATAAAATTAGGGGGTTGGATTTAATGATCATTAAGATTCATTTAGCCAGGCATGGTGGCACATACCTATAATACCTGCTACCGGGGGAGGCTAAGGACAGTGATATGTTGATTGGGGGAGTTCTGGGCTACCGTAGGTTTGACACAAATGGTAAAGTTCCTCAAGGTCACAAAACTATTGAAAGAGTAAAGCCTAAGACCTAAGTCTTCTAACTACCTCTAGTGTCATGATACCATCATTTAAATAGAAACCCCTCCCCCAAACAGACAAGTGTAAACATCAATAAAATCAGCAAAATGAGATCTAGCTGTGGATAAATAGAGAGCAACAAGAAGGGAAGGAGAATATTGTGGTCAATTTCCAAAGTTTAGGAAGTATGTTGACAAACTTGAGTGTGTCTGCAGGAAAATCAAGATGATGAGGGCCTCTAGACCATACTATATGAGGATCAAAGGAAGAAAACTGAGATATTTAGCCTGAAGAAGAGAAGATTTGTGGAGAAGGGGGGCAGGGAATGATGCCTGTCTTTCAAAATTGAAACTGTTTGTACCCAGACCATAGGACCAGAAGCAATCAGTAGAGTCTGAAAAGAGGAAGATTCTGATTCAATGTGAAGAAAACTTTGCTGACAATTAGAATTATAGTGCTGCTTCAGGTGATAGTGAGTCCCTCACCAATGGTGATCTTCAAGCATGGGTTAGATGCCCACTTGCTGGGGATGCTATTGAGTAAGGATGATGGATATAGGATGAAGAAAAAAGATCTTGACAGACTAGAAGAGTGAACCAAATCTAAGGAGATAAAATCCAGTTAGAAAACATGTCAAGTTGTATACTTGAATTCTAAAGAATCAAAAGTACCAAGGAAGGAAGTATGAGTTAAACAATTGCTCTAAAAAAATCTGTTGGTTTTTTTTAATGGAACTGCATGTTCAATATGAGCCAGCAGTATGAAGTCAGTCAACAAGCATTTTAAAGCACCTACTAGGTACCTGGCATCAAGCTAAGTATTGGAGATACAAAGAAAGGCAAAAATGTGATCCCTACCCTCAAAAAGCTCACATTCTAATGAGGAAGAATAGGTCATATAATCTTTTTAAAATTATGTAAAATATTTCTTATTAGTTATTTTGTGTAAGAAGACTCAAATAAAAGAAAACATGAAAGAGAGAAAGCAAAAATAGCATGTTTCAATCTATATTCAATTAATATCAACTCTTTCTCTGGAGGCAGATAGTGTGTTTCATCATTAGTCTTTTGGAGTTGTCTTGGATCATTGTGTTACTGAAAATATCTAAGTCATTCACAGTTTTTCATCAAACAATATTGCTGTTACTATATACAACATTCTCCTAGTTCTGCTCACTTCACTATGCATCAGTTCATGTAAGTCTTTCTAGATTTTTCTGAAATCATCCTTCTCTTCATTTCTTATAGCACAATAATGTTTCATTACAATCATATACCACAGCTTATTTAACCATTCCCCAATTGATGAGCATCCCTTTAATTTCCAATTCTTAGCCAACGCAAAAAGAAATGCTAGAAATATTTTTGTTACATACTTTATAAACAATCTAAGGGAAAAAGCACTTGTTGGGGTGGAGAGGAGTTCAGGAGGGGAGACTGGGAGAGGCTGTAGAATGTACTCTTGAGTTGCTTTGAGAGAGGCAAATAGGAGGTTATGGTCACACTAGATTCTGAGCTCATCTAACTTCATCTAGAACACTGTGTTCAATTCTAGGCCCTCAATTTAAGAAGGATGTTGATAAGTTGGATGGTGTCCACAGGTGAGCAACTGGAATGGTGAGCTAGGTCATTTGAGGATCAGATGGAGGCATATTTAGCTTGAAGAAAAGAGGACCAAATGGGGACATCAAGCTGTGACTGTCACGTGGAGGGAAGGACTAGATGTGTTCTATTTGGCCCCAGAGGGCAGAACAGTGAGTCCAAGGTGAAAAGAGTCCAAGTTAGGCTCAATGTCATCAAAAATCTTCCTAACAATTGGAACTGTTCCAGAAAGGAATAGGCTGCCTCCAGAGCTGAGAGGTTCTGGGAAGTCTTAAAGCAAAGGTGTAAAAAGTATGTTATAGTGGAGACTCCTTGTGTTGAAGTCTTAGACTAAATTGTCCCTAAGGTCCTTCCCAAATTCCAAATTCTCTGATCCAGAGGCTATCCTTGTTTAGATACAGTTTAGAATAGGTGACCATTGAGATTAGTATGATTGGGTAGGAAAGTTGGCGTGGGGGTGCTGCTCAAAAGAGGCATTCCTCCATCTCTTTATAAGACATCTATGTGATTAAAAAGGTGCAGGGAAGGTTCCCCCCTCCTTAGCTACTAGATTTCAGTGTCCTCATACTGCTTTCTGACTGCCTATGGCCCCATTCACATCTGCCTTCTGAAGGGCAGTGCTTCTGCTCCAAATTGTCTCTCACACCCCCTGCTCTCACACCCTCGTTAGCCTAACTTCAAATAGCTATCAAACTGAAAAATAATACACATACTTTATCTCAGGTGGAGGTGTTAAAAGCTGTTGCCTAGTCTTAAAATGTCCCCTCTCAGGGATGTTTGACTTTTAATGGGGATAGTTTCTAATGGAATTAACAGATAGGCAGATCAGGGTAGGGTGGTATTTGGGGGACAAGTGTAGTATTCCTAGAGCCTTTTAAACAATAATTATTACAAAATAACTTTTATTCCTTCTATCTCTGGATCTATGATGCTCTCACTATCCCCCTTTCCCCCAAATACACACAGCTGACCTTGTCACCCTGTTTTCTTCCCTTCACTGAGCCCTTTGGAGGATGCACTAATAATCCTGAATTAAAATGGCTTTCTACTTCATTGAGTTGGACAGCTGCCTATAGAGAAGTCAGCCTACTCTCTCATTAATCACCAGCTGTGGCTGCAATGCCGCAAAGGTACATGATGCAACAGGAGGGACTGTGGGGAGGGAGTGGCCAGGCAACCACTGGTCCACTAAGGCCAAAACAGAGCAAAGGGACTTCAGCTCCACTACCACCCCCCATCCCACCCCCCTGTCCTTCTTTTGTCTGTTATCCCTCTGGGAGCCATCCTCAGCTAACTGCCTTATCCCTGCTCCCCTCCCCTTCTCCTCATCAAGCTGGAAAGGATTTGATTGCTGCATTCCAATAAATATTACAACTGTATTAATTTAGATGGGGCAATTAACACCCAGGCCTGACACTTTTACTGTTTCTCTTTTAGTAGCCCCTAAGGACTGGGTACTGACAGGGACTCTCTCTCCTCTGACAAATAGTCAACTGTGGTAAGGACTCCTCCAAAGAACACAGAGTGCTGCCTATCAGTCCCCATTACAGATCTTTATACACGCTCCAGAAATGCAAGTTACTCCCCATTCCATGATGTCTAATTCTTTCCACTCCTCAATGGACCCCAGATTAATAAGTTAACTTCGGTCCCTACAAGATCCCACAGAATCACAGCATTTGAGAGTTGGAAGAGATCTCAGAGGTTATCTATCTAGTCCAACCTATACAGGTGAAGAATTGTTATTCCAACATAACAAATATCTGCTTGAAGACTCTTAAGAGACTACCCCACTCTTTCGAGAGACAGCCTAGTTTTTCTGCTTCTTCTACACAAAAATTTGCCTCTTTTAGCTTTGAACATCCAGCCCCAAGGGACATAGGCACAAATTTCCCTTGCCTAATGTCTTGACAATGTCAATCAGGGGTAAAACCACCAGAATATAATTGTAACACAAGAAGCAACAGATATGAAGAATACAGAGAAACTTGGGAACACATATATGAACTGATGCCGAATGAAATGGGCAGAATCAAGAAAGAAGTCTGCATTATGACTGCAATAATGGAAAATAGCATTGGAGAATATCAGAATTCTGATCTATGCAGTGACCAAGCTTGACTTCAGAAGACTGTTAGTAAAGTATTTGTCACCCCTATAGCAGAAAGGCGGGGGATAATAGCTACAGAATGGGGCGTAGGATATCAGATATGGCCAGTATGTTGGTTTGTTTGGTCTGACAACAGACTCCATTAAAATGGAGACTTCTGTTAATATGGAGTGGGTAGGACATTAGGAAGTGATAGTCATTTAAAAAAATATCAGGTTTTTTTTACAAAGAAAGAATTCTTCCCACTCCATGCTTTACCACTTATTAAGAACAGGACATTGGGTAAGTCTTTTAGCTATTCTAGATGATAGCTTCCTCACAAGTAAAATGAGAGCACTGAACCAGATGACCTCTGAGATCTCTTTCAGCTCTAAATCTATGATCCCATGTTCCCATATGGGGGATGTTGCCCTCAAGATGTAAATCTCACTGATCCATTGTGGAGTGTCTAGCAATCACTTCGCCCTGTAGACCTATGGTCCATCAATCACTTGATCCTAAACTAGAAACACAAGTTCCAATTTGACCAGGGCTTCTATAGAGTGGCTTCTAAGGAAGAGGCTGATCTGAGCCCTAGGCTGCTTCTGTCTTTTTTCAACTCTATGTCCCTGTTAGAGTGGCTCAAATAAAGCAACCAGCCACACATATTTTCATGAGGTCTTCTTTCCCTCATCACTGTCACAGAGATGTGTCTAGGGAGTTGATTAGAACCTAAGATCAATTGTGCAGGTAGCTTATTTGAGGGAGTGGTAGGTAGGTGTTAGGAAATGCCTGACATCAATTGGTCAGTCAACAAATTTATTAAGCACCTACTATGTGCCAAGCACTGTGCTAAGTGCTAGGGATACAAAGCAAAACAAAAACAGCCCTTATCCTCAGGGACCTCACAGTCTAATGGGAGAAACAGAATGCAAGTAACCATGTACACATAAAATAGACATGTACAGGGTAAATTTCAATCTCTGAGGAAAGGCACTAAGGGAGTAGAAAGGGACAGGAAGAGACTAGGAAAGGACTCTGGCAGAATGTGGGATTTGAGCTGAATTTTGAAAGAAACTAGGGGATTCAGGAGCTGGATACAAGAAGGAAAGGCATTCCAGGCATGGGGGAAAAGCATAGAGTCAGGAGATAGAATGTCTAATTGGAGGAATGAATACATGGAGACAAGCAAAGTATAAGAAGACTAGAAACGTTGGTAAGGGTCAGGTTGGGCAGGACGTTAAACATCGACAGAGGGTTTTCTATTGGATTCTGATGGTTATAAGGAGTCACTGAAGTTTATTGAATGAGCGAGGGGTTGACCTGAACAGATCTGCAATTTAAGGAGACCATTTTGGCAGTTGAATAAATGATGGATCTGAGTGTGTGTGTGTGTATGTGTTCATCCTTCATTGCCGAAGAAGACCATGCCATCAGAGAAATAATGACATGACTTGCACTTGACTTTGTTTTGAGTGAGGGAGGGCTGTGCGGGTCACCAGCCTCACTTTTCCGCCAGAGCCATCTGAATCCAGTGACCAGATATTCATCAGGATTACTAGAGATGACCCAGGTTGAGGCAATTGGGGTTAAGTGACTAGCCCAAGGTCACACAGCTAGTGTCAAGTGTCTGAGGTGAGATTTGAACTCAGTTCCTCCTGACTCCTGCACTGGTGCTCTATCCACTGTGCCACCTAGCTACCCCAATGGATGAATCTGAGTGGGGAAGGACTTGTAGGAAGTGATTGATGATGTTTCATTCATTCAGCAGGCATTAAATGTGTACTATATGTAAAGTATTGCACTAGACAAGGGTGCAACTGGGCATATGAAGGCAAAATGAAAAGCAATCTCTCCATTCAAGGACCTTACATTCTACTGGGAGGAAAAAAAAAAAGAGGCAGGTGAAACTCTCAAAGGAGTAAAATGACGGAATCCTGAAGACATGAAATGAGCCAAGAAAAGCAGAAAACCTTGATCCAAAGAAATACCTATTCCCTTGTTTGAATATGAGTCTATTGATGTCTGCTGGGATGCTAGGAGTTCCAGGAGAAAGCCTCCATCAGCTTTCAGGTTGATGGGTTTCAAATTGTTGTTGGGGGAATGGGACTGTCTGTGCCTGCCAGCCACAAACCTGAAGCCTCTGCTGGCAATACAGTTACCAGGGTTGGGAATAGTATTGGCACTGATTGAATCAACTGGATAAGGGAGTTAAACGAAATCAGTTTTACACTCAGCGAAACTGATCATCACCTTGTGCTCCAGACACTGAACAAGGGATTTTGTTTGAGCCCCTGCTATGATCAAAATGGCCCTTAGAAACCATTATTACTTTGAATGTACATGTATTGTACAGCATATTGTTTTATTTCATCCTGTAAAAAAGGCAAAGGATCATTTTGTGTCCATTTATTTTTTGTTATTGGCAAATCTGAGGCCCAGAATAATTGAGACCTTTTTTTGAATAGATGCCAATTGTTTTTTATATCACATTCATTCAAGATTGTATCCCTCTTCTTTCTACTATTACTATTATTAAGTTCAGTAAAATCAACTAATTCATTGACCAAATCTGACAGTGCATGCAATATTCCATAGCCATAGTTCACCACCCTCGCAATGAGGGTAAGTGACTTAAAATAGTGCATGCCTTGTCAATGACAGAACTGAACAGAACTGCCACAGGGAATTCTTATACCTGGTGCAATTTAATAAGTGAGATGAGGGATGGCAGCAAAAAACACAGTCCAACCACCAGTGTAGTCTCATTGGAGAGGAAGAGCTTCATTTCCAAGAGAGTCCTGCCTATACTCCCATAGAAATTGGGGACAAGGTCAAGAATCAAGATGGGCAGTGAAGTGACAAAGTATATAGAGAACCTGGCCTGGAGTGAGGAAGACTCCTCTTTGTGAGTTCAAATCTGACACTTCAAATCAGACACTTACTAGCTGTGCAACCCTGAGTCATTTAACCCTGTTTGCCTCAGTTTCCTCATCTGTAAAATGAGCTGGAGAAAGAACTGGCAAACAACTCCAGTATCTTTGCCAATAAAACCCCCAAATGGGGTCATGAAGAGTCAGACATGATTGAAAAATGACTGAAAAGCAACAAGATAAAGAAAGGGCATCACCATAATGGAACCCTTGGAATGATGGTCCAGGGGCAAAAGCGCTACTGAGGTACAGGACAGCAGAGAACCATTAAGTGAGGCTTGGGGATACCCATCACTGTGAGCAGAAAATGTACCCTCTTGAGGAAAAAACATGTCCCTTTGGGTACTGGCACTCTGAGGCAAAGTTTGGGCTAATTTTGTCCCTGTGCTGACAAGAATATATAACTTCTGACCCTTACTTAGTACTCATCTTAGTACATTATGCAACCCAATTCTTCAGTTCAAAGACTGGCTGAGCCTGTTTCCTAATTTTTTGAGATGCCCTTTCCCAGTTTCTCCATCTCAAATTCCTTTCTGAACCTAGCGAAAAGAAGCCCTATTGAATACCACCGTCCTGGACTTGACACGACAACACACAACCACAGGAGTTTCCCAACCTGCAGAATGCCCTTTCTTTCCTCAGCCCTTGCTCCTGCCAGGTTCCAAAGAAGAAGCCTTTCCCCTGATGCTGGACTTTGTTGCACCAATAATCAGTGTCCATAATTCAGAGCTTTTACTGGGCCCGTCAACCTGGACACCAAGTGACAGAATACTTTATGGTGAACACCATTGCACTCTGCATTTCTAACGTAGAGAAAACACATCATAAAATGCTATTTAAAAGGGACAATAAATAGTACCTCCATTCCCTGCTGACACCTAATACATCTTTGGGCCTCTATTGCTGGCCCTGCCCACTCTCTTCAACCTAGCTGTCTTCCCAACCCCTCACCATCAACCTTCAGCCTCAAGGTTAGGAAGAATTTGTAGCAATGGTTCTGCTCAATGTGGGAAAAGAGATTTAAAGAAAGATCAGGAGTCCTTCTTACCCCACTCCAAACCCAAACCATATTCCATATTCCTTGTCTTACCATTATAAACTCTGCCTAATTCTATTTCCTAATCTCCTTTCTGACTCGACTTTCTCTGTAATTCAGTAAAGAAAACTGTGGGGAAGAACAGCTGTCAGTACACACTTGACTCTATTGTTCATGATAATAAGACATCAATATGTCAAGGACCATAGAAAAAGAGATCTAGAACTGGAAAGGACCTCCAAGGCCATATAGCCCAATGTCCTCATTTTACAGTTGAGGAAATTGAGGATCAGGGAGATTAAAGGAGTCTGTCAAAGGACACACAGGTAGCCGTTATCAAAGTAGGGTTTTAAACCTCAAATGTTTGACTCCAGAGTCAATGCTTTTTTCACCATGCCATGATGAAGGATTTCAGATTTTATCAGTGTGGAAACTGCCTGCCCCAAACCAGCAACAATTTAGTGTATAAGTCTTTTTTTTAAATTTTATTTATTTTATTCTGAACTTAAGAAATAAAATAAGCATTTCCATAACATAGTAGAATAGAAAAAAAGGTGATTGCATGTGAAGCTGCAAATCTATTACATGTAACTTGCTATTTCTTTTAAATATATGATAAAAGTTATCATGTGAATTTCTTTTTCTCTTCCATTTTTTTCTTCTTCAAACACATATTCAACATATATAAATTTAAAATATTTCTGTTTATCAGTTCTTTGTCTGGATTCAGACAGTGTACTCCTTTAGAGAATTATCTGAATCTCAGAAAATTTAAGTGATTCACCCATGGTTACATCATTAGTAAGTTAAGTGTCAGAGGTAGGTTTTGAACCCAGGCCTTCCTGACTCGAAGTCTATTACTCTATTCCCTATGTCACACTGCCTCTAGAAGAGTAGTGATTAAAATTATCTGAAACATGGTCTGAAAACAGGGTCTAAACAAAATCAGGACAGTCAGGTGGCTCAGTGGATAGAATGTTGGGCCTGGAGTCAGGAAAACTCATCTTCTTGAGTTCAGATCTGGCCTCAGAAATTTGCTAGATATGTGACCCTAGGCAAGTCACTTAACTCTGTTTGTCTCAGTTTCCTCTTCTGCAAAATGATTTGGAGAAGGAAATGACAAACCATTCCATTATCTTTGCCACGAAAACCCCAAATGGGCTCTAGAAGAGTAAGACATGATTGAAAAAAATTAAACAACAAAAAAACCCAAAATTATCCCCTATGGTGAGGTTCTCTAAAAGCTCTTCTTCACAGATGATATCATACTAATTGTATCAAACCAGCAAACACTACTCACCTTCCTATATCATCTCTGTGGCCATGCAAAAGGTATTGACCTAAACATCTGCAATGGGAATGAATGGGAGAGAAATGTATATTTCCCAGGTTGTAATATCCATCTTTTGATAGAGTTATGGATGAATCATGAGCTAGGTCCAGAACTGACTAGGAGGAGGAAGGAGATGAGGTTAGAAACTGTTTTTTGTCTTCAATGATCCCAAATTGCTAATGGCTTCAAAAGTCCATTTATTTAATATAGATATTCTCCCAATGATGCTATCTGACTGTGACTCAGAGAACTGAATGGTCTCAGAAGAATTAAAACAACAAACGACCTCAAAGGACAATGGAAAGTCATATGGTAGGTATAAGCATAGTGAGGTGGTAGTTTATTGTCAGTGATGATTCACTTCAAAGAAAATTATAATATGTTTTAGTGATGTGCATATCTGTAAAAGGAGGAAAGCTGGTAATGGAGTAGTGAGTAGCAGAGATAAGAAACAGACAGATCAAGTGAAGCCCTCAAGATACTGAAAGAACAAGTAGAAAACATTCCATGAGTTAGTTTGTTCCTCTGCAGAGGCTTTAAAGGAGAAGATGCATGAGAACTCTATAGGATGTATGAAGAGGGAAATGAGACAATTAGTACTGGTGAAGGAGTATCCATGCTGGGGAAATCATGATCTTCAAGGTATGAAAATTCTCATGGATTACTAGCAAAATTTATATTAGTGTAATGGAAAATTATGGCACCCTAAGAAAGGACAACTATGACAGGTACCAAGAAACCTGGAAACTGCATCAGTATGAACTGATGCAGAGTACATAAGTGCACAAAGTAGGCATTTTGAAATGTTTGTTGAATTGAATTGAGCATTACATAATATGGAACTGTCTTAATAAACAAAAAATAGCACGTTACCAGTGTGGGAGTCATTTGCAAATCAAGTATCTGTGTGCACTGGCTAATTAGGATAAAAGTCAAAATCAACACCAAACATAAAGACAGAATAAAGATAAAAAGATGACTATAGTGAATCCAACTGGCCCCATTCGAACCAATTATTTGTGTTAAAAATGGAAAATAAATGAAGAAAAATAAATTGATCCTGATTATCACCACTTTCTACAGAAATTTAACTGATGTAGATCAGTTGTCATCATGAAGAGGCCAAAATGGCCCCAAAATTATCATCGTTGAGCAAATAAATATGTCAAAGATTTAGAGGTGTAAATAAGTGCAGAAAATATGGCATGAAACTGAGGGATGCCCGATCTTACCAACAGGACTTGCAGGTAGAGCTGTAAGGACAACAAATAGAGGGAAATGTAGCATGTCCACCAGCACTTGTAGTATAATCTGTTTTCTAGCACCATTTGACAGTGTAACTATGTATAACCTGATATTGCTAAATTAGGAAGTGGAAATGGTACTTAAGGTTAATGAAGTCAGAAATAGCGGCTGGGCCAGACCAAATACATACAGGGGGAAAACAACACAACCAACAACCAGGTTGAGGGTGATATAATTTTGAAAGCATTGAGGAGTTAATTTACATGACACTGGAAGGAGAAGAGGCTATGTATCTGGAAAATTGTAGGTGATATTAGCTGGTACTTTTTTATTATTACAAAAAAGGCAAATTGAGGGGACATTAGTAACAACCAACCCGTATGTCAACTTCTTCACCTTTATAAAAATCTAGATGATGCAGTGGACGGAGTGCTGTACTAATGTCCAGGAAGATGTGAGTTCAAATTTGTTATCAGCTACTTAATAGCTATGTGAGCTTGAGCAAGTCACTTAACCTCTGTCTTTCTTACTTTCCTCTCCTACCTCACTTTATTATGGTAAGGATAAAATACAATAATATTTATAAATCTGTGCAAACTTTAAAGTACTATTGCTAAAGTACTAAATGCTATTATTATTTTTATACATATAAATGTCCTAGATGTGCTTGCTGGAAATGTGAAAAAGATCTAGGAAGGTTTTCATAAATAACAGCAACCACACTTCACAGTCTCTGCTTACAACTTCTCATTGGTTTTATTGTTTATAATTATAAAATAGGTAAAACATAGCCTCAAAAACTCTTCAACAATGTGTCTCCAATATAAATGTTAATGTAAAAAAATCATTGACCGATGAAATGACAAAGTCAATAACTGATAGTAAACATTTATTAAATATCTACTGTGTACTAGATACTGTACTAAGAACTAAGGATATAAATAAGGAAAAGAAAGATAGTCCCTGACCTCAACGAGCTTACGATCTAAAAAGTTTGGGGGCTGGGGATATAAAGAGTTGCCTAGGACATTGAGAGGTAAAGTGATTTGCTCATGGTCACACTGGTGGTCAGTATACTAGGCAGAATTCAAACTCAGTTTTTCTTGACTTCAAATCTAGCACTCCAAATCTATCCTTTACATTACCCAGCTGTCTTTTAGGAGTGCTGTCATCAAAACTGAATACACATAGGCAGATGCAACTGAAGTTTTCCAGACTAAGCCAATCCCACTTTATTCTCAGAAAGAGTGGGGATCAGAAGGCTAGAGAGAGGAAAGGGCCTGGGAAAGCTAGAGAGCTGGTAGAAATAGGAACAGAAATGAAATAGGAGAATGTCATGGATTTAGCAGCATTGTGGCAATAAAAAAAACAGTAATAACTTGTATCTCTAGCTTTTGAGTACAAAATTCAGGCATTTTTAGAAAATTCTGCAGTATGCATGCCCTTCTTCTCCCCACCTTTCTCCTGGGCTCTAGGCATCAGCTATTTCCCTGATATTCTATGAAGGAGCAAGAAGGTTTATAGGGATAAATGGAATAAGAAAACTACTAAAACATCTTTGTGTTTTCATTCTGCTTCCTCCCTTTTCCCCTTTCTACTCTATGTCATAAAATATGTATGTGATATATGTCAAATGTGTATGTATGTAAGTGATATGTCAAACGCATATCTGGACACTTTTGATCAGAGCTTAACTAGGGTAGGGCAAATGGAACTTTTTTCCAGGATGAACAACATTTGGGGGCATATCTCCTGTTCCCAGAAATCTTTCTCCTCTTGGGATCCTCTTCCAGCCTTACAGAATAGTATGATCACCATCCTTGATTCCTCCTCTCCCATCAGTTTCCCTAGCCTCCAGGGTATCCCAGGAACTCTGTCCCACAGGCACTTGCTCTTGAGGAGGTTCCCTTTGCCAGCTTTTCCTGGAGCCCTCACATTCACCTATTCCCAAAATGCCAGAAGTACTAGCCTTGGCTCTTCTTTCTGTCATTGACTGTTTAGCGGTACAAACCAAAAGTTCTTGCCCTCACAATGAGAAACCTGAAGGCCAAAGGGGAATTTCCAAAATAACATGAGTGCCTCCATTCATTTTAATTCCACTCTGCAAGTGGCAAAGGAAGCAACATAACACCTAACCAGTATTCTGGTGCCATTCACCAGCTTTGTAACTCTGTATCTCCCTGTACCCATTACTCTAAATTCAAATTCCCTTCTCTGAAAAAACTATCATTTGTGAAGCCTAACACTTCTGCACTATCTAGTGAGAATCAAATTTTCTTTATCTTCAAACCTCTGTCCCACTCCTCTCAACCATCCGTCATGCTCTCCCACCATCCACCCCCATTTTTAAGGCATATAGCTCCCTCCTATCAATCTTGTCTGCCAGCAGAAGGGGATAACCTGCAGTTGAATTACAGAAAGTGTATTCCCCCAGTGGGATTTGAGATAAGACGGACTGCATTAACCCCAAGATTCATTTCCCAGCCAGGAATTCTCCCTCTATGTTTTAAGGCGATCACAGGAAGCAGACCGGGGTAATGGTCAGGACAATCCATCAATCGCACTTTCAGCAGCAGCTGTCAGAAAGAAGAAAACAAGCCACTCCTAGGCATTGGGAAAGCCTTCTGCAAGAAGTCATCCATTTCTTCCTTTCAGTGTGTTGGTATCTCCCATTTGATATATGGTGTAACATAGACCCCAGCAATCAAGACATCTGGAAATTCTTCATCTGCCCAAGATTTATCTCCAGTGAGAATTTTAATCAATATATTCAATTCACTGAACCCATCTGTACAGTCAGGCTAGAAAAAACCCAGCTCTACTTCATTACATGCAGAAATAAGTTTCACCATCATGCCGCTACTTAATAAAGCAAACAAAAGGAAAATTCCACATTATTTAAGGTCTTTAAATGTTGGGCATCTGTCCCCAGTATTCCTTTTCTTTCCTTTCCTTTTCTTTTCTCTTCTTTTCTGTGTGTGTCTGTGTGTGTGTGTCTGTCTGTGTGTGTGTGTGTGTGTGTGTGTGTGTGTGTGTGTAGGCAGTCAGGGTTAAGTGACTTACTCAGGGTTACATATCTACTAAGTATGTGAGGCCAAATTTGAACTCAAGTCCTCCTGTCTCCAGGGCCACTTGGTCACCTAGGTCCCTCCCCAGTGTTTTCTTTTAAAGGCAATTGGTCAGCCAAGATGCAGAAGTGGGATCATGTTTACACAGCAGAACTCCATCCTGATGCTGGTAATAATATAAGACAGAAACAATGTCTGTATTACTAACTTTCTATGTTCTATCAAGGGAGAGCACCATGTTCCATAACAAGTATGGGGGATGATGTACATGTATGGAATCTCAGAGTTGGAAGTAACTTGATAGACCATAGAGTCCAAGCACTGAAGACTTGAGTTCCAATCCTACCTCTCCTATTTCCTATTGGATTGACCTTGGGCTAGTTGTTTAAACTCTGTAGGTCTCAATTTCCTCATCTTTAAAATGAAAAGGGTAAACCAGATGACCATTTAGGTCCCCTCTATCTCTAAGTCTATGTTCCTATAAGAACCCCCTGCCAAAGAGATAAGAAGAAATGAGAAGACTCAAAATCGAACCTGATCCCCTCTTACTTTTCCAGTCTTCTAACACCTTATCCCTCACTACCCTCCCCCCTCCATGTACTCTACTACCCAACAATGATTTTGTTCTTCAAACGAGACTCTCCATTTCTATACCATAGGCATTTTCACTGGTTGTCCCTCATGTCTGAATTCCCTCCCTCTTCATCTCTGTCTCTTGTCTTCCTTCAAGTCTCAGCTAGAATCCCACTGCATACAAGAAATCTTTCCCAATCCCCCTTAAAGCTAATAATACCTTGCCTTCTCCTGTCTATATCTTGCTTGTACATTGTTGGATCCTTGTTTCTTCCATTATATTTTAAGCTCCTCGAGGACAAGGTCCTTGCCATTCTTTGCATTCCCACATAGCAAAATGTCTATCACATAGCAGGTACTTAATAAATACTTGTTGACTGCTGATTGACTGATGAATTAACCACATCCATGAACTAGCCGGGTCCTATTAAACAGAGTTTATTGAGTGAAATTTTTTTTTACTTATTTTTAAAATGTTAATTTACTTGCCTTTGGACTTTTTGTCTCTGAAATACAAATGAAATAAGAATCAAAGAATTTTGGTGTTGGAAGAAGCCTTGTGTGTCATGTGATCCAAACTGCCACCTTTTAGGATTGACTTTTTTCATTTGTAGGGCATTTTAAGCTTTTTCAAAAACCTTACACATTTATTTTCTCATTTATTCCTCATAGATCCTTAGGACAATGTCCTTAAAACATTGATAGAACAGAGGTTCTTGCCCCCTTTGGACAGATGGAGATCATATCTCAATCCCAAAGAGGAAGAACAGTGAAAACTTGGAGCCAGTCCATGGGAAGGCAACCAAGTAAAGGGGATTGGAGACAATGCCATCTGAGAAGCTGTTGAAAGAACTAGGGATGTTTAGCCCAGAGAAAAGCAGACCGAAGGGGGAACATGAGAGCTGTCTACAAGTTTGTGGAGGGCTCTCCTGTGGAACAGGAATTAAATCTGTTCAGTGTGGTCCCAGAAGTCTTCAGAACTTGCATCAGCAGGTAGATTTCAGCCTGATATAAGGAACTTAGGCTTAGACATTAGAGCTGCCCAAAAGTTCAATGGCTGTTTTGGGAAATGGGTTATGACTTCTCCATTACTAGAGGTCTTTCCCAAAAACAAAAGTGATCACTTGTCAGCAATGATGTTAAGGAACTACTATTCAGGCACAAACTTAGACCAGCAGATCACAGATGTCTCTTTCTATTCTCAGATTCTATGCCTCTCAGAAGGGACTTTCTAAGCTCACACAACTAATTAGCGGCAGAACTAAGGGTAGACTATTCACATGCCCTATCCCATGCTCTGTACACTATACCATTACATTATATAAAATTTTGTTTAAAAACAAAACATTTTATTGATAGATATTTTTACATAACTATTACTCTCCAATAGAATTTTCCCCTTTAACTAAGAAAATACAATTAAGCAAAAGAGACATATTGATCATGCCTTATAACCTATGCCTCACTCTTCAACTATAGCTCATCACCTCTCCATAAAGAGGAAGAAGGTTTGTTTCACCGTCTCCTGAAATTGATTGTATTGCATTGATCTGAGTTCTGATAGTTTTTAGCATTGTTTGCCTTAACATTATTGTGATCATTTGTGTACATTGTTTTTTTGGTCCTACTTAGTTCACTCCACATCTCTTCAAACAAGTCTTCCCAAATGTCTTTGAATTTCTTATATTGTTCACTTCTCATGATATAATAATATTCCATTAAGTTCATACAATGCAATTTTCTCAGCCAGCCTCCCCAATTGATGAGACCACCTTTGTTTACAATGTAGGGTTGGGGGGGCAGCTTTGTTACCACAAAGAATACTGCTGTGCATTCTAGTCATAATTTCAAATTTGACCTAGGAAACAGAGCAATCTGTAGGGTGATGTGGGAGTAAACTAACCACCATTTTGCACAATTGACTTTCTTTGCTTTCAATCTTTTAATCTCAAGAGTTGCTTATTCTGGTCTTGAAGTTGTGATGTTTTGCAAGTTGAAAATCCAAGTTAAGACAAATGCTTGAAAGGTGTTTTGATTAATGAGGGTCACGGGGGAGATTCCCTGGATATTCCCAAATGTTTTCTTAAAATAGAAATGAAACAAAGATCAATTTTACTCTGAATCACCTGTCCCTGGATTAAAGACTTAGCCAATTCTATACCTATCTTCCATATGCAGGTCTGTATCATGAGCCACAATGCTAATCACCTTCTGCATTGTCATGCTCCCTTGCAAGCTGGTGAAATGTAATTAAGCAATCATAATTGAATATAGTCCATGATGCCAGTCACACAGGAGATGAGTCTGGCCAACGATCCAAAGACATGAAGCTGTCATTCTCTATTACTGTTCATCTTCCTAAGTGAAAAGGACAGGCAATTTGGCTCTCCCACTGTCCACCAAGAGGGGACCTGCCTCCAGGCAGCAAGTGAACATTTCTATTGTGGGGAAAATATTGTCTTCCTGGGGGCTCTTCCAAGGCTTAACACAGCACCAGGCACATAGTAGGCACTTAACAAATAAATATTGATCGATTGATTGATTCCAGCCAAGGTTGTGGGAGGTAACAATATTTCTATTATCTTCAACAGACATGTCGGAAGACATAAGCTAGAGAAAGAGGCAGCCATCTTATGGCCCTTATTGTGCTTCCTCCTTGAAGGATTCCCTGACTATATCATAGCACAGGGGGTTGGAAATAAAATGGAATGTCAACTCTAGGATTCATTTCCTTCCCTCTATACTTTAAGGTGATCATAGGAAGGAGACCATTCTCATCTCTGAGCCCTTCAAAACACTGAACTTTACCATGGACTCCAGCACTTAGTCATTTTCTGGTTTATTTGAGGTTTTTTTGGGGGGGGGGCTTTCATACACATATGTATGCAGGAACATGGCTCGCAGAGTTGATTATTAAATGTTCAGTGTATTTACACCTCAAATATTAGCAAATTCTACAAATCAGTGTTTCATTGATTATTTTGGAGATTATCTAGGCTTAAGGAGGTGATTGATAACATGTTAATAATACAGATTAGGGCAGCTAGGTGGTGCAGTGGATAGAGCACTAGTGTAGGAGTCAGGAGGACCCAAGTTCAAATCTCACCTCACACACTTGACACTCACTAGTTGTGTGACCTTGGGCAAGTCACTTAAACCCAATTGCCTCAACCTGGGTCATCTCCAGTCATCCTGATGAATATCTGGTCACTGGATTCAGATGGCTCTGGAGGAGAAGTGAGGCTGGTGACCTACACAGCCCTCCCTCACTCAAAACAAAGTCAAGTGCAAGTCATGTCATCATTTCTCTGATGGCATGGTGTTCTTTGGCAATGAAGGACAAACACATAGTAAAACAGATTAATGTTTAAAGTGTGTGATTGGTACAGTTTCTTTCCAAGAGTCAGTTGCTAAACATTCACCAGCACATTCCTCAATATGTATGGCAGTTCCAGAACTAAAGCATAAGCCCCTTGAGGGAAGAGACCAATGTCTCTTTCTTGTTACTATGTGACAGGCATGATGTATTTAATCCCTTTGAGCTTCAGTTTTCTCCTCCATAAAGACTGTAACAATGCCTTCCTCCCAGGGTTGCTATGATGCTCCAGGAGGATGATGTACATAAATAGTGCTTTATAAACCTTATGAAAATATAGCACACACATGCCACTTATTATTACTCTCGTTATTATATTTCCTCACAGAAACTAGGATGGGGCCAGCCATTCAGTGGGGAATCAATAAATATTTGTCACTTGGTTGATATGCAACCAACCTCTCCCTTCTTCCTTACTTTCCTAGTGCCAATTTCTAATTCACTGTGGGTTCTATACTTCTCATCTCACACTTGGTAATATACATTCTCATTCTTTTCTTCTGTCTTTTTCTTTCTCACTCCCCTTCTCTCTCTCCCTCTCCCTCTCTGTCTCTCTGTCTTTCCCCCTCCATCTCTGTTTCTTTCTATCTCTGTTCTCTATCTCTCTCCTTCTCTATCTCTTTCTGTCTCTGTCTCTCCCCCTCCAAGTCTCTGTCTTTCTCTGTCTCTCTGCTTCTCTGTTCCTCCCCCTCTATCTCTCTGTCTGTCTCCCTCTTTATCTCTCTCTCCTCCTCTCTATATCTCTGTCTCTTTCTCTCTATGTTTCTCTCTTCTGTTTCTCTGTCTCTCCCCCTCCATCTCTGTCTCCCTTTCTGTCTCTGTCTCTCTTTCTCTCTGTGCATCTCTCTCTCGCTCATTTAGCAGAACATCTTCTTTAACCAGACAGTGATGAAATGACCCCAGACAGCACTGAAACATCCCAGAAGCAGTTTCATTTTCAGGGTTTTTTATTTACCCTGAGTTTTCCTCTCTTGGAAGCTTCCCCAATGCTGATGTGTGGGAAGCGATTTCAAGGTGCCTGTGGACACAGGATCTCTCCCCAAAGGGTCTCTGAGGGCTTGGGAAAGTAGCATCTGTCACTCCTCACACTGCGTTCCATGGGATTAGGGAATGTGTGCAGAGACTGCAAAGGGAGCTTTTCACTTGGGGAATGCTTGAAGCTGAAAAAAAGGCCATGTCCTAGTAATAAGTCATTTTGCCATGTGATCAACAGAGCCATGGAACAGTGAGGGAAAGGATGTCTCTACTGTTTCACACCACCAAAATACTGGGACTAAGAATGGCAATCCCCTTGGAAGTTCAGGTGAATTTCTTCTGAATCCCTTATACCAAAGGGGCACCTACAATTTCTCCCAGAGCTCCCTACCACTTTAAGGACAATTCAGATTTAGTTCCTAATTCATCCATATCTAAAACAAATGAGTTGATTTAGAAAAGAAAACAAATTCAAAAAAGCTTTCAAAGAGGCAGAGGACTCCACAAATAAGATTTAAGAACTCTTCTCTCTCTCTCTCTCTCTCTCTCTCTCTCTCTCTCTCTCTCTCTCTCTCTCTCTCTGTGTGTGTGTGTGTGTGTCTGTTTCTGTCTCTAGGGTTTTGAGGCCAGCTGACCAATCTTATCCTCCTATTGTTGCTGTTGAGTTGTATCAGTCAGGTCTGACTCTTCATGACCCCATCTGGAGTTTTCTTGGCAGAGATACTGGAGTGCTTTGCCATTTCCTTCTTCAGAAACCTTATCCAATGGACCTTCAGGTCCATAATTATCTCAGACGAGCTATCTGGACTCATGTCACAAATAAAGCAAACAGCCTAAAAGTACTTGGAAAGAAAAATGAACTGACTGACTTAACAGATTTGTTCTGTTTGGTTTGAAGTTTGGATTCAGTCAGAGGGTCACATCTGAGGACCTAAAGGGCCACAAGTGGCCTCGAGGTCATAGGTTCCCCACCCCTGACTTAGGCATTCAAACAAGCAAAGGTTATCTCAGAGAAACAGGTCTGACTTCTAAGGAAGCACACTGGTCAATACTGTATAATCATGGTCCAAAACAGAGAAACAAAAACTACTTATTCTTAAACAGATCCTGAAAACTGAGGTACCTTATGAAAGAGTCCCAGGTGGAGAATCTCTCCAGTGGGTCCCCACAAAGGTAAACGTCCCAATATTAACTCCACATTTGCCTACTATGTGTCATTCACTGTACTATGTCTGGATAACTATACTAGGTCCCCATCACTATGCTATGTGAGGGAAGTCCCTGCCTTCAAGGAGATTACAATCTAATTGGAGAGATGCCATGCAAATAAATATATACAAAGCAAGATAAATACAAGATAAATAGGAAATAATTACCAAAGAGAAGGCACTAGTTGGAAAAGGCTTCCTATAAAAGATGGGAATTTAATTGGAACTTAAAGTCAAGAAGTAAAAAAAAGGTGGGAGAGAGCATTCCAGGTACTGAAGGACAACCAGAGAAAATGCCCAGAGCCAAGAGATCGAGCATCTTGTTCATGGAGTAGCCAGGAACCCAGGATTTGAGGAAGAAGAAAGTAATAACAGCTTAGAATAGCAGGAAAGACTTCACCAAGGAGACAGCCCGGGAACTGAGGTCTGAATGAAGCTAGTGATCCTGAGAGGCAGAGGTAAGGAGGGAGGGCATTTGGGCACGGAGACAGCCTGGGCAAAGGCATATTTGGGACAGGAGACAGCATGCCAAGTCCAAGGAACACTGAGTCAACCAGTACGATTGGAATATAGTATACACAAAAGTAAGTAATGATGAAGTAAGTCTAGAAAGATAGACTGGAACCTACCATCTATCCAGACTTGTGCTAGATGCCATGGGTACTCAGCAGAAGAACAATAGTAGGAAGTAGCAATGTCTATAGTGCTTGAAGTTTTGCAGAGCATTTCCCATGTGCTAACTCATTTAATTATCACAACAACTCTATGAGGTAGGTGCTCTTATCATTTCCGTTTTATAGATGAAGAAACTGAGGCAGATAGAGGTTACACTGCTTGCCTAGGACCACATACATAGTATTTTATGGCAGGACTCAGGTCTTTTTGATTCCAAGTACAGAATTCTATCCATTAGCCATCTGGCAGCAAAATGAATAACACAGACCAACAGTTCTTAAACCAGTCTTTTATACTCTTAAAAATTATTGAGGGTCCCAAATAGCTTCTATTTATTTGAGTTACATATCTGTTGATATTTACCATATTAGACATTAAAACTGATAAAAAAAATTTATACATTTTGACATAATACGAATCAAGTGTTAACACAAATAACATTTTTATGAAAATAACTATTTTACAAAACAAAATAATAAAATAGGGAGAAGAATGACATTGTTAGAAGACAACTGGATTCTCCTATCTGCTTCTGCACTGAATCTGCCACAATTATGTTGTTTTGGTGGAAGTATATGAAGAAAATCTGGCCACACAGATAGATAATTGGAAAAGGGAGGACTATTTTGATAAACAAATAATGTCTTAGCATTGTTACAAAAATAGTTTTTACCTTCAAACCCAGTGGAACGGTCTTGGAGATCACCATTGGTCCATAGTCCACACTTTGAGAATTGATGTCATAAACAGTAAGTAATTCAAAGGAGAAAGAGACCACTATGCACTGCAGAGAAGAAGGAAGCCTTTCTACTGGAGAGAAGATTTGAATAAGCTCTTGAAGAATAGGTAAGATTTGGTTAAGTAAGGGAAGAGAAGAAGAGAATTTCCTGGGTCACTGACAGTGCTTTCTCCCGGGGTCCACCCTTCTGGTACCTTGCCCTCCTCTGGTCCTGTAGCACAGTTGCCCTGTATCCTTAGCATCATTTGCTTAGCCCTAGACTACTGTGCACCAAAATCCTATCACCATCATGCCCTTCCCAGAAGTCCCCCTTCCCTCACCATGGAATCTCCTGTGTGAAGCCTCCCTCCTCAACTTTTTCTATCCTTAGAAGTGAAGGGGTCAGAGGTCATTGGCTATACTATAGGTGCCTTGGCTGGACCCTCTGGGGAATGACCAGCTCTCCCCGTGCATGAAGGCGCCTGAGTGGAACAGACTGGCTTGTCTGTTACACAACTGAATTTGCCCCAGAATGGCTTTTAAACTTCTAGCGAAAGGGATTGCAGAGTACCCAAGGGTTGGACCAGGACAGAAGCTGTGCTTTGGTGATTATTGTCAGGGTTATTTCTAAGAGGAAAGAAATGCTACCTGTACAAATATAGTTTTGGGACCTTTTCTTCCCCACCTTCCCCAACCTCTGGATTACAGTCCTCTTTCTTCTTCTCTAATTCAGCCATTCATGGGTCACAGAGTCTAACATGACTGAAATGATTGAACAAGAAAAACAACAGTTCAGCTATTTGCTCCTGGGCATTTCTTACAAACTTCATTGTAAACTCATCAAGGTAGAATGGAAAGAGCACTGTACTCCACATTAGATGTGGGTTCCAACCCTGGCTCTGGTTTTTATTAAACTACTATTTATTAAAATAGCATTTTATTAAACTATTTATTAAAAATAAAACTTATTTATTAAACTATTAAAAACAAATTTTTATTAAACTTCTATAAAAAAGATACATTTTTATTAAACAGTGTCCTCAAACACATCACATAATGTGCATAAAACTCAGTTTTTTCATCTGGAATATGGGGATAAGAACATTTGCATTGACCTACCTCATAGAGTTGCAGTGATGACTAAATGAGACAATGTACATATAAAATGCTTTTCCACCACAAAGCACAAAATCGATGTGCACTGTTAATATTATATCTTCAATTAGCCTTTGGAGACCTTGGGAGAGGTGGGCAGTAGACCTGGGAGTGGGGGAGGAGGTTGATCTGTCCAACTTCGCCTGCATTTGGGATCCTGTCTTGGAGAGGGTAATCAACCCTGGGATAGCTCTTCATCTGCACTGGATTTTGAAAATGAGTCAAATTGATTTAAGTACATTTGGAGAGTGGACAAATGCCATGCTATAGCCAGTTCTGCTAGTTGGGACTTCAGACAGACTCATTCCCTGACGGGAGGAACCTGGCTCCATCCCTGCTGGCCCCTCCCTAGCTGACACTCCTGGAATTTAAAGGTGCCCTGGGGATTATTTCATAACTGGTATCCCAGAGTGCACCTGGGGGATAATAAAACAAGATATAAATCATATCTATAAAGCCTCCAAGCTGCCAAGAGCTCTCTCTCCCTCCTAGGAAAACGGGTGCATTATCAAACCTGGAATCTTCTGGGCTGTTAGAATTCTTTGTCTCCCTAACATCCCCCTCTATTCTAGCCAGGTAGATCTCCTTAACATCATCCCCTGAACTCATACCCATCTTTGCCTCTCTACCTTTGGATATCTTCCTGTAAGTAGCAATTTTTAAGCTTGGGACAAGTAGCAAGAAACTTGAGGGGCAAGGAGCAAGAACGGTACCCTCAAATTAACTTTGTAATTCATTGTATGAAAATAAAACCAAGAAGTAATTAAGATAAATTCAGTTGAACTTGAATAGAAATTAATTAGTATTGTGGTTTCTATTCTAGTGAAGAAGTACATGTGCTAAATTTTTGCACCCTCTAAATTTTGGTCCATTAGGAAAGTGCCCCTGCTGTCTTTCCCTAGTAAAACTCTAAATTCTTTAGCACTTGCCCTCACAATTTGACTGGCCTATGTCGTTTTTCTATCTGTCTCCTGAATAATATACTTCATATCACTTCTTGTGCACAAGGCATCAATGGGAATAAAATAAAGGGGTTAGACTAAATTATCTATAAGGTTCCTGTTTGCATTCTTCTTTGCAAACAAAGGCAGATCAACCAATAACCAAAAATTAGACAAGAAATGGAAATTAGTCTGGGAGCGTACTAATTTCCCCTAAAACAAAAGATTAACTTTTTCCCTGCCAATTTGGTTTGCTTTAAAATTAATTTAATATTTAAATTAAGCTAAGCAGAGCTAGCTTTAGTCACAAATAAGGAAAGCGGTCATCTACATAGTATGATTTGAGAAGATCAATATGGTCCCTAATAAAAACTATATCTCTCATTTACAGCTAAATTTCCACAATTAGTGATTAAGAAATGTACCTCCAGGCTCTTCCTATAGATTAATGATCCTTGTTTGTCAGACCACACGTTAAGTCCACAATACATCAGCATGGGTAAATTTATCAGGTTATTTTCCCCTCTGAAAGAAGGATTCCTGGGGTTTGAGAGCCTTGGGTACATTTGAGAATGCTCAAAAGGCAAGACAAAGGCCCTGCAAGCAGACAAAGGCAGAAGTCAGGGGAGGCTGGGGGGTCACACCAAACTCCATCAACTTCACCATTTTGCTAAGTAAAATTGGTTCCTTGCTCTGTTTTCTCTAGGTGCTCCGCCTCAGTCCACTGGTAGCCTCCATTTGGGTCCAGTGTTTGTCTATTTGCTTTTGGCTGTATGAGCCAAAGATTACTTTGGAGAACATTAATAACTCCAAGCAGTAAATGCAAAATAAATCATCTTTTCCACACTCCTAAGCCTGGCTTTGAGGAGGATAGTCTATTCTGTGTAGTCCCAGGGAGACTCATCCATTTCCACTTGGAGTATGTCAGCCTGAGACAGGCAGGGCAGAAGCAGTGGGCTTGGGAGGCCAGGGACTCTGAGCAGAGCCAGCTCTGGGAAACCCAGAGCTACAGAACAAAGATGATTCTGGAATACAGACAAACTACAACAATTGCCTAGAACAAGATGGTGGAATGGAGTTTAGGCATTTTGCATTGATTCCAACTGAATTCTAAGGCTTCCAAACTGCCTTGGCCTAGAAGGCATAATAAGAGGAAAGAGGAGAGCAGGCAATTTGGGAATGATCCAAAAGGGAAAAAATATACAGATGAGATGAATGAGTGGGAAAGAGATTCATGTAAAGACTCGACAACTCCCCCACACCTCTAGTCCTTAGAGCAAACTAAAAAATGTTTCTATTGTCCTATGCATGACACCAGAGTAATCGCCTTCCTTGCTAGACTGGTAAGATTTATTTCCAGTAAAGACAACATTCCAGGTGTGTCTTAGACACAGCCCTAAGTGGGGTTTTTGCTTACTAATTCTCTAATAGAAAATATCCATAGAGTTGCCCAACTGGCAGGCACTATTATCTCTTTTCTACTACCACTTTTCCACTGGTTGACTTTTGGGGGCTACAGATTACTTCTCCAAATACTTAAGCATGGACACCACTCCCTTCTTTCTCTTTTAGTTCACCTAAAACTTGAATTTGGATTTTACAGAGTAAGGATTTTGCTATTATCTAAGGGAAAGAGAGTCAGATAAATCCAATTTACATAGTTCAGAACTGATGAGTTACAGCATGCAGGAATCTGACTCTATGATATCTCTAAAACAGTCATAAATAGTTGCCATTGGTTTGGGGACCAATGAGTACCAATCCTCACTACTTAGCCTATCAACCATGATTACTCAGGAAACAAATTTGAGTTGTGGTTGTTTCTTCTCACAACAAAACTTGACTCTCTGTCCCATATCAAAGTCAGAATGGAAACCAGAAGTCCAAGAGTAGAAGACCCACCTTCATGCTTAGAGCTCTCTATAGCACAAAGAATGGGAGATGTTCTGAGCATTTGTCTTACAAAATATTTTTTTCTTTTGAAGTAAATTAAATATGTTCCTAAAAGAGTTCAGCCTGAAAGAAATTGAAATTTAATTTGACTCAATTCATGTAGGGACTGAAAATGAAAATCAGGCATAAAGTAGCCTCAGTGCTCATAGGTGACCGGGGAGTTTGCCCGGAAAGCTGAACAGAGCAGCCTGAACTCTTAATACAAGCTGAGAGATGGTGGTTACTCATCCATCAGCTGACAGTGAGTGATCAATGCTTAATATAAAATTATCAGCCCCTACCTTTCAGAGTGGTTTTTTCCAGGCATTGTGAACACCTGTTTAAAAATCCAAATGCCAGGGGACAAACACAGAGAATTTCATTTCTACCCCATACACAATCCATTTTCAAATGAGATAATGCATGTAAAGCATTTAGCAAAAGAAATTATACCATCACATAAATATGTGCTGTAAATTTTACTATTACAATTTGACCACCAAGGTGCTAGTCAGAGATGATCCAACTTATTTTGGTATACTGATGTATATATGTTATCTCTCCCACTTGGAATGAAAGCTTTTGAGGGCAAGAACTGTTTTTTCTTTGTTGTAGTAGTTGGCATGTTATCCCCAGCTATTAGTGCAACATCTGAGAAATAGAAAGCACTTAAAAAATGCTTGTTGATTGACTGAGGACAAAAGCGTGGAGAAAGAGGTGGACTTAGTCATAGGATAAGTTAAATGAAGAAATGGTGGAACACAGAGATCAAAGGACTCATTCATCTTCCATGAACACCAGAAGACTGCTTTGATTCTGCAAAGTTAAATCATATTAGAAGATCTACCTGATGCCTCCATCCCCCATCCACTCCCTTAATCAAAAACTCAGCCATTTGATACAGGACAATAAAGGGAGAAGGGGAAACTAGCACTTTTCCCTCTTCTCTTCCTCCAACTCTCTTAGTGTCATCTTTCCTCCATAATAACTTTTGAGATGGAGAATTCATAAATAAGTCAGAACACCTGAATTCCAATCCCTCTTTTGATACTTCATATATGTGTGGCCTTGGGCACATCCCTTAAGTTTCTTGGGTCTCATATTCCTCATTTATAAAATAAGAGGCTTGGACCAGATGACCTTTAAGGACTTGAAGCCAGGAAGGCCTGAGTTCAAATACTGCCACAGGTACTACCTGGTTGTATGACCCTGGTCATGTCACTTAACTTCTCTTTGCTTCAGTTTTCTCATCTGTAAAATGGGAATAATAACAGCACTTATCTCACAGAGTTATTGTAAGGATCGACTGAGATAACATATTAAAAGTGCAAACCTCAGATAACCACATAAATGCTGCTCTTGTTGTTACATAAGATTCTTTCCAGCTCTGGTTCTTAGATTCTCCTAAGGACTTCCTGAATGCTTTCTACTACAGCACACTACTTCAGGTCCTCTTCTATGGAATGTGCCAGATAAATATGGAGAAACTCACCACCAGTAGACTAGCTTTGGTGATGAATGTTTTGGCCATGGCGACCCATTAAAAAGGAGAAAAATTTACAACGGCCCTCGTGTCTATGCATTCTGCAGCGATGGGGGCAGGTAAGCAGAAAGAGAGGCACTGGGTACTAAGAATAACCTAATTTGACTCTACCAGTGAATGCTAACTTTGCTATTTGTCCCCTAAAAGTGGGATCTTTGTCCAAGGACAAAAATAAATAACATTCATACGACTGGAGGAACTGAATCATTACAATCTTGACAGTCTTGCTATGAATGAAAGTAGGATACCAAAGGAAGTAGGTCCTAAGTGGAAGGCTGTCTTCACTTGTTCTCCTTAGCAATGCAAATAAAGGAGTTGGCGGAGTTGATTTTAAGATGTGTCAAAAAGAAACCAAACAACAGAACAAAAAATATCATTTAATGGGACATCTGGACACCTTGGATTGCAGGACTCGTAATAAACATTTGCAAAAAATCTACAATGTAGATAACTGCAGCCTAGGTGCCAACATCTGTTGCAAAGGATGAAGGGATAGAAAACCACAGAATTCTGAATTAAATGATACTTGAGCCACAATCTACTCCAACTCTGACTTGCAAAAGACTCTCCACTGCCCCTCACACCTAACAAGTGATCATACAGTCTCTACTTGGCCTTTAGTGTGAAGGAAACAACTACCTCCTAGGACAAATCATTACACTTTTCTAGAGCTCTGGATATTAGAAAAAAATCTTTAACTGTAGCTCTTTATCACTTCTTTTCATTCCTCCTAGTTCTGCCTTCTGAGACCAAGCAGAACAATTGGTCCCTCCCACAAGACTCTTTCAAATGCTCAAAGCAGTTGGCATCTTATCTTGCAGTTATCTTCTGCAGGTCAAACATCCCCAGATTGTTCAATTGATCCACAAGCATGAACTCAAGTTCTTTCACTGACAAAGGCGTCGTGCAAAAACTGGGCAAACTTCTATCATCTCTGTCAATCTGGTCCTCAGAAAAATGATGAAATGAGATCCACTTTCAGGGATTCTCAATCTCCCTTTTGACCCTGGCCACATGTGTTCTCCATGATCCCCACATACTTCCTATGAAGGTCCACTCTTTCCAGTGACTATAGATATATAAGTTCAAGCATAAGTTCAAGTTTTAATGAGGTGGGGGAGAGGAAAAATAGAAATTTATATTATTAACTCTATTTGTATTGCTTTGTAATGAAAATGCCTTTGTTATGAATTATGTCATCTTGCTGACTAGTAAAATGTAGCTGTATCAGTTCATTTAAAGGAGACTCTGACCCACAAAAGACTTAGACCCTAGATAGCAAAACAAGGGAGTACATAGGCTTCATTCAAAAAAATTTGAATGATAAAATATCAAAAACTACTGACTCACAAGCCTACTTCTGATCACTACAAAATCTTGAACAGAACACTCCATATATCCTTAATGAAAAGCATAAGCAGGGAAGAGCTAGTTTTTCTCTACAGGCAATCACACATTTACAGCTACATAAATGGTTAAAAGGTGTGACAGAAGATCCCTCGGTCGTTATGCTTTTATTATACAAAAAAGCATTTGATCTAACAATAAAAATTAGACTTTAAAGGCTCTCTTCTCACAAGGTTTTTCACACATATATATCAGATTTATGCAAGATTACTTGAAAAATCACACGAGATAACTAAACTTTTTTCATATTATTTACATCAAGTATAGCATAAAACAAGGCTCACTGAAGTGATTGACGTTATCTTGGAGGATGTCCATTTTGAATAAAAGAAGACTTCCCTATAGATCAGAGGCTCTTAACCTGAGGTCCATGAACTTGTTTTATAAAATACCTATGTTTATAACTATTTCAATATACCTACAGCAGGAAGGTCAGTGAGGAGGCTTTTGCAATAGTATGGGAAAGAGGTGACAAGGGACTGATTAGGTGGTGGCTGTGTGAGTGAAGTGAAGAGTAAGTATATGAGAGACATTTTGAAGGTAGAAATGGCAAGGCTGGGCAATACCATTTGGTTATTTAAGGGTGGATGACAATAAGAATTGGAGAACGACATAAAAGTTTTGAGCCTGAATGACTAGTGTCCTCAAGTATACTGGTGCCCTCAACAGTAACACAGAAGGTTAGAAAAGGGGCACAGTCTTGGGTGAGTGAGTTCCCATTTGGACATATTGAGTCTGAGATACCTGTGGAACTTCTAGTTCAAAAGATCCAGGGAACAGTTAGTGACAGGAGCCTAGAACTTAGGGGAGAGATTTAGGTTTCATATATAGATCTAGGAGTTGAGAGATTAAATTAAAGAGAGATCCATTAAAATATTGAAATCTTTGTAGGAGTATATTTGTGTATATATACACACATATCTGTATGTGTGTCTATATTTGTATTTGTGTATATATCTGCATATATACACACACATGTCTGTGTGTGTATGTGTATCCACATTGTTATTCCTATCTAGTTGGGAAGCATGAATATCACCATCTAGAATGAGTCAGAATTACAGGTGACCCAAAGGATGAAGATAGCTTTAAACAGACTAGGATATTGCCAACGATCCCTCATATCTCAGAAGTGTGGCTCTCTCTACACTCCAGGGGCTCCCCTCTCCCATTACTGAGCACTTTCCCCAATCTCCATTTTGGAAAAATGATCCAAGTCAGCCATCCTTCATGCCTTGGCATGAGAATCCTTTCCTTGCCCCCACCCTTTTTCATATTCCTTTTATGTTCTGACTCTGAGCTCCTTGAGGAGAGAGCTGTCTCTCTTTTCATCTGTGCTTGTATCCCCAATTTTATTCCACTGCATAGTGCCTGGCATAGAGTAAGAACTTAATAAATGCTTGTTGACTTGACTTAACTTGTAGTGGGGAAAAAATCCTATTGTCTACTACTTGCTACTGGAAAGGGAAGTTAGCTGCTCATGAATCCAGCATGAGAGAAAACAAATGGGTTGCTTACTACATCAGGACCCTGGAGATAGTAAAAAAAAAAAAAAAAAGCCTTAAGTACACTAGTTTATGAGGTGGACACTCTATGGGGAAATCCTGAAAGACAGATGAAAAGTGCAAAGGATAAAAAAAGAGTTTTTGGTGGGAGTGGAAATAGAGAAAATGCACACACCAAGATCACCAGTTGATCTCAGTAGTCTGAGGCACTTGGTGGCATAGTCGAGAGAGTGCTGAGCCTGGGGTTAGAAAGACTTGAGTTCAAATTCTACCTCGGACATGTCCTAGCTGTATGACTCTGGACAACTCACTTAACCTCTATTTTCCTCATATGTAAAATGGGGATAGTAATACCACCTACCTCCGCAGAGTTGTTGTGAAGGTCAAATGAGTTAATAATTGTAAAGTATTTAATGTAGTACCTAGCACATAACTGGCACTATAAAATGTTAGCTATTATAATTATTTGCAAATAGTAATTATTTTTCAAAAGAAATTATAAATACCTATAATCGATACTTTAAACAAAATGCTGCATGAAATTCTGAGACAAAAGACTGTCACTAACTCCTGTGACTGGGAAGAGCTTCGTGGTGGAATTGACATTTTATCTGAACCTTAAAAGATGAATTGTATTTCAATTGACAGCGATGGAGGAAAAAAAATAGGAGGAGGGAATTTCAGGCACAGGGAATAATATGAGCAAAAGTAATCCATCAAAATGGCCTGAGACATGTCTAAGTGCCATAAAATAGTCATCTGGTTAGAATATAAATTATCTGGAAAACAATTGAGAAAAACAAGTCTAGGAAGTTATTATCAAGGGCCATGGATGCCAGGCTTTTAATTGGGAAGCAATAGGGAGTCACTGCAGGGTTATCATTCATTCACTCAATAAGCATTTATTAAGTGCCAACTATGTACCAGACACTGTGCTAAGGTATTGGGGATACAAAGAGAAAAACAAAACAAGCCCCTGTCCTCAGGACCTCTTAGAAGAAAACAATATGTACACAACTAAGTAAATTCAAAATATATATGAAGTAATTTCAGGAGTTGGATACTAGCAACTGAGAAGATCGAGACAGGCCTTAAAGGCAACAAAGTGGTTAGAACAGGAGACTTGAGTTCAAATCCTGCCTTAGATACTTCCAAGTTATGTGGCTCTGGGCAAACCTTTAGCCTCAGTTTCCTGTAAAATGAAGATTATAAAATACCTGTCTCCCAGGGCTGTCACGCAGATCAAATGAGTTACTTGTGAAGCACTTTGCAAACCTGAAAACTCCAAGTGTTAGACCTTCTTGTAAACCTCAAGTACTTGCTCTTGATCTTGAAGGAAGCTAGAGATTCTAAGACATGGAGACAATGGGTAGAGCGAGTACATTCCAGGCATTAAGAACAGTCCGTGAAAAAGCAGAGGCAGATTAAATGCTTGGCACAGCAAATGAGCTGGCAGGAGGCCAACTCAGCTTGAGCAAAAGTGGGTAAGGGAGAGTAATGGACAATAAGCCTGGAAAGTCAATGAGAGACAAACAGTGAAGGTCTATCCAACAGAGAAGTTTCTATTTGATAGTAAAAGCAAGAGGAAGCTATTGACATTTCTTGAGCATGGGAGTGACATGGGCAGACCTAGGTTTTTGGAAAATAACTTAGGAGTATCAGTTTGATAGCAATGTGGATGCTAAATTAGAGTGGGGAAAGCACAAGGTAAAGGGAACAAGTCAGGGCTGTTACAGTGGTCTTGGGCAGGCAGTAGCAAGGATTTAAACCAGCAATGGGAATAAAATGGATAAATCCAATACAGGTCAATTTAATTCAACAGACATTTACTAAGTACCTTTTTGTTCAATCATTTTCAGTCCTATCTGACTCTTCATGACTCCATTTAAGGTTTTCTTGGCAAAGATACTGAAGTGTTTGCCATTTCCTTCTGCAACTCATTTTACAGATAAGGAAACTGAAGTAAACAGGGTTAAGTGACTTGCCTAAGGTCACATAGCTAGTGGGTGTCTGAGGCCAGATTTGAACTCAAGAAGAGTCTTCCTGACTCAAACCGTGGCACTCTACCTATTGCACCAGCTACCTGCCCACTAAATGCAGAATGTGTGCCTGACAATGTACAAGGATGTTGGGAAACAAGGAGGAAAAAATAGCTTCTGTCCTCATGGAGAGTACTTTCTACTTGGCAGCAAGAAGGGGAGAGAAGACAACAGAATCATGGTTTCAGAGCAAGAAAGAACCAGACAAGTCACTTGATATAACTCTTCACCTTACAGGAAGAAAACTGACTGAGAAAGAGGAAGCACTTTGTCCTACACCACTCCTAACTTCTAAAGGGCCCAGCTCCTCGGATTGAACCCTGATCCGTTTCAAAGCCCAGGGCTCTTATTTCTCTGCTTTAAGCTATCATCCATTACAGGGGGAAAGGGCCATTGACAGAAACTAGACTTTTGCTGCTGGAAGGAGCCTAAGAGAAGGAAATAAAGGCTGTTTAGACCAGAGAGGGTTTAAGGGGCACGAGACAGCTGTCTTCAAGTCTTTGGAGGGATCTTGTAGAAGAGGAATTACATCTGCTCTATTGAATCCCAGAGGACAGAATTAGAAGTATTGGATAAAAGTCACAGAAGTAGATTTCAGCCTCCCTCTGATATGCTACCAATTACAAGAGGTCTTTCAATGGACTTATTCTTTTGTCCAGAATGTTGCAGGGAGTGTTGCCCCTCAGTCAGGGGGCCGGACTGGATGACCTCTGAAGTCCTTAGAATTATAGCCTTTAAAACTGGAAGTGGCCTGAGAGCTCAACTGTCAACCAACCTACAAGCATTCTTTAAGTGCCTACTATATGCAAGGACTATGCTAGGAGCTCATGATACATAGACAATACACAAGTCGATATACAATATGCACAATATACAATATATAAGAAATATACAAATGAAGAGAAAGTACTTTCAAGAAGTATTCTTAGACTAGGACAGTACAGATTCCAGTCAGGTGTTGGTGCTAATAACCAGGAGATTCAAGAAAGTTCTTGTGCAGAAGATAGTACCTGAGCTGGACTTTGAAGGATGCTGGACGTTCTAAGAGTCAGTTGGGCACTTCAGGAATGGAGTATACATGCCAGTTTCAGTTTGGCTGAAACTTAGAGCTAGTGAAGGGGATAAAGTAAAGTAATACTAGAAAGGTATGTGGAGACCAGACTGTGGGAAGCCTTTAAATGCTAAGCCCAAAAGATTTTGTATCATGTGCTATAGGTAATGGGGAGTCAACAATGGTTTTTGAGTATGCAGGGGAGGTGTGGTCGATGTATGTTTTAGGAATATCTATTTAGCAGGCTTCTGATAGGACTTGCTAATTAATTAGAAGTACGAGGGAGTAATTAGAAGTAAAAGAGGGAGCAATATAAAAAATAATAACAAGGCAGGAGAATCTCTGCAACCAGAGCTCAACGGAAAAGTTGGGCAAAGTCTCTAAGCCATAGCAGGGAGGGGGAGGATCATCTGGGTCACTGACCCCACCCCCACTTTGACTTTGGCATCCCAGCTCTGAGAATCAGACTGGCATGACACTTCCTCCTTGTTCTAGCTGAGGTCAAACTTCCTGGTTATTCGCATGGAGGGAAAAGAGTTGCTATCCCTGCTTCCCTTTTCTTTAGGATTCTTCAGGGACTTGAATGGATCAACTTTAATAGGTTTATTATGCAATGATGAGCTCATGGAGAAATGGTTCCACCCATCCACAATTATTCAGATGTAGGTCACAGCAAATTCTGCCTGAGCAGGAGAATCCAGACGCTAATTAAGTGAGAATCAATGGCCAACCCTCTATCCAGCCTCCCGTCCCCCAACTGGGGAAAAGGGCATGCTCTGCTGAGGATGGAGTGTTCTATCACAGGCATGGCCATTCTGCCCCACACAACAGTCAGGTGTAGACGAGAATACAAGTGATCATCAGGAGAATGAAGATAGGCATAGAAGAGGTGGGTACCTGGGCACACTGTAGGGGACATGACTGCTCACCTAGGTATCAGGGTAGCCAAGGACAGAAACTGAGAGATTCCAAAGCCACCACCAGCCATTTCCTGGGGCCTCATTGGGCTAGCCTTCATCTGCAAAGAGGATACCCCTTTTCTAAGAGTAGGTGGGCATGAGTTACCCTGGACAGCCTCTTCTTTCAGCCAAGTCAACCTTGTAAGGAGCATCCAAATTCACATAGGTTGTAAGTGGAAGAGCTGGATCTGAACTCAAATCCCATGACTCCAAGTTCGATCCTCCAAACCAAAACTCTTTGTCCTACACCATGATGCCTTGGAAGTAGAATAGTTATCATTCATGAAAGCATACTTTTCTTATAACTACAACAGTAGCTAATATTTATGTAGCATTTACTTTTACCAGGCACTGAGCTAAACACTTTATAATTTTTATCACATTTGATCCTCACAACAATCATGTGAGGTAGGTGCTATTATTATCCCCATTTTACACTTGAGGAAACTGAAGCAGACAGAGATTAAAGTGACTTGTCCAGGGTCACACAGCTAGTTAGTATCTGAGATTAGATCTTCCTGCCTCCTGGCCTGGAGCTCTATCTCTTATCCTACCTAACTGTCAGTTCTGTGAATAGTGGCGGAAACATCCCAGATATTGTTGTTTCATATTGTGTATGGCTATATTTGTTTAAGGACAGATATGAATCAGACTGCCATAGTCTCAGCCTCTGGGCTGAAGAGGTGATGTTCTCAGCTCAACCCTGGCTGGTGGGTGTGCGCCCTTCAAAGCTCCCCCCCTCCCAACTTAATTATTGCTTGCTGTGGTCATGGGCTGCAGCAAGTTCATTTTCATCCCCTTTTGTTACCAATAAAAGCTCATTGTTCCCATCCCCAAACAGACCCATCTCCCCCCTGACCCAACAAGCCCGCAGGATACAAGTAAATTGCCTTCTAACCAACTCATGACCCCTCTGTCTTTTCATTAAGGCAAGTTGACTCTCAGAATTTTTAGGGCCTGGGCTGCCCAGGAGGCTATAAGGGAGTGGGGGTGGGGGATCAGCAACCCCATTCCTACCGGGAGCCTTCTTCTTCACCCACCAACCTCCACTGGAGATCTGGCCTCAGATGAGAAACATCGGCACTGAGAAAATAAGGGTTTTATACCCCAGTGATAACTGGGCTCTTTGGGTTTTGACCCTTCTGGACTATGACAGATATGACCAGATAGCACACAAAGATTTTGAGCACTGTGAGTTCTTTTTCCAAATAAGAGAGCACTCAGAGTCTAACTCAGCCTTGGATTGCATTAAGAGAGGTATAGTATCCAAGGCTAGAGAAATGATAGATCTGTAGTATTGTATTGAGTTCTGGGCATTTGTAGGAAGAATAATGGTAAACAATAGAGAGTACCCAGATCAAGGGACAGGGAGATGGCATAGCAGATAGAGCGCCTGGCCTGGAGTCAGGAAGACCTGAGTTCAAGTCTGGACTCAGACACTGACTAGTTGTAGAACCCTGGTCAAGTCACTTACTGTTTTGCCTCAATTTCCTCATCTGTAAAATGAGCTGGAGAAGGAAATGGAAAACCACTCTAGTATCTTTGTCAAGAAAATCCCAAATGGGGTCATGAAGGGTTGGATGGGACTAAAATGACTGAACAATGGAGAGAGTGCCTAGAGCAGGGTGGCCAAAGGAATGAAGGATGTAATACCCAGTCATGACTCCAGAAGACTGATGATGAAGTTCCTTCCACTTAGCAGAGATGATGGACTAGAAATTCAGGAGGAGAGGTGCATTTTCAGAAATAGACAATGTATCATTGTGTTTTTCTTCTCTATACTTATTTGTCACAAGAGAGAGTTTTTTGGCAAGGGGGGACAGGGGAACTATGAGGGCAAAATAGTTTAGTGGTAGTGATGCCAACAAAGAAAGAACATCAATGAAATGTTAAAAAAAATACACAGAAGAGAATAGAAGGAAATTCAAAAAGAACCCAGACAAGCAGGGCAGAGTTACAACTAACAAGTTACTTTCTATCTACTATCTATCTATCTATCTACTATCTATCTATCTATCTATCTATCTATCTATCTATCTATCTATCTATCTACTATCTATCTATCTATCTACTATCTATCTATCTATCTATCTATCTATCTATCTACTATCTATCTATCTATCTATCTATCTATCTATCTATCTATCTATCTATCTATCTATCTATCTATCTGTCTGTCTGTCTGTCTCTGTCTGTCTCTGTCTGTCTGTCTGTCTGTCTGTCTATCTACTTACCTCCATATCTACCTGCCTATTTACTTTATCACCTACTTACCTATGTCTATTTATTTACCTACCTATATATCTATCTGCCTAACTACATATCTACCTACCTACCTATATATCTATTTTTCTCCCTGTCTACCTACTTACATGTCTATCTACCTACCTGACTACCTATCTATCTTTACGTGTATTTTTAAAAACAAGTTTCATAGAGTAATAGAGACCTATGATGTCACAGCTCTCTTTTTCTATTCATCATGTAAAGAATGTTCATGGTCTTTGATGTTTATCAGGAGTGTCATAATTAAAAATAAAATGCAGAGGTTTGTAGAGGCAGAGGATAAGATGCTCAAACAGTGTGCATAGTAGAGTGCTCCATTTGCACTCACCCTAATTTCTTCAATTTCCTTTGCTTGAAACTCTACCATGGCTGAAACGACTAGGTAACAACTCTTCAGGCAGTAAATATTCCAAGATAAGTCCAATATCCCCAAGAGGTCACTGGGGGAGTCCCCAAACTTGTAGCCCAGTAGTTTGTGATTCATCTTTGGGTCCTTCAAAGAAAATAATAGATGGAAAAAACCACTAACCAGCTTTAAGGAATGATGATAATGACTGAAGAGGAACAGCCAAATTCCCAGATGACGGTGATGGCGTAGTTGCCTGGGTGGAAGCATTTATGTGAAAGGAGACTGAGACCAGGGTGCCTTGAAAGGGGCTCTTGTTTGGGTGACAAAGTTCACAGCTCTGTTACAGTCATTTGCAAACTCCCGCTCTTTCAAGGAGAACTCCACTGTTCTGGGACTGAGGTGGAGAGGGTTCTCTTCACACAGGAAGGTTCAAACTTCAATACTCAATGAATCAATAAAACTCATATTTCAATATTCCAGAAAGAATTTCCATACATTAAGGCATAATGAGGAGAAGGTAATAGGCATCCCAATTTAGGAAAAAAAACGAAACCCTTAAACATGGAATTAGGAAACCTGGGTTCTAAGCTTGACTCTTCCGCTGTGTAAACTTGTTCTTCAATGTGCACAAATCAGTTCACCTCAGAATCCTAGAATCTCAGAATTGAATACTGTGTCTCTCTACAGTATACCCAACAAGAGGTAACCCAGCCTCTGCTTAAGAACTTCAGGGAGAGGAAGTTCTGAAACCTCCCTAGATATCCCATTCTACTGTTTCCCTTAATCATTAGGAAGATTTTCCTTAAATAGAGTCCAAATTTGCCTCTGTCTAATTATTACACATTGCTTCTTGCCACTCATATCTTTCTGTTAGTCAGGTGGCATTGATTAAGTACTTACTATGTGCTGGGCATTATGCTAAGTGCCTTAGACACAAACAAAAGAATAGAGAAGTCCCAGCTTTCAATAAGGTTGCAGTCTAATGGAGGAGACAGCATGCAAGCAATTATGTATAAGCATACTATATTCATGATAAATTGGAAGTAATCTCACAGCCAAGGCATTAGCATTAAGGAAGACTGGGGAAAACTTTTAGAAGGTAGGACTTTGTCTGAGACTTGAAGGAAGCCAGGGTTAACCAGAGATGGAGATGAGGAGGGAGAGCATTTCAGGCAGGGGGACAACCAAGTAAAATGCTCAGAATCAGGAGATTCTGACTACATATTCCCACTTCCTTTAACTAATTTTCATTTGGTATAGTCTTCAATCCTCTCATTGTCCTGATTGCCTTCCTCTTGATGAGCTCTGTTTTGTCAATTCACATCCTAAAATATGGCATCCACAACCCAACATGATAATAATAATATTGCATATATGCTTGGACCAGGATAGATTACAGTGGGGCTCTTAGTTCCTCCATTCTTGAAACAATTCCCTTAGTAATTAACAGTAGAATTAGCATTTTTTGAGTGTCATATCTCTCTGTTCAGTCATATTAAGCTTGTAGTTCACTAAAATTCCCTGATCTTTTTTCATAAGTTTTATTTTTTAACCATAACCTTTTCTATCCTATACTTCTTCGGCTGATTTCTTAGACTGTATATAGAGCTTTTACATTTATCTCCATTGTGTCCTCTTTTTAGTGTTATCCTATCATTCTAGCTTGTTGAGTGCTTTTTCAAACCCACTTTTCTCAATAGTCATGCTCAATATTCTTTCCAGCTTTGTATCATCTCAGTTTGTCACCTGTAAATGAAGGCACTTAAACTAGGTAACTTTTAAGGGACCTTCCAGCTCTGAAATTCTCTGAAAATACGGAGGAAGAAAAAAAGCTAAAACTCATTCTGCTCCAGTACTGGTTCTCCTTTTGTGCTAATCTTTGGCATACCTTGATGTCCAAGAAGAGCAATGAAACAAGGTAGAAGTCAAAGGATATACTGATATGGCTAGGAAGGTTTAGTATTATAACATAGTAGGCAGCCTCACTATTTGAAATGCAACACAATTTCTATACTCCCACAGCCCTGAGAAGGATAGAAAGATCTCAGTTTCTTAAAACATATTTCCTTACATTGGTTTTACCACATGAGTTCTTTTAGAAAGCATGTTTCTCTAAAATCCACTAAAATCATCCCACAACCTTTCAACATCTAAGATGCAGGAAGCTTCATCTGACTGAAATCACACAGCTCTAATCCAAGAGGTTCCATTGATTCTAGTACAACTAACACCTTCCCAGCCTTGATCACTGACCCTCTAAGAGAAGAAGAGTTTTACCCTCTGAATGTGTCCAGAGAAAGAAGTCTTTTCTTCCTAGGCTCCTCAGGTGGAACATGATGAGGGAAGCGATGCTCTGATTCCTGAAAAAGAAAGGAGGAAGCATAAGAGTGGCGAGTGGCCATCAGTCACAGAATTAGAGGGAGATGAAGATGATCTTGTCCAAATTCATCACTTTATAGATGAAGAAACTCAGTCCATGAAAATGAAGCAGCTGATTCAGAGGAACAAAGACTTCAAGCTGGTAGGGATAGACCTTCGAGGAGCATCTAGTCCAACCCCTCCATTTTACAGTTGTAGAAACTGAGGCTCATGGAGGTCAAATGGATTGCCAAAGATCACTCAGTGTTGGATTTTGAACCCAGGTATTCCTGACTCCAACTCCAATACTCTACTTACCTGACTGGGGTGATTCTTGACTCACATAGTAATGATTTTACATCCCTTTGGCTGCACTTATTTTGAGGGTACTTTAAAAATGTCCCCATTCTACATATGGAAAAATAATGGCCCAATGTGTGAAAAAGTGATTAACAACAAGGATGAACTAAAAATAGACTTCCTGGGACCTTGTGACTCTCTACCATATACTGACAAGGTAGTTTTCCCAGTGGGATTAGGCTATTTGAAAATAACTTACAACTTTGAAATAAGCTCAAAAACCCTTTCAATAAAAATGAATAAACAAAGCCTGTAGCAAATGTATTTAAGATCACTATTCATACCCACTGGGAGAGGAAAGTCTGTCTGTAAAATAGAGAACAAATTTCTTAGCTCTCCCTCTAATCCAGAAGAGAGTCACAGAGGCAAATTTCTGCCAAGGACCAAGGAATCAGTCAGTATCAAGCTTAGTTAAGAAGGGACTCATCTGTCCTCAGTAGAGAAGCAGTCTGGATACATGTAGGCCAAAGGAGGAGAACTGAAAACTAAGAAGTCAAGAAGGGGATGGAGAAGAATGAAAATGTGAGCATTGAACTCAGTAATGTCTAAGGTGCCATCTTGCTCTAATATTCTCCAAGTCTCTGACGTTCAAGAGAAGTGAAGGTAAAACAGGTAGGAGACACATTTTTAGATATGGCCAATATGGGAATTTGTTTTACTTGATGGGGAATGTTTGTTTTCCTTTCTTTTTCAGTAGAGGGGAGGTAGCAGGAAGAAAAATGCTTAATAATTTTAAAAATAAAATTTCATTTAAAAAACATTTAGATAATATTTGTAGTGGACAGAACCATAAAGCAATATTTAAGAAAGTAAAGGATATCTGTATATTTGGCATGACCTCCAGCCTCTTGAGAATAACAACATTGGAAGTCCACTAGACCTCCCCCAAATTATTCCCTAGAGCCCCTGGAAGAGGCAGATTTCTGAATGGGAGAGAGCAATACCATGGTTGGTCTGGTAGTGCTTTATTGTGACCTTTAGCTTTATTGGCCTCATCTCCACCCTTATCCTACCCAGGATGCCTCTCCTATGAGCTTACTTGTCTAGAAATACAAAAGAAGTTTCTCTTACATGCCCCAAGTATGATAATATCATAAATTTAGAACTGAGACAGAACTCAGAGGCCATTTAGTCTAAGCTCCTCATTTTACAGATGAGGGACTGAGGCCAAGAGTAGTTATCACTTATGATACCATTGATGACTTGGTCAAGATTATAACTAGAAAGGCTGGATACTGAATTCGGGAATTTTGACTCAAAATTCAGCATGCTTTCTACTGTACCTATTGTCCTTAGAGCTAATAGTACAAATGTTGAAGCAGCAGTGAAAATCAGAAAGGAAAAACAAATATACAGAGGTAGAGACAGAGAGAAAGAGACAGCCTAGGGCAATTCACAATTGAACCCCCCCCCCCAAGACCCCACCTTCAGGCCTTGCCCCATTGCTGACTAGTAGTAAAGGCCCTTCCCAGTGCTGACTAACAGCAAGACCCCACCCTTGAGGCCTACCAGCAGAGAGACCCTGTTTCCATAGCAACTCAGTAGCAGGGTCCACTCCTCAAACAGGTCAGCAACTAACCCCCATACCCAGGGGAGGACAACCAGGAAGGTTCACCTCACCAACCCGACTATAAGCCAGAAGTAATCCTACTCTCCAGAAAAGCAAACAGCTCTTGGGACAGTGAAGGACCAGAGCCCAACTCTCACATAAAAACACCAAGTCACAAAAAGACAGAAAAAAATGAGGAAAAAAAAGAGCTTGACATAGACAGTTACTGTGGTAATAGGGAGGACCAATGAATAGACTTAGAAGAGGACAATAGTATCAAAATGGCTTCATGTAAAGCCTCAAAGAAAAATGCAATTTTGTCTCAGTTCCCAAAAGAATTCCTGGAAGAGTTTAAAAAGGATTTTAAAAAGGAAATTAGAGAAGTAGAAGAAAAATTGGGGGAAAAGAAATGAGAGAAATGCAAAAGAATCATGAAAAAAGGAGAACAGCATGGGAAAAGATAAACAAAAATTTATTGAGGAAAATAACTCAGTAAAAAATAGAATTCAACAAATGGAAAACCAAATACAAAATCTTACTAAAGAAAATAATTTCTTAAAAATTAGAATTGAACAAACGGAAACTAATGACTCTATGAGACATCAAGATATGATAAAACAAAATCAAAAAAGTTTTTTAAAATAGAAGATGTGAAAAATCTCATTGGACAAACAACTGACCTAGAAAATAGATCCAGGAGAGATAATATAAGAATTATTGGACTACCTGAAAGCCATGATCCACCCCCAACCCCCCCAAAAAACCTGGGCAACATCTTTCAAGGAATTATTTTTTAAAAACTGCCCTGATATATTAGAACCAGAGGGCGAAATAGAAATAGAAAGAATTTACTGATCACTGCCTGAAAGATATCCCAAAATAAAAACTCCCAGGAACATCATAGCTAAACTCCACAGCTCATAGATCAAAGAGAAAGTGTTGCAGGCAGCCAAAAAGAAACAACTAAAATATTATGGAGCTACAGTCAGGATTACATAGAATTTGGCAACTTCCACATTAAAAAACTAGAAGGCTGGGACTATGATATGCTGGAAGGCAAAGGAATTGGGATTATAACCAAGAATCACCTACCCAGCAAAACTGAATATAATTTTTCATGGGGAAATGGACATTCAACAAATAGAGGACTTTCAAGCATTTCTAATTAAAAGACCAGAGCTGGATAAAAAAAAATGTGACCTCTAAATATAAGATTCAAGGGAAACACAAAAAAAGAAAGAAGAAAAAACATAAGTTCAATAAGGTTAAACTATTTATATTTTTATAGGGCTGTTGCTGTTGTTGTGTTCATCCTTCATTTCTGAAGAAGACCATAGCATCAGAGAAATGATGACATGATTTGCACTTGACTTTGTTTTGAGTGAGTGAGGGCTGTGCAAGGTCACCAATCTCATCATTTCTCTGATGTCATGGTCTTCTTCGAAAATGAAGGACGAACACAACCTGTGAGTAGACTGAGCTACCTGAATGGGAACCCAGCTATCTGGGTAACTCAGCTCATTCTGTCCCTTCTGTCACCCCCCACTTCCTTCTCCTCTTCAAAGGAAGGTAAATTTGAATGACCAGAGGATACCCAGTTCTATATGACAAGATAATATTTGTAGCTCTTAACAACTTTATTACTATAAGAGCAGTTAGGAGTATATATATATATATATATATATATATATATATATATATATATATATATATATATATATATATATATATATATATATATATATATATACATATATATACATATATATATGATTATATGTATTATTATATATAACATTATATATAATAATAACTAGATATTATATTTATATACACACACACACACAGAGAAAGGTATGGATATAAGGTGACTTTGATGGGATGGTACCCCCGAAAACAAAATGAAGGGGTGAGAAAGTAAATTTAACTGGAAGAAGGAAAGGGGAGATTCCGTATAAAAGAGGTATGGGAGAGCTATTGTAATGGAGGGGAAGATGGGGGATGGGGGTAGGCAAAGCTTAAACCTTACTCTCATCAAAATTGGCTCAAAGGGGCATAACACATACACTCAGTTGGATATAGAAATCTATCTTACCCTAGAGGAAGTAAAAAAGAATGGGGATAGTTGATGGGGGAGATAGGACTGATAAAAGGGAGGATATATTGGGAAAGGTGGTGATAAGAAGTAAGACACTTGTGAAGAGGGAAAGGGTGGGAGGTAAGAGAGAGATGGGGATAAACAAATGAAAAATAGTATGGAGGAAAATACACAATTAGTTATCATAGCTATAAATATGAATGGGATGAACTCATCCTTAAAATGGAAGAAACCAGAATGCATCAAAAACCAGAATCCTTTAATATGCTGTTTACAAGAAACACATTTGAAGCTGAGAGATACACACAAGATAAAGGTGTGGAACTGGAGCAAAATCTATTATGTTTCAGCTGAAGCAAAGAAAGCAGGAGTAGCAATTGTTATCTCAAATAACGCAAAATAAAAAAATAGATTTAATTAAAAGAGATAAAGAAGGAAACTGTATATTGCTGAAAGGTACAATAGATAATGAAGTCATATCAGCATTCAGTATATATGCACCAAATGGTATAGCATCTAAAGTTCTGAAGGAGAAGTTGAATGAGTTACAGAAAGAAATAGATATTAAACTATACTAGTGGGGGACATCAACTTTCTCCTCTCAAAGCCAGATAAATCTAACCAAAAAATAAGGAGGTGAATAAAATTCTGGAAAAGTTAGCTATGAAAGATCTCTGGAGAAAACTGAATAGAAATAGAAAGGTATATGGCTTTTATCAGCAATACATGGCACTTTTACAAAAACTGACCTTATATTAAGACATAAAAAAACCCCTCACAACCAATTGCAGAAAAGCAGAAATAGTAAATGCATCCTTTTAGATCAAAATGCAATACAAATGACATTCAATAATGGACAATGGAAAGAGATTAAAATTATTTGAAAGTTAAATAATATAATCCTAAAAAATAAGGAGGTCAAAGAATAAATCACAGACATAATCAATAATTTCATTAAAGAAAATGACAATAATGAGACAACATACCAAAATTTGTAAGATGCAAGCAAAGCAGTACTTAGGGGAAATTTTATATCTCTAATTGGTTACATCAGTAAAATAGAGAAAAAGCAAATCAAAGAATTGGTTATGCAACAACAAAAAAAAAAACTAAAAAAGAAAAAATTAAAAATCATCAATTAAACCCCAAATTAGAAATCCTGAAAATCAAAGGGGATATTAATAAAACTGAAAGTAATAAAACCATTGAATTAACAAATAAAACTAGAAACAGGTCTTATGACAAAAACAATAAAATAAATAAATCATTGGTTAATTTGATTTAAAAAAGAAGAAAACCAAATTGCTAGTATCAAAAATGAAAGGGGCAAATTTGCCCACCAATGAAAGAAAATTAAGACAATTGTTAGGAGTTATTTTGTCCAATTATTTGTCAATAAATTTGGCAATCTTAATGACCTGGATGGATATCTGTAAAAATATAAATTACTTAGGTTAACAGAAGAAAAAATAAAATGCTAAAATAATCCAATCTTAGAAAAATAAATTGAGTGAGCCATCAATGAACTTCCTAAGAAAAAATTTCCATGACCAGATGGATTCACAAGTGATTTCTACCAAATATTTAAAGAACAATTAATTCCAATACTATATAAACTATTTGGAAAAATTGGCAAAGAAGGAATCCTAACAAATTCCTTTTATGATACAAACATGGTGCTGATACCCAGACCAGAAAGAGTCAAAACAGAGAAAGAAAATTATAGATCAATTTCTCTAATGAATATTGATGCAAAAAATTTAAACAAAATACTAGAAAAGAAATTATAGCAATATATCACAAGGATCATACACTATGACCAGGTGGGATTTATACCAGGAATACAGGATTGGCTCAACATTAGGAAAATTATCAGCACAATTGGCCATATCAATAACAAAACCAACAGAAATCATATAATTACCTCAAAAGATACAGTTAAAGCCTTTGACAAAATATAGCACCCATTCCTATTAAAAACACTAGAGAGCATAGGAATAAATGGAGCTTACCTTAAAATGATAAGTAATAGTTATCTAAAACCATTAGCAAGCATTATCTGTAATGGGGATAAGCTAGAAGCCTTCCCAAAAAAATCAGGGATGAAGCAAGGATGCTGTATTATTTAATATTGTACTAGAAATCTTAGCTATAGCAATAAAAGAAGAAAAAGAAATTAAAGAAATTAGAATAGGCAATGAGAGAACAAAACTATCACTCTTGCAAATGATATGATATTATACTTGGAAAATACTGGAGAATCAATTTTAAAAACTGCTTGAAATTATTAATGACTTTAGCAAAATTTTAGGATACAAAATAAACCCACATAAATCATCAGCATTTCCATATATACCAACAAAGTCTAGCAGCAAGAAGAAGAAAGAGAAATTCCATCTAAAATAACTATAGACAATATAAAATATTTAGAAGTCTACTTGTCAAAACAAACCCAGGAACTATATGAACACAACTATAAAACACACAAATTTTCACCCAAATAAAGTCAGATCTAAACAATTGATAAAATATTAATTTTTTATGGGTAGACCAAGAAAAGACAATTCTACCTAAATTAATCTATTTATTCAGTGTCACACCAATAAAACTATCAAAAACTATTTTACAGTGCTATAAAAAATATTAAAATTCATCTGGTAGAAGAAAAGCTCAAGGATTTCAAGGGAATCAATGAAAAAATACAAAAGGAAGTAGTCAAACATACCAGATCTCAAACTGTATTACAAAGCAGTAATCATCAAAATGATTCAATACTGACTAAGAAATAGAGTGGTAGATCACTGGAATACATTAGGTACAAATTACATTATAGTAAATGACCATAATACTCTAGTATATGATAAACCTAAATATCCAAGTTTTAGAACAGAAACTCAATATTTGACAAAGACTGCAGGAAAAACTAGAAAACAGTATGGTGGAAACTAGAGGTAGACCAACATCTTATGCTATATACTAAGATAAGGTCAAAATGGGTACACGAAAGGTGATACCATAAGCAAATTAAGAGAACATGGAATAGTTTATCTGTCAGATTTGTGGAAAAGGGAAGAATTTAGGACCAAAGAAGATATGGAGAACATTACAAAATGTAAAATAAATAACACTGATTATATAAAATTAAGGTTTTTGTACAAACAAAACCAATGCAACCCAAATTATAAACATAGCAGAAAACTGGGGGAGAAATGTTTGTAACAATTATCTCTATAACTATATAGAAAACTGAGTCAAAAATACAAGTCATTCCCCAATTTATAAATGGTCAAAGGATGTAAACAGGCAGTTTTCAGATAAAGAAATCAAAGCCACCTATAGTCATATGAAAAAATGTTCTAAATCACTTTTGATCATGAAATGCAAATTAAAACAACTCTGAGGTACCACCTCACACCTATCAGAGTGGTTAATATGACAAAAAAAATTATGGATGTTGGAGGATATATGGAAAAACTGAAACACTAATGCACTGTTGGTAGATTTGCGAACAGATTCAACCATTGTGGAGAACAATTTGGAACTATGGCCAAAGGGTTATAAAACTGTGCATATCCTTTTATCCAACAATATCACTGCTAGGTCTATATCACAAAGACATCATAAAAAAGGGGGCACCTGTTTGTGCAAAAATATTTATAGCAACTCTTTGTGGTGGCTAAAAATCAGAAATCAAAGGGATGCCACTCAGTTGGGGGGAAGGCTAAGCAAGCTGTGATATAAGATTGTAAGGAAATGTTATTGTGCTATAACATATGACAAGCAGGATGATTTCAGGAAAACAAACCTGGGAAGACTTAGATGAACTGCGTAAAGTGAACAGAATTAAAAGAATATTGTACACAGTAACAGCAATATTGTTTGATGAAGAATCGTGAATGACTCAGCTATTCTCTGCAATACAATCCCAAAGGACTAATGATGAAACATACTATACATCTCCAGATAAAAAAAACTGATGTTGACTGAATACAGACTGAAGCATGGTATTTTTCACTTTCTTTTTTTTGTTCTTTTATTTGAGTCATCTTGTACAAAATGACTAATGTGATAACGTTTTACCTCATTGTACGTGTACATTGTACATGCTTACTGTCTCAGGGAAGAGGGAGGAACAGAAGGTTAGAATTTGGAACACGAAGCTTTAAATAAAAATGTTAAAAATTTTTAAAAGATAGGGAAGCAGAGAGAGAGAGAGAGAGAGAGAGAAAGAGAGGGAGAGAGAGAGAGAGAAAGAGAGGGAGAGAGAGAGAGACAGAGGAGAGAAAGACAGAGACAGATGCAGAGAGAGAAGGAGGGAGAAATAGAGACAGAGTGGGGAGGGGAGACAGAGAGACAGAAAAGTAGAGGAGAAATAGAGAAAGAGAGAGGAGAGAGAAAGAGAGAGAAAGAGAGAGAGAGAGAGAGAGAGAGAGAGAGAGAGAGAGAGAGAGATCAATAGAACTTGTAAATAAACTGTTAAACCTTTCTCTACAGAGAGATCTCTGAAACACTCTTTGTGTTGCTTCCCCAAACATGGCAATTGTATTAAATAAATTCTTCCTTCCTTGCTGGGCATAGAAAACCAAATCCTATTAAGTAGTGGAAGCAACATAGCAGGGCAAAGGGAGTGGGGAGAAGTGGAGGGGGCCCAGAGGTAATTGCAAAAATGGACTACTCTGCCTGTTTGGTAGTGTGTCCTCACTGCCTAACTCCCAGAGTTCAAGTCCATTAATAAAACTGCCCCTGTCATGTGCAATCTGCCCTCCCATCCCTCTGCACGAAGGAAGTTGACATGTTAATGTTTGCATGCTGGTCAGGCGGAGTAAAGCCTTCATTAGATTTTAGAAAGCTCTTCTCCCTGGCCAGGCCTCTGGTCTGGCTTCGATTGAATTACCAAGCTAAACAGAACAGGAAGGAACTGCTCCCCTAATTCTGTTTGATAGCTCTCTTTATCATTTTCAGTTGCCAGACTGAACATAGCTGGCCTCCCCTGCCTTAAGAAGGGGTCACAAGTTGGTACTTTCTGGCTCCAGAGAGGAGAAAGTCACTGTCTGTGCAGGATGGTGACCAGCACCAAGACCTAGCTGAGGTTGCTGAAGTCCTGTTGTTTCCAAAGAAGCCTTTTGTTGTCAGTGTTTGGGGGGGAGAGAGGAGTACAGAGCAAATAGTTGAGTTTAGAACCCCAAGCAGGGGGTTTGGAGGAAGTGACCTAAACAGCTGCAGAAGACTGATCAGAGGGTATTGTATTGGCAACAATTTGGCTAATTGAATGACAGTTTATTTTTATAAAATAAGGTTTAAGTTTTCTTTTTTGATCTTCAAAAACTTTGAGCCAAGTAAGGCAGTCTGGTGCAGTGGAAAATATGGCTGGATTTGGAATTAGAGTTGGGTTCCAGTATCCACTTTTGCCATTGACTATTAATGGCATCAAGGCCAGGTGATTTAATCTCCCAAGGCTTCATTTTCCTTATCTGTAAAATAAAGGCCTCTGAAATCCTTTGCAGATCAAAATTTATAAGGCAGTGATTCTATTCTGATCTCAGTCTCTTCCTCTTTAAAATGAAGGTCAGCCTATATGCCCTTTAAACCCTACCTCTTGATCTGATCATCTTACATTTGGAAGGAACAAGAAGTGGTGAGGTAGGGTGGAAAAACATTAGACTTGGAGCTAGACCTCCTGGATTTCAGGCTCAGTAACACCATGCAATCTGCGTAAGTCATTCAGAGGCCTCAGTTTCCTCATCTGTAAAATGGAAATAATAACAGATGTAGCACATATCTCAAAGGATTATTGTAAAGTAAGCCATGAGAAGATGGTGCAGTAGATAGAGCACCCAGCTCCAGGTCAGGAAGACTCATCTTCCTGAGTTCAAATCTGACCTCAGACACTCACTAGCTATGTGACCCTGGGCAAGTCACTTAACCCTGTTTACCTCAGTTTCTTCAGCTGTAAAATGGGCTAGATAAGGGAATGGCAAATCATTCTAGTATCTTTACCAAGGAAACCCCAAATGGGGTCACAAAGAGCTAGACCTCATGGAACAACAACAGTAAATCCTGGGAAGACCACAAAGCCTGCTTTAGATGAATGTGATCTGCCATTATTAGGGAAATGGGGGATGGAGCTTGAGCCAAGGTGGAGGGTGTGTCAGAGAGTGAACTCCAATGTCAGTTCACCAGGAGACTGGGTTTTTATTTGGGGCCATTCTCTCTAATTCCCAGGGATTGAGGGCTCCTTGTCTGGATAATTGTCTTGTGTTTAATTAGGGTTATTGAAAGCTCTTTTCCTAATTTACTTTAAGATCCTCAAATGACTGCTTAGGAAAGATCACATCGAAACTACAAATGATGGCCCCCGGAAGGAGCTCTTTGGGGGTCAATTTCTGGAACTAATTACAGGCTTAGAGCTTTCTCTCCTTTTGATTCAGTTTGCAATCCTTTGCTTTCCACTCGCCTGCCTTTTCTTCCTCCCAGGTTCTTTTTCTTCGGTCCTTGAGCTCATTTGGGGGAAATCACAAGTCACAACCAGATAGAGACACCATGACATGTGCTTCAGTCTAAGCTATTAAAGCCTTAATCAGCCTATAAATTTATTTTACAGCAAGCTGGGAGTATTTAGGCTGGGAGCTGAGGTGCGTTTGAAAAGCTAATAAAGAAAAGGAAACACATAAAAGACCCTCAAATTCCCAAAGATCTTACTATTGTTAACTAGGGAAGTATTAACTTTATGGGTTGTTTTGTTCAAAAGATGAAAAGAAAACAAGACAGCCACCCCCAAAATACAAGCCAAGAGCATAAGTGCTTGGTGGGGGAGGGAGAGGGTCACAGAGGGGAAAAGGGTACAAGTTTGTTTTGTTCTTTACTAATTCAATTGTTCAAGTTGGGTGGGAACTTTTCTCTGGGCTAGGGTGGGCTAGGGTAGGCTAGAGTAATAGCCATGACCTTGTATTATTTCATAAGATTTGTGGTTTCTGACAGCATTGAACTGTCCTTCGATGTGGAAACTGGGAAGACTGTTCCTTTATCACCTATGGAATCCCAACACCGCAGAATTGGGGTGGGATTTGTGGGGTGGGATGGGGAAAGACAGTGTGCTGCAGGGGAAAGAGCATTAACTCTAAAATGAGAGGACCCAGGGTTCAGATCTTGTCTTGGATGCTTATTTGTGTGACTTGAGTGAATCACTTAATTTCCATGGACCTCACATTTGTCATCTGTAAAATTCTACTTGGACCGGATATCTCTGAAGGGATAACTCTGACGTCCCTTCAGACTTCAGATTCATAATCCTATGATCTCAGAAACAATCTAGTACAACCCCTACCTGAAAAAGAATTCATACTGACAGTTTTCCAGATAAATGGTCATCTAGTGTCAACCTGGAAATGTTAAGAAATGAATATTTTCTTATATTTAATAACTAATTATTATGTTAGGATGACATTTTCCCCCCTTTCCAACTTCTTCATTCAAAAATCAATCAGAGTGAGAAATCTCTCTTAAAAATTTACCCAGGCCAAGATCTAATCAGATAGTGAAAGATTTAATCAAATTTAGGTTAATAGGTATATTCTAGCTCATTGTGTTTGCTCAGAACAGGTCTGGGAAAGTGTTGATTTTCTCTATTATCAAGACAAGTGATATAGAAATTGATGTCTCTTTGACCAAGATTTGAATGACCTAAGTCACTTACCCCAAGACATCCCACCTCCCATTTGATTAGCCAATCAGAAGTGATTAGGCATGCCTCAGGAACCCTTCCTCTTCAAAAAAGCATATAAACTGTGACCCCACTACCATTAGGGGTCTTTTGCTCTAAGAGAGAGGGCCAAAGGACCATCTTTTTATGAATAACCCACTGGCCTTATTAATAAAATGATGAAATTACCCAGAAAGTATGTATCTCAAACTTTTTTAAACATCACAGAGACCTTCAGTAAGAGAGAATCCATTATCTCCAGAGACAGACCAATCTACTTTTGGATAGTTCTAATTAAAGGGAGATTTTTCCTGACATCCAACCCAAAAATATCCTTCTGTGCAACATCTACCAATTCATTACTCCTGGCTCTTTACTCCAGAGGGATACACATGACTCTAAACCATCTTCCAGATGACAAACTTCCTAGGATTTGATGACAGCTACCCTGTCTCATCTGAGCCTTTTCTACTCCAGGTTCAATAGTCTCAATTTCTTCAGTCCATATGACATGGATGCCAAGCCCCTTACAATCCTTGTGTTTTGGGGGATAAGCTCCATTTTGTCAATGTGCTTCCTAAGATGCTACCATACTCCAGAAGTATTCTGGAAAGGCAAGTTCAGCAGAACTCTTTCCACCCCATCCTGCTATTCCAATTCCTGGACAATATACTCAATCTGTGGTCTTTCCACTCCTCCCTAGAGATTAATATAAGCTTTTATTTTCCATTCCAAAGACAGTAAGTGAAGTCACTGGAGGGAATGATGGTATATTCCATACCTCTGCAGTATCAATCAATTAAGGCAGAATGGTAGAAAAAGAAGACCTGCTTTAATCACCTACCAGAACTTTGCCTCTGAGGTTCAGTATCTTCTTCTGTAAAATGGAAATAATAACACTTACATAACCTACTTCACATGGGGTATTATGAGCCTCAAATGAAGTAAGGAATGTGTAGTGATTTTGCTTTGTAAACATAAAGTGTAACAGAATAATAATAAAATAATAGCTCACATGTATATAAACCAGAGCAGCTTGTATATCATGTCTCATGTGATTTGAACAACTCTGTGGGATAGGGGCTATTATCATCCTCATTTTACTAGAGAAAAAAAGAGACTCAAAAAGCTAGTCAGTGACTGAGGCGGGATTCAAACCCAAGTCTTCCTGACTTTATGCCCTTATATTACACTGTCTATAATGCATGAAATTGTTGCTGTTGTTATTAATAATGATGATGATTGCTAACATCTAAATAGCTTTTACTACACGCCAAGTACTTGACGATTATTATCATTTTGTCCTCACAACACTGGAATGTAGGTGCTGTTATTATCCCCATTTTACAGATGAACAAACTGAGGCAAACAAAAGTTAAGAATTGCCACAGCTATTTAGAGTCTGGGGGCAAATTTGAACTCAGATCTTTTTGACTCTAGGCTCAGTATTCTATTCATCGCACCACCTACCTGTCCCATTACATCAAATGGCTTCTTTGTTCCACACTTGTCCTAGATCCAATGTATTAACCCATAGGCAACTATGGGGCTCAGTGGATAGAGTGTGGGCCTTGAGTCAGGAAGATCTGAGTTCAAATCTAGCTGTAGATACTTACCAAATGTTTAATCCTAGGCTAGTCACTTAAATTCTGTCTCAGTTTCCACATTTGTAAAACAGGGAAAACAACAGCATCTACTTGCCATAGTTAGGAAGATTGAATAAGATCATATTTCTAAAGCTCTTTGCCAACCCTAGAAAACTACTTGAATGCTAGCTTATCATTAGTCTGTTATTATTAGATCTTATAGAGAATGCAGGAAAATAGATGGTTCTGGTGCTCATGGAGACAGTGGTAGATTCTAGTAGGGGCAAAAAGGCATGTACTAAAGTGAAGTTAAAGTGAATAAGAGAGTGCTTAAGTAGGCTATGAAGAAGGTGTACCCCAAAGGATGGACAGCTAGGATATAAAGAGATGACAAGGAGGTCCTTTCATCTCATCAACCAGAGCTCCCAGAGGGATGTCCTCTCTGAGAGGAGACGCTGACCACTTCTTGTTGAAGCCACTGGTCCACTGCCCAAGGTAAGTAATCTAGTGGGGATAGTGTTGATCCCCAAGTGCTGTATCCTAGCCAGTCTGGCCCATGATGAAGAGCTCGGGCCTTGGAAGAACCTGCAAGATCCTGGCGTCTGGACCAGGGATCCAGCCCTCCTACCTTACCTAATCTCACTATATAGACTACCCCAGAAAGACTTTCCAAGACCACTTTTCCTCCCAAGCTCCAGAAGAAGCAAATTCTGTTGACTCTAAAGAAGACTCCAACTACTTCCCCATATTGGCTTAATTCTCCATCTCCCCTGACCATGAGAGGGAAAAGAAAGAAATTCCTAGAATCCTTAGAGGGGCTGAGTAGCCCAACTAAGATGCCTGCCACCTTCTCATAGTTGATTAGCTCATTGTCCTTGCTAGCAGGGAGCATATCACAGTGTTATAAAGAGGTAACCCCTCCACAGGGTTATTTATCATAGAAGCTAATGTACTGAAGTTGAAAGGCCAAGGAACAAAGCAGCCATATCTTAGGGGAGGAAGGCTCTGGGAGTAGGATATGTTCCTTCATTTGTCCTAGGCTAGACTGGAGTTGATCCATCTTGGCTTAATTGGGCTATTGCTTTAATTAAAAAAACCTTGCCCCCCAAAAAAGGTTTCCAGCAAAATGCTGCAATTTCAGCGCTACTGGATCCAAGTCAGGACGGAGACAGGGCTTACTTAGCCTAATCAAAAGGGGGAAATGCCATAACTGGGCATCCGATCAGCTCAGCTATGGCCCTCCCTGCCCCCACTCACACCCCCTTTCTCCCATAGAAGACTTCTGAAGACGTTCCTCTTAGCAAGTCAATTCCCAGGCTCAATTTCATTTGTTCCTCTCTGTCTAAGGGCTGGTGGGACTCATTTGGCAAGCCCTGCCAGCTGCAGTTCATCATTATTGTCAGCAGCATTTTCCTTGGCTACTATTGCTGACAGAGATGCAGACCAAGGACTCTGAGTCTCACTGGAGGAGAGACACACGGAGGTGACCTCCCCACAACTTGCTCCACTTCTGATCCATTTCTTGATGTTGGGCTGAACCAATGGCTTAAGGTCATATGTGCTCCAGGCTCAGCAGAGAGCCTGAACTGCCAAGGCAAATCCAACCCTACAGAGCAGAGGCAGATTGCCATTAGGCAGGTGAGGGGCAGGGTTGTCAGCAAAAATGAAAGACAGATTCTTATGTATTTTGACATTCACATGAGCAACATGAAAAAGCTACACAATGTAATAGAGTTAAGATGTGGGTTCAAATCCTTCTTTGGCATTTACTAACTGTGTGACCATGACTTCATTTTCTTGAGTCCCAACTCACTTTCTAAGGCTTTAAGTTCTACACAGGTTGCAATCTGTGAAAGGAAGAGTTCTCACACAAGTAAAATAACATGGTTCTTGATACTGACTATGACTTGTAAGAACCATATTTCCAAGATGGCAGAAAGAACTCCTACAGAGAGATGGTACCAGACACATTCCATCTTGGTGGCAACTGTAGGGCTGCTACTGTACAGCATAGGAGAATTCCTGTTAAATTTAGCAAGCAGAGTCCTAAAACTGTTAATTCCCTCAAGAAGGAAATACAGCAGACTACAACAGATAGGACATTTTAAGAGAATCATAGAAAGAATCCAAAGGACAGAGATGAAAATTTTAATGAATGCATAAGCCTCACAGGGAATTCAATTTCATTGCCCTGCCTCTGGAAATATGCTCATTTAAATATCCCAGATTGGCATGTTGCTTTACACTCATCTATAAATCTAAAATTGTTATATAAATATGAACTATTATTACTAAGAGCTGCTAGGTGGCACAGTGGATAAAGTGCCAGGCTTAGAGTCAAGATGACTTATCTTCTTGAGTTCAAATATGGCCTCAGACACTTACTAGTTGTGTGACCCCAGGCAAATCATTTAACTCTGTTTTCTTCAGTTTCCTCATCCGTAAAATGAACTGGAAAAGGACATCGCAAACCACTCCTGTATCTTTGCCAAGAAAATCCCAAATGGGGTCACAAAGAGTTGGACACAACTGAAAGACTGAACAACAACATTGTTTTTTTTTTTTAATTTTTAATTTTTAACATAGTTCATATCACATAACACAACTCCTACTTTTGCTCAGGTGATATTTCTTTTAAAGCGTTTACAATATAGACCACAAATGGATTTTTTTTTAACACTAACCGAGACACAAATAATAACTATGTATGCTAACTTCATAAGCCCTTGACCTAATTGTCTCCACACTATTACTAAGAATTAAAGGACCTAACTTATTGTTGTTGGTCTAAAGTCCTAAGCCTAATAGCTTAATTTTAGACTTGACCTCAGGTATTCCCCTACCAAGAATCTATAATTTAATATATCGGGTATTAAGCTTACAAACCTTTTGACTACAGGAAATTGCCACTAAGAGTAGGGACATTGCAGGGAAACAGTATCTCCCCAACTTCATGTCAGTTCCAGGCAGGAGTAGATTGTCAACTTCCATTCAGTGAGACTTAGACTCTGCCAGGTGTCAGTGGAGAAATTGAGTCAGGAGAATCTTACCTCAGCCCAGGCTGAACAGTTGCTCTCCCACCCTTCCCATGAGATCAACTTTTTCAGTTCATACCAGCATCTCACAGGCTTACTGGCATCATGGATTGGAAGCTTAGACCATCTTTGCTGCTACCCATACCTGGAGTAAGAACTCAGAAGAACAGTCACTTAATAGTCCCATAGCATCTTACAATAGCAAGTTCCAATAACCAGGTTTCAGATATGACTATAAATAACACATTGACTAAGGAACATCTTTTGAGGCAAGTCTTAAGTGGCTTACAAGCCTTTCTATACCTGTTCTAGTTCCTGCTTAAATACCAATCATAAAATCAAATTTACCATTAAAACCTTAACTTTTCCATCAATGCCAAATTTTACCCGAAGTTACCTGCCTCTAGGAGACTGACTAAAATCCATTTCTCCAAACTAAAGATGTCTCTGATTTAGTCTCAGTAATTAATTCAGCCAATTGTTTTAATACTAATTGCTTTTACATCACTTCATAACATGTCCAATTTTTCTCCCCATCTCTCCCCTCTCCCCACCCCCTAATACCTTGCATTCTGATTACCCCTTCCCTCAATGAGCCCTCCCTTCTATCACACCCCACCCTTCCCTTATCCCCATTTTCTCTCTTTTCTTGTAGGGCAAGATAAATTTCTATACCCCATTACCTGTGTTTCTTATTTCCCAGCTATATGCAATAATAATTCTCAACATTCATTTCTAATACTTTGAATTCCACCTTCTTTCCCTCCCTTCCCATCCCCACTGAGAAGGCAAGCAATTCAATACATGCTATATATGTGTCGTTTTGCAAAAGACTTCCATAATAATCATGTTGTGTAATACTAACTATATTGCCCTCTATCCTACTCTATCCCCCCTTATTTTTTTATTCCCTTATTTGTCCTTGCCCTTCCCAAAAGTGTTTATTTCTAGTTACTCCCTTCTCCCATTTGCCCTCCTTTCTATCATTCCCTTCACCCCACTTGTCACCTCCTCCCCTACTTTCCTATTTCTTTTCATATCAAATTTAGTGAGCATGTTATTCCCTCCTTAAGCCATATGAGGAGAGAGTAGCTTCACTTTCCCCCTTTCCCCTTCTCCTTTTTCTCCTCCATTAAACAAGACTTTCTTTATCTCTTTTATGAGTTGTAGCCTGCTCCATTCCATTTCTCCCTTTCTCCTCCCAGTATTTTTCTCCCTCACCCCTTAATTTTTATTTTATATCTTTTTTTGTGGATATCATCTCTTCTGATTCAACACAGTCTGTACTCTCTGTCTATGTGTGTGTGTGTGTGTACAATCCCTCCACCTACCCAAATACTGAGAAAAGTCTCAAGAGTTATAAATATTTTCTTTCCATGTAGGAATGTAAACAGTTCAGCTTTAGAAAGTCCTTTATGATTTCTCTTTCCTGTTTACCTTTTCAAGCTTCTCTTGATTCTTGTGTTTGAAAGTCAAATTTTCTATTCAGTTCTGGTCTTTTCATTAAGAATGCTTGAAAGTCCTCTATTTCATTGAATGACCATTTTTCCCCTGAAGTAATAAACTCAGTTTTGCTGGGTAAGTGATTCTTGATTTTAATCCTAGTTCCTTTGACTTCTGGAATATCATATTCCGAGCCCTTTGATCCCTTAAAGTAGAAGTTGCCAGATCCTGTGTTATCCTGATTGTATTTCCACAATATTTGAATTGTCTCTTTCTAGATGCTTGCAACATTTTCTCCTTGACCTGGGAACTCTGGCATTTGGCTACCATATGACTAGGAGTTTCTCTTTTTGGATCTCTTTCAGGAGGTGATCAGTGGATTCTTTCAATATTTATTTTGTTCTCTTGTTCTAAAATATCAGGTCAGTTTTCCTTAATAATTTCATGAAAGGTGATGTCTAGGCTTTTTTTTTTTTATCATGGCTTTCAGGTAGCCCCATAATTTTTAAATTGTCTCTCCTGGATCTATTTTCCAGATCAGTTATTTTTCCAAAGAGATGTTTCACATTATATTCTATTTTTCCAAACTTTTGGTTTTGTTTTCTAACTACTTGGTTTATCTCATAGTCATTCATTTCTCTGAACTCAATTTTCTTTTTCAGGGAACTATTTTGTTCAGTGAGCTTTTGAACCTTCTCCTCCATTTGACTAATTCTGCTTTTTAATGTCTCCTTCTCCTCATTGGCTTTTTGGACCTCTTTTTCCAATTGAGTTAGCCCCTTTTTAAAGGTGTTATTTTCTTCAGTATTTTTTTGGTTCTCCTTTAGCAAGCTGTTAACTCACTTTTCAAGCTCTTCTATTGCCTGAGTCCAATTTAAGTTCACTTTGGAGGCCTTGGAAGCAGGGGTCTTAACTTCCTGTGACAATAAGCCTTGCTCTTCCTCATCTGAAAGGCTGGGAGGAGACACTTGTCCACCAAGAAAGTAACCTTCTATGGTCTTATTTTTTTCCCCTTTTTTGGGTATTTTCCCAGCCAGTTACTTGACTTCTTAATCTTTTGTCAAGAGATTAGACTCAGCTGCTCAGTTCCTCTGGGCTTTGGGTGAGGGTGGGGCCATCACTCAGGGCTGGGGTTTAGATCAGCTGCTCCCTACCAGAGTCTTTAAGCTGAGCTGCCTTAACAATGGATCCAGGTTGCTTCCCAGGTTTCCAAAGCTGCCTAAAGTCTGCTACCTTAGCCTGTGCCGTAGCCTGGGGCTATTGCTGGAGAAACCCCTGGTCCCTCTCACCCAACTGGGAAAGCCCTCCCTCAATGACCTTTAGAGCTTTCTTGTGGCTTGTGGGTTGAGGTATCTGGGACCTTCCCTGCTAGGAACTCTGCCTGGAGGTCTGTTCAGATCCCTTTCCTCCCAGTGCTGCATGGCCAGGGCTGTGCTCTGCTCCATTCAGCATCTCGTGAGATAGACCTTTCTGGTTGGCCTTCTGGGTTATCTTTGGCTGGAAACCTCTTTCACTCTGTTGTTCTGTGGCTTCTGCTGCTCTAGACTTTGTTAAGAGTCCTTTTTACAGGTATTTTGCAGGCTGTGGGGGAAGCGCTAGAGTATATGTGTCTTTCTATTCCACCATCTTGGCTCCACCCCCAACAACATTGTTAATAAAGATGAATTTCCCCTCATCTTTATAAAGGGGTGCTTGAGAGTCTCTTTAAGTCTCTGACTACTGATAAGCAGGAATTTCTCCTTGTTGTCTACTTTGAATTTTTCCCCAGATCCATGTGAGCCTCCATTTCCCTTTTCACTCTCCTAGGTCAGAAATTACAGCAGCTGCTTATGCGAGTCTGGGATCTCAACAGCATCCAAATAAGATTAAAACCCAGTTCAAAAGACCATTCTTCTCCAAGCACCACTCTTGGTTCTAGAACTTTCTCTCCCATGCCATAGAAGTCTTATCACTTTGAATGTTCACTCTGCCCTTGGACTTCTCACACTGAAAGCACCCTCCACCTCTGAGGCCCCTTCTAATTAACTGGTTCTGCCCAGATCTTTCATTTTAAGGAAAATGCTCAGACCAGTCTTATCCTTATTCCTCTATAGGTTCCTCTGCTTGCTTCCCAGACTTTCTCCATGTTGCCCCCTTGTAGGCATCTTCTCTCTTTCTTTAGAATTCTTTTATGTGTTATCTCTCCCATTGGAATGTAAGCTACCTGAGGGTAGCCACTGTCTTTCCCTCTGCTTGAATTTGTCTTCCCAGTGCTTAGCACATTGTCTGGCACACAGTAAGCATTTAATAAGTGCTTGCTGACCTGATGGTAGACCAAGGACTCATCAAAGTGTTGGTTTTCTTCCATAAGCCAGTAGTTTAATAAGACAGGAGAATTGCCTCCTTCTCTATACCTTAGGCAGGTGTGCCATGAAGGGGCAAAGTATGGAGTCTTCTTTAGAAGTAAGACTAATGACTTTGAATAACTCTTGAATCCTTCCAAATGTGGGGGGAGGGGGAGAAAAGAGAAAGAGAAAGAAGAGGAAGAAGAGAGATGTAAGAGTCAGAAATGTGAGAGAGGAAGAAGAGGTAGAAGGAAAGGTCGAAAAAGAGGAAGGAGAAAATAATATTGGAAAGGAGGAAATTTATTGATTTACTGATAATTCACTGTAATTTCTAAGTCTAGACTGGGATAGGGTCATTTGGGGGTTGCTAACATATAGTCTGATAAGAGCTACAGAATTCTGCCTCACAAGTCCATTTGAGTTGTATAGCTCAAAGATTTTGAAATAACAGAATGAAAAGAAAATCTCTTTGAGGGTTATATATATATATATATATATATATATATATATATATATATATATATATATATATGCATATGTGTATATATGTAAATATATACACATATATGTATATGTACAAATATATAAAATCTTTTTATATTATTCATATTATTATATTATATATGATATACAAAATATATTGTGTTCATTGTATACACATATATTATATATCTTGAAGAAAGATTTCCTCCATACAACTAATCAAAGACTCAGGAGATCTGACAGTGTTGGGCACATAGTAGGTATTTAATAAATACTTGATGGTTGATTCATTGATCATCTCAGCTTTTCCATCAATTTGGCCCTTGACTTTCAACAAGGACTTAACCTCTCTGGGCCCCAGTTTCCCCTTGTCTGATTTGCATACCACTCAGGGTCGCTGGAAACAGAAGAGAGAAGTTGAATGATGGAGATTTTAGAATTCTCTGAAGAATGGTGCATTGTGAGTTCATTGCTCTATGATCATGTATTATACACAATCTAAATAAAGGCATCTAGTCACATCTATCTGCCCTGTGCTCTTGACAGCTTGTGCAACTGAAAAAGAAATGACTCAGTCTATGGAACCTCCAATTGGTCCCCTGGGCCCTACAGAAAATCGGCTTCCTTATTTTAAGTACAGAAAACCTCACCCAATTTCAGCCTCACTCTCTCCCTAGAGCTAAGAGGTCTGGAAGAAGATCAAAAATAACCAAGGTCATGATGAAGGTCTCTTTGACCCTTTATGGTCCTAAAGGCTCCCTTGGTACTTTTTGCCAAAGTGAGAAGCATTAACCCTGGTGTTTTCTCTTGGATCTCTTTCAAATCACTTATGTGCATTAGACCAGCCCCTAGAGGTCTGGCTGAGGATATAGTAATGGGGACTATATAATGATAATTCTTTGAATTTGTATATAGTTTCCCTTCAGAGTGATGCCAGTGGGCTATAATGGAAAGAACAACGGATTTAAAGTCAGAAGACCAGGGTGAATCCCAGCTCTGCCACTTGCTATCTCTGTGACCCTGGAGAAGTCATTTCATACCCAGGGGCCTCCATTTCCTCATCTGTAGGGTTGGATTTCACAAAGTCATAAAATGAGAGGATTGGGAAGGATTTCCATGACTTTCTTCTCCAAACCATACATGGAAGCACTCCCTACTGTAGCACACCAAACAAGTGGTTATATGTATTCTTCTTTAAGGCCCTCAAGGATGGGGAATCCACCACATGCAGAAATATTCCATTTCCCTTTTGGTCAGCTCCAGCTGTCAGAAAGTTTTTGCTGACATAGAGGTTGAATTTATGAGATATATTCATACCTTTTACTCCTCCTTCTTCAAGGAAAAAGTCTTCTCTCCCTCCCATATTTGAAGACAACTATTACATTTATACTGAGTCTTCTCTTCACCAAATAGCCTTAGCCAATCTCTATATCACATAGGTTTTGGTTCATAAATAGCTTTCAGGGAATCATAAAAGCGCTTTGGATTTTTACTATCAGCATAAAACTGAATTTCATCTGCCTTCTTACTGAGCCAGGAGTCCAGTATCTCTCTAAGCTTTGCTTGTACTTTGCTTTTGATGAAATTAAATGCTGCCTTCTTAGAGGTGGATGAACTATCCTGCTATTATATCCTGTGGAGTTCTCCTTGCATCACAACTACTCAGTGCTGATGGAGTCACATTGATTAGTGATAAGGACATGATCCGGACAGATGGGCTGAATACTTCCATAGTGTTCTCAACAGACCATTATCAGTCAATACTGAGGCCACTGACTGTTTACCTCAGGTTGAAGTCAATCCCTCCTTAGCTGAACTTCCAATTGAAGAAGAGGTTTTGAGAGCCATTAGGCTCCTTTCATGTGGCAAAGCCCCTGGTGCTGATTCTATTCCAGCTGAGATTTACAAGGAAGGAGGACCATTGCTCATACAAAAGCTGACTGAAATTTTCCAGGTTATGTGGCAAGAGGAGGTTATCCCCCAGGAGTTCAAGGATGCCTCCATTGTCCATCTCTATAAAGGTAAAGGGAATAGATTGTCCTGTGACAATCACGGGAGGGTCTCTCTCTTAGTTGTTGCAGTCAAAATTCTTGCTAGAGTCCTTAACAGACTGATCCTTCACCTGCAAAATGGTCAAATACCTGAGAGTCAATGCGACTTCAGAAAGGGCTCAGGAACAGTCAACATGATGTTTGCTGCTTGACAACTCCAGGAGAAATGCCAAGAGCCAAAAAGAAGTCTGTAACCAACGTTGGTAGATCTGACCAAGGCCTTTGACACTGGAAAATTATGTCCAAATTTGGTTGCTCATAGAAGTTCATCAATATTTTACATCAATTTCATGATGGCTTGTTTGCCCGGGTTCTAGATAGTGGACAATGCTCTCATGTCTTCCCAGTCACCAATGGAGTGAAACAGGGCTGTGCACTTGGGAACTATCCAAGATGTTGTCATCCCCAATAGCCCTGGCCACATAAGAAATGTCAACATTTCAAACTAAGAACATGTCAGCTCCTTGCTGAGAATTTGTAAAGTTTGTTTCTCTGATGCTTTGTAGGTCAGAGAAGCTTGACCCTGAATAGTCATAAACTTGATATCAGGTGATTGTTTTTTTGAAAATTTAATCCTGAGAAATTAAGGTTATGATGATACAAAATGGTGAAAACTGCAACATGACACTGAAAGGTACAAAAATATAGTATCTGATATTTGTTAGTCTAATATAGAATTTTGTTTTCATTCTTTTTCAATTAGGGAAGGAGAGGGGTGGGGAGAGAGGAGAGGAGAGGGAGAAGGAGAAGGAAAGAAGGAGAAGAAGAAGAAGAAGAAGAAGAAGAAGAAGAAGAAGAAGAAGAAGAAGAAGAAGAAGAAGGAGGAGGAGGAGGAGGAGGAGGAGGAGGAGGAGGAGGAGGAGGAGGAGGAGGAGGAGAAGGAGAAGAAGAAGAAGAAGAAGAAGAAGAAGAAGAAGAAGAACAAATAAATTTTAATAGCAAACAGATTAGGCAATACAAACTTTGCATCTACCAGACACCTAGAAAGATGATAATGATGATGACAATAATAACAATAACTTAGGTAGTGTTTTAAAGTTTTTACATATATTATCTTATTTCATTTGATCCTCACAACAACCTTATAAAGTATTCTTATTGCTCCCATTTTACAGATGAAGAAACTGAGACTGAGAGCAGTTAAGTAACTTGCTCAGGGGCACACAGCTAAGTAAGTTTCAGAGGGAGAACTTGACCTGAAGTCTTCCTGATCTCAAGTCCCTCACTTCACCCACTCTGCTACCAAGCTGCCTATAAATGAATTATCCAACAGAATATAGATGAATTAGCATCAGTACAGATGAATTATCAATATAGATGAATTATCCAACAGAAGCTCACTATCTGGTATAAACTAACAAGTTGCAAATGCTCACATTACAAATACAAATCCCCAAATAACCTTGAGAATTCAACAAATAAACTATTCTGAAACCACAATATCAAGACAGGCAGAACTGTTGACTATGACTGCCTGGACATAACACTGATGCATAAAAAACTTAACACTTTACATTGATGTTACTACACTGTACCATCTCTGACTACAAGGAATGAAAAACTTGCAAAAGAAAGAGACCTGGGGAAGAAATCAAAATTACATGAGAACAGAACAAGGCCCATGTCATCCTTGTGGTCCTGTCCCAAAGATGCTTTCAGTAAGTCTGCAGAAGACAAGTTTAATTCCTAATATTGTTATTTAATTGAAACCAGCAATTATTTTGCTCATTTGAATAACAGTCCATAAAACATGAAACAAAAATGAAAACTAGCAGAAGAGCAACTTCCCTTGAAATATTTCTATCTGAGCTCCATCAAAAGAGATGAGAAGAATGAGGTAATGAAGATATCACTAGCTTTCATTATGTTGTTGCTGTTTAGTTATTTTTCAGTCTTTTCCGACTCTTTGTCATCCCCATCTGGGCTTTTCTTGGCAGAGATACTGGGGTGTTTTTGCCATTTCCTTCTCTAGCTCATTTTACAGATGAAGAAACTGAGGCGAACAGAGCCCTTGGTTGGCTCTTCTCATTTATTATTTTGTGTTATGATTAGGGGTGTGTGCATCTCCGTAGTAGATCAGGAAAGTAAGGATTATATTTTATTTACTCACTGTAGATACCCCAGGGCTTACAGTGCTCTGCATATAGAAGTTGCTTAGTAAACAGTGTTTGGAATTTAACCTGGAACTACCATTCTATGGTCAAATCACAGCACCAAGCACACTTTAACCCAGATCAAAAGGCAACTTCAGGGTGATAACTTCTGTCCCAGATGCTTATGTTATCTTCCCCTCTCCCAGTTCTCATTTTTCCTAGTCCTTCCTTCTTCCCAGGATGTGGTGATTGGCTCTAGCATTCCACACCATGTCGCTAAGCAAAGGACACGTGGTTTCTCTCTGAGCAGGTTGTAACTGAGTTAAAGCAAAGTACCCTTATGGTCTCATTGGACTGCTTAATGCCTCAGGAACCATTGACTAGACAGAATTTCTCTATATTGGTGTTCAGAGGAGATCTCTGTGAGGTTCAGGATACTGCTCTTTGTTTTTCCACTGAAGTCTTCAACTTTTACTATACTTCCCTTGCCAATCTCTGCTCCCTTCCCTCTCCATTCTACAACTCTACAATTATACATAAAAGAAGGTAGACTGATGAACTTGACTCTGGAAAGTATTTGACAAGCTCTTCATGTGAGCAATCAATGAGCCGCAGTGCCCTGGGGAAGGGACTTCCTTGGTGTGGATTGTAGTCCCAACCCAGCCACTAATTTATGACAGCCTCTTAGGAAGCGCTTAATTTCACCTAGAATCTCACTCTCCATCCGTAGAATGCATCTAGCTGCATTGCCTCATTGGGCTGTTGTAAATAGAAAATCAGTTTACAGATGCAAGAACATGTTGAAAGACTCAAGCATTATACGAAAGCAATGTATTATTTATTTCTGCTATCAAAGAGATGTAACTGGTTCAGAGGAAGCTTGACCCTGATTCCAGAGGCAGAGCACAGAGAAATAAAGGATATTCTCCTTGTTTGAGCTGAAATCCAACTGTCATTGGCCTCTGGAAGAAAGTGCTAGAAGTTGTTATGGCCTGTGGGTCACTGACAACCAGAAACCAGTCTCAAAAACACTGGGGAGAAAAAGTTTGTTTGGGGTGGAAGAGTGAAGGGAGGGCTCTTGCAGAGGAAGGCTGCTGCCAAGATGGAGCAGATGACATGATCTAAGAGTCCCTTCCAAGAGAACCTCTGGAAGGAGAGCTCTACAACATTACATCATGTGTTACCCAGACCTCTAGGTCATCACTAACTAGCATAACGGGGCCTCCTGATTACAGCTGCTGCCCCTGGGAAACTACCATTGGTGCCAATAATCCACAGGCATCCCAGAAACTTGTCTCTCTTTCCTGTCAGGAGGCTTTTGGGTTAGAACAGGTGAAGGAACTGCTGACATCTGCCTTTGTGTCTCAGAGCCCAACATAGTTTGTAAGAGGGAAAGTAATACTTAATACTATGAGCTCTCTCTGCCTCCTTCACCATCTATCTCATTAATAATGTCCAGTGCCACATAGTACACTGCTGCCCACATGCATTCTAGCAAACCTCCTCACAAGGCAATGTTCACCATAGGGCCTAAATGTCCTAAAGAGTTTGATTTAACAAGCACTTATTAAGTACCTACTGTATACACACTATTGCACTAAGTGCCAGGGATAAAAAGAATAGAGCAGAGGTGGACTGGGCATCTCTCACAGTTTGCAATCTAAGAGGATAGAACGATGGTGCACATAGGGTAATGGAGAAGAAACTGGACTTGGAGTTAGAAGACCTACCCTGTAACCTTAGGCAATTAGTATTTATTAAATGACTACTGTGTGCTAATGACTCGTGGGAGAGAGGGAGAGAATTTGGAACCCAAAATTTAAAAAGAAGAGCATGTTTAAAATAAAAAATAAATTTATTTTCTAAAAATAAACATTCAGAGTTGAAAATAGACCAGATAAGGCAAATGCAGAAGATTACGTACCGAGAAGGGGATTTTAGAATCCAGGAGGTGATAAGGAGAGAGGATGACAGGGTGAAGAGGAGGGAAACAAAAAAGAAATTGCATGTGGGGGGGAAAGTACATAAAACTAGCCCAGTCTGACCTTTAGATCAAAAAGCACTCAAGTAATACAATAAAAAAAGAAATTGGCTTCATTTTTCTTGTTCAGAGTGATAGATGACAGATCAGTAGTGATTGGGGACAACTGTTTTCTGACTTGGGTCAAGTAGACTTCCTTTGTCAAGAATCTCAGGCTAGGTCAAGAAGGAGGCCCTTGGAGCCTTCTGATCACAACAATGGCTGCCCAGAGGACAATGGTGCCTAACAGATCCAAGTCTGAAATGAAACCATACACGGCTGAGTTTCCTTTTGCAGAGAGCCTGTATTTTTAAAGAACTGAAAGGCATTGCCAAGCTCAGGCTGTACATCAGTGTGCAGGATGGAATGGAATCCACTGACAAGAACACGTGCTGAAAGCAGGTCAATCCCAAGAGCCAGAGTCAGGTGAGGATGGACCAGGTCAAAAGGAATGAGATTTTAGCAGACATTTGTTTCCCTTGGGGCATAGAGAGATTTGGGTAATTTTTCCCAGCTTTTTTTTTTTTTTTAACTTTCCCAGAACTTCATCATCTCAACTCACAGACCCAGAGAACAACTTCATTAACATGTATGTGTTCAAAGCAGAAGAAAACGAGAGGATCCATTCTACCATGATTCTTTGGGAGCTGCCTGGGAATTTTTCTGACAACTTTGGCAGTGGGTTTTAACCCAGGGTCTGGAAAGGGAAGCAATGAAATATCCAGAAAGATTGTCATTCTGGCAGAGCTGACCTGTCCATGAGGCATCTTGGGAGAAAACTCATAAGTCCTAGACTTGGAATGTAAAATGAAGTCTAAAAATGTCTCCCACACATCTGGCTATAAAGCCAAAGAATCTTGGGGGTTCTTGAAAACAGAGGGCATAAGAAGATGATCAGAATGAATGCCTGCAACACACTGAAGCCCTCAGGAACAGCTAAATCAGTGGATTCCACTGGCCCTTAGACCACCTCCATTGGCTTACTTAAAATGCAAATGCTCTACTAATGACAATGTAATCACTAAGTGTTATACAGCACTTCAAAATTCGCAATGCACCTTATTATCTTCTAATTTCCTTTGAGTCTCACACCCCAGTGAAGTAGAATCTATAGGAGATTTTGTAGATAAGAAAATGGAGGTCTAAAGAGATAAAGGGATATAACCCCTTACACATCTAATTAGTGTTAGACATTGGACTTGAATCCCAGACATTTTGACTTCAAGTTCAGCACTTTAGCCATGATATAATAAGCATAAAACATAGCTGTTTAAACTCTTGGCCATGATACTATTTATCTAGCCCAAATTTCTACACAGTGTCTTGGATTCCTCATCTGTGTAGCCCTTCCAGTTCTGACACGCTATGGTTTCAATGCTTGGAGTGTTTTATGTTTTGTTCTGTAGCGGATGGAGAGGACAGAATAGCTCACTGGATCATTCGTCCCATCAGGAGGTGCATGGGTGGGAAATCTGAGGGCTGCTGGGCTCTAGAAACTTTACAGATGGATAACCCTATCTGATAATTAGGTCAAAATCTCCAATGAGTACAAAAACTTCTTTCACCTCCATGATCTTGCTGGTGTGTTATTTCCTATGCTTAGAATATACTCCTTTCCTTCTCCACCTGTAGAACCACATTGTCCATCCAGCCAAGAGAAGCATTTTAGGACAGTAGGAAGATCAGTGGATTCAGAATCAAAGAACTTAGGGAATTAGGTCAAATACTGCCTGTCACTCATTTTCTGTGTGATCCTGGACAAATCAATTATCCTTTCTAGGTCTCAGTTTTCTCATCTGTAATATGAAGGGGATGGACTAGATGACTTCTAGGGTCCTTCCCAGCTCTAAATCTAACCTCCAATCCAATCTGATATTTATTTAGCATTTAGATATTTAGCATAAAGCATATATTTAGTACCTCTTATGATCAAGTAGAAGACTCTGGGGATACAAAGACCAAAAAAAAAAAAAAAAAGATTTAGTCCTGGAAGGGTACAGTATATAGAAAGATAATTTAAAGCCACAAATCAAAAGCAACCTCCTTTTCCCTCCCCACCCCTGTGATCTTTCCCTTTGGATCTCTTATAACACATGGTTTTGCCATTAATATATTTATCATATGTTATGGTATATTATAGATAGCTATCTATGTATCTTTTCCTGTGACTGGACTATAAGATCCATAAGGACAGGACTATGTCTTATATGAATTTAGTTTCTCTACCAACCCCTAGTTCTCTGCTCATAGCTGGTAGGCACTGTGATGTTTATTGAGTTAAGGTGTTGTCGTATCTAGATTCAGACAAAAATGGTTCTAAGGCTCTGCTATGTACTACCTGTATAGTCTTGGAGATGTCATTTCCCTTCTCTAGGTCTCAATTTCTTCACCAATAAAATGAGATGGTTGAGAGAATTGATTCTTAGAGTCGTCTCCAGAATTTAAGCCTTAAACACCTCCATCTTTCTTTTGTTACCATGGGTCTTTCTTCAGTCTACTGACCTTGAAATTGACCTGTTCTTTGATGTAACATTGTCATCCTGCCTACAATTGGCCATAGGAAGTCATTCCCTCTCCCAACTGCTGGATATAACAAGAACCCAGGAAAGGGCCTCCCAATCACAGCCGTTTAATTCCCAGAAATAACTGTTGACAGGGAATTGAGAGGAAACAGGCCCCCTTGGAGCTCTGACTCTATCTCACATCTTCCTGCACAGCTGGCTAGGCCACAATGTTTTACAGCCTGTGCAGGTAGGGAAAGGTAGGTCTGAGGTAAATGGGGGCAGGGAGAAGGAAGGAGAATTTTGGCTCCAAATCCCTTAGGATGCTCAGGTAGCTGTCAACACCCAGGACTGGAAAAAATCACAAGGTAACCTGACTCACTCAATCACTGACAGAAAGATTCTGCTTTGGCAGACTTGGTGACCTGGGGGTCTTCCAGATGTCAGTCTGTGCTCTCTTCAATCAGTCAGCGCCTCCTCCAAGGCTCAGAGGCACCAAAGAGGATAGAAGAGGGATAAAAAAGAGGAAAAAGGAAAGAAGTGGATGAGTCGCCTCCTATCTCTCTACACTTCCCTGACCCTAATTCTGTCTCCAGCCCAATTCTTCATCATGTACTTGGTATGTTACATAATCTACAGATGGATCCCAGTAAAACACTTAAGGTTGTGGGAGTCTGGCCTATACTGGCCACTGCCTTCCCAACAAAAAAAGAAATCTAACAGACATGCTTTCTCCAGTGTAGACACTGTGATGAACGATAACACCACAACATGGTAATGTGCCATCCCTGTATTATCCTGATCTAGAAGCCTCTATAAGAGAGCAAGTTCCTAAGAGAGAGATAATGGAAGTGCATTAATTATCCAACTCAAAATAGAGAGAAAACAGGAAGAGGAAAAGAGACTGAGACCTTACTTTCAGTGCAATACACAATGATGAAACACCAACTATGGGCCAGGAACTGTTCCAGGAGTTAGGGGTACAAAGATGAAAACAAATCTGTCCCTACCCCATAGGAGCTCACATTTTTTCAAGATATTATAGGTAAAATAAATTTTAAAATTAAATTAAAGCCCTGATAGTAAAGTTATGGGTCTTCAAATCCCTAAGGGAATGGAATGATATGAAGAATTAACTATTCCAGATAATAACCAATTCCCTTTAAACATCAAACTCTCTTTTAAAAAAAATTCAAATGTTTTAGATGAACATATTTCTGTAATGTACAATTGACTTTCCTGCCTTCTTTACAGAACACCTTTCCATTCTTAATAATTGGATTGTGTTGTGATATACTAACAACTAGAACTGATTGAGTGTGTAGAAGCTGTTTGTCCCCACACTAAATGGCTCCAGAGTATTATTGTTGATAACACTTTTATCCCTGCTTCCCTGGGATCTTGTGTTGTATGCATCCCTCTGTTGCGACCAATTCTGGAGTCAACTCTTGGGTACCAAAGAAACAATCAAGATGTCAGTCCCCTATAGACAACCCTAGAATTTTGGAGCTGGAAGGCCATTGCCACCATAATACACTCAGTCTTTGCTTGGAGATATACAGTGAAATGGAAGCCACTACTTCCTGGAGGAGCCAATTCTGATTTTGGACAGCTCTCATTGCTAAGAAATTCTTACTTTGTGCCTATGCAACTTCTATCTGCTGAACTTAGTTTTGACCACTGGAGTGAACAAAAATAAATCTAGTTTGTCTTTGACGTGCCAGCCCTTCAAATACTTGAAAATCTCTGTAGTAGCTCATGTAAGTCTTCTTTCTGGGGTACCTGTCCCCAGTTCTTTCATCTGATCTTCGCCATGATTGCTCTGTTTCTGGCTGTTTCTGTCAGCTGTCAGTGTGTGACAGTCCTTTTCCTCCTCTTTAATTTTCTGTGGTCTTGGAAACAAAATCATTAATTTTAATAAATTTTGTGTAAAATAATCATGAAAAGGATCTGAGTGCAAATGGAGGGAAAATATATTATTCAGCATGGATTCAGTGACAACTATTTTGCTTGCTCTTCTTCCTTTTTGCTTCCTTTCTGGTTCTCAGCTGTATTATAGGAAGGAAAACTGCTAGAGAACAGTTCCAGATTGGTGAAGTGTTCATGTACATGCACTTTACAAGACAATTATACTACCTACAGTAATCACTAAAATTAACTAGGACCTAGGTTTCTATGTCTCCTGCTATACTTCATTATGGGTTTGAAGCTAAACGTTCAGGCTTCCCACCCTTCATATGCCACCTGCCCACCTTCCATTTTAGAAATTAGTTATTTTTGTGTATTACTATATTTCTAAAGAAACACATTTTATGTTATTCCGCTTCAAAAACTTTATCTTCCAACCAAATTGGCCTGCTTTCTATCCCCCAACTCTGAGATGATGTGTCCCACCTCTCTGCTTCTGCCTAGGTTGTCTCTCAAACCTGGATTGCATCCCCAACTCTCTCCTCAATTCTTAAAATACTTAAATTCCTTTGGACTGAGCCCAGATGCCAGCTCCTATAGGACACCTTTTCTGATGTTCATAGATGTTGATCTCAACTTCCTCAGATTATCTTGTATTTATTGTTTACTCCACTGCCTGCCCCCTGTGATTACCTCCCATTTCCATATAGCAGTATAAAAATATTTGTGTATGCGTATATACATATATACACACATACATATGTTATTACATATAGCAATACGTACATAACAATGTGTGCATGTATGTATATATACTATGTGTATGTATTTCGTATGGACATAGTTTTTTACGTCTCCCCCATTAGACTATGAGTTCTTTGAGAGTGGGAATTGTTTGCTTTCCTTGAATCCCCAGTACTTAGCACTGCTTGGTACCTAGCTTAATAAATGTTTATTGACTGTGTAATTTCTGCCTTGTATTTGCCCCTTACTTTGGGACAACTAGACAATACAATGGATAGAATGCTAAGCCTGGAGTCAAGAAGACCTGAGCTCCAGTCTGGCCTCAGAACAATCACTAGCTGTGTGACCCTGAGCATCACTTAAACTTTGTCTGCCTGGCATATAATAGGGCTTATATACATATCAACTACTAGTTTTAGCTATTATTGTAGATTGTAAGGAGGAGAAACTTAAGGTAAGGAGCTACTATTTTCCCTGATGGCATCCATGCACTTAATGCTGAATAAATACTGGTTGAATTGAGTAGAATTACCACCTAACCATGCATGAGGTCAGTCAGAGTAGAAGCCAGGCTGCAGAATGTAGATTTATTACTGAGGCCTGACAGCAGTGAGGGGAGGGGTTTAAGTCCAAGTGCTAAGAGAAAAAGCTGTATAGTAAGGTCCATTAGCAATGGTTTCAGAGAGACCAGAGAAGACTTCTATGAACTGATGCAGAGTGAATGAAGTAAGCAAACCAGGAGAACAACTTATACACTCACAACAACAGTGTACAAATGAGCAACTTGGAAAGACTTAAAAATTCTGATGAATACAGTGACCAGGCACAATTCCAAAGGACAAATGATAAAGCATGGCTACCCACTTCCTGATAAAGAGGTGATGGACTAAATAGACAGTATTAGACACACATTTTTGGACTTGATCAATGTGGGAATTTATTTTGCTTGATTTTGCAGATTTCTCTAAAATGCTTTATTTTTACTTTTTTTCCAATAAGGAGAAGAGGCAGAGAGAAAAATAAATGCTTATTAATTGAAAAAATGAAATTTAATTTTCAAAAGACAACATCTTATGACTATAAAAGTGACTAGAATTATTGGATCTTACTCATTTTGTTGGCTTAACAGAAATTCACAAAGGTGTCCGAAGTACAGAGATCTAACCAACCTGAACATAGAACTAGATAGAAACTTTACAGCTATAAACCACCTAGTAACTAAAAGAGTTTCTAAACCTTAGAGTGGCCAATTTTCTGAAGGTGAGAGATTTTGTTACTGAATTTCTTGGGAATAGCTGGTTAGGATGGAGCTCAAAGCTGGATTGCTTCATTTGAACTGAAGAATTCACCTCTCAGTCAATCCACAGAAAAACTGGGGGTTCATGCATTAATATAAACAACAGCTTAATAAATGTTCCCAGGACTCTGGAGTAATCAGTATAGCTGATCACAGTGGCTGCCACCTTGTCTCAAGCTTTGGAAGTCTCTGATGTATGAGGGGACAAGCTGTTGGAGCCCTCCAGTGTCCCAGGATAGCAGGGTGGGAGAAGAAGGAGGTGGTTACTGCCCAATGGCACTAAAAATAATGCTTGTAGCTAGTCAGCAAGTGACTCTTTCCTCACACCCCCAACCTCCTTTGTTCTATTATCATCAAGGACTGTGGGTGGACCTAGGGCAGGCTCCCTGGCAACAAGGTTCATCTCAACTATAATAACACAACAGCAAAAATAAGTGCTTATTGAATTTACTGGAAGTGGCTTATTGAATAAGACAACAGACCAAGGAGCCAGAGATTAAGGCAAAGCCTTTCTGCACTTCCCAGTCAGAGGTGTGGGAATATCTTTCCATCTAATGCGGTCTGGTGCATAGTTTGTGCTTTTTCTTCAGAGAAATTCCTCTTAACAGATGTTTGGAAGGCATTCCTCCCATACTTCCAGCTCTACATTTCCTACCTCCCTTCAATGCACAACTCAGGTGCCACCTCCTACAGGAGAAGATGTCTTTCCTGATCCCCCCTCCCCCCACCCCACACCTCCAGCTTCATATAAGTCTTCCCCAGTTTTCTCCTTTTGGAAATTATTTTGAATTACTCTTCATGTTCCTCACATTTGCTTCTCTATTCACAAGTTCTATGTCCTCAACAGAATGTAAGCTCCTTCAGGGCAGGGAGGTTTTTTTCCCCCCTTTTACCTTTATATCCCCACTGCCTTGCAAATAATAAGTGCTTAATAAATGTAGTGCTGGATCTGGAATCAGGAAGAATTGATTTTCAAATCCTACCTCAGATATATACTAGCTATACGACCCTGGGCAAGTATCTTGACCTTTCTAAGTCTCCACTTCCTCGACTGTAAAATGGGGATGATAACAGCATCTCTCTCATAGGCTTGTTATCAGGATCAAATGAATAAAATCAGTGAAGCACTTTGCAAACCTTAAAACACTATGTAAATGCTATCAATAAAAATGTGTTAAAAAAAGAAATCAAATTAGTCACAGAGCGCTTTCCTGCCACTATTTATTCCCTCCTTTGTTCTCTCCTTCTCTCCTCCATTCACAAGATCCCAGGTTAATAGGCTCAATTCCATTTAAACAGATGGGGAAACCAAGGTATTAGTCTCTGGTCAGTTGCCTCCAAATCACGCAGAGATGGCTCTCAACCCTGAATCATGGCCCTTTTAGCATGGGCAAACCTTTGCTCCACCATCCAGGCTGATACCAAGCAGGTGTTCAGACCAAGAACATATTACTGGAGGTGAACTGAGCTACAAGAGATTTTCCTTTTTTACTTACATGATTAAACAGACCAGGGAAACATTTGCTTCGGAACAGATGGTAGTAGTTCTGAGTACAGCGAAGCCTGTAAAAAGTTTTCACACTGTTAAAAATGGCAGTGTTCTCTGTCATCCCTATTCTCATCAACCATCTGCAGCTGATAGGACATAAAATAATGACTGTAAATTCATTAGGTCCACACTGGCATTCAAGGCTATCTGTGCTCTGACAATGCTTCAGTCTACTCCTAGCTTTATCCTTCAACCTTCTCGCACTAGGTTCTAATTAGGTAGAACTACTGGCTGCTCCTCAAACATCCTATGACACTCCCCCCCTCCCCCATGCCTTTGCTCATAGCCTCACTAGAATGTAAATTCTTTGTGAGTAGGGATCATTTCATTTATTTTATTTGTATCTCCAGCTCTTAGCACATAGTAGGTGTTTAATAAATATTTGTTGATTCGGTGCCATTCCCTCCATCTAGAATACTCTTCTATCACTATCTTCTTGAGAAAGCTCTATCCTTCCTTCCGAGCCTAAATCATAAGCATAAATCAAAGATTGTTGAAACACACACACACACACACACACACACACACACACACACACACACACAGAGTTCCAGGTGGAATTCTCTCTCTTTCATCTTCTAGAGCACTTAGTTCCTATCTGAGTTCAAATCCAGCCTTAGACACTTATCACTCATGTGAACCAGGACAAGTCATTTAGCCTTTATTGCCTCAGTTTCCTCATTTGTAAAATAAGGATAATAGCATCTGCCTCCCAAGTTTGTTGTAGGCATCAAATAAGAGAACATCCGTAAAATACTTCACAGTATAAAATATCATCACCACCGCCATCATCATCTCTCTTATGGTATGCATTCTGCCTTGTATTCTAGGTATGTGTTTTTGTGGTTATTCAGTTGTGCCTGACTCTTTGTGACTCTATGTGGGGTTTTCTTGACAAAGATAGTGGAGTGGTTTGCCATTTCCTTCTCCAGCTCATTTTACAAATGAGGAAACTGAGGCAAACAGGATTAAGTGACTTGCCCAGGGTCACACAGCTAGGAAGTAAGTGTCTGAGGCTGGATTTAAACTCAGGAAAATAAGTCTTTCTGCCTCCAGGCCTATCCACTGTACCACCTGCCTTCCCTAGTTATTTGTGTTTCTTTTATGCTTTTTCTCTCTTGGTAGGCAGGAAGGTCCTTTAGGGCACAGACTATCTATGTCTTTCTCATTTTGCTTTTCTTCCACAGTGCTTAGTACAATGCCTTGAATAAAATAAATGCTAAATAAATATTTGTTGAATGAATGAATGGATGAATGGTGTACTGTAATAGAAAGAGCAATGATTTGAAAACTGATGGCCTGAAAGTGAATTCCAGCTCTGCCACTTCCCAGCTGTACACCATTGAACATGCTACTTTACAGATCAGGTGTTTCCTAATCTGTACAATGAGGAGGTTGAACCTCCCAGCTCTGGAGTCCTATGAATGAATTAATAAAACTCATACAGGGCCTCTTAAAAAAAAAAAAAAAACAAACTTGAGTGTATTTAATCCCATTAGTTCCCTCGTGATAGCTACCCTAAGGCAGACAATTCTTGTCCATATAGTCTGGGTTTCATCTATCCCTGCTCTGTACTTTTTTGCAAGTATGCACAAAGTACCGTACAGTTGGGTCTCTCTCCAAATGCGGTTTCATTCCTAGGGTTGATGCAATAATCCAGATAATTGGGCATGGGTCCTGAGCAGCTATCCAACAGAAGAGATACTTTTCCCCTGCCTACAGAGGGAGGTTTGTTATTTAGAACTGGAAGAGAGAGCACAAGCAATTACAAACATTCCCTACCCTCTTCTCTTCTGGTAACATGACTTTTTCCTGCTCTCGTGGGCCAAGACCATCCAAGACAAGACCTGACCTGTCTTCTTTCTGCTACCTAAGACTCACCAAGAAATGGAGCCATAGCCTACAGCAAACACTACAAAGCAGTTATCCTGAGCATTTGCTAATGGGATATTTTTAGGTTCTGGAATGTTTTTCACATGAAAATATTTTTAGACCAAATACACCCTGAGCAGCAACATGTGGCTGCTAACTAATTATGCAATTAATCAGCAAGGTACAGGTGAAAGGGCCCCTGCACATCAAAAAGAGGAAAATGAACATAATCCAACTTACTTTGATGCATGTAGTCCCAGAAAATAAAGCAGGATCGCAGCTACGAAGATCGCCAAGGCCACCAGGAGAGCTGGAAAGATAAAGAAAACACTGGACTCCAAGGCTTTTGCTTCTGTTCTCCTTCTCAGCCAGTTTAGTTGCTCTCCCACCCTGGTGTTACACACAAGATGAGCACCACAACCATTGTAAAATAAAGCCTCTGGACAGACCACAAGTTGCTTCCTCTAGCTGCAGAGACTTTGAAAAAGTACCCTCATCACAAAAATCCGGGACAATGATGCATTCTTCTTTAGGAATACAATGATAATCACAATTCAGCCCCTGCCTCCCAACTCTTCTCCTCCCTGAACTGTCACCCCATCCCACCTCCCTATAGGAATCTCCAAAACCATAGTTCATAGGCAAGGTTGTATTCCTAGGACCATAGGATCATAGATCAGAGCTGGAAGAGACCATCCAGTCCAATTCCCTCCTTTTAAAGAGGGGGAAACTGAGACCCAGGGAGCTGAAATCATTTGCCTAAGTTCAAAAAGCTAGTAAATATCAGAGGCTGGATTTGAACACAGGTCCCCTAGTTTCAGACCTAGAATTCCTTCCCATTGCACTAAAAAGCACCCTCCACTGAAAGGTCACATAACTTCTCAGTAAACTCAACACTCATGATAAAGGGTATATAAAGGTAGAAAAAAATCTACACTCATGATAAAGGCATAATTGGCTGTAGAAAGGAAAAACATCTCCCTCAAACCTTCCTCTCTCTCTCCCCCCACTGCCCATCTAAAAACGATACATGCCCATCAATGGTGCTTAGGACCACCCAGAAAAAAAGCAATTGCAAGGACAAGTTGAGACTACTTGAACCCTAATTTTTATCTCTGATACCTAAATTAAGACAGAACAATCTCAACCCATCAATCAACAAACTTTTACATTAGTTTGAAAAGTCACTAAAATACATTGGATGAAGTAAAACAGACAAGAAGTCTCTTTCAGTAGCCTGGAAACTTGGTCATACCTCTAGGGATCATCTGTAAATTATCAAGTGAGTTCAGAAGCGAGAGGAATTTCAGAAATTGGACTCTATGGCTTCCTGCCTATGCCTAAGAAAAAATGTCTACTGGGGGGTCAGGGGAGAAAGGGGTCCTTCACTAGGTATTCTTCCCCACCTCATACCACCTCACCACAACCTTTGATTTGAAGAGGGCTTTTCAACTTCAAAGGGTCTGGGAGAGACTGAGTTCCTTATTGTGATGTTAAATGGCAGCCCTGAATCAGCCTTTAGCAGTATCTCTGTATTGTTGGGACCCAAGGACAGACTTGCCTCTCAGCTCAACAGGGATCCCAACAACAAGACTACCCCATATCTAAGAAGAACTTTCTAAGTGCCCGCTGAATACTACAAAAGGACTTAGAGCAGCCGATTGGTACCATTGCCTTGTGTGCTATGAAATTACAGAAGAGAGTACCTGAAATTCTGTTTCTGAAATCCATAGGTGTTTACTTCACTTATTGTCACAGGGGTTCACAACACCACCTTAGCATATCCTCTTTCTAAATATCTACTTTAGATTAACTGATTAAATAATTCTCAGTTGACAGTGTTGAGGGTGAGGGTAGAAAACGCTTGGGTGCTGAATGCTTAATCCAGTGGCATTAAAGTATTTATTCAGTGGCATTTAGAGAACAGCCTCTAGAATCCTTAGTGAGAAATAGCTAGGCTAGCTCTAAGGACAAGTTTATCACTGTGAATGGGGCAGGGGGGCAGGCTACACCTCCAAAGTCAGTGAGTTGGTGGGCTAGATCCTAAGCCAGAAAACCAAATCTTCACTTGGAGAAAAGGGGAAATCTTTCCCTATTTGTATCCCTCCCTGTGAGCCAGATTCACATTTTGTCCTTGAAACGATTTAGGGAATTAAGTATGTCAAATTACTCACTCAAAAGTAGGGAGAAAGATGCCAGGGTTGGGTTGGTGATGTCTTCAACCATGTGCTGCAGATATACCCTGGCATTGTTCCCAGACCTCAATTGCACTCACCCCAGCCTTGCAGCAGCCCTCTCCCAAATAAAGAAACTCATCTAGTGTTTACATAGGTGAAAGAGAAAGGATATGGGCTTTTTCTACTTTAATTAACTCTGGTGACCTAAAACATTCACTGGAATGGGTTACTGGAACCCATTCCAAGAGAAATCTGACTTTAAAAAACAGAAGCCCAGGACAGGGGTAGGAGGGACTCACGGGGAAAACAGGATTCATTCCTTCCTCATCTACAAAATGAGAATTTTGCACTAGATTTTCTAAGGTCCCTTTCAACTCAAAAATTCTTTGATTATAATTTGGGTATCAGTCTGCAGAACTTGAACAGTGATACTCCCTTGGCCCTCTTCTCTGTTAGATATATTTTACCTCTTGTTCAGGGCCTAACTCAATCCCCATTTCCTCTCCTGACTACCTAAACCTGTAGTGTCTCTTTTCCTTTAAACTCTTTGAGAACCTAATGCCTTATACCATTCCTTTTGGTGCCTTGGGTTGCCATGTAAGTGCTTTATGGTAGCTTGGGATAAGGAAGACCTGGTCTGTCCTGCCTCTGTCACATACAAGCTGAGTAGCCCCTTATAACTTTGAGATTCTGTGATTCAGAATCAAATATGAATTCTGTTAGACATTTAAAGCTCTGCATAATCTAGTTTCTTCCAACTTTTCCAGTATTCTACTAAAGTATAAGATATAAGACTCCCTTCCACCCTTTCTGCTAACTTTTAGTTCTAACTACATAGAGAAGCTCACATTCCTCTAGGCAATTCACCAGCACTAAGCCAGACTTCATCCATGAAGCAAACCAGATTCCAGCACTTCTGATTTGGTTCCCTTTAGTCACATGCTCAGCACATTTCTAAATATGGTTTCAATGAATGGTATGGGACATGGAAGGAACTATGGAAGCCATCTGCTTCAATCCCCTTTTAAAGATGAGGAAACTGAGGCACAGGTGGGTGAAGTTATTTGACTGAAGTCACACAGTCAGTAAGGATCACAGGTGGTATGTGAGTCAAAGCATCAAAAGTGAAAAAGAAAAGGTGTGATGCCTGGGAGCCCTGGGCACGTTTATTTCTGGGCTGTCAGTTGCCACAGTCAGGATGGCAGGACAGTTAAATTGGGTGGGTAGATAGACAAAGAAGCCAGTAGCCTCAGGGAGAGTACCCATCTTTCTCCTGCTCTGAGGCTGCCCAAAGGTGGCAGATAAAACCAGCAAGAGGCAGGCAAGAGGGCAAAAAAGGAACATTCTCTGTTGCAAAAACAGTGGAGGTCTAGGAAGTCTGGTTTCTCTAAAGTGCTTTTCCTGTATTGTGTACATTCCAGGGTAAAGTATCATTTATGGAAGTGTTAGACGCAGAAGATGTCATGAAGTTGGGCAGGAGGACATTATATCACAAAATTAGGGACTTCTCATTGACAACAACCTCTGGAGTCCTTCCCTATTGTCTTTGGAACATCTATGTTGGAGGTTATAGGGAAAGGCTCAGACCTATTCATACCAATAGAGAGGAAGACCGTAACACTCACCAACCACACTCAGTGTAAATATGAGTTATTAGACTCTCTTTAACTCCCTCTCCCTGACCCCACCTTGTGCCCTATTAAGAAATAACTGGTATTTAGGTGATGCTTTTCTAGTTTGCAAAATACTCTTGAAGCATCATCTAATTTGAGCCTCATAGAAATCCTGTTAAGAGTGGAGAGAATATGGTGGATCAAGGGTTGATTTTGAGGTTACAATATCCTCTTCCTGGCAGTGTGACCATAGGCAAGTCAATTAACCTCTCTATACCCGAGATAACTCTCTGAGTCACAGATGAGATGTAATTATGTATATGGAAGTGACTTTTCACTTCAAAAATTCTCTCAAGGATCTGAACCGTCATACACCCCTGCCACCACTACCACCAGTCACAAAATTAACAAAAACTTCATTAAGTGGCTACAACAAATATGATGATGATGATGGTGGTGGTGGTGGTGATTTTAGAGATCAGACACCTGAGCCTTGGAGAAATAAATGATTTGCCCAAGTTCACACAATAACATGTATGGCTGAAATTCAAACCAAAGTCCATTGCCTCCAAATTCTATTCTCCATTCACAGTATCACAACGATCTCTCATACGCTAATGTACTTAACCCTCAGCCCACGTCAAATGCAAATATTTAATCTCATTCATTCATTCCCTGTTTCATCATCTGCACTTATCTATACTCCCTTATGGTCTCCCTCAAACGAGCATGGATGTATCTTTTCTTAGACTCTAAGCCCTTAGATATCAGGACAGTGACTCCAAGTTGCTCTTCTCTTCATCTCCAGACTCTCTAAGAAGCCTAATGAGCCTTGTCCCTATCTGTCAAGAGCCAACCCCTTCTTCAAGGTCCAGTTTGATACAACTTTCTCCCTTATACTGTATCTAGAAGTAGAAGTACTGCTTTGCTGGTCTTTCTTAACAGCACATACTTCTTTTTTTTTTTTTCTTTCCTTCTTTATTTTTAGTTTTCAACATTCACTTCCATAAATATCTGAGTTCTAAATTTTCTCTCCCTCCCTTCCCTCCCCCTCCCCAAGATGACATACATATACATTTATATTAAACATATTTTCATATTACTTATGTTGTAAAGGAGAATTAGAACAAATGGGAGAAGATAGAAGAAACAACAACAACCAAAAAGAGAGCAAATAGTATGCTTCAATCTGCATTCAGACTCCATAGTTATTTGTCTTGTTGTGGATAGCTTTTTCCTTCATGAATCTTTTGGAGTTGTCTTAGATCCTTATATTGCTGAGAAGAGTTAAGTCATTGCACAGTGTTGCTGTTACTGTGTACAATGTTCTCCTGGTTCTGCTCACTTCCCTCAGCATCAGTTCATGTAAGTCTTTCCAGGCTTTTTTTTTTTTAATTTCACTTTTAACATTCATTTTCACAGAATTTTTGGGCTCCAAATTTTCTCCCCCCTTGTCCCCTCCCCCCACCCCAAAACACCGAGCATTCCAATTGCCCCCATCACCACTCTGCTCTCTCCTCCATCATTCCTCTCTGCCCTTGTCTCCGTCCTCTCCTCTGTCCTGTTGGGCCAAATAACTTTCTATACCCCTTTACCTGTATTTCTTATTTCCTAGTGGCAAGAACAGTACTTGACAGTTATTCCTAAAACTTTGAGTTGCAACTTCTTTTCCTCCCTCCCCCCCCTCCCCCTCCCTTTGGAAGGCAAACAATTCAATATCGGCCAAATCTGTGTAGTTTTGCAAATGACTTCCATAATAGTCGTGTTATATAAGACTAACTATATTTCCCTCCATCCTATCCTGCTTCCAATTACTTCTATTCTCTCTTTTGATCCTGTCCCTCCCTGTGAGTGTCGACCTCAAATTGTACCCTCCTCCCCATGCCCTCCCTTCCATCATCCCCCCCACCCTGTTTATCCCATTGTCCCCCACCTTCCTTCCTTTAGTGGAATGTGATGAGAGTAAGCTTCATGTTTTTCTCTCACCTCCCCTCTTTTTCCCCAAACTTAAAAAAAATCTTTTGCTTGCTTCTTTTATGAGAGATAATTTGCCCCATTCCATTTCTCCCTTTCTCCTCCCATATATTTCTCTCTCACTGCTTGATTTCCTCTTTTTTTAAGATATGATCCCATCCTATTCAATTCACTCTGCGCACTCTGTCTCTATGAGTGTGTGTGTGTGCATGTGTGTGTGTGTGTAATCCCACCAAGTACCCAGACACTGAATAGTTTCAAGAGTTACTAATATTGTCTTTCCATGTAGGGATGTAAACAGTTCAACTTTTATAAGTCCCTTATGACTTCTCTTTACTGTTTACCTTTTCATGCTTCTCTTCATTCTTGTGTTTGAAAGTCAAATTTTCTTTTCAGCTCTGGTCTTTTCATCAAGAATGCTTGAAAGTCCTCTATTTCATTGAAAGATAAGTTTTTTCCCTGAAGTATTATACTCAGTTTTGCTGGGTAGGTGATTCTTGGTTTTAGTCCTAATTCCTTTGACTTCTGGAATATCCTATTCCATGCCCTTCAATCCCTTAATGTAGAAGCTGCTAGATCTTGTGTTATCCTGATTGTATTTCCACAGTACTTGAATTGTTTCTTTCTAGCTGCTTGTAATATTTTCTCCTTGACCTGGGAATTCTGGAATTTGGCCACAATATTCCTAGGAGTTTCTCTTTTTGGATCTTTTTTAGGTGGTGATCGGTGGATTCTTTCAATATTTATTTTGCCTTCTGGTTCTAGAATATCAGGGCAGTTTTCCTTGATAATTTCATGAAAGATGATGTCTAGGCTCTTTTCTTGATCATGGCTTTCAGGTAGGCCCATAATTTTTAAATTGTCTCTCCTGGATCTATTTTCCAGGTCAGTTGTTTTTCCAATGAGATATTTCACATTATCTTCCATTTTTTCATTCTTTTGGTTTTGTTTTGTGATTTCTTGTTTTCTCATAAAGTCATTAGCCTCCATCTGTTCCATTCTAATTTTGAAATAACTATTTTCTTCAGTGAGCTTTTGAATCTCCTTTTCCATTTGGCTAATTCTGCTTTTGAAAGCATTCTTCTCCTCCTTGGCTTCTTGAACCTCCTTTGCCAATTGAGTTAGCCTATTTTTCAGGGTGTTATTTTCTTCCGCATTTTTTTGGGTCTCCTTTAGCAGGGTGCTGACTTGTTGTTCATACTTTGCTTGCAAGTCTTTTATTGCTCTTCCCAGTTTTTCCTCCACCTCTCTATCATGATTTTGAAAATTGTTTGGGCTCTTTAAGACCTTTTCCCAGAACTGATCCCATTGAGTAGGCTGGGATGTAGAAGCACTGACTTCCGTGTCTTCCCCTGATGGTGAGCACCGCTCTTCCTCATCAGAAGGGAGGGGAGGAGAAACCTGCTCACCAAGAAACTAACCCTCAATAGTCTTGCTTTTTTTCCCTTTTCTGGGCATTTTCCCAGCCAGTGTCTTGAGCTCTGAATATTCTCCTCACACCCACTTCACCTCCGGATCCTCCCAGCCTGCGCTTGGGGTCTGAGAATCAAATGCTGCTTCCCAGCCTCAGTACTTTGGGCGGGGGTGGGGCTGCTATTCAGTGTGAGATTAAGTTCAAGTGCTCAGGTGGGGGCAGGGCCGCCTCATGGGCTCAGTTCCCTCAGGGGGTTTATGCAGAGACCTTCAACAATGGATCTGGGCTCCTGCCTGCTTGGGGAGCCCCGGTCTGCTCCCACCTCCGCGGTTGCCTTCTGAGGGGGCCTGAGTATGGGGGCACCCCACTCCCCTCTCAACCCACCAAAGAGACCTTCTCACCAACCTCGGTCACCTGTGGGTGGAGGGACCCACGTGGCCACTGGAGATCCCGTCCCTGAAGTCCGCTCGGATCTGTTCCTCTTGTTGCCGGGGCCGGTGCAGGGCTGGGCTGGGCTCCGCGTCCACAGCACGACGGACCTTTTGCAAGAGGTTTGCAGGTCCCTCTGGAACAGAAATCTTATCCGCTCCACTATTATGTGGCTTCTCCTGCTCCCAAATTTATTGGCGGCTCTTTCCTACGGATATTTCATGGGCTGTGGGTTCGGAGCTAGCATATTTGTGTGTTTCTACTCCGCCATGTTGGCTCCGCCCCCTCACGTACTTCTTTATAGCTATTTGTGTATATGCCATATCTCCCTAGCTGAAGGGAAGGGATCATTTTGTTTATCTTTGTAGCCTCTACCACCTGTGGTTCAGTGCATTGCACACAGTAGGTACTTGTTAAATATTTTCTAAAATCAACAATGGTGATGCCTATGACCTCTAAATACAAATACTTATATTTAACACAGAAGTAAGAACCTAACAGTCACACAGTGTCAACCCCAGGGTTCATATAGCCCAAGGGGATCCAACCTAGCATATATATGCACCCAGGAGATATAAGAAGCTTCTCAAGGCTGTATGGAGAACATATTTAGTAAATAACTATACTTTTCTACTGAAATTACATGACCTCTTTGTTTTACTTTTTATATGCATCTGTCAAGAATTGATCACCTTTCCTACTGAATAGGGGCCATGGGGAGATTTACATAAAAGTCTAGAGGTACAAGGACTGAAAAAGTTTGGGAAACCACTGATCTTATCCTGTTAGTCCATTTCTGACAGGGAAACCTACTGAGGAATGGCCCAACTATCCTCACTGATGTGTTCCTCAAAGGTAGAAATATCCCCAAACAGGATCAGAGAAGTGGAAGATGATTGCTCCTCCAAGTGCAAATTCACCTGTGCAGCAAGAGACAATGGCGGGAATCAACTCAACAAGTATTCATGGGGTTCCTATTCCCAGCAAGCAGTCCTATTAAGGATACCTAGAAGGAAGGGGGTAAAAAGAATGCTCTTCCCTTATTTTTTTAATATGTTAGGGGTTCCTGAGAAAAAGAAATGTAGCCTTATTTTTCTCATTGCCTTCTCCAGTTCAGCCCCTATAATTATGATTCTTTACTGTGGTAGAGATGTCCTCAATGCCTCATACAGCCCTCAGTCACCCCCAGAAGCCTTCTTGCAACCTGCTGTCAAAAACCACACAAAAGACTTGCTCCCATCACAATGGGAATAAGAAGCGTCAATCATGTGAGCTTGGTCCCAGAAGGCACCTACAGATCCAAGAGACTCCTTTCTCCTTGTACCATAGAAGTGGGGTTTTGAGAAAGGGTCACTCATCAAAAGAGAACAGATAAGAATATATGGAAAAGTTTAATATTAGAATGAGCTATGGGACAATAGTCATGCTAATTTACTGATAGCAGTACTGTGAATTGGTCCAATCATGGGAAACAATTTGGAATTACTTCAAGAAAAACTATTGGGTCAATGCCCCTAAGGCATTAATAACAGAAATAAAATATTCATGATCACATTATTTGTTATGTAAAAAGATCCATGGGTGATGAAGGACTGCATGTGCTACAGTAATAACAAAAAGTTAGAAACAAAATATGAGCTCAATAATTGGGAAATCATCAAACTGTGGTATGTAAATGTAATGGAATATTACTGAACCTTAAAGAATGAAGAATTCATGAGAAATAAGGTAAGACACTTGCATGAAGTAATGTTGAGTGAGAAAGCAGAATCTAAACGAAAAAATACAAAGTGACTGCAATAATGAAAATGAAAACAATTACCAAAAAGGAACAAAACTCAGGTCAAAGACAACAGAAAATATCAACTTCAGGTTATTAAAGTTAAAAGCACACATCCTATCTGTTAACAAGTAGTAAATGACAAAAAAAAAAAATAATAAGATTCCCTGTCACTCAAGTCCCTTGATTTTGCTAAAACCAACAAAGCCATTGATTTTGGAGTCTGGACTTTGCAGGATGTTACTTAGGGGTTTGTGGGGTAGTGCCTGTTGTGTGGAAACAAACTATATCCATAAATATAAACATATAAAAAGGGGGATGAGCAGATCCAGTCTTTCATTGAATTGGTAGCAAATAAATGCCTACTAAGGAAAAGACACTGGCAATAAGATGAATGATACAGAAGCATAAAATCTGCCAAACCATAATTGAGCAGAAATTTCCTTGTAACATAAGATTATTTTTTTCAGATCAAGAAAGGAACAATACAGGACAGTAGAAAGATCTCTGGATTTGGTACCAGAAGACCTTGGTTCAAATCCAAGCTTGGTAAATGAAAGACCTTGGCTAATCAATTCAGTTTCTTCATCTATAAAATGAGAGATTTGGGCTAGAAGAACCGTAAGGTGTTCTCTAGGTCTAAATGTATGATCTTCTGACCTAGTCCAGTCAGCGGTAAATTATCAGAGTTAAAGGAAACATCCTATCTCTTTTACAAGGGGAAAACGAGGTACATTATTACTCAGCCATGGTATCAATTGGTTTTGTTGAACTGTTTCAACTGGGATGTTCAACTGGGAACTGTTTTTGCTGGGATGAGGGTGTTTGGGGTAACCATCTGTAAATCTTTGCTGAGCTCGCTTAATTCCTTCTGGTGAATATGTCCAATTTATCATTTCTCTAGCTGCTTGCATATTATCTCCCTCATTAGACTGGGAGTTCCTGGAGAACAGGGACTGTCTTTTGCCTTTCTTTGTATGAATAAATGTGAGTTGACTGATGACTGAATACACTTCTTAGGACTTGAGTTTCCTCATTTACATTAAACTAGACAATCATTAAGTTTGGTTCCTGTTTTCAAATTCTAGGGTTCTATGATCTAGGTTTCTTAAGCTGGTGTGGAAAAATAATTAATTTTAATTTAAAAAAAAGATAATATGGTCAAGAAACTAAAAGGCACTTGGCTAGGAGGGAAGAGATCAGATTAATAAGGTTCCATCCCTGAAAAGCCATAAGATCTCAGGCAAATCTCTACCCTTCTGAGCTTTCAGCTTCCCTATCTGTCAAATGAAGGCTTTATTGGAGAACCTACAGCCTTGAGGCTACACATGGCCTTCAAGGTCCTTGGGTGCAACCTTTTGACTGTGTCCAAGTTTTATAGAACAAGTACTTTTATCAAGGGGAGTTGTTCTGTGAAGTTTGGATTTAGTCAAAGGGCCGCACTTGAGGACTGAGAGGGCCACATGTGGCCTCAAGGCTACAGTCTACCTGCCCCTGCACTAGATACTCTCTGAGGTCCCTCATGGTTGTCAAATGCTATGATTCTATAATTCTAAGTGACCGATGAAGAGGGTAAGGGCGTTCAGTCTTCAAACTCAGAGATAATGACAAAAGCTACTTCTCAACACCCCCAGGTTCCTGACCTTTAAATTCAGTCACAAAGACCTCTTTGCTTTCTCCCCTTCCACCTCATCAGGTTGCTCTGAGCAGACTTTATAGTTCAACTGGTCCTTTCTGTAGGAAGAGAAAGAAGTCAAGGTTGTCTGTTTAAAAGGGGAGAAAGGCGCAGGAAGGAAGCTTATAAATCAAAGTTCCCCACAGTTTCTTGGATCCTTGCACCAGTACCTCAATTCAATTTGTGTCTGAGCCCCTAGAGCCAAGTGGACAGGCCTGAGACAAGTCATGTGGTTGAAATAGCTCCAGCTGGGAATTAGGCGATCTGAGATTGACTGCTGACTAGCTGTTATGTCTTGGTCGAATCACTAGCTATGTGAAACTGAGCAAGATACTTAACTTCTCTGGCCATGTTTCCTCATACATCAAATGAGGCAAATGTCTAGGATCTCTTCCAATTCTAAATCTATGATTTCTATGCCTCTGTTTCCTCATCCATAAAAAGGGGTCAAGACCTCTCTTCCCTACCTCACAGCATGAATGTGAAATGAGACTGCAGGTTGATTGCAGAATGAATAAAAGTGTGGCAGGTGAAGGTAATGGAATCTGTGCTGCTAAAATATGATGACTATAAAGAATTCAGAAAAACATGGGAAAAACTCATATAAATGGATGCAAAGTAAAGAAATCAGAACAAGGAAAACAAGATACACAATGACTTCAATTAAATATAAATGGGGAAAGAAAACAGCAAAAAAAACCCCAAAACCTGAAAGCTTCATTATCATAATGAATAAGTTTAGTCCAAGAGAAAAACTAAAAAATGCACCTTCCTTCATTGCAGAGGGGTGGGAGTGAAATATCACACATGCTGTCAGTTACAGTTGGTGTGCTGCTCAGTTCTGCTAAACTGCTTGTTTTCACTTTCTTTTAAAAACTTTGTTATGAGGGAAGGCTCACTGGGGAAGGGAAAGGGAAGGGATGTATTTGGAAATAAATGGGATATAAAAAGGAAAGGCATCAATTTTTAAAACATTTTAAAAAAAGAAATGAGATGAAAGACTATAAATTGCTCCAGAAATATAGGACATCATTTTATTAGCAAAAATCTCAAGGGCAATTCACAGAACCACAGCAGCAGTCAGCTTTCCAATCATGATTCTGGATGACCCTTTATTCTAGATATTTGCTCCTCTTAGGGAGGTAAAGTGGACCCTTCTCATGAGAATGATCCTGTGAGAAACATTTCATTTGGTCATTCAGAAATATTTAAACATCTACTTGTTCCAGGCACCGTAGTTCATGCAAGGCACTGGATAGAAAAGACAACCAAAGTGCATAGGAATTGTGACTTGCCTGATGTCACACAGCTAGTGACACAGTTCCCAGTCAGTGACAGACCTGATACTAGGACCTGGGTCTCCTCCTTGACTCACTCCTGACCTAGTGGTTTTTCCAGTGGACCACATCATCTACATCATCACTTGGACTTGAACAAGTCACCTACTGAGATCGTGCCCACAGCTGGACTACCTTGGACAGGAAGCCAGGGAGAAAAACTTCCCAGAGTCTCATAAGTAAGTCAAGGGTCTCCAGGGCCATGGTGAAGGCTCTCCAGTGAACAATGCAAAAGACAATAAGAGGATATGACCCAAGTTGAATGCTATTAGTAGTTGGTATTGACACTTTAAGGTTTGCAAACTACTTTGCCTACATACATATATATGTATATGTGTGTATTAAATCTCCTTGGATCCTCACAATAACTTGTAAAGTAGGCGCCATTATTACCCCCATTTTACAGAAGAAGAAACTGAGGCTTTGAGAGGTCTAGGGACTTCCACAGGGTCATATAGTAAGTATTGGAGGGTGAATTTGAAGCCAAATCTTCCTGAATCTAAATCCAGTCCTCTGATCATTGTGCCATCTATATGCTTTCCAAATAGTGGAAAGAATTGATTGTCTTTCTATGATGCTCAGCTCAGTAAGCACCATCTCAGGGAATGGTCTTAGAGCTCCACACCAGTTTCTAGCTGACCTTATTTTTACAACTGCTTCCTTTTCTTTGTATAGAAATGCTCTGTCTTCTCTCCTCCCTACCTACTGCATAGTATTTTGACAAAATTTCTACACCACAGAACTATATCTACTCATACCAAGAACCATATTCTACAAGGATGACATGGCCATGGGAAAGGCTCCATAATGATGCTCAGCTCATGTTGAGTAGAATGGTTGAATAGTTGATGGATGGAGCCAGCAAGAATGTAAGTGGGGATTGTGTCCCATTCCCTAAACCCTCCCCCAAGATCTAGGATCACAGAATCCTAGATCTAGAAAAGGTGCCAAAGATCATCTAGTCCACTCTTCACCCAATTTTACAAATGAGTAAATTGAGGCCCAGAGAGATCATGTGACTTGAATAGGATTACATAGATAGCAAATGGTTGGGCTGGGATTCAAAATCAGACGCTGACTCCAAGTATAGCATTGTTTCCACTGCTTCATGATGCCTTCTTGTCAAGTGCTAGGCATATTGTAGGCTCTCACCTGAATTTTAAAGATAGTGTAGAAGGTAGTTATTTTTGTAACCACTGCTCCTGGGAAACTGGATGCAGCTCTACAACTAGCTATCTAAGTGACTGTAACATCTATGGGCCTCAGCTTCTTCATCTGTAAAATCAGGCAGCTGGACCAGTTAATCTCTCAGGTCACTTCCACATATAAAATTCCATTATTCTAAGACAAGTATAACATGACAGATGGAGGGTTAGCCTTGGATTCAGAAAATTCTGGTTTCAGGTCATGCCTCTGACAGACTCACAAAACTCACTAAACCTCTCCATGACCCCAAGCAACTTTCTGAGACTATAAGCTACAGATGAGTTGGTGATCTACATCAGTGGAGGGAGTTCCCATACTGGGATGTGACCACTAACAAAAACATAAATCCAGAACAAAATAAAAATTCTATGAATAAGATGAAAAGACCCTTAGTTTGGTGGCTTAGGGGATGAAGGTCTCCAGCTCCCACCATTGTTTCCAGGACAAAGCAATGGAGGCTCTTGACAAGATTCTAAGTCAATTGTGCATGGGAGCTCAGGACAGAGACTGGGTTTCACAGAACTTTACCCCTCAGGGCCAACTCTTCAAACTTGGTGATGCTCCAAGGCAAGGAAAGAGAGGGTGAGATAGGGAAAATGTCACTTTTCATTTCTCCCAGTTTGCTAGAGAAGGAACAGGACTCCACTTTCCAAAAGACCTTTCAAGTGGTTGCATTAAAAATGTTTTCCTTCACAGTGACTTTGCCAGCTCCCACTGAAGTCTCCCCACAGACCACAGGGTCTGAAAGGACCCAGAGATCCCCCATCTGCTCTGAAATGGCAAGAACTGCCAACTTCAGACCAATTAGCATTTGCATTATCATGGAGGAGAGAGATTTATAGCCCAGGCCCCCTGATGAGCTATCTTTGGGAGAGATGAAGTTCAGACCTCTGTCGACTCAGATTTGTCTGCTTGGGAAGTTACTGGAAGAGAAGACTGGACATTAATTTCAATTACAGTAGGCTGCAAGCCCATTCATAAATATTGCCTTCGACACATTTCCCCTTTGCTGCTCGAGTCTGACCTTCAGTCACCAACACACACACACACACACACACACACACACACACACACACACACACAAACACACTGTGCTAGGAGATGACTCTAGCCTTGGAAAGATCAAAGTGGATGGTCAAGGAAAGTACATTATTTGAGCATGGGGGTGGCAAGGCAAGTAGCCAAATTATTATTAAGGTTCCTAAAGATTTTATCACATAAAATCCATTACTGGTATCATCTCCTTAACATCCTCAGATTAGAAACAGTAAGGCAAAGGGGATAGAGATCAGTTCAGGGAGACCTGAGTTCAAAATCTTCCCCTGACACTTACTCATTGTGGGATCCTGGATAAATCATTTGAGCTCTTCATACTTCAAGCACCTCCTTAAGACGAATCTACTAAGACACAGATTGGTTGCAGCTGCTTGGGTAGGGAGTACCCCACTCTAACAAAATAAAAAATTCTTAATGGACATTATATATCATTTATATTATAAATCATATATGTATTATATATCATATATCATACGATGCTGAATTATATATTGACATCACTGCTTCTGATAAGGTACTAGGTTTTTAATTTATATTTTCAAGTCTTGCTAAAAGAAAGGGTCATGCTCATCCTAGAGACCACTGGGAAACTAGCTTAAGAAATTTAGAAAACTGAGACATCATATACCCCAGAGGTTCTTAACATTTTTTGTGTATCATGGATACCTTTGGAAGTGTTTGTTCATGCCAAATTGAAATGAAATGGAAAGAAATGCTAAATCTCAAAGGTTAGTAAAAATAAGGATGTAGGTTTTTTTTTTTTCCCAACCAAGTTCATAGATGCGCTGAAATTTATCCATGGATTCCTTGGGAGTCTGTGGACACCAGGTTAAGAACCCTCGATCTTGTCCAGGGGTGGAGAACCTGCAGCCTCAATAGCTGAATCTGCTTGAATTCAGCCAAAGGGACACACTTGAGGACAATATGTGGCCTTGAGGCCGCAGGTTCCCCACCTCTGGTCAGGTCCAATTCTATTTTTACAGAAGATGAAACTGACTCCCAGAGACCTTACAGGGACTTGTTCAAGATTACCCAGGAATTAGGTGCCAAAGGTGATATTCAAGCCTTGTTCTCCTAACTTCTAATCTGGAAACCCTTTTCAGTGCTGAAGGGGGAAGTAAATAAAATCATACAAGCAACCATAAAACTACCAATTCTGTAAGCCCCTTGACTATAATTTTAAGTAGAAAATTGAGGTGTTTTGAATGTTGCTGTGAACCCCTGGCAGGCTGATGACATACTGAGACTTACCTCATATTCAAAAAGTCAAGCCAACTCCAACAGAAAACCTAAAAGCATTTGTCAGCATGAAATTCATCCACTATTATTCTACACAATTCTCTGATGGCTAAAATTAATGTGCGTGTGTGTGTGTGTGTGTGTGTGTGTGTGTGTGTGTGTGTGTGCGCACGCGCAATTGCTGGAATGTCACCGAGAGTAAATTCGGATGTGTCAGATGATATGTTTAGCATTGTTTACAAACATTTTTACAAATTGATGTCTAATTTGGAATGCAAACCCCTCCCTGAAGGACAAAATATAAAAATAAGGAAACAGTTACACAGGAACTGATTATGGATTAGACTAATGACATTACTAATTACACTTAAGGTTGAAGATCAGCTGACCTGTTATTTCAAGAGTCCATGTTATGAACTGAATAGGCAAATACATTCCAGTTTCTCACCAAGGATAATATACAAGATTCCCCAAGAAAAGAGGTTTGTTTGCTGAAGGCAAAGCTTAATTCTAAGGCCCAAATTCATTAAATTCCTCAGGGCTGGGTCCTCAGAGTTTTTGCCCAGCCAAGGACGTAGAAGGTCATACTCCTTAAATCCTCAGGGTACCAATCCCCAGGGCTAAATTGTCCAGTAGGTTCACTAGAAGGACATGATTTTTCCAGCCCTTTGACCTTGGGCAAGTCACTTAAGTTCCCTGGGCCTCAGTTTCCTCAACTGTAACTCAATGTTGTTCTGGTAAATGTTTAACAACTGGCTTGGGGGTGGAATGTGTAAATAACACACTTTTTAAATTTAATCTGCATGATTAGACATTTTCTCCATGACTAAGTTTCTTAAGTCTTGACCATCAATAAAACAATAAGTCAAGTCCTGATGTGTAGCATTTGCCAATTTCTGAGCCATAAATGTTCACAATGAAGATTGAACAGTTGCGTACTGAGTCAATACAAGCTGGTTGGACTCGGAGGCCTCTGAAGTCACTTTATTCATTCCTCTTTAGGTTGCATTCCTCATTCTTCTCCAAGACTTTGTCTGCAATGTCCCAGAAACCTTTCCACCCCCAAGATGTTCCCTCCAGCCCTGGCCTTCACACACTGGAGTAGCCCTTAGTCCTGCAGCCCCTCCCTCTAGTTCCTCCTAGATCCTCCATTTTAAAGGGAATGCCCAGGTCCCCTATGTCTTCATTTCTCTCCGGGTTGCACTCCTGACTCTCTTCTTGGACTTTTTCTACCATGCTTTTGTACCTGGGTGCCTTCATCTTCCTCTCCATCTTTCCAGCTTCCTTTTAAATATTGTCTTTCTCAACTGGAATGTAAGTTCCTTAAGAGCAGAGACTGTCTTTATGCTTTTGCTTATATTCCCAAGGCTTAGCACAATGCCCGGAACGTGATAAATACTTCATAAATGATTGCTGATTGACTGCCTGACTTCAAGGTTTTAGACTTAAGATTCCATTTTTCGCTGCCAAATAAAAATTTTCCATTTTATGGTCCAGTGGCTGGTTTACCATAGGTACTCTTGGCAGAGACCATTGATTCTGTGAACCAAGGCTAGAAGGGGCACTTGAACTTCTCACAACACTCAGAAGAGCCAGAGTTAGGAGGATGACAATAGAGAAGTGCAGGGAGGGAGCCCCATTTCCTTCCCCCTCAGGAGACATTTTGGGCAACTTTCCAGAAATGAAGGAGGTTGTATTTGCTGTTCCTTCAGACTAGAGTTCAGTGGTGGGTGGCTGGGAACAAATGGGAAGTCAGCAGGGTCTGGGCACCCAGACACCTGGAGGAATTGTCTTTTTTCCAGTAGTATCCCGCAAAGTCAGAGCAACATTGAGGCTGTTTGTTTTTCTCTCCACATCCCCTGCCCCAACTTTTCCTATGAAAAAAGGCCTTCTGGCTAGTCTGCTTCCCTCATACAAAGTAGTTTTATCTCCTGTACTACATTAAAAGACAGCTCTTTACACATCTTTAAGACTCCATTTCAAACTTGAAGCAGTCACTTCTTGAATGATGATGTAATTTGGAGAAAGATACGGTATCGAGATCCATGCTTTACTACAACCCAGGTATGAGTCCATTTGATTCACTTCAATAATCCAAGAAACATTTTCAAATCACCTACTATGCTCCAGGATACTGTGATCCTGGGGAAACCCAAAACAGTCAAGTATCATGGCCAGAACATAGTGAATATCTAACAAAGGCTTGTTGATGGATTAACTGATGGTTCCGGAGCCTCCCTACAGAAGAAAGAGGGGATAGAGGGAAAACTAGAATGCAAAAGCAAAATTATAAAAATTATAAAATTATAAATTTTATAAATTATTTATTTATATTATATTTATATATATTTATATTATATTATATTTAATTATTTATAAATTATAAATATTATAAATTATAAAAAAGCAAAAGCAGAATTATAGAGCTCAGTGGGAAAAGTCCTGGCTCAGCCATTGGAGAAACTTAGTTCTAACCAACCCTTCAACCAACCTTTATGACCTGTGTGACTTTGGACAGGTCATTTACCTGCCTGATTCTCAGTTTTTCATCTATAAAATGGACTAGATAAACTCTAAAATCTCTCCCAGACCTATATCTATGATCCCATGATCAGTCTCCACTAAACACAAAATAAAATCCCAGTAAACACTACGACCCTACTAGGGCATCTCATAAGATAAAGGATTCCATGTAGCCAATGTCAGTGTTTTTGGGGAGCGGGGAAGGCTGATATGTGCATATCCTACATAGAATACTGCCATTGAGTGCTATGGAATATATTGGCTGGATATATAGAATAGATATACAAATATACGTAAATATATTTAACATGTGTACATATATGTTATGTAACATATATGTGTATACTGTCTACATATGTGTATATGTATGATACATACACATACATGGATACATATATATTTATATTTTAATACCTTATTTCACTATAATCTTATTGCAGTATTTTATTTTATGCTTTCAAAAATATTATTTTTGAACAATAGGCTTCACCAGACTGCCAGGGGATCCATGACACAAAAAAGGATGAGAAACCCTGCTCTGAAGAAAGATTATATACGTACACATAATCACACACACACACACACACACACACACACACACACACACACACAGTCAACCCATGTAATCAACAGAGAAAAATGATTTCTGGTGACTTCTGTGCCTGAGCTGGGTTTGAAGCTTAATGAGGAAAGACTGGCTATCTTTCTGCTGGTCCCTGGAGTCCTCCAGGTCCCACCCACACCACTACCACCCTTCTTTCCAGCCCTGAACAAATGAACACAAAAGTTTATGGGGCTGGAAGGAACTGTCAGCTGGATCATTTCCACCCTGCACATTTGAGTGGTGATAGGTCTTGGAATCATTCTTTAGTGTATCTCCCTCACATTCACCCAGACAGATTTAGGATTTGTCCACAAGCACAATGGCTGAAGCCAGTGCAGCTGCGACTTTTGATTGGAATGGATCCTGGGGATGATTCCAGCTGCAAGTTTTGGGCTAATCCATGTTTTGTTTTGTTTTGTTTTGTTTTAATGGAAGTGGTTGATACCTATCTACAGGCTTTTCTCCAGCATGGATCAGCACTGACCAACATTAATGGTCAGAATAGCTTTTGCCTCAACATTCAATTAGAGATGAAATTCTGTCACATTCAAATTCAACATTTATTAAGCACCTACTCTTGGCTAGGCACTCTGTCAGGAGCTATGGAAATGAAGAAAATGAAATTGTCCCTGTCCTCATAAACTCTATTTGAGATGTGAGGTAGGGGAGAGACACAAAATTAATGTAGGTTACTAAATACAGATTATATACAAAGGAATATAAGGAGGGAAGGAGATATGGGGTAGGAGGAGGGAAAGGGAGAGAGGATGCACTAATTACTAGGGAAATCTGTAAGGATTTCATTTAGGAGGTGGCATCCAAGCTATACTTTGAAGGGAGTTCAGGAGTTTAGAGGCAGAGCTAAAGTGGGAATGTCCATTCTATATATTCTGAGTTGGTTGAATCTATACCTTCTCCCTTCCTCCTTGTTTCAGCCTCTTAGTACTTTTTGCTAACTGGTCTCTTCCCCCTCCAATCCAAACTCCACACTGCTGCCAGATGAGACTTCTGAAAGCACATCTCTTATCACCTTATTTCTCAAGATCTTTCAACAGTTCCCCATTCAATGACCTGCTGAATAAAGTTCCAATCCCTGAGCATGACTTAGCAGAAATGATTGAATGATGGGACCCAAAGAGTACTGTTTGACAAATGGGTCAATCTCAACTTGGAAGACATCTAGCAAAATCTGTATTGGACCCTGTGCTTTTCAACACTTTATAAATAATTTGGATAAAATTAGAGAAAATATGCCCACGAAATCTGAAGATGGCCCAAAGTTAGGAGGTATAGCTAACAGCACCATTGATAATTCAGGGTCAGGATCCAAAAAGATTTTGACAGGTTAGAACAATAGGCTGAATCTAATAAGATGATAAGAGAGAAAAATGTCAAATCCTACACTTATGTTAAAAAAAAAATTCTACTTCATAAGTACAAGATGTAGGAGGACTGGCTATATAGAGATTCATGTGGAAAAGATCTGAGGGTCGGAGATGATAGAAAGCTTAGAATGAGTCAACAGTTTCTCATGGTAGCCAAAAGTGCTATATTAAGAAGCACTGTGTCCAGAACAAGGAAAGAGAGAATTGCACCATACTCCACCCTGGTCAGACCACATCTAGAGTACTGTATTCAGTTCTGGTCACCATATATGCAGAAGGACACTGAATGGTATGAGAATACCCAGAGGATGACAATCAGGAGAGTATGAGGACCAAGTACTGAGGAACAAGGAACATTTAGGCTGAAGGATAGAAGTCCTAAGAGAGCAGGCAAGCTGTCTTCAAGTACTTGGAGGGCTATTATATGGAAGAGGGAGAAGATTTGTTCTGTTTGGTCCCAGAGGGAAGAACAAGAACTAATGAGTCCAAGATTGAAAGAAGAAGACTTGGCTTTAATTTACCAACAATTAGAGCTAATCATAAATAGAATGACTTGGGAGATCATCTGGTCAGTACCTCCCTCAGGGTCTTCAGATGAAGACTGGATGACCTCTTATTGAGGATGCAGAAGGAATTCTTCTATGCTTCAGTGTTTAACTAATAGTGCCTGAGTTCCTTTCTAATGCTACAATTTTATGTTCTGTAACATTTGAGACCCTTCACATCCCTATCCCCAAGCTACATTTTCCTAACTTATCTCTCATTACTCTACTTTGTATAGTCAACACTCATGTCATCTCATCTGACATCAGCTGAAATCTCTATTCTACTCTTTGTCCACCCTTGTTCCTGTCTCATAACTTAAATGTATATGCTGCTTTAAAAAGTCTAAAAAGCATTCGCTTACAACACAACATCACTGGGTGTTATTAAATTTTTACAGAGGAGGGAACTGAGGCTCAGAAAGGTTAAGTGACTTGCCCAAGGTTACATAGTTGGTATGAAAGAGAGCCAGAACTTTAACTCATCTGATTCCAAATTCAATACTTTTCCTATGCCACTGTGCTGCAGTTCTCACTTAAAAATTCTCCCCTTTCCTCCAGGCTGGAAATGATTTTTCCTTTCTTGAGCTCTACATTCCTTTGTCTATAATGCTGTCCTCAACCTTGCATTTTAGTTATTTATATCCAGTCTCAGGCACTAACAAGCTGTGTGACCCTGGGCAAGTTACATAACACTGCCTCAGTTTCCTTATCTGTAAAATGAGCTGGAGAAGGAAACACAAACCACTTCAATATCTTTGCCAAGAAAATCCCAAGTGGGGTCACAAGGAGTGATAAAGCAACAGCAACAACAAACTTACTTGTCTTATCTCCTCTACTAGATGACAAGCTTTTGGGGGGCAAAGACTGTGTCTGATTGGGACTGTAGTCTAAGGACCTGGGTTTGATTCCTGGATTTGCCTGTGCAATCCAGGGCAACTTAACTTCTCTTGGACTCAGTGTCTTAATTTGTAAAATAAAGAGCTTGGACTAGATATCCTCCAAGTTTCCTTCCTGCTCTAAATGTATAAACCTATGATTTATCATCATATCTCTCATGGTGCCTAGCATGGTGGTATTATGCTCATAGTATGTGTGAAGTAAATACACGGGGTCCCAAAAATCTTAGCACAATTTTCAACTTAAATAGATATGAAGCTATTAAGTTTGAATAGCTTAAAACTTTACTAAGACTTTTGAGACCCCATGTATTTGTTGAGTTAAAAATGGCCTAGAACTTTGCTCCAAAGAGGAAGTATGAGAAGGCACCTCTCATCCTTTTTTACCGAAGTAGGATGGAGGACTAGAGGTGGGGAGCAATGCATGCTATTTAAGACTTCATTGATGTGCTGACTAGTTTTGTTGAACTTCCCCCCCCCCTTCCTTTTTATTCCTTGTTATAAGGAACTGCTTTTAGAGTAAGATGATATGATGAGAAATGTAGGTGATGTGAAAACAAAAGATAATTTAGAAAGAAAGGGAGGGAGGCTGAGAGAAAGGGAGGAAGGGAGGAGTTAGGGAAGGAGGAAGGAAGGAAAGAAGGAAGGAAGGCAGGAAGGAAGGAAGGCAGGGAGGAAGGAAGGAAGAGATAGGCATTCTTTACTTGTGCCTTTTTAGATTTTTCACACCTCTTTTTCCCCAACCATGGATGTCCCTGCCTCTAACTTCATCCTCCTCACCCTTTCATCTTAGTTTTCCAAGAAAAAAAATACCTTCTAGATTTGTGATTTCCTAAAGCAAGGAGACCTATACAAGGCAGAAGCAAAGGAATCCCACAAGTTCATGGGTAACAGGCCCCACCCCCACCTCCCACTGAGGTCCTTTCCCTTTCAGGCAAGAGAAAAACTTCAGGCATTTAACTGGAGACACTTCCCAGATGTTGGCCAATTGATTAACTCTGGAGCTGCAGCATAATAGGCGAGTACATGTGGCTGGGGAATTGTAACTTGCAGCTCTTCCACTGCCTGACACTGTTTATTGATTAGAAAAACAGATTGCTGCTCTTGATATCGTAACACAGCATTGTAATTACTGTTGTCTGCATGCAGTATCGGACCTTCAGTCCATTTGGGCAAAATGTAATTCCCATAAGCACAAAAGGAACCCCAGCAAAGGGAAAATGATGATGGCCAAAAACCTAATTGGTCTTTCAGATCCATAGGAGAAATTCTTTTTATAAAGAGAGAAATGGATGCAAGCTTCTTATTCTCTTATCTGATTGGCATACAGCCTCTGAACCAGGTAAGACTAGAGAGGATTCCGCTACAAATTCCTTAAGAATATGGATTCAGGCCGGCTTTATGTGTAGGGAGAATGAGTAGGTAGCTTGATAAAAGACATAGTTTGAGAACATTTGAACCCTTCTCCCTACCCATTCCTATCTTCCCACTAGAGATTTGTTTTTACCTATCAAACAGAGAGGATCAGCATGGCCTAGTGTGCCCTGGACTTTGGTGTCTTTCAGTTCAAGAGGCAACTCATTGACATAGTGGATGGAGTGTTATCCTTGGAGTTGGGAATACATAAGTTAAACTCCTGACTCAGACACTTGATAGCAATGTGACCCTGGGCAAGTCACTGAACTTCTCTTACCCTCAGTTTCTGCATCTGTACAATAAGGCTAACCTGTAGCACCTACTGTTGTGAGGATCCAGTAAGATAATATACATAAAGTATTTTACAAACTTTAAACTGTGCATAAGTGTTAGCTATTATTATTAGTTCTGTGACCCTAGATAAGTCACTTAGCTCTTTTATGCCTCAGTTTTCCCATAAAAAATGAGGGAGAGGTATTCAGTGGCCTCTAAGGTCCTTTTCAGCTCCAAGTCTATGATCTGATCCACAGCCTGCAAATAGTAGGCACTTAATAAATGTTTATTGATTGATTAATCATTCCTTTGGGCAAATGTAATAAAAGCTTCATTAAAAGACAAATATGTTATCCTAGAAGGGTTGACATGTTAAGTTATTATCAGCCATTAACACTTTATTCAGAGCATCACGTGTTAGAGAAAACCAGAAGACAAAAGCCCCGACAATTAGTTTTGCCACTGATTGACTGGATGATCTTAGGCAATTAAATTACTTCCCTTCTCTGGACCTCAGCTTCTTCCAATGTGAAATGAGAGGTTTACCAGAAGGAAGGGGATTTTGTTCCTTTTCCTTACCACAAAATGGCAAGTAGTTGAGGATAAGGGCAGTCAGAGTTAGGGCTGCCAAAAAAAAAATCCCAACCTCAAACCCTGCCTAAAATACTGCATTGCCACATCCCTAAGGTTCTTGAGAGGGGAGGAGAGAGAGAGGGGAAAGGAAAAGAGAGGGAAGGGGAGGAAAAGTCTAAAAAGTTTCATTTGGACCAGAATATGAAGGGGTTCAAGTTAGCTAAGTGGGGTCCTGGAGTCAGGAAGACTCATTTTTGTGGGTTCAAATCTGGCCTCAGACACTTACAAACTTTGTGACCCCGGGCAAGTCACTTAGTTCTATTTGCTTCAGTTTCCTCAACTATAAAATGAGCTAGAGAAGGAAATGGCAAACCATTCTAGTATCTCTCAAGAAAACCCCAAATGGGATCATGAAGAGTTGGAAACAATTGAAGATGACTGAACATGGAAGGCCTCACTTCTTTCTTCTCCATTCCATCTGTTACATCCTAGTCTGAGTCCTTATCACCTTAACCTGCTTTACCTAATTTATTACAATGGTATTTCAGTTGTTTTCCTTATCTCTAGTCTATTCTTAATACCACTGCCACACAAATCTTCCTCAGACATTGTTTTAATCACATCCCTTCACTTGTCAAGAACCCACAGTGACTCCTCTCTATCAAATCTGTATCGAGTTCAAACTTCTTTGATAACCTTTCAAAGGTGTCTTCACTCTGTGCCATACTAACAATTTAAATGCATTTATATTTGTAAACATTTTCCATCTAACATCTAATTTCATTTCACAATAGCCCTGTGAAGTGGACAGAAAAGAGATAAACCTTCATTTGACATATGAGGAAACTAATGATCAGAAAAGCAGTAATTTACATAAGATCACACAGCTAATTTAGTCCCAGAGTCAGGAGCAGGACCCAGGTTTTTTGTCTCCTGTTCTGGCTTCTTGAAAAGCTATTAGATTAAATTTCAGTTGTGACCAAAATTATGGCTCTGAACCCGGGAACTGTTAGAAGAAAATGTCCAGAGGATACCTAGTCCCTGGACCCCCAGTCATTTTCATCAGTTGTTAAGTCCCTATACTTGCTCTTCCAATCCCAGTATACTGCTAATTAAAGAAAATTGTTCCCCCAGTGTAATGTTGCAGCCAGTGGCAAGGAGCTGTCCAGCTCCAGTTTACCTAAGGGAAGCTGAAAAGTGGACCAGCCTGTCCCAGAAATGTGTGCACCCATGAGAATCAGAGAGTTGCCAAATTGGTTCTCCAGGATCAACGCCCTTGATGTTTGAACTTTGGTTCTTGAATAGACCCTGTCTCCTGCTTCAGGCCTCTCAATGCAGCACGTGTCTAGTCCAGATTCCTCATTTTTTATGAGCCCTCCACCCTCACCCCTGCCTCAGCCATCTTTGGCCCCTCTCTAAGGGATGACCTCCAGCTGTAATTGTTTCTAGCTCCCCTGCCCCCCCCCCCCAAATCATAGCCTATACAATGAACAGGAATAGTTCACTCCCCACCTCCTTCCTCATCATTACTATACCCCACCCCCTTGAAATCTGTGAGTGTAAATAGAACAAACACATTAGATGAAATAATGTCAAAAATTAATAGCTTTTTATGACTATCAATATATCATGCTGTGGCACAGCCAAGACCAGCATTGTGTAAAGGGCAAACTTAATAGCGTGTGAAGGAGAAAATGAAACTCAGATCTTAAAATAAATACAAGCAGAAGTCTGGAATTTCTTTTTCAGAAACTGAAACAGGCAGAACTAGCAAGTCCCAGCTTATGAATTACACTGTGAGTCACAGGGGAGGACTCTCCAAACTGTGGTTCCCTAGGCAGTAGAAAGAAGTGTGGACTTGCAGTACTACAAGATCAGAGTTCAAATCCTAAATCAGTTAATTACTTACAATCTACGCGGCTACAGGCAAGTCTCTTAATGCCTCTGATCTTCATTTTCTTCATCAAACAATTGAAAGGGTTAGACTAGATAATGTCAGAGGATGTCTATTATTATAAATGCTCTATAATCCTAAGTACTAATTTCGGGTATCTTTTTGGGTTCTCATTTGGGCTCCTGAACTAAGAGAAGGCATTAAAAGAAGGGAAAGAGAGGGAGACTAGATTAGCCTTGAGGTTTGAGAGTGAACCCAACCAGCTAGTCCAGATGGACCTATACTCAACCCTAAATAATAAGGTAGACAGTGCTGTGTATAACGAGGGCAAAGGAAGAATATAGTTCACAACCCTTTCCCCAGGTCCCTACACAAGTTCTCTAGGGCATAAGGTAAGGGGAAGTCCAATGCCACCTTGTAGCTACCTCTCTGAGACAGTGGTGGCCATTATCTGGATGTTGTACTAAAGATTACCACTTAAGAGGCTCTTACATCCTTAGGGGAAGGTTTCAGCTGAGTACAGGGATTTCTACAGGGATTTGTGACCAGTGGACTTATCCAGGAACTGAGAGCAGGGCAGAACTGGGTCTTTGGGTGCTTGCCTAGCGTTTTCCTTTCCTCTATACACAGCACACCAAGTGACATCACACTGGGCTCCAGATGGTGAGGCAAAAATTTTGGATAGCCTCTCTGGGCAATGGGTGATTTAAAGTCTAGATGCAGTAAAAAGAATAACTCAATGTGACTGGAATTCAGTTGAAACTAACAAATACCAGTTAAAGGAACAGACCTGACAGGAGGATAAAGATTTCCTTTAACCATCTGGATTCACTGAATCCCAGGATCTGACGAATACATATCCATTATCACAGCAGCATTACTGGCAGTGCTGGCTAAGCACTAGCAATGAAAAAGTATGTGAGTGTACACATAGTATATCAGATCTCTTCCAAGACCTAGAAACCCCACGGACGCCCATGATACCTGGCTCAGGGATTGGTGACAGACGCTATCACATAAGTTCAGGAGCCAGTGCCCCTTATAATAACCTAATAAGCCAAATCTGCTTTGGTCCACATCCTTCATGATGCCTTCACTGATAACCCTCTTCCTAAATCTCTCAGGTCACTCCATTTGACCTTTCCTAGGCACCCATCATGTTTTAAATAATTACAGTTTGGGCGATACGTGTTGTAACTATCTTCCTCAGACTTCCACCCTAAGACCATTTGAGGATAAGGGTTGTATCTCATTTCATCTTTGTAACCCCAACATAAGGCCCTGTGCATAGTAGCTGATCCATAAGGATTTATTGAATGAATGAAAATGAAAAGTAAAAAACTTCCCATATCCCAGCTGAGAAAACTCTACTGAGAATGGAAATATGCTGACAGAACTGAAGCCAACTTTGGCTGACAGACAGGCTTTAAATAATAGACCGCTTTTATATAGTGCTTTACAATTTGCAAAATGCTTTCTAAACAACAACCCCTTAAGAAAGACAGTATAAATTTTATTATTTCTATTTTTTGAATAAAACTGAGTCCCAGAAAGATTATCTGCCTATGTTGGCACTACTAGTTTCAGAACTGAGTATTTTTTTCTGTAGGGTTTTTCCACTTGTGTCACACCCTGGTGGAAGGCTATAGTTTTAGGGTTAGTCATGATCTTGAGGGCTTGTCTATAGTTAGGCTATGCCACAAAGATAAATAGCAATGGTAAGGACAAAGTTTCCAGGACCACCTGGAGGCTGCAGGTTTTCCACCCCTGCTCTGGTCTGTGCTTTTCCAGAGTTTCCCATCATTTCCAGTTAATATGGTCTATGTCTTTGTGACTTTGGGGTTTTCTTGGGAAAGATACTGGAATGGTTTGCCATTTCCAGCTCATTTCACAGATGAGGAAACTGAGGCAAACGGGGTTAAGTAACTTGCCCAGGGTCACACAGCTAGTAAGTACATAGGAAGTATGAGATCAGCACACAATCAAGCTTTGTCCCGCTCCAAGACCTACAAAATAAAGCACTCTTGCAGTCTTCCAGTCTCCAAGAGCCCTCAAATCTGCTTAAATCTCTCAAGTATTTTCTCAGTCAGGAGTTCTTCAGTATGAACCACCATTTGCTTGCTACAGAGAGGGAGCACAAAAGATCTATATAATCATGGGAAAAAAACAAAACTGTTCCACGAGACTCTTAGCATTCTCAGGTACCTAGGGCCCCAAACCTGGCAGGAATACAGAACTCATATCCGGGAAGGAAGCTATTTCATTGAATTTTTTTTAAGAAAAGAGAAGAATACATACATTGCATCTAATGATTCAGGCTGTGAAAGACCATATTAATCAGGGGGGGAGGAAGTTGGCACCAGTTGATTAAAATCCAGGGGTTCATTAAAACCTCAGTATTTAATGAAGTACAGAGTTCAGACCGAAAAGAATAGTTATTTAATAAATGAATTCAAGTGAAGAAAGGTCAGCAGGAGTGGATTTTATCTGGGGAATAGGTCTATAAAGGACACATCACAATGTTCTCTGGGCAGCAGGGTAATGAAAAAGCAGGGCCTCAAAACAGAGGAAGAAAAATGCGCTCAGGTCTCCATCAACCTCAGAGGAGGAATGAGGGAGCATACTTGCTATGGGCTTCCTCTATTGATAGTTCAGAAGTACAGGGACTACTGGAAGGAGTATAAATCCCTAAAAAAAAAAATACTCTGTAGCTGTGACTCTCTCTCCAGACATAGGCTTGGTCTTTCATACCTACTACACCTAACAGGAACTCATCAATTAGAGAGAAGTCTTTAAGAAGACAAGATAGCTGTTTTCTGGTATTTGAGCAGCTCTCCTTTGGAAGAGATATTTGGTTTGTCCTATTGGACCACAAAGGACAGAACTAGGAGGTAGGAGAGAAAATTGCAAAAATAAATCTAGGCAGGTAATTGTTACAGTAGATAGAATGCTGAACCTGGAGTTAGAAAGATCTGAGTTCAAATTTGATCTCAGACACTTACTAGTTGTATGACCTTGGGCAAGTCACTTAACTCTGTTTGCCTCAGTTGCCTTACCTGTAAAATGAAGATAATAATAGCACCTAAACTCCCCACCCCCCAGGGTTGTTGTGAAGATCAAATGAGATAATATTTATAAAACATTTAGCAGAGTGCCTGGCTATATAAATGCTAGATATTATTATTAGGGGCAGGTAGGCTGCACAGTAGGTAGAGCATGGGGCTTGAAATCAGAATGACTCATTTCCATGAGTTCCATACTGGCCTCAGACACTTAGTAACTATGTAATTCTGAGCAAATTACAACCCTGTTTGCCTTAGACCTTCATCTGTAAAAATGAGCTAGAGAAGGAAATGGCAAACCACTCCAGTATCTTTGCCAAGAAAACCCTAAAATGGAGTCAAGAAGAGTCAGACAGGTCTGAACAACAACAATATTAGTAGTGGTAGTTGTAGTAATAATATGGAAATGAAGTTTCTGATGATGTGTTGTTGTTCAGTTGTGTCCAACTCTTTGTGACTTTGGGGTTTTCTTGGGAAAGATACTGGAATGGTTTGCCATTTCCAGCTCATTTCACAGATGAGGAAACTGAGGCAAACGGGGTTAAGTAACTTGCCCAGGGTCACACAGCTAGTAAGTACATAGGAAGTATGAGATCAGATTTTAACTCAGGTCTTCCTGACTCCAGGTCCAGTGCTCCATCCACTGAACCACCTAACTGCCCTTCTACTGATGAGTTATCCAAAAGCATTATTGGCTCCTTCAGCAGGGAGTAAATTGCCCCTCACTAGAGCTCTTCAAAGACTAGATCACCACTTGTATGAAATATGTAGTAGAAAGAATTTGTTTCCAGGTATTTGTTGGACTAGATAGCTGGCTGCTCAGTTTCTTTCCAACTCTAAAATTCTGTAACTCTGTGAGAGACACAGAACAAGGCATGGTCCTGTGGGCAGGGATGGTGATGCTTTCCCTTATAATCACATGGCTACTCCTACAGCACAAGGAATAGATTAGATGTTCAATAAATACTTATTGGTAAGCTGTAATAACTAGAATGTTTTGTATTGGCTCAAATCTCCCACCTCCATTATGAAGTGCCCCTGATTTCTTCTTGCTCATAGTCTCCTAGAGCTTATGACCTGTACCATTCATTTAAAATACCAAATATTAGTCATTATATGTACATTTAACCACCAGGGGTTGCTGCTGATCACTTGGCTGATACTGTTCTTGTGTAAGCATCAGAAATTGAGATCCCATCCTAACTCCAGGGGGTATACAGTCTACCCAACCCTGAAAAGCACTTGGGAGAAACATCCACCCCTGAGTGGTGCCCCACCTTTTTGTGATTTATGGGCATTTGTTTAATCCAGGGATGTGGTCTGTTTAGATTTATCTAGCTGAAAATTGTTTATCTCCCAATCAATGGGAAAATTCTACCAATATTATCTTTTCTTCCTGATTATATATTTCAATGGAGCCCAATCAATCAATTGATCCACAATTATTTATGTGCCAGGCACTGTGGAAACATCTTCACAAATATAGCTTCTTGACCACATACATTCACTCACACACACACACACACACACACACACACACACACACACACACACACACATATATATATAATAAGACTACAAGCTCCTAGAGGGCAGGAACTTAATCTTATATCTATTTGTATCCTTGGCAGCTACCAAAGTGGTAGAAATAGCATGGTAGTGTGGAATCACAGAATCTAAGAGTTAAAGAGACCTCAGAAGCCAGCTAGCCTAACCCAAACCTGGACGTGGATCCCTTTCTGCAACATGCCCCAATAATTATGCAAGCTTTAGCCTAAAGATGAGCAGCCAGGGATGAGGAAGCCATGACTCCCTTAAGCAGTTTATTCTACATTAGAATAACTCTATTTGTTTGGAAATATTTCCTTACATCAAACCTAAATTTTCCTCTGGGACATATCTACTCATTACTCATATCCTGCCTCCTGAAGCCAAGCAGAACAAGTCAAATTTCTTGTCCATTTAAATATCCCTTTGACTCCTTGAAGGCAGCTATTGCACGAGCCTTAAGACTTCTTTTCACCAGACTAAACAATACCAGTTCCTTCTTATATGGCATGATGTCAAAGCTCTTCACTATCTTGGTTGCCTCCTCCAAGCACCCTTTTTGTTTAACAAAGTCCTTCATACAATGTGATGCCCAGAATTGAACATAAAAGTTCAGATATGGTCTGACCAAAGGAGAATCCTCTGGTCACTTGCATGGTCCTGGACATTCTTTCTCTCTAAGAATGCAACCTAGTGTTCCATGAGCTTGTTTGACTGCCTTGAGCCATAGGATAAGCATCAGTAACTTAGTCTGCCTAAGAATTTTTTAAGGACCCTGTTAGTCCAGAAAATTACCCAGAGTGTCACCTCCATTTTCAAGAGAAGGGATGCCCCCCTGATGGGAAGTACAAAAATATTTCCATGAATCTCACTTTTCTTGCAGGTGTAATAAGTATAAAGCTGACCTGAGAGTCAATTAGCCCCTAGTTCAAGTCTAACCTCTGGCATGTACTAGCTGTGTGACCATGGGAAAGTGGCCTAACCTCTCGATGTCCCAGGAAACTCTTTAAAGACTCTAAATTGCAAAGAAGGTGAAGACCTGCATTGATATAAGGAATCTGCTCATCTAGTTTTCTATACCATTAAAATCATAGATCCAGTTTCTAGTTCTTTTCCCATCTCTCGTTCATCTTCCAATCCGATTTCCTCCAAGTTCCAGTTAATGTGTTTCAGGCACTAAGCACAGGCTTACTGATAGAAGTTAGTGTAGTGACTTCTAGTAACTATTCTCATGTCCCCTTTTATTGGGGAAACTTAGAAGAAAACAGTTACCATGACTTTGGGGCAATTACCATGCACTCTAAGTAATAATCCATTTTAGCAATATATAGAGAACAGAGTGAAATTTACAAGAATACAAGTCATTCCCCAATTGATAAATGTTCAAAGGATATGAATAGGCAGTTTTCAGAGGAAGAAATTAAAGCTATCTATAGTCATATTTAAAAAGGTTCTAAATCACTACTGATTAGAGAGATGCAAATCAAAACAACTCTGAGGTACCACACCATACCTATCAAACTGGCTAACAGGACAAGAAAGGAAAATGATAAATGTTGGAGAAGATAAGGGAGAGAAGAACATTAATTCATTGTTGATGGAGCTGTGAACTGACCCAACCATTCTGGAGAGTAATTTGGAACTATGCCCAAAGGGCTATAAAAAGGTGCATACCCTTTGACCCAGCAATATCATTTTTAGGGCTATATCTTAAAGAGATCATAAAAATGGGAAAAGGCCCCACATGTACAAAAATACTTACAGCAGCTCTTTTTCTGGTGGCCAAGAACTGGAAATTGAAGGGATGCCCATCAGTTGGGGAATGGCTGAACAAATTATGGTATGTGAATGTAAGGGAATACTATTGTGCTATAAGAAATGATGGATGTGTGCCTGTCCTTCACTGTCGAAGAAGACCATGCCATCAGAGAAATAATGACATGACTTGCATTTAACTTTGTTTTGAATGATGGAGGGCTGTGCAGGTCACCAGTCTCACTTCTCCTCCAGAGCCATCTGAATTCAGTGACCAGATATTCATCAGGATGACTGAAGATAACCCAGGATGAGGCAATTGGGGTTAAGTGACTTGCTCAAGGTCACACAGCTAGTGAGTGTCAAGTGTCTGAGGTGACATTTGAACTCAGGTCCTCCTAGCTCCTACACTGGTGCTCTATCCACCTAGCTACCCTGGTATAAGAAATAATGAACAAGTGAACTTCAGAAAAACCTGGAAATACTTATATGAACTGGTACTGAGTGAAGTAAGCAGAACCAGGAGAACACTGCTCACAGAAACAGCCACAGTGTGCAATGACTGATTTTGATATACTCAGCCCTCCTTAGCAATGCAAGGACCTAAAACAATTCCAAAGGACTCATGATGGAAAATACCATTCACATCCAGAGAAAGAACTATGGAGCTGGAAAGCAGAGTGAAGCAGACTATTTTCTTTTTTGTTTTATTTTGTTTGTGTTTTCTTTCTCATGGTTTTTCTACTTCATTATAATGCTTCTATGCAACATGACTAATATAAAAATGTGTTTAATAGGAATATATGGGCAGAGCCCATATCAGATTGCATGTCATTTTGGGGAGGGAGAGGGAGAAAAGTTAAAACTTATGGAAGTGAAAGTGGAAAACTAAAAATAAATAAATTGGAAAAAAAAGAATCCATTATAGCCATCCTGTGGCACATACTGGTATTCTGAGCAGGGTATAATTAGAAGGATGAAGCAGAACAAAGTGAAAGATTAAATGGGGAGCCAGTAACCCTGCAGATATCTGTAATTCTGTTGAGGGGTAAGGGAGGAACCTTACCTATTCATACATAGCTAGGAATCAAGAAGGAAGAAAATAAATAAATAAACAAATGAACAAATGAATAGTTCTGGAATATCCAAATAGATCTCACTGAGTCCATAAGTTAAAGTTCACTTACTTATTTCATTCTCACCCTTCTCAAAGTCTGCTTATCTTTACTATGCCCCATGATTTTTCCAAAGTCCAAAGCAGATGAGAGGTAACAAATCAGGCATGAGCAGATATACTGATAATAACAAGTGAAAGCTTGATAGAAAAGGAGAGAGAAAAACTGCTAAAACCAGACACAAGAACTCAAAAACCACAGCAGTCTGAGGGACACATATTAATAATGATAGTTAAAACTCAAATAGTTGCTTAAAAGTATTTTTAAAATATAAAAATGTTGTTTGCAAATTATATATATATGCGTATATATTTTTATAATATATTATCTCATTTGATGTCAGACAGACCCAAATAGTCTTATTTTTCTTGAGAGCTTCCCTGTGTTTCAGACTACTACAAAAATACATGTATGTAACGATGAATTTGAATCACCTTTTCTTTGCTTAAGGAGGTGAGAATCATAGGACCACAGCTCCAGAGCCCAAAGGGACATGAGAGAACATCATATCCAACCCCCTGATTTTACAAATGAAGAAACTGAGACCAGAGTAGCTAAGAGACTTACCTAAAAATCACACAGGAAGTAAGCAAAACATAGGATCTAGAGCTGAAAGGAGTCTCTAAGGCCACCTAGTGCAACTCCCTCATTTTACCGATGAGGAAATTGAGACCCTTGGAATTGAAGTGATTTGCCCAAGATCACACATGTAATAAATGTCAGAGGAAGGAATTGAACCTAAGTTGTCTTCCTGGCCCCAAATTCAGCAGTTCACTGTGCTGTGCAGCCTCTGACAAGAGAGGCTGTCCAGAACAATCCATCTCTTGAGGGTCCCTATTACCTAAAGTATCCTAGGCAATTCTAAAACTACCAAGTACAGATAAGGCATCTACCTGCATAGAGGGAGCTTCCTCACTCAGGAATTCCCTCCATATACCAAAGAAATCCCAGGTCCAATCCTTATCCACAAACCTATGAGAATGATGTCTCTTGCTCCCACCCAGAACCAGAGTTGACTGGAATCAACAGCTCAAAATAATTGAAAAGGGAGCATTGCATTCATTGTTAATTAGATGCTACAGGGAAAAATCCCTGCCCTGCTGAGCAGTGGAGCTGAGAACAGAGAAGCCCAATATTCATCATTCATCCACATTACAAGTGGTTAATTAAAAAATCTTCATAACAGGAGAGGTTGATGGATGGTTTGCATTAACTATCTATTCTCCAGGAACTGGAGGGAAAAAAACCCCACTATTGTAAGCCCAGGGGACAAAATTTACAGGCTGCCACTTCTGTCCCTCAGGCAAGCATCCAGATGAAAATAGATGGAGCACAGAAAGGAAGAGGCAAAGGTCTGCAGCTGGAGTCACTGTGAAGAACTGAACTCAGGCTTGACAGAACTGGGTTTGGTTTATAGAAAAAAAATAAAATAAAAAATGGAAAAACCCCAGCAACCCTTCTCCCTGAGTGATTGGGGTCACACAAAGCTAAAAAGACATATGTCTGTATAGGAGGTTGCACAGAGGCATTCCAGTCAACAAGAGTCCTGACAGAGTTATTATTCTCTGCACGATAGTGTGGACCCGGGGCACTAAGCTCCCACAGAAAATCCCTGAGAGGACCATGGACAGGTTTAATCAATTACATTACTCATCCAGGCAGAAGCCTTCAAATCTATGGGTTCTCTAGCGGGGGAAAACACCACCAAGGCTGCAAATCCAAGGCTGTCCTCAATGGTATGGAGCTAGAAGTCAGGTAACCTGGGATGTTCGTCCTCAATGTGCAACCCTGGAAAAATCTAGACACTTTTGTGGGCCTGAGTCTTCATGTCTATGAAATGAGAAGATTAGGCTAAATTATCTCTGCTTTCTCACCCAGCTCTAAAATTCCATGATTCTATATTCTGACTTACTGTGGGACTGGGCTTGTCCTGGATTGTTCAAAGGAGCTCTCTGAATGACCATCAGCTCTTCCATGCAATGTTTCATTCAATAGGTACTTCTCCCAATGTAGCTACTGTCTAGCATCTTTCCCATCCAATACATTAGAGGGTACAACAAAGCTCAAAACAAAGAAAGAAATTTGGACCTGCTCCTTCCAGGGTGAAGAGAGTACATGAATGAAACTTGAGTCTAGAAAGATGAAAAGCAAAGGTCATATGACTGATAACTAATTACTTTCCCAGAGTCATTTGTCTTGTTATTGTTGCTTTGTTCATCCTTCATTCTTGAAGAGGACCATGAAATCAGGGAGATGATGACATGACTTGCAGCTGACTTTCATTTGAGTGAAGGAGGGCTGTGCAAGGTCACCAGCCTCACTTTCTCCTCCTGAGCCATCTGGGTCCAGTGGCCAGATATTCATCAGGACTGGAGACACCCATTCAGTGAACAAGTCTCTTTAAAGTGTCAAAGGCACAACCAGAATTCTGGGCTTTCTGATTCCAGGTCCAATGAGCTAATCACCACAGCACCTAGTTCCTTCTTCTAAATTCTGAAGGAAGTGAAGGGAAACACAGATTTGTCCAAAAGAGAAACAAATATCTGAACTCTTAGGCACCCCTTGAGAAAAATTCTTCAGTTTTGGTACAAATAGAAGGGAGATCTAAATCACGTTCCTAAGAGGTGGTAACAAGATGAATATACCCAACCTGCCCCAAACCCTCTTTATGGATATTTGTCATAGGGGGCAGTTGTATTTTATACTGATTTTTTATAATATGGATTTCAATTCCTCCATAGAGCAAGCTGGGAGGTGGGATGGATATTAATGACACTCTCTCAGTGCCAGAGATGTTACATGGATACAAACTACTGTAGGAAGCAAAGGTAGGGTCATTACTAGTTTTCAGTGGGTAGGATTTAGCACCTGGCTGCACAATCTCTCTGAATCATCATCCCAGGTTCCTAAGCTGTGGTACCCCTCTCCTCGTGGTCTTATAGCCAACATTTTTAAAGGTACCAGCCAGACTCTCTGTAGTTAATGGACTGCCCAACTGTACTTGACCTCTGAGTCACACTTACACCCTTCCCCATCATGTGTATTTTTTTTCAGTTTCCATATTAGTGGTGTTATCTATAGACTAACAATGGATGTTTATCAATAAACTCAAGTTTATAGTATATTTAAGATATCTTTTCCTGCACTCAGAGCTGAGGATTTAGAAATGAGGGGAGGAGAGGTGGGAAAAACTATCTCCCCAATCCTATACCTGCTGGACAGTAGGGTCTGCTTTAGCCCAACCTTTCTCCTCAGTTTATTCCTGGACCAAAAAAAAAAATCCTGGAGGTTTACATATATTCCAGGGGTTTGATTTAACTCAAGAGCACTCTGGTACATGCCTAGGCCATTTAATTCCTTAGCATCCAGCACATCAAGTACAAGATCACACAATGAGAGAAGCAAAGGTTTAGAAGGGGTCTCAGGGTTGATCTAGTCCAACCAGTACCTGACTAAGAATCTGCTGTACACTATTCCTTCTAAGTGTACATCCAGACTTTACTTGAACACCTCCAGTGAGGGGAAACCCACTGCTACCTAAGGGAGCTTTGTTTGCTTTTGGCCAGCTCTACTTGTTAGAAAATTGTTCTTACAAACACTCACATCTAGCTTTCCCCAGCTCCTATACATGGCTCCTGAGTTATGCCCTCTGGGTGAGCTAGGCAAGTTTCCACAAGGACTGCCTTTCTTTGCTATCTCCAGGGCTCAGCATAGTGCCTGGTACTATGTTTAATAAATGCTTACTGACTTGACTCAACAGCACTATGTTACAAACTTCATGATTGACTGAATCTGGTTTCCCAAATGTTACAGAGAGTAATTCATACACATATGAAAAGATAACTAAGTAATATTACATGCTAACTCCCATTCTGATGCCTCATCAGTCATCCAATCAATCAGTCAACAGGATTTATGAAGGGATGCCCATCCATTGGGGAAAGGCTGAAAAAATGTGGTACGGGGATATAATGGAATATTATCGTGCCATAAATAAATAATGAAAGCAATGGTTTTAGAGAGCCCAATGAAGACATGTCTGAACTGAGAAAGGGTAAAGTGAGGAGAACCAGAAGAAGCATTCTACATTACCAATAACATTATAAAGACATAATTTTGAAAGACTTAAGCGTGCTAATCTAGAAAAACAAACAGCAACTATGATACTAGAGGACCAGACCTTCCTACCTCTCAAGCTGATTATTAAACTTTGAGTGTGAGTGCTTTACACCTCAGAAATTAACAAATGCTACAAGTCAGAGATTGAGTTATTGTGCTGATTATCTAGACTGAAGAAAGTGATGGGGAAATGTTAATAATGCAAATTAAACTTGAAAAGTGTCATGCATATATTTTTTCTGAGGATCAGTTGTTTTGTTTGCCTATGTATATTTATTGTAAGAGTTTTTTTCTTTTTTCCAAAGGCAGGGGAGGCCAGAAGAAGAGAAAATACATTGCAACTAAGCGAAAAAAATTATTTTAAAAGCATTTATTAAGCACCTAATACATGCCAAGCACTGTGCTGAGAGATGGAGATACAGAGAAAAATGTTTACTGGTCCGTGACCTCAAGGAGCTTATATTCTATCCAGAAAAAAATAACATGTAAATGATTCAAAGGCTATACCTATATAGCCTAAATTCTGGTGGATTCTACTATGCCAGAAAGACTGAGTGCAGGACTTGATGATGACCCATATGTGGCTATATTTGGAGAGAATCATCCTCAGAAACTTGGTCATCAAGTATTGAACTGGGGGCAAGAGGATAGAAACTCATAAAAACTGTCTCGCTTCTTCCTGCTCTTTGCAGAGATGGGAGATAAGGAGTTTGGGATGCTGCATACATCAGACTTTTCCCTTATGTTAGTTTTTCTAAACTTCCTTCCTGCAAGTGGTTAGACAGGGATTGAGTTCTGGGTCTGGAGTCAGGAAGACCTGAGTTCAAATCCAGCCTAGCTGTATGAACCTAGGCAATTTACTTAACTTTATTTCAGTTTCCTTAAGTGTAAAATGGCGGTAATAATAACACCTTCTCACAGGGTTGTTATGAAGATTAAATGAGATAATATTTGCAAAGCGCACTTACCACAGGCACTATCCAAAAGTCTATTCCTTTCCCTTCTCTTTTTTTTTTAAACTTTTATTATAATAGATGGTTGTCTACGAGTAAGTGGAGGGAGAAATACAGTGGAAAATATATCCATAAAAATTATTTTTTTAAATTATGCTTCTACTAAGTTATGTCAGGGGTAGGTTTTTTGTTTCCCTATATTGATGAATTTCATCAAAGTGGAAGCTCTTTCCTCAAAATCACAACCTGTCTGAAGTTATGTGGATGGTCTTAGAGGGTGGCCAAAAGACTCATCTGCCTGAGGCCAGTCTAGGGATGAGCCTCCTATGTTAGTTCAACCAGTCCTAGGGGCAGCAGAGCTGATCTATCACCCAGCCTGGTCTTCCAGCTTGAACTCGGCTGGCAGAGCCCAGTGAGGCATAAGCACTAGGCTGTTTTGGAGGGCAAAGGGAGGCACACCCTCACAGATGAAAATATGGGTCTTATAAATATTGCCACAGGGCCAGGTGAGGTGCATGAATACACAACTGCAGAAGTACTAGAGGAAGAGATGGCTTCCAGCTTTGGGATCAAAGGAAAGGTCAGAGAGGTACAGTTTGAGCCAGGTTTCCACGAGTATGGTTTTCACAGGCAGAAAGGAGACAAAGGACATCAGGTGAGAAACATGAATAGTTCAGCAAGTTTAGAAATATTTATGAAAATAGGTCTACGATGACTTGTTAAAAAGATCACAGCTGGAAGGGATGTCAGAGATCATCTAAGCCAGTGTCTGCATTATACAGATAAGAAAACTGAGGCCCAGAGAAGAGAGGGTAACTTACCCATGACTCCAAGAATAGTAATAACAATACTAGCACTTATATTGTGGTTTACAAATATTATCTCATTTTATCCTCATAACGAGTCTTGGAGGTAGGTGCTATTATTATCCTCATCTTACAGATGAGGAAACTGAGGCAAACAGGGCTAAGTGACTTGCCCAGTGTCACACAGCTAGTAAATGTCTAAGACAGGATTTGAATTCAGGTCTTCCACACTCCAAACCCAGCACTCTATCCACTATACCACCTGGCAGCCTCTATTAACAGAACTGGGATTTGAACCCAGGTTCTCTTAACTGGAAATTAAGCCTTCTTTATGATCACAATATTGTAGGGCCATCCATCCAATACTAGAAGGGACTTCCACTAAGCCCAACTCCTTCATTTTATAAAGAATCTCAGGCCCAAGGAGGTCATCATTTGCCTAAATTTCTATAGGTAATATTTGAACCCATATCTTTAACTCTAAATGCATCGTCCTTTGGAGCTAGAGATGACCTCAGAATCACATCCAATCCCTTCATTTAACAGATGAGGAAACTGAAGCTTAGATTGGTAAGTGACTTGCCCAATGTCACAGAGATAGTAAGTAAAGGAGATGAGATTTGAACTCAGGTCTAGTCATTTTAGAGTCATTGCTTTTCCCATATACCAATTTGCTTTCTACTGCCACAGTCCTAATCTCTGAGGGCAAAGTTCTTCCAGGTGACTCTCCAACCACCCCTTGGAACCCCTGGTATAAACAGAATCCTGAGCCTCATGGTGCGTTGTACTATTGCCAGTACTCTTCTATGAGGAGTGTTATCAGCAACCTAGCTGGATGGACTTTGTTTCCAATATCCTTCAGGGGAGTGCTTGAGGTCATCTCTCATTCTATACCATAGTGCCCGGAAATGTTCTGGTAGATTAATGTGAGCTACATTGTAAAGTTTCCAAGATTGCTCCCTGTTGATTGCATTGATGCTTTCAAAATTACAGTTTCCTTTCTTGCCACACAATATCATAGTACTTCTCTGAGCCCTTAAAAATCAATATTAATGAGAATGTATATATTTTTCCCAGTTGAATTATAAGGTAACCTCTTCCCCCATCCCTCCTACTTCTAAGTCACACTGCACCCAAGTGGTGCTTTTTTCGAGAGGCCTCCTGAGAAAATCACAAAGCACATTTAAATACATAAAATGCCCCCTGAACATGTTTCTATGTTCTTCATCTGCCTGCCCTAAAGAGAGGTCATTGCTCTAGGGAGGCAGCTGGTCTCTTCTGCAACTGGAATATCTACTTGACAGATTTGGGGCATGGAAAGGGCAGGGGAAAATTGGACACTTGAACATAGATAGTCATCATATTTTAGCCACCTCCTTGGAGGCAGCAGAGAAGCACTTGCCACAGACTAATAGATTTACAGTATGAAGGTTGAAACGCTCTGTTCTTGGCCTTCCTCTGCCAGTGGAATGAGGATGGAGTTTGAGAAATAAGTGTCTGGCATTAGAAGGGCAATGGAATGTATAAGCAGCCAATTTTCTTTGGGAGGAGGGGTAGAGGATGATGTAACCCACAAGACTGACCTTCATACCAATATTCAATGTCACTTCTTTTGGAAATGGCTGGCAGAGGAACCAGTGGTCAAGGGTTATGTTCTGAGCCTTAAGAGGACTCGTGACTAACAAGTACAGATGGAAAGAAAATGTGGCTACAACCAGGAACCAAGAGTTAGTCTGATCCAATCATGCTCAAGACCAGAAGACCTGGTATGAGATACAGAAGTCAGAATAGTCCAGCTTGAGCAAAGAGACATGCCCAAATCTAAAAACAACAATAAAAATCAGAACCAGCCAACAAATCAAGCAAATACACATTTACTAACATTTACTGAGTACCTACTATGTGCCAGGTGCTGTGTTACCTCCTAAGGCTATGAAGTAAAGAAAAAGCCAGTCCCTACACTCAAGGAGCTTAAAGTCTAATGGGGGAAGGGTGTGGGGGGGGGGCGGAGAGACAATACGAAAACAACCATATGAACAAGATATAGAAAGGAGCCCTGAGTGGAAAATGATCTTGTAAATATAAATTACCTGCAGATCATAGTACTGTATGGGGCTGGCAGAGCTTAACTAGTCCATCTCTTTCTCTTTAGGTGGGAATATTAATGAATCACTGGAGAAGGAAATGACCAAACACACCAATATTTTTGCCTCATGGACATTAGGGTTCATGGTGTCATGAAGAGCTGGACATGACTGAACACCAAACAAATACTGAACAATGACCTCTTCCTATCTCTCCCTTTATACACACACACACACACACACACACACACACACACACACACACACACACACACACACAAGTGTAGGAGAAAGTGAAGGAGGAGGAGGAAGAGAAAGACAACAAAGGAGAAGATGGAAGAGGAGAAAAAGGTAAAAGTAGAGAAGGGGGAGGAAAAAAAGGAACAGAAAAAAAATAGCAGGCAAGAGAAGTTTTTCTCATATTTTTATAGATCTCCAGGGAAAGAGTCTGCACAATCTCTTTGATTCCTTTTGGATTCCAGGGTTTAATGGCATGCCTCTCTCTAAGAGAACATAAAGTCCTAGGCATCTAAGGGGCATCATAGAGAGTGCTGCACTTGGAATCAAGAAGACCAAAGTCCAAATCCTGCCTCAGAAACTAACCAGCTCTGTGATCTTGGGCCTGAGTTTGAATCCTAATTTAGACCATGTGTGTGACACTGGGAAAGTCATTTTACCTCTCCCAACCTCAGTTTCCTCTTCTGCAAAAAAATTGTATTACAGGGTTGTTGTGAGGATCAGTTGAAATAACAGGCAAAAGTACTTTGCAAACCTTACAGCATTATATAAGTGAGCTATTATTACTTCATTAATTATTAAAGGAAAGAAGAAAAAAGCATTGGTTAAATGCCTATTATGTGCCAGGAACTGTGCTATGTGATCTCATTTGGTCTTCATAATAATGTGGAAGGTAGGTGTAATAATTTTTCTCATTTTACAGTTGAGGAAACTGAGGAAGAGGCTCAGTGACTTGCCAAGAATCATACAGCTAACAAATGTCTAAGGTCAGATTTGATCTCAGGTCAACAGGCTCTATCCATTATTCCACCTAGATACTTCTAAGTTCTTATTATGTACAAGACACTCTATCAAATACCTTATGGGATATAAAAATAAGATGTGGTCCCTGTCTTCAAACAATTTACAGTCCAGCACAGTACAAAGGGAGTTAGGTAGGTTAATAAAGAAGGGGAGGTTTGGGAGGACAAGTCAAAATGGGAGAGGAAAAAAAAGTGCTAGGGTACAACTGTCCCTACAAGTACTCTTACAAAGATCTAAGAAGATCATCAGACCAAACAGTGATTGCAAAATGACTCATAATGGAAGGGGAGAGGTAACAAGTAAGTATCTATACAAACAAGGAAGGTATAGAACCTCACTGTCATCTGAATTGGACAAAGAAGGGTAGAACCTTTGGAGTAGAAATATATTCAACTTAAGGAAACAGGAAGAAACATGGAGAGAGGAAAGGAGAGAATAAGAGGCAGAGTAGATTTAGGGAGAAATTAGTAATAAGTAACATAAACCCTAAGTTCAGATGATGGAGATTATGAAGGGGGTTTCAAAGGAAATTAGGAAGATTAAGAACCTATGGCTGGGTTCTGGGAAGAAAAGAGAAGAAGCGAAGGAGGGTAGAAAATGATTACATTAGGCAAAGAGCATTGGTACTGGTTCATTCCTGGTTTATAACCCTATTATTCTTTGAAAAGAAAGAGTCAGGAGCAAAGAAAGGAAAAAAATTATAGTAGAATAAAACAGAGAGAAATACATAATTATGATAACTCTGAATATGAAAGGAATCAACTCACCCACAAAAGGGAAGAGGATGGCAGAATAGATTAGAAAGTAACAATATGTTGTTTACGTGAAACATACTTGAAACATAAAGATTCACACAGAATTAAAATAAGGGGTTCAAGTAAAATCTATTATACTCCAGCTGAACTCAAAAAAGAAGGGGCAACATACATGACCTCAGATAAGGCAGCAACAAAAACAGACCTGACTAAAAAAGAGATAAACAGGGAAACTACATTTTGCTGAAAGGTACCATAAAAATTAATATCAATACTTCATATACATGTACTCAGTGGTATAGCATTGAAATGCTGGTGATTCCAGTAATACAAGTGAAAGTTTTTACGTTGGCTTTATGTTTATATCCATGGAAGCCTGTCATTCATTAACTTTGTAGGTTTGACTGTGACTTTCATTATGCATTATAGTATGAAGCAGAAAGGAACTAACCAGGTGACCCATCTCCTTGTCCATTCAGAGAACCATAGAATGCTAGAGCTCAGAGGGATCTTGCAAACTGTGTAGTCCTAGCCCCCCATTCTATAAAGGAGAACCATGAAAGAGGAGAAATGACTCATCTAAGGTCATAGAACTAAAGATTGAAAGGATCAGTGCTAGAACCTGTTTTCTGATTCCCAATGCAGAACCCTGTGATCATTAATAAATCAGATCAAACTGAATAAAGCAGTTGGGGGGAACTCTAAATAGTCCTTTTTTGAAACAACTACTCATCCTCGAATAGTTGGTATATGAAGAAGATTCAACTTCATTGGGACTTTAATCTTATGAGGGAAATGCCTTTTCTGGTAACTCAGTCTAGTGATGATATATTCCATTCCCAAGATGTCTCTGCAGTGCAAAGAGTGCAAAGCAGCAGGTGTTAGGAGCTGAGTTGGCATGAAATAGATTTCAGGCCTCTGTTCTCTGGAAGATACTTTTCCTCTTCATTGTTCACCCATGTTGCAATCCTACCGAGCTCCAGATGGAAACAACAAGTGGTTCATGGGTGACATAACCCAAAGCCTGATATTGGGCCAGCAAGCAGAAACAGGGACAGGATGACATCGAGTGGAAGAGCTCCAGGATTTACTTGCACAACAACAACACTAGATACTGTTCTGGGAGTGGATTTTTTTTGTTGTTTGTTTTGGGAAAAAGTTAAGAGAAATGAAGGCAAACAGAGCCAGAGTTTTCCAAAGTCACAAAGAAGAGACAAATGAGGGTCCATTTTACTCATAAACCTAGAGGCTATTCCTTTTACAGACTTAAAATCTTCAGGCAATGAGTACCCATAGCTAAATTCAGATTACTTCGAGATGAAGTCAGCAACTCTGACCCCATCCGCTGTCAGAAAGCATCTGGCCCACAAGTCGGGCAAAGGCCAGCAGCATCCAGATCTCAGGAAAAAATAACTGGTAAAAGAAAAACAGATTTGCTGGCATGTATCCTACTGGAGATACTTCTTCAAGATGATACATGGAGAAAGAAAGCAGCCGTACAGGACAATGGCTCCCTGCAACACCGAAGAGTAACCCAAAGTCAAGCAATACATGTTCTCCATAAAAATAGAAGGGAGCTGGGGCCAGAAGAAGGGCAAGAAGGAGCCGGGATAAAGCAAGGGCACAGTGAGTGCCACAGTAGATGAAACCAAATGTGTCAACAGGAGTCAGGGAATTCCAACACTGACAAACAGCCAAGGTATGTGGTAAGTGGTTAAACTTGTCTCTGAAACATGATGGTGCCAGTTTCACTTCCATGAAATACATGCAGGCATCCCTCCCTGGCTATCACACCCTAAGCATCACCTTCTATTAGAATGTGAACTCCTTGAGGCAAAGAGTGTGTTTACTTTTGTATCCCTAGCACTTAGCATGGTGCTTGGCATCAAATAAGTATTTAATAAATGCTCTTTCATTCATTAATTCATTTATTCTCATCTACAGTTCTGTAGTGCTTTGAACTTGACCTTCTTGAGAAGTCTTTTTTGATCCCAGTAAATTCCTCTAAATAAATACTTCCTATTTGGTTTGTCTGTTTTCTATGTGCATATATATGTAAATATTCTCTCCTCCAGCAGAACATAAGTTCTCTCAGGGCAGGGACTGTTTCATGTTTTCTTTGTTTTATATTTTCCCAGCACCTCACCCCAGTGCATGACACACAGTAGGTACTTAATACTTATTGACTGAATGACCCCCTTGGTCTGAGATTAAAGGAAAGTTATTTCCTCTCATGGCTCAAATCCTGGGTTTCTTTTTCCATTCTGTTGCACTACATGACTGTGGCTTAGAGTAAGTGTAAATAGCAATTGTTTCTGTTCTGGCTAGAAACTCTGAGGGTCTTCCCCTTTCTGATTGATCCTTTCATGAAGGCAAAATAGAACATTTTTTAACCTCAATTCTTACCTAGCCTTTAATTACCAAATGGGCATTGCCTAAGATCTGGGAAAGACCTTAGTTTAAAAAGGCCAAGGTCTCCCATTGCATCCAGGGTCATCACCAGTCGTCCTGATTCATATCTTGCCACTGGAATCCAATGACTTTGGAAGCTGATAACTTTGCACAGCTCTGCCTTAAATTTAATTCACTTGCAAGTCAAGACATCACCTTCCTAATGTCATTGGTTCTCTTTGAGTACTAAGGATGAACAGCAAAGTGACTAATCTGGAGAAGACTGTATTTTCTCTAAACAATTAAAATCCAGCCACTTGGCATACAAAAGAAGTTAGGTCAAAACTTCAAACCCGCATGAAATCTTAGACACAAATGGAAACTCAAGGTAGGAAGAGGGCAGGCCCAAGGGTTTGTCTCCTTTCGGCAATCTTGTCTGAAAAGCCTTCAGAATCACGTCCTCTCCAAGCTAGAAGGAAAACGAACCTATAACTGAGCAGTGAATCACTTCTACGACAACCTTGACAAGTGATCCCTCAGCCTCCAATGAAGGGGATCCCACAGTTTCCAAAGATAGCCCATTTTGCCAGCTCTAATTGTGGGGAAGTTTTCCTCCCATCAAACTTTAATCAGCCCTTCAACTTCTACCCAAGATTCCTAGTTCTGTCTTCTAGAGATAAGTGAAACAAACCTGATCCTGCTAACACTTGAAAACCCTTCAAATACTTGAAGACAGCTCTCAAATCACCCTGAAGACTTCTCTGTTTCAGGTTGAACATCCCCACTTCCTTCAATGATCCTTATATGGAAGGTCTCCATCTCCTTACCACCCCAGGTGCCCTCCAGTATGACAATGGCCTACTTCAAAATGAAACACCCCAAATTGACCACATTAATCCATATGTAGTCTGACCAGAACAGGGTACACCAAGACCTGAGTTCAAATCCAGGTTCAGACACTGTGTAACCTTGAGCAAATCATTTCACCTCAGTTTCCCTATCTGGAAAATGAGGATAATAATAGCACACGATTTACAGAGTTGTTTTGAGGATCAAATGAGATAATATTAGCACAGTGCCTGGTACATAGTAGGTGCTACATAAAGAGCTAATATTATCGTTACAAATACACACCAATGGTTTGCTTATGAAAACAACCTTGCTTACCCATTCCAGCAGACTGCTATCTTTCATTGCCATAATCAGGAAGCTGCTGGCACTGGATAGACATTTCTATCTTCTGTCCTCACCATCTTCTAGTTTTCTAGGCCAGCAAGTTGTTAAATTAGAGCCAGCTTGTGACAGTTTAGATTATATACTCTTATTCACCAGTAAACAGGCTGAGCAATCCCCCTACCCCTACCCCACCCCACAGCTACCACCAATCATCCTTGCCTGCCCAGCACAGCTGTCAAGGGTGAAGAAAACTCGTTTAGCTAATGCCCAGCTCTCAGGCTGATATCACCACAGAAAAGGGAGGTACCTGTCAGACCCCAAACTTCCCCAGAATCTTTCCTGGCCCTTCTTCTTACAGAAAACTCAATTGTCTTTCTAAAGCATCCTTCCACTCTCCCAAGGAAGCGGGGAAATGGCTCCAATTTTCCCTTCACAGACACAAGCAACTATTATGTTATTGAGCTCCTGTTAGAGACCTCTATCCCTTACTCTGTTACCCAGGCCTACCTTTGACTGGAAATATCAATACTAGAGAAATCCTCTGACTTTGTTCTCCTTGAATCATAAAGTGACCCTAAATCCTCCTAGAATCTGGGGCCACTAGGCAGATTTTAAAGATCACTTGCTTAAATCCCTCAATTTAAAGAAGATAAAAGCAGAGACACAGAAGGGAATTGATTTGCTTAAGATCATATAACTAGCTAGTGGCTGAACCAGGACTGGAACCCAGATCTCATGACTACCAGTTTATTACCATGATATACCCTGTGCTATGTGACTCACTGTTAGGCTTTGCTAATGTTTCTATTGATAGATTCTTGCCAAACAGAGAGTAAGAGGTCTGGTGAAGAGGGATGTGGGAGGAGAGATTTCCCTAAGTCTATTTCTTCATGATAACTTCTTTTCCCCCTTAAATTTTAATTGAGAGGAAGAGTTGTAGTGAAGATTTGGAGGACAGGGGCACCTTTATTCTTGGGCAAGGTTTTAGCATAGATTTCTTGGACTTTGCTAAAACAATGGAAGAATTACTTGGCACCAGACTCACAACTAGGGTAGATTTCCATCAGAGTAATGCCCCTCCCCTACACCAGGAAAATTGGAGATTTACAACCCAGTACATCCACTGAATGTACATTCAGACAGCACTTGATTGTCATACCCACATGAAATCTCCACTCATGTTAAAGGGAAAACCATTTCTACACAATCAGAAGTGATCTGGACCTGTGTACCAGGCTCCTGAAATTTAGAGGGCACCAACAGGACAGCCCCAAGGTATACTACTTCCTCATAGGTGTTCACGTCCCTGACCCTACAAATCCATAGTATCAGTCTCTCTGTGCCCTATGGTCTACCTGCTCTGCATCGGTGGCTACATACACCCCAAGTGAAGGTCCCCATTCCCAGTTGTCCTTGCCCTATCCCAAACATGTCCCAGGAACAGATAAACAGATATTCCCTAGTTATGACTGTTTACCAGACTAAGAAGTACGATAAGACCAGTGCTTGGAAAAGCTACTGCCATGACTGTAGGCTGCTCCGGGGGGTCCACTTCTCCTCAGAGCAGGGAGGTTAGTCTGGGGGAAAGAGAACAGGTCTTGGCTCCTCTGATGTCTTTGAGTTAGTGAGTTAGCTTCCCAATTGTGTGGAGTTTCCCTGTGGTCTTGCCTGGAATCCTGGCGGAGAGAAGCCTTCCTTTCCACTAATCTAAGCCAGCTGGGCTGCTGAAAGCTGGGTCACTGCATTAGTCAGTGCAAAGCTCAGCACCAGCTGGGAGGTGCTGCTGCCTGCATGTCCATTCTGGCTAAAACTCAGCTGGCTGTCAGTCACCAGGCCTAAATGAAACCCAGGCAAGAGTGAAGATGTTGGCTTTGGAGATTGCAGCTGGTTGGGTTAGTGATTCGTGGCCCCAGTAGATTCATTACCTCTAATGCTTGCCCTTTGTGCTTCTCTGATACCGCATGAGTTGAACTGCTTGTGGGGTGTGGGGTGGGTTGGGGTGCAGGGTAGTAGAGAGCTCAAGCTGGCATCCCTGAAGAACAAAAGGGTATAACACTTCATTCCTCTGGTTTCCCAAGGACTAGAGCACATATGTATGTAAAGAAATTAAGACCAAATGAAAATGATTTCTATTAATGAACAATAGAAACTTAACCTATCTTCCCACCCTTAATCTCCTACTTTTTGTCATTTGCTCTTGTCCAGTCATTTTCAATTGTGTCTGACTCTCTGGGGTTTTCTTGGATAAGATACTGGAGAGGTTTGCCATTTCCCTCTCTAGCTCATTTTATAGATGAGGAAACTGAGGTAAACAGGGTTAAGTAACAACCCCAGGTCAGACAGCTTGTCTGAGGTCGGATGAATTTTCCTCACTCTAAGTCCAGAACTCTATCCACTGCTCCACTCAGCTGCCCCCCACTCTTCTACTACTCAAGTCAAATAAACAAGTATTTATTAAATACTAACCATATATCAAACACCGTGCTAAGCACTGGGGATACAAAGAAAGGCAAAAACCATAATCCCTTCTCTCAGAAACTCACATTCTCATGGTGGAGACAACATGCAAACAACTGTGTATATACAGGATATATATAAGATAAATCCCAGCCAAACTTTACCTTCTGACCTTCCTTAAACAAAGTTCACACTTCCACACCTCCATGCCTTTGCTATTCTCTATGTTTAGAAATCATTGAAGGCATGCCCTTCTTCCTCCATCCTCGCTGGTTGAACTAATACCTGTCCTTTAAGACCCATGTAAGATGCTAACTCCTTTCATGCAACCTTTTAAAAAAATGTTTCACTTAATATTAAACATCAATACAACCACTTAAACTTGTTCGCTAAACATTTACAAATTAATTACTCCAAATACAACATAACATTTTTCTTTTTTCTTGTATCTATTACAGTCCAGCCCCTCCCCTGCCAGTTGTAATTCTCCATTATAACAAATATGTATAATCAGCAACCTTTACTAAAGGCATCATCCCTCCCCCATCATGTGATTTCTCCCCATTCTGAACTCCCAGACCATTTTGCTTGGCTCCTGCAATGTACTTTATCAAATCATGCTTTGTTTTATAATCACATATTCATTTGTTTAACTCCTTATTGTAAGCTGCCGAAAGGTAAGGACTTGATCTTGTTCAGTGTCTAACACATTTCAGGCCTTTAATAAATATTCTATGAATTAAAATCACTTAAAAAAAGCATACGTTGCAATCATTTCTAAGCAATGTCCTGGAATGAATAATTAATTTTTGTTACTCAAAGTGATACAGCACAATAATTTGCCATTATCGGATCTCTCGGTGATACTTCACACAGCACATGAATCACTCAAAGATTAAGTCACTCTAATATTTGAAGGGATCAGGGTTACCCTGGCATTTAATTCTAGGGCCCACCTACTTCAGGCAAAAGCAATCTTATCTACTCTTTTCTTCACTGATAGGATTCAGGAAGAATCATGGTCACACATATCACAGGCAGTAAAAAGACCAGCATACTTAGTCATCACTAAGCATTTACTAAGTGCTTGCTATGTGCCAGATACAATGGCAAACCATAGTCTTTCTTTCAGACATGCATACAACATGTAAACCAACCAAATTAAAAAGGGTAAGAAATTTGAAAAGCATTTCATGTCAATTACACACATTTTTTGAAAAAGGTGAAAATCACACACAATATAATCATAGATAATGTGACACTTGAAGTTGAACTGGACACAAATCTCTAACTTTAAGGGGTGAGGCTTGAAATCCCCAAATGGGACTTCTAGGAAGGTGGTAGAGTAAACAGTCATAAGAGAATGTTAATACCCTTCTCGAAAATAGTTGTAGAAAATATTTCAAAACTACTAGAAATCCTCAAAGAAAAATTTTTTAAAACAGAAATTTACATGACAACTTTCTTATATATTTAAAAGGAATAGCAAGTTGCATATAATAAATTTGCAGTTTCATGTACAACCATCTTTTTTTATTATACTATGTTATGGAAATGCTAATTTTATTCCATTAATTAAAAATAAAATAAAATTTTTAAGAATTTTTAAAAATCATTCAAAAGGAATGAGCATACCAAAGAAGAGCTCTGCAACAATAATGTACATGTGTGTGTAGAAACAGAGAGAGAGAGACAGTGACAGAGATAGACGGTGAGAGACAAACAGAAAGAGACAAGATGGATAAATAGATAGATACATAGCATAGGAGAAGCAAAAGCACTAGAAAAAAATGTATTGAAACAATTCTGAGCTAGGATTTTCCAAAAGACAAAATAAAATGGGTAATAAACACATTGATTATCATAAATTATAATCACATAAGAGGAAAAATAATGAGATTGTTTTGTCATCTTTCTTGAATTCAGAATCCCAAGGTTCAGTACAAGAAGGGAGCAACCTCCCTTATGTGTTACTCATGTGTCACTTTGCCAGGGGGAGAAACTTGAGATTCACCAGGTCCCTAGTTATAGCTCTTATATCAGGAAGAAGGGTGGAAAGTCTTCTCCTGAGGCAAGGTCCCAGCTCTTGCTTACAACATTCCCTAAGCAATAGCTTGGAAAGTAAGGAGTAGCAGCTGAGACCATTAGTTCCAGCCATGAATGACTGCTGATAAAACTAAAGTAGAAAACCTACATAACTGGGAGCAGAGTACCACAAGACAGAACTCAGTACAAGACAGGAACCATAAGACAATGTAATGCAAGAAAAGAGCAAATTAAAAATCTCCAATTAAACACCAAAATCAAAGGAGAGATTCATAAAATTGAAGGCTAAAGCAAAACAAAACAAGATTTTTAACTAAACAAATAAAACCAGGGGCTGGTTTTATGAAAAAAAAATAAACAAACCATTGGTTAATTTGATTTTTTTTAAAAGAAGAAAACCAAATTTCCAGTATGAAAAAATGAAAAGAATGAATGTGAATGAACCACTAATAAAAATGAAATTAGAGCAATCATTGTTATTTTTTTGCAATTATGCACCAATAAAACTGCCAATCTATGTGAAATAGATGAATATTTACAAAAAATATAAGTTGCCCAGATAACAAAAGAGGAAGTAGAATACTTAAATAACCCTATCTTAGAAAAAAAGTCATACATGAGCTCCCTTAGAAAAAGCCTCCAGGACAAAATAGATATTGAATTCTCCCAAACATTTAAGGAACAATTAATCCCAAAACTATATAAACTATTTGAAAAAATAGGTAAAGAAGGATTCCCACCAAATTCCTTTTATGGTACAAACCAGTGAGAGCAAAACCAGAGAACAAAAACTACAGGCCAATTTCCTTAATGAATATCAATGTAAAAATTTTAAATAAAATGCTAGCAAGGAGATTACAGCAATTTATTACAAAGATTATACACTATGACCAGGTGGAATTTTTACCATGAATGCAGGGCTGGCTCAATATTAGGAAAACAATAAGCTTAATTAACCATATCAATATAAAAACAAAAAAACATATGATTATCTCAATAGATTCATAACAAGCTTTTGACAAAAATATAATACCCTTCCTATTAAACACTGGAAAGCATAGGAATAAATAGATCCTTTCTTAAAATGATAAGTACTATATATCTAGAAGCAACTGCAAGCATTATTTGTATCAGGAATAAATTTGAAACTCTCTTAATAAAAATAGGAATGAAGCAAAGATGTCCATTATTGCTATATCACCACTGATTAGAGAAATGCAGATTTATACTGAAATACCACCTCACACCAACAGATTGGCTAACATGACAGAAAAGGAAAATGACAAATGCTAAAGAGGATGTGGAACACTTGGGACAATAATGGACTGTTGGTGAACCTATGGACTAGTCCAACCACTGTAGAGAACAATTCAGAACTATATCCAAAGGGCTATAAAACTGTTCATTGTAAATTGAACCCAGCAATACTGCCACTAGTATGCCAAAGAGATCAAAGAAAAGGGAAAAGGACCTATCTGTACAAAAATATTTATAGCAGCTCTTTTTGTGACGGCAAAGAATTTGAAATCAAAGGAATGTTCATTAATTGTGGAATGGCTAAACAAGTTGTGGTATATGATTGTGATGGAATACTGTTTGCTATAAGAAATGATAAGCAGGATGATTTCACAGAAAAAAACTTGGGAAGACTTATATGAACGTACGCAAAGTGAAATGAGCAGAACCAGGATTATATTGTACATAGTAATAGCAATATTGTACAATGATCAATTGTGAATGACATAGCTATTCTAATCAAGACAGTGATCCAAGACAATTCCAAAGGACCCATGATGAAAAATCCAAAGAAAGAACTGAAAAATTCTTAATGAAGACTGAAACATATTTATTTAACTTTATTTTTGTCTTTCTTTTCTTTCTTCTTTTTATATTTGCAGAAATATAGAATATTATGAAAAAGATGTTTAATAGAGAAATATGTTTTACCTGACTTCACATATAATTGTTGTCAAATTGTTTGCCTTCTCAAGGAGGGGGAAGGACAGAATTTGGAACTCAAAATTTTTAAAACAAATGTTAAAAAATTGTACATGTAATCGGTAAATATTTAATGAAATAAAAATATACTAGAATAAAAAGAAAGCAAAAGAAGTATGCTTTACTGAAGATAAAAATTCACAATACTATAAGCATTCAGGTAGGATGGAACTCAGTCACATTCACTGGGGTGGCTGATGAAAAGTGACACCAAAACTGGTAAAGTCAAAGGTAGGTGAGTTTTCATAGGGTTTTTATTTAGATCAAGCAAAACCCGGGGAGAGGGAGTGGGATGTTGTGGGATGGGTGCTGCTTCATACTGAGATGGGGGGAGGGAGGGAGGGAGAGAGAGAGAGAAAGAGAGAGAGAGAGACAAGGGAATCTCTGGAGAATTGGTAGGTTAGTTGATTTTCAAATTCTTAACTGTGAAGAAAAGCAAACTACCATCCTACTCAGAAGATTTGGGCTTCCCAGACTTCTTCTTTGGCAGGGTGGGGAAGCTACTGAGTTCTCAGCTACTAGAGATAAAACACAAAGAATCCTGGGAGGACATAAGAGGCAGTGACTGAAAAGTTGTGATATTTTATACATCGAAATTAATTAAAGTTACCAAGCAAGTTCAGTTAACCAAATAGGTATTTACAAATGTCCATGGAATATGTCAACTAAAACAATGAAGTTGATAAAAATAAAATTTTTCCTGAAGAACAGAATGGTAACCATGGAACTAGGAAAACAACCCAGAAAATTAAGAATTATCAGGCTTTTGAGAAACTGTGAAAAAAAGAATCTAATCACAATATGTCTACAAATCATGTCAGAAAATTTCCCAGACATTGAAAAAATATAGAACATATACAAGTAGATAGAATTGAAAGGACACTAACATGAAAGAACAGCAACTTCAACTCATCCAGACACATTATTGTCAACCTTCAGAGGTTGACCCTAACAAAGACTATACCAAAATATTCTTACAAGTAACCAACAAGTGGACCTGCATGCACATACAATTAGCAATGAAGGCAGCTAGAATAGATCTGCTAAAGGCAGCTTTGATATATCAAAAGAATGAAAACTATAGAATTTGATCACCAAACCAGCCTCCTAGAAAAAGCTAAATATTGTTTACAAAAAATGATGAACATTTAAAAATTAAAATAATGGACCAATTCTCAGAGAAAAGGCCAAAGCTCAGAGCAGCTTATGATGGGTAATACCATCAAGAGCACCCAAGAATGTTAAATGACATACAGCCTGGAAAGAACAAAGGAAAGGCTGTAACAGATCTGGGCCATCAAGCTAAGTGCTTTAATCAATAGATACTTTACAGCTGTGATTAAACTAGTCACTCTTCCAATGCAGTCACTATAGGGGAATAAAAACAACAACCACTATAGCATTGTTTTTCATTAGCTACTGAATACAGTTGGACTTGAGGGAGAAAGGAGGAGGAAGATCCTTTATTGGATAATATAGAAGGTTTTCTCCAAGAGCTCAAGATTTTTCATGCTTCCCTTCCTTAGAGTCAAGATTGCTCACTGGCAGGTTCCCCTGCTTTAGCAAGGAGAAAGAACTGTTAGAAATATGGCAGTTCATTCTAAATCTTGTCATCAAATTCATTTCAATTCAACAAAAATTTATAAAGCCGTACTATGTTCACGAAACTGTGCTAGGCAAGGTATATGCAAAAACAAAAACCATCCCTGTCCTCAAGGATTGCTGTCGAGTAAAACGTACGTTGTCAAATAAGAAAACAGGAATTATATACAAAGTGATTAGTACTACCAAATAGGGTAATTAGCAAATGTCTTATGTAAAAGGCGGTATCTGTACTGTGCTTTAAAGGAAGCAGGATATTCTCAGAGGTGGAAGTGAGAATGTAGTGAATTCCAGACATGGAAAAGTCTGTTTGAAGGTATAGACGGAAAATCAATTGGCATTCCCTGGGAACAGTCAGCAGAACAGTTTGGCTGGAAGACAGTGTATAAAAAGGAGTATTACTATGTGGGAGTACAAAAGTAGTATTATACAAATGTAGGTGGGAGCCAGAGTTTTAAATACCAACCTAAGGATTTGGTATTTATTCTAGAGGCAATGGGGAGCCAACAAAGATTTTTGAGGAACAGAGTAGCATGGTCAGAACAATGTTTTAGGAATATCATTAGGTAGTTGAATAAAGGATGAATTACAGAAGGGAAGTATTAAAAGCAGGGATCCCACTGAAAAGGCAATTATTGCTACAGTACAAGTATGAGATAAGGATGTAAAATAGGATATGGGCTGTATAACTTGAGAAAAGAAAGTGGATACAAGAGGAATTGCTGAGATATAATCAACAAAATATGGCAGCTGGTGGGATGTGGTGGGGTGAGAAAAGGGAAAGAATTAAGGATGACTCTAGGGTTGTAAATGTGGGTAACAGAGAAGGGAACAAAAAAGGGAAGTTTGGCAAAAGGGCTCTAGAAGAGTCACAGAGAACTGCCTTGAGGTTCATTTGAGGTAAGGATGATGAGAATCAGTGAATTGACTGTTCTCAATATCCCTGACAATACCTTGAGAAGAGAGAGACTTGGAGACTTTTTGCAATAGCTTTGATTCATCCGTCTATTAGTCTAATAAACTGTCCCAGGTAAATTGAATCTGAGAACCAGTCATGTATGAAATTGCAGTTGATGATACAGGAGAGGAAACTTCTTCTAATCACACCATTGTCTTTCAAATTCATTGGGAGGATGGGGATGGGGAGGAGGGGAAGGGGGTGCAAGGGGTGGACTAAGAGGGAAGAGGTGTTTCCCTTGGGCTTAAGTCAAGATAGTAACATAAACCTGCTAGTCCACATCACGCTATTGATTGATTATCTTCATTTTATCCTCTGTCTCGTTTGTACATAATTGTTTTCATGTTGTCTCCACCATTAGAATGTGAAGTCCTTAAGAGTAAGGAGCAACTTTTGCTTTTCTTTGTACCTCTAATGCTTAGGACATTGTCTGGCACACACAAGGTGCTTAATTAAAACTTATTGACTGACTGAGCTTTATATAGAGAGAGCTACATCCAAAGAAAAATGGATAATGGGGCCATTCTAGCTGAAGAAAGAATCATATTTCCTGACAAATATTAATCTTTGGGATTCAGGAATAGGAAATCAGAATTAACTAAATCACAAGTTATTCTTTATTTTTCATACCATTTACTTGTATGTTTTTTAATAATAGAGAGTGACCATAATAACAAACAATGGATCATTTTCCTGTGATAGTTATACTAAAAGTTTCAGAAATTTTCCATTTAAAAAGTTATATAATAAAAAAATTTCATTAAAATAACAATGAACAATAAATTCATGGTTTATGATGAACCAATATTTTATGACAATGATTTAAAACATAACTGGCAATAAGCTTACTGATTTCCCTTATCTTTCTTAAACTACTTTGAACATTCTTCATACTCTTTACTCATTATTATGGATCTCTTAAGAAATTTGTTTAATACATAAGAAATAGTGAGTTTAGTAGTATTTACAAAGAACTGTAGCTTACAGTGAATATTTAAACAGTGGAGAAGTCCAGTGTACATTATTGGATGGTATTCAAACAACCTAACATTTAGATCTCCTAGCAAGGTTAACGTTACATAGAATCACATGTCGAAATGGCCAATCTAAGGACTTATTTTGCTTCCAAAATTTATTATTTCCTGGAATACCACTCATGGGATTTTTATAAAGTATACTATGCATATGAATTTATTGATATTCATTTTATTTTTGAGAATGATTCACCATCCACAGCAGGCGGGGCCATGAACACATAACACAGCTACAGTTACAAACCAAACTGACAATTACATTGTGACTATTTCCCTCCTACTTCTTTTCCCTGAAATGCCAACCTTAACCTTCAACTCCAAGAGTCACCATTTTCTGCTCTTTCTTTCAAAATAGCATCAGTGGATTCCTGTGAACCAGTAATGGTTCTATGCTTATTGTTAAACTTAAATTCTTCCAGGAGAATTATTATTCTCTTCCCCAGTTTCTCAACTGATTTTTCTTAGAATTCTGGATTCAGAAAAAACAGAAATTTCCCAAAAAATGCCAGGATGGAATTCTCATGTGGAAATAGTAGGTATACTATAATATAAAGAGGTACTGCTAGTGCCTGATCAAAAGGCACACCTGCCCTATGCAGCAAGGGGGCCCAATGGATACAGCTTTATCCTGAGTCAGAAAAACTCTTACTAGCTGTGTGACCCTGGGCAAGTCACTTAACTTCTGTCTACCTCAGTTTTCATTGTAAAATTTGTAATTTTTGTATTTGTAAAAATTGTAAAATTTCATTGTAAAAACGGTGATAATAATAGCAACTACTTCTCAGGATTATTTTGAGGATCAAATGAGATAACATTTTGTAGTGTGCTCTCCAAACCTTAACTTGCTAGTGAAACTGATGAGGCTGTTGATTTTTTGGCAAGGTCTGTGAAACCAAAAAAGATTTCAAGCATGGGACCAATAATGGTCTACCTCTGTCATCTAAAGACCAACCCAACCTTTCATAGTTCAAAGATGCTCATTTTCAGAAGGTCAACCCAAGAGGACCATCTACTAAGGGTTCAAGAATTGTTCTATATCTCAGTGAATGATGAAAGGACACACCCTGGAAATATCAAAGTACTGAAATAATAAGGGATCAGTCCAATTCTATCACCACCCAGATTTTCTCAGGATACTCATTCATCAGACATTTATTGTTTGTTGGTTTCAGTCATATCTAGCTTTTCATGACCCCATTTGGGATTTTCTTGGCAGAGATGCTAGAAGGGTTCCGCTTTGCTTCTCCAACTCATTTCACAGATTAGGAAACTGAGGCAAACAGGGCTAAGTCACTTGCCCAGGGTTACTATCCACTGTGCCACCTAGCTGCACCATTAAGTGTTCACCACATGCCAAAATAAAAACAAAATAGACAGTTGCTTTTAAGGAGCTAATTTTCTTTCTTTTTTTAAAAAAAATTTATTTATTTTCAGTGTTCTACAATCACTACCACATAACTTAGATTTTTTTCCTCTCCCTCCCCCTCCTTCCCCCTTACTTCCCTCCTCCCTCCCTGAGATGGCATACAATTTTATATAGTTTCTGCATATACATTCCTATTAAATACATTTTCACCTTAGTCATGTTGCATAGAAGAATTAAAATGAATGGGAGAAACCATAAAACAAAACAAAACATAGTACAAAAGAAAATGGTCTGTTTCATTCTATGATCCAATTCCACAGTTCTTTCTCTGGATGTGGAAGGCATTTTGCCTCGAGTCTATTGGGAATTTTTTAAGTCTTTTTGTTGCAATGAAGTATTAAGTCTACCAGAAAAATTCCTCACACACTGTGGTTGTTGCTGTGTTCGAAGTTCTCCTGGTTCTCCTTCTTTCACTCAGCATCAGTTCATATAAGTCTTTCCAGGCCTCTCTGAAGTCTTCCTGCTCATCATTTCTTATAGCACAATAGTATTCCATTACATTCATATATCACGATTTGTTCAAGTATTCCCCAATTGATGGGCATCCCCTTGATTTCTAGCTTTTGGCCACCACAAAGAGAGCTGCTATAAATATTTTTGTACATGTGGGACCCTTTCCCATTTCTATGATCTCTTTGGGATACAGTCCCAGAAGCAATATTGCTGGGTCAAAGGGTATGCACATTTTCTTAGCCCTTTGGGCATAGTTCCAAATTGCTCTCCAGAATGGTTGGATCAGCTCACAGCTCCACCAACAATGAATTAGTGTTCCAACTCTCCCACATCTTCTCTAACATTTATCATCTTCCTGTTTTGTCCTGTTAACTAATCTGATAGGTGTGATGTAGTACCCTAGAGTTGTTCTGACTTGCATTTCTCTAATCAATAGTGATTTAGAGCATTTTTTCATATGACTATAGATATCTTTAATTTCTTTCTCTGAAATCTGCCTGTTCATGTCCTTTGACCATTCATCAACTGGGGAATAAGGAGCTAATTTTCTAGAGGAATTATAGAATAATGGATAGAGCTCTGGACCTGGAGTCAGGAAGATCTGGGTTCAGACACTTACTGGCTGAAAATCCTGGGCAAATGAATGTCTTGATCTCCCTATACCTCAGTTTCCTCATTTGTAAAGAGAGGGGATTTACCTCTATGATCCCTTCTGGACCTGGACTTATGATCCTAAATATGATCCTGAACTATAACAGTTGTACCAAGCAAGTCTGAAAAATTTTAAATCTGAGACAGACAATAATGTCATAGAGACACCATCAATCAGCAAACATTTACTATGTGCCAGGCACTGTGCCTTTATTGTTCAGTTATGTCTGACTCTTCATGAACCCATTTGAGGTTCTCTTGGCAAAGATACTAGAGTGATTTACCACTGCCAATTCATTTTATAGATGAGAAAACTGAGTCAGTTAAGTGACTTGCCCAGGATCACACAGCTAGTAAGTGTCTGAGATGAGATTTGAACTCAGGAAAATGAGTCTTCCTGACTCTAGGTCCAGTATTCTACCCACTGTGCCACCTAGCTGCCAAGATAACTATGCCAGGATACTAGGGATATAAAGACAAAATAAACAGTCCTTGCAACAAACTCCCTCTCAAGGAGTATATATTTTGTCACTTTGCAAAGAAAAAGCACATAAATCAGGAAACTATTTGCATTATCACAAAATTTCAGAGCTGGAAGAGATCTAGTCCAGCCCCTGCATAGCGATTCACCCAAGTTTGCATATGTAGCAAGTATTGGAGCTGGGATTTGAAACAGGAATTTGAGACTCTCAAAGTCCAAATCCAGAGCTCTTCCCACTATTCCAAGCTGGTAATACCTTGCATTTCTCATCTTCTGAAGATCTCAGCTCTTTGGGAGAGGAGCAGCTAAACTAATCGATAAGTGCTAAGAATGGGTCACACTTCACTGAGGAAACTAATTTCCCTTTGCCTAATACTCAGTAATGTGACAGGAGGTGGCTCTGCCTTTTCCCTGTATAACTTTCACCTGATGGGAGTTTGGGAAGCCCCTCCCCCATTCCCCCAGGGCTCCTGTACAAAGCAGCCCAGCCTGAGGTACTCTGGGAGCCTGGGTTGACCCTTAGCAAGTAGGCAGTGCACCAAGTAGTATCAGACACACAGTGGTACCATCTCCCCAAAAGCCTACTAATGTTAAAGTTAGCACCTTTCACACTGAGACCAGCCTAAACAGGAATAATTTCTTTATGGCAAGGCATTAAAATTCATTCTCATATCCATGCTAATGCTCCACTGTCATTTCTAAAAAGCATTTGCCGATATTAATAACAGATGCTCCTAAGGACTCCAACAAGTTCATCTCTTATGTATCCTGTCATTTACTGGAGCTTTAAAGTTGGCCACTTTTAATGGAGTATTTTTTTTTCTAAATGCTACTCAAACTAGACAATAAATACACTACTATTATCCTGCCTTCTCACTTCTCATCTCCATCTCATCTCTCTTCTCTTTCATTTTCCAGATGCACATCCTTCAAACCAGAGTACTAGTGATAGCAGCAACACTGATGGTCACTTACAGCTCTGCAGCACCAAGTACTTTACATGAAATAATTCACTGGATCTTCGCAACAATCCTATGTGGCAAGGACAAAAAAAATAACATTTTTCCCATTTTACAGATTAGGAAACTGAGGCTCAGAAGGGTTTAGTGATTGGTCCAAAATTGTATAGCTTGTAAATTATGAAACTCAAAACTGGGCCTTCCATATCTTTTTCCAGTTCTCTTTCCACCATATGTCTCATGATAATGTCTCTAGAAAGAAAGGATGTAACCTGTTTTCTTTCAGCATGAGTTGCTTCCTATGTTCTCCCCAACAAGACATGGACAATCATTCCCTTGTCAGACAACATGTTACTGCCCTGCTCAAGAATCTTCGCTGGCTCCCTATTTAAGCTCTAGAATAAAATCCCAATAAACACTCCTATCTGGCATTTAAAGCCCTTCACAATTCATAATCCACCTTCTCAAACTTATTCCCATCAGCCCTTCCTGCCTCCTTTTAGACATTCTATCTGTCTACCAAACTGGTCTCCGTGTATTTCACAAGCACAGAATTCCAGCTCCTACCTCTAGCATTGGCAGCACACTGCCGTCCTGGTCCAGAAAACCCTCCCTCCTCACCTCTGTCAGGGATGTTGTAAAGAGTCAAATGAGATAACAGATGCAAAGCGCCATATAAATATTACATCTTGTTGTTTTCATGCTTATTAATCCTAGAGTCACCAAGCCTCCAATCTGGTGCTAACTTCATTTCCTGAACCTTCTGCTGAACTCCTGCTGAACTCAAGCAATGTTCATAGAGCATTATAGTCAGTGACTAAACATTTATTAGGCACTTACTATGTGCCAAGCACTGCACAGTGGTAAATGTATGACAACCAACTCTCCGGAAAAAAAGGAAGTGTGCATACTTTTAAGTTTCATCTACATTACTTATATATTTTTAGTCTAGACAATCAGCTAAACAATAAATCAAGCCTGGATTTGTAGTGATTTGAAGTTTAAATGTTCACTCTGAAAATTTAACAGTTGGCTTTCCAAACAATTTGGAATTGGCTCCACCACACCTCTGCCTCTGCCTTTTAGAATCCTGAGTTTTTTTCAAGTCTCAGTTCAGATACTTTCCCTGATTCTCCTAACCATGAGTACTCTCTCTTCACAAATTATCTTGAATATATTTGCTGTATAAATAGGATTATAGTTTTAGAAGTCATCTAACATCTCCACCCCCTCCCCACCATTTTATAGACAAGGAAGCTGAGCCCCATGGAAGTTAAATGACTTACCCAGGATCATACAGCTAATAAGTAGCTGAGGTGGCATTTGAACTCAGGTATGCCTGACTCTAAGTCAAACATTCTATCTATACCCTACAGCTTCTCACTGTTACATTCCATAAGTAGAATGTATGTTCTTTGAGGGCTAGATACTATTTTTCATTTTTTTTAGTCTTTGGATTTTCAATGCCTCTAACAGTGCGTAGCATACAGGAGGTGCTTAATAAATGCTCCCTAAATTGAATTATGCTGTTGAAAAAAACTAAGAATAAAGTAGAGTAGATTTATGAGTCTCTACTTAAAAGCTCTCTCTACCTGAGTCACAGAAGGCTAGAATTCATCTTTCCTGGTATCCTTCAGTTCCACAGATCTGTGCCATCTAACAGATAGTGTTGAAGTTGTTTCTTCTGCCTAAATTATTTATGCAATCTACTCCCCTGCCATTCTCAAAGACAGGTAACTAGTTCTGAATTAAAAGTTGCAGGTCCCAAACAAGACCTTCATAAAAGGATGTGTGTGGTTCACCTGATCAGGGAGACTATGTGAGCCAATCCAAATCAGTCAACACATATGGAACATCTGCAGTTGAATGGACACAGGAAAGGATACAAGGATAGTGAGGATAGGGTCCTTGCCTTCATGTGACTTATAATGAAGTAGTAAAAATAAGACAAGTGCTCAAATACAACGCAGAATATGGAGTTATGAGGGAAGGATGACCAAGTGTTCCAGGGGTTCAGAGAAGGAAAAGATTAATTTGGGAAGGGGGGAAGTGGAAAGGGGTATCAGGAAAGGTTCTATATGCATTCTCTCCATGTCACACATGAGACACTGAGAGGCTCAGGGAGGTTTGTGACATAACAATAAAAGTTTACATTTTTTAGCATTTTATACTAAAATCTTTGTAAGCAACCTCATGAATCAAAGGCAGTTTGGCAGTTTATCTCTAGTGAACAGAAAGTAGGCTCTGAAACCAGGAAGACCAGGTTTCTGTCTTTGACATGTATGAGCTGTATAACCTGGGAAAGTGAGTGTACTAGGCGATCTTTTCTGTTATAAGGTGTGGAGAAGCTATTAACCTTCATTATTAGAGGATGTTTCATTATTAGAGGACGTTTCCTCTTCCGGAGTTCTCTCTACCAATATAGGTTCTGTGTTTAGTCCTATGAAAGGCGTCTAGGATTTTAACAGGGGAGAGATAGAGGTTGGAGAGTAAAACTAGGGATTCATAGATCCTCTCTCTCCAGCAAGAAGGAACTTTAGAGATTATCTACTTTAGGAGTTCTTAACATCTTTGTGTCATTGATCATTATGACAATATGGTGAAGCCAATGAACCCCCTCTAAAAACAATTATTTTTAAATGCATAAAGTAGATAGAATTACAAAAAAGTCAATTATCTTGAAATACAGCTATCAGATTATTTTATTTTTTAAAAGTTCATGGACCCCAGGTCATGATGATTTTTAATAGTCCAATCTCTGCATTTTACAGATGAGGTGACTGAGACTCAAAGAATAAATGAATGAGCATTTGTTAAGTGCTTACAAAATCCAAAACACTGTTGCTTTGGAAAATCAATACAGTCCATAATCTCAAGGGGCTCACATTTTAATAGGAATTCTGAGCTAAGCCTAACTTGAACCAGTACCTACTAGTTTTATTTAAATAGTATAACAAAAGGAAATACTTCTAAGTCATTCAACAACAAAAGAGATTTTCTTAGCCACCCAGGAGAAGGATATTTTAAAAGGATGAGCACTGACAATCTTTGTAGCTGACTTAGCTGAAGGAAGCTCCCTTACTTGAGTTACCCACTGTAATATACTAATCAAGCATAAGAGCACCCCAAGCTCTTTTTGGCTGCTTTGTACTCAGGAACCTAGTCCTTTGAGCCAACAGAGGCTCAAGGATGGTCTTAATAACTTTTAAGGAAAAATTTGCCCAACTTGCATGGAGGGAGAGGTTAGGATCTTGTTTCAACCACAAAGATATAGGACGACTCAGCTTCAGGGTGAATTACAGCACAAAGTGAAGGGACTTGTACAATATCACACAGGTAATAGGTAGGAATACTAGTACTGGAATCCAGGTGGTTGGGATAGGGGAAGGAGCACAGAACTGCTGGTAACCTTGTCAAATGGCATAAGCCAAAGTATGAAGCAGTTTAAGGGCATGAATGAATTCAGGCCCCAAATGAGATAGCACATGTAAAGTACTTTGCAAATCTTAACGTGCCAATATAAATGCTAACTATTATTGCCAGCTACCTGTAAGGAATCCATTTTAGTTGGAACTTAGGGTAAGTGAAGGGTTATTATGGAAAAACTCTACAATTATTTCTAGCTGGGCAATTCATTAGAGATAAAGCAAGAATTACACAGAAGGAAAGGAGAGAGGAAGGAAGGAAGGAAGCAATGAAGGGAGGGAGGGAGGAAGGAAGGAAAGAAGGAAGGAAGGAAGGAAGGAAGGAAGGAAGGAAGGAAGGAAGGAAGGAAGAGAAGGAGGGAGGGAAAAAGGAAGGAAGGAATGAGGGAGGGAGGGAGGAATAGGGGGAAAAGGGGAGGAAGGGAAGAAGAAATAGAAAAAGATAAGAAAGAAAAACAACAATTGAGAAAACAATTATTCCCTTAGAATTTCACCCTGAGAGGAATCCCAAGTACCTCTTAGATCTCGCACTCACCCCACCCTCCTTTGTGGATACAGAGGCTGAGTGTGTGACCTTGTACAAAGTATCAGATTTTTTTTGATGTGTTGTTTAGTTTTGTTGAACTTTAGTTTTTCTTTTTTATTCTTTGCTGTAAATGATGGCTCTCTGGGAGGAAATATATTGAGAAATATGAGTGATATAAAAACAAAAAGATATCAGTAATAAAAAAAAAATCTTACGCTTTCCCCTCTCTTCAGAAGCAAGTCAGAGATTGGTCTCTTGGCCCCCCCCCCCCTCCCCCCCCCCCCCCCCCCCCCCCCCCCCCCCCCCCCCCCCCCCCCCCCCCCCCCCGGTCTCTCAGTGAAAGAAACTCAGAACCGCCTTCTTTTGTCTGTGGTACTTATCACACAGTGATACAGGCAGAGTTGAAGCAAGAGAAGTGGCGGGGATAGACTTTGCCTTCATTTGAGGAGGAAGTTGCTAACAAACTAGAGCTATGCAAAAGTGTCATGGGCTGACTGGAGAGTAGTGAATTCCTCATCACTAGAACAGAACCTGTGGCCCCGAGGTGCTGTAGCATGTGCAGTGGCCACTTCTAGGGAGACAGGTTAAACCAGGTTGAGTGTAATCAATAGGCATCAAATTTATCAGTGAGTTAGGGGTATGTGAAGCATGTGAAGACTCCCCCCTCCTCAGAATGGGCAGATAAGAATGATTTGTTCCAAAGATCATGAAGGCAGTGGAAGCAGGAGCTGGGGAGCGCTTAGAACTTGTCAAACATTAAAGACATCAAGGTCATTCTCTGCAACCTGGGTCATTTCTAGTCATCCTGACTTTCTTTTTGCCACTGGACTTTAACGACACGCAGAGAGTGAGGTTGACCACTCTGTGCAACTCTGCCTGCCTCACTTAAATCCAATTCACCCAGGAGTCATCAATCCTCTTCAAATTAAAGGACCACCACCAACAAATGTAGCTAATGTTCATGGAGCATCTTAAAGTTTACAAAAGGCTTTACATACAATAAGTAATTTGATTCTCACAGCACTTTGAGGTTTTAACCCTAACTCCATTTTACAGATGAGGACAGTGAGTTTGAGAAGGGGTCAAGTGACTTGCCAGAGGTCATTCAGCTATAAAGTATCTAAGGCAGGCCTTGAAATCAGGTCTTCTAAACGCCATGTTCAACACTCTATCCACTATACCAAGATGCCTGCAGACTTATGCTAGATAATCGCTCTTTGGAGGAAGGGGTGTTTGGGGTTTTTTTGTTTGTTTGTTTCTGTTTTGAGGAAATCAGAATTAAGTGACTTGCTCAGGGTCACCCAGGTGTCAGAGGCTGAATTTGAACTCAGACCCTCCAGACTTCAGGGCTAGTGATCTATCCACTATACTACCTTGCTGTCCCTAGATAATCACTTGCTGATGGATTTTTAGCCCATTTGAGTTGTACTAGATGGTCTCTTGAATTCCTTCCATCTTTAAGATTCTGTGTGTCTGTAACTAAAACCATAGATTCATAAAAAATAAGATCTCAATGTCACTTTAACCTAACCCTCTCAAGTAAGCAATGTACCATAGAGCAGAGAACTAATTTTCAGTGTAAACATATAAATCTCAGAAATTTTTAAAAGCTACAAATCAGGGATGATTTATTGGCTGATTGTCTACTACACTTAAGAAAGTGTTGGAGAAAATGTTGATATAAATTAAACTTTAAAATGTGTTGAGTATACTTTCCACCCCCAGCCAGTTGTTAAACATTTACCAGCATACCACTGTCCATAGCTATAAAATGGCTTACCCAAGGTCACTCAGCTAGCTAGTGGCAGAACTAGGACTAAAAAGGAGATTCCAAAGCAAGTGATCTTTTGATTACACCCTACAACCTCTTGCATTTAGTTAGTTGTGTAAATGTCTTATTTTCCTGATTAAGACGCATTTTCTCTTCCTGTTATCTGTCTAAAATTCCCTAAAGGCAGCCCAATGCTCTCTTACCAAGGAATCTAACATATATAGAGAAGGAAAGGGGAAAAGAAAAGGGGAAGAAAAGAAGAAAAAAAGAGAGAGGGATAAAGGAAAAGGAAAGAAAAAGGGAAGGAAAAAAGGAAGAAAAAGAGGAAGGAAGAAGAAAAGAGAGAGACAGATCCAGAGAGGAAAGAGAAAAAAGGAGAGGAATCAGGAATGGAAACTAGAGCTCACTTCAGAGATCACCACAGGCAGGGTCCAGGTGTAAGCATCAATCTCTTCCTGACCACGACTTTGCCCATTTAAATCCTGAATGCTTTTGATTAACAAGATTCAACAAACCAGACTCAACAATTTAAGATTTCATTTGGTGAGAGCGATATGACAACCGGTCGGTGGTTGCTTCGGCCCATCAATCACACAGGTTATAAAATACAACAGAGTTCCCCAAAGCCTCATAAACCACAGAGATGTGCTCAGCAACTCCTTCCCCTCTGGTTTCTTAGAGCCCTTTTCTCCCTGACAGACTGTTTATTCCAATTAGGTCAGAAGAATGTCTCCCTCCTCAATGTATCCTAAGTAAAAAATATCTGTGCTACTCCTGATGCTTCTCTGTGCCTGTGCCTATCTTAGACAACACAAAGAAGATCTCATACTATCTTGACCAAGTGCAGGCAGGGCTTCATTACTGGAGACCTTTAACTCTCTTTAGAAAGTTCTGCTTTATGGTGATCCAAAATCTGCCTCCCTAGATCACCAACCCTAATTTTTTTTACTGTCTACCTTCTACAGGTACAGAAAGAAGCCTGCTACCTCTCTGATGGACAAGCCCTTCAAATATCAGAAGGCAGTAACCATGTCCCCATCTTCTACTATCCCTAATAAATTATTTCCAGATCCTTCATGATCACAGTGGCCCACCTCTGCACACACAAGAGTTAATCTAGGCTCTATGGATCCCCAAGAGGTCCATGGATAGATTTTTAGGAGGTCTGTGAACTAGATAGAAAAAGTAATTATATCTTTATTTCATAAACCTCCAACTGAAATTTAGTATTTCCTTCAGATAGGAATGCAGGCAACAAATACTATCCTGAGAAAGTGTCCATTGGTTTTACCAAAATGCCAAAGAGATCCAAGACACACACAAAAAAATAAGACCCTCTGGTCTAGATCAACATTGTCATAATGTAATCCAGATCCCAAGAAAATGCTAACATTTACACAGCACTTTAAGGGTTACAATTTTTTTTTTTATCCTTTCATACCATGTCTTTTCCATTCAGACATAGTCTCTACTGTCTCCCCATTGGAGCTTCAGTCTCTGACTCAGGAACCACCCCAGTAACCAAGTGGCCAGTGTTTTACCCATCTAACTTGATTCAGGCCTTTCTCCCACCCTGCCTATTTCTACTTTCCCCCATGCCCAAGGCACATACCTCTCCTTCCAGTGGCCCTTTTTATTTTTTCTGCCCCCTTTAGAATGTAAGCATCTTGAGGCTAGGGATTGTTTTGCTTGCTTGTATTTGTATCCTAAGCACTTAGCACAGGGCATGGCACACAGTAAGTGCTTAATAGATGCTTTATCTATCTTATGCCATTTAGGCTTCACAACAACCCCATAAAGTGAGTAGTACCTTTGACAGATTTTACAGATAAGGAAACTGGAACTCCTAAAAGTTAAGTGATATCTAGGGTCCCACAGCTATTAAGTGTCAGAGATGATTTGAATTGAGTTCTTCTTGACTTCAAGGGGAACACACTATACGCTATATCTCAAAAAATAGTCTGATTGCCCCAAAGTACAATGGGACTTCTATTTCCTCAACATATGGGCTTTTTCATCTTTTCTGTAAAGCACCTACATTATAATCCGAGTTAATACTGAATTCATATTCAACTAAAAGTCCTTGAATCTTTTATATATAAAATGCTATCAAGCCATTGTTTAATATCCATAGCTTCTGGAATTCTTTTTCTTAAAAAAAAAACAAAAACGGAACATCTATCTGTCTCGAAACTCTTCTACCTTTCCCTTTCTCCACACTCCTCAAAGATCATTGACAGTGATATTTAACTATCCATATTCCCTGGATTATGATTTGTCTAGATTAGAAAATATAGAATTCCTTAAAGGTAGCCCAATGCTCCCATACAGTCTTCTTATCTACCTTGGACATCAATCCCCTCTTTTTCATGTTGAATACATTCAGAACTTAGAGCTCATCAAGTCCAAATACCCCACTTCTCCTGCCTACTTTTTTTTAAATTAAGAAACCAAAGATCAAAGAATTAAATGAATTGTCCAAGGATATAATAAATTGCAGAGTGGAGATTTGAACCCAAGTTTTTTGACTCCCCAGTCCAGCACCTCCATCTTCTCTGGTTCCATGTTCTCTCAGGCATCTGTTAACATCATACTTTCTTCTCCAAATGGCAAGCCTATCTACCCCTTCCTTGTTCTTTTCCTTGTTTCAAACATCAATTGTTTAAAGCCAAGAATGTTTTCGCTGTCTTTTATTGTTGTTCAGTCTTTTTCAATCACAGCTGACTCTTTGTGACCCCATTTGGTGTTTTATTGGCAAAGATACTGGAATAGCTTGCCATTTCCTTCTCTAGCTCATTTTCCAGATGAGGAAACTGAGGCAAACAGGGTTTAGTGACTTGCCTGAAGTCACACAGCTAGTAAGTGCCTGAGGCCAGATTTGAACTCAGGAAAATGAGTCTTCCTATCTCTAATCAGAGCACTCTAACCACTTAGCTGCCCCACTACCATTCCCCCCCAACTACCATGTTAGAAATGATGTCATCTTCAACTCTCCTCTCTGACTCACCTTATATATCCAGTCAAATTCTATTGATCCATGTGTCCAGACTTTCTCACATCTGTCCTCTTTCTATTATTGTCTTAAGTGTTCTATGACTCTTGTGACTAGGATGCCCTTCCTTGCATCTTTTTTTTTTTTTGAGGCAATCAGAGTTAAGTGACTTGCCCAGGGTCACACAGCCAGTAAGTACCTGAGGCTGGATTTGAAGTCAGGTCTTTCTGACTCCACAGCTGGTGCTCTATCCACTGTACCATCCAGCAACCGCCCCCCCCCCCCCCACTGCTCCTTGCATCTTGTGTGTTTGTTATTCCTTGTGCAATCACATTGGTTTATTTTGATACTTCATTCTTTTTTCCTTATATGGATTGCTCACAATTGTATTGTCAGAATTTCATTTTATAACTTTCTTTTGCCCTTGAGTCATGTTCTCTTTTAGAGTCTCTAGCTGTGGAAACTATCTTTAATCTGAAATGTTTGAAATCTGCTTTCCTAAAGTCTATAGTAAATGATGACTCTGCCCAATTTCCCTCTCTTCTTTTGTTATAAACTCCAAGAAAGTTTCTGCCAAGGTTTCCATCCCTTCCATCTCACCAATCAGTTCTCTCTCATTGGTCAGAATAGAATGCAGAATTGTACAAGATGAAATTGCTAGCAAGGCAAGAATTTATCACATCTTGCCGGGTGAGATTTCTAGCAGATGTCTGGATAATTAAAGCTCTCGGTCACTGCTGTATCTTGCCACTGTGACAGTTTGTGTTCTATATTAGGAAAAGCATCACCTAAGTACTCTCTCTATTTTGGTGGGCTATAGTAAGTCTGTTGCCTCAGTAAGGTCACCTTGACATTGGGATCCATCTGACACTGGGCATAAGCAGCATTTTTGATTTTACCACTGAGTAGATAGCTTTTATTCCCTTCTTCTTTATTAAGTCCCTTCCTGCTTTGATTCTCTTGCCTACCTCAGCCAAATTACCTCTTTAAAATGTCACTTTCATCGTGATACTCCCCTATCCAAAAACTTCTCTTCTTTCTCCTAGATACAGGGTTGGGAACCTGTGGCCTCCAGGACACATATGGCCTTTGTGGAGTTTGGATTCAGTCAAAGGACAGCACTTGAGGACCTAGAGGGCCACATGTGGCCTTGGAGTCACAGGTTCCCCACCCCAGTAGAACCTGCCCCTCCCTCTGTGTTCATCTCTTTCAATAGCACCCCCATTTTCCCAATGACCATGTTCAAAACATTGGCATCATCTTCAACTCTCCTCTCTGACTCATCTTCTACAACCAGTCAAGTCTTATCATTTCTTTGTATTCAGTCTTTCTCAATCTGTCTTTTCCTTTCTATAGCCATCACCCAGCCCCTCATCATCACTGCCCTAAACTATTGCAATAACTACCTCCTAACTAATCACTCTGCCTCCAGTCTCTTGTCCCTCCAATTCATACTTTACATTGCTACCAGATTTATCTCCATACAAAGATCTGATAATATCACTACTATGCCCAAAACCCTTTGACCTCACCACATAAAACTAAACTCACTCAAAGACTCACACACTCTGGCACCAGCCTATCTTTCCAACCTTATCTCACAGCTTGTATATGCTCTATGGTCCAGCCCTAGTCCTTAGACATTAATGAACTGTGTCAGCATCTCATGGGACCAACTTCTCCACTTAGACATAAACCATTAGACTTTGACTTCTAGTTCCCAGGCTCTTCTCTGCCAGTGCTTTCTCCTTCATAGAAGTAGCACAGTTTATTGCAAAGAGCCCTAATGTTAGGGTCAAAAGATCAAGGATCAAATCCTGTCCTAGATCTTAGCTGCTGGGAGGCTCAATTTCTTCATCTGTAAAATTGTTATAACACCTCTTGTGCCTATCTCAAAGGGACATTGCAAGGAAAGCATTTTGTAAACAGAACAGATCTATAAAGATTATATTAACTATTATAATTATTATTAGCTTACTTGAGTACCAAACCCCATCCCAAGGCAACATGGCTCTGGACTTTGGTCCCTAAATCGAGAGATCTGTTGCTGAATTGACTTCTGGACTTGCTTGAATTCTGGACTGCCTGTTCTTCTTCTTCAGTGCTGTCACTATAACTAGGTGATCAGATTAATATTTGCTTCCTCTGTCCCCTCTATGATCTACTGCAATACAGTCCAGACCACAAGAATGTAATTTTGGAGGTCTATGTACAAGAAAATGAGAACATGTCAGTCCAGAAATAATACTCCAAGCTAAACAGATGATACAGTTGTCTGTTTACAACACACACCAATGAGCTGGGTACCAGGGCTGATTAAGAAGAGGACAGCAGGCTGGATTGCTTTGAGAAAACCACCACATTCTTTCAATGACCCTAAACTTTCTGTGAAAGCAAGGACTCATGGTTTAAAAAGTAGTATTCTACTGATATGGCAACAAAACATGGAAAACACCATTTTGAGGAGACTATAAAATGTTAATCATGATGGAAAGGTGAATAAAGGTATGAGCAGACTACAAGAGAGAACTTTGAAGAACTCGAAAAAATTATGTCACCAGGGAATAAGATGATAGAAAGAAAAGATGAGCCAGTCATGGGGAGAGGGTGAAGGATAACAGTAGACAGCATGTGTGCCCCACTGGTAGCTTTAAATGTCAGGAGAAAATGAGGGAAACACCCATCCTTTTAGGTCAACCCTCTTATAAAGAGCCTACCTTCAATGAAGAAGCTTTTTCCAATCCCCCATAATGCTAGAGCCTTCACTCTGTGGCTTATCTTTGATCTATCCTGTATATAGTCTATTTATACATAGTTTTTGTATGTCTTCTCCCCTATTAGATTGTGAACACTCTGACAGCAGTGTCTGTGTTTTGCTTTTCTTTGCATTCTTAATGCTTAGCGCAATGTCTGGTATACAGTAGGTGTTTAACAAATGCTTGTTGACTGACTGACTTATGGTAAACTTCTGGAAAGATATGGACAAGTGTGACCTAGGATGGACAGGCACAGATGGGTTGTGATCTCAACATAAACAAAACCCCACAGTCATGCAAGGTTGTTTATTATCCCTTCAAAATCATAATAAGGAAGCCCAACTCCCTGGAAAGTCCCAAAGTTAACAAAGAATAATTCTTTTCCTTTTCCATCCACACCTGTACTCATCTCCCTCTAGTGCTCTCCGACCTTAATTTTAATGCCTGGCATTTCTCCCCTTTCACTTATACAAACTCTACCTGCCCATTAAGCTCCTACTCAAATATCACGCTTTCCATGATTTTTTTTCTGATTTCCATTCCTGTTCCCTAGCTATATTCTCCCCGGGGGGAAAGCTCTCTCTTCCTTTAAAAAAATAATTCTCTTTTTGTCCTTAGAACTAACCTAGCACTCTGCTCTTCTCTCACGCATTCATCATGTTTTGCAATGTGTAAAGGCACCATTGAATAGATAGAACACTGACCTCAGGGTCCAGCTGTCCTGGACTGAGTTCCCACGCCTCTGACACTTATGGGGTGCATTGCTTAATCCCTCAGCAGCCCCAGATAACTCTCAAGGGTCAGAAACCACAGAACAGTTGCTCTTTTGCACTGATTGCTTCCTTAACTGGTAGCTCCCCAGTCTGATGAAATCACAGATCTAGACAAAATTCTGAACTACAGTTACAAGGTTGTGTCATGTTCTCCAACTAACAGAGAGCCTCACAGAGGGAGCAGTTTTGTCTTATCTACATCTATATCCTCCAACATGGTGCTCAGCACGAAGTAGGGCTTTAATCAATGTTTGTGTTTTTTGAAACTATTATAGCTCCACATTGGTCAAAAGATAGAGTTTAAATTTCTCAGTTTGGCGTTCGAGGTCTTCTTAGAATTTGGCACCAACCTACTTTTCCAATCTAATTTCCCACAATGACCTTACTATCCCTTCAACACATTTTCTAAATTCCCACCTCCACACCTTGGCTCACAGTGGCCTCTCCCTTCTTTCCATTCATCTCACTATGTCCCCTCCTTCAAGGTGCACTTCAAGGTTACCCTCATCCACAAAGCCTTCCCAGACAACTCCAAACTACAGTGACCACCCTCTTCTGTGAACTTAATTTAGCAATCAGTGTCTTCCTTATAGTGGAATACCCCAATAAAAATCAGGAAGCCTTGAATTAGGATTATCTGCACAACTAGATTATAAACCCCCTGAAGGCAAGGACTTTGCTTTATATTTCTTTGTATTTGTATAGCTGGTCCTTCTCTCTACCTTTTCTCTAAGTTTTCCCTAAACCTAGCAAGGTACCTCCCACAAACTGGACTCTGTAAATAATCTTAATTGGAGGAAAAAAGAGGTTTCTTCCTAAATTAGGAGCAGAATTTAAAGGATGGGAATGTGCATAAGCCCTTTTCAATTGAAGTACCACACCATAGAAAATCATAGGGTTTCAGAAATAGGAAGCAAGGGAAGGAGGGAGGAAAGGAGGGAAGGAGGAAGGAAGGAAGGGAGGAAGGGAGGAAGGAAGGAAGAAAGGAAGGAAGGAAGGAAGGAAGGAAGGAAGGAAGGAAGGAAGGAAGGAAGGAAGGAAGGAAGGAAGGAAGGAAGAAAACATCTATTAAACATCTACTATATGCCAGACACTGTGCTAAGTGCTTTACAAAAATTATCCCATATGACCCTCACAACAACCCTAGAAAGTAGGTGCTATTATTATCCCCATTTTACTCCTGAGAAAAATGAGGCAAACAGAGATAAGGATTTGCCCAGAGTTACACAACTAAGCTAGAGCTTGGATTTGAACTTGGCTTTTCCATGGCTCCAGGTCTAGCACTCTATCCACTGCACTACCCAGCTGCGTCAAAAGGGGTAAACCTGTGATTTCATTGGTTTAGGGAACTCCTGGATGAAGAAATTACCTACCGGTGCAAGTCAGCACCACCTCCCCTTAGAGAGTTGCCGAGAAGATTGAGGTTAGTGATCTTCCTGGCTCCTAAGCCATCTCTCTATTTATTATATCATTCTGCCTCTCCTAAAGTGGATACTTAATATTCAACTTTTAAGCCAAAAAGAATCTTCTTATAGATACATATCATATGGTATCATATGACATGAAATGATATATGATGTAATGTAAAATAACATAACATGATGTGATATGATTTGATATGATATAATGAAATAATATAAGGTAATATAATATTATATTATAAGGTAATACATATGATATTAAATGTAAAAAAGTCTACAGGTCATAAAAAATATTGAAGGCCTTAAAAGTTACTCTAAATTTCATATCCCCTCTAATCCAGGAGATTTTAAAACTCATGGTCCCACGAAGGAGGAAGCAGGTTATTTATGCTACACCATCTACACAATGAAGGCCTCCAACTGCATTTGCAGCTTGCTCAAAGTCTGAAAAAATATCCACAGGTTTACGCATGAACATTAGAGACCAAAAGTCAATGCTGAACCTGGTACCCCTATATTAGATCAGCCTTGGTGAGAGACTATTAGAAATTGCTGAGCCACAGATGAGTCTCTCTGAGACCTTCTCTGGTAGCAGAATGTTGACAACATGACATAGGAGTTAAGATTTAGAGAATGCTTTTACATGTATTGTCTCATTTGGTCTTCACTCTCAATCTGGGAAGGAGATACTCCAGGTATGATTATCTCCATTGTGCAGATGAAAAGACTGACATTTGGAGGGACTGTATGTGATTTGCCAGTGGTCCCAAAACTAAGTGTCAGATTTGAACCCAGGTATCTCCTGACTCCGAGACCAGGCCTCTTTCCACAGAGGGGAAATGTCGGAAGCCTAGACTGAAGTTGGAAATAGGAAAGGGGGTGGGGGAGAGCAGGCTGGAGACACTTGAAGATGCTATTAAAGTTCTCACTTTGAAATATAGACTTTTAAATCTGGAAGGAATTTTATAGATCATCTAAGCCAGCCCCTTTATTTTTCAGATGAGATAAATAAAACCCAGAGAGGTTTAGTGCCCAAAGGCTAACTTCTTTTAGACCAGGTCTGATTTCTTTTGAGCCCCAGGCAACTCTGCAAGACTGATTTGCGTCATTTGATTTGCAAACCAAACTTGCCCATCTTCAGTCTTTCCTCCGCATAAACATCATCTAATAATTATTGTTTCCTTTATTTCCCTCAGGGGATATGAATGAATAAACTCTCCAGTCCCACAGGATCTCAACTTTTGAACTCCTCAGGGCTAGTTCTATTAGGCCCTCAATCTGCAGCCCCAAGTAACCCTTTTAGGGTTATGATGCCAGACTCTCTGGGAAGGGGGGAACGGATGCAGAGCCCCCTAGAACCATCCCTCACAGCCTCCCCAGAACAACAGTCAGCAAAGGAAGGACCCAGGTTGATGGGATAAAAATCCTAAAACTGGTATTATCTTGCAGATGAGACTAGGCATAGGGAAGCCTATGCTCAGCTGTTTGTCCCTACTGGTAGAGGCCACTAAAGTTTACATTTCCTTGGGCTCCCAAAGGCTCAGGCAGGCCAGGAAGCTACAGGCTGAAACATGCTTCATTCTTCACACCTGCAAAGTAGAAGGAGAAAGATAGTTCTCTGCATAAGGAGGACCAGAAGGGTAGGAAGGAAAAAGAAAGAAACCTCCCCTCCCTGGACTGGACACCTTTGTCATGCACCATGGCATCTGCTTTGGGCTCTCTTAGGTTCACCCTCGTGAGGTGAGCTAACCTCAGAGCCTGAAAGAAACCATATCAGCCAAGACTCTGTCATCCCTAGAACTGAGCGATTTCATCGAGAAAAAGGAAATCTGATTTTAAAAAAGGCTTTAATTATGAGAGATTTTCCACTTATTTGAAGGGGATCACACCCTGCTAAATTCAAAGAAGATTTGCTTTGTCTTCTCATCACTGGCAAAATATTAATAACTTCCCAATCTAATCAACGCCCCAGAGTTCTTTCTCTGAGATTGGAGACTGGAGAGACAAGTATAGAGGAACCCTCCTCTCAGAAATTCGGCTCCTATCCTACGCCCTGCCGTGAAGCAGAATAAGGAATGATACAATCTTGTCAGGTTTCTCTGTTCCCTGGGAAGCTGGAACCAGGAATTTAGGCTAAATTGAATCCCAGGCTTAGAGCTGAAAAGGATGCCAGAGATTAACGTCTAACCATCATTCACATCATGAATTTCATCTACAATATTAAACAGAAATTCTCTATCCACTGCACAAATACCTCCAATGGTGATAGACCAATCCCTTCCTCACACATCAATGAAACAAAAATCCCTGAAAAATGAAAAAGTACAAGAGATGTTCATTGAGACATCCACTATACCTGTTTTTGAATTTCAAACACAAAAGACCATAATATTAAAAAACAGAAACAGTACAGTGTCATGGATAACACTGCATTTGAAGCCAGGAAGCCCTAGCTGTGTGACCCTGGCCAAGTCATCTAACCATTTAGTGCTCTAGGTGAGGCATCTTTCTAAGATGGTAAGTTGCAGAAAAACTGGTGACCTACAATGGTGGAGGGAATTTCCTCTCCAGGAGTTAATTGCCTATCCCAAAGAAGTCAAAAGTGTGGTCCCTAACCCTATTATATAGGAAGATAACCTTGAAAGACTTGTAAATTCTGGCCCATCACTATTCCTGGAGACTGAGGATAAAAGAGACTTCCTCCTCCTCAGCAGAGAAGAAATGGACTATGGGTACAGAAGGAGACTGAAATCTTCCACTGGAACCAATGAATGTGTTTGGGTTGACTATTTCTATTCATTACAAGGGAAGGCTTTCATTGGAGGGAGGGGAGAACAAGTGGTGGGGAAGAAGAGAAGGGGCAGGGATAGTGATATCAAAAAAAGAAAAAAATTTTTCAGATGTCAATGAAACATTTTAAAAATTACATGTACAGAAGACAACAGTTCAGAAGAGGAGACAGATGAGCAGGGCTTGGTAAGAGGCTGCTGAGGGATGTAGTAGGGAGAGTATTGGGTCATATAGATCTGATTTCAAATCCTTCCTTAGAAAATAACTGTGTGACTCTGGCCAAAACACATAACCACTCAGACTCAGTTTCCCCAACTGTAAAAAAGTATAATGGTTAAATGTTTCTAAAAGCCCCCTTGTTTCAAGGTTGTTTTTTGTTAGCATTCATCACAAGAAACTTGCTTTTAGAATCCATAATGGAAATGATATTTGAAAAATCTTGCGTAGTTTAAAATCAGTCATCAGAGTACAAAACGATTAAGATATAAGTAGATTATCTGTTCTTAATATGTATATAAATGTAATTTGCTCTAAAGACCAATGGACTATGGGATCTGTTTATGTCTATTGTAGTACAAAATCCAAAAACTTTTAGCCATTTTGTGCTAAAAACTAATTTCACCAACTATAACAAACACCAAATCTGAACTGCAAATCTGATTGCTTTGAAAAGATGGATTAATTTGAATTTATTCATTTCTAAGGTGTATCTTTCAAAATCCTACAGTGGTTTTTATTTCATATACTGTATATCTGCAAATGATAACAAAACTTCATTTCTTTTCTAAAAACAACAAAAAAACCCAACCAAAAAACCCCATAATTTAATATTTAGCATCTTCCTCCCAAGGTTTTTGTGAGGATCAAATGAGATAATGTTTGTAAAGTGCTTTGTAATCCTTCAATGCAAGATATACTTTTAGAAGAAGCTATATGTAATAGATTCACCATTTCCTATGCAATCTTCTCTTTATATATGTATATGTTAAGGTTTGTTGGGATATATCAGGTAGCTAGTTGGTATGTATGAGGCAGTTAGAAGGCTCAGTGAGTAGAGCACTAGGCCTGAGTGTATCTGACTTCAGACATATAAATTACTGGCTATATGACACTGGGCAAGTCATTTAACCTCGGCTTGCCTCTGGAGAAGGAAATGGCAAACCCTGCAGTATCTTTGCCAAGAAAAGCCCATGAACAGCATTGGCATGATTTGGTTGATGGGGGTCACAAAGAGTTGGACATAACTAAACAGCTGAACAACAATAAAGCAGACCCATATTTTTTTCTCCCAAAGGGCAAACACATTTTAAATGCACAATAAAGAATTCCATTAGAAGATGTAAGTCTTGCCAGTTTGGCACCTAAAACTCTCTGTCCACCAGCCACAGCTAGCACCAGGTGTAGCTCTATCCAGTCTGTTGATGTTGCTTAGAATTTGGGAGGAGCCAGGTATAAGACCAGGGCATCTCAACGGCACCGCAGGAACAGATGGACCTTTGTACTTTCTCCAGGAAAAAGGAAAAAGATGGTGTCACCTTGGGGAAAGCCCATGACTGACTTTAAGGTCGGAAGACCCAAGTCCAAATCCCAACTCTGTTCCCAGAACAATCTTAGCTGAGTCACAAATTCTCCCAGCCTCAGCTTTCTCAACTATAAAATAAAGGGGTTAAAGCAGGTTCCCCATCCCTGGGTTAAAGTATCTCTCTCTCACCCTGTCCAGCACTTAGGCCTGTAAACTGCTATGAGATCTAATCTTAATAAATTCTAGCAGAGCAGTCCAATTTGTATTCATTATTCTTGGGGTCAGCCCTGTTGCTGCCTGCCAACAGTTGTTAAAGCCTTTAAAAATGCTGAGGGGAGTATTTTCTTAAGTGCCTAATCATGGGTGATTTGACTAGCAAAGCAACCCGCCCTTGGCTTGGAAATGAATGTCACAGTTTCAGAGCAGAGACTCTTCTCTTTCTGCGTGTCATGGACCCCTCTGGCAGGCTGGTAGAGTCCAATTCTACTGTGGCTTGTTGCTTATATTCGCATTTGAAGGAAATACTCGATTTCAGTTAGAAGTTAGTAAAAGTAAAGATCTAGTTTTTTTCCACTCAAGTTCGAAGGCCTCCTGAAATCTGTCCACAGACGAGTCCATGGAAGCCAGATCTTAGAGAAACCCTGTCTTTGAGCAAAAAGGAAACTTAGCTACCATCTAGCCCAAACTTAGAGGTCATGAAGTCCAACCTCAGACAACTGAAGTTACCCACATGGATGGAAAAAACCAGAATGAAAACCTAGGTCCTCTGACAACAAATTCTGTACTTGCTGTTCAGTCGTTTTCAGTTGTGTCCAACTCTTTGTGATCCCATTTGGAGTTTTCTTGGCAAAGATATTGGAGTTATTTGTCATTTCCTTCTCTAGCTCATTTTATAGATGAGGAAACTGAGGCAAACAGGGTACAGTATCTCAGGCTGGATTTGAAGTCAGGTCTTCCTGACCCTAGGCCCCATGATCTACCTACTGAGCCATCTACCTACCTCTCTGAGAATGTATTATACATATATATGTATAGTTCATCTTGGTCATGTCCAACTCTTTGTGTCCTCATATGGGGTTTTTTGGCAGAGATACTAGAATGGTTTGCCATTCCTTCTCCAGCTTATTTTATAGATAAGGAAACCAAGGCAAACAGGGTGAAATGACTTGCCCAGAATCACACAACTAATAGGTGTCTGAGACCAGATTTGAACTCAGGAAGATGAGTCTTCCTGACTCCAGACCCAGTGCTCTGAATGCACTGAGCCACCTAGCTGCCCATAATATTTACACTACTCTTGGCCTACAGGTGCATGTGGCCCACAATCCACTGAGTGCACCTGAACCAGATTAAAATGTAATTGAGAAATATTTAACAAAACAAATAAAAATACAATAAACATAGATAACATTACATTTCTAAAAGAAGTCAAAAAGCAGCCCGCAGGGATCCTTATGTAAGGATTAGTGGCCAGTGGCCCACCCTCTCTTCTTTTTTATTTGAGTTTGACACCAAGGACCACATGCACTTCCTGCCTGTCATTTCAAGACATTTTCCTATCATGGTCCAGGGCAGGCAGCCAAGAACCACCTCTGTGCTCTGCCTGCATGGAACCTCCATGGAATTCAAGGCAACAATGCAATCTCCCTTTTCTCGATGCTACTGCTTCTCTCCCCCACTTGAAATGCCAACACCTGCAGCATTGTGTGCAACTGATTTTCCCAGATATGAGATCTCTACCTTCTCGAATCTGATACCAGTCTGTTTAGACTTCTCCTAAGCACTTAGAGTTATTTATGTCCTTGTCTTATCTGCCTATTAAATTGTAAGGTGCTTGAGGGTGGGAGACTATGGTACATTCTCTCTTTATATCATTAGCACCATATGGAATATTGGGCATAATAGGTACTTAAATGTCTATTCAATCAAAAATAAATCCAGTAACATAGGATACTGCTCAAGGGAGGGAGCTATTGCTCTGAATTGGAACCATTATCTAGATCCTTGAGGAGGTACAGATCCCCAAGAGGTAAAGAGGGAAAAGAGAGAAGAGACAGAAATTCCAGGAAGGGAAGACGTGAGCGAAAATATAGAGAAAGGAATGGTCACGGGCAGCATTCATTATTAACAGGCACTACTTATTAGAATCTTCACTAATGTGTTAAGGGGATTCACTTAATTCAATTTGATTTTCAGAGCATCATGTTGAATTTCTTTCTCAGTTTGTTCATCCATAAAATGGGCATAGCAATGCTTCTCTGCTTTCATGGAGATAGTGAGAAGGTGTCAGATAAAAAGATGGCTGTTGGGAAGTCAATGGGTAACCTGATTTTGAACTTTTAGACTGTATTGAAAATGTGCCTTGTCCTGGTACCTATTCCTGCTGTCAGATCTTCATGTGCTCAATAATATCAACCAGGGATTAGCACAATGCCAGGCACAAGGTTGCCAATAAGCCTCTTAATACATTTGGTGATGATGATGGTGATGGTGATGGTGAGGGTGAGGGTGGTGTAGTGCTAATGAAGAGGATGATTGCCATTATTACTATTATCATCGAACAATTGGAATTGAGATAAATGGAGGAGGGGGAATTTTCACTTCCTGTGCAGAATTTCAAAAAGGAAAACAAAATGACTTAGGGTTTTATGTACAAAGAATAGCTAGCCAATCATTTCAAAATATATTTCTGTACTGTAGGGGTCAGATATTCTTCTAAATACAATTCAATGTTGTACTCTAAAAAAAAAAGTGTAGAATGGAAAAAGGACAAAGTCCTAGAAAAGAAAAAAAGGGGGAAAAAGAAAAATTGATGTAAGATTTAATACAGAATTCCAAAAAGAAAAAAACAACAACACTGGGATTCTGCATTAGTCCAGAAAGCCTTTTTAATGTTATGGAAGCATTCATATAAAAGGCAAATGAAGTGGTGGAGAAGCAATATGGAAACCCAAGACTAATTTTGTGGCAGAAGAGCTAAGTGTTGCACTCTGTGGTACCTCTGATCACATACTGAGCTGTGGTGGCAGGATTGTCTACAGAACACATGTTCTACTTCCTGGGATTTATTTTTTCTCTTTGGTACTTTACTGAGATACAAAATGAAGTTATCATGGCTGAAAGGATAGTCTGGAAGCCAAAAAAAAAGTACAGTGAAGAGTTTTTGGATGGGTTTTTGGTACCAGCTGTGGGAGACAATGTCTTTGTTCTAATAAGATCCATTTAAATGTTTCTTGTGCCTAAAACTGCAAGCTTTTGTTAAACCCCAAGAGCCAGAAAATAGGGGAGCCAGAACCATAGCTATGGGAAATTTACTTCTGAATTTTGAAGTTTTACCTCTACCTGGAAAAGAGAGCCAGACACAAAGTAAGCAGTGATTAAAAGTAGTTCAGATTAGAAAGAAGGCACTGCTTGTCTGTACAGCCCATGTTTAGTATTTCTTTAGAAATTGCTTATAATGGTATTGTGGTTTGCCCTTCATTCTCTTTCTGAGGACCATGATATCAGGAAGTTGATGCCATGACTTGCAAGTGAATGGGATTTTAAGTGAGTGAGGGCGGTGCAAAGTCACCTGCCTCACTTTCTCCTCCAGACCCATCTGGGTCCAGTGGCCAGATATAGATCAGGACAACTGGAGATGGCCTCCCAATTCTTATATGTATATGTGGATAGTGCTTAATAACATTTGTGCATTGTTTTCCAGAGCAGCTAGATGGCTTAGTGGACAGAGTGCCAGGCCTGGAGTCAGGAAGACTCCTCTTACCGAGTTAAAATCTGACCTCAGATGCTTAACTAGCTGTGTGACCCTGGGCAAGTCACTTGACCCTGTTTGCCTCCGTTTCTTCATCTGTAGAATGAGCTGGAGAAGGAAATGCCAAACCACTCTGGTGTATCTACCAAGAAAACCTCAAATAGGGTCACAAAAAGTCAGACATGACTAAACAACAACAAAATACATTGTTTTAATAAAAAATTAACTCTGGACTTGGAAACAGATGTCTTGAGTTCATGCCCCATGTACATTCAAAATTACATGCCTAACTTAAGCGTCAGTATTTTAGCTATAAATGAAGGATAATACTCCTTGCATTACCCACCCATGTCACAGGACTGGGACTATAAGAAACAAATGAGATGATTCTGTGTTTGTAACTGTAACATGTCATTTCTCTGATGTCATGGCCTTCTTTGAAAATGAAGGACAAACATAGACCTGTGAGTAGACAGAGATGCCTGAATGGGGACCCAGCTAGCTGGGTAACTCAGCTCATGCACTCCCTTCTGTCCCCCCCTCCCCTTTTCATTCTTCTCTCCAAAGGAAGGTAAATTTGGACGGCCAGAGGATGCCCAGTTAACTTGGGTTTACAGGCCAGATTTCTTTTCTTCTTTTCTTTCTTTTTTTCTCTTTCTCTCTCTTCTGTCTCTCTGTCTCTCTCTCTTTCCCAAAACCTTAAACCCACTGCGCTCTGAAGTCCATACATTGCACAACAATAGGTCTTTGCCCAAACTCCACTTAAAGACTCACTTTAATGGACCCTCCTGGCTTCAGAAAGATTATCAATAGTAACTTTTGCTCTTTTCCTCCCAGTTTGATTTATTTATTTATTTTTTCTTTTGCTCATTAAAGAGGCCATTCCCTGATTACATCTTAAGGAGGCCTATTTACTGAATGGGAGTTACCTCACTCTAAGTGAGTACCTGAATTGACCAAGGTCTCCCATTGCATCCTGGGCCTAGGAGGGGAAAGTGAGACTGGTGACCTTGCACAGCCCTCCCTCACTCATAACAAAGTCAAGGGCAAGTCCAGTCTCTGATGTCATGGTCTTTTTTGAAAACAAAGGATGAACACAGGCAGACTACCTGAGCACCTGAGTGGTGCCTTTTATCAGTCATCAGAACTGTAAGTTGGGTCCCTAAGAAGAACCAACCCAACTTAAGGGTTTGAAGTGGCAAAAATAGCAGTGTTTGTGGAATATACGTGTGTGTGTGTGTGTGTGTGTGTGTGTGTGTGTAGAAACAGCCAGTTTTTAATTATTTGTAGTAGTGGAGGACTGAAATGGCAATAATGATTTAGCCTACTGTGATAACCCAAATCATTGATTTGAGCCAAAAATTTAAGTTTTTCATCATCAAATCTTTTACCAGTGTTATAAATAAATGGCATCACTCAGAACCATAACTAGCACAGGGCAAATTGCATGGAGAAAATCAGACTTTGAGTTAAGACCCTGAGATCCAGGATGGCATATTTACCTGGTAGCAATCACCATCTCTACCCATATAGTGCAGCCTCTACCCCTAGAGGCATGGTAGGACTGAAGGGGCACTAGACTTGAAGTCATTAAGACCTGGGTTCAAATCTTGCCTCAGACACAAGCTGTGACACCAAACAAAACACTTAACCTCTCTATGACCCCACTTTTTTCATTTGTAAATGAAGGTATTGATGGTATGGCAAGGTATAAAATGAAGGTAGTTTCTAAAATCTCCTTTAGCTCTTAATTTATATACCTGTGCTCAGTCACCAAGACATGCTTCTCTTTAGCCTGCCTTCCACCCCACCAAACACCCCAGGCCACACAGATTCCCCCTTTTCCAATGTGATCGCCCCACTCCTCAATTACTTTTGTCCTAGAAGAAAAAAAAAGTTCAGTTACTGACTCTCATTTTAAGTTCTCACTCATCACTCTGCCTTGAGTTATTCGCCAGCTACAGGATTAGAAAGAAGTGACCTAAAAAGAGACAAAGACACCAAATAATTCACTAACTACATGTTCAGCCCTCAAATAATCAGGAACCAACTACCCTGTCCCCTTTCCCTCATTTCCTGCCTTAGCCCAATCTCCTTCAGCCTTAGCCAATACTACCATTATCCAGCTGCTGGTTAAACAGCTGGAAGAATAATAAAGAAAGGAAAAAGAAAAATATGATCCCATTTCATGTTGGGAAGATGTATTTGACAGGAGGACCCAGAAAGAGAATGATAGTGTAAGGCTTCAATGATTTCTCGAGGAAATGTTTTCTACATGATTTATTCCTTTCCTGAGACTTTGTCTATGAATTTATGCTCTCTTTCTTTTCCTTTCTGGACTGTGGATGAGCAATGGCTTCACTGACAAGCCAGTAAATTTCCCCCAATGCTTCCTCTGGAAAAAAAAAAAAGACAATGAGGAGAAAACGCCGCAAACATTGAATTCAATATGCTGCCATCCCCCTCCCCCTCTGCTCCAGAACATAAAGCCAAAATGAAAGAAAGGCACAGAGCCTGCAATGGTACTTTCCAAGATGAGATTGGTCCTGTTTAAATTAAAATAAATGAATGAATGCAACTTCCGTAGGCTGACTCACACACAAAGGCCCTGGAGGAAATCAGCAGTGCTCATCTGCCTTCCCCCAAATGGGAGCTTGAGCCGTTGAGTAAGCTTGGTCAAAGAGGACCCCGATATTCCAGATCCAGCCCTGCCACCTTGGCCCTGATTGCCCAAAAGCCTCCATGATCCCTTCAAAAGCGTGGGGGCAGGGGGGGGTTGGGGGGAGAGAGGGACTATTCCTGGAATGCTGAAAAAGTGGAAGGTCAGCCTCAAGAAATGTTGGAGATCACTCTTCAACGTCATTATCATCACCAACAGCTAGTGTTTACAAAGCACCTACCATGTGCTAGACGCTGTGCTAAGCTCCTCACAACAACCCAGGGAGGGAGGCACTATGATTATCTGCATTTTACAGTTGAGGAAACTGAGGCAAATAGAGGTTAAGTGACTTACCTAAGATCATACAGCCAGCAGGTATCTAAGGCTGAATTTGAGTTTAGGTCTTCCTGATTCAGACCCAGACATTTATCCACTGTGCCTCCCAATCCATTCATCTAATTCACTCAAGTATTTCTTGATCATTATCTACTATGGGCTTGGCACTGTACTCATCACAGGGGTAGACACTCAGAAACACTGACCTTGTGGGAAGGACTCAGCTGATGGGAATCTCAAGCTGCAGGTTCCCCTTTTGGGATTATTTCACCTTCACACATTCTTTGCTCCAGTCAGACTCAACACCTTGCCATTCTGAACTGAACCCTTTGCCTCCACACCTTGGCCCTGCGTCTCCCCACCGCTCACAATACTCCCTCCACCACCACCCCCTTTTAGAATCCTCACCTCAAGTTCCATTTCTTACTTAAAGCCTTTCATGATCCACCTAACGGTTGGCACCTGCCCCTCCATCAGTTCCCCTGTATTTATTTATCTGTGTGCCTGCCATACACACACAACTAAAAGCCTCCTTGAAGGCAGGGGCTGTTTTCTGGTTTTGTACCTATAGCATCTAACACGATGCCCAATATATAATGGCCCCTAATAAACTCATTCTCAATCAAGTAAAGTAATAACAGCAACAATAAGGAGAGCATATTTTCAGAGCATTTTTCCATCACAAAGCCCTTGACTCGCATTACGTCAGTTTATCCTCATCATCACCTTGTGAGTTCAGTAATACAAGGTTTTCATGCCCATTTTATAGATGAGGAAATTAAGACTCAGGAAAGTAAAGGGATTAATCCAAAGTGATGTAGGTAATAAATGGCCAGTACAGGACCTGAAATTCATCATTCTTTCCATTTCCCCATGTTCCTTCTCTTGAGGTTGCAATCTAGCTGGGGCCATAAGACTTGTACATCTGAAAGTTAAATAATTAGACAGGAAATATCATGCAGCAGTCCGTGCCAAGTGTCAGACAAGTGGGACAAACAATAAATGCCTATGATTCTAGAGGACGGAGAGATTATTGAGGACCAAAGTAGTCAGGGGGAAATGTATTTAATGGCCAGTTGCCAGTAAACATTCACTTAACTTCCCCCTCTCCCCTTTCCCAGTGTGCCTTTGGAAGATCTTCTACCCACCCACCAAGTTTCAACATCACATAATATAAAAATAAGCTTTAAAAAAAATGTCAGGCTGCTTCCCTGTCTTCTGTATATTCACACAGGCCACCTTCTTATATGGTTCTCCAAATCCAGAGTGTCTCAGCTTTAGACCAAATCCAATCTGTCTGTCCCCTAGGTCTCTTCATTTGGAGAGCCACCTTGGAATCTCTTCAAGGTTTGGCCCAGGTGTCCCCTCCTCATCTCTTGACTCCCTTCCCAATTGTGCATGTTCTCCCCTTTATGAAATCACCCAGATCATCCTCTCTCCAAGTCCATAACTCTGTCCTCTGTCTCTCAAAACAGAACCAATCTTCACATGAATTCTGCTAAGGTGTTTAGTTTTTATCCCCAGTGCCAAGATGGCAGCTAGGGAATGCCATAGTACATGGAGCACTAGACTTGGAGTCATGAAGACTTGACCTCAAATCCTTACTAGCTGGATGACTCTGGGCAAATGCCTCAGTTTTCTTATCTGTTAAATGGGAATAACAATAACAGCATCCACTACTCAGTTATTGTGAGGATGCGATGACATAATATTTGTAAAGTGTGTTGTAAACCTTAAAGCACTATAAAAATGCTAGCTATTATTAAGACATCCTCTGGGGTCTTGGGCCCTCCCTTAAATGATCTGTACGCCAAACATTTGGAGAACCACTGGACTGGGGGAACCAACAGATTAAATGTGCCAACAAGTTCCCTGTCCACCCAGCTTTGTAATGTCATCACTTCCTGCTGAAGTGCTCCTACTCCATCCTAAATGTAAAGATAACATTTTGTGTGGCCTCAATAGCAGTTTCTGCATTTGCAAAATAAGAGCACTGGACCAGAGCATGGACACAGCCTTTGCTGTGTCATGCATCCTATCGGCACTCTAGAAAAGTCTACGGACCCCTTCTCAGAATAACAAGCTAAAAATGGATAAGATAAAATACATAAAACTACAAAGGGAACCAATTCTAATTGAATTAAAATGTATTTTTGACCAGCCTAGTTTACAGACCCCCTGAAATCCATTCCTGGATCCCAACTTAAGAACCCCTAAACTAAATGATCTCCAAGGTCTCTTCCAACCTAACATTCTCTGATTGTATCAGCTCTAACATTCTTTGATTGTATCAGCTCTAACATTCTCTGATTGATTGTATCAGCTCTATCATTCTTTGATTGATTGTATCAGCTCTAACATTCTCTGATTGTATCAGTTCTAACATTCTCTGATTGTATCAGCTCTAACATTCTCTGATTGATTATATCAGCTCTAACATTCTTTGATTGTATCAGCTCTAACATTCTCTGATTGTATCAGTTCTAACATTCTCTGACTGTATCTTGATTTCATCCTTTTTGTTTCTGAGTCAGCTTTAACTGAAGTCACATTTTATCTTTCATTCACATTCTTTCCCTAATTTTTCCCCACCCTCTCCCCTCCAGCAATGGGGTGGTTAAATGATAACCCTTTTCAGTGAAGGATAATCAACGCTGTTTTATTTTACCAGCAGTCTGACTCATCCTCCAACCCCTTCCCTGTGCTGATCATGAACTGTCTAGCTAAATAAGGGAAAATCAATAGACTGAAATAAGCTAGCTTTCTATAGATCACTCAAAATGGATTATTACAAAGATTTTCTGATGGCTAGCATTTGGAGCCTGAAGTGTCAATTGATCTCAAGTCCCATTGGTTCCCAAAGAGAATGAATTTTGATTATAATTTAATACAAGAGATACCTACTATGCAAGGTGTTACGAGAAAATAGAGGAAAAAATTCCCTCTACCCTAAAGCAATTCCTAAGTTGGAAAGGATAATGATAACATTACTTGTCTTATATGGCACATTCTATACATTATTTCATCTGATCCTCTCAATAATTTTGTGAGACGGGTAATATTATTTCCATTGTACAGTTGAGGAAATTGAGTTGAGGGTGTAGTTGGCCAAAACCATACAGATTTTAAAGAGGAATGGTGAGACTCCAGCAAAAGGTATCTGCTCCTAAGTCTAGTGTAGTTTTCATTATAAGAATCAGAGAATTGGAAGGGACTTTAGGGGTCACATATTCCATTCTCCTCCCCATTCAGTAATATTTTTTATGTCAGCTGACCTAGTGAGTAAAACTTCCAGAGAAATGTATTTTGCTTCAATGTAAAGAATAGTTCCAATCTCCTACTTTGTATAGGGAACGATGAATTTAGTGAATGGCAAGCAGATCAGTTGATGTAGAAGAGATTCCTGCATGGGGAGGAGGTTGGAATTATTCTTTACATTAAGGCAAGATCAATTTCCCTGGAACTTTTGCCTGATGTTTAGTTTTACCTTCTGGGGCAATACAGAAACAGTCTATTTTCTTTCTCCCTTGAGACTGACTCAGATATACTAAGACAGCTATAACGTCCTGCCCAATGCTTCTCTGGCCTCAGTAGTCAAGCTAAATATTCCCTTCGACTGGTCCCCAAATGATGTGATTATGAATCAGATAAGGTGATATAATATACAACTATACTATGATATCAATGTAAAACAAATTCAGAAAACAAGATCCAATCTGAACTACGCATGTATTTATTAATTATTAATTATCACCAGCCATGTGCAAGGTACTCTGCTAGGTGCTGGGGCTACCAAGTCAAAAGGTGTGTGTCTGGGGTGGGAGGGTGAAGGCAAGGGACAAGTATTCATTAAGTACTTACTGTGTTCCAGGCACTGTGCTAAGTGCTTCATGAATATTATCTCATTTGATCTCAAACAAACAAGACTCCCTGCCTTCAGCTACCTTACATTCAACTAGGAAGCGTACTGGAAAAGTAAGTCACCTAAGAAAGATGGTTTACATTGCTAGGAGCATGAAACCATTTTTAGGAGCCAATTTATTGCTATTGCTGTGTATCTGTTTCTCCTGCCATCAACTGCAAACATTAACAACCAGTCCTTGGTCCTGCCTTAGAGCTCAGCCCAGGCTCCCCAATCCTGTTCCTGCACTCCTTTCAAGTAGACCTTGAATCAATTTGTGGTTGGCAGCTTTCCTTCCCCATCAAACACTGAAAAATGGAAAAAAATCAGAGCTTTGACTCACCTCTTTTCAAAGGTTTCCATCCCTTCAATTGATATGTGGGTGCTTTGCTTATAAAAGCTTCCATCATATAAGATAGGGACTGTACCTATGATTTCCTTGGTATAGAGGACTCCCACATGAAAAAAGACCTTCAACCAATGAATCTTCTCTTCTAAGATCTCAGAGACACGCCTAGACGACTGACTGAAAGATGAAATGGTTACCAGAGGCAGCTAGCGGCACAGGGGATAGAGTCCAGACCTACATTCAAATCTACCTTCAGACACTTAATAGCTGTGTGACCCTGGGCAAATCATTCAACCCATACCTATCTCAGTTTCCTCAACTGTAAATAAGAATAATAGCACCCATCTCCCAGGATTCTTTTAAGGATCAGATGAGATAACAATTGTAAAGTGCTTAACATAGTGCCTGGCACAAAGTAGGCTCTTGATAAACATTTGTTTTCTTCTTTTCCCAGCTAGTACCCAAGGTAGCACTTAAACCCAGTGTTTCCTGGTTATGGGGCCAGGCTTCTACCCATTATGCTCTGCTGCTTTTCTTCTATCAAATAACCTATTTAAATAGCCAAAAGAATGCCATTTTTGTTTTACTTAACTCTTCTTTATTACACTGCAGTAATCCCTAAGAGGGGAAGGAAGGGTAATAACTGGGAACTACCAGTGATGTAAAACACACACTTAACATCAGTAAAACTTTGTTTAAAAGAATATAACTGATTAAAATAAAATCAAGCACCATTTCCCAATAGATTAATAACTAAAGGATACAAACAAGTAGTTCTCAAAGGGACACATCCAAGCTATCAATAACTCTATGAAAAAACTCTAAAAATCACTAATAACTAGAGAAATGAAAATTAAAGCAACTCTGAGGTTCTGCCTCACACTCATTAGGCTGATAAAGAGGACAAAAGTGGAAAACTGTAATTATTGGAAGAACTGTGGCAACAGGAACATTAGTACATTAGTGATGGAGTTGAACTTGGTCTAGTCATTCTGAAAAACAATTTGGAACTATGTCCATAGAGTCACAAAAACTGTACATGACCTTTGGCCCAGCCATATGACCAATTAGGTTTATCCCCAAAGGGATTACACAGGGGAAAAGGTCTCAACATGTATTAAACTATTTAAAACAGTTCTTTTTGTTGTAGCAAAGAACTGGAAATCATGGAAGTTCCCATCAATTGGGACAATGACTGAACAACATATGATATATGAATGTAAAGGAAGATGGCTGCTCTGTAAGAAATAACAAAAGTGATCATTTCAGAGAAATCTGGGAAGATGTGTATGAATAGATGCAAAGTAAAATGAATAGAACCAGGAGAATCATCTAAACAGTAAAAAATAACTTGTAAAGGAAAATAACTTTGAAAGACCTAAGAATTCTGATCCACACAATGACTGATCATGATTACGGAAGGTCACCAATGAAGCAGGTGACTCACTTTCCAACAGACAAGTGATGGATTCCAGGTGCAAAGCAAGAATGTATTTTTGGACCAAGCAAATGTGTGTATTTGTTTTCCTTGATTATGGTTATTGGTTACATTACAGGCCTTTGTTTTTCTTCTTCTTCAGTGGGAAGAAAGGGGGTTAGAAAAGGGAGTTGGTGGTGGTGTTGCTTACAAAAAAAAAGAAACAAGATCATCAAAGCAGTTTTAAAATGCACAAACAAGAAGAAAAAGGAAGTTCAGAGTGAATCATAAATAGGCAGGATAGCTTTAAAAGTAAAATGTTGAATTTTTTTAGTTTTTTTTTTTAAAAAGGAAATTATATATAATTTTTTGCTGTTGTACTCTATATATAGAAATTATACTAATTATTTAGGTATTCAGTTTAGAATTTTAAAAATTATGTTAAAGAATATAAATCTCAAAAGTGACATTTATGCTTCCAAGAATTTATTAGGGTCAACTGCCTGCCCCCAAAGCAGCTTCCCTAAGCTTAAGCATCAACGTATATTGTCTCATAGAATTTATATGCCTAGAACCAGTCAGAGATGGAAGGAAGTTAAGGGAGCTTCCATTCGAACCCCCTCATTTTATAAATGAAGGACAAATGAGCCCTAGAATAGTGAAATGACAGGTAAAAGTCGCACAGGTATCTATATAGGACTGGTCACTCCCAGTGGCTTTCTATCACCTCCAGGATCAAATACAAAATTCCTTGTTTGGCATACAAAGAGCCCCCTCCTACCTTTCCAGTCTTCTCATACCTTACTCCCCCTCCATGTACTCTTCAATCCAGTGATACTGGCCTCCTCGCTATTATATGAACAAGACGCTACATCTCTTAGCTACAGATATTCTTTCTAGCCAACCCTCATTCCTGGACTGTTCTCCTTCCTCTACTCTCTACTGACCTCCTTGTCTTCCTTTAAGCCCCATAAAATCTCATCTTCTTACAGGAAATCTTTTCCATCCCCTCTTAACTCTATTACCTTCCTTCTCTTATTTCCTATTTTTCCAGTATATAGCTTGTTTGTACATATTTCTTTGCTTCAGGGACAGTCTTTTGCCTCTTCTTATACTCCCAGACTTTAGTATAGCACCTGGCACACAGTAGTCACTTTATTGACTATTGACGATCTAGAGTATACTTACGGATATAGGCATTCTGAGGGTCACAGTCCTTTCTGAAGGTACAAAACAAACCACTCTCATTCTGTCCTGGAAGCCCGGGCTGGACAGACACAGAGTACCAGCCATGATCTCCATAGAACTCACTCCAACTGTGTATGAAAAATATAAGACAAGCATATTTCTCATTTGAACACTCCATTTTCATACTTTATTCCAAAATGCATTACACATGGAAACTATGGGTGTGCAAAATATGGTAGCCTCCTTTTTAGGAGAATCTGAAACCTTTCACTTAATACTCTTATCCTTTCAAGTTATCATTCATTCCTCTCCTTTATTTCATTATATTACCTCTCCTTCCTTACTACGCACTTACTCTCAGTCCCTCATTGTCTGGTTTCCATCCCCCAATACTCTACTGAAACTATCCTCTAAAAGCTTACCAATTATCTCTTAACAGCTTGATCTGATGGCTGTTACTCAAATCCTAAAAGTTGTATCACACCTGTGCCTGTGGAGAAACCACAGAACCACAGAATCTTGGAGCTGGAAGAGGCCTCACAGGTCACCTGTTCCAACCTCTTCCAAATACCCACCTTGACCATATCCCCTTTATGCACATTGTCTTGATTCTAGAAGAAGGGGCTTATGGCTTCTACTCCCTCCCAAGGCAGCCCATTCCCCCTTGTGACAGTACTAATTATTAGGGAGAATTGAGTATCAGAGTAACTTGCTCAAGGCCACATGGCTGGTAAGTTGTAAGGCTAATACTTCAAAATTCAGGTATTCTAATTCCAAATGAGGGGCACTGAGGTGGCCCACTGGATAGAATATTGGGTTTGGGATCAGGAAGATACCTCTTCATGACCTCAAACTCAGCCTCAGACATTTAACAGCCGGGTGACCCTGGGCTAGTCACTTAACCCAATTTGCCTCAGTTTCCTCATCTATAAAATGAGCTGGAAAAGGAAATGGCAACTCCCTGCAATATCTTTGCCAAGAAACCCCCAAAATGGGATCACAAAGTATCGGACACAAGTGAAAATGACTCAACAACAATGGCGTAAACAGCAGCAGCAGTCCCCAAATCACTTCCTCATTTCTCCTATCAAAACACCAACCCAAACAGACTATTTCCTTTTCTCTCTCACCTTATGCCCTGATTCTTCAGAAGCAGATGCTTCAAGAATGCTTCCCTCAGAAACTTGGCTTTGTTACTTGGGTGTTTCCAGGGGAAAGTGGGACAAAGATCACCATCATCTTCTAGGCAAACCCATTGTTATTTGTATAGAACAGCAGAACAAGATGATAGGGAGTAATTTAAAAGTTTGCTCCTTCAGTATATCCATCAGTTCGTTTTCCATTTGAGGAGGCAGAGCCCTGAATAGATTTCTCCAGCTAGAGAGGTGTAAAACCCAAGAACTAAGACTAGTTTTAGAGCATACTGAATGAGAGTTGAACAAGAGGAGAGAGTCGAGGTGAAGAAAATTAGTTAACAAAAATATGAGAAATGCCAAACAGAGGAGTTCATATAACAAATGTCATCTTAGCCTGGGCCTTTGTTACAGTGTGGTACAGCCTGGTTGAATAGAAGAGATACTTGTCATTGACCTTAAAGGATGACAAAAAGAGTTGAAAGAAACTTCAAAATCATCTATTGAAAGGTCAGCAGGGGAGACAGCAAGGGAGAGGCTTACTAATTACATCACCTCCAGCAGATGGAGCCATCGAGCAGCCATGAAGCTGGGGCTATTACCATAGAAGACTGAAGAAAAAAAAACAGACTGAAAGAGTTGTAAGCCTTTCCTGCAGGAGAGAGGCTTCTTAAGCAGAACACTCCTTCAATAGAGCAGGGATAGTGGTGGGAAGAGCTGGTTAACTAAACAACAGAGCTGTAGCCTTCCCTGTAGAGGAGAGGATTGCTAACCACAGCATCCTTAGTGGATAACTAGATGGTTGAAGATGAACAAGGACAGAAATATTAGAGAGTTGTTGATTTGAAATTCCTGGCAAGAATCAGTTTAAAAAAACCCACAGTGACTAAAGGGTAGCAGGTCCAGCAGGGAGCAGTGAGGTGACAGCCACAGCTTTGTAGCATAAGCAGCTCAAGTATCAGAGGGGCAGTCTATGTCTGTGCCCTGGTCACATATGTTTCCTGCATATGTGCCCTATCATACAATTAAGCTTATTCATTCAACAGCCTTGTTAAATAGGCTGGCTAGGTCTGTTCTATATAAGTAAAGGTCAAGAAGGTGACTTTCCCAGGTACCACCCAAGAGCTAAGTTAAGACACAGTATCTTGGTTTTCTATCTCTTAACACAACAGTTCTCCACACCATGCTGCTCTCTCTACCTGATTGCTCTCTGAGTGGATCCGAAATATGTTGATACGGGCAAAGAGGTAAAGACAAATGAGAAAGAAAACAGAAGCCATCTCTAAGTTGCCTGAGTCATCAGAAAACAAGGAAAAACAGGAGGCAATTTATCCATTAGGCCTCTATACTTTCCAATTGGGGAAACAGAATTTTGTCTCTTAACTACCTTGAGGCCAAAATCAAATCAGCCCCACAAAAGTTGGGGGAGGAAATAGAGCTTCTGGAAATACATGGGATCATTAGGAAAAAGAAGCAGAGACAGGGGCAGATTGAGTCCTGAAATCACCTTGGGCAGTGAATGCTAGGCAATTCCACTGCTTCTAGAATGACCTTTCCATCCTGCTCTCCTCTGAATCACACTCTTAGCAGTGGCTTTTCCAACCCCCAACATTCTCTCTCCCCAGATGGCCTCACCCCCTACTTTACTGAGAAAATTCAAGGACAACCATTGTAAGTCCCTTCAACTCCCCCTACTCTTCACATAAAACCCCTCTGCATCTACATTCAGCATCTCCTCTTTGCTGTAGTCTCTGAGGAAGAAGTCTTTCTCCTTGCCAAGGCGTCTGTCCCCTTTTCTTGTGCTCTCAATCCTATTCTCTCCAACTCCTCCAGAAGTTCATCCCATTCATAATTCTCTCATTCACTTCAATTCTATAGATAAATATTAATTAGATACTATGGGATGCTATGTTAAGAACTGAGGATACAAGGACAAAATGAAAAGCAAATCCTGCTTCCAGAAAGTTTATGTTCTCCTGGAAACTAGAGAATCAGATAAATTCAAGAAATTTGAAAAGGAAGAGAGCATTTACAACATTGTGATCAAGAAATGCTTCCAGGAGGAGGTGGCACCTGAAGGAAGATATTAACCTTATAAGGGTCCAGTCCATCAATAAGTTTTTATTATTAAATCTTATTATATGTATTATATATATACATATATATGTCTCATTATATATGTTTCCTCATCCAAGGAACTATGCTAGGTGATTTTTGAAGCTCTTTTCAGATCTAGAATTATGTAATCTTCCAAATCTACCTCTATCCCTAACATGGACTGAGCTCTTAAAATAACACTAAACTTAAGCAGCCCCTAACTCTGAGCCCCACCTAAACGCACTTCACTCAAGGGTATCCAGTCCTAGTCTAGCCTTAAAAAAAACCAAAAAACTGCTTCAACTTTTTTGATCAAAAAGCATTTTTTCTCTCCTTTCCACCTCCCATTCTCATTCTCATTTTCCTATTCTCATTGGAAAAAGAAAAAACAAAACCCCTGATACAAGTATGTATAAGCAACCAAATCAAATTCATGAAATGGCCATGTTCAAAAAATGTATGTCATCCTGCATCTTGAATTCATCACCTCTTTGTGGGCTTAAGAGTCTCTGAATTCTAGGGGTACCTTCCAGGATTACAACCTGCTGGGCATAAAGGATCCCCAGCAGACAGAGAAAGGAGGGAGGCAAGTCTAGGAGCATACCAAGTTTACCTGGCAAATACCCTAAGAGCCCCCTCACTCTGACAGGTGTAATTGGAGGCCTCTAAGAACAGGATGACACTTGAAATAGATCAACTGTTGATCAACATTCACCGACATCTCTAGAGCCACCCGGATCATCTGCATTCTCTTATTATCTAACAGCTTCTTTCCCACATTAATATTATGTTTAGATTCCTCCCATCCTAAAAACAAAAAACAATCACCTTTAACCAGTGCAGCCATCCTGTTTTCCAGGCATCAGAAAAGAAGCCAGTAGAGAGGGAAGGACTGAAAATTAGGAGACAGACAGACACAGACAGACACACAGACACACACACACACATGTGTACACACATCAAAAGAGAGAGATCAAATCTTCAATCTGTCCACATCCCCTGGTTACCTCCCTACAGCCCACAAACACATTCATGCCTCCTCTTTTAAAAAATCCTCCTACTGTCTACTAGCTTATCATCCTATATATCTCTCTTCCCCTTCAGCTAAACTCCCTAAAAATACTATCTAAAAGTCACTCTCCAGTTGGCCAAAGTATGTAAACAGGAAGTTTTCCAAGGAAATTGGGTTTTTAAACAGCCATATGAAAAAATGCTAAAAAAAAAAAACCAAAACAAAATTACTGACAAGATATGCAGATTAAAACAACTCTGAGATTCAACCTCACACGATCAGATTGACAAACATGACACAAAAAAGGAAATGACAAATGTCGGTGGTCTGTGGGAAAACAGACGATTTAATGCACAGAACAGCTGGAGTTGTGAAGTGGTTCTGCCACTCTGGAAAGCTATTTGGACCTATGCCCTCAAAGTCACTAAACTATGCATTTCACATTGATTCACTGATATAGGTGTGTATGTATCAAAAAGGTCAAGAAAAAGGAAAATGATTCATCTGTAAATACTCTCTCTGTGTCTCTCTGTCTCTCTCTGTCTCTCTCTGTCTCTCTGTCTCTGTCTCTCTGTCTCTCTCTCTGTCTCTCTCTCTCTCTCTCTCACACACACACACACACACACACACATACACACACAGAAGCTTTTTTATAGTGACAAAGAAATGGAAACTAAAGAGAAGCCTATCACATGAAGAATGGATGGACAAATTATTACATTGTAAGAAATTACAAGAGTTGAGTTCAGAGAAGCTTAGAAAGACTTGTATGAAGTAAATGATTCAGAATGAAGTGAGCAGAACCAGGAAAACAAATGTATATTGTAACAACAGCATTGTAAAGACAAAAACTTTGAAAACCAGTAAGAACTCTGATCAATGCAGTGGCCAACCACCAGTTCAGAGGTTCAGTAATGAGGCATGCTACTCACAATCTTGACAGAGACAGAATGGACTCAAGGTAAAGAATGAGAAATATATTTTGAAAACGAACAATGTGGGAATTTGTTTTACTTTCCTATGCATATTTGTGAAAATGATTTTTTTCTTCTTTTTCCAGTGGGGTTAAATAAGAAGGGGGAGAAAAAGAATGTTTATTGATTGAAAAAACAAAATTCTTTGAAGCTGTCTACATTTGGTACCTTCACTTCATCTCTTCAAGTTTCTCCCCACTTCAGTCAGTCTTGGAAACCCAAGTACCAAAGTGATTTTCCTAGTAAGTCTGACTATATCTGAGTGTGTCATTCACTCCAAGGTCTCCCAGTGCATCCTGGGTCATCTCCAGTCATCCTGATGAATATCTGGTCCCTGGATTCAGATGGCTCTGGAGGAGAAGTGAGGCTGGTGACTTGCACAGCCCTCCCTCATTCAAAACAAAGTCAAGTGCAAGTCATGTCATCATTTCTCTGATGGCATGGTCTTCTTCGGCAGTGAAAGACGGACACAGCAAACATCAGGGGCTCTTCACTTTCACCACCTCTGTTTGACCTTCAAGATAAGCTGGATTTTTCCAACCTTTCCAGATATTTCTTACAGTTTACTCCCTTCTGTTATTCAGGCTTACGTGCCTACTTGCTGTTCCTTTAACATCTCTCTGAACTAACTGACTTGTGCTTGGAATGCTCTCCCTCTTTACCTCTGCCTCTTAAAATCCATAGTTATCATCAAGACTCTGCTGAAGTTCCACTTTCTGCAGAAGGCAGGGGCTATTTCTTTGTATACAGTTTCTGACATATAGTCAGTCATTTTCAGTCATGTCCAACTCTTCATGACTCCAGCTGGGGTTTTCTTGGCAAAGATACTGGAGTGGTTTGCCATTTCCTTCTCCAGCTCATTTGGCAGATGGAGAAACTGAGGCAAACAGCGGTAAGTGACTTACCCAGGGTCACCCAGCTAGTAAGTGTCTGAGGCCATATTTGAACTCAGGAAGATGAGTTCCTGGATGAATCTTCCTGACTCCAGATCTGGGGCTCTATCCACTGCATCACCTAGCTGCCCCAGGCATATAGTAAGCACTCATAAATGCTTGTTGGCTGTCTTGTACATAGTAAGCACTTAATAAATACTTGATTCATTGATTCAAAGGTTCTCCAGAGTCTGAGTCCACAACCTACCTTTCAAACTATATTTCCTATTATTCCTCTTCCTACAGTCTGCTTTCCAACCCAACTAAGAAGTTCAACCAGCCTGCCCTGAATTGACATTCCATCTCCAGCTTTCATTTATTTCATTTATTCAAACAGGTCAACCCCTATGCCCAGACTTCACTCACTTCTGAACTTTGTACCATCACTCAAAGCTCACATCAGGTGCTATCTCTTGCATGAAGCCTTCTCTGATTCCCAACCCCACTCTTACTGGCCCCCATACACACAATATATACCAGATGTTACTGCTGCCTCCTCAAATGACTTTATATTTACTATCTGTGAACATGTTGCATTCCCTAAACAGAATGTAAACTCCTGGAAGAGAAGGACTATGTTGTTTTTGTCTCCGTCCACCCCCGCACCCCCCCCTCCCCAGAGCAGCACAATGATCTTTGGACATGGTTTGTTAGGGTTGAGGCAAGGGGAAGGGGATGAAAGAACAAAGAGATCAGTGATCCTGATTTTGATCTCATAGTGGAAATTCCACCAATGTAGCTCAGCAACTCAATTCTCACCAATAGGATTAGAACAGAAGTTCTTAACTTTTTCTCCCTTTAGCAGTCTGATGGAGGTTATTAAATCCTTCTCCAAATCATGTTTTTAAATATATAAAATATAAAACAATGGCAATAAAGTAATTATAATTATGACAATATAATTACAATAAAATATAATGAAGTTACAAAAGAAATCAATTATATTGAAAAGTAATCCAAATATTTTTTAAGACAAATTTATCAATCCCAGATTAAAGTTACCCCTGCCTTAGAGAGTCAGTGGATATACTGAGAGGTTAAATAACTGGTCCATAGTCACACAGTCATATGTATCAATATTGGGACTTGAACCCAGACCTTCTTGCCCCCAAGGCCAACTCTCTATCCATTACACCATGCTGCTTCTAGGAACTTAATATTTTTTAGATTAAATTGGGTTCAAGAGGACACAATTGAATGACTGTTGAGAATGTTTCATATGAGATCCATGCTTTGAATATAGCTTAGACTACAGTTCCTTTGAGGCTCCTTCCACCTCTGGGATTCTGTGGTTCTGTTTGGTGACTCTGCTCGGAAAAACTATTTCCCAGAATGACATATATTGACCCAGCTTTAATTTCAGATTTACTAAGCTTGAGAAGGGACCAGTCTCAGATACACAGGCAAAAATCAATCCTTGTTTGGTTTAATATATTTGTTAACCTGGTTGTCAGAAATGAGTCGATTTTAACTACGTGCCAATTGCTTGGTTAACTGATCAAATACAAAATGTCAGCGTTTGGCCAGTGGACAGCTCTGGTTTACTCCCTTGCATTTAAGACTCCAGGATACCATAGAATAAACCCAAACAATTCTACAGCCAGATTCACTGGTTAAAAGAAAGTGGCTCATTCTTTTAGCTACTGAGACCTGGGCTAAAAGCCCCCATTTCCAAGGAAGACTCCTATAAGGGGACACCTGAGGACTACAGCAGAGCAGGTGAGAGAGGAAGGGAAAACTAAACCTTTTCCTTTATCAGTGACCTAAATACTAAGCAGAGAAAAATCCAGGTACCTACACATACACCCCAACATTAGAGAACAAGACCAGATGTAAGAGGATGTAAAGATATAAGTGGAACTGGTTGAATAAGTAGGATAAGCATAGAGAAGACAGAAAGGGGCCATGATTTCTCTTCAGTCCTATAAGATGAGCAACTTATACCTTGGAAATAGATCCAAGGGTAGAATAGGTAAACGAGGCTTGATTTCAAATAAACAGGACCAATTTGTTAAGGGCTAGGTATAGGGGGAGAACTAAAGTGATAATGTACCCTTAGAGAGTAGTGCTGACTTCAGAGGATCAGGACTTTCTGGCTACCTCAGAAGTCTCCCCTGAAACCAGAGTCCAAGTTTTTTATCTTCCGACACAAAATTATGATACCTGCTTACACCAACAATGCCTATGTCCTAAGAGACTGGTGGCTATTAGTCAATACACCCCAAGGTCCTCCACCAAAACAAGCTTTCATCACTATCAGTTCAGGGTCCCCATCTTACTAAGTCCCCAAACCTTAGCCTAGCCCTGAAGAAAACACAGGGAGTTCAGGAAGCTATCCTGATATCACTACTTATCACCCTGACTTTCTTTTCTCCATTACTGGCATGGAAATGGCAGCATGGTGACCATTCACTCAGTTGTTTATGCTTGTTGATTCAGTGTTATCTTTGTCTTTTCTTTCTAACCTTATTTCTTATATCTAAGTTACTGAATCCAGGCAATTCTACCTGTACAATCTCTCTTGAATTCATCTCCTACTCTCTAATTTCGTTCTTAACGCTGTAACTATTCACACCCTCATAACAACCAGCTATAACCATTGTCAAAGCCTCCTCATGGGTCTCAATATCTACTTTCTTCCAATCCCCAGTCCATTCTTGTCAGATTTATTTTTCTTATTCACAGATCTCACCACTTTGTTCCTATTTAATATCTAGGCCCTGAAGTATGGAAATTTCTGACCTACTTCACCATCTTCCTAGAATGCGCCTCAAAGTATGGGTAGGATTTCAATAAGCAGAGAAGAAGGAAAGAGCATTCAAAGTTAAAAAAAAACTTAACCAAGAGTAACAGTAGCATAAAACTACAGAGGATGGTCAGGAAGGAAAGAAAATAATCATTTTTAAGCACCTTCTATGTTCCAGGCATTGTACTAAGCACTTTACAAATATTATCTTGTTTGTTTCTCACAACACCCCTTGAAGTCAGGTGCTATTACTGTCCCCATTTTAAAGCAGAGGTTAAATGTTCCCACAGTCACACATCTAGGAAGTATCCAAGGCCATATTTGAACTCAGGTCTTCCTGACTCCAGATCCAACATGCTTATCCACCTCATCACCTACTTACCTCTACTTGCCCTTTCAGGGAACAGCAAATAACCCAGTATGGACTAAAAACTAAGATACATAGGAAGGAGTACTGGGAAATAAAGTTTGATTATGGAGGGCCTTACAAGCCAACCCAAGTCATCTGGACTTTATTCTGAAAGCAATGGGAATCCTTTTAAGTATTTTGATTGATGAAATGATCTTCTTAGAGCTATACTCTAAGGAGATCAGAATAGCAGTAGAACATAAGATATATTTAAGGGGCTAAAGACTGGAAACCAGTTAGGAAATTCCTACAGTACTATCCAGGCTAGAGTTAATGAGAACAGAGACTACAATGGTGGCAGTCAGCATAGAAGTAAAGAGATGGATCTAAGGGTCTTCAGAAGCATTTGTCAACTATGTGAATGAGAGAAAAAAGAACCAGAGATGACTCCCAAGATTTGGAACCTGAGTAAACAAGATCACAAGATCGCAAAAAAAATCAATGATAGAGATGAGTTGGTCAACTTTATTCTATACATAAGAGGTTATCTTATACATAGGTTCATAGGTTTGAAGCTGAGAGGGACCGTAAGGCGGAGACATGTACATGGAGCGATGAAGACAACTCTGGACTTGGAGTCAGAAAGACCTGTATTCAAATTTTAGACACTGACTAGCTGTGGGAACCTGGGAAAGTTTGTGGTTTATTTCTGTAATGTGGAGGTAGAACTCAATGACCTCTAGACCTCCTTAGCTCCAAATCTGTGGTCCTCTAAATCCAACTCCTATATTTTACCAACAAGGAAACTGTGTTCAAGAAAGATTTAATGACTTGCCCAGGGTTACAGAGCTAGCAGGTGTCTGGGCTAGATTTGGTCTCTTCCTGATATGGGTGAACAGCTAATTTCTCATCTTTCCTGAGGGAAAAATGTAAAGAAATAAACTGACATTGAGACACAAGGACCTTCATTTAGGTTTAGAGGAGACCAAAAAAACCTTTTTAGATAGAATTAAACATTATTATGAGATAAACTGTGATAAGCTGTGGAAATATCATCTCTAGAGAACATTTTAAATATAGCAGTCTCTTCTGCCAGGAATTGTTTGACCATAGTCCTGTCCAGAAACAGAGGAAAAGACAAAATGACCTCAAAACCCCCTCTGACCCATAGAATTCTATGAGTCTCTGTATATCCCATGATAGGTCATTCTGGTCATTAATAGAGCTAGGCTTAGAAGCTAAGTTAATTAATAAAAATCTCTTTCATTCTGATGACTGTAGATTATCATAATGGATAGAATTCCTGGAATTTTTCCCTGAATTTCCTCTCCACTTAAAATTTTCAATTAAGAAAATGTCTGAGGCAGTTTTCTGATGAGCTCCCCAAAGTGTAGCCAAAGGTTTTTCATCTCCCCCAAAGAATCTGGCCTGCTCTGACTAAGAGCCTCAGCCAAGGACCTCACCCTAAAGGGATGCAAGCAAGATGCTGGGAGTGAGAGAGGAAAGTACAGCTGTTAGATCAGCTTAGCGAACCACCAAAGATCAGCCAAGAAAGGAGAGGAGTCAAGTGCTGAAATCCTCAAAGGTCTTTCCCATAACTGCAGAACACCAAAAGACAATTCCTAAGGAGCTAGCGAGCAAAGTTGGAAAGAAAATCCTGGGGGTAAATTGAAAGTTCAGTCCTAGCTGCCAGGGAAGCAGCTGATGTCCTAAGTGAACACTTCCTAATTGCATTTACAAGACAACACCACAAATGTGTAATCAAATCTCACTAGGGGACTTGACCTCCTCAATGGCTTTTGTGTATACAGGGCAGAAGGATTATAGCAATCAGGGAAAATCAGAAACAGAGAGGAAGGGTGATCTTCACCATGCCCCAGGGAAAGAAAACCTCTGGAAATGTATGAGGCCTGAGAAAGCCTAGTCCCCCACAGCCCTCTGTCTCCAGCCTCATTTTATGTAGCTCAGTTAGTCAACCAGCTAGGCAGTGTTAGGTGCTAGGAAATATAAAAAGGAGGCGTTATGGTAAAGCAGCAACAGAATCAGCAACATATGTTTATGGGTCCACTGGGTACAAGGGGAGTCACTGTCTTTATATACTATCTTCACAGCACAAGCTTCAAGCAACTCTTATTAAGCACCAATTATGTACCAGGCTTCATGCTAGAAGCTAGAGAAAGACAAAAAAGCAGCAGCCCCTGTCCTTGAGAAGCCCACAATTTAATGAAACAATACAAGGCAAAACCCTTTCTAAGGGAAGGAACAGTTTCTTAAGTTCTGCTAGGCAAAGAGAGATAAGGCACCATCACAGATAGCTATAATGTACACATCATCACAGAACCTCAGAGCTAGAAGGGGTCAGGGATCTCAGGGAAATAAGGCAAATTTTACCCCATGGCTCACACTAAAACTTGTTGGGATGGATTCCATGGTGAGAATTGGCCTTAGAGATAAACTTGATAAACTGTGGAAATTCCAGCTCTAGAGATGTAAAAGAGAACATTCTAGGCAGAGGAAACTGTAAATAAAAGCATGTAAATGGTAAAGTACAAAAGCATGTTTGTGGACTGTTTAGCTGGCACAGACAGTTCATGTATCAATGTTTCCCTGAGCATTTGCTGAGTTCTTTTACTTTGAAAGATCAATAGAAAGATGGCCTCAAAGCCAAGAAGACCACGAGTCAAGGCTTGCCTCAGACAGATACTAGTTGTATGTATCCTCCTTCAAAACTCAATTCCATTCCCATCTTTTGTAAGAGGCCTTCTCAGCTGCCTGGCCCACCCTCTCAACCCCACTGCTAGGGCCTTACCTCTAAGATTGCATTCCACTTTTTATCTATCTATCTATCTATCTATCTATCTATCTATCTATCTATCTATCTATCTATCTATCTGCCATCTACCAATCTATCAATCTACTTATCCATCCATCTATCTATCCATCTATCCATCTATCTATCTATCTATCTATCTATCTATCTATCTATCTATCTATCTACACACACATATATATGTTACTATATGTTTTACTACACATCTACTATACAATATATGCAATATATACATATGCATATATATTGCATATACATAATCATTTTCATCTTTGGCTTTCCCATTAGAAAATAGCCTCTTCAAGGGCTGGGACTGTGTCTTTTGTCTTTTTTTATATCTCTTACACTTAGTGGCACACAGAATACGCTTGATGACTGACTGACTATGGCAAGTCACTTAACCTCTGAGTTCCCTAGGCAACTCCCTAAAACTTTCAGATGCATGGAAGGTAGCAAACTGCATTAGTAGAGAAAGTTTCCTCATCTGGATCTGGGAGTTCTGTATATCAATGAAATCATAGGTCTGAAATCTATCCTTACCTATTCACACTGTATGCTGAAAGATGACAAAAGGAATCCTATTTATGGTGAACTTAAGTAAAAAGAAGATAATTATGTCAACAGTTAAGAATTCAAATCTATAGGACAGAACAGAGAGACAATGCTGTTCATATTCTGTCCCCTACATCCCACTTGGTCTTGTGTTGAGCCATTGGTTCAGTTAGTTAGTTCATTAATTCACAAAGGATCTTGGGGCCATCTAGTCCAATCCCTTTGTCTTATGGATTAGTTCCAAATCCAGTGACCAACAACCAAATAAAAAAAAACTTGGTCAATGATGCTTCTCAGCAACTAGTCCAAGGCTGATGAAGCTAAGTGGGCACAAAGCAAACTCTTCTCACCAAGAAATCCTTAGAACTAAGGAGGGACTTGAGACAATATAAGGGGTCAGGCAAGAATAGACATACACACACACACACACAAAGGGAGAAAGGGAAGGAAGAATCAGAGGCTAGATATTATCAAATAACATATAACAGAGGTCTAGATATCCCCTAAGATCAGTGCCAACCTCTGGCATGGAATCTGAACCAAAGGATTACCTAACAATGAAGGGGCTTTCCATAAGATCTTATTCACAAACGACATCACAGGATCCAAACACTGCAAAGCCTCTTCAGCGAAATCCATAGCAATGTGAAAAAGAATGGTCCAATTACCATTTGGAAAAGCAAAGTAGGTTAAAGTACATAGTGATGGGTTCATTTGATAGGCAGCTGGATAGAAAGCCTGTTGAGCTAATTCATAATTGCATTCACAAAATTATGAGGACAAGGATGGATCAACTCACAAAAAATCTAAAGGAAGAAAGGGAAGATATCAAAAACATGGAAAATATTTCAGGCTTTATTTATTTGGAAGAGACAGAAAAAAAGACAACTAAAAAAATGTCAACTACTAACATAAATACCTATTTTTCCACTTATATAAAAAAAATTATTAGACTCACATAGACATACATATTGGACATCCTTGATGAATGGATGATCAAATTTTAAAAAAAATTATCATACACTTACTATGTGTCAAGCACTGTGCTCAGGTACTGGGAATACAAATGGAAAAGGGAAGCAGTACCTGCCTTCAAGAAGTTCACTATTTGATGGAGGGAGGCAATCAATATAGAAGAGGGAGTTTGGGTCTGAGGAGTCATATGAATAGTGGGTAGATTCAATTATCATGAAGCTTCTGGAATAAATAGTAGTATTGATTTGATTACCATTCCTAGAGCAAGAGGTAAAAAAAGAGAGTTGGAGCACCCTTTGGCAGGGTAGATGGCAAGAAATCCAGGCTGGAAGGCATGAGAAGAATGGTCTGGGGCTGCTGAGAGTTCATGGTATTAATGTGTTTGCACTCACTCCAATCAAGACAGCTTGGTGGATTGTCTAATCTAAAAGGTGCCATTCCAGGTGGGTGAGGAAGACAAAGCAGCAGGACAGATGGCAAGATGTCCAAGACTGACTGATTAGATGGGCTGAGGGCATTAGAAGGAAACAGGAAGGTTTTCAAAACACATATTCCATATCTTTAACAACACAAAATTTACCGAAAGATGAAGAGAATATAAGAACCAACTGTGCTTATCATTTCACTATAGAAGAAAGCATTTGGTTCAGTAGAGCCAAGTGCCATCTTGAAGACTCACTTCCAAAGAGGTGTATCTCATTCATATGTCAAGATATGCCTGAATGGGGACTCAGCTAGCTGGGTAATTCAGCTCCTCCTCTCCTGTCCGTCTCCCCCTCCCCTTTCTTCTCCTCTCCAAAGGAAGGTAAATTTGGATGACCAGAAGATGACCAGTTAACTTGGGGTTTGCTGGCTAGATTTCTTCCTCCTTCCCTTCTCTTTCCTTCCCTTCCCTTTCCCAAAACCTTAAACCTACTGCACTCTGAAGCCTATAGATTGGACAACACTAGGCCCCTGTCCAAGCTCCACTTAAGAGCTGTTCTCTGGACCCTTCTGGCTTAAGAGTGATTATCAATAGTAACTGTTGCTGTTTCCCTTCCAGCCTGATGTAGTTATTTTTCTTTGCCTCAATAAAGGGGCCATCCCCTGACTACTCCTTAAACAGGCCTATTCACTGAATGAGACAGAAAGAACCTCACCCTAAGTGAGTACCTGAATAGACCTTGGCCTAAAGGGCCCAAGGTCTCTGACTGCATTCTGGGCCATCTCCAGTCATCCAATGAATATCTGGTCACTGGATCAGATGGTCCTGGAGGAAAAGTGAGGCTCGTGACCTTGTATAGCCCTCCCTCACTCAAAACAAAGTCAAGTGCAAGTCATGTCATCATTTCTCTGATCGCATGGTCTTCGGCAAAGAAGGAGGAGCACGACAACATCAATGTCAAGATTCTTCTACAGACAGAACAATAGAAAGAATCTTGTTCAGGGACTCTCTGATCATTAACATCAGCAATCAAGGCATAAAACTAGAAAATGTGTTCTCTCTAGAAGCATTCATCATCCTAGAGGAAATCTAGCATGGAGTTCATGTTGAAAAGGAATTTCTTATTGATGGCAAGATCCTCTAGATACTTCTTGGATGTGACACTGTATGGTGGCAGCAAGCCCCAATGTCCAGAAGTGCCTCTAGGAAGAAATTTGTACCCACTCTAATGATTTTGACTTAACCATCCTCAGAGGAAAAAACAAGTGGATGAAGAATATCTATTATATTGAATATAGCATGTAGTAGCTTGTATATACTATAGAGCTTGTTAATAGATATGTATATATGCGTATATGTAGATATATGTAAATATGTATATGCATATATGTATGCATGTACATATGTATATAGTATGTGTATGCATATAGAGATAGATAATTTAGGATCAATAATAAGTTGGCCTCAAAATTAATCAAAAGGAGAACAGTAAAAAAGATTGCCTTGAGAAAAATGCAAATCTTCTTTAATGACCCCAAAGTTCTTCCAGAAACAAGAGCACAAGACCAATCTTTTTTATACCAATATTCTACCAGTGTTATCACATAGAGCCAAGTCACTATGCAACACTATGTCTCTAAGGAATATGAAGTGAGGATCACTCAGAAGACACAGAAGAGGCAAATGGTGGTTCTACGCAAGTTGCAACATATAACAAATACGGAAGTTCAAAGACAGTCTAGAAAGGATCTCATCAGGAAAAAGTATGAGCAAAACCTAAGATGGATGAGTCATGTGGCTAGAACAAGGGACCACTCACAGAGGGCCAGCCTGAGTATTGACTGGTATCCTCACAATGTCAGAAGAAAGCAAGGAAGATCTCCCAGAATGCTGGGTGCACACTCTGTAACACACTTGTGGGAGGACATGGACAAGAGCCATCTAGGATGGGTAGGCAAGGACGGCTATAATCCACATTACTGCACGGAATATCCAAACCAATAACATATGTGATCCATGAGTATTTGAAAGTAACAATAACCAGAATTTATATGGCAAAGTGCCTTACATTTTAATAACTTCACTTAAACCTTACAACCACCCTGTCTATGGGTGCTTTTGTTATTCTCTTTTTGCAAATGGGAAGATGGAGGTTGAGGGAAGCCGTGACTTGCTCAGGGTCATCTAGGTAAGCCGGTTTTGAATTCAGGTCTCCCTGACTCCAATTCTAGCATTCTATTGGGTATGCCATCTACAGATGTAAGAGACCGATAGATAGAGACAGAAAGATTTATAGATCTCATAGAGGGACACCAGAGATGGCTGAATAACTGGACCCAGAACGGAACAAAAAAATTAGACTATGCTATATTTAGGAATGTGCAATGTCCAATGACCTCAACCTGTTCATTGCCGCCAAAGCCTCTCTCTTTAGCAAGTAACACAGGCATAGGAGATACTGCAGACAGACCACCAAAATAAAGCAAATGAGGCACATGAATTTTTTGCTTTCCCAGTGCATATAAAAGTGATGTTTATACTATAGTATAGTCTATTAAGTGTACAATAGCATTACGCTTTTAAAATGAACATACCTTAATTAAAAATACTTTATTGCTAAAAATTGCTAACAATTATCTAAGTCTTTAACAAGTTATAATATTTTGCTGGTGGAGCATCTTCAATGTTAATGATTGCTGATTAGGGTGGTGGGTGCTGAAGGGTGGCTATTCTTAAAATAAGACAGCAATAAAGCTTGCTACATCAATTGACTCTTCCTTTCACTTGTACTCTTAGAGGCCATTGGAGGGTTATTAATTGGTCTAATATCAATATTCTTATGTCTCAGGAAAATGGGAGGCCCAAGGAGAGGGAGAGAGACTAGGATCACTGGTAGGTAGAACAGTCAGAATACACACAATATTTATTAAGTTCACCATCTTATGTGGGCATAGTTCAAGGTGCCCAAAAATAATTACAGTAGTAACATCCAAAATCACTGATCACAGATGATCATAACAGATATAAAAATAATGAAAAAGTTTGAAATACGATGAGAATTACCAAAAATGTGACACAGAGACATAATGTGAGCACACACTATCAGAAAAAAAAATGGTGCCGATAGACTAGCTTGATGCAGTGTTGCCACAAGCCTTTAATTTGTATAAAACAATCTCTGTGATGCACAATAAAGCAAAGTACAGTAAAATGAAATATGCGGGTAGTCTACCAGTGATGCAATATGACTGAGACTCCTGAAACACCAACACCTCATAGTCACTCCAAAGGGCAATGAAAAGAAGTAGTCTACAACGTATTACCAAACTGATTTCCACAATAGATATATGACAGGAATATGGAGGCTGATTGTACAGTGAAAATTAGACACAGTCTGACAGCCTCAAGGTATTAAAAGAATCAGAAAAAGGCCTCCAGGATCCTCTGGAAGATTTATGGAAAGAGTAGGACAGAAAATACATAGATCAAGAAGGCACGAATGGGATTTTGATCAATACCAGTGGTTGGAATACTACACCAGTGAAACCACCAATTTGTGTAAGCAGCAAAGTGTGTAGTTATTATGTCTTCAGGGAGAGGCCACAGGGTAAATGCTGGACCTGGAGTTGGGAAGAAATGGGTTCAAATCCTGCCTTAGACACTCACTAGCTGCATGAACCTGCGCAAATCACTTAACCTCTGTCTGCCTCAGTTTTCTCATCAGTAAAATCATGGGGTTGGACTTGATGGACTTGATAAGGTCCCTCTCACTTCTAAATCTATACTTCAATGATCGTTCTCCCCATTCCAGAATGGGGTGTTCCATTCTCTGGAGTTTCTTCAGTACCCCTGAAGAGCCCCATGGATGACCTCGCCAAGATAACCCTTTTCATTTGGGCAGAAGCAGCTGGCAAGGGTCCTAATGCTTACTGTCCACAGGCTGCAAGCTAACCTTTGACCTAAGAGAACACAATAGTGTCATTGAACTCCATCTCTGATAATGACCCCAGTGACAGGCTCCAGACCTCTACCACCACCTGCTCTGATTTTCAAAGACAATTCCTTTTCTTTCTGACCAAAGGTCCCCTCTGTCTTAAATGAATGTGTAGACCAAAAGCCTGCCTCCAGGATTGCCTTGCTAGCAAAGCCTAGCTAAACGGGTATTCAGGGAAGGAAGCCTAGAGATCTAAAGCTTCAGTTTAAGCTATGTGAAGTGATGAATCCAAAGATTCCTCAGGATCAGAACAGAAAAAGTGTTCGTGTGTGTGTGTGTGTTAGAGTACAACTCAATGCGAGAGGGAACACCCACATGTCCTCAATATGAGCATATGACTGTGATCTATACACAATTGAAAACTGCATAAAAATTTGAAGAGGTATAATGGTGAATGGTTGGTCCTGCACAGGACTATAGGAACCAGCTCTCCATTAGGTGCCCTACTTCTCACATGAGAGGACAGACAGTTTAGAAGTCAATATGGAAAGCCCATGCCACAGTGTTGTTACTGTTCAATCATTTTTCAATAGTCTGACTCTTGGTAACCCCATTTGGTGTTTTCTTAGCAAAGATATTGGTGTGGTTTGCCAATTCCTTCTCCAGCTCATTTTAAAGATGAGGAAACTAAAGCAAACAGGGTTAAGTGATTTGACTTGCCCAGGGTCACACAACCAGTAAGTGTCTGAGGCCTGATTTGAACTCAGGGAGATGATTTTTCCTGACTTCAAACCCAGTGTGCCATTTAGCTGCTGAGGAATGGAACTTAGACAACCTTTGTTTTAGACATCTCTTTTTCCCTCAGTTTCCTCATCTATAAAATGATTTGGAGAAAGAAATGGCAAGCTACTCTAATATCTTTGCCAAGAAAATCCCAAATGGGGTCACGAAGAGTCAGATATGACTGAAATGAACAACAAAAAATTTTTCCTTCCAGCTCTGTGTCTGTGATCCTGTATATTAGGGACAACTGAAAAAACTAGCCAGGAAATGAAAATAGGCATCTATAGGTCATTTGATTCAAGTATATAATCAGAGAAGTTTTAAAAGACATTTATCAAATACTCAATTATAAAGGTAATTACTTTAATTCATCAAACAAACCAGACATTAAAATTGAACCAACCTCCAATTTTTAAATGAACAATGAAATTTTACTTTAAAGACTTTTAAAATGAGACTCACATCCCTCCCCCCTGCACCCCCCCCAGAAATAAGACATTAAGACGTGCCTAGTCACAACTATCAGAAGTCGGTAACAGCCTTCTGCCCATTTCAGAAGCCATGCTGGACACTAATGATACCCAAAAGGCATAAAGTCCTAGTAGAAAATAATAATCACTTGGTTCTAGGGACTATGTGCAGCTCAACCATTCACCCCATTAGTCAGTTCTGCGCTGCCACCTGCTGACCAGTGCTTGTAAGCTCCTTCTGGGCGCAGCAAGCCCACATCCAACTGGCAAAGACAGGGATTTGGGAAGATTGAGGAGGCTTCTGTGGGTGCACACTAGGAGCTCCCCCTTCTGCCTCCACTGAGACCTGCTCCATGTTAAGGAATGTGAAGAGTTGTAGTGACAAAGAGGAGCTTGCCCTTTCAAAGATTTGTGATAAGCCAGTCTCTGTCAATGACGGGGCAGATTTGAAGAAGACAAAGCAGACCCTTGCTAGAACCAACAACCCTCACATGTGGCTGAGGTCTGGACCAAGAGTAAACAGACCCGGGTTCGGGTCGTCCTTCTACCCTTGCTAGCTGGGAGACCTTGACCACATCGACCCAGAAAATGATAGTTTTAAGACATCACCTGCCTACCCCGACGGGGTTTAGATGTATCAAGAGAGACGGTACATGTGACAGCACTCTCAGCGCTGGAAAGAGCTACAAAAAGAAATATAAGGCAGATCTGTCTATGTTCTTCCCTTAACCTCATTTTCTCCTTGTAACCATCCTATCATTTAGGGAAGAGTAGAGGTTATTTTCCCGCTTTTGCAGTCCCATCAACCAAGGTCCAGAGAACCTGAATGATAAATATTCACCCAGGATCACGCAGACTATAAGAAGTTAATTTTAAGAGAAAACAAGAACCAGGTCTACTGACCCCAGATTAATAATAATAATAATGCCTAGCATTTGTATCATGTTAAAGTTTACAAAGCACTTCACTAAGACCACATTTGATTCTTACAACCCTGGGAGATAAGTGCTGTTAGTATTCTCCTTTAACAGATGTAGGACACTGAGGCAGTCAGATGCTAAGTGACTTGCCCAGCTCGCACAACTCAGTCATGTCTGAGGTTGGATCTGAACCCAGGTCTTCTTGATTCTAGGTCCAGTGCTCTACTTCACCACCAGGCTCTAAGCCATGTGCTTAGAGATCATTGCTTTCAAGAGGCAGTGTATGGAATGTTCAAGTGAAGAAAGCCAGGGTTCAAATTCCACCTATATGACCTTGGACAAGTCAGGTAACTTCCTGCAAACTCAGTTCCTTCACCCACAAAATGGGGAAGGGAATACCTGTAGACTCTACCTCACAGAGTTGCTCTGAGGCTCAAATGAGGTCAAGGCAAAGCTTTTGGCAAACTTTAAATCATTATACACATGTCAGTTATTATAGTAATAATAATAACAATAGTTAATACTTACATAAGCACTTTCAGGTTTATTCCTTTCTGGTTTCCACTTTCCACACTATGGACTTCTTTCTCCACTATTTCCTATCAGCCTTCTCACCCTGGAAATCACGCTGCACAGCCCTTTCCTAAACCTCCACTTTAAGAAAAGTGACCGAACCAGATGTGTTCACTCCATTTCTCTAAGGGCTCTGCTCCCAACTCTCCCAACTTCTTTCTCCACCATTCCCCAAATCCCCGGGTAGATGAGTCCCTCCTCCCTCCCCCACTCTCCTCCTTTTCCACTTCCTTTTAAGCTTTGTCTCTCCTCAATCAAGTGTCAGATCCTAGAAGGCAGAGATTATTATCTTGTATCTTTTCTGCTTGTATTTGGATTCTTGGCACTTAGCACAATGCCCAGGGTAGTAGACACTTACAATGCTTGTTGACTTGTTTTACATTATAATATCTCATTTGAGCCCCACAAAAGCCGTGTGAAGCAGGTGGCATTATTACTCCCATTTTATAGATGAAGAAACTGAGGGCAACAAGTTGACCAGAGTTACCTAGCTAATAAGAAGTGGTATTCAAACTCTGGTCTTCTGGATTCTAAGTCCAGCACTCATTCCATTCTTCTGCTTATAAGATCTAGAGCTCAAGAGACAAGAGAAGTCTCCAATTCAACCTTTTAACAGATGAGGAATAAAAATCAGAGAGATAAGGTGATTTATCAGTGGTCACACAGTTAGTATTAGAGTCAGAATTTGAATTCAGGTCCTCTGATTCCAAATCCATTCCTTTACACCATACTGGATATCGAATCCATTTCCAGCGGCATAGCAATCTCACAAGAGAGCGAGCCAAATTCTAACAGGGTCTGAGTACAGAATAGGACTCATCCTATCTCTGCCTTTGTTCCTCAAGCTTGTCATTTTCCATTAGCTTTGGAGAAAATTGTTATTCAATGAAAGGCTCATTGGTGGTTTCCCAGAATCTATCCTGTTCTGGGAGCTGCCCTTTCATTCAGTCCCCCCTCCTACTCTAGCCATGAGACCCAGTATTTAAATTCCAAGTTTGTAGACCTTGGCTTTTCCCCAGGACTGCAGCATGGGACTATGCCAAATGAACTTGGGTCAGCTTGAGGATTTAAGACTAAGAGCCTGGTATAGGCATAGTCACTTTCCCTACAGCTCTTCAGAGGCTGAAATTACTATTTCTGGGAGCTGTGGGCTAGAGGGGGAGCTTTGTCCCAAATGATTCACATGGAAATGAGGTTTATGCTTTCACTACTTCTGCCCCCTCCTCTAATGCCTTCAATGGTCTCCTAACTAATCTCAGTGAAGAGAATTAGTTCTCTTAAATAAATGTTCCTTGTTATCTACAGCTGACACTCCTAAGGATGAGAAAGCATTTTTTTCCTGATTTCCAAGTATAAAATACAGGATGTGAAGCATAGGAGTTATCTCAGGAAGAGGTGGATTCTTGCCTGGTTTGGCTTTAAGAAGCCCTATGCCTATGAACTCAGGTTGGTTTGTTTGGTTTTTCTAGCCCATTCTTCTTCTCACTTAACAAAAATACTTTAAACCCTGTTAGATTCCTGGATCAAAATCACATTGCCTTGCTCAGTGCTGGGTTTTAGTGTCATCATTTACCGTCTTTCCAATCTGTGAGTCACTGACAGATAAGATGCCTACGGAAGAACTCCAGTGATGTCACTTCTGGGTTTAAAGACCTTTTGAATGAATTCAGTGTAATAAAGACTGGATGAGCACCTCCCACCTTCATGAGACTGTGCTATATCAGGCAGCTAGGTGTTGCCATAGTGTATAGCTCACTGGGCCTAGAGTCAGGAAGACTCGGGCCTCTGTCACTAACTGCGTGACCCTGGGCAAGTTATTTAACCACTGTTTGCCTCAATTTCCTCAACTGCAAAATGGAAAACCTTATAGGATTGTTATGGGAATCAAATTTGATATTTATAAAGTGCTTAGCCTGATATGCAGTAGGTGCTAGATAAATGCTTATTCCCTTTCCTACAGACTATGGAAAGATACGAAGATAGATAAGGCCATTCCCAAGTAGCCAGTGATCTAACAATAACTCCGTGTTTGTGACTGGAACCATCCCTAAACACCCTTGCCTGTCCTTTAACTCATTTCTCCAAGCTTACCCTACCCTACACATCCAGCTTTATTTCCCAGTCCTTTCCAGCACTAGCCCCAATGCTCTAGACAAGGTGATCATCTTTTCTGCCTGTTTGTCCCTCTCCTCACCCCCGTAAACATCTTTCTCCCACCTCTTTGCGTTAGCTCCAGCTGATAATTGAGAGGGAAGAGTATTCCAGGCAAAGACACGGATGAAGGATGAAAGATGTGATGTTCTAGGGACCAGTAGGCCAGAGGAGCTAGATCCCCATGGAGGGGAGTGTGTGTTTGCCCTTCGTTGCCGAAGACCATGCCATCAGAGAAATAATGACATGACTTGCACTTGACTTTGTTTTGAATGAGGGAGGGCTGTGCAGGTCACCAGCTTCACTTCTCCCACAGAGCCATCTGAATCCAGTGACCAGATATTCATCAGGACGACTGGAGATGACCCAGGATGAGGCAGCTGGGGTTAAGTGACTTGCCCAAGGTCACACAGCTAGTGAGTATCAAGTGTCTGAGGTGAGATTTGAACTCAGGTCCTCCTGACTTCTGCACTGGTGCTCCATCCACTGCACCACCTAGCTGCCCCATGGAGGAGAGTAAGAAAAGCAGGAAGGAACCCAGGGATAAAGACTTAAATCACAGACACATTTGTGTTTGATGTTGGCTGTATTAAGGAGACAATGGAGCTTACTGAGCTAGGAAGGGAGGTGGTCAGAAGTAAGCGTTAGAAAAACCACCTTGGTCACTAACTGGAGAATGGATTGAACAGGGAGAGACTCGAGGCAGGGAAACCAGCAGAGAACCAAAAGATTATGGAGAGGCGGAACTGGGATGGGGACTTTGGAACTGGAAAGAAGAGACAGACACTTGGGATGTTTTGAAAGTAGAAATGATGAATTTTGGCAACAGATTAGATATGTGGGGTGAGAATGAAGAGTGAGGCACAACACTGTGGGTGTGAGCTTGGGTGACTGGGAGAATGATGAATAATAGGGAAGTTTGGATGAGAAAAGAGTTTTATTAAGATGTTGATGGGAAATCTAGTTCAAGATATCCAGGAAGTGGTTTGGATATGGGACTGTAGCAGAGCTCAAAGGCTGGGGCTAGACTTATAGATCTGAGAAGCATCTGCAAAGGGTCAAGTCACAAACTATCTATAAAGTGTCTCACAAGTGCCAGGCATGGTGCTAAACACTGGAGCTACCAAGAAAGACAAAAATACTCCCTATCCTCAAGGAACCCATAGCCTAATGGGAGAGAAAACCAACAAGTATGTACAAACACGATAGAGACAAGACAAATTAGAGATAGTCTACACAGGGAAAGCACTAAGATTAAGGAAACCTGGAAAAGACTTCTTGTGGAAAATGAGATTTTAGCAGAGACATAAAGACAGGAGGAGGGAGAAAATCCCAGGCAACGGTGGGGCTGCCAGGGAAAATACGGTGTCTTGTTCAAGGACTAGCAAGGAGGTCAGTTTTTCTGGATCATAGAATATGAGGGGGAAGAAAGAATAAGAAGACTGGAAACATAGAAAGTGACAGGTTATGAAGGACTATAATGTGAAACAGGATTTTATGTTTCCCAAAGACAATAGGGAATTTACTGAATAGGGTAGAGATATGATCAGACCTATACTTATGAAAAATTAATTTGAGAGCTAAATGGAAGTTGGTGTGGGGAGTGACTGAGTCAAGGAGACCAAACAGAAGGCTATTGCAGGAGTCTAGGTATGAAGTGATGAGGCTTGCATCAGGGTGATGGTAATGTAAAAGAAAAGGAAAGGATATATACTAGAGATGTTAGGATAAGAGTTAGGAGCAGATTGGATATGGGGGAAGGAAATGAGAGAGAGTGAGGAGTCAAGGAGGATGCCTCAGTTGGATGGACAGCAGGACAGTGGTACCCATGACAGTAATAGGGAAGTTTGGAACAGGAGACAGTTTGGGGGGGAAAGATAATACTTTTGGGGGGGTATTTTTTTTTTACATATTGAGCTTAAGATGTCTGCAGTATAACTAGTTTGAAATGTCCAATAGGTAGTTGAAGATGCAAGACTGGAGATAACAGAGAGTTAGGGCTGGACAAAAAGATCTAAGAATCACCTGCATAGAAATGATAGTTGAATGTATGGACATGGATGAGATCAACAGTGAAACAGTGGAGAAGGGGAAGAGAAGAGGGAATAGGCCAGAGCTTTGAGAGACACCGCAAGTTAGTGGGGATGAAGGACTCTGAGAAGCTGCCATTGGACATATAGGAGGAGACTGAGGAGAGAGCAGACAGATTATCACCTGCTTGTTGCTAGAAGGTAGGCCTCTCAATGTGGATCATATTAGCACTTGGGACTGCTGACACACCTGCGGTCCAACAAAACTCCAAAAACCCTTTCAGGCAAAATTCTGTCTATCTATGACTCCCCTGTACTTATAAGAATTGGTTTCTTTTTTTTTTTTTTAACTTAAGTGTAAGAGTTTACATTTATCCCTACTTAATGACATCTAATTAGATTCAACCCATCTTTTTAGATTCAAGTTCAACATTTCTTAATCTGGGGACCTGTGAACTTGTGATTTAAAAAAAAACATTTGGATGACTGCATTTCAATATGATTTGTTTCCTTTCCAACTTTATATATTCTATTTTATATAATTCAAAACATTCCAAGAAGGGGTCCATCCACTTCACCAGACTGCCAAAGGGGTTCACGACACAGAAAAGGTCAAGAACACATCTGTTCTAGCTGGTCAAAATCTTTTTTGGATACTGACTGCCATTTTATGTGTTGGCTATCCCTTCAATATTTGTGTCATGTATAATTTGATAAGCATACCATCCAGGGCTAAGCACATGTCCTTGAAGTCCTCCACTGGTAGTTCATGACATTAAACCATTAATGATTATTGTTCAGGTCCAGCCATCTAATCAGTTCAGACACTTTCTAATTGTGTTATCGCCCAGACCACATCTCTTGATCTTCTCCAAAGACTAGGATGAGATATTTTATCAAATGCTTTGTTCACACCCAATTCAATGACATCTACATCATTCTCCTCTAGGGAATAATAATGGATAGAGCGCTGAGTCAGAAAGGCCTGAATTCAAATCCAGCCTTAGACAGTTACTAGCTGTATGACCCTGGGTAAGTCACTTAACTTCTGTCTACTGCAATTTCCTCAACTGTAAAATAGGGATAAGAATACCACCTATCTCCCAGTGATAGTGTGAGAAACAAATGAGATATTCGTAAAGTGCTTAGCACAGTATCTGGCACATAGTAGGTGCTGTATAAATTATATGCATTATATTATATTATATATTACTATATTATATCATATAATTTATATATTAGATATTAATTGTATATAATTATAATATTGATATTGTCTATATTACTATGCTACATATTATTATCTACCAGCTTAACAACTTTTTCAAATAAAGAAATAAGGTTCATTTGGCATGACCAGGTTGGCTCTTTGTAATAACTACTGTCTTTTACAGATAATGTTCACCAATGGTATCTTTAATACATTCTAGAATTCCCCTAGATATCAGTCAAGTTCATGAACTTACAGTTTGCAAACCCTCCCTTTCTTCCTCTCTCTCTCTCTCTCTCTCTGTGTCTCCATCTCTGTCTCTCTATCTCTATCATAGCTAATGTTAATATAACACTTTAAAGTTTACACAGCACTTTGATTCTCACAACAATTCTGGAACACAAGTGCCATTATTATCCCCACTTTACAGGTGAGGAAACTGAGGCAGACAAAAGTGTAAGTAACTCATCCAGGGTCACACAAATAGCAAGTATCTGAGGCCATATTTGAACTCAGGCTTCCTGACTCTAGGTCCAAAGCTCTATACACCTCACCACATAGCTTCCTCTAGGCAACTGAAAATTACAAGTCATAGAGGCTACAGGAAAATAGGCTCCTTAATGTTCAGCTAGTGGCAGAGCTATAAATTGGTCCAGGTATTCTGGAAAACAATTTGGAACCACGCCCAGAGAGTTCCTAAATTGTGCATACCCTTTGACCTAACAATACCATTACTAAGCCTGTACCCTCCCCCCACTCCACAAAGAAATCAAGAAAAGAAAGCAAAAAAACATTTAGAGCAGTTTTTTTTTGTAGTGGCAAAGAACTGGGAATTAAAGGGATGCTCATTGAATTAACTGCTGTGGAGTGAAATCAGAAGAGCCAAAAGAATAATTTATATAGTAACAATATATTTTCTTTCAATGGTCAATTTAGAAAGACTTAAAAACTCTAATCAATGCAATGATCAACCATGATTTTAAAGGACTGACCATGAAAAATGTTACCCACTTCCTCACACTGAGATGAAGGACTACATATGCAGAATGAGACATACACTGGATGTGGCCAGTACGGTCATTTGTTTTGCATGACATTTGCTAGATGAGACTTGTGTTTTTCTTTTCTTTTCCTAGTGGGACTGGGAAGTAGGAGGGAAGGAGAGTGTTGTTTCAGTTGCATGCAACTTTTCATAACCTTATTTGGGGTTTTCTGGGCAAAGATACAGGAGTGGTTTGCCATTTCCTTCTCCAGTTCATTTTACAGATGAGAAACTGAGGCAAACAAGGTTAAGTGACTTGCTCAGGGTCACATGGCTAATAAATGTCTGAGGTCAGATTTGAACTCAGGAAAATGAGTCTTCCTGACTTCTGGAATTCTATCCATTGTACCACCTAGCTGCCTGTGAGAAAGAGAGTAAATATTTGTTAATTGGGGGAAAAGACTAATTATTAAAGAAGAAATACCTGATGAATGAATGAATAACTGGATGGAAGAATTATTCCAGATTAGGAAGAATGATATATCTTAAAGAAGCAGAATTAGGCATCAGTGCAATTGTTTGGAAAGGGGAAAAGGAGAAGGCAATGAAATCAGCTCTGCCAAAAACAAAACGAAATAAAGCAAAAACAACCCATAGCACCTTGTAGAGAGCAGATTAATCTTTTAGATTACTGAGGGCATGGGAATGGCGGGGCCAGATTTTGGGAGGTCTTGAAAGTGAATGATATTTTTTCATTTCTTGTTATATGTTTTGTTATAAAAGATGGTTATGTTATATGCTTATATGTGTGTGTATAGAAAAGTAAAGATAGTATTAAAATAAAATATATATATATTTTTAATTTAAGCCAAGCAGAAGTTTAGATTTGAAACAGGATTTCCTTGCCCTATGATACAAGTACATTAGTCTCTTTCTTCCCGACTAGTACTCTACCCAAGAAAGTGAGATTATGATTTTTGGCTACCTACTTCCTGTCCTATTTGATGACTACCTCAACTGACCCACGATTTCAGGCAGATGCCAGTCACTTTTCTCCCTATTCCTCTACCATCTTGACAATTTCACCAAAAACCTGTCTGCCCCTCTCCCACCTCTACCTTTCCTCATCAACCTCTCAGCCTCTATGGGCCAGCCATAGAGATCAAAATCAAATTTGCCATTGTTGCTGGATTGGGCATACTAATGTACTCCCAAAGGAACCCATACCCCATCCCAGTGACATTCTAGAGAGACCAAAGTATCCTTCTCTGCTTTGATTTCTCCTATTACAATGCAAACTATGTTCCCCGAGCTTAGCAGGGTCCATAGCATTTAGTAAACACTTAATTTTTTTTCATTCATTCCAGGTTATCTTACCTGCAGCTATTTCCTCCAGCCACAAAGAATTCCAGATTGAGAGCACAGTGGGTGCTAAGAGAAATGCTGGCATTGGCAGGTGATTCAGAAGAACCAGGGCCTACAGTGAGCAGCCGTTGGGATTGGCACTAGGGAAACAAAAGACCTTATCTTAGGACTTGGCCCCTACCTGCCTCAGTGTTAGGACCTATAGGCATTTGGGTTATCAAAGGATGGGGGCGCAAACTTCTCTTTCTGGGTCTGTCTGGGCTCCTCTAAGCCTGTTTCACTTCCAGGAAAAGAGGGAGAACAATTAATTGATTGACTCTCCCCACCCAACCCCTGTCCCCACTTATCTTCTGAAATATACCTAGAGCATGAATGAATTGGAATAAATAATGTCCAGAAAGGCTTTAACCTTCCAAGGATGGAAGGTGCCAAGTTACTTCTGCTAACCCAGAAAGGCAAATGGACATCTGGGCAGATTTGGTCTTTTAAAATCTCCCTGAATCACTTTAAATTGCCTCCCTCTAGCCTCTCTCAGATGAAATGTTTTATTTATGGTTTTATACAGCATAAGGTTGGAACACTAATTTATATTAAAAGGGAGAAGGGAAAAAGTACCATCCCCTACACTTCCTTTGCAAAGACTGTTGGGACTACTGGACATCAGTCAATCTGAAAGACAGATCTCTCTCTGCCAGCTGGGCCTGTAACCCTAGAATATTGATCAAGTGTCCACATCCCTCCCACATAATAGAATTTCTTGAGAAACTAATTGTTTTCTCTCCTTTCATCTCCCTGAATGAGGTCAACAGCAAGGGCAAAGAACAGAGAATTAGTTCTCTTAAGTGTTTCTTGGCAAAGGAGACAGACTTTTTTCTTTCTAATTTACAAGTGTAAAGGAAGCTATTGGAAACATAGGGAGTCTTTATGAAACCAAAAACTCTATGACCGAGATTGTTTGAAGGGAATTCAGTGGCCACGTGCTCAGATCTTTTCTGAACTGTTCCTCTTCTCTTCTAAAAGAATCACAGAATTTCAGAGCAGGAAGGGATGTTGCAATGAACATCTAACTCTAATCCAACCCACACCAGGAAAATAAGCAACGTCCACTACAACACACGTGGCACACCTGCTTTGCTTAAAGACCTCCCGATCAGGGAAATCCCACTGTCTTCCACTATACTTTTGGACAGGTAAATGGGCTGATAGGTCTTAGAAAGGATGGCCCTGTGATGCTGTCCAGCAGCATCAGAGATGTGAGGGGAGAGAGACAAAGAGAGGCAGAGAGAAACAGAGATAGAGGCAGAGGCAGAAAGACACACAGGAACAGAAGAGACAGAGAGAGAGAGAGAGAGAGAGAGAGAGAGAGAGAGAGAGAGAGAGAGAGAGAGAGAAACAGAGATAGAGGCAGAGAGAGAGAGAGAGAGAGAGAGAGAGAAACAGAGATAGAAGCAGAGAGAGAGAGAGACAGAGACAGAGAGAGAAAGAGAGGAGAGACAGAGAGAGGAGAGAGACAGAGAGAGGAGAGAGACAGAGAAACAGAGATAGAGGCAGAAAGAGGCACAGGAACAGACAGAGACACAGAGAAACAGAGATAAAGGCAGAGAGAGAGAGAGAGAGAGAGAGAGAGAGAGAGAGAGAGAGAGAGAGAGAGAGAGAGAGAGAGAGAGAGAGAGAGAGAGAAACGGAGAGAGACCGAGAGAGACCAAAAGACAGAGACACAGAGAAACAGAGATAGAGGCACAGGCAGAAAGAGGCACAGAAACAGAGACAGAGACAGAGAGAGAGACAGGGAAAGAGACAGACAGGGAGACAAGACAGACAGTGAGAGATTCATCAAGGAATAATATCAATACCGAAAAGGGTGATTGATAAAACATTTCCCCAGAAAGTGCTTCCTTAAATAATACTGAAGACAGCCCTTCCTTATACATGAAAAGTAAGATTGGGGTTTTCCTTAAGCAATAGCGTTCTTCCTGAGATAACTAGAACAGAGTCTTGGCGGAAACCTTCAAGTTCAAGAGTTCAGGAGTTCCTGGGTCTCAATGCTGCCTCTTGCAGCAGGTACACTCTGGCCATCACCAGAAGAGTGAGCCTAAGTCATGTTCTAGCTTGGCAAAAGGTATGGACTTTGAGGATACCAACCTCTCAGGAGAATATTATATCAGGTTTTAAGTATTTGTTAATGGGTGATTTCTTCTGTGGTTTTTAAAGCATTTCTTACATAATAGAGAAAATAAAAAGTTACTCTATTTTGTACTTTTTTTTTCCATTTCTGGAAAGGATCTGTTCATCTTTTTAGAGGGGAATCCTAAATATGAGACAAATCTAAGCTTTAAGAGATTTTTCTCTGAGCCCCTGGGGCAGGAGTGAGGAACCTGCAGCCTTGAGGTCACATATGGTCCTCTAGGTCCTCAGGTGTGGCCCTTTGACTGATTCCAAATGGCCACACTTTAGGACCTTGAAGGCCACATGTGACCTCAAGGCTGCAGGTCCCCCACCCTTGCTCTGGGGTATAGTTGATTTAATGAGCCAGAGAGTACAAGAAGAGAATGACTCCTTCTCTTTGGGGGTCCTGCTTCCCCAGGATATTCAAATGGTCTGATTGAGCCAAGATCCGTTGTTAAGATGGACCCCTCATCTTAGTCCCTGGGCTAAAAGTTTTATATTTGGGTGATTTATAAAGGATTTCTTCTCCTTGGCTAGGACATCTTTAATTCCTTATAAAGCCTGTTAGATAGAAAAGCTAATATAATTTTTCATTTTCTTATTAGTATCCATATAATACTCCCCTGGCAACTTGCCAGGATCCATTTCTAAAACTGGCTACTTAAAAATTCATCCAATCTCGGGTACTTCCTGAGCCTTTCTTGGCAGAGGAAGTTTTTATCTATCAGTTCTTTGGAGTGCTCAGTCTGTTCCTGAGACACCAGCTCTGTGCCAGTCAGACATGAGGAAGTCAGTATCCACAAGCACAATCTTATGGGTCATCATCTTGTGACCATCTAGAGATGGTCTGGGGGTAGCTGGGCTGTTCTTGGAGAATGAAGGACAAACAAGGACAACCAATGACAAGGATTCCTCCCCCAAGAATGCCAACAAGACTCTGTCCCCTGTGAGACAGTATCTTCCTCCATCCAGCCAGAAAAAGCTGAAGTCTTACTTGAGGCTGAGTTTTGGCACAAATGTGGCACCCATTCACAGACACATTAACTTGATGAAGCAGTGAGAGATAAAGAGCACTCTTCAGATGTTTGGCCAATTCTAAAAGCCAAAGGGATTTGGGGAAATGCTCTTATTCAATCTTAGGGAAGATGGAAGAGGGCCCCATGTCACCTAGACGTTGGTGGAAAGTCAGGAAATACAAACGAGGCTTCCTTTGTGTTCCCAGTGATTCATAAGGAGGGAAAAGGAAGTAGAGTAGGGACACACGTATTTGGGATGGCCCAATAATGATGCCGGCAAGCGTGAATGAGAGAGCAAAATTAACAGATGATTTGGATATGTGTGCAATAAAAAGACAATGGCAATAAGATGACCACCCTGTGGCACTGCAGACAGAGTACGTTAATGAGGCAGCTTGTAGCTGGTGTCCTTATTTTCTGTCTGTCTGCCTGTCTGTCTCTCTCACACATACATGCACATCAACACAAACACACAATCTTATTCCCAGTTGTTCCTTCTACCATCTCTCATTCCCTCTTCCGATTATCCAAATCCTATTCATCCATTAAAGCCCAATTCAAGGTTCCACATCCCCTCTGTCCTATGATACTTTTCTTTACTCTAATTGGACCAAACCCTGGACAAGTCACTTAGCTTCTCAGAGTCCTGGGTAACTCTCTAAGGCTGTTACAAAGCAGATGCCAATATGTAATGGTAAGAGGAACTGTGAGTTTCCTATACCAATACAATCACAAGGCTGGTTTTAAAAAAAAAAAAAGTAACACATAAATACAAAGGACTGGTCAGGGTATTTTAGAAAGAGAAATGGAATAGAGGCAAAGAACAGGAGATGTGGCTCAGACTCCAGCAACAAACAAAAGCAGGAAGGAGGCAGAGACAAGGAACACTAAGGACGATTCACCTCTCAGGTGACAGACACCAAACCCCCAGGATTGGGGGAGATGAAGCACATGAGATCACTGCATTGGAGAAATGGGAGGACAAAGGAACCTTTGAAACCCTGCCAAAAAGGGAGGTGTCAGCATCTTGGCATATCTCCTTCCCGTAATGCAAAGTGATGGGCTCTGCTATCTGCAGTGGAAGCTTACATCAGCCTGGATCAGGAAAGAAGAGGGATGCAATCCTTAGGCATTTTCTACCTTGTAACAACATGTGGAGATGTAGAACAGCTGACCTTCTTGAGGGACGTGATTGTATAGGGTGAGCAGGGCCTGGTCCAATTCAAGTTCAACACCTAATATACACATAACATAGAAGAACATCAGTCACCAAAACTAAGCCAGATCCCTCCCAGAGGAACTGTCTGTGTCTCTCTCTGTCTCTATCTCCAAGCCCACATTTAGGGAGAGGGGGTGTTAGGTTATGCTTAATAATTGGCTATTACTAACTAAAAAGCTATACTCTATTTGAATTTAAAAGACAGGAACAGACCTAGAAGGGTGCAGACCATTACTGTCCATCAGAAATGCTCATCAGTCTTTTCAATCAAATCGAACACAAAATGTTTGTATTATGTGTGTATAAAAGATACTAGTCGTCATAACTGCAAGCACATTGCAAGTGAAGCCGCACTATCCAAAGACAAACATAATGCACTCCCAAAGGCTCCCCCTTCTCCACCATGTAAACATCAGGTTCATAAATTATGGGCATTAGGTGGGTGTGTCCATATCATAAAGCTTAGGATAAAGCTAAAAGAATCTTTCCTCACATCCTGGGTGCAAAGAGTACAGAGCAATTATGCAGTCCAAGATACAGAGGCAAATTCCACATCACTGCAATGTGATTCAACTCAGCAAGTAACTTGTGCTAAAGACTTGGGGGATACAGAGACAAGTTTGAAACTCCCTGCCCTCATGGAGATTATATTCTACTAGGGAAAATTCTAGGGAGAGATCTGCTTCTTTATGCATTTCACGTAATGGAATCAATCCCTGAAAGTCCGAGCTGGAGGGGACCCTCCAGATTTTCTATTTTACAATTTCCTCCCTGCCCACCTCATTTTATAGGTGAGGAAAGACTTGAAAGTGACTAAAGATAGAACTTCCCTAAGGTCACATGGAATCCAGATTTCCCCTTATGAGTCCTGGATCATACTACCTCCCCTGAGACTTTAGAGTTGGAAAAGACAATGCTATTGTCTTTTCAATAATATATTCAGTTCAAAAGTAAAGGCAGGTTGGTCTACGGATGGGAGCAGTGGGCTAGGGCTGAGGTTGTAATCCTCGCTTTGCCCCGAACTTGCCTTTTGACATTGGACAAGTGATTTCTACCCCCTGGATCTTGGATTTCGCCTCTATAAAAGGAGGGAAATGATATGAACCTTCTCCCTCCTTTGAAAGGTTGTTGCAAAGATCCAGTGAGCTTTTTTAAACTGACCCGTAACTGGGAGTTTCAGGTTCTGACTATCTGAATTGATCCTCAGACCAGTCCAGAATTAAAGGGCTAAGAAATAGCTCTCAAAGATTGGGACTAGTCAGAGAATGACAAGCTGGCCCTGTGCTTTAATATTTACTTAGTGTCTACTCTGGGTAGGTTGTTTTCTTAAATCATTTCCAAACCATAAAAGCATAAACAATATTAGAATCGTGTTAGACAAGTGAGTAGTGAAGGATTGGTAACTGATTAGGAGTCAAAGTCACCTAGATTAGGAGCAGGAACAATTTTCTGAAGCAGATTTTTCCCTCCGACCATATTTAGAAGGAGCTCCCAGAGATCAGAGACCCTTGATTGTTTCCTCACCTTCACCAGCACTCCAAGTGCAACCCACGACAGCAAAGAGCCAGAAGAGTGAGTTCATTTTCAGCTCCATTTTCTCCGGGAGGTGTGGTTATAAAACTTTGCCCCTTTCACTGAGCTGGGAACAGAGTTCAAACAACTTAATGACTTTATTTTAGGAAAGATAAAGATCATGTTTTATTTAGAAAGGAAAAGATGCAGTAGCTATGGATCAGCAAATAATTTTCCATTTATTAATGGAATCAAATGGCCCATTTCCAGCACCAGACTGTCAAAAAAAATATCTCATTTTGATAGCGCTCAAAGGTTGGCAAAGCACTTTCCCTCCAGGAACCCAGGAAGGAGTGTGTACTATTACTCCCATTTTACAGTTTGTGGAAACTGAAGCTTATAGAGATTAACTGCTTTGAATGACTCAGAGGTGGAGGACTTGAACCCAGGTCTTCTAGGCTGTGAAGATGGTTCCCTATTCACTATGCCATGCTGCCTCTAATGTAATCAGGGCAGCTAGGGGGTACAGGGAATAGAATATGGAACTTGGAGTCAAGAAAACCTGAGTTCAAATCCTACCTCACATACTAGCTGTGTCATGTTGGGTAAGTTACTTAGCTTCTGTATTCTTGGTTTCCTCATCTGTAAAACAAGGTTAATGAGTTCATCAGGATCAAATGAGATAACATTTAAAGTGCTTTGCAATTCTTAAAGCTTTATATAAATGTGGGTTATAATTATTATTATAGTAGACAATAAATGTTTGTAGAATTCATTTTGACACATCCTGAGTACCATACTTGCTGAGTGACTACTAGGTGGCCAGCAGAGCAGTTCATAGTCACCCACTGAAGCAAGAGTCTCCCTGTCTCAATTCCAGGGAAGTTAGATCTTTGCTGATTTCCAGGAAATTTGGATAGCTGGACCTTCTAGGGAGTCAGAGGAAAAGACTTCCCAGGCTCTTAACTGATTTAGTGAGAAGAGATTTTTGTGAACATATGGGTAGGGTTGAAATTGGTTGGTTGGTTGAAAGGGAAGGATATGAGGTATCTCAATATCTATTCTGCAACTCTGACTCAAGAAAGGAAACCAAAGGAAGGCTTTGAGTTGGGACTTGAAGGAGGGTAAGCTAGTTGGCAAATAGGAGGGAGCATTCTAGGCATGGGGGACAGCCAGTGTCTTATTGAAAAGAAAGAGGATGGAAAAGGGGAGGGAAAGAAAACCTTACGAAGAGGACAGGTAAGAAAGATGTTATACTTGATTACTTCTCATTCCTGGAGGCCTAGAAGGCTTAAACTGGGAAAGGCAGTGATTGACTTTCATCCTCATGGTCCCATTAATTTTCTGGACAGTATATGGCAAGATCTAAACAAGCTAGAGAGCAGAATGGGGAGATCCCGTCTCTTGCCCACTCTGGTACACAGTCAATATGCTATAAAGAGCAGGCCCTACACCAAGGAGCAAAGTTTGTCTTCCATTAAGTTTCAAAACTCCATTTAGGAGTTTCCCTTTCTCCATTTTCTAAAGGTTGATTTTTTTTTTTGCTTCGGGTGCTGCCAGGGCTCTCACGTACTTTTTCCCCACTGAGTTGAGGACTCACAAGGACTCATGTTCTCCCATGGGACCATCACTGGGGAATTTAGAAAAAAGCTAATAAGTGGTGGTAGAATTTCAGACAATGTGTCAGGTAGGTAGGTACACATTTGTAAGGGTGAAGGTGAACCAAATCAGATCACACTGACAAGGGTCTAGCTGGATAACCATTTGTTAGGTATATTGTTGAGGGATTCAATTTCAGGTTGCTCTAGGTGTTCTGAGGTCCCTTTCAACTCTGAGATTCTGAGATTGTCCTAATTAAAATCTCTTAAGTACAATACAAACGCCTTTTGTTTTTGTCAATTTTTTATTAAAATTTTTTCAATTAATAAAAATTTATTTTCTCTCCCTCCTTTCCCATCCCACTCCCCCACCATTAAAAAAAATATGGGGAGGGAATAACAAACTTGCATAGACGAGCAAGACAAATTCTCACACTGGTCACATCTAACAATAATCTCAGTGCTGTGAATCCATCAGTCCATCACAGCTTTCTCAGGAGGTGGGCAACATGCTTAATCATCAGAATTAGAATCTAGACTTCTAGAATCATTATTGCTCATTGTGTTAATCAGGGTTCCTAAGGCTGCCATTTTTTAAATTAAGCTTTTCTTAATCAACCAAAAAGTTACCTTCTCCCTCTCCTTTCACCACCTCTCCAGTGAAAAAGAAAAAGCCTTCATAACAAATGTAAAAGTCAAGCCCAATTCCCCCATTGGCCACATCAAAAAACAAAAAAATGGGGAAAAAAAAACCAACCCAAACTGATTCAACCTACGCTGTGAGTCCATCACCTCTTTCCGGATGTTAGTACCATGACTGATTGTTGAGTCCTCTGTAGTCATGGCCAGTCACATTATTGGTCAGATCTTTCAGCATTCTTGATTCTTTCCATATATGTTTGGCTTTATTTTATACAGCACAATACTATTCCATCACATTCATGGACCACAACTTGTTCCAATAATCCCCAATTGATGGGCACCCCCTTAGTTTCCAGTTCTTTGACACCACAGAGCTGCTATAATGCATTTTTTTAACCTATGGGTTCTTTCCCTCTTACATCCTATTTGTCAATAGTTAAATTGTAACTAGGTCAAAAGATAAATACCATTTATACCTTTGGCGGCATAGCCCTCAATCAAATGGCTAGACCAATTCACAGCTCCAAGAGGATATTAATACACTTGTTTTCCCACAGCCCTTCCAACATTTGTAATTTTTCTCCTGTCAGATTTGCCAGTCTGATGCGTATGAGGTAGAACACATTTGCTTTAATTCGTATTTTCCTAATTAATACATTGTCATATGGTTATTGAAAGCTTGGATCTCTTCCTTTTGAAACTGTTCATATATCAGTTAGTGAATGGCTCTTATTCTTATAAGTTTGAATCAGTTCCTATAAATCTTAGAAATGAGACATTTACCAGAGACTGGAAAGACAGCTGTGAAGACTTTCCACCCCCACCCCTTTACCTGTTCCCATTCTAATTTTAACTCTATTAGATTTGGGTGCAAAATCTTGCTAATATTACATAATTAAACCGTCCATTTTAGATTGTGTGATCCTCCTAGCTCTTTTTAGTCATGTATTCTTCCTTGTCCATCAATCTTTCTCCTCTAATTGTTCATGATATTACCTTTTATATGCAGGTATCCGTTTGGAGCTTATCTGGTATATGCTGGGGAAAAAGAAAAGTAAATCTGGCGGAAACTAAGCATAAATGAAAATCACTATATACGAAAATATGCTCCAAATGGATACCTTAGATGTTTGGATACATGATATTAGGGAATGTTGTTTATTCCATTGTTTTACTTGTGTCCAAATCTTCATGACCCCTTTTTGGGGGAGGTCTTCTTGGCAAAGATACTGGAATGATTTGCCATTTCCTTTTCTTTCTCATTTACAGATGAGGAACTGAGATGAATGGTGAAGTGACTTGCCCAGAGTCACACAGCTAGTATGCAGCTGAGGCCAGATTTGAAATCATGAAGATAAGTCTTCCCTGATTCCAGGTCTGGTGCTCTATCCACTGTTCCACCTAGCTGCCCAGTGATTATGTGACTTAGATGTAAACTCAGTAATACCTGGATATGTGAATATTAGACAACGAATATATGATTTAGACTTTGATTCAGCAATACCACTACTCGGTCTATACCCCAATGAGAAAGAGGGAAAAGACATATACATACATGTTCATATAAATATATATACACACACACACACGTATGTATGTATATATATATGCATATATAAACATTTTTAGCAGCTATTTTTGTAGTAGAAAAAAAATTGGAAAGAGGTTTTCCTCCTATTGGTAAATGGCTAAACAAATTATAGTCCATGAATGTTATGGAATATTATTGTGGAATAAGAAATGACAAGTTGGATAGTTTCAGAGGAGACTAGAAAAACCTCTCGTGAACTGATACAGGGTGAAGTGGGCAGAACTAGAACAATTTATATGATGACAATAACATTGTAGAGAAAAACTTTTTAAAGAAAAACTTCAGACTTCAAAACTTTGAACAACGCAATAATAAAGGCTAAAGATGGAATATGCTATTCATTTCCTGACACAAAGATCTTAAGATGCAGAGACAAATTTGCAGATGCAGCTAACGCAGGAATCAATTTTCCTGGATTTTTTTTTGTTGTTGTGGAATTAGGGGGAATAATAGGAGAAGCAGATTATAACTGTATATAAAAATAAATTTACTTATATTTATGTACACACACACAAATTTATAGTCCTTTCTATGCATAGTTTTCTTTTATTCCCTGGTATGAACTCTTAGTGACTTGACTACTCTCCTTGCTATTCCTCAGACAAGACCCTCAATCTCCCAACATGAGACATTTTCATAGATGTTCCCTCTACCTAGAATACTCCCTTGTCAGCTCTGCATCCTGGCTTCCCTTGCTCCTTTCAAGTACCAGCTCAGAATCCTCTTTCTACAGGGCTTTTTCTCCAATCCCCCTTAATTCTAAGGCCTTCCCTTAGTTGACTATCTCCAATTTATCTATCCTGTATATACCTTACTGGTATACAGATGCTATCATGTTGTTTCTCCCAATGGAATGGGTACTCCTTGAGGTCAGAGACTGTTTTTTAGCCCTTCTTTGCATACCGTGTGCTTAGCGCAGTGCCTGGCACATAGTAGGAGTTCATTATTTACTAATTCTTTTCTTAAAACTTCCTATAGCTCCCCTGGCCTCTCAGATCTTACTCCTACTTTATTTTTAAAAATGTTTCATTGTGAACTGTCATTAATCCTATTCCACCACTGCTTTCATCCTTAATTCCGCCTCCCTCCTCCTTCGTTCCAGTCTCTGGGGAAGGACTGGCCTTTCTTGTCAGTGCTACTCCCTTTACTTATCCCCTCAACTCCTCAGGTCTCCTTTATCCTTGGGGAAGGGGGCAAGTTACATGACCCACTGTTGCCATTGTTGGCATCTGCCTGTTACTTTCACTTTAAGGTCATGGATTTTACTACTAGCTCCTTTTCTGGATTTTGTCTCAGTTGAAGTTTTTCTTTCATTGCTATTTTTCATGTACCTCACCTGGTAGGTCATACATTAGCAGCTTTCTTCCTTCTGTACTCTTTTTACAACAGGAAAGTACATTGTTACAAGCCTTTGTCAGGAGCACTCCAAACCTGGCCGAGGGTTTTTCATTCTAATATTCCAAACTTTGACTCACAAATCCAAACCCTACTCTCAGACAGCATCTTAGTCAGTTCCTTCCAGATGATATCTTCCTCCACCTTCATCCCCATGAATTGTTCTAGAGAACTCCAGTCTGATACGGATGACGCCTTTTAAGAGAAACACACTTACCAATGACCTCTTTGTACACCCTCTAAGCACTTAGCGCAGTGCCTTGCATACAGTATGTACTCAATAAATATTTACTGAATGTTCAATATGAGTAGCTTCTTTTCCATGTACCAGATGTGGAAAAGGAAAAATTTGAATTTAATGAGATGTTTCTCCGTATTTCCACTTGTAAAAGGGTTGCCTACTTTTCAAATCATTTTTTTAATAGCTGAAAGTCTAGTTCCCTTTATTCATTAACTTTTGGAATTTGCTTGAATCTTAATTAAGGCCTCAATCATAACAGCAGGGGACTCTACTAAGAGGTCTGTGAACTCGGGTTTACATGAATATTTTGATAATTATATTTCAATAGAACTGGTTTCTTTTTTGTAATCCTACATATTTTTTTACTTTATGCATTTAAAAACACTTTTCTGCGAAGAAGACCATAAGTTTCACCAGACACCAGAGGATTAATCTGGCAACCCATGATAAGCATGAAACAGTCCATTTCTGGATTTAAGCTCACATGCATGGAACCCTTAACCAGTTATAATTTAATAATATCAAAACAAAGGCTACAAGGGCTTCTACCAGTCTGAAACACACCCAAATCCCTTTTGCCTTAACTTAACCTAGATGCTATGGCATCTAGAAGTTCTGCTGGTTTGGCATACTGTTAAATATTCAGTGGGAAACAAAGGGGACTCAGTCACTCCTCAAGGATATGCAGACCCCAGATACCCCTGAATATTATTAGTCGAAGGTAAGCCAGATAAAGATTAACATCAGGAACTGGTAAGTCTTCCTCTGATGCTCAGTAATTCCTCTCATAGATACAGCTGCTATTTCTGTGGACACGTCTCCCTACTTTAGAGAAAGTGTCCCTACAGCCTCTATTTGTTGTAGACACTTATCACACCTCTCAATTTCATCAACAATCTGAAAAGCTGGATAATTGTTCCACTGCAAACTACCTGGATCCCCCAATTTTTGGTTTAAATGTGGAGTCAGAAATAAAGTCAAATGAGTTTGACCAATAACACTGAATCTGACCTATTTAAAAGTAAACATCAAACTGATCAGAGAGGAGGCAGGCAAGGCTTTATAGTTTGCCTCCAACGTAAATGTCTAGAGTAGTGTAATTTACAGGACCCCTCCCCCCCCCCCCACCTCCCAATCACATCAAAGGAGCTGCTAGCACAGCATTCATTCTGCACCGTTCTCCTCGCTCATTTCCTGTTAAAATGAAGATATCTACATGGATGAGTCAACAGGAAATAAGAAGGAAGAGGATACACACAGTCCCATGCAAGCAAACTTGTCAGATGAGAGAAGACAAGAAGGTCACAGCTAGCTCCCCAAGCTCCACCTAGTTCCTGAGGTCACCCGGTTTTTTCTATAAGCTTAGGAGAAGACAAAAACCCTTTCTCCTTCTTGGGACCTGCACTCAAGTTATTTCTAAGGGCATCTTATGAATTCCATAACAAGCTGCTGCTAGTCATTCCAAAAAGAAAAGTACTAAAATGAAAGCCTTTCCCTTTCTGTGGCTTCACCTACAATATCCCTCAAATTCTTGGTTCTGAAAGACAGGCTTCCCCAGAGGATATCAACGAGCTGAACAGCCAGACTCATACATAGTAGCAGATACTGCCCAGAAGACCACAAATGCTAAGAAATGCTCAGGTAAAAGTCTCCATAAAGTCTTCATGTACAGAATGCCCTGTGGCAGAACTACATGAAACTATCCAAAGGGCTCAAAGAATAAAAGGATTTGAAAGAAAAGAAAAAAGGTTGCTGATTTCCCTCCTCTAGCAGACATATCATGAAAATAAGGTCAGCAGGCAATTATTCAAAATCAAATTTCTGGGGCATTTTCCCACAATGAAAACTACACCATAATTCACAGGAAAATACTTTAATGATTTTATGTAGTGGGCTCTGTGAGCCCAACTACACTGCGATACCTCAAGTGTTGTAGGAAAAAATCCACAAAAGCATAAATTATCTCCCTTTCTATCTGTGCATGTTCCAAACGCTCCCAGAGCATGCCCTGTTACCAGCATCTCCTCTAGGTCTTTTCTCCAAGACATGGTCTGTGGGCAGTTCAAGCAAGAAGTCTGGCTTCGAAGCCAGCTTGTCCTTTCTTTGGCTTCTACCAATACTTGAAAAATGGTCCTCAAAGACCCAGCAGGCGCCATGCCCTGAGCCCTCAGAAGTCGGCTTGCCCCGATGCCCCAGACCCCTTCAGGCTCGACCTCAGATTCTTCTGTTCTATCTGGCCCCTGATTCGGAACAGTTTTTTCCTGGCCTCCTTCTGCCGCTTGAGCTTTTCCTCCTCCTCCTTTTGCTTCATTTTAAGGTGCTCTTTATGCTGCTGGCGATGCTTGTCCTTGGCCTTCTTCATCTTGTAACTGTGCACGGTGCCCAGAGCGGCCAGCAGGGAGAAGATCTGATTTGGAGAGAGACCCAAGTCATCAGAACAGTGTTTCACAGACAGAACATTTTGTAATCTCTTAGTTTCAGAGAAGCCCAGATATCAAACCTGAGTTCATCAGACAGAGTTCAGATGAGAGTAAACTGAATTGTCAACCTTTACCAAGTACAAAATGATGGGAAAATACAACCTATTATATCTGCCTTTGTCTTCTGTAGATCTTTCTGATAACATTGATGAAGAGTGTTTATCTGTATGTACCTCTCTAAACACTTCAGACTCTGGGCCACCGTTAAGTTAACAACATTAGAGCTGGTACTGAAATTAAACTAAAGCAAGAGAAAAAACTCTTGCTTTTAACGAGAACTTGTTTTAGGGAACAAGTCTGTTTTTCCTGAAGTCACAGAAGGGTAAAATAACAAAACAAAAATGATCTCTGTGATTTCTACCCAATGTCTTAATCATATCACCTAACAGCAGTATCGACCATGAAACAGGACACTCTGCTCACATTCGTGAATGCTAGAAACACTCATGAATGAACCCTATTTGCATAAATATTACAAATACAAAACTGCTTTTGCCTTTTCACCCCCAAATGAGATGAAATGTGCTTTAATCTTGGTAACTCCATTCTTTCCCTTAATGAACCATAAATAACACGTGACTTGAAGAGATTCAGGAAGCTGTCTCTGCTTGGAGGCAGATGATCGTCCTCACCCAATTCTGAGAAAGCTAGGTTTTCCCCAGACACAAATGGGGATGCACTGGAATGGTAAGCAACGCATCATAAAATCACATCAGAATACAACACATAGTAAGTCATAACAACATCCTACCTTTTTTTCATGAGGCTCTCTGATAACAGCTGGCCTCACCCGATCTCTGGGCACTTTGGCACTCTTCTCCTGGTTCTTAGGCTTGCTCTTAAAAGGCAGGGCCTTCTGCAGAGCTTTGGGAATGTGGAGTGAATTAAAATGCTTCTTCTGCCTCACTATTGGCTGAAAAAAATAAAGCCATACAGTACAATATTTTCAAATTATGTTTAATATGCATTTTTTTTTCAAACTTTGGCACTTAACCTCCTTAGACTTCCCTTACCACACAAAAAAAAGCACTAAATTTCACCTTCAGATACAACTGAAAAGTAATTTGTGTACCATATTTCTTGAGCATGTTACATACACACACTTCGTTAGGTGGCATGGAGGGTACAAAGACACACAATTTTGTTAAGGAGACATTTGAGATTATACTCTATTATTATTAGCAATTAACTTAAACAAACATTTATCAGGATCCCTAGGTAAGAATTCATGGTAATATTTATACCATATTGGCATGTAAATGCTTTGAAAAATTTAAGTAAAAGAAATGAGAATAAATGATTACATACTACTTGATTTACTATTATTACCTTGGTACTTTATTCTTTGAGTGCAATGAATTACCTTATATAAAGAATCCTTGCTCTGCTTCAGACGGATACCATTTGCCAGGCGAAGTTGGCCTGTTGTCCTCATTCCCGTCCAACTATTTTTTTCACCCACTGGTTTCAACAAAGATGTTACTGGATTATAGAAGGTTGGGATGGAAACAGGATACCAGGTTCGCATGAAGACAATATCTAGAAAACAAAAATTCTTATTTAAATTTATGAAAAAAACTCATTCATTCAAAAAAGTCCATTCATTCTCTCAAAAAATATTTATTCAGAGTTCACTAGGTCCAAGGCACAATGTTAGGAGTTTTGGGGAATACAAAGGTGAGACGCAGTCTCTTCCCATTACCATTCAATAATTACGATGTCCCATATCCATCAGTATATTCTAGAAGCAAAAGCACTAGTAATTCACCCAATAGCTCTTTGTGATTTTAAGGATTAATCTGTAAGAAGCCAGCAGTCACTAAAATGAAACAAATATTCCTTCTCATTAAACCCCCATTAAATTTTATTTTAAAAGGCTGACACCATAATTTTAACCAAAGAGAATCTATACAGTCTAAATCTATCAATAATAAAAATAAAACATAAGATATTTCAAGTGCAATGGCCCCCTAAAAATCTCTTCTGAATAATGGCTTCAACTCCCACGAATCAGCAAATACTAGTAAAAAAATAAATTACCTGATTCAGATCAGAGGATTACTTACCACTCATCAACAACTTATCTTCAAAGGTGGCTCTGAAGGCACCTTCTGGAGCTCGAAGAGCCTTCTTAATCTGTCCCCTTATCCCACTGACGGTACGGATTGCAGCACCTTCAAACTTGGCCACTTCCAGGGCAGAGTTGAACATTCCCTGTGGGTGATTTTTATCAAAAATGATACTGCTTCTTTACCCAAAACTTTTAAATCAATGATTGAGAAGTTTTTTAATGTGAATAAAATGCAGATAACCAAAATCCAGTCAACTTAAAACTGACAATGAAAAAGAAATATTTAGGGTAAGTGGCAGGCAGCCAGGACAGAGTGTGTCCTCATTAATATACTTGGGGTTCTGCTGTGCTTTAATACAGCACAGACCTCTGGAGAAGTGAGGCCACTTGCAAAGAGTTAAAAGTCCTATAAAATGATAACCCTGGAAAGGAAAAGTATTTGCTTAACAGATAAGAATAAACACAGGTAATTATTGCATAGACCTATTCTCTACCATGTCTCAATCCAGACTCCAAAAAAAGCTTATATTAAGAATGAAAACTTACCAGAGAGTAAAAACGAGAGGATCCTGTTGTACTTCTACACCCAATTAGCTGATGATGTTCAGCCTGTACACCTATGGCTCTAACTTGTACAATCTCCTCACTTTACCTGCATTTTTAAGTCGTGATACGCACGCAATGTACTACCAACACTCCATATTTATGGTTATTTACAGAGTCCCTACTGAGTCATCAGATTTTTCACAATTCTTTCCCATAATACAGATATTATTATCTGGATTTTACAAATGAAGAATCTGAGGTTTAGGGAAGGCAATTCACGTGGTAGAGGAGGAAGAGGACTGCAGTTGGAATTAGGAGGCCCTGGATTCATATACTGTATTTTCCACTTTCTACCTAGAGTTAGGCTACCTTACCTAATGACAAACTAACCTGGGCCTCAGTTCCATCATCCGTACCATAAGAGAGTTGGACTAACTGACTCCTTAAGGTCCTTCTCAGTTCTCAATTTTTGTTCCTATGAACTGTCCAAGGTAACAAAGTCATCGAGTAGGCCAGGATTAGAACACAAACTTTTTTGAATCCATTTCTTTCTTACTTCATTTACTCTTTTAAGATTTCTAAGAATGCTTGCAGGCACAAAGACATTTAAAATGCTTTGTGAAGTTTAAATATAAACAGGATCATGTTTCTAGTTCACATTAAGTACTGAATTGCTTAGCATTTTCTTTTTCTTTCTGCTTTAGCTTGAACATACAAACCTTAATAAATGAGGTGTTCTTGAAGATTTTAAAGGGAAAACCTGTTAGCTTTAATTTCTTCACAATTGTTATAGATTTGTCCAAGTCAAGGACAACTCCTGTGGCAGCTATCCGAAAATCAGTCTAAAAAAGACAACAAAAAAAAGTGAGTATTTGTGGTCTGACATTTTATTATACAATTGTGTTTCATTTACCATCACTAGGAAAGATCAGGTACTCAGGCTCCAGTAAATTAAAATCAAGCCAATAAAATTTAGTGCCCCTTCAACAGCAGGGTATTTAAACTAGGGTCCACCAAGGTCCATCAACAGAGAGATTTCAGGGGGCCTGTGACTTTCTAAAAAATTATTTTGATAAATGCATTTTAATATAGTTTGTAATACATTTAAAAGCATTATTCTCAAAAGGGTGCACCAGAGTACTAAAGGAGACACAAAAATGGTTAAGAAAAAACCTAATAATGAGCTATTCAGAAGAGATTAAAAAGAACTTCTGATGAAAAGTATACTTTGTTTTTTATATAAATGCAGTTTTACAACTCTGAAGTACTACACCACACCTATCAGATTGGCTAACATGACAAAACAGGAAGATGATAAATGTTGGAGAAGATGTGGGAGAGTAACTAATTCATTGTTGATGGAGCTGTGAGCTGATCCAATCATTCTGGAGAACAATTTGGAACTATGCCCAAGGGCTACAAAAATGTGCATACCCATTGACCCAGCAATATTGCTTCTAGGGCTACATACCAAAGAAATTATAAAAATGGGAAAGGGTCCCACGTGTACAAAAATATTTATAGCAGCTCTTTTTGTTGTGGTCAAGAATTGAAAATTGAGAGGATGCCCACCAATTGGGGAATGGCTGAACAAGCTGTGGTATATGAATGTAATGGAATACTATTGTGCTAACGAGAAATGATGAATAGGAGGACTTCAGAAAAACTTGGAAAGACTTATATGAACTGATGATGAGTGAAATAAGCAAAACCAAGAGAACATTATACACAGTAACAGCCACAATGTGCAAGGACTGTTTCTGATAGATTAAGCCCTTCACAGCAATGCAAGGACCTAAAACATCCCCAAAGGAATCTTAAGGCAAAATGCCACTCACATCCAGAGAAAGAATTATGGAATCAAAATGCGGAATGAAGCAGACTGTTTTCTCTTGTGTCATGTTTTTTTTTTCTTATGGTTTCTCCTATTTGTGTTATTCCTTCTACACATAACTAATGTGAAAAGGTGGTTATGGATCACAGATAGAAACAGGTCATTTTCTTTTGTATTATGTTTTGTCTTGTGTTACGGTTTCTCCCATTCACTTTAATTCTATGTGACATGCATTTAATAGGAATGTACGTATAGAACCTATATAAAGCTGTATGCCATCTTAGGGAGTGGGGAATGGTGGGAAGGAGTGGAAAAAAAATCTAAGATATATGGAAATGATTGTCTAACACTGAAAACAAATAAAATAATTCAATTAAAAAAGTATAGAAAAAAAGAAAAAAGAAAAGGTGTTTAATAGAAATGTATGTGTAGAACCTATATAAGACTGCATGCCATCTTAGGGAGGAAGAGGAGGACGGACAGAGAGCAGAGGGAGGAGAAGAAAATCTAAGACTTACGGAAGTGATTGTTGAAAACTGAACACAAATAAATTAATTAAAAAAATAAAAGCAAAATAAAAATCCTAAAAAAAAAAAAAACAAAAAAGGAATGCAGTTTTATACCCTATCCCCACAAGGAGAAATAAAAGACAGTATGGCAAATCACATGAAGTAAAAACTTCACTGCAGAAGCTTTTTCCCAAATCTATAACTAACCCCAAACATTAAAGATGCTTCCCAAACACAAGTAAAACTATTCCAGCATCTGAGTTTACCATTGTGCCACTGACAGACTGAATCGCCAAAAATCCAGTTCCCTGTGGGGTGATAGGACCTAAAAGTAAATGAAAAAAAGAAACACCATGAACCAAAAAGGGGAAGGGAAAAGATATGGAGGACTTCAGGAACTACTTCATGATGCCCCCAGCAATCAAGAGGCACAACTAAGGTCCCCAATAATTTGCTCATCATACACTGTCCCTCTGAGAACAGGGAAGGAAGTATTTCTACATACTTTCTGATGGTAAAATCATCCAGCTTAAGCTCTCAATATAAGGTTCTCAAATTCTTTCCTCTCAATCTACAATTCTTTACTTATGGAGGGCTGAATGTCATGAAATTGTATAAAGGGAAGAAAAACTAACAATAATACCTGAAAGGTTTAAATTAACTAGAGGATCAATCACTCTAACCATTTTACCCCAAAAGGTTGCTCCACAATGCATGTGTTGTGGGGTGTATTTAAGAAGCCTCTGTCGCCCATTATGGTCTTCAATGTGATATAATGGGATAGTCTGAAATCTCCTCCATCCAAGAGAGAAAATTAAAGGATCTCGAGACTTAAGAATTTTCTTATACCAACGGTGCTTCTTCAGACGCATCTAAATTGAGGGGAAAAAAAAATTCTTTCATTAGATCATTAGATCATTAGAAAATAAAAGCCCACTCAATCCTGAATTTCTATATGTTAAGGCTTCATTCAAGTTACTTCAACTTTAAAGATGCACCTAATAAGAAAGGACACTCCCTACCCTCAAGGAGTTTCTAATCTGTGAAAGGGGAATCAACATAAACATAAAATAGGTATAATAATATTAGGTACCAAGTGAAAGAAACAAAGAGGCCATTCCCTGAAAGATAACTCGTTAATGCATATGAAGTAATCAAAAGAAGAAACCTAAGATATCAATAACCACATGAAAAAATGCTTCAAATCATTAATATTTAGAGAATTACAACACATCCATCACCACTGGCAAATATGAGTAAAAACAGGCACACCAGTGCACTGTTGGAGGAGCCATGAGTTCGTCGTCACTCTGGAAAGTGATTTGGAACCATACATTTTGACTCATCTATACCACTATTAAGCCTATGCTCCCGAGATCAAAGACAGAGGAAAAGAACTCGTATGCACAAACATATTTATAGTAGCTTTTCTCACAGTTGCCAGAAACTAGGAAGAAGTGCCCACCTACTAGGAAATAAATGGCTAAAAAATTAGTCTATGACTATTCTAGAATATTATTATACCATAAGAAATGACAAAATGGATGGTTTCAGAGGAAACTAGGAAGACCTCTAGGACCTGATGTAGAGTGAAGCAAGCAGAACTCAGAACAATGCACACAATGACAAAATTCTAGAGAAAAATAGATTTTAAAGACTTTAGAACTCTGATTAATACAACCATAAACTACAAGAAGATGAATGACAACACTCACCGCTGGCCAGAGGTGCTGGGAATTAAGATTCAGAACGAGACATGGATTTTTGGACATGGCCGATGTGGGGATTTGTTTTGCTAGACTGTGAATATCTGTTGTGAGGGTTTTGTTTTTGTTTTCTTTAACTGTTCAAACAGGAGGGGAGGTGAAGCAGCAAGAGGAAAAGATTATAAAAATAAATTAATGAATAGATTTTTGAGAATAAAGGATTTCTTAAAAAGAAAATTTAAAACAGGTAATATCACTTTCAACTTGGGAGAATTAGAGGCAATTTCTTGGAAGTGGTAGTAGAACCTGAACAGGGCCACAAAAGAGGATTTTGAGGAAGGAGTAGGTTCCAGGCATTAGAGCTGACCCATAGAGATACACAGAGACTCAAGTCCAGTGCAGCTAGAATACAGAACACATGAAAGGGATCGATGTGAAATAGGGGAAGAAAAGCAGGTTGGAGCTATACTGCAAGCAGCCTTAAATGAGAAAAAACATGAAACTTAAGAATGCCCACCTGTACATAGCCCACGTTGCCTTCACTATTACCCAGGCCACCCAGAATAATTGGGTAGTGGGGATCAAAGTTAAGCACAAACTCGCAGGGGACATTCTCTATCTCAATCCGGACATACATCCCAGGTCGGAAGCCTTCGTACTGAACTCTGGCCTCGTCATCTTGATCTTCAAATTCTGCCCGGTTAAGCTACATATGAGAAAAAAATCATAATAATACTGTTATCTATATTTTAAAAATGTGATAAACATATCAGTAATTTTGAAATTCAAGAACCATGGATAATTCTTCAAGTACTATTCCTAATGCCAAAAAGAACTGTATTCTCACAGTGGTACATGTCTTTAATCAAAGCAATATCTGGGTGTTGTCTTTGCTTCTTCAAGGAACAGTAAATTTGGATGACTAAAAAGGGCCTATCTGCATTTCTTCTCACTGTACAGTATAAAATTTCAACAGGGTTCAAGTATGTCTTATTAACTCAAAAGTTCCCACTCTTGATGGAATGTTTTCTTTCCCTTCTGTGGCTCTTCTAGCATTTCAAGGCTGCCAAGTCATGGACTCAAAGAAGGGACGTGTTCAAGCAATTCTTGTAAGATTAACTGGTTCTTGCTTCACTGCACAGAAACTTTTGTTCTCCTGACTCTACTGTACTCAACAGCTCTTCCTAACCTCTCCTTGAGTCTCCTTCCTCCTTCTAAGTAAAAATGATCCCTTCTATCTTCCTGAGAAAATCTATGCTGGCCTTATCCATTCTATGCCTCAATCCCCTGTATGTCATCTCCTGTTCTGGTCTCTAGTCTATCATGAAGAAACAGATGATCCTCTTTGGAGGGCTAACCCACTTCACTTATCCTCAATCCCATTCCTTTCGACTTACCCCATTTCCAGCCTGCAGCACACCCATCAACTATGGCCTCTCACATTTCTCCTTATCCCCAAGCCCTGGTTGATGAACATGTTCAGGTTCACCCTATCTTTAAAAACCTTCATTGAATGTTACACCAAGCTCTAAAACTACCATGCTAGGTATCTCTTCACTGTGACTGCCAAATTCCTAGAAAGAATTGTCCATACTGAATTGCCTCCTCCTTCCTGAAGCTCTTGGAATCTAGCTTAATCTGCCTGCCCACCCATCCACTCTTTGATGAAGCTTGCCCCTGTGCCTTTAAAGAGGCTACCTCACCTCTGCCTCAATCCCTCCTCAAATTAGCTTCTATTTACTGACCTTTCTGTTGTTGCAGAATTGAAGTTTCCCCACTTTGTTTTTTGTACCCTACATACCTTGTACGCTGTAGTGTACATGGTTTACGCATACATAGTATAAATGGTTTCAAGTTAAATTGCCGTATTTGGTTGTTTTTCTTTTTTGGTCATGTGTAGTGAAAAGTAGTTATACATAGTGCAAATGTTCTGTTACAAGAACACTTTAGCACAGGATTCTGTGGTGGTTGTCACTGATGTCAGAGGCTAATTGATACAGCGTGGTGACCACCATAACGGCTCACATAAGACTTCTGTGAGACTGGATCAGGGCAGAGGTTAGAATAAGCCTCTTCTTAACTCTACATTTACTTAAGTAAACTGGCAATCTTCCTTTACATAGGACAAGGTATTTAATAGAGCTGTATTGATTTCACTGCAAAGATGTAGGGCACCAAAGGAAACTCACTCCGCTTCCCCTTCATGAGGCCAGGACATCTTATCCAAACTCAGAGTAGGGATTATTTCATTCTTTGTATTTTTATCTTGGCAATTAATAAATGCTTGCTGAATGACTACTTGACCTAATGTACATTTCCCCCAGTACCAAGCACAAGATTCTGGACAAGATGCTCAATAAATGTTTAATGAATTTGGTGAACTGAACAGTGTTTAGAGCTAGATTTTAAAATAACTTCCTGCCCCAAAGCTTACAACACTCCTCAGTAGCAGGCCATGACCAAGCCCCCTTTTAAGCCACAGATATTTCCAGACCTTGCCCCAACGTGCACATGCGTGCCTGCGTCTCCCTCTATTTCACCACCATCCCAACTTATCCCCATCTACTTTAGCTCCAACATCACACTCCTGGGCCACGCAGTAATCTTTCTCCCCAAAAGACCCTGCCACAGAACTTGTGGCTTCAGTCTCAGATGCCTTGCATTCTACTTCCTCCATTTCTGTGCCTTCCTTTATGAAAATCTTGTTTTCCATTCCTTCTTACACTCGCAGAAGGCCAGGGTTACATGGCTGCTTAGAGATCAGCTGCTACAAATAAGAAAACTCCATTCCACAGTGAGCCAGACTTGTTGCAAATGGTGAAATAACAGCAGGGCTAGATCATGAAGCCTCCCAATTACTTCTAATGTTTGTTTGTTTAAATAATGATGATGATAAATCACATTTACTCAGTGCTTACTATGTACCAGGCACTGTGCTGAGCACTTTACAGATATTATCTTATTTGGTCCTCATAACAACCCTGGGAGTTAGGCGTTATTATCATCCTCATTTTATGGATGAGGAAAACAAGGCAGATAGTGGTGAAGTGACTTAGCCAGGGTTACACAGCTAGTAAGTATATGGGCCCATATTTGAACTCAGGGCCTTTGGCCTCCAGACCCCGCACTCTAATCACCTGCCCACCCTAGCTGATCACTTAAAAGTCCTATTGTACGAAGTCCTATTTGTGTATCCACAAAACAGAGCCACAGGAAAAGATAAAAAAGGGCAAGGTGGAGTGAAAAGGGGAACAAAGAGTCTGGTTCTAATAATAGCAAACTCTCCAGCCCACACATGGGACTGACACGCTCTGCTGGGTTACCTGAGCCTGTTTCTGCATTTCACCTTTAAGATCATCAAAATAGGTGGTTTCTCCTTCATCATACTCGTTATCAAATAATTCTTTCAATTTCCGCTTTTTCTCCAGACGCTTTTTCTTTGCATCATCCTCCACCTTAGGTGTGTCTTCCTCCTTAACTTCCTCCTCTACACTTTCAACCTGGTGAAAAGGAAAAAATAAACCTCAATTCTAAAGGGGAAAAAAAGTTTTTAGGATTGTTTTCATCTTAAATCAGATTATGGGGTTTTACAACATACAGTGCACACAGATAAGGGGAAAAACCCAGAAGCAAAAATAGTTGAACCTATGCCCTCCTGAACTCTCTCCATCTGTGTCCCTCATTAGACCCTGGCTTCCTGGCACATGGAACAGGACAGCTTTTGATCTATTATCTTTTAAGAACATGAATTAACCATGAACTTACTTACCTGAACTTTGAATTGGTCACTGCCCCTTCTTGCTACCTTTTTTCTTAGGCATGGTATTTGTACCCCACTCCCCAAACTCTGCTTGGGATTCACCAAATGTCTCTTTCCTTCTCCTTTTCCACCAATTTCATAATGCTAAAGGTTTTAACTTTAAAGCCTTAAGCATTTCTCACAAAAGCTGCTTTCTTGCAACAAGAAATAAATCTTTGCACAAAATAGCTCTCGTAATCAAAGTCTGATTTCTAAAATCTAAAGGAAATTAATACAAATTTCTAACATTAAAATCTATTCACCAAAAGATAAAATGGTCAAAGGATGTAAATAAACAGCTCTCAAAAGAAACATCAACTATCAATGGCTATCTTTAAAAAGGGCTTAAAATCTTTAGTAACTAGAGAAATGCAAATTAAAACAACCAACAGTTTGACCCACACTATCTAATAATCAAAGATGATAAACCAGACAAGTTCATAGTTGACAGGGGTACAGAAAAATATATATGAATTTACTACTGGTGCAATCATGTTGGAGAGCAACTGGGAATTATGCTAGTTATAAAAATGTCTGCTTAAAATAATCCTACTTTCAGGTTTAAACCTCCCCAACAAAGACACCAATAACAAGAAAAGATCTATCTGTAAAGAAGTATTTGCAGAACAAATATCTGTAACAGAAAAATCAATCAATCAATCAATCAATCAAAACAAAGGATACTTCATGTCTTGCAACTGGGGAATGGCTAAACAACCAGTGGTATGTGACCACAATGGAATATCAATCTACTATAAAGAACAATGAAAATGTCAAAGAAAGAGGAAAACCCATATCACGTGGTAGAGAGAGAACAAGACAAAAAGACTATATGCAATTTACAAAACCTGTGTAAGTGAATTCAGCTTTAACACTGCACAAAACTCAGACCACAAATGGCTGCCACTCCCGGATGGCCAGCACTCCAGAAAAGCTTTCATGTGGTCTCACTTGAAATCATCTCGCACGTAGCCAGCTGGATGCACACAGGCAGAAGTCCCCAATCTTCCTTCATGCATTTTCACTTACCTGATTGTGAGGATTTTTTAAAGAGAAGTTTACATCTAACATAAATAAGACTGATTATTTCCTCCCTCCTGAGAAGTTCCCCAGAAACACAGCATCCTGTGAGTCCAGAGAGCCATGGGTCAGAGGTGAGTGGCCCCTTCCCAAACAATGCTCCCTTTTGCCTGAACACTTCCTCCCAACACAGTCCATCTTTTAGGCTGCTACAAAATATTCCCTTAAACTAAGCCAAAACGTGCTTGCCTGCAGCTTCCACCCACATGACAGCTCTTCAAATAACTGAAGAGAATTATCACTCCAATCAATCTTCAGTCTTCTCTCAGTTATTCCAAATTACTTCAATGAGTCCCCCTCCCATGAAGGACTCCCAGACCCTTCATCTTCTGGGTCACCCTCTCTCAGCACCAGCTTAGCCACATCTTTCCTAAGTGTGGAAGAAAGACCTGAACCTAACACTCCAGATCTGACATGTCTGATTTCCAAAGTCACAGATTTCACATTCATGAATTACAGAAATTTAGGCTAAAGTTGTAATAGTTTTCTGGAAGACTTACCACACTGATGTTTTAAGTTTGCAGTCAACTAAAAAAATCCTGAGGTCTAGCTACAAGTACTATAGTCTAAAGTTACATATCTTCTTGTCTTAAGGACAGGATTCTGTATTTGGAATCCTGGACTGTCAAACCTAGAAAAGGCCTTAGAAATCAACTAGTCTCAGACTTTCATTTTTATAAGAGAAAATGAAGGCCTTGATCTTATTAAATTTCATTTTATTAAATGTGATTTATAATTCCAGGCTATCAAGATTTTTAATGCCCTGTCTTCCAATATATTAACATCCATTAATTTGTTAAATGTAGCATCTGCATTTTTCCTTCAAATTGCTGATAAAAATGTTAGATAAAAAGGGGTTAAGGATAGTCTCAAGGCATTGCACTGACCACCTACATCCAGGCTAATCTATTAATCAGTTTCTAAAAGAAAGGAGTAATGATAGTCTAAAGGACAATCAACTCTGTGGCTGCTTCCTGTGCAATTCTGTATGATCCCCTTCAAATGAAGGACAAAAAAATCTCAAAAATTCCTGATCACAGAGGGTAACAGCAACTAATATGAATGTTCAAATGATTTCTGCTTCAACACCCATTTTTTCAGTAAATGGGGAAGGTTTGATATACTTCTCTGTCTAAAACCCAGCCCATCCTCCCCCCCAGTCGCAGACAGTAAGCATATCTTCCTTCTACATGAGAGGTTTGTGTGCTAGGAAGAGGGTTGTATCTGAAAGGTGGTGAAAATATACCTCCTCCTCTTCTTCCTCCTTCTCCTTTGGCTCAACAGATTTTCCCTTATGTACATCCCCAGTCTCCAGGTCTTCAAAGTCACCATAGAGCTCTTCTGTTCAAAAAAAAAAAACAAAACCACTGAAGGACTATTGTGAAAATTCCACATACTTCAGATTGAGCCCTATCAATTGACACTTTTAAGATTCACTATATGGAAATGTGCACTCCTTTTCCTCTTCCATTCTCTGCCTTCTTTGCAGAGTTCTGCATTCTCTGCCTTCTTTGAACAAATGCAAGTCACAGAGTGCAATCAAAATGGTGGAGTAGAAGGATGGACCTGCTCTAGCTTTACCCCCATACCCCATAAAATACCTGTAAAAATGACTCTAAACAAATTCTAGAGCAGCAGAAGCCAGAAAAGGACAGGGTAAAAGAGATTTCCTGTCCAAGACAGCCTGGAAGGCCAACAGAAAAGGTCTATCGCACCAGGCTCGGAGCGGAGCACAGCCCAGCTTTGGCCATGCAGAGCAGCAGGGACAGGACTGTAGCAGGCTGCAGGGTGCAGAATCATGGGTACCAGCAGTGGTTCCCAGATTTCTCATCCCACAAAGGCCAAAGACAGCTTCAAAGGTCAGTAAGAAAGCTTTCATATGGGTGAGAAGGGAGCTCGGTCTGGCTCTGGTCCCAGCTCCAGGGTGGCAGCAGTCACTGCAGCAGCAGCATCCACTTTTGAAGCCCTCAGCCTAGAGACCCTGGGGGAATCAAGTGGCTGATCTGGGTCTCAGTCCTGAGTGGTGGCCCTGGGATGAGGAAGAGTGCTGGCTAGTGGAGCTGGTGGAGGCTCTGGAGAGGGAATCCTGCTCAAAGACTAAGGGCCAGGAGAGGTGTAAACTCCTCTCCCTTGACTGTGCCACCTTGGAGGAACTGAGAACTTTCAGGTCCCTAAAGTATACTCTTACAAAGGACTCAAAAGTCAAGTAACTGGCTGGGAAAATGTCCAAAAGAGGGAAAAAAATAAGACTATAGAAGGTTACTTTCTTGATGAACAGGTATTTTCTTCCATGCCTTCAGATGAGGAAGAACAATGCATACCATCAGAAGAAGACATAAAAGTCAAAGCTTCTGCATCCAAAACCTCCAAAATAAATATGCAATGGTCTCAGGCCATGGAAGAGCTCAAAAGGATTTTGAAAATCAAGTGACAGAGGTAAAGGGAAAATTGGGAAGAGAAATGAGAGATGCAGAAAATCACGGAAAGCAAGTCAATGGCTTGCTGAAAAAATGCTGAAGAAAATAACACCTTTAAAAATAGGCTAACTCAACTGGGAAAATAGATTCAAAAAGTCAATGAGAAGAATGCTTTAAAAAGCAGAATTAGCCAAATGGAAAAGGAGGTTCAAAAGCTCACTGAAGAAAATAGTTCTTTAAAAATTAGAATGGAGCAAATGTAAGCTAATGACTATGAGAAATCAAAAAATTACAAAACCAAACCAAAAGAATGAAAAAATAGAAGACAATACGAAATATCTCATTGGAAAAACAATTGACCTGGAAAACAGATCCAGGAGAGATAATTTAAAAACAAATGCAAGTTACCATCTGTTAAGCACCTACCATGAACAAGGAAGAAAAAATACAGCAGTCCTTATCCTCAAAGAGTTTACAGTCAATGACAGGAGGAATAAAATCTGCACACAGAGAAGGCAATTCACAGCACACTGCAGGGGTGGGGATGGAGGAGGAAGAACTATGCCAACTATGGCAGAGATCTCTTTTTTGTGTGTCATGGTCCCTTCTAGAGTCTCGTGAAGCCTATGGACCTCTTCTGAATAATGTTTTTTAATGCATAAATTAAAGCACAGGGGATTAGAAAGAAAACTCAGTTATACTGAAATAGATTATCAAAAAAACTTTTTTAAATGTTCAGACGCTGACTCCACATTACGAACCCTTGTACTAAGAGTCAACAGAGTTGAGAGCTGGCAAGAGGTAAAGGAGAAGGCCTGAAAAAATGCTGTCAGCTTGGCAGCAAGATATGACTAGCAACCTTTGAGACAGTGTTCCCAGTCAGGTGAAGAGGTCATCAGAAGCCAGATTCTAAAAGGCTAAGAGGTGAATGGGTGGAGAGGAAGGGGAAGGGAAGCACTGCATATATATCAGGTGTCAAACTCAAGCAGAAATGGGAGCCACTTAACCATACCTAAGGCTCCTTGCAGGCCACAAACTTGTTTAGTTTTAACAAGTAAGGTTACCCATCCATGTTTTATTGTAGTTTTATTTATTCTGTTAAATATTTCCCAATCGCACTTTAATTTGGTTTGGGGACTGTACCTGGGAGCAGTGGACCACCTGTCTTTGACCCCTGGTTGTATATGACATTTTTCAGGACTTTTGGTAATGAAAGAGAAGATGTTTCTAGGACAAACTGAGAAGCTGCAAGGTTTAAGGGTGGGAAAGAAGCCAGAAGACAGGGAGATAATAAAGGTAAAGTTGTGTATATATATATATATATATATATATATATATATATACACGTATATATATATGTGTGAGAGAGAGACAGAGGGGAAAAAACATGACAGAAGGGAATGGAGAGGTATTTTGTCTGACTTTGCCTATTTCTTAAAATAGTCCTTCCCCTCCCCCCAACCCACAATGGGTAGGAGATGAGTGTAGGACAGCTGCCCCTCCAAAAAAAGGAGAAAAAGGTCACCAAGGTATTCTTTTAAAATGCAAAGAACAAAAGGCTACAGAGAGGGCAGCTTTGAAAGTTAAATGCTCAACTTAACGTATACTTAAAAGAAAAGCACATTATTCTTTTTTTCTGTTTTACTGTGTGTATAGAGGTGCTCATCCTATCAGAATTCTTTTTTTTACTACACTAGCTGAAGCACAAGTCAACTGGGGAAGAGGTCTTCCCCAGATACAGGAGCAAAAGAGGAAAGGATGGAGACAGAAGGGTTTTGAGGTAAACTGTACAAAAAGAAAGCTCATGAATGGCATCGATTTTCCCAGCAAATTAAGAGAAGTTGTCTGTGCAGGAAAAGTAGGATTAGGGTGGGGTGAGGGGGATGAGGAGAAAGGTTTGGATAGCTACTGAAGGGATTATGTTAACCAGGGAAGAATCAAATGACTGCAGCACGCACAGTAAGAGCCCACTGACCTTACAAGATCATGAATTTTTAAAAGACCAGACACAACAGAGTCATCATGGCAAGGACAGAGAAGGCAGATGACAGGTGGTAATCCAAGGCTGAAGGTTGGCAGGGCATAAATGGTGGAAGAACAAGAATACAGGGGATTCAAGGGTGGTAAACAGTACAGAGCTGGACTAGTTAACTAAAGGGCCACCACTCTGTTTCAGGTCCTTATTCCCTCACCTGGACCACTGCAATAGCCTCTTCATTGGTCTCTCTGCCTCAAGTCTCTCCTCATTCCAATCCATTCTCCACAGAGCCAACAAAGGGATGTTCCTAAAGTGCAGGCTGGCCCATGTCACACACATACTACCTCCTAACTAGAACAACTCAATTACCCTCAGGATCAAATATAAATTTCTTTGCTTGGCATTATTTCATGTTATTTATAATTCCATCTTAGTTTCCTCCATACTCTGCTGTCCCCCAGGCCTGGAGACCTCCTCTCCTCTGCCTCTTGGAATCTTGAACTTCTTTCAAAACTTGCTTAAGTGCTACCCTCTGAAAGTAGCCTTTCCTACACCCCCAGCTGCTAGTGCAAAGGTTCTTAATGTTTTTATGTCAGGGACTTCTTTAGTTTATGGAAATCTTTCGCAAATAATACTTTTAAATGTACAAAATGCATAGGTGTACAAAACTGAAATAGTTATAAAAAATTTTAAGTTCACAGGCACCAAGTTAAGAACTCTAATGCCAAAGTTTTCCCTTCCAAGATTATCCTGTATTTGACTGTTTAAATATGGAGTCTATGCATACATGTTCTCTCCTACTAAATTAGAATATAAGCTTCATGAAAGCAGGGAATGTTCCCTTCTTATCTCTGTATTTTCGGGGCTTAGCCCAGTACCTGGCATTGAATAGGTGCTCAACAGATGCTAGAATGACTGATGAATGAAAGAGCCAGATTACTCCTGGTCACTGGGGTCAGAGCTCATCAGAGGCATAGATAAGTAACTTCAGACTATCAACTGATTTAAAATACAATAGAGAAGCAGTTTTTCAGTCACTGAATTTTCAACTGAGATAACGGCCATGAAGGCATTTTCTAGATGTCAATGCACCAAACAGAAGGGGATATTTGCTAAATATTTGGCTGCTTACTTACCATCATTGTCCAAAAGTTTCTGAGCATCTTTATCTGCTTCCCATTTTCCAGTCACAAAGCAATCTCGAATATTGTTCATCACCTCACATGAAAAAAAAATCAGTATTTAGATCACAGGTACCAAATAGTTCACATATATTTCCTAGCTACCAAACAGCAATATGGTTTACATCTGCCTCTGGCTCTTACTTTCCCAAGCAATCTGATATCTACTCTCTTTTGTCCTAACAGCTAGGCTTCCTTTTGATGCTGGCTTCAAGCATGGAGCTCAGTATGGAGCCAATGACCCTAGGAAGTGAGGAGGGAGAAGGCTAGCTTGCTGAACAGAGAAAACTGAGGCAGAGAGATGTTAAGTAACTTACTCAAGCTGGCATCAGAGTATGATAATGCTACCAGTTGCACAACTTGTCCAAGATTACAGTCAAACGGACAACACAAAAAGTGTCCTTGCTCCATTTCTAATCTCAATCATTAAGAGCTTGATAATAAATTTTGGTACTTCCTCCCCACACGCATTTTTCCTATTTTCATTTAATTTCATCAAAAGATAATTTCTGCAGACATTTTTCACAGCCTGCCCAGCATCCCTCTAAAACAGGGGCTCTTAACTTTTTCTGTGTGTTCCAGTCCCACTCCACCCCCAGAATAATATGATGAAGAATATGGCTCTTTCCTCAGAATGTTTTTAAATACGTTAAAAACAAAAATCAAAACCACAAAATTACTAAGCAAATCAATCATTTTCAAACAGAATTATCAAGAAAAAAATTTTAAGTCATGAATACAAACTCTTATTCTAAACAAAATAGTCCTGTAACTGTTACCTTTATGTCTAGCCGTACCTCAGAAACCAGCTCGTTTTTTTTTCTTTTTCAGTTGACTGAGACCCTACCTCAAACCCAAGTAATTAGGTTCTCCTTTAATTAGCCTGTGATTTCATCCCTTCCCTTCCAGGTCAGTTCCCCACAAACTGGGCTGCTCCTTAACAGCCCTACTGGGCACCCTAATATCTTGCTCTATAACACAACTCCAATAATAACCAGCTCGACCCTCTGCTGTTTGCCTTTCCTGCCCACTCCTGGAGAGAATCACTGACTGTTTGGAATCTACATCTCATTGATCCTTTCTCCCATGGATTCTTTCACCTCCAAGTTCTGGACCAAACTTCACACTTCTCTCCCTAGCTCTCCAAAACAACCAAATGCTGGTCATATTCCCATGTTCAAGCCATCAAAGTCTGTTAAATTCTTTGGGTCTGTCTGAACTCCTGGTTAAGCTCCCCCTGATGGAGGAGATCCCAATGCCACCAAGTCCAGGTGCTAACCATAATTATTACACTCTACCTAACTCTACCTAAGCTTAAAATAAAAAATAATAATTAAAGATTAAAAACAGGGAAAACAACAGCACTAACCAGAGCCTAAGCTGTTGTTCCCAACAATGAGAGGCTATATGGGTGTAGGAGAGAAAATTTACATAGGCTCTTTTCAAATTAGAGAAAGTAACTCTTCTGACACTTTTATAAGAAGCTTCAAACTGTTGACCTGCAGTCAACAGCTTTCATTACTACTTGCAATTACTTTATCTACAACAGAAACTAAGTATTTTAATCTCTTATTTTCTTACTAGAACTATGTATCAAAACAGCCAGCATAGGGAACACCACTAACACATTTTGTCCAGTATCCTCACGTTTTCATCTAGGAAGGGCCCACCATCTTTATATACACATACAATCAACCAAAGATAACAGACAAATCTAACTACACGGGGGCATACTGTTGATTTTCCTCTTGTAGAAACCCTGTCAGTTTATATGAACTGTAGATATCAAGAGCCACACTGCCACTAGCCACTATTCCTGTTTTGTAGTACATATCAGACAGATCTTTTTTTTTTTTTTAAAGTTCATGGTCAAAAACAAGGTACATGGACAAAAAACTTAAATGTAGAAACATAGATATTTACCACACAGACAATTTCCATTCAGAACAAAACAGAGATACTCAAATTAAACCCAGAGAGGGATAGTCATCTATCTAGAGAAACTCAAGAAATTACAGAATCACAGAATTTTAAAGCTGGCCCTTAGAGATTGTCTAGCACACCCTTCTCAATTTCATAGGTAGTTTTTTACACTGCTGGATATTAAGAATCACTTAAATTCTTTTGTCCTCAGATTCCGTAGCTATAAAATGAGGCAGATAGATTATCTGGTTGCTAAGCTCCCTTCTAGATCTAATATTCTATGGATCTCCATGTATAACTGAAAAATGGGAAAATGAAATGGTGTCAAATGTATACTTTTCACATGGCTATGGCTTCCACTAACACAGACCATAATCCCTTAAAGCTTGGCAGATGGTTTTTGAGAGTTGCCTTAAGTAATTCATCACTTCAATGCCAAACTGGGGATGAGCCTCCCTAAATCAGTTAGGCTGATCCTTGTATATTGCCAAAAACGTTAGGAATCATTATCAGTGATCCTAAAGAGAATTCCTGGCACCCCCCAAAAAGTGAACAAAACTTCTCCCCTGTAAGGATGAGTGATATGTCCACAGACACAATGTTTCAACCTGTAACAATATTATACTCAACATTCACTGAACCCTCCACAGACATGAAGGATCCATGCTCAACGAAGTAGAACATAAATCAATCAATTTCTAGGAAGAGCCAGGTCTCTGAAAGAACAAAGCACAGAGGTCTGTCTGCATTCCCACATGCCTTACCTCCTCTAAATCCCAATCTTGTGGTGATTCCACAGGAAACTTGGAACAATCCAAAGAGTCAGCCTTTCGCTTGGACTCTTTGTCTGGCCGGCTGACACGGAACAAGCCTCCCAGCTCTTCATTCTCATCACCTTCTTCATCATCATTATCCTCAGCCACTAAATGAAACACCAATGGGCAAAGGTGTGAAAGAGCACTACAACTCTATTGTCACCACCTTCAACTTACCAGAGACAAGACAAAAGTGAAAAACCAGAAGTTCCAAGTTCTAATTTTGCCTGTACATTGACAGCCCTAAGATACAAGCCAGTCATTCATTTTCTCTGTTTCAAAACTATCATCTGGAAAAATGCTCTTACATCACTAAAATAGTAATCTTATGAGTTGATTATAAAATTCTTTTTTAAAAAGAAACTTCTCCTCCTTTTCTTTTCTATTCTGTTCCCAATGTACATGGCAGGAAAAATGGCTATTCTGAAATACAGGTGTTATGAAAACAAAAAGTAGCAGTCATTTTTAACCCATTTATCAAATATGAAACACTTGAAAAAAGATGACAAGTCACTAATTTACCCACTAGTCAGTACCTGTGATTATGAACTACCTCTCCCCAAAACAAAACTCCAGCCTCCTTTCTCATCACCACTTTGGGAAGCCAACATGCTATTAAGCTAACAGACTGCTGGCTATAGACCACAGTTGTTTGTTTGTTTGACATACCTGTCCCATAGATAAGCTTTCGAAGGTTAGGAGTTGCCTGTTGTTGCCTCAAAAAAGCCTCAGCAGCCTTTCTGGAAAGATCTTCCTTCCACTTGAGAGCACCTAGAAGCACAAACAACGACTATCAATGTCTCTCAGCCTTTGGGTCTCCAAGCTTGTCTGAGCATCACCTTTTCATCCTTAACAAGGCCAGCAAAAGCCATGAGACAAGGAAGCTCAGTGCCAGAAACTTCTCAAACATACCTGTAGTTTCTGTGGAAAAGTCAGTCTCCTCATTATACTCCTCCTCTTCTTTCAACAAATCTTCTACCTCGATACTCTCGTATTTTAAGTGCCTGGACTCGTCCTGGTGAATGTGCTCGCCTGTATGATGCTGGAGCTTCGGAAGCCTTTTCTTAGCGCCCTGTTCTATTCTTGAACCTTCCTCCAGTGAATCAAGAGAAGACTCTTCGTCAGATTCTGCATCTGATGCAAATGCCTCTTCGGCTGTACAATGACCAGAGTCTGTAGTGGTGAGGGCTGCTTTCATCACTAAAGCCTTTTCAAGATTCTGGTTACTTTGGGACTTTCCTGGAATAACTTTATTGGCAGTTTCTCTCACAGCCTTTGACACTGATGTTTCCTCATCACTCTCCACTTCTTCAGATGATTCCCCTTCTTGACTGCTTTCATCAGCTTCAAGAGATTCCCCTTCCTCCTCTGAGCTCCTCTCAAGGTCATCATCACTATCAGCAAATGCAGGGATATCCATCTGGACATCTTCTTCCATCTCCTCTAGCTTAGGACGTTTGATTCTCCGAATGGCCTGTTCTTTACTGGGAAATTCATTATCAGATTCTTCCTCATTTGCTTCATCATCACTAGAATCATTTCCCCCTGTTTCCTCCTCAGGCATTTCTTCATCTTCACCATCATCATCATCATCACCATCATCATCATCATCATCATCATCACCATCATCACCATCATCACCATCACTATCTTCATCATCATTTTCCTCTCCCCCAAAGACTGCTTTCCTGCGAACTCGACCAGTTTCAGGGTCTATCTGTCTCTCCTCTTTTGGCATCAGAAACCTGTATTCCCAAGCAAGTATACAGCAACTTATTTGCACAGAACTACTTAGACAGGATCTGTTAACACTTTCCATGAACATACGCAAACGAGAGTACATTATGCATCATTTTTTACATAAAAATGATTTATGATAGGTTCAAGACCAATAAGCTTGTACTTAGCTAGTAACTTCCACAAACATAATAAACTCTGAACCCCTCATTAACATGGATTCTCACAAGATACACAATAGCTGAAATTCATAGGACACAGACATGGGATAGGAAGTTGGGCCTGGACCTGGGACTTCATTCATAGAGGGACCTACTGAATAAAGAAACTTACTCTACCAATGTCAACTGGCACTTTCTCTAAAAGTGGGAATATCAGAGCAAGAGTTCTAAATGTTTTCTGTGCCATGGATCTCTTTGAGAAACTGGCAAAGCATATGGACTCCTCAGAATAACATTTAACGCACAAAATATAATATATAGGATTACAAACTAAATTAATTATAGTGAAATACAGCTTACAAAAACATTAAGAACAAAAAAACAAGTTTATAGCTCTCATTCAGAACCCCTGTCTAGAGCAGCCCAGCCCCCTAAGCCATTATTAAGTCACCTGCAGAGTGCCATACACTGAGTATATATCAAAGACAGGACCTGAACCAAAGATCGTGAATCCACACTGACTCTCTATGTTGAAATTCACACACAGGAAGTATTGCTACACTACCAATTAAACGTTTGAGAAAGTTTATGGGATTATGCAACAACTCAATCAATCAGACCTTTTACAGTTATTTTGGCCACAAGAAGAATACATCTCCTGAAGAAACAGAAGGAAAGCTTACCCTTGGTTTTCTACTTCCTCTAACCCTAAGGGTTTGGAATCTGAGAAAAGTGACACTTTACTTGAAGCCATTTTGGCATCAATGGTAGAATGGGTGGAAATGAGGCTCTGGACCAGCTCATGAGTTGGCCTCAACTCCTCCTGTCAATAAAACCAAGAGAAAAAAGACTACTGTTATAAAAAAAAGTCCATGTGACCACAAAGAAAAATTTATTGGTTTACAAGAACTTTTTAAATTACATGAGAAATGACTGAATCACAAGAAGCTTCTACGAGTCCAATGAATAATATATAACCTAATTCACCTCCTCCCCCCAATCTCCAATCCTCAGCTAGGATAAAAAAAGGAAGGGCAGTAAAAAAAGAACTTTTATTTCCACCCCCCAATACTATACTATATAAAACTATAAAGAAAGTTTAACAAAGGAGGATCAATAGCCAAAAAGAATTCCATCTTTAGACTGTTGACAAAAAAAGATTAAAATGAAATTCCTTTAAAAAAAACTTTATTAGTTTAAATTTGTTTTATTTGCTTTAAAATGGCATCTGAAAGAATGAGGAAAAACTCAAAGCAAAAAAATCCTCCCTTACCTCTTCATCCTGAAAAGCATGGCTGCCCCCAAGATCAACATAAACCGCATCCTTATCATACAACACACCGCCAACTCCAGATAGAGGTGCATAAACCAACTTCTCTTTCTCATTTAAACCTCGCTTTTTTTGGTGGTCTGGAAGAGCACAAGGGTCTGGCAAAAAACTGACGTCACTCACGTTAAAATCTCCTACACCTAGGACACAAAGCAAGAGGAAAGACATCAGCATCTACATAAAAGATAATCTACTGGGAAACTATTACATATACTCAAAACCTAAGCAATTAAAAAAAAACAAGCTGATAAAGAATTATAATAAATACCACCAGAAAAAAATCTCCTTTATACTAGATATTGTACTTTTCTAGGTAAAAGGTCCCCCTGTCATTAAGCACAGAAGAAAACTTCACTGAATTAATGTTTTTCTTAAAATATCAAAGACTATTCTAATTCAACAAATGTTTTTAAGCACCTATTATGTTTTAGGATATTTATCACTGTCTTCGGTTTTCCTAAGAAATTACTTTGCCCCAAAGTGTTCTCAAAGTAATAATAAAATAGAGCAAGACAGGGTACCTGGCACATGAATTTGACTTTTATTTTTCATGTGCGCTCCTCTTAAATAACCATAGATAGACACCTTTCTGTCACACTTAATGTTCATTCGAATATCTTCCGGATTAGTCAAATCTTCCATCCTGGGAGGGGAAAAAAGTAATATTAGGATGCTTCTTATGAGTGCAGTGGTGTTACAGGAAGAGCACAGAATTTGGGCATCACAAGACCTGAAACCTAGTTCTCCTATTTACTACCTTGGGCTAATCAATCTCTCTACAGTCCACAATGTCCTTCTCTGTAGAAAGAAGAGGGGAGATTAGACATTCTCAAAGGTCCCATCTGACTCCAAATTCTGTGGTGCTCTCTGCTTTCAAGACTCATGGTTCTAAGGGGTTAATGCAAGACACCACTTTTCACCAGTCTCCTTCTCTACCTACTAGAAACTGAGGGCAAAATGCTTTTTAAAAGCAATAGAAGAAATGAAAATGAACTCCTGTTAGTTATGATTCCACAGTTCCATTTCTTCCTCATAGATCAGTGTGCACAGAACATCTGGACAGCTAGGTGGCACAGTGGACAAAGGGCTGAGACTTGCTAGTAAGGAAAATCTGAATTCAAATCCAGCCTCAGACACATTCTAGCTATGTGACCCTAGGTAAGTCACTGAACCTTTCTAAGTCTCAGTTTTCTCATTTACAAAACGGAAATAACAGTACTGGTTGTTGGAAAGATCAGATGAGCTAATACATGGAAAGTACTTTTAAAACCTTAAAGAACTCTGCATATAAACACTAGCTAGCTATTAGTATTATCATAGTTCTAACCAATCTCTCTTTAAAATATACTGTTTAGCAAACAAAATAAATTAAATGAAAAATACCTTTACCTGTCTGCTAGGATATAAGGATGAGAGGTTTGCCATGTGAGAGGTCGAAACTTCATAACTGTGATAAAACGTCCAAGATTGTGAATTTCCTGATTTTGATATTCACCATGGACCATCCCAGAGAGGTAGAAGAGCTTGGCACCCTACAGAGGTAAAAACCAAAGGCAAGATGGTACTTAACTCTTTTCCAGATTGCTAAAATGAGAATATAGGAGGCAGTAACTCCTTATGCCTTGGCTTCCTCATCTGTAAAATGAGGATGGACTAAATGATTTCAAAGGTCCCATCCAGCACTACAGCCTGCTTTCCTTCAAAAGGATAACAAGAAAACAGATTTAGATTCAAAATAGTCAGTCAATAAGCATTCTTTGTGCCAAGCACGATGCTAAGATTTCAGAAGTCACCTAGTACAGTTCCCTCATTTTACAAGGAAGAATCCTAAAGCCTAGAGAAGTTAGAAAGAACAAGGGTCTAGGGACTTAAAGAGACATGTAATATCGGTACCAAATTTTAACTTTGATACTTACCGGATAGACTTCTGTCCAAAACCTGTGTTTTAATCTCTTCTTGGTCTTCTTTAGCTGTTTGTTATTCTTAAATGTGTCAAGGTGTGTGAGGATACCCATGATTTTAGGGAAACCATGTACTTGGCAGATGTTTAGAAATTCAAATGTTTCCATTTCAAACCCAAAGCTGGCATCAATAAGCATTAGAACCTGAAACAGAAAACAGGAGCCAATTAATTACCTTGGAACTGATTGACCAATAAGAGAACTGAGCATCTGTAACAGCGAGCACCCCAGCATACACAGGAGGGCCTGCTGCACAGGTTCTTAGATCTGCTTTTCTAAAAGGGAAGTAACTTTAAGAGGGATAAACAATCTTACTTTAATCAAGCACATACATTATTCACTTAGTTCAGGGGAAAAAGTCAGCATCCTGAACTTCAGAGAATTATAGAGAACAGAACTTACATGCAGAAATTACAAACAGAGATATCAACAAACAGGGCTTCCAACTGTCTGACCATAAGCAACATATACATCTTTACCAGAGAGAGATGCACCAACATCTGGGTTTTGAAAGTTGAGTGAGGGGAGGTCCTTAACAGCTACCCTTAACGGTCTCCTCTGGTCTCATCACACAAACACTCTTCCAATGATTTGAACCCCAAAGCAAAACCTCACCTCAGAGTATATATACACTTTTCAGAGCCCAAGGGCAGCCCTGGTGACCTAGTGCCTCATTAGCAATCAGCAAAAGGTGTGGGCCTTCATACAAAACAAGCCTCTCCAAATCAAACTTCCCTTAATAGTCCTACCTGAGGAATATTAATGGGAAGGGAAGACTTTTAACTCCCATTACAGCTTCTGACTCAAGTTTCTCTTTAGACAATCACACTGACAAGGAAAACAGTTTTTAGTTCTACTCTCAGAGCACCTAAATATCCACCAAGAGTCAAACCTTCCACCTCAAGAAACTGATTGTATTAGAAAAAAATAGATAAAAACTGAACCTTCTCACAATTCTTTACTTTAAAGAAAAGCAACTCCTTTATAAAATACCTTTAGAGCTAAAAACATAAACTATAGGACTCTAAGCAGTCATCCTTCCATTCAACCTAGAATGGAAATTAAAGAATAATAATAGAATATACAATCCTATGTAAAACCAAATGCCTTTTTTTCCAGTTTCACTTGGAGGAAAACAAATTTTGTTAAAGAAATTATCTCAACAGATTTGTCATAACTTCCCATCCAGCTATTTAAGAACTGTTCCATTAGTGCTAGTTCAGGAAGTGATTTGAAAAAGCATAGAAATCAAGACTGAAAATTTGTATAGGTGGTCATCATCTTTACAACACTGCAACACACATACAAATACAAATTTACAAGAGAGATAAGTATTGGAGGTGATTGAAAAGGCCTCTTCACCTATATAAAGGATATAGGGGTCCTTTAAATATCAAACTCCTCCACCTTTTTAAGATATAATGTAATTTACTAAAATGTATCTTACATACACTTTTCAATATTAGTAGCAAAAGCAAGATACATTTGAATACAATAAAAAGTATTAAGTCTCAATCAATAAGCATTTATGAAATGATTAGTAGGCCCTGTGTCAGAAACTGAAGAGAGAGAGCAGTTAACATTTATCTAGTGTTTTAAGATTTTCAAAGCACTTTCTACATGTTATCTCAGCTGAACTTCATAAAATCCTTTGAGACAGGTGTTACTATCCTCAATTTAGAGAGGAAGACTCAGGTGAACTAACTTTCCCAGGGCCAAGCATCAAGAAACAGCATTTAAACTGAGGTCTTCCCGAGTCCAAGTCCAAGGCTCTATGCATCACATCACCTGGCTAGCAGAAATGAAACAGCCTATACTTTCAATGAACTTACATTATATTGAGAGATCATACATTCAAAAATAAACATATACAAGGCAATCTGTTTTATTTAGGGATTGAAAAAGCACTAGGATAGAGGTAGGGGATGGGAGAGCTAGGAAAGCCTTCAAGTAGAAGGTAGCATTTGAGCTGATCTTTAAAAGAAACTAGGAATTCTAAGAGGAAATAGTAAGGAGAGAGAGTATTCCAGTTACTACAAAGGCAGAAAGAAGATACAGTAGTGGGTGTAAAGAGGAAAATCCTTTTTGTCAGTTGTGTGGAACAGAGGTGAGATTTCAGGTAACAGGACCAACTAGTAAGCCATTTCAACAACAGAGCTGAGAGAAGATGAAGGTCTGCCCTAGGGTGGGAGCCATGGGAGTAGAAGACAAGGACAGATATATGAGATGTAGCAGTAGAAACCACAAGATTTGGCAACTGAGTGGATATATGAGGAGAATGAAGGGTCAAAGATGACTGTGAAGTTTTGAAACTGGGGGACTGGATGGTAGTTTCTTCAGCTGAAATAGGAAAGCAGGGTGAGAGCGAGAAGATAATGAATTATTCTGTTTTAAACATGTCAAAGTCTCAAAAAGAGACTGAAGCTTTCCCTGATAACTTACCAAATCAGCCACTTTTGCCAAATCAATCATTGTGTTAATGTCACATCCACATTCAATAATGGTGAGCCGTCGTTTTTTACCTAAGAATAAAGATGCAGAAAACTTATATTTTAAAAACACTGAAAATCATTTATCTTGTAAACTGGTTTACTCAAATACTTCTATGTGTCTACCAAAATACTGCGCTATTTTCTGGAATTTCTTTTGGGGGGGGGGATTGCTAGCAAAAATTTGGAAACAGTGAGAAGCCACTGATTGGGAAGGACTAGAATTGTGATATCTGAGTATCATGGAATTTTATTGCACTGTTAGAAAAAAATGAATGACAAATTCAGAGAAATATGGAAAGATGTGTACACAGTAGTGTGTTTTTAAAGTGATGAACACTAAGAAAACTACTGTAATAACATAAATAAAGTCATCACTAAATCAGTCATGAAAAGTGTCTAATCTCAGTTCGGAAGAACAAGGCACTCAGCTCCCTCTTCAGCAACCATGGCCACTGATGCTGTGCCAATGGATTTTCTTAAATCTCTGTCTTTATTCCCAGTCATGTTCGATGGTGGTGGTGGGGGAGATACATAAGAGGAATTTATAGGGATTTAAGTATAGTGTGTAAACAAAAGGCATTACTGAAAATTTAAAAATATACATGAAACAAAAATATTCAAATATCATGCCATAATGTGAAATATGGAGGAAAATACCAAATAGTTACATATTCTTACAGACTGACGTACAATAGTATGTAACAGACTTCTTCTGAGAAAGAATTATTAAAATATATTAACCATAGTAACACATATAAACATTAGCTACTGGTACACTAAATAGGAGATCTCTGACCATGAACAAATGTGCATACTACTAGAAAAAGTAACACATAACTATATTGACACTCTTGATGTGTGTGTGTGTGTATACATATATATATTTAGGAAATGATAATCAAATGAGATAAAATTCATAAAGCACTTAGCACAGCACATGGGTGGTACCCAGAAGGCACTTAATAATGGTTGTTCCTCTCTCCCTTCCCCATGAGAAAATTTCTCCACTAAAGAAATTCTCCTTCAAGAGGCAAATAAAATTGGCAGAGCTGGTTTACCTTGTACCAGAAACACATCATTTTGTTAAATAGTTGGTCATCTCACATTGCAGCGCCGTGATGAATATTTGCAAAGAGAACATCATGAAAATAATGACAGCCTATACACTGTGAGAGACAGCAAAGAGTTAAGTTTCCACAGAGTTACTAGCTGATGAAATCACTGAAAACAAGTTAGATAGGAAAAAGCTAGCAGATCACAGGTGGGCCCAACCAATTAAGAGACAGTTAGTGGCCTTTAGAAAATCACGGAAGTTTTGGATAAAGGAGAACCAGCCTAAACAGGCTGGGAAAAAGCTTTCCTTCACCGCACTTGCATAAGGAACCTCATGTGTATTAACTTCTTCGCCCCAGGGGGAGAGACAGCACAAAATTAGGCACAATTCATATGTTGGGGGGAGAAACACACAACATATCAAGGAGATATGTAGTAGGCATGTAGAGAAGATGGTGATCTAATGGAGAATGGACCAATCTCTCCTGATGGGAAGATCTGTCCTGAACTAACAGTACATAACACTTCTGGCTTCTGTATTCAGTGCTCTCTCCCTTCCTAAGGAGGAAATGATCCCACTTTTGGCCAAGGCATTCAGTTCCTCTGTGCTCTGCTATAATACATTTTCCTTGATACCTTTTGGTGTCAAGTGTGCTTCTAACAACATCAAGTGCCAATATAGATGATGATGCAGAAAAATCTTATGACCACCCTCTAAGCTAAATTAGCATATTCTAACACTCAGGACTTTAATGCAACTATGGGACAACATCAAAAAGCATGATGAAAGTATGGTTCAGGATTAAGAAAAAAGATGAACCAAAGGTCTGTATAGTATACAGAAATCTCATAACTATACGTTATGAATATTCTCTTCAGGAAGAGAGCCAGGAGGTGCTAAGTACCCCAAACACCAACAAAATTCACAAAAAGTGACTGAAAATCTTCTGGCAAAAAAGGAAATGATTAGTTACCATGAAAAATCATTTCCAAATGAACTTTCTATATGACTGGATCATCAATTTTTTGGAGCAAAGGGGTTCAGAGGATAGGGTGCCGGGCCTTCAGAAGATGCACCTTCCTGAGCTCAAATCTGGCCTCAGACACTTAGCAGCTGTATAACCCTGTACAAGTCATTTAACCTTATTCGCCTCAGTTCCTAATCTGTAAAATGAGCTAGAGAAAGAAATGGAAAACTACTCCAGTATCTTTGCCAAGAAAATTCCCCAAAAAGAGGTCATGAAGAATTAGACACACCTGAAATGACTGAATAACAACAAACTAGGAGAATAAAAGTCAGAAGATCTGACTCTGAGGAAATTCCAACCTGACCTATTTTAATAACCAAAAAAAAGGAAATAGAAAAAAGAAAAGATAGTAATCCAGTGTCTATTATGTGTGAGGCACTGGAGACACAAAGACAAAAAGCAAACAGCTCCCAGCTTACAGAAGTCTATCAGAAGTGACAACAAAAGGCATAAATAAGTATTATAAAACATACTCCAAAAAGATACAAAATATATTGAACTGAAGACACTAGTAGCTAAGGGGATCTCAACAGGTCTCAGACTGAAGGTGAGTAGTGAGCAGAACTATGAATGAAAGAGGGAATTCCAAGAGGCAGAAGAGAAGTGGGAGTGTATTACAGGCACTTAAGTCAACCTTGGCAAAGGGACAGAAGAAGATGGGAGAGGCACATACAATTTGGATTGTACAGGAAGTAGTTGGAGTCACACATGACTGAAGATGCTGGAGAGGTAAACTGGGTCCAGGTCATAAAGCAATTTGAAAGCCAAATAGAGGAGCTTATTCACTTAAAGAAAATGACACTGAGAACTGTGTGGGTGAACAAGGGAGATCAACTGAAAGGTTATTTCAACAGTCTAGGCGAGACATGGTAAGAATGGTTATTCTGTGAGTAGAGAGGAAGAAACAGATGGGAGAGAGAATGGAGAAACAACATCAACATTCCTAACAAAATTTCACCGATGTCGGTCAATATAAAGAGGAGATCAAAAGAGACTGGAAACCTCTTCAGCAAGCAGCAAAATGAAATGGAAGTCAAAGCCTACACTAGTTTATCAGATCTTACAGATAAACATGGGACAGCAGGAAAATCAGGTGTATTCAGAATTGGCTCAATGGCTAGACTCAAGAGCAATCTTTAAAGGTATATGTTCATTTGTAATGAGGTTTTTACTGGGGTGTCCCAGAAGTCTACAATCAGCTTTGTGATGCTTAATATTTTTCAGTTATCTTAAATAAATTTTCAGGTGACATAAAGCTTGAATTATACAAAGTTAACAAACAGGATAACAAATTTAGGAGACAAAAACAACATAACCAGCTAGAAAACTTGGCTGAATAAAATGAAATTTAACTGAAATGAATGTCAAATTTTAGATTTTGGTTAAAAAAAAACAACTTCAAAAACACAAAATGGGAAGGCACAGTTAGACAGCAACTTGTCTGAAAAAGATTGTCACTCTACCTCATCACATATATGAAATCATTTGCCAGATCCTGCCATTTCTATCTTCACAAGTCTCTCAATGATTCCCTTCCCTCTACTCAAACCACCACATCCTCAATTCAATGACATGTTAATTACTGGGACAGCTTTCTAAATGGTCTCCCCTTGCTTCAAGTCTCTCCACACCCCAGTCCAACATTTCTACAACTGCCAAAATGATTTTAAGTAGAGATATGAACATATCATGCTTCTACTCAGTAAAATCAAGTGACCCCATATTCCCCCAGAATCAAATACAGTCTTCTGTATAACTTATAAAGCCCTTCACAACTTGACCTCGACCTGTCTTTCCAGTCTGCTTGCACATTATTCCCAATACCATACTCTATGATCCAATCAATCTGGCTTTCCCTCTATTCCTCACCTCATAAAACTCCAACTCAAAACACAGACCAGGCAGCACATTCTCCATCGAGCCTTTCCTGATCCCCCCAATCAGTGCTGCACCCCCTGCCCCTGAGTCTATAAACTGTTTATCCTATACATACTTAAAAATAGACTTGCTGTCTTCCTTCTCTGAATGTAAACTCCAACGTAAGGGATGTTCCCTTCTTTGCACTTTCATGCCCAGCATTTCACACAAGGCCCAGCACTTAGGACTGAACGGTAATTTTAGTAGACTGCCAAATCACCTCAGAGTGACAAAGGTATGATGTGGTAGGAAACAGAATTAATGAGATCTTAAACTGCATGAAGAGGCAGTTTCCAGAACCAGAGGTAGCAGAGTTGTCCCTGACCCCTTTTCAGACCCTGCCTGACATATACTGTATCTGGCCATATTTTAAGAAGGACACTGACGAACTGAAGAGTATCCAAAGGGGAAAAGCCTCTATTCAGAAGAGAATCAGCTGAAGAAACCAGGGATGTTCAGACTGAAGGCAACGTGAGAGGTACATCAGAACTGTCTCAAAGCGTCTGAAGAGCTGCTCTGTGGACGACAAATAAGATGTATTCCATTTGGATCCAGGAGAAAGCAGGAACAATGGATACAAGATGTAAAGAAGCGAAAAAGAAACCTTTTAAGAATCAGAGCAATAGAAACGGCTGCCTCAAGGTAGGGGGCTCTCCCACTGTGAAGAACTTCAAGCAAAGACTGGATGGCCACATAGTAGGTGTCAGACTGCACGACTTCCCAGTTCCTCTCTAACTCTAACTTTCTATGACTGAATAAAACTCTCCTTAGTAGGTGAAATTCTAACCACAGTGATTCATTTTGGGTCAAAGCAGTGATTTCTAAAAATTACTAAGTAGCAAAAGGGTGACAGATTCAAGACACAGTTTACCTTATTCCATAGTTTAAAATCATCTTCCCTACCACAAAAGAATTGAGTTCTACATCATATTACTTCATTTCCAGATTAAACTAAAAACTAAGCCATATTGTGAAATACATTTTCTTCTATCTAAAATCTGAACAAAAAATAGGAACATGTGAGAACATATCAGCACTATTCATACCTGAAACAATTGTTACAGGACCCCTAATTTCTGTCAGTTTCTGTCTTGTAAAATTCCGAATAAGGCACTGAATTAAAGTGCTCTTCCCAACTTTTGGAGGACCCATTACCACAACCACCACTGGCGGGGGTTCCAATGGAGTTCGATCAACCACTGGAATGTGATGTTTTTTCGTCTTCAGATCCTGAGTTCTATACGTAAAGAAATTAGAATAAGAATTTCACATATACATCCATAATCATGAATAAAAAGAAAACCTGATGACTGCTCTATTTTAAAGACATTTTAATGTCTCTCTCTCAAAGTCCTATTTGTTTCCTTTTGATAAAGAAGCAATTGTCTTCTGTTATGGTTTAGCAACTGATCACGTAGATAAGACTAAAACAATTTTAAAACTTGTATTTCTGAATTCATTATAAATGTCTAATGAAAAACAAAAGCTGTACACACAGCTGAAAAGAAAAGCAAAAAGCCCTCATCTGAAGTTAATGGAATGGAATCAATATTTTGCAAAGAGATCATTAAGTACCAAAGGACAATTCAAAGTTTGGATCATAACAAAAGCCTCCTACAAGGTTATTGTTAAGTGACAAGGATAAAGCCTTTCCATGTATTAACTAAAGACATGCTCTACAATTACATGGGGGATGTTACTTCACAAAGAATAGAACTAATTCCAGGTCTTTTACAGTTCTAAAATTAAATCATTCCATCTCATGGTGTTCACTATATAAAATAAGGGAGCCACAAGAAGAAAAGTCGCCTGTACCTGTGGAAGGACCGTGCCATCCGAACAGCCGACTGGACAGCAAAAGCCTTGGGGTTCCTCTTCCGAGCATCCTCCTCATCTCCAAGTCCTAGATCCTTCAGGTGACGTTTCTTTTTCTTCTCTGCTTTTGGCCCACTGTTCTTCTTCCTATGTCTTTTTTGATCCTTGTCCTCCATGGTGAATTTTAGCAATCAGCTATCACCTACGGCAAGAGACAATTAACAATTATCTTTCAGTCTTTCTGGCTATGACAAACCAGACAACCAGTGGGAAAAAAATCTCTATCTGTATGCAAAAACTATGTGTTTGATTATCTAATAGGGATAGAAAAGAGCTACTAAAAATTATTTCCAACTTTATTCTTCCATAAAGTTTATCTAAAAGGTCATTTAGTTTAATTGTCTCATTTTAAAAATAAAGAAACTAAGAGACAGAAAAATTAAATGACTTTCCCATGGCCACAAAGCTAATAAATGTCAAAGTCAGAATTTGAATTAAAACCTCTCCTGACTCCACATCTACATCACTTCTTAATGGCTGAATAACTATTTAAGACATAAAGAAATAAGCATCATTTGGACTCCCAAGTCGGTCTACTGAGAACAGAAAATTGTCCCTTCATTTATAATTACAGTACAAAATAGCCCAGCAAAACAATGAAGACAAAGGAAGCATGTCATGTACTTGGGAATAAGCTAAAAAGCAAACAAAAATCTTCACTCAGTTCAATGAATACTCTAAATAGCACTCACGGATTCATCCAGGCTCATACAGACTACTGATTTCTTCATACTTCAACATACTTGCCTCCAAAGAACTAAGAGGCCTGTGTAATACTCACTTATCCCTTCCAGAAACTAGAGTCAGACCATACCACTAGGGCATGCATCTGGGTCAAACAGCTGAATGCTCCCCTAAAAGGACAATAATCCTTAGGGAACACTACCACAATTAATCCTGAGAGTAAGGACCACATATATAGCAAGGGATGCTTAGGGTAAAAAGACCTGAGAAAAATGATGGTGCCAAAATTCATCTACTAGGGGAGTTACGCTGCCTGATTTTTCATTCCTGTTCTGAAACAGACAAACAGAGGTTAGGAAAACTAGCAGAATCACAGAATCAACAATTTCAGAGTTAGTCTAGCAGAAACAAATAGAAAGAGAAATTCCATTTAAAATAACTGTAGACAATATATAGACAATTGTAGATCATATAAAATACCTGGTTATCTTCCTACCAAAACAAACCCAGTAACCATAAGAACACAATTATGAAACATTTTTCATGCTAATAAAGTGAGATCTAAACAACTGGAAAAATAGTAATTGCTCAAGGGTAGGCCCAACTAATATAATAAAAATGACAATTCTACTTAATTACTTATTCAATGCCATGCCAATCAAACTACCAAAAATTATTTTACAGAGCTAGGAAAAATTATTATCAAAATTCATTTGGAAAAACAAAAGGTCAATAATATCAAGGGAATTAAAGAAAAAAAAGTGAAAGAAGGCAGTCTAACTGTAGATCTCAATCTGTACTATAAAGAAGTAATCATCAAAACAATCTGGTAGTGGTTAAGAAACACAGTGGGGGATCAGTGGAATGGACCGGGTATATAATATATAGTAGGTAATAACCACAGTATTTGATAAATTCAAAGATCCCAGCTTTTAGGACAAGAACTCACTATCTGACAAAAATGTTGGGAAAACTGAAAAGCAGTTAAACCTCTCATACCATATATCAAGATAAGATCAAAATGGGTTCTTAAATGGAAATACAAGTTAATACCATAAGCAAATTAGGGGAGCATGAAAAACTTTACCTGTCAGATCTACAGATATGGAAAGAATTTATGACCAAACAAGATACAGAAAGCATTATGGAATGTAAGATGATAATTCTGATTATATTAAATTAAAAAGTTTCTGCACAAGAAAAAATGCAAAAAAATTAGAAATGTAGAAAATCAGGGGAAAATTTTTGTATTTCTCTGATAAACGCCTCATTTCCGAAATATGGTGTAAAGAACAGAGTCAATTTAGAAGAACAGAAAGGAGAGAACTTGGAACTCAAATTTTTTTTTAAATGAACTTTAAAAATTGTTTTTATATGTAATTGGAAAAAATTAAATATTAAAGAATAGTTTAAAGAATTTCCGAGTTAGGAAAGACTTCGGAGGTAATCTAATAGGTACAAAAACATACCTACGTATCTGACAAATGATTCTCCATACTATGCTTAAAAACCTGCAGTAAAGCCCATTGCTTGCCATCAAGTCTAAATTTACCTCTTCACAACTGCTTCTATTCCAGTGCTCCTGAACTAACCATTTCACAATAAGCACAAAAAAATCTACTCCTTCCACATGAGCATTTTTCAAATACTTGAACGTAGCATAGCTAAAATTTACCTCCTGTCTTTTCTTAAAGCTAAAAATCCCTTTTCTATCAAATGACTGTCATAAGGCATTATCTTAAGGATCTTTATCGTCTTGGTCCCATTTGCCTGGGCATTCTTCAGCTTAATCCATAGTTTTTCTAAAACACAGTACCAGAACTGAACACAATCCTCCAGCTGAGTGACCAAAGCAGAAGTGCAGCAGCATTATCACCTATTATACACCAGGAAAGCAGTCTAAAATCTCATTTGCCTGCTAAATTGCTACATCACACCACCTGACCTATATTAAACCCGAAATTCACTAAAACCCCCAATCTTTTTGGTCTGTTCTTTAGCTGCGGCCTCTTCCCACCTGGTCCCACCCCATCCTATCACACACGTGATGTCAATTTTTGTAAGCCACATAGAAAACTTTATATTTATCCCTACTCAATTTTATGGTATTCAATTTGGCCCAACATTCCGGCCCAGTGAAATTGTTTTCTAAACTCTAACTGTTTCCCAGTGTACGAACTATCCTCCTTGGCTTCTGTCATCTGTAAATACAAGATGTCCTGAAAGTCTTAAAAGGCACTAAGACCCTAGGGAAGCCCTGTGTAACACATATGACCCAAGAAAGGGCAAAGAGAAAGGCACTTGACTTCTCATTTTCAGCAGGGCAGCAGCAAAGGTCCGAAAGCCTAGTCGGTGCCAGTAAGAGCAGAGGAAAAGCAGAGACCAGAGGGGCTGTCACAAGGTGACAGAGGAAGGCAGGACAGGGAGAGACTCTCCACATCTTCCTCGTTCCCAGCCATAACCATAATTTAAGGCGCGAGCATCTTTGACGAGGATCACACAACACACATTTACTGACGACTTGCTCCCTGTAAGTGTGGGGAAGAGAGGACAGGGCGGTCCCTGCCCTCTGCGCGGGCTGGCGCTTCTACAAGGCGGGGGAGACCGCGCGCTAACACAGATCATCGAAGCTGGCCCCGGACACTTCCTAGCTGGGTGGCCCTTGACCTGCGGGCCTCAGTTTCCTCCTCTGAGAAAGGAGCTGGAGAAGGAAGCAGCGTCTTTGCCAAAGGACCAAAAACCCAAACGGGGTCAGGAGTCAGGCTCGACCGAGAACGACGAAGGGCCCACTCTCAGCACCGGCACTTCGTACCAGGGGAAGCCTCCAGCTGCGCTATGCCTCAGTTTACCCGTCTGGAAATGGGGAACCACACTGGAGCGATTCCTAGGCGACCCCCTCCCTTCCCACTTTCTGGAATCCGAGGACCCGAATCCGTCCGTTACCCCTCACCGGGCTGGGGGAGGAGGGGCGACTCCCGCGCTGGGCACGAGGGCGGGGGGAGGCGGAGTGGGGAGGGGCGAGCTAGGAGGGAGAGGGTATCTGGCCGGGCGGTCCCCCCCAGTCCCCCCCGGGAGGCCGCGGGAATCTCCGCAGACCGCGACCCTTGCTGGGCCCTGGGCCGCTCTTGCTCCTCGGCCCGTAACTACCTTCCCTCCTCTTCTCTTCTGTCCGCCAGCGGTCGTTACTGGTACCCACAGCGATCACCGGCCCCCTCTCCGCATGGACGCCGCCGGAAGCGGAAGTTCCGTCTGCGCCTTCCTTCCCTCCTCCCCCGAGGCCGTGGAACAAAGTGCCCGCAGAAAGAGGAAGGGACAGCTTTTTCTGAGACTCAGAGACTGAGACGCATTTGATTGGTTGGCGCCGGAGCGCAAGCACGCATGCGCACTGTCAGGGTGCGTAAACGTGGTCAGAACTGACTCCAGAAGTTCCAACTGGCAGGCGAAGGATCTTAGGGTCCTCTTTAAAGCGTGTGGCAGAAAGCCTTGGGTCTGATCTTTTCTAACCTTCGACAAGAGGGATTCTATTTAATGGAAAAATATTTCTGGACCCTCACATGGTAGTATAGAGATACACAGTTATGGATGTGAAACCATTTATATATATACACACATATATATGTGTACACACACACACAAATATTTGTATAAATTATATTTTTTAATAAACAAATTATGTATTTATATATTTTATATATAGTGCATTATACCTTATATATCTTACATGATATATATCATGTATACATTTACATATATTATTTCCATTTACATATATTATATATAACATTATAGTGTACATATTTATATATATAACATATTGTGTGTATATTACATGTATTTTATATATAATATATATTTTATATAGTATACATTACATATAATTTTATGTTTTAAATATATAATTTTATATGTAATATTTTATGTTTTTATTATATATTTATAATATATAAATAATTATATATTTAGTTATATATTTATAATATATAAATACATAATTATTCACATATTATTTTATGTATTTAAATTATTTATATAAATTATGTACATATAACAGTGTCTCTGTGTGTACATAAAATTGTGTGTGTGTGTATAACCACTTACATGTATACATATATTTGTTACCATTCATTTACAGTCATGTCCAATTCTTCATGACCCAATTTAGGATTTTCTTGGCAAAGGTACTGCAGTACTGTGCATTCCCTTCTCTGGCTCATTTTACAGATGAGGAAACTGAGGCAAACAGGGTTAAGTGACTTGTCCAGAGTCACACAGCCATTAAGTATCTGAGGTCCAATTTGAACTTAGGTCTTCCTGACTCCAGACTCTATTCACTGTGCCACCTAGCTGCCCAGATAGATGTGTGTTTATATGTGTGTATATGAAACCACAATAGTATAATCCCACGTGATTAAGAACCCTATTGATTGAGAAAATGCAAAATGGAAATGTTTGGTATATATATAGAGTGAAGAACCCAAAAAGTAATTTCATGGTCTCCTAAGGGTACTCAAACCAGTGTAGGAACCATATAGCATTTTCTACTTATTTGGCACTTACAGAGAAACAGAGCTGGATGGAATCTTAAAGATCATCTAGTCTATCTCATTCATTTTAGGGAAACTGAGGAAACTGAGACCCAGAAAAGTGAAGCAATTTGCCCAAGGTGACAAGTCCTTTGAGTCCAAATCCAGCATTCCTTCTACTGCACCATTATGCCTATCATATAAATGTAATTGCTGCCATTGGTACAGCATTTTTTAGTTTATAGATCACTTTACAATTACCCTCTCAAGAACCTGGGAGATAGGTGCTATTATTATACCCATTTTACTCCTACTCCTACTCCTATTCCTCCTCCTCCTCCTCCTCCTTCTCCTCCTCCTCTTCCTCCTCCTCCTTCTCCTTCTCCTCCTCCTCCTATTACTTAACATTTACGTAACGTTTACTCTGTGGCAGGCGCTATTCTAAACACTTTGCAAATACTACTTTTCTTCACAACAACCCTGAGAGATAGGTGCTATTATTGTCCCCATTTTCGAGATGAGAAAACTGAGACAAGTAAGTTAAGGGATATGCGCATGGTCACCCAGCTACTTAATGTCTGAGGCTGAATTTGAACTCATGACTTCCTATCTCCAGGTCCTTTTACACCTAACTACTACATCAGTCAATGTATAAATTATATTCTTAGAATAAGTGATATATTATGGAATTAGCTTCAAACAAGAAAATCCAGAGCTTCCAGTTCAAATTAAAATATATTCTAAGCAGTCAGAAAGGAAGAACTCAAGTCCTAAGAAGCTGCAGTCAGGATCACACACAATTTAGGAGCTTTCACTTTAAAGTGTACAGAGTACAGAGCTTGGAAGCTAATATTTCAGGAGGCAAAGGATATAGGCATACAGCCAAGAGTAATTTACTTAAGCAAAAGTGAATACTCTAATGGAGGGGAGGAAAAGGAGGAGGGAGAGAAGGATTCTAAAGGACTTCCAAGCATTCTTGATTAAAAGACCAGAGCTATATGTGTATGTATACTTCATATGTATATGAAATACAAATCAGGAGTTAAGAGAAACATAAGATAAATAGGAATGAACTATCATAAGGCACTAAACAAGGATAAATTGTTTACATTCTAATAGAGGGAAATGATATATGTGTCTCCTCTAAACCTTATTGTCATGAGTGGTCATACAGGGAGCCTAATTAGACTGAAGTCTAGAAGTGGATGTGTTATGCTTTGATTATCTTAATGGAAAAGGAAAATAAGAAGAATATACTAGGGGACCAGAGGGGAAAATTAAGAAAAAATATCTCACATTAATTGAGGTGTTCAGGTAGAAGTCTATAAAAGCACACATGCACACGCAAGCATAATTGGCTACTGAAATAATCAGATCAATGCTGTATCTTTTTTTTAATTGATTCTATTTATAATTAATTGATTTTGTCCTGTAACTGCTTAACTCATGATACTTTTTTTTGCCTTTGTGCTTAGTTCAGAAATTCAGAAGTGAGTTTAGAAAATCCAGTTCTCCAGGTTTTAGAGAGGCAGGGTAACACATTGGATCTTCCCTTATTTACTGAAAAAAAAAATGGGTATTGAAGCAGGAATTATTTGAACATTCGTATTGGTTGCTATTGTTCTCCATGATTAGGAATTTTAAAGAATTTTTTCCTTTATTTGAAGGGGCTTGTACAAAATTGCACAGGAAGCAGCCACAAAGTTGATTGTTCTTTAGTCTATCATGGTTTCTTTTTTTTAAAAACTGATTAATACGTTGGTCTAGATAAAGGTGGTCAGTGGAATGCCTTAAAAACCATCCTTAACACTTCTTCATTTAACGTTTTTGTCAGTAATTTGGAGGAGAAACACAGATGCTACATTTAACAAATTAATAAATGTTGATATATTTGGAAGACAAGGTATGAAAAATATTGAAAGCCTGGAATTATGAATCACATTTAATAAAATGAAATTTAATAAGATCAAGACCTTCATTTTTCTCATCTTTTATAAAAATGAAGCTATGACACTAGTTGATTTCTAAGGTCTTCTCTAGGTTTGATAATCCAGGATTCTGAATATAGAATCCCATCCTTAAGAAATTCAGATACAGAACATTAGACTATGGGATCTGTAGCTAGACCCCAGGATGTTTTTAGTTGATTGCAAGTTTAAAATGTCAGTGTGCTGTGTCTGCCAGAAAGCTATTACAGTCTTTATCTGAACTTCTGTATTTCCTGAACAATATCTGTGACTGCCCACCCTCTCTGTTCTGTGGAAGTAAAACATGCCAGGTCAGGAGTGTTAGGTTCAGTTCTGACTTCCACGATTAGAAAAGATGTTTGAAAATCCTCAAGTAAATACCAAATTAGAAATACTGAAAACCAAAGGAGAGATTAATAAAATTGAAATTAAGAAAACTATTGAACTAATAAATAAAACTAATAGTTGGTTTTATGAAACAACTAATAAAATTGATAAAATTTTGGTCAATTTGCTTTAAAAAAAGGAAGAACAAAACCAAATTATCAATATCAAAAATGAAAGGGGTGAACTCACCTCCAATGAGGAGGAAATTAAAACAGTAATTAGAATTTACTTTGCCCAACTTTATGCCCATAAATTCGACAATCTAAATGAGATGGATGAGTATTTTAAAAAAATGTAAATTGCCCAGATTAACAGAAGAGGAATTTGAATACTTAAACAACCCCATCTCAGAAAAAGAAATTGAACAAACCATCAGTGAATTCCCTAGGAAAAAATCTCCAGAGCCGATTGAATTTACAAGCGAACTCTATCAAACATTTAAAAAACAATTCCAATACTATATAGACTATTTGGGAAAATTGAGGAAGAAGGAGTCCTCCCAAATTCTTTTTATGATACAAATATAGTTTTGATACTTAAACCAGGAAGAGACAAAACAGAGAAAGAAAATTATAGACCAATTTCTGTAATGAATATAGATGCAAAATTTTAAATAAGATTTTAGCCAAAAGAATACAGCAATTTATCACAAGAATAATACATCATGATCAGGTAGGATTCATACCAGGAATGCAGGACTAGTTCAATATTAGGAAAACTATTAGCATTATTGATCAAATCAACAACAAAACTAACAAACCATATGATTGTCTCAATAGATGCAGAAAAAGCTTTTGACAAAATACAACACCCATTCCTATTAAAAACATTGGAGAACATAGGAGTAAAGGGAATTTTCCATAAAATAATAAGCAGTATCTACCTAAAACCTTCAGCAAACATTATATGCAATGGAAATAAGCTAGATGCATTTCCAATAAGAGCAGGGGTGAAACAAGGTTGTCCATTATCACCACTATTATTCAATATGGTACTAGAAATGTTAGCTGTAGCAAGTAGAGAAGATAAAGAAATTGAAGGAATTAGGATAGGCAAAGAAGAAACTAAGTTATCACTCTTTGCAGATGATATGATGATATACTTAGAGAATCCCAGAGATTCAAGTAAAAAACTACTTGAAATAATAAACAACTTTGGGAATGTTGCAGGTTACATAATAAACCCGCACAAATCTTCTGCATTTCTATATATTAGTAACATACCCTAACAGCAAGAGATAGAAAGAGAAATCCCATTTGAAGCTAGGGTAGACACTATAAAATATTTGGGAGTTTACCTGCCAAAAAAACCCCAGGGACAATATGAACACAATTACAAGACCCTTTACACACAAATAAAGCCAGATCTAAGTAAGTGGAAAAACATCAGTTGCTCGTGGGTAGGCCCAACCAATATAATAAAAATGACAATTCTACCTAAATTAATTTACTTATTTAGTGCCATACCAATTAAGCTATCAGATAATTACTTTCTAGAGCTGGAAAAAATAATATCAAAATTCATCTGGAAGAACAAAAGGTTCAGAATATCAAGGGGACTAATGAAAAGAAATGCTAGGGAAAGTGGCCTAGTGTTACCAGATCTCAAATTGTATTATAAAGCAACAGTTATCAAAACCACTTGGTACTGGCTAAGAAACAGAAGGGCAGACAAGTGGAATATGCTAGGTACTCTAGACACAGCAGGCAACGAATATAGTAATCTATTGTTTGATAAACCCAAGGACCCCAGCTTCTGGAATGAGAACTCATTATTCGACAAAAATTGCTGGGAAAACTGGATAACAGTGTGGCGGAAACTAGGTATACACCAATGCCTGACACTGTACACAAGAATAAAGTCCAAATGGGTACATGACCTAGGTATAAAGATTGATACTATGGACAAATTGGTGGAACAAGGAATAGTGTATTTATCAGATTTATGGAGAAGGGAAGAATTTTTGACTAAAGAGGAGATAGAAAGTAATTTCGATTACATTAAACAGAAAAATTTTTGCACAACCAAACCCAATGCAAGATTAGGAGGGATGCAGAAAATTAGGAAAGAATTTTTGCAGCTAGTGTCTGTTATAAAGGCCTCATTTCTAAAATATATAGAGAACCGAGTCAAATGTACAAAAATACAAGTCATTCCCCAAATGCTAAATGGTCAAAGGATATGAACAGGCAGTTTTCAGAGGAAGAAATTAAAGATATCTGGAGTCATATGAAAAAATGCTCTAAATTCCTATTGATTAGAGAGATGTAAATCAAAACAACTCTGATGTACCACATCACACCTATCAGATTGGCTAACATGACAGAACAGGAAGATGATAAATGTTGGAGAGGATGTGGGAGAGTTGGAACACTAGTTCATTGTTGGTGGAGCTGTGAGCTGATCCACCCATTCTAGAGAGCAATTTGGAACTATGCCCAAAGGGCTACAAAAATATGCATACCCTTATATCCAGCAATACCACTTCTAGAACTGTATCCCCAAAAGATCATAAAAATGGGAAAGGGTCCCACATGTACAAAAATGTTTATAGCAACACTCTTTGCGGTGGCCAAAAACTGGAAATCAAGGGGATGCCCATCAACTGGGGAATGGCTGAATAAATTATGGTATATGAATGTAATGGAATACTATTGTGCTATAAGAAATGATGAACAGGAAAACTTCAGAGAGGCCTGGAAGGACTTACATGAACTAATGCTGAGTGAAAGGAGCAGAACCAGGAGAACTTTGTACACAGCAACAACCACCGTGTGTGAGAGTTTTTTCTGGTAGACTTGGAACTTCATTGCAATGCAAGGACTTAGAAAAATTCCCAGTGGTCTTTCAAGGCAACATGCCTTCCACATCCAGAGAAAGAACTATGGAATTCAGTAGCAGAATGTAGAACATCATTTTTTTGTATATTACATTTTGGTTTGTTATATGATTTCTCCCATTCATTTTAATTCTTCTACACAGCATGACTATAGTGAAAATATATTTAATAGAAATGTATGTGTAGAACCTATATAAAATTGTATGCCATCTCAGGGAGGTAGGGAGGAGGGAGGGGAAAAAAATCTAAATTATATGGTAGTGATAGTAGAACACTGAAAATAAAAAAAATTAACTAAAAAAATAAAAAGAAAAAGAAAAAAAGAAAAGATGTTGCTAAGTTGGTACATGTCCAGAGAGGGTGACCAGGAGGATGAAGAGCCTGGAAACCATGTCACAGGAGAACTAGTTGAAGGAATTAGGAATTCTTTAGAAAAGACCTAAGATTGATGTGATAATTGTGTTCAGTTACTTGAAGAATTGTTATATGACTGGCAGTCACTAGGAAGCAGGTTTTAGCTCAGTTTCAGGGAAAATTTTATAACAGTTAGAGCTTCTCCAAAATGGAATGTGCTGCTTGTGACAGGAGGAAGTGTTCAGGCAGAGGGTGACTGGCCCTTTGTTGAAGCTTACTGGGTTTTTAAGTCCTGGCAATACAAACGGGATCCTTGGAAGCAGAGAAGAGAGTAAGCTACAGACTCAAGAGAGAAAATTCTGGCAATCCAGGCAGGCTCTGCAGAGGAAATCCCAGCTGGAATCCCAGCTGAGCAATCCACTCAGCAGAGACACTGCTTCTAAGGAAAGGTGTGTGAGGATTCAATGAAAAGAGAAAGAAATTCCAGGTTCTGCAGTACCAGGTGCTCTGAGTCTTCCTTTGACACAACTCTGTCACATACATATACCTCCCTATCCTTGTACTTTATGTTTGAGCTCGTTTTTCCCAAGGATATGATTTGTATTTGTGGTAGATAATTTCATGGGAGGTATGTTTTTTGTTCTTACTATTCTGTCTTAATAAATGCTTTTGCTAAGAGCTAATTTCATCTACTGGCTGATTGTTTATGAGGATACTTGCTGGGGTTCAGTGGTTTTAGATGTGCAGAACCATTGGGCTACCCCCTAGAAGCTAGTATATAGATGCTCCCTCTGGGAATTCAAACAGAAAAACTGCAAATGAGAATCATGGAGTACTCATCAAAGGCAGTAGGTATGCAAAGCACTCTACCAACTTAAAAGTAATATGTCAATGTTGATTCTAAACCTGTTGTTCATTAATACACCTGACATGTAGTCCTAGAATGTGCTTGGAATCTCTAACGAGAGGGGACATACAACCTTCCTAAGAAGACCATTCTGCTTTGTGGAAGCTTTAATGGTTGAACTTAACTTTAAAACTTAAAATAATTTTGCTTGGCATTTTCTTCTTGGTGACCTTGAAGTAGGTGTGAGGTATGTACAATAATTCTGGGTGCCAGGATAAATACTTTGGTGCAATATTAATGCAACCAAAGCATTACCATTATTCATGCTAGCTTGTTGTTATGAACATGTAGTTAAGATTTGAACATAATCAACAGATCTTTTAAAATATAGTTTTATTATTGCCAACATTAACAAACATGAATACTTTTCAAAGAAGAGAAAAATAGGACTGTACCTAAAACTGTGATTCTCCACCATGCACAGTTGGTCTATTTTTAGGCATATTTCAGACTTAACAAGGTAGCTCCAACACTGGCCTGCTCTGCTGTTTCTCCTTCTGAAATTCCTTCTGCTCTTTTCTGCATTTTAATGATTCATCGATGTTTTCTTTGAGAGAAAGAATTTATTATAAGGCAAGAGAAGGGGTGAGGCATGAAAGCCCAGTCCTAGAAGCTCCTGCAAATACTGAGGTTGGTGAGTTTGCTTCTGGAAGATTGTGAGGATATGAAATGGAGAGGCCTGGCTGCCCACTTAGAAGAGGGCTCAGTAAACCCAGACTGGTCTTCTCTTTCTCTGTCACAACAACTGCTGCTGTTACCTCCCTCCCCTTCTCTGAGGTTAAAAGTCTTCTCTCACAAATGAGTGTGATCATGCAAAACAGATCCACATATGGTCCTCATTTGAAAATCTATTTCTCAGCCCTCATCTTTGTGCAAAGAGGTGAGAAGCATTAGTCTTCTGCACAGAAAGAATTGATCGCTGGTTTGATCAAAATTGTTTTCCTTTCCAGTGTTCGATTCGTGGTTTTCCTCAGCTAACTCATTCTCAGTCCCTCGAAGTTATCCTGAGTTGTTCAGTATAGGCCCTTTTGACATTGCTAATAGCACAATTTTAATTACTTTCAGGTACCATAATTTTTTCAACCGTTTCTCAGTCAATGAACATTCATTTTGCTTCCACATCTTTACAACAATAAAATGTTTCAATATTTTTGTGTGTTTGCTTTCCTTCTTTTATCTCTGGGGTATCTATTTATAGTGGTCTTAGTGGGTCAGAGCAATGCGGGTTTGGGGGTGGGGGGTCAAAATGAAGTTTTTAAAGAGTAGCTCTTCTCACCTCCCAACCTGCAGAGCACCTTGTGCCTAATACCAACCTTAACTGCTATTTATTAGGAGCCTCTTGTGTCATGGTGTTAAGTCTTGGGGATACAAGCAATGTCAAAACAAAGATGTTTGATGGTCCTGGGATACATTCAGCTTAGCTTGCTTTTATGGGCCATCTGCTCTTCAGTCAGGAGAAGTTACTTGTGACCCATCACCTAAACCAGGGACTCCCTTGATCCAGCCCCCCCCCCAATATTCCTTCCTCATTTACAGACTTTTTTTTTTTAAACAAATCAAAAATGGTGAGCTTTGGGCACAATGATGCATACTTTCACTTTCAGATTATTTTCTGGTAACTGAGAAGATTCAGCAGTTTACATGGCTCCTAATAGCCTCTCCCACTGCACTGAACTGTCTTTTTTTTCTTTAACTATATTTTGATCTATTTCATTAAATATTTTTCAATTATATGCAAAAATATTTTAACACACATTTTAAAAATGTTTAGTTCCAAATAATCTCCCTCCCTCATCTCTCCCCACTCCTTCAAAAAGGCAAGCAATTTTAAATTGATTATACAGATGAAGTCTTGAAAACATTTCTATATTAGCCATGTCCTGCACTGAGTCTTAACAATGGCCTTGATACAGAGGTCCTAAATGTTCCCCATCACCCCAGGTGATGGTTTGAGTGCAACTCTTATTGTCCAGCCTGGCTTTTTAACAGTTTTTTGGTTAGACTTAGATATGGATGACAGGGATGGGGAACCTTCGAACTCAAGACCACAAGTGGCCTTCTAGGTCCTCAGGTGCAGCCTTTTGACTGAATCCAAGTTTTACAAAATAGATCCTTTTATTAAGGGGATTTGTTCTATGAAGTTTGGTTTCTGTCAAAGGATTGTTCTTGCAGTCCTAGAGAGATGGCCTCAAGGCCATAGGTTGGCCATTGCTTGTTCAGTCCAATCTACTTAGGTATTTCCTGTGCTAATTTTTCTCCTTTTGTTTTTACATATTACTTTTCATACATGCTTGCTCTTCATATTCTCTCTATATCTCTCTCAGTACTCTGATAGAATCCTTGGCTCTACGTAATTAAGAGATGACTTCCACTCTGGCATTTCATTGGTTGGTGAATGGATACTTCTGGGGAGCTCTCTCCTCCAAAAGCAGGTTAGCACTTTCTCTGTAGCTGAGTCTTAGAGAATTGTCTGAGATCCCTGGGGTTACTAACCCTGGGGTTTTTTGTTTGTTTGTTTGAAGGCCTATCCTAACCCTGAAAAGAATACTGCTGCTACAGAACAGAAACCAAACAAACAAAAGCCAAAATAAATCAAAATCCTATCCCACCACTCAGCCTGACCTTGGACGTGATCAAGCATCCTTAAAAGAAGTGTCGGTGGCCTAGTGGATACAGTGCTGGGCCTGGAGTCAGCTAGATTCCCAGTTCAAACACAACCTTTTATACTTACTGTGTGACCCTGGGCAAGTCACTTACCCTCTGTTTGTCTCAATTTCCTCATTTGTAAAATGAGGATAAGACTAGTTCCTGCCTCCAAAGGTTGATGTGGGAATCAAGTGAGATCATAATTGTATAATACTTAATGCAGGACCTGGCAAAGAGTAAGGCCTACATAAATGTTAGCTATTTTTATTGCTGACAAGGAAGATGAAGGATTTTATTAGAGTGACTATTATATAATGGCAAGAAATCCCTATTTCTCAAATTGCTTGAGAATTCATCTTTTAAGAAAACCAATAAACCATCTGGACCACTCAGCTGGTCAAACTGGGGTCTGGGGTCTCTCTTAAATCTCCCAAGAGATCCATCAGATCACCCAGATTCCAAGGGGACATCTAGATGTCCCTTGAGGGTGGCAGGGCAATCAGATATTCCAGGTGGGCAGGCAGATGTCCCTGGGAGGCAGATGAATCAGTAGGGGTTTATCTAGATTTTCCTGGTGGACAGCCAGATATCCCTGCTGGGAAGTCAAATCTTTCAGATGGGCAGCCAGATCTTGCTGGTGGGCAGCTAGCTGTGCTTACTGGATAGTCAGATCTTTGTGGGCAGGCAGATGTCCATGAGTAGCAGCTTGAACCTTTAGGGTGGTATCCAGATATCCCAGATGGACAGTCAGATCTTCCAGGTGGGCAGTCAGATATTCCTGGGAAGCAGCTAGATCCCTTGGGGGGGCATCCAGATGTCCCTGGTGGGCAGCCAGATCTCCCAGGGTAGGTGGCAGTCACATATTCATCAAGCAAAAGCAATGTAGACCCTTGCAGAGATTGGTGGACTGCAATTGTCCTTTCTCGTTAAAAGAAGTAACAATTCACAGAGTTGCTCTTCTCCCTTCCACAATGGCTGTATCTGACTTTGATACACTAAAGCAGAGAAGAGCTGAGCTGCTGTAGCAGAGAGGTGGGGTGCTGGGGCATTGAGCGCAGCAGGGCTGCTGGCTGCTGGGGGTGAGGTTGCTACAGCAGAGGAGGGGGCTCCTGTGTACAGTGAAAAGGCAGTGGCTGATGGTTTGAATACAACTTTTTCCATGCCCAGCCTTGCTCCTGATCGTGCAGTGGTAGCTTCTCTCTTCCACAGAAGGAGGTACATAAGCCATAACTCTCTGACCAATGTATTCCATGCAGAGCTCAGGAAGACCCACGCTGGCTGGCGCTTGCCTGTCACACTGACCTGGGGAGGACCAAACCTGAACTGAAGATCTCATGGTTTGGGAGGAGTCAAAATGGTAGCTTTGGGAAATGCCATGGCCTGAGTAAGCAGCCTCAGTGGTTGAAGTCTGATTCCAACTCTCTATGGAGCACCTGCTTCTTGGGTCAGCTTCCTGAGCAGGCTCACTTGGCCAGGATGCAGACTTGGATGAATCTGGTGCTGATAGCCCATTCTCTTACAGAATTTCACTTGGAGATGGAATTTCCTGTCCCATCTGTTTTCCAGAGCGGGTACCTTCATTTTATTTTTCCTCATCATAAAAAGAGCCAAATTTGTTTCTTTTTTTTTAAAATTAATTTATTTATTCAACTTCGAACATTCATTTTAACAAAATTTTGGGTTCCAAATTTTCTCCCCTTTTGTCCCCCCCCCCCCCAAACACCAAGCATTCTAATTGCCTCTGTGACCAATCTGCTCTCTCTTCTATCATCCCTCTCTGCCCTTATCTCCATCTTCTCTTTTATCCTGTAGGGCCAGATAACTTTCTATACCCCTTTACCTGTATTTCTTATTTCCTAGTGGCAAGAACATTACTCGACAGTTGTTCCTAACACTTTGAGTTCCATCTTCTTTACCTCCCTCCCTCCCCACCCCTTCCCTTTGGAGGGCAAGCAATTCAATATAGGCCAAATCTGTGTAGTTCTGCAAATGACTTCCATAATAGTTGTGTTGTATAAGACTAACTACATTTCCCTCCATCCTATCCTGTCCCCCATTACTTCTATTCTTTCTTTTGATCCTGTACCTCCCCATGAGTGTCGACCTCAAATTGCTCTCTCCTCCCCATGTCCTCCCTTCCATCATCTCCCCCACCCTGCTTATCCCCTTATCCCCCACTTTCCTGTATTGTAAGATAGGTTTTCATACCAAAATGAGTGTGCATTTTATTCCTTCCTTTAGTGGAATGTGATGAGAGTAAGCTTCATGTTTTTCTCTCACCTCCCCTCTTTATCCCTCCACTAATAAGTCTTTTGCTTGCCTCTTTTATGAGAGATAATTTGCCCCATTCCATTTCTCCCTTTCTCCTCCCAATATATTTCTCTCTCACTGCTTGATTTCATTTTTTTAAGATATGAGCCCATCTTCTTCAATTCACTCTGTGCACTCTGTCTCTATGTGTGTGTGCGTGTGTGCATGTGTGTGTGTGTAATCCCACCCACTACCCAGATACTGAAAAGTTTCAAGAGTTACAAATATTGTCTTTCCATGTAAGAATGTAAACAGTTCAACTTTAGTAAGTCCCTTATGACTTCTCTTTGCTGTTCACCTTTTCATGCTTCTCTTCATTCTTGTGTTTGAAAGTCAAATTTTCTTTTCAGCTCTGGTCTTTTCATCAAGAAAGCTTGAAAGTCCTCTATTTCATTGAAAGACCAATTTTTCCCCTGAAGTATTATACTCTGTTTTGCTGGGTAGGTGATTCTTGGTTTTAGTCCTAGTTCCTTTGACTTCTGGAATATCCTATTCCATGCCCTTCGATCCCTTAATGTAGAAGCTGCTAGAACTTGTGCTATCCTGATTGTATTTCCACAATACTTGAATTGTTTCTTTCTAGCTGCTTGCAATATTTTCTCCTTGACCTGGGAACTCTGGAATTTGGCCACAATGTTCCTAGGAGTTTCTCTTTTTGGATCTCTTTCAGGCTGTGTTCTGTGGATTCCTTGAATATTTATTTTGCCCTCTGGTTCTAGAATATCAGGGGAGTTTTCCTTGATAATTTCATGAAAGATGATGTCTAGGCTCTTTTTTTGGATCATGGCTTTCAGGTAGGCCCATAATTTTTAAATTGTCTCTCCTGGATCTATTTCCAGGTCAGTTGTTTTTCCAATGAGATATTTCACATTATCTTCCATTTTTTCATTCTTTTGCTTTTGTTTGGTGATTTCTTGGTTTCTCATAAAGTCATTAGCCTCCATCTGTTCCATTCTAATTTTGAAAGAACTATTTTCTTCAGTGAGCTTTTGAATCTCCTTTTCCATTTGGCTAATTCTGCTTTTGAAAGCATTCTTCTCCTCATTGGCTTTTTGAACCTCTTTTGCCAATTGAGTTAGCCTATTTTTCAAGGTGTTATTTTCTTCAGCATTTTTTGGGGTCTCCTTTAGCAGGGTGGTGACCTGCTGTTCATGCTTTGACTTCATGTCTCTCATTTCTCTTCCCAGCTTTTCCTCCACCTCTCTAACTTGATTTTCAAAATTCTTTTTGAGCTCTTCCATGGCCTGAGCCCATTGAGTGGGCTGGGATATAGAAGCCTTGACTTCTGTGTCTTTGCCTGATGGTAAGCATTGTTCTTCCTCATCAGAAAGGAAGGGAGGAAATGCCTGTTCACCAAGAAAGTAACCTTCTATAGTCTTATTTCTTTTCCCTTTTCTGGGCATTTTCCCAGCCAGTGACTTGACTTCTGAATATTCTCTTCATACCCACTTCGCCTCCGGATCCTCCCAGCCTGCGCTTGGGGTCTGAGATTCAAATGCTGCTTCCCAGCCTCAGGGCTTTTGGCGGGGGCAGGGCTGCTACTCAGTGTGAGATTAAGTTCAGGTTCTCAGGTTGGGGCAGGGCCACCTCACGGCCTCAGAAACCTTCAACAATGGATCTGGGCTCCTGCCTGCTTGGGGAGCCCTGGTCTGCTCCCACCTCCGCTGCTGCCCCCCGAGGGGGCCTGAGTCATGGGGGCACCCCACTCCCCTCTCGACCCGCTAAAGAGACCCTCTCGCCACCCCCGCCACCTGTGGGTGGAGGGACCCACACGGCCACTGGAGATCCCGTCACCGAAGCCCGCTCGGATCTGCTTCTCTTGGTGCCGCGGCTGCGGCAGGGCTGTGCTTGGCCCCCAGTCCGCGGCGCCCAGTCCACGGCACAAAGGACCTTCTGCGAGAGGTCTGCAGGTCCCTCTGGAACAGAAATCTCCTTCGCTCCAATGTTCTGTGGCCTCTGGTGCTGCAGAATTCACAGTGAGTTGCTATTTACAGATGTTCTATGGGTTGTGGGTTCGGAGCTATGTGTATGTGCGTCTTTCTACTCTGCCATCTTGGCTCCGCCCCCTCCAAATTTGTTTCTTTAAACTGGTGTTGCTCTTGACTGGACAAGTTGGTAAGAATTTCTCTTTGGGGTAGATTTCTTCATCTGACTAAAGGAAAACCTCAAGGAGATGTACATTTAAAAAATAAACTCATCACTTCATTTTCACTAGCCAGTCCATACCTTGTTATCTTTCAGTCTGTTGTGAGTAGTCACAAGGCTGTTGCATAGTGCCTACCACATACTAGGTGCTTACTTAATTGAATTGCTGAGGGAATGGAAACTGTAAATCTTTTTAAATACTACAATTAGCAAGAGGTTATCTTTATGACCCTCCTAGTTTTCTTCCATGCTCAGCCCAATGGTCCCTCCTAAGAGGCATTTCTGAGCTCCTCTGCCCCAGCTGCCATCTCCTGCCCTTTCCCTGGAATGACCTTGTATTGCTATGACATAAGTCTCTGTGTCTAAGTTCCCTCTCTGGTGGAATGTAAGGTCTCTCAGGGAAGTATCTGGTTCACTTCTCTTTGCATCCTCAGCACTGAGCACAATGACTGGCACAGAGGAGGCACTTAAATGGATTGAGTTCAGGGAATATCTACAAAGTGCCTACTGTGTGCCAGGCACTGTATAAATTTGCTCTCTGTTTCTTAAACTCAGGCAAAAGAAATGTCTTTGGCTGTTCCTTCTTCTTGTTCAAGCTATTTTAGAGCTCCCAGGGATGGATGCATAAGACACTGGCAATATCCTCCTAACTAGACACCTGGTTCCACACTTATCCAACACTCCCTGCTTAATGCCAGCAAAGTAGATTAAAAGATGTCATCCTTTCTTCCATACCCAATTCCCCCAAATCACCAGTCTTTCATGCACTCCTCCTTGGCAACAGAAAAAGGGAAGAAGGAATATTGTACCACTTGTCCAGTTGACATTGCCCTCTCTTTCTACCTCCTTCCTCCCTGTATACCTATTCCATGTTGACTTCCTCATTCATCATCCAACTCCTGGTTGGCAATGCTCTTCCCTTCCTCAGTCCTCATCCCTCTTTCCTTCTATTATAATGTATTTAAATAATATTATATTAGTTATCAGTTATAGCATAGGTTCCCTCATTTCTAAAATAATGGGATTCACCTGGGTGACCAGTAAGGTCTCTTCCAGATTCAAATCCCATTTCACACTGACTTTGTTTCCATGTGTTATACCTCCTGCCTCTTTGCCCTCACCCAAGTTTTCCTCTACGTATGAGTTATACTCCCCTTTCATTTCAACTTCCCAGACTCCCTGTTTTCTTTCCATAGACATCTCAGGTACCACATCTCTTCCCCAAGGCCTCTCCTGCCATATTGCCACTCGTGCACTGGTTAACGATCTTTACCTCATGACATGACTTTGTATTTATTTCTCTGTGTCCTGGAAGCCTGCCCCATGGGAACAATCTGGTTTGAGAGTCAGAGGAGCCTATGCTACCTCCTTTCTGGGTGGCTTCCCCTCACCAGGCTTCCGTTTCTTCCTTGATCAAATGAGGGAAGTGCCCTCAATGACTCCTCACAACCCTTCTGCCCTGAATGTATGAGCCTGGTTTTCTCACTGGGAGCCATAGGCTCCTTGAGGGAGGGACACTTTGCCTTAGTTTACAGATTACCTACAAAGTACCTTGGACAGAACTTGGTACTTAAGGAAATGAAAGGCCTTAGGTAGCTTAACAACTCCTTGAAGTATTTATCTGTGTCCCCTCTGTAACTTCGCTCCAGGGTGGAGGTTCCTAAGAAGAAGCTGCAGAATTGAAAAGGCTGGTTCATACAAATAATGAGAGGCAGCTGCCCCTGGGAGTGGGAAGAAGGGAGTTCAATTCCTGCCCCCGACTCTTCCCCCTCCTCTGGCCTGAGTGGGCAGATCCCTCCACTGATGAAATCATAAGATCATAAGATTAAAAACAATGAAACAAAGAACTTCTCCCAGGAGACCTAGGCGGATTTCCCTAGGGTTTTGAGAGATTCAAAGACTGACTCATGGCCACACAGCCAGGCTGTAACACAGGCAGAGTTAGAACCCAGGTCTTATGACTCCAAGGGCAGATCTTTACTCATAATGTCAGGCTTGCCTCTCAACATTTGAGCCAGCTTCTAAATTCCACATTTCTTGAGGAACTAGTAGTTTGTGGTGGAATACCAATCAATGCAATTTGGTGCCTTTAAGCCATTTAAGGATAACTTGGGAATATCCCCTTAACAAACTACTCCATTATTAAGAATGTAAGCACACAAACCCAGTGTCCTAAAGTCCCTGTGACTGGATTGGTGTGTAGAAAACTCCTAAAGAAAATCTCTCTACCAATAATAACAATAATAAACTATTTTAACATAAAATGTAGAGAGATACATATGGGTAAGTAAAGGTTTGCAAAGCGTTTTGCAAATATGATCTCATCTTCACCAAAACCTTGGGTACTATTATTATCTTCATTTTACAGATGGCAGACAGAATTTAAGTGACCTGCCCAGGGTCACACAGATAGGGATGTGTTAGGGACAGGGTGGGATCTCAGGTCTTTCTGACTTCCACATCCAAGGTGCCACCTAATTAGCATTTGAGCATTGTACTTTTTCTACAGGCAGAACATACATTTCTTTTTTAATATTTAAAATTTATTTTTTTTAGCTTGTAGAATAAAACAAGCATTTCTATAACACAGTGTAGTAAAAAAAAAAAGATGAGTGCACATGGTATTGCAAATCTATTACTTACAACTTGCTATTCTTTTCAAATACATAATAAAATCATTTAAATTTTCTTTTTTTTCTTTTGTTTTCTTCTTATTCCACCCCTCTTCCCCACCTTAGAGATGGCAACCAATAGAAACAAATATACATATACATATATGTATATTACATACACATATACATGTAAAATCAGTATGTATACATGTGTGTAGAAATATATTTATCAGCTCTTTCTCTAGACACAAATAGTGTCTCATTTCATGCGTCCTTGGTAGTTAATTTGGATATTTACAATAATCAAAATGACTCATTCACTCAAAGTTTTTAAAACAATAATGTTACTGGATACAACTCTCTATTTTGCTTCCACCCAGGTTGCTCTCCATTACGTGATGCAAGTGTATCTAAGTTTTTCTAAGATCATTGAGCTCATCATTTCTTAGAGCACAGTAGTTGTTCATCACAGTCATATGCCACTTTTTGCTGAGCCATTCTTCAATTGATGGGCATCCCCACAATCTCCAGTTCTTTGCCACCACAAAGAGAACTGTTCTAAATGTTCTTAGAAAATACTGGTTCTTTTTCTTTTTCCCTAAATATTTTTGGAAATAGACCTATTGCTGGGTAAAAGGGTATAGGCAGTTTAATAACTCTTTGGGCAGAAGTCCAGATTGGAGAGCATATATTTTATTTTATTTTATTTTATTTTTTGTTGCCCTGATTTATTTATTTATTTATTTTTATTTATTTTTTTAACAATCACTGCCATACAATTGAGATTTTATCCCCCCCACACCTACCCCACACTACCCCCCTCCCTCCCCACAACTACATACAATTCTGTATAGGTTCTACTTATACTTTCCTATTGAGTGTATTTTCACTATAGTCATGCTATGTAGTCAGACTGAAATAAATGAAAGAAATCATATAACAAATCAAAACATGATACACAAACACATACACATACACAAACATGATCTTCTACATTTTGCGAATGACTTCCATATTTCTTTCTCTGAGTGTGGAAGGCATTTTGCCTTGAGAACCACCATTGGGATTTTTTTTTTTTAAGAAGTTCTTGCGTTATTACGAAATTCCAAGTCTACCTGAAAAAACTCTCACACACTGTGGTCGTTGCTGTGCACAAAGTTCTCCTGGTTCTGCTCCTTTCACTCAGCATCAGGTCATATAAGTCCTTCCAGGCCTCTCTGAAGTCTTCTTGTTCATCATTTCTTATGGCACAATAGTACTCCATTACATTCATATACCATAATTTATTCAGCCATTCCTCAATTGATGGGCATCCCCTTGACTTCCAGTTTTTGGCAACTACAAAAAGGGCTGCTATAAATATTTTTGTACATGTGAGACCCTTTCCCATTTTTATGATCTCTTGGGGATACAGTCCTAGTAGCGATATTGCTGGGTCAAAGGGTATGAACATTTTTGTAGCCCTTTTGGCATAGTTCCAAACTGCTCTCCAGAATGGTTGGATGCGCTCGCAGCTCCACCAACAATGAATTAGTGTTCCAACTCTCCCACATCCTCTCCAGCATTTATCATTTTCTTGTTCTGTCATGTTTGCCAATCTTATAGGTGTGATGTGGTACCTCAGAGTTGTTTTGATTTGCATCTCTCTAATCAATAGTGATTTAGAGCATTTTTTCATATGATTATAGATATCTTTAATTTCTTCTTCCAAAAATTGCCTGTTCATATCCTTTGACCATTTATCAATTGGGGAAGAGCATATATTTTAGAGATTAGTTTTTAGTTACTCAAGTTTTTCTAGCTCTGGAACCAGCTCTATATGCAATGAGCCCTTCTGCCTTTTTTTTCCCCTCGGGGGAGACAAAAATGTGCCATTGCTGTCATGATCTATTATAAAATTTCTGAAAAACATTAACCCATCCCACAAGATTGTAGTACAGCATTCCACCAAACTGGTGTAACAGAATATAACCCTTTCAAGATGCCAGGAGAAGAAATGCACCAGGTCTAATCTCATAAATAATGACTGTTTTGCAATATTTTAAAAATATTTTCAAGCATTAGCAAGGAAATTCAGCAATGAATTTATTGCCAACCTCTAGACACTTAGCTCAGCCCTAAGGGTAGAAAGCACCGTCCTTCCAAAATGTGTTCTCCCCAACCTCCATCCACCTTGTCCAGTTCTTTCTTTTAGGAGTTTGCATACTCCTTGGTAGATATGATATGCAGATTAATAAGCATGTGTTGGGTAATTTGAAAAGGGGAGAGAGTATTAAAAAGTAAAAAAGAAGAGAGATATTCATTCCAATTTACAGCAAATCTCAATGTGCTGTTTCACAATGAATTGTACAGAGTTACAATAGTCATAGTAAGAGATTTGGCTCATCCATTCATTTCAATTTTCCTTTTTTCAAGGACCAAGGACATGGCACTGTGTACTAGACCAGAAGCTGAGGGGAAATTTGAACTAATAAAAATCTTCTAAAGTGATCCCATTAACTATCTTCTCAACTGAAGGAATAAAATTTAAATTCATTCAAACAGCAGGAAAAGACACACAGAAGCTTTCCCATCCTCCCCTTTGAAAAATAAGTGAATTTCATTCAAGCCATTTACATAGGAATAAATACCTCCTACAAAGGACTGAGTCTCTTAGGTGGAATAAAACCAAGATTGGCATGAAAGGGTGGGGCCTCTTGATCTTAGTACTTAGTAAAATTACGTGTAAACTTGGACTTCAGTTAAAATCCCCTCACCCAACAATTGAAACAAGAATTTGCTACAAAGAAAGTCTATATTGGTCAAAAGAACCTAAATAAAACTGGTATCAGGAAAGCTACAAAAGTCTAAAACTATAAAGTGCATGAAAGTTAACTTGTCTAATTAGTTAGAAGGAACTTCTTCATCTGGAAATTCCCCTAGACCAGTGAATTCCCAAATCCAGTCCCTATCCCCTATCATTGTGAAGTCTTATTTTGCAAGGCTGGTGGCTGAATGAAGGGAGCTGTGTGGGAAAAAGACAAGGCTTCATTGAGCTTAAATTCCAGCAGACCCTAAGCCATAGTTCCCAAAATGGGTGATACGGCCCTCTGGGGGACACTGGAATGATCCAGGGGGCTGAGAGTAGCCTCAAGTGCAATTGGGGGTGTTGAATAAAAATAAAGGGACAGTGAAAGCAAAAGGAGAAAAGTGAAGAGAATTTTGAAAAGCCGTTCATATATGTTTCATCTGCTGTTTAACAGAATTAAATTCGTAGTGATTTCATTATTTTCCAAAAAAACACAGAAAATGCAGGTTATAACCCATCAGTGGTCAAGCTGGCTATCAGGTCTTAGCAAGCAAGTATTGGCAGGTGAACAGACTTGTTGCACATTGTTGGAAAGTCCAGTATGCGTTGGCAGGAATAATTGCATGTAATGACTTCTTTACAGTATGATACTTGTTTACAATATGATGCAATATTGCATCATAAAAATTTCAATGTAGAAAAAAACACAAATTTACAATGTTATTGAATTTAAGATGTCATTTAAATATATATATATATACACACACATGTATGTTTTGAAATGACACAAATTAAAAATAACTGTTAAAGGATTAAAGAGAGTAGATTTCCAGGGGGTGCTGAGTAAAATTTTTTGAAAAGGGGGTGGTAGACCAAATAAGTTTGAGAGTCTGCCCTAAGCTGATGGCCCCAAGATGTCCCTCCTGAAATTCCTCTTTCCTTGTCTTTGCATTTCCCTCACCCCTAGTTGATCCCCAAGAGAATATGAGCAACCTTGGTTTTTCTTTGCACTTCAATAAAATATTCCATTCTTGGTGACAGTTTTTATAAGTATTTACAGGGTACCTGGACTTCAACAATACCACTGCCAGGAGGCTTGCATAGCAGCTGACAAGTTTTCAGTCCAATTTCAGAGGCCTTATGGAATAGGGCTTTCACCACTCTTAAACCCACACAGAAACATTGACCCAATGAATTGAAGGAATGAAGCCAAAGTACCAACATTCAAACTCTGGAAATACCATCCTGACCCCATGCAAACAATCCCATAGGACAAATGGGAACAAAGACACCTCACTCATCAGAAGGCTTCCTGTCCTCTGGAGGTGGTTTGGGGTCCATCTTCCTTGAAGTGACTCTAAAGACCCTCTCCAAATGTCAGTGAGGGCCCAGCCTTCTTGTGTTCCTTCTTCTCTCTAGATATTTCTTCCATCCCTCTTGGATATTTTCTATACGAGTGATACCCAACAGGTGGCCCACCTCCTTATTTCTCCTGAACTTTCAACCAGTGTGTTCCCCTCCTCCACCAAAGGGAAACTTGGGGTTCAGAAACTTCTTATTCACCTGCATAAATATGACCAAAATGTGTGTGTCACAAAATCATTAAATAATAATACTTTACATTATGTCCATTAAATAATAATGATCCCTGCCCTCCAGGAAGTTCTATTCTCCTGGGGGCAGAGATTGGGAGGAGGGGTGGAATTCAGAGAAAGCTTCTACACAAATAAATACAAAGTACATGCTAAGCAATTACTGGAGGGAAGTCTTTGGTTTTGTCCTTGGGTGCCCAGTCCTAGTGTACACACATAGTAGTCAGTCAGTCAGCAAACGTTTAGGAAAGTGCTCACTGTGTGTCAGGACCTGGGCTAACTACTGGGGATATGAAGAAAGTTTTTGCCTTGAAGGAATGATCTCTGTTGCTGAAGGAGCTCACCTTTAAGCTAGTGATAAGGATGGAACCTGTGACTTCATTGGCATCAGAACTTCCTCGGTGAGGAAGCTCCTTCTACCAATGGAAGTTGGCACTTCCCTTCCAATCCCCCACAGATTGCTATCTTATATGGTTGCTTAAAGCTCTGAGAGATGACTTGACCAAAGTCACACAGATATTCCCTGTGACACCCTTGGAAGGCTCAGTTTGTGGAGTGTGTTGGCAGCCCCCTACTTGGCCAACAAAATGACTTTTCAAGACTGTACTGTCAGCTCCAAAGACTTTTGTCTTTGAACTCAAAAGTATCAACCTCAGTTTTTATCCCCCATCCTTTTCATGTAGCAACAAGCTCCTAAGAGTTCCCCCAGTTTCAAGAGGTCATCTCTCTAAGCATGTTCACCCCCAGAAAAATTAAATCTGAAGAAACTGAGGACCTGGATGTGGTTGTTGTTCATATTTCAAAGGAGAAATAGACAGAGACATTTGTTCCTTATCGTCTGGTATCAATAGAGGTCAACGTATACCACTGAGAAGTTTTGTCTTTGAAAAAAACCTACACTAACCAAACTGGCTACTGGTCAGGGCATCCCCTCCTGTAGTCATTTCAGTGGCTAATTTTGTCTGTACATGGCTTCAGAATGTGCTTGCTGAGTTCTGTTTGCCTACCATTTATCTCATTTTCCACCTTGGATTCTAAGCTCCTCAGAAGTAAAGGGGGGTTTAATGTTGCTGACTGTCTCTCAGAATTCATCAGTGTTTGCACATGATGGAGATGAATACATGTTTGTGGCTGTTTGTTGGGGGTCCTGCACACATATCTTTGTAATATCACTGAACTCCTGAGACCTGGGCTAGAGCCACACAGGACCTATAACAGTGAATAGAGGACTGGATATCGTATCAGGAAGACTCTAATTCTTACTAGCTGTGTGACTATGGGGAAATCATTGAAATTCCTCTGAGCCTCAGTTTCCCCACATATGAAAATGGAGACAACAATACCTATTAGATGAAATATGCCATTGTGAATGGAAAGTCGATGTCTGAATTTAAAAGATCTTGATTCATGTCCTGCTCCTCCAACTTAATGACTGTGGAACGCTGACCAAGTCACTGATAATTTCTGTGACCTATATCTCTTTTCAAGGGTCTCATTTGCTAAGATGTCCATCTGCTTGGGTACAGGGAAGGTCTTCAGTCTGAGTTCCCTAAACTTGTGAGATTACAGGTTATGTTTAAAAATCACAAACCCATGATATCTATCTAGTACTTCTCAAGTTGTTAAGAGAATCAGGTGAGATAAAGTGAGTAAAATGATTTATAAATTTAAATTTGTGTGTGTTTTAATGACTCTTTTTTCTTCAAGCTGAATGAAGACTTGTCATTTTCCCATGCCAGGCCTCTTCATTCAAACTTCCAGTCAGGTAAAACAAGGCTTCAGAATTGTAAGGATAAGGACTGGACTTGGGAATTCACTGATCTAGGGGAATTCCCTGATGAAGTTCCTTCTAACTGATAAAGCAAGTTACCATCTTCTCCACACTTTATAGTTTTAGCCTCTTATATCCTTCCTGTTACCAGGTTTATTTAGGTTCTTTTCTGGCAAGTTTCAACTTTGTTGTGGTTATTCAGTCCTTTTTCTGTTGTGTGTGACTGTTCATGGCCATTTGGGTTTTCTTGGCAAAGATACTAAATGGGTTTGCCATTTTCTTCTCAAGTTCATTGGAGAGGTGAGGAAACTGAGGCAAACAAGGTTGAGTGTGACTTGCCCAAGGTCACACAACTAGGAAGTGTCAGAGACCAGATTTGAACTCAGGAAGATGAGTCTTCCCAACTGCAGGCCCTGCCCTTTATCTATTTGGACATCCAGCTCTCCAATGTCAACTCTCCTTATTAGCATATCCTTGCTTCAGTTGTTGGGTTCAGTTGCTGGACCACAACTGAAGTCCAAATTAACACCTACTTTTCCTGAGTACTTATGTAAGAGACTCCACCCTTCCATGCTCACCCAATGGACTTAGTCACTTGTAGGAGGTACTTATTCCAATGTAATGGTGAACCTGCCTTCAGAGAGCACCTCCAGAAAATAAAAGGAGGCAGGGCTCTTGGTTTCTATAGGTTGGATCTTGAAGGGAGAGTATAAATATCCCAAGCCTCAGAGCTCCTCTACTATCTCTTACCATTTGGATCTGATCTTTCAACTTTTCAGGGAAGATGGCCACCAACCCACCCTCAGAGGAGAAGAAACTGGATTCCTTTAGTAAGTAACATGATCTTTGTCCTCAAAGCCTGGCTGAAATTCACTTACCTTTCTGTGGGGATGATGTAGAAAACTTCTGTGTGGTATATCTATGATTTGAATAAATTTTGCCCATCATTTCTTCAGTTGAGGGGATAGTTTCTGGGTTAGTTTTAGAAGACTTGTACTAGTGTTCAGATTTCCACTCTTCTTCTGCTCTTGTTTACGGTGTTATGTCCTTGACCCTTGAAAAAAGGGTCATTGAATGAATGGATGAGCTAAGTCTCTTACTAGGTCTATTTATACAGATAATTGTGAAATAGTATATTGAGATTCACCGTAAACTAGAATCAATCTCTCCACTCCTTTGTTAATTCTCTCTCCCCTCTCCAAATCATGCAGGACATGCTTACCAGTTTGCATATTACATCTCCCAAGGGGCATGCAAACTCCTAAAAGAAAGAAGTAGTTAAGGTATGGGAGGGGAGAATTTTGGAAGAGGGTGCTTTCTCCCCTTAGGGTTGAGCTCAGTGTCTTGCAATTGGCAACAAATTCATTACAGAAGGAGAATAAATGATACTTGAAAACATTTTAAAAAGAGATTATTAAAGCAGACTAGACCTGAATGATTTTCTTTTCCTGTTGCCTTGAAATGATTATTTTACTGGTATCTTGTATGAATGAGTTAACATTGTTTTTCAGAGATTTTATAACAGATCATGACAGTAATGGTATACATTGATCTCCCCAGAGAGGGGGAAAAGCAGCAGACCTCAGTGGGTGTAGACCTGATTCTAGGGCTAGGAAGACCTGAGTTAATTAAAACTTTGCCATTAAAATTTATGGACTGGGGTAGAGAATGTACCAGCCTCAAATATCAAAGAGGTAGCATTGTCAAAAGTGCTAGATTTGAGAGTCAAGGAAGATCTGAGTTCCCACCTTGTCCCTTACATTTTTGTGATGTGACCCTAGGCAAGTCACTTTACTTAAGTCCAGCAATCTGTAAAATGAAAGTAATAAAATGGCTCAAAATTTTGGTGAAAGTGAACTGAGATAATTTTTACAAAGTGCTTTGCAAATCTTAAGCTAGCTATATAAATGTTAGGGATTACGATAGTTTCTTATTGGTAGAGGGATTTTTCTACTGAGTTTTCTCACACCAGTGTAGTGACAGGGACTTCAGGACCCTGGATGTGTGTGCTTGTGTTCTTAATAACAGAATAGTTTGTTAAGGAAAAATTCCAAAGTTATCCTTAAATAGCTTAAAGTCACCAAATTGTATTGACCTGTATTCCACCACAACCTAGTAGTGGGTACTTAAGAAATGTGAAATTTAGAAGTTAGCTCAGATCTTGAGAAGCAAGCCTGGCATCATGAATAAATATCTGCCCTTGGAGTCATAAGACCTGGTTCTAGTTCTGCCTGTGATATAACCCGGCTATGGGACCCTGAGCTAGTCTTTGAACCTCTCAGAGTTCTAGGGAAATCAGCCCAAGTCTCCTGGGAGCAGTACTTTGATTTAATCAGTGGAGGGATCTGCCCACTTAGCCCAGAGGAGGAAGAAGGGGCACCTGCCCTTCCTCCTCCACCCCCCCCAGCATCAGCCTTTTCAAGATGGGACACAGATAAATACATCAAGGAGTTGCTAAGCTACCTAAGGCTATTCAGCTCCTTAAGTACCAAGTTCTGTCCAAGGTACTTTGTAGGTTATCTGTAAACTATGGCAAAGTGTCCCTCCCTCAAGGAGCCTGTGGGCTCCCAGTGTGAAACCAGGCTCATACATTCAGGGCAGAAGGGATGTGAGAAGCCATTGAGTGAACTCCCCTCATTTGATCAAGGAAGAATCTGAGGCCTGGAGAGGGGGAGCCACCCAGGAAGGAGGTAGCATAGGTTCCTCTGACTCCCAAACCAAGGTTGTTACTATGAGATCAGGCTTTCAGGACCCAGAGAAGTAAATACAAAATCATGCCATGAGGTAAAGTTCATTAACCAATGTGATAGTGTGGCAGTATGGCAGGACAGGCCTTGGGGAAGAGATATGGTACCTGAAATATCTTTGGAAAGAAACCAGGGAGTCAGGGAAGTTGAGATGGAAGGGGACTATAACATAACTAGGGGAAAATTTGGGTGAAGGCAAAAAGGCAGGAGGTATAACACATGCACACAAACTCAATCTGAAATGGGATTTGGAGCTGGAGGAGACTTTACTGGTCACCCAAGTGAATCCCATCATTTTAGAAATGAAGGAACCTATGCTATAACTGATAGCTGATATTATATAAATACAGTATAAGAGAGGAAGAGAGAAGATGAGGACTGATGAAGGGAAGAGCATTGACAACCAGGAGAGGGATGGTGGAGAAGGCAGTCATCATGGAGGAGGATGTCAAACCCAAAAAGAGGGAGCAGGGGATTTAAAGTATAGAGAATGCCTGAGGAAAGTCACTGGGGTGGGAGAATGAAAGACTGCTCACTCAACTTGAGTGGAAAATGTAGGAAAAAACTGGAAAGGTAGGTTGGTTTGAAGACATTTAGAGCTTTGAGTAGCAGGTTAAGAAACTTGGTCACAACATCACCATAGATGAAGAAATCGAAAGAATTTTAGAGGTCAGCTATTTCTACTTCTTTTTACAGATGAAGAAACTGAGGTCAGAGCAGTTAATTGACTTGCTACCAGATTCAGAGGCCCTTTGACTCCAGATGCACTATTATTCCTTCCTTCCCCTCTCTGTAGGCAATGAGGAATGAATAAAATGTTCCTGGGATTTTTTTTGAGGGGTTGAGGTGGGGAAGGAGAAGGAAGATATAATTAAATTATATTTTGCCAGTGTCAAGCCGAGTGTATTAGATATGTGTGGAGGCAGGGAGTCTATTTAGGAGGGTCTTGTAATAGAAAAGCCAGAAGCAATGAAAAACTGGATTGGCTTGGAAATAGTGGGAATAGAAAAGAGGAAAGAGATGCCAGGGACAGAATAAAGACCCGAGGACAGACTTTCTGCAATACTCAGAGTGCAGGAAGAAGAAAAGGAAGAAGCAATGGGCAAAGGTAGAAAACCATGTTAGGAAACCAAGGGAGGATGGATCGGAAAAGACCAGTAGTGTCCACCTCTGCAGAGAGGTGATTGAAGATTCAGTCATTTATTCCAAATATGATCTAGTAAGGGAAGGAAATGTAGCCCTAACCCTAACCCTAAAATTTTTTCCTCCTGTGCCCTTAGAATGCAGTTCTGAGTCAACAATAAGAAGAAAACGAACAGTGTTCAATAAGGAACAACTTGATATTCTTAAGAAGCATTTTCAAAAGAACCCGTATCCTGGAATTGAAGAAAGAGAGGAACTTTCCAGATTGACCAACATTCCTGAGCCTCGAATACATGCAAGTCAAGAGCTTATATCTATGCTTTCTGATATATAGTGTGTATGCATATGTATGTGCATAAATACATACACAGCATATATGTGTATATGTATACATATATGCATACTTGTGTGTTTGTGTGTATATATGCACATATATGTATATATACATGTGTGTGTGTGTGTGTGTATATATATATATATATATATATATATATATGGAGAGAGAGAGAGAGAGAATGTACTGGAGGGAAGCTATGAGTTAGAGACAAATTTTTCTATAGAATAAGAAAAGATTGGAGAATGGGAAGGCTTCCAGGAAGAATACAGACACCAGTGGGTTCAAGTATGGTGGGGTGGGGATGTGGCCCTCGAGAAATGAAGGGATGGGTTTTGAAGTTTAATCAGATAAAGGAATCCGCCCAAAAGAAAAATGTGTTATCAACTTGTCCATCAACTAAAAGTGATGTAAGTTTAAAGAAACAAACTTTCACCCCCTTTTATTATAAAGAGAAAATATTATTGACATCAGGTTAGTAGACATCATGACATTTCTTCTCCTCAGGTGTGGTTTCAGAACCGGAGAGCTAGACAACTCTCAAAAAAGAAGACAAGGACATCTGAGTTTTCCACCAGCTCAAGACAGGAGTGCCGGGAAGATGTCTCTCTAGGTTCAATTCCAGAAGAGGACTCCTCTGACCAAGAACTTAGAATACCTAATGCATCCAGGTGCTCTTCCTGGACAGGTGAGCCTAGCCAGGAAGCTGGCCCAAGGAGCGATTTCTCCTTTGAGAGGAGGAGTGCAGCTTCTACCATTGAGGCTGCTTGTTCATATGGATATGGCATTTCCCAAAGCCTTCACTTTGATTCCTCTCAAAACATAGGACCATCACCTGAATTTCAACCTTGTGCCTTTCCCCAGACAACGTCCCAGGGAAGCTTCAGCCAGTGGCCATCTTCCTCTGCCATGCAGGGAACCCAAGGACCAGAGAAATATAACACACACAGCTTCTTTTATGAAGTGAAGCCACCACTACATATTCAGGAGCAAGTGGAACAGGTGTACTCAAATTATCCATCAACTTTTGAGTGTGCAGAGGAGCCCTCACATCAATTCCAGCAGCCACACTCCCAACAAAACTTACCCCAGCAGCCCCACCCCCAGCAGAACTACTCCCATCAGCCTTACTTCCACCAGCCATCAGCCCTCCAATCCTTGGTGCCCCAGGCCGGCACCTTTCAAGAACCACTGAACTCATTGCAGGAGCTTCAAGACCAGACACTGCCACCACCATTAGTGACTGAAGAAGAGGAATCATATGATTCTTTTAACCAAAAAGAACTCCACCCTATTGATGTTTCCACTAGAACTGTTGGACTTGGACCTACATTTCTTCTTCCTGATGAACATCTAACTGTCCCTCAGGGAACTTATGTCCCACAAGAACATGTTCCTGCCCCACATGGACATTGGGCTGACCCCCTGGGAAATCAGAGTGATACCCTGAGAGATCTGGCTGAAGAGCACAGACATCATTGATACCCAGGTACAGCTGCTTGACCATCCAGGGACATCTGACTGATTCCCTATGGACACCTAGCTGACACCATCGGCAATCTGGTTGACATCCTGGGAATTCTGACTTGAGACACCAAATACAAGATCCAAGAATTTCAGGTTTATAGATATTTGACTGTGTATTTAGAATGACAAATTTTAATGTTGAATCTTGAGTTATTTTTGGAATGTGGATACCTGTGGTGTGAAAGGAACTCTAATACAATCCTTCCTCTTGCTTTGACAGTGTACCCAAAGGACTCTCTGTGTGAACTGTTCAACAAAGCAAGACTTACATGTAGGGGAAGAATATTAGAGGCCAGATTAGGGGAGTCTCCATCTACCGGTGGGGGAACACAAGGACTTTCACCTGGTTGAGAAGCACTTGTCCTCATGACGTAGAGAAGCCAGCTAAGCGGATATGTCTAAGGCTGTCATCTCTCTTTTTGCCATTGTTTCTATCTGCATGTCCTAACAAAATGACATAATAGTCTCCTAATAAATATTTTATAAGATATTGTCTCTTTTCAGTTTTCTCTAATTACTTTTTTTAAATAGACCTAGTAGTGGTACTGCTGTTTAAAAGGGCATAGGCAATTTAATAAGTATGGGCATGTATTGGAGAGCATATATTTCAGAGACCACTCTTGAATTTTTGCCTTAACTTGACAAATCTTCTGGTCTACCTTCAAGCTCTCTCCCTCAGACTTAGAGTGAAGAGGATGGGGAGTGGGTGGGTGTGAAAGGGATTTTTCTCTCTTTACTTGTACCTGTTATGGAGGCTGGTCACAGGTGGGCAGAACTTTGGGCATGCTCACTCCTAGTTCCAGACTACTTTCTGATGCCTGGGGAAGATCCAGCAGTTTACATGGGTCCTAACTGCCACTTCCACTGCCACGAACTAAGTCTTTTTAAAAAAATATATACATTTACTTCGTTAAGTATTTCCCTATTACACGTGAAGATGTTTTAACATTCATTTTTAAAAATTTTGAGTTCCAAATTCTCTCCCTCCCTCATTCCTCTTACCTCCTTGAGAAGATGAGCAATTTAACATAGATTATGCAGATGAAGTCATGCAAACTTTTCCATATTAGCCGTGTTCTGTACCGAGCCATAGTGGCCTTGATACACAGATCTTACACATTCGCCGTCATTCCAGGGAACCCCAAACAGCTTGTTGAATTGAGTGGGGTGTATGGATCCTGAAATGAATGATGGATTGAGGCTGACACTTTTAAACAGAAAGCTTAAGTACTTTGGAGTTGATGATGCAGTCTTTTGAAAATGGCATTTGTATTGGAGATAATGTGGGAAAATTGGAATACTAATGCATTGTTGGAATTGTGAAACTGACGCAACCATTCTGGAAAGCAATTTAAAACTTTGTCCAAAAGGCTACAGAACTGTGCACACCCTTTGATCCAAAAATACCACTTCCAGATCTGTATCCCAAAGAGATCATAAAAATGGGGAAAGGACCCACATGTACAAAAATCTTCATAGTAGCTCTTTTTGTGGAGACCAAGAATTGGGGATTGAGGGGATGCCCACCCACTGGGGAATGAATGAACAAGTGGCATATGAATATAATGAAATACTATTGTTCCATAAGAAATGATGAACAGGTAAACTTCAGATTAACCTGGAAAGGCTTGCATGAATTGATGGTAAGTGAAGTACATACAGCAACATTGTTTGATGACCAACTTTGATAAACTTAGCTCTTCTCAGCAGTATAATGATCTAAGACAATTCCAAAAGACTCATGATGTAAAATGCTATCTACATCCAGAGAAAGAACTATGGAGTCTGAATGTAGATAAAAGCATACCATTTTTCCTTTTTCTTTCTCATGGTTTTTCCATTTGGTTGCAAGTCTTCTTTACAACAGGACTAATGTGGAAATATATTTAGCATGATTGTACATGTATGGTCTATATCAGATTGCTTGCTGTCTTGGGGAAGGGGGATAGGAAGGAGGGGGAGACAATTTAAAATTCAAAATCTTATAAAAGTGAATGTTAAGCTTAAAATAAATATAAATTTTGGGGGGAAATAAAGACTAAAAGGAAAGAAAAATGTCATTTGTGTTAACCAGCTGGGGGGCTGCCAATGGACCCCACTAACCCAGTCCTCCAAAGGAAGACCTGGGCTCTTACACAAGGTATTTGTGTGACCCTGGCCAAGTCACTTCTCAGGACTTTGAACAATAATATATAAGATGGGACATTTGGGGGTGAGAGGGGAGGGATTGACTGATAGAGGGAGCTTCCTCACCCAGGAGTTCCTGATGCCAGTGAAGTCACAGGTCCCATCCCTATCACTAGATTAAAGGTGAGCTCCTTCAGCAACAGGGATCATTCCTTCAAGGCAAAAGCTATTCTCTGAAAGCCCTATTGGGGTTAGCCCAAGCCCTGGCACACAATGAGCACTTTCCTAAGTGCTTATTGACTGATTGCCTGACTGACTGACTACTGCCATGAGAGGGGCCACTCAGTGGGGTGGGGATGTGCTCAGGAACAAATCCTACCACAGCATTGGCATTCACGTTGGCATGAGCCAGGCGAGGACTCCCATAGTTGGAAGAGATTGTAGTGTTCATCCTTCGTTGCCAAAGAAGACCATGCCATCAGAAAAATGACATGACTTGCACTTGACTTTGTTTTGAGTGAGGGAGGCCTGGGCAGGTCACCAGCCTCACTTTCCCTCCAGACTCATCTTAATCCAGTGACTAGATATTCATCAGGATGGCCTAAACTAGGTTAGAGGGAATCCAGGGACAAACCTAAGCCTCTGTCTTGTAATTGCTTACTATATACTTCCCATTCCTTCTATGGAAGTTTTCCCTAGACTCTCTCTTCTCCCATTTCCTGCCCCTAATGGACTGGAACTCCCTGGAGGGCATGACGTCTAATTTGTGAACATAAAAAAGTCCTTTAACCTTGTAAATACTTATGAAGTGGGGGCAGCTAGGTGGTGCAGTGGATAGAGCACCAGTGCAGGAGTCAGGAGGACCTGAGTTCAAATGTCACCTCAGACACTTGACACTCACTAGCTGTGTGACCTTGGGCAAGTCACTTAAACCCAACTGCCTCATCCTGGGTCATCTCCAGTCATCCTGATGAATATCTGGTTACTGGATTCAGATGGATCTGGAGGAGAAGTGAGGCTGGTGACCTGCACAGCCCTCCTTCACTCAAAACAAAGTCAAGTGCAAGTCATGTCATTATTTATTTGATGGCATGTTCTTCTTTGGCAACAAGGGAAACACACACATACACACACACACACACACACACACACACACTTTCTTATGAAGCAAGCTTCTTGCACTGGCTTTCTACTCTGGGGCCTGAGGTGCTGGCAGCTTGCCCACTCAGCTGGGCTGGCCTAGCCTGTTGTGCTCTGGGTTTGGGGTTTGGCAATCTTGCCTGCTGGACTGGTACTGGAGGCCTCACAGTTGTCCTATTGTGCCACTAACCTGCTGAGCCAAGACACTGGGGCCCAGGCGACACAGTCTGCCTTGGGCTTTATTGCCCTCCTCTTTGACCCAAGTGAGACAGACCTTTCCTGAAGTCCTAAGTTCTCTTGGTCCGTCAGATTTTTTCACTCTGTCTTTTTTGTGGATTCTGTCACTCCAGAGTTCTTTTAGAGGCTTGGCTTTACATTGTCTCTGAGGGAAAAATAGGGAGAAGTTAAGCAACTTCTTGGCTTCTCTCCTCTGTATTGGCTCTGCCTCCTTTAAACTCTGGAATTCCCTTATTAATTCTGGATGAAGCTCCATTGGATCTTTTTGCATTTTCACCACTCACATACTTCTGCTTAACTCCGGAATTGAAAGCTACTCCTTGCTGAAATAGTGTGTTCCAGATATCCTGAGCTGGAGCTAGTTTATGTGCAGCTCAACCTGGCAAAGCAACAGCAACCTCCTGAGAGAGTGGTTTCTCTGGGGCTACCCATGTCTTGTCTGCAACCTTTTTAAGCTTTTTCATTAGGTCTTTGTGGGTCTGGGTCCTCTGCATTCATAACTTTTTTGGGAAGCAGGTTAATGTACTTGCTATAAATGATCTTGTCCCTTCATTGTCTCTGTCCAGCAATTGCATCATATTTATTTCCTCTGCATCCACCCCAATGGCCAATACATTAGACACTTACTTTCTTCCAATATATCCAATGGGTATTAGATCACATGTATTTCTGGAAAGGCACCTCTTTCACCTCCATCAAATGAGGTATCCAACCTTCCAGATACACACAAGGGGAAAGTTTTCTTCTTGATGAGACCAGTGCAGTCTGCTTTGATCTCTGTGATCTTGCCCTTTCCTCAGCTTCAAGCTGGTCCTGAAAAATCTGAGTTGGAGCAGGTAAAGAGCTGGTCAGTGTCATCTTCTTCCACTGTACTCAAGTGTGACAAGACTTTCAGCCAGTCCCGACTTAGTCTTAGCACACCCCAGCCTTTCCTTAACCTAAGATCACACCCCAGCCTCTCCCTAACCTAAGACAACACCCCAGCTTCCCCTTAACCTAAGATCAGCTTCTTTGCCTCTACAATCTTTTGTTGTTGTTGTCATTTTTTTTTTTTTTACAAAAATAGAGTTATATTTGTTAGAGAAAAAGAAAAAGCCCAATCAATAATGAACTTTGGAGCACTTGTATGACCCTCAGTGGGGCATGTGTCACTTAAAAGACAGAAGAAGCAGCTATGTGAATGGCTGAAGAATATGTACATTTCCCTGGGTCAAGGTGCCTCCCCCCTCAACCAGATACCAAAGCCTAAGCTCTCCCTCAGGATTATTGGGGGCAACTATGAATGAGTAGTCTTGTAAACTGCTACCCTGGCCCTGCCCAGCTGTCTTATCTGTCCTTTGGCCACCATCAGAACCTACAGCCATTGCTTAGTTACAAGAACTACATATCCTCAGTGCTCCATTTATAGGCAAGCTCCTCAACAGCTTTCTTGTTGGCAAGTCTGATGAAGCGCTTCTCCTCAAAGCCATTGGATCTGTCCACACCATCCCAGCGATACCCAGGCCAGATGTTGAATCTGTTGAGGGGAGGGGCAGGGCCATTGTATCCAGGCCTTTCCTTTTTATCCTTGTTCCTCTTGACCTTATTCTTCTTAATGAACTTGGCCATGGGGTCCCCCTCTCTGTCCTGTTCTCTGAGCATCTGATCCAGGTCCTCATCACTGACGTCCCTAAAGAATGGCTTCTGCATCTCCCTTATTGCATCCTCCATGTTCTGTTGTTGCTGCTGGCTCTGAGCAAGGCCCTTTCCCCACTGAGCATACTGTTCATTTTTCTCAGACTTTTCTTTACGATGTTGCTCTAATTGGTCCAGCTTCTGGTCCCTCTTGAGACCAAACTTATCTCGAAAAATGGTTTCAGTATTTTGGAATTCAACTTCCAGATGTTTGATTTCTTGGCCCTGCCTGCTGAACTCCTGCTGATCTCTTCTGACATATGACACCAACCCCGTTTTGGTCCCAGAAAACAGCTGTGTGGCATTTGCTACAGGAGGCTGACTCCTTTGGGGTGGAGAGAGATCTGAATCCCCAGACCTGTTTTTTTGCTTCCTTCTTGGTGGGGAGAGGTCTGAATTAGAGTCTGCTTTCTGCTTGTTCAGTGGAGGAGTCAGGTCTGAATCAGAGGCCTGCTGGTTGCTCTTCTCAGGAAGAGAAGAATCTATATGATGCCTTTGGAGTTTCTTGGTTGAAGGCTTCCAATGGAACTTCCTGTGCCTAGGAGAAGAGTGTCTGGAGTTAGGCATTGGTTTCCCTGGCCCAAGAGAGGAAGGTGATCGATTTTTATGTCGAGAAGATTCAACCCCATGTCTACTGCTCTTCTTCAGATTCTAGAGAGGACTTGGAAGGGGCTTTACAAGAAAGTGAATGAAAAACATCAGGAGCTAAATCTGGGAGGTTAAAAGAGAACCTTCTGGGTTGCAATGGGTCTGAGGAGTCCTGCCGGGTCCTCCTGGGAGGTGAGGAGTCAGGAGAGTGGTGATGGGTCTTCCTGGATGGGGACTGGTCTGCTTTTGTTCTCCTAGCAGTTTCCACTTGTTCCCAGTCCGGAATGCCTCCATTTGTTTCACTTCTTCTGGGCGTTCATCAATGAATTCAGCCACCACAGGTAAATCTCCCTCATCTTCCCTTTCTTCTTTTTCTTAGTAGAAATATCTGCCCAGCTCACATCGTCGTCCACGATCCTCATCCCTTTGCCCCCAGTACCAGTCACCTACTGCAGCTTCTTGTAGTGAGTCAGAAAACCTTGGACCCAGCATCAACAGGGGCCAACAAGTAATGCTTTAGACCCTCCGCCTTGGAGAGAGGCCGTGCAGCCACCATGGCAGCAGAGGGAGAAGAAGAGACCTTCCCCACCCTTAATCAGTTCTCTTTTCCAAGTGTGCAGTTCCTCCATTTATATGGGGAAAATTACTTCCTGCAAAGTATTTGAGCAAGGAAGCCTGGGACCTCTTATCTAAGTACTCAGTAAAAGTACCTAGGAACTCAGACTTCAAGTGGAATTGCCTCCCCCCACCCCTAACAACTGAAACAATTTGCAGAAGCCAGGTTACAGGAAGGCTATAGGAAGTTAAAACTATAAAGTGCAGAGGAGGTGCTACCTCATCTGATAAATTAGAAGGAACTCGTTCATCTGGGATTCCACAAATCAATGAATTCACAAGTCCAGTCCCAACCCTACAATTCTAAAGCCTTGTTTTACAGGACTGACAGTTGAAGCAAGAGGGCTAAGCTTGCTTCAGCTTCAGTGCTGATGGCCCTAAATTGGCAAGGCACTCTCCCTCCTTAATTTCCTCTTTCCTTCTCTTTCCCTTTCTCCCCAACTCACCCCCAAGAGAATGTGAGTGATACATACATGGTTTTGTTTCCGGTTCAATAGAATACACAATACTTAAGGGACTGTCTTTTTTCATAAAATTTTAAATTTTAAACTTAGCTACAAAATGAGGAAAGAAAAAAGACTACCATGAACACAGCAGATCTCAGTTGGTCTCCAAATATCAGCCCCTAATTTTCAGAGGGTCAGCTAGATATCCCTGAGGGTATAAATTCCTGTGGAGGGGGGTAGTTTGATGTCCATCAGGAAGAAGTAATGTAGATCCAAGCCCAACAGTCCTCTTGGATATATCCATGTGTAATTGAAAGGGATTATGTGCACTGTGCAGTATTTTAACTTTAGGTTCCAATCTTAAGATACGACAGGCACTAAAACAAGCTTAATAGGCAATTGAGTTTTATTACTACAAATAGTGTAAGTTAGCAAGTGTCTACATATAAACAGTAGATAATAGTTGACAGAATAGAAAAAAGAGAAAGTATACATCACCAGTCAAGTCCGAGCTACATCACTTTGGCATGATTGGGGAGGCTGAAAAGTGGGGGGAAAAAGCAGTCGACTCTCCTGACTGGGAGAGCAGAAGCAGGTGTCCCCACTTCCGCAGCAAAGCTCTCCAAAGATCCTTCTCTCATTTGGTCTCTTTATACATGTAGAGTCAGGGAAAAGAGGGCAATTAGAACAAAGAAGGAACTCTGGGCAAAAGTTCCAGTTGTTGACTTTGATGTATGTCCCCAAGGACTGACCAGGTGCTTGAACAGACACCTCCTCCCTTAAAGAGTTTTATGACTCTTAAGATAAGGGTTTGTTTGCCCTGGCCACATGGTCCATTAATTCTTACGTGCTGCTTCCCCTGGCACTCTCAGTTAAACTTATCAGCTTTAAGTTACACTTCTTATGTTAGGTCATGTGGTAGTCATGCAAGGGGCTGGGGAGAATCTCCTCAGTTTCCCCACCCCATGTAATGGCAGTTTTTGTTGGTTAAAAGCACAGAATGATTCGTATTGTAAGTGATGACTTAACTTTTGTTTCCACAGAAACCATGTAATGCATGACTTACAAAATCTGGGGATCCATTCACACCAGAAATTTTTTGACTTACAGGCAATTGCAGGAAAATAAATTGATTGTGAAGAAAGTAGTGGGAGGATGTTGATTAAACATTTTCACTCTTCAGGCTAATCAACATACCTAAGAGCAAACCTTCTGTCTTTCCTTTGTTCTCTAAGTAAACCCAGGAATAGACTCTCTTGTGTCAACAACAAGGGTCAGATGGAGCTCAGAGCATTCCTCTGCCTGTGGCCGTTAAGCATGAGGTATTCAACTTCTGACATTATCAATAGAGATTAGTATTATATTATCTTCTAACAGAAGAAGGGGGAAATAGATATTACAGAGAAATTTGTCTCCATAAGTTCAGAATAATAGCCAGCAAAATGGGAGACATAAGGCAGGAGTTATGTTTCACACAGAAGATAATGGGCAAAGCAGGATCCAACTGGTTTTATCCTGTTTTGATGCTAGAAGTCAGTTTAGGGTATAAGTTAAGTCTTGCTTGGAATACTCACGTGTAGTAAGTTCATGAATTTCTCCTCTGGGAAATGTCATTGCTTGTTTTAATGGTCATAAACTGCATGTAGCAGTGAGGGACATATCAAGGGAAAGTGTGTGAAATAAGTACTGGGAAATTGTACTCTTTGTATTACCCAGCCTAAAGGGAAAAAGGGGAGGGATTTTGCAGTCAGGAATAAGTGTGTAAAGTTTGCTTTTGCTTCTATAGTATGTGCATAGTGTAGCAACCACTGTAGTTGTGTAATAAATTTGGCTTTAACCTTCACCTTTCACAAGTCTGAAGAAGTTATTTCTCACAATATGAACACTCTCCCTCCTTCACCCATGGTGGTGGCAGTGTCTGGTCTTGAAGCTCCAGTCTTATGGTTTGGGAGGAGAGAAAAGGATGTCTTTGGGAAATGCTTAGTCGTATAAAGAAGCAACCTCCGTGGCTAAAGCAGCCATTCCTTAGGCCAGCTTCCTGCTACCCCACAAAAAAAGCACTACTATAGATATTAAATATGGGACCATTTCCTCTGCTTTGGATTTCTTTGAGGTAAATGCATAATAGTGGTCAAAAGATACCAACAGTTTAGTCAATTATCAAGCATCGATTTCTAATTTAATTGGGCCAGTGTATTCTTGGGTCTGTCTTCCTAGATCTCTTCTGATGTGGAAATAATCCATTGTCTTTCATCTTTGCCAATGCACTGTGGGCTCTTGATTTCCCCAGGCTGTGCCAATGAAAAGTCTCAATCTCTGCATTAGGTTCTCAATCTATGGCACAGCTTGTCATATGAAAAATTTCACAGAAGCCTGTATGAAAAACTTGTACAAACTGTCGTTTGAAAGCAGACTCACATCCTAAGACTAAGATTCATAATAGAATCACACATCTTAGAATTTCCTGGGAAACCATGTCATTGTTCTGGGCATCTTGAGTATCAGATCATTATTAGTCACATAGTTAATGTGAAGATTTCCCCCCAAAATCAGCACCTACCAATTTAAATAATTGTGCTTTTTCAAAAAAATTTTTAGTTTCATATAATGAAAGGATCCATTTTTAATTCCCTAAATGTGGAAGGTGCTTAATTTGGTTCTCCTCTATATTTTGTGTTTAACATTCAAGTTTCCTATACACACATTTATCTGCCTTTTTTTTAGAGATGACTTTTTTTTAATCTTATAAAATGAACTCCCAAGAACTTTTGTAACTTTGAGTTGTAATTTCATTTATAGTGAGGGAGATTTTTTATTATCTGGAGAATTGTGGGTAGGTAGTAGAGGGCAGGATTCATTTCTAGAGAGGTGGGAAAAGTCTGGAGAATGGAGGTGCTTCCAGAGGAAAGGTGGAGCCCAGTGGGGCCCAGCAGGGGAGGACAATACCTTAAGGAAGGCACAGGAAGCACTAAAATACCTTGGACAGGAAGAAGGGGCAGCCAAAGAGATTTAGTTTCTCTGAGTTTAAATATAGAGAGCAAATGAATATGCAAGCTTGCATATTTTACAGAGTACTTTGAATATATTATCTTATTTAATCATCACAAAATGGAGCATTTGAGGAAACTGAGGTCCAGAGAGGATATGACATCCATTCATCTGGTCATTTTGGTACATGGCAGCTTTCTTTTCTTAGTTTCCTACCAGTATTGCTAACTAAGCTCTGCCAGGCTCAGCCACCTGCTCACTGAGGGTGGGAGGGGGCAGGGAGAGTGCACATAATGCCTGGCACATAGTAAGTACTTTGCAGATAATCCCTGAATTCAGTCCATTTAAGTGCTTCCTGAGCACCAGATATCAACAACAGCAGTTCCTGAGACTTTCATCTGGCAGACTAAAGGTCTGTAAGTCACCTACTTAAACTTCCTGGAGCCAGAATGGCAGAGTGAATGGTAAATGCTCTCTCCTCTCCCCTTGTTGACCTTAAAAGAACCATAAAATATTTCCACATAAAAATCCTGGATCAGTGGAAACAGCCAAAGGGGCAAACAGTCTCATAACACCTGAGGCTAGGAAAATAGCTAAGGGGGATTCCTCTTACTCTGGCAGAGACAAACTGGAAGGAGAAGGGTCCCAGAGCAGTGGAAACTTGCACTAGGACCCAAGTGTATCTCAGTGCTAGGAGAGGAGCTCCAAGGAAGGTGGAAACTCACAGCAGGACCCAGGCGAGCCTCAGCCCTAGGAGAGGAGCCACAAAAGGGGTGGAAACTTGCACTGGGTCGAGGGGTGCCTCAGCACTTCAGGGGAAATGGGAAGACAAAAGGGCAGCTGGAATCACCAACCTCTGAGCTTGCTTTTTCCTCAGGACAGCTGAGGAGATCTCGAGTGACCAGACCACCCCTCCCCGACACTTAACAAACTAGCCCCAGGGCTTAATCTCAAAATAAACAAGAAAGAGGTTAAGGAGGTAAATAAAACTCTGGATAAGGTAGATATGAAAGATCTCCGGAGAAAACTGAATGGGAATAGAAAGGAGTATACCTTTCTCTTAGTGGTACATGGCACATAAACAAAAATTGACCGTGTTCTAGGGTGTAAAAAACCTCACAATCCAGTGCAGAAAGGCAGAGATAGTCAATGCATCCTTCTCAGATCATAAAGCAATAAAAATTATATGTAATAAAAGGCCATGGAAAGATAAGCCAAAAATTAATTGGAAACTAAATAATCTAATCCTAAAGAATGAGTAGGTTAAACAACAAATGATAGAAACAATCAACAACTTCATTCAAGGGAATGACAACAATGAGACATCCTACCAAAACTTATGGGATGCTGCAAAAGCTGTACTTAGGGGAAGTTTTATATCAGTGAATGCCTGCATGAATAAAATAGAGAAAAAGGAGACCAATTAATTGGGCATGCAGCTGAAAAAGCCAGAAAAAGAACAAATTGAAAATCCCCAAGTAAATGCCAAATTAGAAATACTAAAAATCAAAGGAGAGATTAAGAAAAGTGCAATTAAGAAAACTATTGCACTAATAAATAAAACTAACAGTTGGTTTTATGAAAAAAAAAACAATAAAATTGATAAACCTTTGGTCAATCTGCGTAAAAAAGAGAAAGAAGAAAACCAGATTACCAATATCAAAAATGAAACAGGTGAACTCACCTCAAAAGAGGAGGAAATTAGAACAATAATAGAAATTACTTCACCCAACTGTATGCCAATAGATTTGACAATCTAAATGAGATGGATAAATATTTTTAAAAACTATTTATTGCCCAGATTAACAGAAGAGCGAGTTGAATACTTAAGTAACCCCATTTCAGAAATAGAAATTGAACAAGGCAACAATGAACTCCCTAGGAAAACATCTCCAGGGCCAGATGGATTTACAAGTAATTTCTATCAAATATTTAAAGAACAGTTAATTCCAATGCCACATGCACTATTTGGGAAAATTGGTGAAGAAGGAGTCCTATTAAATTCTTTTTTATGATACAAATATGGCTGTGATGCCTAAACCAAGAAGAGCCAAAATAGAGAAAGAAAATTATAGACCAATTTCTCTAATGAATATAGATGCAAAAATTTTAAACAAAATTTTAGCCAAAAGAATACAGCAACTTATCATGAGAATAATGAAGTATGATCAGGTAGCATATATACCAGGAATGCAGGGCTGGTTCAATATTAGGAAAACTATCAATATTATTGATCAAATCAACAACAAAACTCACAGAAACCACATGATTATCTCAATAGATGCAGAAAAAGCTTTTGACAAAATACAAAACCCATTTCTATTAAAACCGCTGGAGAACAAAGGAATAAAGGGAACTTTCTATAAAATAATAAGCAGTATCTACCTAAAACCATCAGCAAGCATTATATACAATGGAGATAAGCTAAATGCATTTCCAATAAGAGCAGGGGTAAAACAAGGATGTCTATTATCACCACTATTATTCAGTATGGCATTAGAAATGTTAGCTGTAGCAATTAGAAAAGATAAAGAAATTGAAGGAATTAGTATAAGCAAAAAAGAAGCTAAGTTATCACTCTTTGCAGATGGTATGATGATATACTTAGAGAATCCCAGAGATTCAAGTAAAAAACTACTTGAAATAATAAAAAACTTTGGCAAAGTTGCAGGTTACAAAATAAACTCACACAAATCTCCTGCATTCCTATGTATTAATAACAAAGTCCAACGGCAAGAGATAGAGAAATCCCATTTAAAGCTATGGTAGACACTTCAAAATATTTGGGAGTCTACCTGCCAAAACAAACCCAGGGACTTTATGAACACAATTACAAGACACTTTACACACAAATAAAGTCAGATTTCCTAAATGGAAAAGCATCAGTTGCTTGTGGGTAGGCCGAGCCAATGTAATAAAAATGACAATTCTACTTAAATTAATTTTCTTATTTAGTGCCATACCAATTACTATTAGATAATTATTTTCTAGAGCTGGATAAAATAATATCAAAATTCATCTGGAAGAGCAAAAAGTCCAGAATATCAAAGGGACTAATGAAAAGAAATGCTAGGGAAGGTGGCCTAGCACTACCAGATCTCAAATTGTATTATAAAGCAGTTATCAAAAACACTTGGTATCGACTAAGAAACAGAAGGGTAGACAAGTGGAATATGCTAGATGCTCAAGGCACAGTAGGCAACGAATATAGCAATCTATTGTTTGATAAACCCAAGGACCCCAGCTTCTGGGATAAGAACTCAGTGTTGAACAAAAATTTCTGGGAAAACTGCATAACAGTGTGGAGGAAACTAGGCATAGTCCAATGCCTGACACTATATACAAGAATAAAGTCCAAATGTGTACTCTATCGAGGTATAAAGATTGATACTATGGACAAATTGGAGGAGCAAGGAATAGTGTATTTATCAGATTTATAGAGAAGGGAAGAATTTTTGACTAAAAAAAGAGATAGAAAGCATTATGTAATGCAAGATGAATAATTTTGATTACATTAAACTGAAAAGTTTTTACACAATCAAACCCAATGCAACCAAAATTTGGAGGGATGTAGTGTATTGGGACAGAATTTTTATAGCTAATCTCTGAGATAAAGGACTGATTTCTAGAATATATAGAGAAGTGAGTCAAATGTACAACAATACAAATCATTCTCCAATTGATAAATGGTCAATGGATATGAACAGACAATTTTCAGAGGAAGAAATTAAAGATATCTATAATCATATGAAAAAATGCTCTAAATCAGTTTTGATTAAAGACATAGAACAAAACAACTCTGAGGTATGACATCACACCTATCAGATTGGTAAATATGACAAAACAGGAAAATGATAAATGTTAGAAAGGATGTGGGATTTTTGGAACACTAATTCATTGTTGGTGGAGCTGTGAGTTAATCCAACCATTCTGGAGAACGATTTGGAACTATGACCATAAGGCTTCAAAAATATGCATACCCTTAGACCCAGCAATATCACTTCTAGTACTGTATCCCCAAGAGATCATAATAATTGGAAAGGGACCTACATGTACAAAAATATTTATAGCAGCACTCTTTGTAGTGGCCAAAAACTGGAAATCAAAGAGATGCCTATCAATTGGGAAATGGATGAGTAAATTATGGTATATGAATGTAATGGAATACTATTGTGCTATAAGAAATGATGAACAAGAAGACTTCCAAGAGGCCTGGAAAGACTTATATGATCTGATGCTGAGTGAAAGGAGCAGAACCAGGAGAACTTTGTGCACAGTATTGACCACAGTGTGCGAGAGTTTTTTTCTGGTAGACTTGGAACTTCACAGCAATGCAAGGACTTCAAAAGAAAAAATTCCCAATCATCTTCTAAGGCAAAATGCCCTCCACATCCAGAGAAAGAACTGTGGAAGTCAATCGCAAAATGTAGCAGATCGTTTTTTTGTATGTGTATTATGTTTTGGTTTCTTATATGATTTCTCCCATTCATTTTAGTTCTTCTACACAGCATGACTACAGTGATTGTAGAACACCAAAAATAAGTAAAATTAATAAATAAATTTAAAAAAACAAAAAAATAGTTTTTGAATGCAATTGAGAAATAAATTGTATAGGCAATGGGGTATACAAATCTATCTTGCCCTATAGGGAAATAAAAGGGTGTGGGGTGGGACAAGGAGGGTGGTGGAAAGCAGAGCAAATAAAGTGGGGTGAATGCTGTCCTGGGATGTGGGTGGGGGAGAGATGGGAAGATAATTTGGAATTCAAAATCTTGCAGAAGTGAATATTGAAAGCTCAAAATAAATTATGTAAAAAAGAAAAAAAAAAGAAAATCACTTTACCAAAAATATTTATACTACAGCGTCAATATTATAAAAATGAACCGTTTTGAAAAATTTTTTTAAATGGTAAAGAAGGAAATGAGCAAAGAAAAGAGAAGTAGTTATACAATAACACAAATGCTGTATTAAAAAACATCTTTGAAAGCTATAAGAACTCTGCACAATACAATGACCATCCATGATTCCAAAGGTCAGATAATAAAACATGCCGTCCACCTACCAACAGAGGTAAGGAATTCAAAGTGCAGAATGATATGTTTTCTTTAACATGACTGGTGAGGTAACTCATTGTACTTAATCACAAACACTTATAACAAAGAATTTTGAGGGGAAGAGGTACAAATAAAAGAGAAATAAAATTTATTTCTGTTAATTAAAAAATGAAACTTAAAAAAATTAAAAAATAATGTGGTATTGCCCTTGACAGAACAAGTTGGAAAGACATATTATGTACCAGTCCCTGTGATGGGGTTCTGTGACCTCTCCCCTGTGGGCACCTGCCCAAACCTAGCAGAGCAGCCCTGTATAAGGGCTGAACTGGAAAAGGAGAGCTCCACTACCTACTTGGCTATGGCTTTCCAGAAATATGCTGTCTTTCCTTAGCAATTCAGAACACTATGGAAATGGCAATAGTGGTGGCAGACCAGGAAGAGAGACCACGTAGCAAAGTGACAACATTCATGGGCTCCATGTCTTTTTTGGGCCTCAGCTTCTTCAAATTAATTTTGTGATGATTAAATAAGATAATGTACCAAGTGGACTTAGTAAAATATGCAAACTCACACATAAATTTGCTTTCTTTTCTTAAACTCAGAGAAAAGAAATGTCTTTGGCTGTTGCTTCTTCCTCTCCAAGATCTTTTAGTACTCTTAGTGGCTAAAGTGCATACTTCCCCTCCTGGGCCCCACTCGGCTTGTCCTTCCCTCTGGAAACATCTTCATTCTCTAGACTTTTCCCAACTCTCTGGAAATGAATTCTGTCCTTTTACCATCCACCCACACTTCTCCAGATAATAAAAAAAGGGGGGGGGGGGTAGCATTGGACACTACAAAGAAGGACCTGGGTGCAGTCAGAACATCTTAGTTCAAATCCTGGCTCTGACTCTTTCTACCTGTATCACCTGGGCAAATCACCTTGACCTCTCTAGGACCCAGTTCTCTCATGTGTAACATGAACAAGTTGGATGAGTGACCTCTGAGTTACTTTCCTACGCTAAAGCTTTCCTTCTCTAAAGCTTTGAAGCTTAACCTGCTGAGGAAGGAATTTATGAGAACGGGTGGTGTGAGAATTGAATCAAGAAGTATTGTATCATAGAAACTGAATAAAAATTTCAGAGAAATCAGGAGAAACATCAAAAGACGTCTGAAATCAGATCAATACCATGACAAATACTGAATGAAGAAGACTCAGGAAAAAAACATGCTTCCCTGCTCTTGGTCAAAAGGTGGTGAACTACAGGAGACTTTTGCTATCACATGATAAATGTACTCATTTATTTTGCTTCATTATCTTTTGTTATCAGAGAAGGTTCCATTTGTGGGGGTAGGAGGCAGTATTGGAAAATGGCAGTGACTTTTTATGATTAAATATTATCTTAAAGAAAAAAGAAGCCAAGGGTTGCCTTCATTTCCCACTGAGGAACTGCAGGAAAACCTACTGAAAGTGCCCAAATGGATATTAGTCTAGTGACTTGGTGTAGGAAAAGGAGAGGCATTGGGGGATGCCTTCATGTATCTGTAACATAACTTTACAACACACTGATACATTGATTGTCAGATCAGCTTTTCTGGAGCAGTGGACATAACTGGGCCTTTTCCAATCCTCCTTCCTTTGGTTTCCCTAACATGCATTTCTCTCTACCTTAGCCCATTCTTTCTATCATTTCTTCTTCCTCTTCTTCCTTCAGTATGAGTATTCCAGAAAGTCTGTCCTCAGGTCTCTAAAGCATTCCTTGCTTCCCTTTCTTCTTTTCTATTCCCATGACTTCTAGGCTAATTCAGTTTTTCATTATTTCTAACTTTCTAGACACCTTGATTCCACACCAATCCAATACAATCTGTTTGACACTGGCAAAGGAGAATTGAAAGATGTCACTCTTCCCCCACTCCAACCCTCCAATATCCCTAACCTTTCATTCACTCCTCATTTCCTACTGAGAGAGAGGGAAGAAGGAACAGCGCATCTGGAGTCAAAGGACCTTTGAAACTGATGGCAAAGAAATCAACTATCCTGCTCTCAGTTTCCTCATCTGTTGAAAGTAATGGGAATAACTGAGCTCTAAAGTACTTTCCATTTCTCCATCTATGGTGATCTTCTGACCAAGTTCCTTAGCCTACTATTTAAGAAGTAATGAACAAGCATGGAGGCTTGTTCTGTCCAGATCCAATACATAGAAACCCTGCCTCTTTTTGGTTTCTGGAGATACTCTCTGAAGGCAGGTTCACCCATTTATATGAGTTAATCACCTTAAGACAAAGCATTAAGTCTATTAGTGGGGTTAAAACCAAGGTTGGCATGGACGGGTAGGGACTCATGTAAGTACTGAGGATAATTAAGTGATAACTTGGACTTCTGTTGTGCTCTCCATACCCAATAGCTGAAACCACAATATGGGAAAAGGAAAGTTGATATTAGCCAAAAGAACCTACATAAAGTTGGGAAGAGCATGGCTATCGGAGGCTGAAATTAGAAGGGGCAGAGAGTTGCTTATGTGTCTATATTAGTTAGAAGGAACTTCTTTATCTGGGAGTTCCCCAGATTAGTGAATTCCCAAGTGACAAGTGAACTCCCTTTCCTCTACAATTCTGAAGCCTTGTTTTACAAGGCTGGAAGCTGAATGAAGAGAGCTCTGTGAGAAAAAGACAAGGCTTCATTGAGCTGAAATTCCACTAGATTGTTAGGGGATAGCCCCAAGATGGCAAGGCACTCTACCTCCTGAAATTCCATTTTTCCTTATTTTTACATCTCTCCCCAAATTACCCCTAAGACAATGTGAACAACCTTGACTTTCCTACTGATTTCAATAAAACACACAATTCTTAAGTAACAGTTTCATAAGTATTTAAAAGTTTAAGGGGGTTTTTTTGGGCCCACAAATGAAGTCCAGTATTTTCAAGTATCATCATAAGCCCTTAAAACAGTGCCACCTACGACCTACAAGTAACCAAGCTATACTCTCAGAATAAATTCATACCAGCTTGGTGGCACAGTGGATGGAGGGCTGGGTGTGGAGTCAAGAGGACCTAAATTCAAATACAGTCTCTGATATTTACTAGCTGTGAGATTTTGAGCAAGTTACTTAACCTTTGTCTCTTTCAGTTCCTCCACTGTAAAACAGAGATAATAATAGCACCTACCTTCCTGGGTTGTTGAAGGCATTATGCCCAGTGCCTAGAACACAGTAGGTACTCTCTAAAGGCCTATTCCCTCTCTCCTTTTGTTCCAGCAATTTGCATTCTCCTTAGGTGATACAGTGTGCAAACTGGGAAGTATGTCCTGGATAATTCTGAGGAAAAAGTACCATCAGTGCAGAAAAGAGAATTTAATTCCAGTTCACAAAGAACTTTCATATATTATTTTACAATGCGTTGCTGAGGGTTGCAACAAACTTTTATTTGATCCATGCATTCATTCAATTATCATTTTTATATTATTTATTTTTGTTTTCACTGTTCATATTTATAAGATTTTGAGTTTCATATATTTTTCTCCCTATGTCTCTTTACCCTCCCCAAGATGGTGTCCAATCTGATATAGACTCTATACATTCATATTAAACATAGTTTCACATTAGTCATGATGTAAAGAAGAATTAGAACTAATGGGAGGAACCAGGAATAAAAAGAAACAAAACAAAACAACAAAATAAAAGGAGAGTAAAGAGAATGCTTCTATCTGCATTCAGAATCCAAAGTTCTTCCTCTGGATGTTGATAGCATTTTCCATCAATGATCACTTTTTAAGGACCAAAGTCAAGGCACGGAGTATTTGAATAGAAAGTGGGAGAATTTTGAACTAGTAGAAAAACTTAAAACCACCCAAAAATGATTGCCCCAATTAAAGGAATGCTGTATAAGCACATTCATTCCAACTCTGGAAACACCATCCTGACCCCATGTAAATAATCCCATAGAACAAATGGGAACAAAGATATCTCACTCATCAGAAGAAGGCTTCCTGTGCTCTAGAGGTGGGTTGGGGTTCATCTTCCTTGAAGAGACTCCAAAGACCCTCTGCAAATGTTAGAGAGGGCTCTGCCTTTTTTTGTGAGATAATTCTATTCTTTCTCTCCATGAACCAAGTGATATCCAACAGGAGCCCCACCTCCTGAACTTTCTCTTTCATCATCAGTGTGCTTTTCCCCACTTCTCTCCCAAGAACGTAAGACCTCCTTGGGGTCCAGAGATTTCTTGACCCCCACCCCCATTCAATTCGACATCCAATTAAGTAACTTTTCTAAGTATGACCAAAGAACTGGGACGCTGTTTTTGTGTACGCTAGGAAAAAAATAACCTCCCTGTGCTCTACTCTACTGGGAGCAGGGATTGGGAGAAGGGGTAAAGTGCACAAAAAACTTCTACACAAGTAAATACAAAGTGTATACTAAGCAATTACTTGAGGGAGACTTTGGTTTTGTCTTTGGATCCTCAGTCCTAGAGTAGGCCCATAGTACCCAGCCAACAAGCATTTAGGAAATGCTCAGTGTGTGCCAGGTCCGGGGCTAACTGCTGGGCTGACTAACAGAGAATGTTGTTGCCTCGAAGGAATGATCCCCGTTGCTGAAGGAGCTCACTTTAAGCTAGTGATAGGCATGGGATTTGTGATTTCACTGACATCAGGATCTGCTGGCTGAAGAAGCTCTCTCTATCAAGGCAAGTTGGCACTTCCTTACCCCTCTGTAAGCAGTTATATGTGTGTGTAAACATACATGTGTCTATGTATGCATATGTATAAATGTCACATATACACACATATAAACACACACATATATCTATCTGCAATCATGTAAAACTTATTTCCATATTAATCACTTTGTGGAAGAAGAAAGTTTACCAAAAAATTAGTTTGCAAAAGAAAAAAACCACATAAAATGAAGTGAAAACAATATGCTTTATTCTGTAGTCTACCTCCATCAGATCAGTTCTTTCTTTGAATGGAGATAGCATTACCCATCTTGAAACTTTGGGATTTGTGTTGCATCATTGTGTTGCTGAGAAAAGCTAATTCAGTCATAGTTGACCATTTCACAATGTTGCTGTCCCTGTTTAGAATGTCCTCCTGATTTTGCTCATTTCACTTTGCATCAGTTCATGTAAGCCAGGCTTTTTCTTATAGGACAATAATATCCCATTGCACTTATATACCAAAAATTGTTCAGCCATTCCCCAACTGATGGGTATCCCCTCAATTTCCCATTCTCTGCTACCACAAAAAGAGCTGCTATAGATATTTTTATACGTGTGTGTCCTTTTCCTTTTTTTATGATCTCTTTGAGATACAGACCTAGTAGGTATATCACTAGATCAAAGTGTATGCACAGATGCATTGTCCTTTGAGCATGGATCCAAATTGCTCTCCAGAATGGTTGGATAGATTTACAATTCCAACTGTGTATTAGTGTCCAAATTTTCCCACATCCTCTCCAATGCACTGTCTCCAAAGTATTATGTCACTGAAGCCAAAAGTGTCAGTCTCAGCCTCAATCCTCTATCATCCATTTCATCATGTCATCACCATGCATCCAAATCAACTCTACAAGATCCTAAGAGTTCCCCACTTCCAAGAGATCATTTCTCCAAATTCCACCAGATTTGACAAGTCAAGGAAACTGAGAGAGGAAGGGATTTGCCTTTGTTCATACTTCAAGGGAGAGGTAAATACCTGGTCCCCTGTCTTCTGATATCACTTGACCTCAGGGCATCACACAGCCAAGTTCTGTCCTTGAAAATAGCTTCCATTGGCAAATATGGCTATTGGTGAGGGCCTCCATGTCCATAGTCATTCAAAGACTAATTTTGTTTTACATGGCTTCAGTGTATGCTTCCTGAATTTTGCTTGCCTACTGTTTGTCTCATTTCCCACTTTGGATTCTAAGGTCCTTGGAAGTAAGGGTGAGTTTAATGTCTCTGACTCTCTCAGCATTTAGCAGAGTCTTGCACATGGTGGAGATACATAAATGTCAGTGGTTGTTTGTTGAACATTCTGAGAACAAGTCTTTGTGACAGCCCATTTTGGAATATCATGGGGCACTGGGCTCCTCAGATCATACACCTGGGCCAGAGCTACACTGGACCTATGACAGTGAATACTGTGCTGGATATGGTATCAGGAAGACCCATGGTTCTTACTAACTCTGTCACCATGTACAAGTCATTAAACTCCTCTGAGCCTCAGTTTCCCCATGTATGAAAAAGAGATAAAAATTACCTGTGAGATGTAGTGTGCCAATGGTGATAGAAGGCTGGCCCCTAAATTAACAAAACCTTTATCATATCCTCCCTCTGCAACTTAATGCCTGTGGGCCCCTGGCCAAGTCACTGACTTTTCTGGGACTTTAAGCCACTTTCTAAGATTCTCATTTGGAGAGAAGATGTCCATTTGCTTGGGTAGAGTAAAGGTCTTTATTCTGAGCTCCCTAATCTTGTGAGATCACAGGTCTGGTTTAAAAATCACAAAGCCATAGTACCTATCTAGTACCTCCAAGTTGCTGTGAGGACTCCCTGAGAGAAAGCAGGTAGGGTGATTTTAAAACTTTACATTGTTTTGTGTCTTAATGATTCTTTTTTTCTTCAAAGCTGAATGAAGCCTTGCCATGGTTTCCCAGACCAGACCACTTCACTAAGCTGCCAGCCTTGTAAAAACAAGGATTCAGGATTGTAGGGATCGGGACTGGACTTGGGAATTCACTGAGCATGGGGAATGTCAGATGAAGAAGATTCTTCTCACTAATAAGGCAAGGTAATACCTCTTCATTTCATAGTTTTAGCTTCATACCTTTCCTGTTGTTGGGCTTATTTAGGTTCTTCTGGCCAGTGTCAACTTTGTTGTTCTTGTAGTTTTCCATCATTTTTCAGTTGTGTTTAACTCTTCATCCCCATGTGGAGTTTTCTTGACAAAGATGCTTGAATGGTTTGCCATTTCCTTCTCCAGTTCATTTTAGGTGAAGGAAGTAACATAAATGGGGTAGAGGGACCTTCTCAGGTTCACATAGCTAGTAAGGATCTGAAGCCAGATTTGAAGCCAGATGAGTCTTCCTGACTCCAAGTCCTTCCCTCTATGTACTTGGTCATCCAGTTTTCCTAATTCAACTTTCCTTCTGGCAAATTGTTTCAGTTGTTGGGTGTGATGTGGGGGAACCACAACTCAAGTCCAAGTTAACACCTACTTTTCCTGAGTACTTATATAAAAGTCACCACCCTTCCCTGCCCACCTAGGTTTTAACCCACCTAATGGACTTAGTCCTTTGTAGGAGGTACTTATTTCTGTAGAAATTGTGAACCTGCCTTCAGAGAGGACCTCCAGAAAATAAAAGGAGGCAGAGCTCTTCCTTTCTATGAGTTGGAGCTTGAAGGGACAGAGTATAAATATCCCAAGCCTCAGTGCTCCTCCATTACTTCTTACCATTTGGATCTGATCTCTGGACTCTTCAAGGAAGATGACCAAGAATCCAGCACCAGAAGAGAAGAAGCTGGATTCCTTCAGTAAGTAACATGCTCTGTGTCCTCAAAGTCTGGCTGAAATTCACTTACTTTTTTCCTGGGGATGATGGGAAAGCTTCTGCAGGGTATTTCTATGGTTTGAATGAATTTGCATTTCATTCCTTCAGTTGAGGGGATAGTTTCTGAGTTAGATTTAGAGGATTTTTACTAGCTCAAATTTCCCCTCAGTTACTGCTCTAGTGTATAGTGTCATGTCCTTGACCTTTGAAAAAATGGTCATTGAATAAATGACTGAGCTAAGTCTCTTATTAGAGCTATTATAACCCTGGATAGTGAATTGTGAAACAGCACATTGAGATTCTCTGCAAACTAGAGTCAATCTCTCTCCTCTCTTTTGCTTTGTTATTATTCTCTCCATTCCCCCAAATCATCTAGTCCATTTTTGCCAATTTGCATAGTATATCACTGGAGGAGAATGTAAAGTCTTAAAAAATAAAGAATTGATTAAGAGTTGGGGAGCGATTTTTGGAGGAGGTTGCTTTTTACCCTTAAGGTTGATCCCAGTGTCTTGCTGATGACAATAAATGCATTATTGAAGTATCTTAAATGATGCTTGAAAATAGTTTTTTAAAAAGATTGTTAAAGCAAAAATTGGATAATTTTCTTCTCCAGGTGTCTTGAAAGAGTTATATTCTGTACTCCAGTTCAGTGGAATGCTTTACTGCATCTTGTGGGATGAGTTAACGTTGGTCTTCAGAGATTTTATAATCGATCATGACTGTAATGGTACACATTGATCTCTCTAGCGGTGTGGGGAGTGGAAAGCAGAAGGTCTCAGTGGTCAAAGAGATTGTTCCAGAGTTAGGAAAACCTGCTTAATTAAAGACTTGCCTCTGAAATATATGGACTGTGGTGGATAGAGGAAGTGCCAAACTCACACACCGACTGGTTTCTCTGAAAAGTGCTGATTTGGGGAATCAGGAAGCCTGAGTTCCCACATAATCCCTAATACTTGCCTGGCTGGGTGACCCTGGGCAAGTCATTTCACCTTTTGTCATCTGTAAGCTAATGATAATAACAGTCCCAGGAGTTTTGCAAAGATAAACTGAGATAAGATTTGCTAGCTCTCATAATAATTTATCATTATCATTATTGTCATTGTTATTGGTAGAGAGACTTTCCTCCTGAGTTTCCTACACACAAGTGTAGTCCCAAGGACTTTAGGACCCTGTGTGTTGGTGTCTGTGTGTTTGTATTCTTAAGAGTACAGTAGTTTGTTAAGGAGAAATTCCAAAAATCCTTAAATGGCTTAAAGGCATCAAACTATATTTGTCTGTACTCTACAACAACCTACCACAACGTGTTATTGTTCAGTCATTTCTGATTTTCATAGCTAATTCTTTGTGATCCCATTTGGATTTGCTTAGCAAAGTTCCCTCCAGAAGATGAATCTTCCAGACTTCAGGTTGAGAACCCTCTCTACTTTGCCATGTAGCTGTCCATCACAATGGTAGTGGCTATTTAATAAACATGGAATTTAGAAGCTAGTTCAAATGATGAGAGGCAGGCATTGCATCATGAACAAGAATCTACCCTTGAAGTCATAAGACCTGTGTTCAGATTCTGCCTCTGACACAGGCTGACTGAGTGATCCATTGGGATCATATATTTGGAACTGGGGAGAGCTTAATGATCATGCAGACAAATGTCACCATTTTAAAAATGAGGCAACCTATGATATCGCTGACAACTCATATAATATGGTAAAACTATGGTATAACTGAAGGAGGGGGGCGATGAGTACTGAGGAAAGGAAGATCTTTGCCAACCAGGAGTGGGATGGTGGAGAAGGCAGTCATCATGGAGGAGGTGAAAAGGGAGGGAGGATATCAAACCCCAACATAGGGGGAGGGGATTTCTGGTATAAGGAATGCCTAGGCAAAATCACTGGGGTAGGAGAATCAGAGACTGGTTGTTCAATTTAACTGCATAATGTTGGAGGAGAAAACTGGACAAGTAGGTTGGGTTACAAATTATTTAGGGTCTTGAATAGCAAGTTAAGGAACAGTAGTCAGAAGATCATCATAGATGGAGAAATGGAAAAAAGTGTTAGAGGTCAGCTATTCTCATTCCTTTCTACAGATGAGGAAACTGAGGCTAGAGTAGTTATTTGACTTGCTGCCAGATTCAAAGGCCCTTTGACTCCAGAGACACTATTCCTTCTTCCTTCTCTCTGTACGCAAGGAGGAATGAATAACAGGTTCTTGTAATTTTGGGGGGGGGGCGAGGGGAAAAGAATTTTGCTTTGTCAGGGTCAAGCAGAGTGTATTGGGCAGGTATGGAAGCAGGGAGTCTATATTAGGAGGGTCTTGTAAGAAGAAAGCCAGAAGTAATAAAAAATTGGATTGGTCTAGAAGCAGTGGGAATAGAAAAGAGGGAAGGGATGTCAGGGACACAACAGAGATCTGAGGACCGACTTTCTTCAAAACTTAGAGTGCAAGAAAAAAAGGTAGAAGCAAAGGGCAAATGGTAGAGAGAAAATCATGTTAGGGAAAACAAGACATAGTGGATTGAGAAAGGCCCAGTTGTGTCCACGTTTGCAGAGCAGCTGATTGAAAGCTCAGAGTTATTTATTCCAAATATAATCTAGAAAGTTAAGGAAATGCTCCTGGTTTTGTCATCTAACTCTCCAATTCTTTTCCTCCCTTTTCTTCAGATTACTCTTCTGCATCAACAAGAAGAAAACGTACAACATTTAATAGAGAACAAATAAACATTCTTATAAAGTATTTTGAAAAGGACCCCTATCCTGGGATAGAAGAAAGAGAGGAACTTTCCAGGTTGATCAATATTCATGAGTCTCGAATACAGGCAAGTAGAGAGCTCACACTTATATGTTATAGATAAGGAAATGACAGTGTGTGTGTGTGTGTGTGTGTGTGTGTGTGTGTGTCTTTTAATGTTTTTGTAGAGATAGTATGAAATCTATCTGTAATATAAAATCCAACATTGCCTCTCCTTTCCACACACCAAGTCAATAGCTAATATCTATTTGGACACCTTCACTTAATCCTCCTATCATTCTTCATTATGAAATGGAGGAAAGCATTAGATCCCCTAAATGTAATATTTTATTGAACAGTGAGAAATCACTGCCATTTCCCAATACTTTCTGCTGCTCCCAACAAATACACCCTTCCGTGGTAAGAAAGTACAACTACATAAAACAAATCAGCACTTTGACGATGCTGAAAGAATGCTCCATGTGGAATTAATTAATTAATTAATGTGTCAGAACTCAGAGAAAACACTAAAGGATATCAGAACTCAGACTGATGCCATGATGAATATTGGATGAAGATGACTCAGGAGAACCGTAGAAGGAGGCTTATACTATTATACATGGTCAACATGGTGATTTGTTTTATTTAATTATCCTTTGTTACCAAGAAGGGTCTATTTGTTGGGGGTAGCAAGAAGTATTGGGAAATAACAATGATTTTTTTTATTGTTCAGTAAAATATTACATTTAAAACAATAAAAAAAAGGGGATATCTCAGGATAGGCAATAATTGTATCCAAGACAATGTATCCAATTGATCCAAGACAATGTGAAGGACCCATGATGAAAAAGGCGTCCCCCTCTAGACAAAGAACTGGTAGAGTCTGGATGCAGATCAAACCACACTTTTTAAAACTTTCTTAATTTTTTATTTTCTTTTTAGTCTGTATTTTCTTTCACAACGTGACTAATATGGAAATATTTTACATGATTCCGCATATATAAGCTATATCAAATTGCTTGCTTTCTCAATGGGGAGAGGGGAGGAGAAAATTTGGAACTTTAAATTTTTAAAAAAGAATGCTAAAAATTTTTAAACATAATTGGAAAAAATGAGATATTTTTAAAATTCAGATTTCATATCCATTTGAACTTATTGCGATATAGTCTCTACCCTCTTACTTTTTGTAAAAAGTATTTAAAAAAATTTTAAAAACATATATGAACAGAGATTTTGCAATTTTAATTTCTTATAATGGTTGATTTATATGGAGAGTGATGCTTTACTTGGAGAATTTTGGGATAGGGGGGCATGTGCTAGAGAGGACTTATTTCCAGAGAGCGAGAAAAGTCTCGAAAATGGAGATGCTTCTAGGGAGAATAGAGTTCACTGGGGTCAAACAACATTCAGGTGGACATATTAAGAAATGAAGTAGTGTTGGTTTCTTTTGTTTGTTTTTTAGTTTATGTTGTGAACAGCTTCTAACTCTAGAATTGCCAGATCCAAACAGAACAGCCTAAAGCGCAGAGAGTCAAGACACAAATAGAAGTTTCATTCATTATAAAGTGAGGAAAACAGCTTTCAAGCAAGATCACATGTGCCACCTCTAGTGGAAGGGACCCACAGCAGTGTGGGCAGATCTCAGTTTTTATACCTATGACCACACATTCAACTGTAGCCCTGACAATGAGGGATAACAGTGACAATGTGAGAAGTTTGATTCTTAGCAGGATTTCATGACCAGAATAGGTATATTCCAGATGTTTGTCTAAGCTCAGAGACCACCTGTTGCTGGTGGAAAACAAATCTGGGATTTGCTGAGGCTGAGATCATCCAAGTTTAAACACAAAGGATTGTTATGTCAAGTTCAGGCATTGTCTGCTTACTGGACCTTAGTTCTGGTAAACAGGGTGTCTCCAAATATCTTGAAAATGACTTCTTGAGGCTCTTATAATCAGATAAAGAAATATGCCAAAAAGAGATATGTCTTTTCCTGATTGCATGTCAAGACTCTTTTCAAGATTCATTTTTTTTGAATTTCACAGTTTTCTCCCTCTCTCCTTCATGTATCCCCTACCTAAAACAGTAAGTAATTTGACATAGAGTATGTATTGCAATCATATAAAACATATTTCTATATTAGTCATATTGTGAAAGAAGAAATAGATCAAAGGAAAAAGACCCCAAGCCAATAAAAACCTGAAAAATAACATGGTTCGATCTGCATTCAGACTCCATCAATTCTTTCCCTGGATGTGGGTAGCATTTTTCATCACAAGTCTTTTGAAGTTGTTTTGATAAATGTATTGCTGAGAATAGCTCAGTTAATCACAGATGATCATTGTACAATATTCGTATTACTATGTACAATGTTCTCCTGGGTCTGCTCCCTTTACTTTATATAAGGAAGGGATACCTTTTAGTACCAAAGATGTGAAAGGTTCTTGATCTGGATATCTTCTGTGTTTCATGCTTCAATCTGCATTGAGACTCCACCAGTTCTTTCCAAGTTTTTCTAAAAGCATCCTGCTCATCACTTCTTATAAGACAGTGGTAGTCTGCTACAATCACATATCATAACTTGTTAGCTATTCCTCAAAAAATGGACATTCCCTCCATACCCAATTCTTTGCCACCACAAAAAGAGTTGCTATAAATATTGTTGTATTAACAGATCCTCCCCAGCCACCTGTTTTTTTTTTATCTCTTTGAGATACAGACCTAGTAGTGTTCAGGAATATGACTTTAAAGAAATAAAAATTTATCCCTTTTTATCACAAGATAAAAATAAAATTGAAGTCAGGTTAGTGGACATCATTATATTTCTTCTTCTCCCCACTTAGATTTGGTTTCAAAATAGAAGAGCCAGACATTCCACACAAAAAACCAAGCGGCTGTCTGAGGCTTCCACCAGCTCAAGAAAATGGATGTACCTGGAAAATGTATCTCCAAGTCCAAATCTGGAAGAGGACAGCTCTGAGCAAGAATTTGCAACTCTCAAGGCATCCAGGTGCCCCTCCTTGGCAGGTGAATTTAGTCAGAAAGCTGGTCCAAGGAATGACTGCCCTTTTGAGAGGAGGAGTGGAGCTTCAGCCACTGAGGTTGCCTGTTTATATGGATATGATATTTCTGGATATGACATTTCCCAAAGTCATCCTTTTTTCTCCTCCCAATCTAGAAGACCATCAACCGAACTTCAGCCTTGCACCCTCCTCAGGCCAATATCCCAGGGAAGCTCCAGCCAGTGGGCATCTTCCTGGGCCCTACAGAGAACACAAAGGACAGAGAATTATGGCTCATGTACCTCCCTTTGTGGCGTAGTGAAGCCACTGCTGCATCAGCAGCAACAGAGATGCGCAGTGGGGCAGTTGTACCCAGGGTATCACCCAATGACTTTTCAGTGTGCAGAGGAAACTTCACATCATCTGCAGCAGCCATATCCCCAGCAACATCCCATACATCAGGTTCAACAGCTGACCCCATATCAACATCAGTCCCTACAGGAGCCTGAAGGTCAGAAACAGTCACCACAATTTATGAAAGACCAAGACCAGACAAATGCATTGTTCCCTTCCTTTAAACAGCAAGAATTGCATCCCATTGATCTATCCAATAGAACAGTTGGTCTTGGATCTACATTTTTTCTTCCTGATGAACATCTGGAAGCCCCCTTGGGAGATCTGGCTGCCCCTCAAGGACATCTCACTATCCCTATAGGAGATCTGGTTGCCCCTCAGGAACATCTGGCTGCTTCCCAGGGAAATCTGGACACCCCTGTGGGAGATCTCACTGGTCCTCTAGGATATTTGGCTGACTCCCTGGAAGATGTGACTGTGCCCCTTGGACAGCAGTCTGAGATATTATATTCTAGTTCCATGGAACTTCTGTTTCAAGATGCCTTATAATTAGTGTTCAATGACAAATCCTGCGTAACATGAAGATTATGGATCTTGACTTATTCAAATAATATGGATACCTGGGGCAATAGGCACTGTAACAAAATCCTTCATCTTACTTTGTCAATTAAGGGTATATTGAGTCCATGAGTGCTTGAGCAGGTCCAAGGCTGAGCTGAGTGGTGCGAAAGGATTGTGATTTGTTTGGAGTTTTGTGTGGTTAGTTGGTGTTCTGTGAAGTCCATATTCATTTCAGAATTAAGCTTCCACTTGAGTAGCAGGGTTTAACACTACTAAGAGCATTACTATTCTCTCCATGCCCCCAGCAAACCCTCTAAGACCACATTTTCAGGGAATGTTCTGAACTTGTCCGAACAGGAGCTCCTTCAACATCAAGAAGCACAGGATTTCAGGTCTCTGTTACAAAATTATTGCCATGTTTGAGCCTTCACAAAAACCTGTCACATTGGAGTGTTTAAAACATAAAACCACAGGATATGAATATAGTTAAATGCTATGAAAAATGGCAAAATGGATAATTCAGAAAAATCTGGGAGAACTTAGATGGACACAGAGACTGAGAGATGAGCAGAAAGATGATGAAAACATCAAAAGGAAAACAACTGTGAAGGACTCAAGAAGTATGACCAAGGAAATAACGAGTCACAACTGCAAAAGACTAATGCCTCCCACCTCTTGGTGACATGAGGAGATGTAGGATAAGTCACTTCTTTTCTTCCTTTTAAAATAATTTCAGATTTTTTAATTTTAATTTCCAGTTCTCTATTCTCTTCCACTCCTCTGGCAAGAAATATGATACCTATTACAAATAGTCAGATACATAAATTTCCAAATAAGGTAATTATTTAGATTTGGTTTTACTATTTGTATTTTGGGCAGCAATGTCACCAGACCTGAATGCACATTTAGCCTCAGACATTGGCTGTGTGACCCTGGGCAAGTCACTTAACCCTGTTTTCCTCAGTTTTCTTATCTGCCAAATGAGCTAGAAAAGGAAGGGGCGAAACATGCCAGTCTTTGCCAACAAAACCCCCTAAAGTGGTCACAATCAGATATGACTGAAAATGACTTTGCAACCACAATACTTATTTCTGAGGAAGACTCTTTTATTCTTGGAGGGGAAGAGGAAAGTGGTAGCAAGAGGGGCTTGTGACAGGGTAAGAGAGGACCAGTCCTTGGAGCACATGCAAACACTGGAACTTGGTGAGCCTTCTTCCAAGTGGGAACCTAGGTTTCTCTACTTTATTTTCTCACATTTTTCCAGAATCAAGTTCACCAAACCTCAATGTTTGTATGTGCTTCCAGAACTGGACTTTGATTACCTAGTCCCCTTTTGTGCCTTACAATAGTGATACTAAATTCTTTCTCTGAAAGAAAGTATCAATAAATCAATTGAAATGCACAGAAAAGAGCAGAAGGAATTTCAGAAGGGGACATAGCAGAGCAGGCCAGTGTTGGAGCTATAATGTAAAGTTTGAAATAGACCTAGAAAGTAACCCACCTGTGTGCCGTAGAGAATCACAGTTTTGGATTCATTTCCATTTTTTTGTTCTTCTTTGTACACCAAAGTGTTCATTTGGTTAATATTGTTAAGAGATCTAAAAAGTTTATTTTTATGCTTAAGTGTCAACCTTAGTCTTGTTTCAACAGTATGAATTAATGTGATTTCAATCGAGTGTTTGTTTACAAAAGTGTGAAAGGATATAATGGGAAATTAGTGAAATGTATAAAAATATCAATAAAAATTTTAAAATAAATTGTTTTATAATTAATGGTAATGTCTCAGTTTTCATTAATGTTGCACCAATGCACTCTCTCCCTATACCCAAAAGTGTTGTACATATGTACTTCAAAGTCCTTCTGTGACCTATCACTAAGAGCACATCCTAAGCAAAATGTATTTAAATTTTAAAATTAAGCTTAATAACAATGAAAGCTGCCACAGAGTATGATGAGCTTCCAAGGAAGATTGTGGGTCCCACTCCCCTCTTTGGAAATTTTCAAGCAGAGGCTCTAAAACTACTTGTCAGGTACATTGAAGTGTGACAGGTTAAGAGTTAACATTGACATATTCTTTTTGAAGTCTGTGGAGTGTTTTGCATACCTAACTCCTTTGAGGGGGTACTCTATATTTCTCACTTTCAGGTTCACCGATTGGATTTTTAGGGGAAGCACCAACACCAGCTTCTAGGGATAGACCAGTGGCTATGCCCTTCTAAAACAATAGAGCTTCAACAGGTGTGCTTTTCAGAAACGTTCAGCCAGCAGACACAATTAGCTCTCAGCAAAGGTATTTATTAAGATGGAATAGTAAGAGCAAAAGAAAATATACTTCCCATGAAACTGGGCTGCACCCTCCTACCAATATAAACAATATCCTGGGGAAGAATGGGCTCAGACATCAAGTACAAGGATAGTGAGACATATGTGCATGAAAGGGTTGTGGCAAAGGAAGACTCAGAGCATCTGGTCCTGCAAAGCCTGGCATTCCTTTCTCTCTTCATTGAATCCTCAGGGGATAGTGTCTCTGCTGAGTGGGTTCCTCAGCTGGGATTCCAGGTTCTTTTCCTTTGCAGAGCCTGATTGGATTGCCAAAGTTTCCTCTCCTGAGTCAGTAGTTTGCTCTCTTCTCTGCTTCCAGGGATCTCCACTGACCATGAATTTCTACAAGACAGTCACAATAGGATCATCTGACTTGTTAAAAAATTCTTTCAGGAACAGAAAAAAATGATAGAAGGTAGTCCAAGGCTGAAGGTTGGCAGGGCATAAGTGATGGAAGAATAAGGGTGCAGGGAATTTGAGGGTGATAAACAGTACAGAATTGAACTAGTTAAGTAAAGGGAAAAATTGTGAATTGAGTAAATGTAAGATCAGACTTGGGGGAAAAGAGAAAAAATGAAAAAGGGTCAAGATGGGAAAGATGAAGCAGTTTAGGCAGCTCATCTCCCCTATTTGAATTAGAACTGCTTGAGGATAGTTAGCTGTCTTTTGCTTCTTTATCCCCAAAGATTGATTTTTATGTTTGAAGGTGATGGAGGTAGTAGTTTTTGGTGAGGATGGCAGCTAAGCATACTGGCCACTGCTCTGAATTCCTGAGGCTGACCAAAGGTCGAATTATCCAAAGGTATGGATTATGGGATCTGAGGAAGCAGACATGAGAGAGAACTGGCAGTTCCTTGTGTACAATAACTACCATCAGAAGTGAGAGCCTGCAGCCAGACCCCAAACAATATACAACAGGGCCAAACTGGGGGTTCCCATTCTAACCAGATGTGCAGGAGTAGATTTAAAGTCCCTCATCAGTGTGAGAGATGATTTCTTAGAAGTGAAACCCCTTCAAAGAGTCAATTGAAACACACTTGAAAACTACATCTGCAGATAGGTGACCTGGTAGCGAAGCAAGCTTTGTAACATATCTTGTACTGTGCCGACTTCCCCTTCATCCTGACCTTCTTTCAGGCATGTAGTAGAAAAGAAAGAATAGCATATGCCCTTCTCTCCCCAACCTAAAGTATTTACCCTTGCAAAACTTCCCACCAAGTTTGTGTGTTGTTTGTTGCTGGGGAAGATTTCCACCATTAGATTGTACCCCGTCAATCCCAGTCAATGGGAGAAGGGGAAAAGAGTTAGGAAGGGGAGCTCGTGATAGGGTATGATAGACCTTGCTTTCTGTAACGACCCTGTTCTCCCTGGTTGGCATTATTATTGCGAGGAAGGATGGGAACCCTTTCTCATGAGAAAGGAATAAACTCCTTTTTGCGTCTCTTAAGACAAGTCTCTGATCGATTATTTTCAGGGGTCTCAAGACACATACCTCAGATTTGGTGGCTCGTTCTGGATCCCCCTTTTGGGGAGTGGTTTTTCCATACCTATCCTGGGATAGGTGTCCTCCAGAGTTTTCCTGGTGGCCCATGGACTCAGTCTGTGAGAATTCCTTCCTGATCAGTTAAGGATCCGAAGGAAGATGATCTCAAGAGGCAAAACCAAAAGTAGAACAGAGCTCCTGATTGTGCTAGTGAAGACTCTGAGGAAGAAGAGAGCCCAAATTAAAAAATGTTACGTAAGTTTGTGTGCACAGACTCAGGTAAGTGAGACCCATGAGTCCTCTTAGAGGGCAAGATTGATGAGGACCTGGGTGACCACAGAGTTAGGGTTGAGACAAGATTGGAGAGCCTCTCTTAAAGGGCAAGACTTGTGAGTCTCTTCCCACTTCCCTAGGCAAGATCAGTGAACTTCCCTTTTAAGAAAGAGAGAGCAAGAACTTGTGAGCCATGGGGAATGCTCAGTCTACATCTAGCAAAGAAAAAGTCTCCCTCCAAAACTACAGACTTAGTAATTGGGAATTACCAAAGTGTCAGGAAAAAGATAAGAAGAAAATGATTAAGTTTTGTTGTTTAGTTTGGGCAGGCACTCAGTTCAGAGGAAATGTCTTCTGGCCAAGGTAAGGATCCTCCAAGGACTGGGTTTACCAAAAATTTAAACCTATATGTGTGCTCTTTAATGTTTTGTCAAATCTCTTCTCTGTATATGTTGTGTTGATATTTCTGTGTGAATGAAAGTCTGTTACTCTGTTTTATCTAACACTTGTAAGATTGTAAGCTTAACCAGTCAGCCAGTAAGAGAAGAAAGGCTGAGCTGGATTGTCCTTGAAATGCCAAGTTACCTCCCTTCTTCAGGAGTGGAGGGACAGGAAGGGAGGGAGAGGAGAGAAAGATTATTTTACTGTTTAGTTTATGTAGTTGGCAATAGCAACTAAGTAGAAAGAAATAAGTTATGTTCAGTTTTGAAGGGGCTTCAATCAAAGCCCACCAGAGGGAAAGGCAAGAAATTTTCATCAGGTAGAAATGAGAGCAATATGGGTACTGCAAGATAAGAAGGCTAGAAAAAAAAAAAGAGGGAGGGAACTTCTATTTTTCCCTCAGACCAAAGAAAGGTAGGTTAACCAGCATTTAACCATTTCCTGCCTCATCCAAAGGAGAAATTTTTGTGTAATGGGGCATAACAGAAAGTTAATTGAATTCATTCTGGTCATATTTGAAATTGTGAATAAGTGAAATGTGTCACTCTTAATTTAATTTTTAAGATACTTTAGAATTCATTAAAGTCTGGTGGAAGTAAGTTGAAGATTTGCAAGTGAAAATAAATCTCAAGCAGGCAACTTAGAAGAAGGGTTGAGAGTTTTGAATTTAAATTTAATTAGGTCTTGAAACTAAAGGTACTTTATGTTTAAGTTAATTCAATATATCTGATACCAGACAATGTGTTTAAACTGGAAAAAAAATAAGAAGATGTTTTTCTGCTTTTAAAAGTGATCACTTTAAGATAAGGAAAAAAGGGTTTTATTTTTTTTGTTGAAGGGGAGGGAAATGAAATGTGATTTTCTTATTAAGCAAGTTGTTAGACATTTAACTCCATCTAGTTTTTAAGGTTTGAGATAGGACAACATTGTTAGGCATTTAATTTTTATTTGAAATGTAAGTGAAAGCTACATAATCTGAGTAATGAGATTGAGAGATTTGGAAAGATGACTAAAGATTTGATTGAAAATATGGAAGGCAGATTAGGTTTGGGGAAAAAGGGGAGTTATTCAAATCACTCCTGTCCCTAGATAGCTGTTCTGGACCTTTGTGTCAATTTCAGATGGTTTCAGTAAGTGGTGAAGGTGTGAGGAATTATTTTAAGAAGGTAGAAAAATCATGTAACTTGATTTGATAATTAATAGCTCAATCAAATTTGAGATGACTCTATCTGATGAGGTGATAGTATGCCCACCTAGTGATAAAGAGATGAATTACTGTACAAGGTGATGTGGAAATCCATTCACCCAAATGACTAATGGCTTATTTTATGTTTTAAGTAAGCTTAGTTTAAATTTTTAAGTAAATCTAAATGCTACTATATTAGGAATTGTGTTATTAAATTAGTGATGAATTGGTTTTTAAAAAGCTGTTATGAATTCTGTGTAAGAGTTTCTGTGTTGTAGAATTCATATTGAGAAAATTAAACTCCTTAAAGAAACACATATATATTTGTATATATGGCTGTGATTTTCAAACCTGTTCCTTATAAGCTTGTATTACGTATATGGAAAAGTTTGTTTCTGCTCTTAAGAAGGAAATTTTAACTGTTTTTGCTATGAATCAAGCATTTACAAAAGCATGTTTGTAAAAAGAAGCTTATGGGAAAATGTGCAAAGACATTGTAAGTTTTGTCAATTAGGTTCATGAGGGTTTTGTGATAAACTGTAAACTGTTCTTAAAGGAGGAAGATATTTGCTGTGTGAAGAAATGTTTTGTAACATCTTTTGTACTATTTTTTGAAAGACTTACCTACCAAATTTGTATTTGCAAGCCAGTTATTATAATAAAGAAAGGTTTTATGGGGGTTGGAAGATTAAGGCACAAGATAAGGGAGACTAGGAATTTTATGGCTCCAGAAAGCTCTGTGATCATTTTAAGACAAAAAGCCTCTTGGCCCCATTCCCCTTTCCTATTGAAGTCCAGTAATTACAGAAGGACTTCTTAAGATTGAATCTGAACTTGGAACTGCTCAGAGAAAAAATGTAACTCTTTCCATCCTGGGGCCCTAAGACATTAAAAGCCTAAAATCATCACCCAAGTGGTGTGGTGCCTCACTTTGTTAAAGCTGTAATCTCTTATGTACATGAAGTTCCCAAACAAGGAATTTGTGTTGGTGATAATCTCTAGTGATTGTTTTTAGGACAAATTTAATATTTAACATGTGAATCCTGGTAAAATTTTTGGTTAGTGAAACCTTCCATCTAATGTATAAGTCTCTGGGACCATACTCAGAGAGGAATGTGACCATTACAGGAAGAGATTAGGCTCAAGAGACAATCCTGTCCTTAGCCTGGGATGGGATCCTTCTGGCTCAGTTTCCCCATTGTGTTTCTTTGAAAAGGAATGTTTTCCCACTGTAAAGTGGAGATGATATCTAATTAGGTCCTTTTTTTCATCTTCATAGAATGTTTCTATAATCAAAGCAGATGGTTTAAGATGTAAGCACAAGGCCAGTAGTGGAATCTTGCTGTTTTCAATTAGTTGGAAAGATGGGTACTCTGGTGTGAAAGATAAAATCCCTGAAATAGAACATTCTTTCTGAATGTTATAGGAATAATTAGATAAAGGAAAGGAAACTTCCATAGAGCAAGACTGAGATTTAAAGTTAACTGTAATTGTGTAGAATTGTTGAGATTGGGGGTGCTTGGGACCCCAAAATAGTGACATGTTGGGTCTTGCTGAAATGAATTCAACCCAAGCCTTCTTTCAGCTAAAGAATGTCAAAGTTTGTTATCTTATCTACAGAGGGACTGAGGAAGGAGTCTGGGGGTGGCCCCAGGTGGTCTGAGAGTTCCAGGGATGGTCTTAATGGGAGTGAACAGTTACCTAGAGCTTTGGATCGATACGATCAAACACAGAAAACAGAACAGAGATTGAGGTACAATGATAAAGAAAAGTTTATGGGTGGCTTCTAGAGACCCAGATCAAGTAGAGAAATCCAAGGTGAGGTTTTCCAGGACCTTTTTAGACAAATGGGACTAAAACTCTTTTGGAGTAAGGGACAAAAGTCCCAACTTGGAATAAGGTCTTTACCTATTGCAAAATGATGTGAAAGCAATTGGTATAAACATAATTGCCTGAATCAAATTACTGAGACTAAATCAAAGACATTTTCAACTTGGGGAAAAGAATTTCAGTGTAGTTTCTTAGAGGCAGGTAACCTCTGGTATTATTTTGCATTGATAAAAAAGTTAAATGTTTCTGTTGATTTAAATTAATTTCATGAACATAAGTTGAAGTTAGTATTTGAACTTATACGTGTAGCTCATTCTTTAAGGTTCAGCATGGTTAGAAAGGGACAGAGTAATATGGGAAAGAGATGGAAATCTATTAGAGCAATAACTTGTGGTTTTAATGGTAAATTTGATTTTATGATTGTTATTTAATCAGGAACTAGAACATATATAGAAAGGCATGCAAGCTACTTAAGACTTGCTTCAAAAAGTGTGCCTTAGCCAAAGTGAAATTATAGTCATATCTGAAATTGATTATGGGAGCTTGCTATTGGGCCTATCAGCTGACTGTTCTTCTAAGTCCAGGTGTGGATAGCAAGAAAGACTGTCTGAGCCATTGATCCATGATGCCAGTGAGCCTGTGAGATGCTGGTATGTACTGCAAAATGGCGATCTCATGGGAAGGCTGGGAGAATGTCTATTCAGCCTGGGCTGAAGTGGGATTCTCCTGACTCAATTTCTCCACTGACATCTGGCAAACTTTAAGCCTGACTAAGTGCCAGTTAATAATCTACTCCTGCCTGGAGCTGACATGAAGTTAGGGAGATGTTCCTCTGAAATGTCCTTACTCTTAATGACAATTTCATATAATCAAAAGTTTTGTAGGCGTAATATCAGATTAATTGAATAATAGATTGTTGGTAGGGGAACATCTGAGGTTAAGTCCAAAAATGAAGCTAGGATTTTAGACCAACAAAAATAAATTAGGGTCCTTTACTTCTTAGCAATAGTATGGAGACCATCAGGGCAAGGACCTGTGAAGTTAGCATATGTAGTCATTATTGTTTTTGTCTCAGTCATTTAATGTTAAAAGAAAAATGGTTTGTGGTCTATATTGTAACTGCTTTAAAGGAAGCATCACATGACCAGAAGGTGGAATTGTTTTATGATGTGATATGTACTGTGTTAAAAATGATTATTTATTATATTTATGTAAGTACTGGAGCCTGTTATTGACTCCTTAGCGAAATCTCATCTTCTTCTTTTTTTTTTTTTTTTATTAATTTTTTTATTTTTTTTAATGTTTAACAATCACTGCCATACAATTGCGATTTTATCCCTCCCCACCCACCCCCCACTACCTCCCTCCCTCCCCACGACTGCATACAATTCTGTATAGATTCTACATATACTTTCCTATTGAGTATATTTTCACTATCGTCATGCTATGTAGTCAGACTAAGATAAATGAAAGAATCCGTATAACAAATCAGAACATGATACACAAACAGATACACATACACAAACATGATCTGCTACATTATGTGAGTGACTTCCATATTTCTCTCTCTGAGTGTGGAAGGCTTTTTGCCTTGAGGTCCACCATTGGGATTTTTTTTTTTTTTCAGAAGTTCTTGTGTTATTACAAAAATCTAAGTCTGCCAGAAAAAACTCTCACACACTGTGGTTGTTGCTGTGCATAAAGTTCTCCTGGTTCTGCTCCTTTCACTCAGCATCAGGTCATATAAGTCCTTCCAGGCCTCTCTGAAGTCTTCTTGTTCATCATTTCTTATGGCACAATAGTACTCCATTACATTCATATACCATAATTTATTCAGCCATTCCCCAATTGATGGACATCCCCTTGACTTCCAGTTTTTGGCAACTACATAGAGTGCTGCTATAAATATTTTTGTACATGTGGGACCCTTTCCCATTTTTATGATCTCTTGGGGATATAGTCCTAGTAGCGATATTGCTGGGTCAAAGGGTATGCACATTTTTGTAGCCCTTTGGGCATAGTTCCAAATTGCTCTCCAGAATGGTTGGATGCGCTCGCAGCTCCACCAACAATGAATTAGTGTTCCAACTCTCCCACATCCTCTCCAGCATTTATCATTTTCTTGTTCTGTCATGTTTGCCAATCTTATAGGTGTGATGTGGTACCTCAGAGTTGTTTTGATTTGCATCTCTCTAACCAATAGTGATTTAGAGCATTTTTTCATATGATTATAGATAGCTTTAATTTCTTCCTCTGAAAATTGCCTGTTCATATCCTTTGACCATTTATCAATTGGGGAATGACTTGTATGATTATACATTTGGGTCAGTTCTCTATATATTCTAGAAATGAGGCCTTTATCCCTGAGCTTAGCTGTAAAAATTTTTTCCCAATTTACTACATCCCTCCGGATTTTGGTTGCATTGGGTTTGGTTGTGCAAAAACTTCTCAGTTTAATGTACTCAAAGTTATCCATTTTGCATTTCATAATGCATTCTATCTCTCCTTTAGTAAAGAATTCTTCCCTTCTCCATAGATCTGATAAATACACTATTCCTTGCTTCTCCAGTTTATTCATGGTATCAATCTTTATACCTAAATCATGTACCCATTTGGACTTTATTCTTGTGTACGGTGTCAGGTATGGGTCTATGCCTAATTTCCGCCACACTGTTATCCAGTTTTCCCAGCAATTTTTGTCAAACAATGAGTTCTTATCCCAGAAGCTGGGGTCCTTGGGTTTATCAAACAGAAGGTTGCTATATTCCTTGCCTACTGCATCTTGAGTGCCAAGTCTATTCCACTTGTCTACCTCTCTGTTTCTTAACCAATACCAAGTGGTTTTGATAATTGCTGCTTTATAGTACAGTTTAAGGTCTGGTAGCGCTAGGCCACCTTCCCAAGCATTTCTTTTCATTAGTCCCTTTGATATTCTGGACCTTTTGTTTTTCCAAATGAATTTTGATATTATTTTATCCAGCTCTAGAAAGTAATTGTCTGATAGTTTAATTGGTATGGCACTAAATAAGTATATTAATTTGGGTAGAATTGTCATTTTTATTATATTAGCACGGCCTACCCATGAGCAACTAATGTTTTTCCACTTACTTAAATCTGACTTTATTTGTGCAAAAAGTGTCTTGTAATTGTGTTCATATAGTCCCTGGGTTTGTTTTGGCAGGTAGACTCCTAAGTATTTTATACTGTCTACCCTAACTTTAAATGGGATTTCTCTTTCTATCTCTTGCTGTTGAACTTTGTTGCTAATATATAGGAATGCAGAGGATTTGTGTGGGTTTATTTTGTACCCTGCAACTTTGCCAAAGTTGTTTATTAATTCAAGTAATTTTTTACTTGAATCTCTGGGATTCTCTAGGTAAATCATCATATCATCTGCAAAGAGTGATAACTTAGTTTCTTCTTTGGCTATTCTAATTCCTTGAATATCTTTATCTTGTCTAATTGCTACAGCTAACATTTCTAGTACCATATTGAATAATAGTGGTGATAATGGACAACCTTGTTTCACCCCTGATCTTATTGGGAATGCATCTAGCTTATCCCCATTGCATATAATGCTTGCTGAAGGTTTTAGATAGATACTGCTTATTATTTTATGGAAAGTTCCCTTTATTCCTACGTTCTCCAATGTTTTTAGTAGGAATGGATGTTGTATTTTGTCAAAAGCTTTTTCTGCATCTATTGAGATAATCATGTGGTTTTTGTTAGCTTTGTTGTTGATGTGGTCGATAATGCTAATAGTTTTCCTAATATTGAACCAGCCCTGTAGTCCTGGTATGAATCCTACCTGATCATAATGTATTAATCTCGTGATTAGATGCTGTATTCGTTTTGCTAAAATCTTATTTAAAATTTTTGCATCTATATTCATTAGGGAAATTGGTCTATAATTTTCTTTCTCTGTTTTGTCTCTTCCTGGTTTGGGTATCAAAACCATATTTGTATCATAGAAAGAATTTGGGAGGACTCCTTCTTCCCCAATTTTCAAGAATAGTGTATGTAGTATTGGAATTAACTGTTCTTTAAATGTTTGATAGAATTCACTTGTGAATCCATCTGGCCCTGGAGATTTTTTCCTAGGGAGTTCATTGATGGCTTGTTCAATTTCTTTTTCTGAGATGGGGTTGTTTAAGTATTCAACTTCCTCTTCTGTTAATCTGGGCAATTTGTATTTTTTAAAATATTCATCCATCTCGTTTAGATTATCGAATTTGTGGGCATAAAGTTGGGCAAAGTAGTTTCTAATTATTGTTTTAATTTCCTCCTCATTGGAGGTGAGTTCACCCCTTTCATTTTTAATGTTAGTAATTTGGTTTTCTTCTTTCTTTTTTTTGATCAGATTAACCAAAGGTTTATCAATTTTATTAGTTTTTTCATAAAACCAACTATTGGTTTTATTTATTAATTCAATAGTTTTCTTTATTTCAATTTTATTAATCTCTCCTTTGGTTTTCAGTATTTCTAATTTGGTATTTACTTGGGGATTTTCAATTTGTTCTTTTTCTAGCTTTTTCAACTGCAAGCCTAAGTCATTGATCTCCTCTTTCTCTATTTTATTTATGTAAGCATTCAGAGATATAAAACTTCCCCTAATAACTGCTTTTGCAGTGTCCCATAAGTTTTGGTACGTTGTCTCACTATTGTCATTCTCTTGAATGAAGTTGTTGATTGTTTCTATGATTCTTCTTTAACCCAATCCTTCTTTAGAATTAGATTATTTAGTTTCCAATTGATTTTTGGTTTCTCTTTCCATGGCCTTTTATTACATGTAATTTTTAATGCATTATGATCTGAAAAGGATGCATTGATTATCTCTACCTTTCTGCACTGGATTGTGAGATTTTTATGTCCTAGTACATGGTCAATTTTTGTAAATGTTCCATGTACCGCTGAGAAAAAGGTATATTCCTTTCTATTCCCATTTAATTTTCTCCAAAGATCTATCATATCTACCTTATCCAGAGTTTTATTTACCTCCTTAACCTCTTTCTTGTTTATTTTAAGGTTGGATTTATCTAGTTCAGAGAGGGGGAGGTTGAGGTCCCCCACTAGTATAGTTTTGCTATCAATTTCTTCCTTCAACTCCCCCAACCTCTCCTCTAAGAATCTGGATGCTATACCACTTGGAGCATACATGTTTAGTAATGATATTGCTTCATTGTCTATGGTGCCTTTTAGTAGGATATAGTTTCCATCCTTATCCCTTTTGATTAGATCTATTTCTGCTTTTGCTTTGTCTGAGATTAGGATTGCTACTCCTGCCTTTCTTACATGAGCTGAAGCACAATATATTCTGCTCCATCCTTTGACCTTTATCCTATGTGTATCCCCCCGTTTCAAATGTGTTTCTTGTAAGCAGCATATTGTTGGATTATGGCTTTTAATCCATTCTGCTATCCATCTCCGTTTTATGGGAGAGTTCATCCCATTCACATTCACAGTTATGATTACAATCTGTGTATTTCCCTCCACCCTCTTTCCCACCATTTGTGCTTTTAACTCTCCCGTCTCCCTTCCCCTCCTCAATAGTATTCACTTTTCTCCCCCTCCTCCTGCAGCCTTCCCCTCCTTCTTTTAGCCCCCCTCCCTTTTAGTCCCCTTTACTCTTATTGCTTCTTTCCTCCCTTTTAGCCACCCTCCCCTTTCTTCCCCCTTCCCCTCCTACTACCTATAGAGCTAGTTAGGATTATCTGCTTAAGGTTATTGTTCCCTCCTTTGAACAAATCAGATGAGAGTACCTCTCAAACAATGCTCATCTCCCTCCCCTCCTTCCCTCTACTATGGTTTTGTACTTCTTCCTGTGATATAATTTGCCATTTTCTGCTTCCCCCTTTCCACACCTCCTATTACATTCCCTTCTCATACTTAAATCATATTTTTGCCATGACATCATTTACTTTATGCCCGTTCCCTCTACATATATCCCTTTTATCATAATAGCTGCACAGTTCTCAAGATTAACAGGTAGCATCTTCCCTTACAGGGAGGTAAACAGATTGCCCTAATTGAGTTGCAAGTTTTTGTTTTTGTTTTTTCCCCTCTGTTTACCTTTTTATGATTCTCTGGAGACCTGCATTTGAAGATCAAATTGTCTATTGAGTTCTGGTGTTTTGGTCAGGAAGCTCTGGAAATCCCTTATTTCGTTGAATGACTTTCTCCTTGCCTGAAATGTTATGCTGAACTTTGCTGGGTAGTTGATCCTCGGTTGGAGTCCCAACTCCTTTGCCTTACGGAATATTGGGTTCCAATTCTTTCGATCTTTTAATGTAGAAGCTGCAAGGTCCTGTGTGATCCTGACTGTGTGACCTTGATATTTAAATTGTTTCTTTCTGGCTGCTTGTAGTAGTTTCTCCTTCACTTGATAGCTCTGGAATTTGGCAACTATATTTCTTGGGGTTTTGAGTTTGGGATCCCTTTCCGGTGGGGAACGGTGGATTCTTTCGATGACTATTTTGCCCTCTGAGTCTAGTACTTCTGGGCAGTTTTCCTTGATGATTTCCTGGAAGATATTGTCCAGACTCTTTTCTTCACCATGGGTTTCTGGCAGGCCAATAATTCTTAGATTTTCTCTCCTGGATCTATTTTCCAGGTCAGTTGTTTTTCCAATTAAATATTTTAGATTTTCTTCCATCTTTTCATTCTTTAGATTTTGTTTGACTGACTCTTGTTGCCTCATTGAGTCATTAGTTTCTACTTGCCCAATTCTAATCTTGATCGTATTGTTTTCTTCAGTTAGCTTTCGCATCTCCTTTTCCATCTGGCCAATTTTTCCCTTTAAGGAGCTATTTTCTCCATTTAATTTTTGTACTTCTTTTTCCATTCGACCAATTTTCCCAGTTAGGTTTTGGGTTTCCTTTTCCATCTGATCAATTTTCCCTATTAGGTTTTGAGTTTCCTTTTCCGTTTGATTAACTCTTCCTTTTAGGGAATTATTCTCTCCAGTTAATTTTTGAACTTCCTTTTCCATTTCTTCAATTTTCTTTTTCAGATTGATGTTCTCATCAGTGAATTCTTTTTTTATGGTTTTAAAATCATTGGCCAGTTTTTCTTTTATATCCTTCTTCAGACGTTCCAGGTAATCTAGTTGTGCTTGCGAGAAATTCATAGTCCCATCTGAGGTTTCAGATGGAAGTACAGTCTCAGCTCTGACCTCTTTGGTGTTTGTGTTTTGGTCCTTATCCCCATAGAAAGATTCTATGGTTTTTTCACTTTTCGTCTGCTTTTTCCGATTCATGATGTTGGCTGAGTGTTGTAGCTTTTGGTTCTTTCAGTCAGAAGATACAGATCTTTTAAGTTGAGTTGATGTTTGTCTAGGCTAAAAGCAGGCTTTTTTTTGTTGTTGTTGTTGTTGTTTCCCAGATCAACCCTGGGTTTAGCTTGATAGGTGTGTGGGAGGTGTGGTCTGGTCTCAGGCTATCTCCTCAGCTGGCCTGAGGCAAAGGCAAGGTCCAGGGGGATGGTGATCCCAGCTTCCCTATTGTCTTCCCTTTTCCCCTGGAGGGCTGGGGCACGCCTAGAGGCTAATGCGTGTTCCCGCCCCTCCTGGGGCTCGTCTCCCGGGCTGAGGCTTGCTTGGGTCTCAGTGCGAATTTTTCTCTGCCCTGGGTCGTCTGTCCCTCCAGATAGCCTCCACCACGGTAGGAAGAATCCCCCTTTGCCACCTCTCCAGCCTCTGGTGTTACGAGACCACTCACCCCTTTCTGCTGCTCCCACTGATCCAGGATCAATCTGGGGAAGAATTTTATGGTTCCCTCACGGTCATCGGGGGGGAGGGGAGAGCACTTACTGATCACTCCGGCATCCCAGCTTCTGGATGTTCAAGTAGTGACCCACTGAAGTCCCGTCTTTAGGCTGAAGATTTCAAAGGCTGTTGCGCTGATATCGTTGGCTCGGCCTGGCTTATCTCCTGCTCTGCTGGTCTCGCCCGCCACTCTCGGGCCCCTCGGGTCGCCTCCGCCCTGCCGCGCCGACCGCGCTGCGCTGTGCGCCGGGCTCTTACCCCCGCGGAACAGATCCCTCCCGTGGACCTTCCAGTCCAGCCTGGGCTCCGAATCTGTCAAAGTCCGTCTCCCACTGGATTCTACACCTCCAAAGTCTGGTCAGACTCTCCCCCCAGAAATATCCAAAGGAGTTTTTCCAGGAGCTTAGGTGAGTCGTTGCTTTCACTCCGCCATCTTGGCTCCGCCCCCGAAATCTCATCTTCTTGATGGGGAAATGGATAGGTAATAATGCAAAATGTAAAAACAAACTGGGTTCTAATGTGGATTTCTTAAACATGACAATTGGTCAAAGTTCCAGTTCTGATTTTGCAAGAGTGATAGGAATGGTAATCTAAAATTGTATTAAGGTCAGTTTTGAAGGAGAGTGGATGTGTGGATTTCTACAAGAAGATAAAGGCAAGAAGATACTGAGATGCTGTGTTGAAGATGGCTTGAATGAACATCCAGACCAGAAACATGCAACAGATGATAGTGGAAGAAGTATTCCAACAATGGTATGAGGAGTCTTCATATTGTAAGGAGTAATAGGGGGAGATTGTGAGAGATGATCTCTCTGAAGTGAAGCCTCCTCAAAGAGTTAATTGTTTCTTGTACTGTTGAAACACCTGCAATTTACATATTTGTTGAAATGTCATCAAGGTAACACAGGATTTAGCAGCTTTTACACAAATGGATCGAAGGGCTTGGAATATAATATTGCAGAGGTCAAAGGGGATAGGATTAAAACCATGAATCACCTACCCAGCAAAAGTGAGTATATTTCAGGTGGAAAATGGAATTTCAGTGAGATAGAGAATTTCCAAGTATTCTTACTGAAAAGACCAGAGCTGAATAGAAAATTTGACTTTCAAATACAAGAATCAAGAGAAACATTAAAAGATAAACAGGAAAGAGAAGACTTAAGGAGCTCATTATACTTGAACTGTGTGTATTCCTACATGGAAAGATGTTATTTGTAACTCATGAAATCTTTTCCAGTATTAGGGTAGTTAAAGGGAATATAGATAGATAGATAGATATAGATATAGATATAGATATAGATATAGATATAGATATAGGCATGTATGGGTATGTAACTGGAAAAATAAAATTACTGTTGAATGGAATGTATTGGGAGTAAGAGAAAAGGAGAGGTAGAATGTAGCAAATCATCTCACATAAAAGAGGGAAGAAAGAGCTTTTACAATGGAGGGGAAGAGGGGTGAGATAAAAGGAAATAATTGAGTCTTACTCTCATGGAATTTGGCTTGAGGAGGGAATAATACACACTCAATTGGACATGGAAATCTATTTTACCCTGCAGGAAGGCAAGAGGGAAGGGGTTAAGAGAGGGAAGATAACAGAAGGGACAGCAAATTGGGGAAAGGGATAATCAGAAGCAAATACTATTGTGGGAGGACAAGTCAAGGAAGAGAATGTAATAAACTGAGGGCAGGATAGGACCGAGGGAAATGTGGTTAGTCTTTTACAACATAACTATTATAGAAGTGTTTTGCATTGTTACTCATGTATGACCTATATTGAATTACTTGTTTTCTCAATGAGGATGGGTGGGGAGGGAGGGAGAGAATATGGAACTCAAAGGTGTGATAATGAATATTAAAAATCGTTTTAGCATGCAACTGGAAATTAAGATATACAGGCAAAAAAAAGGAAAGAAAAGGAAGTGCACATCTTATTCTGCACCTTGCGTCAATCAAGTGCGTCAAGAGGTGAGCAGCATGCTTCCTCAGTCCTCTAGAGTCCTAGATAGTTCTGACATTGATCAGAGCCTTTGAGCCTTTCAAAGTTGCTTTCCTTTATAAGGTTTTATTAGTTGTTCTGACTTGGCCCACTTTGCTCTGCGTTATTCATGCAGACTTTTCCCTGCGTTATTCATGCAGACTTTCTCAGGTTTTTCCCAAGCTGCTATCTCATCATTTCTTAGGGCACAAAGCAGTATTCCACAACACAAATGCACTGTAGATGTCCAGACATTTCTAACTGAGGGAAAATCATTTCAGTTTCCAATTTGAGGTGACTTCAAAATGAGCTGCTATAAATATTTTTGTACCTATAGTTCTTTTCCCTCTTTCTTAGAGGCAGTTATATGGTCCAGTAGACAGAGTACTAGGCCTGGGAAGACTCAAATTCATATCCCTGTCTCACATACTTGTTAGCCATATGACATTGGCATGTTACTTAACCTCTGTTTGCCACAGTTTCCTCAACTGTAAAATGGGGGATTATAATAGCACCTACCTCATATAGGTGTTGTGATGATCAAAGAAGGTAATGTTTAAACAAACTTTAGTACAATGTCTGGCACACAGGTCATACTATATAAATGCTAGCTATTAATATTATTTTATTTCTTTAAGGTATATGAGTAGTGATGGTAATGCTGGGTTAAAGGGTATGCCCAATTTAGTAACTTTTAGGGTACATCTTCAACTTGCTTTCCTGAATGAACTTGCTCACACATGCAGCAGCAATGCACCACTGAGCCTCTTTGCCAGCAGCTTCTCCAGAATTCCTCATTTTCCTTTATTGTCATCTTTGTCAATCTGGTAGCTTGTGTGTGTGTGTGTGTGTGTGTGTGTGTGTGTGTGTGTGTGACAGAGAGACACAGAGACAGAGTGATGGAATCTTAGAGTTTGTTTAGTTTGCATTTCTCTCACTTGTAGTGATTTGGAAGATTTTTCATATCAGTTTGTCAACTAATATTTATTAAGCATTTATCATGTGTCAGGCACTGTGTGGATTCAAAGAAAGGCAAACGATCCAGTCTCTGTCCTCAGGGAGCTCATAATCAAAAGGGGGAAGGGGACCATGACATCAGGGAAATGACGCAAAATAATCAACACAGGGAAGGAGCTATAACCAAGGGGTTTGGAAACAGCTTCTGAGTCTGGAGAAGGGGTATTGTAACTGGGATTTGAAGATATGTTTATATATAGCTTGAATTTCTTTGAAAAGTAGTCTTGCTTATGTTTTTTTAACCATTATTACATTGCATTCTTTTCTTTTAAATTTTGAGTTGCAGCTTCTCTCCTTCCCTCCCACCACTTCCTCATCCACTGAAAAGACAAACTATGATATCAATTATACTTGTGAAATCATGCAGAACATATTTCCATATTATCCATATCACAAAAAAAAGAAAGTTGGAAAATTATACTTCAACCTGCAATCAGAGTTCATCAGTTCTCTCTCTGGAGGAAGATAGCATTTTTTTTTTAATAGTAAGTCTTCTGGAATTGTCTTGGATCGCTGTTTTGATCACAGTAGCTAAGTACTGTGCACACTGATTTCCTAGCTCTTCTCAGTTAACTTTGCATCAGTTCATGTAGGTCTTGCCATTTTTTCTAAAATCATCACGCACATCATTTCTCATGATCCAAGTTTACTGTCACAATCATATGTCACAATTTGTTCAGTCATGCCTTAATTGATGGTCATGCCCTCAATTTCCAGTTCTTTGCCACCACAAAAAGAAGTTCTGTAAATATTTTTGTACATGTGCTTTCCCCTTTTTTATTATCTCTTTGGAATACAGTTGTATTACGGTATTTTTAGACCAAAGGTTATGCACAGTTTTATAGCCCTTTGGAAATAGTTGGACCACATCACTCCTCCATGCACAGTTCATTAATGTACCTATTTTTTTCCCATGTCTTTTGATCATATTTACCTATTGGGGAATGGCTCTCATTTTCACAGGTTTGAGTTAGGGGATGTGATGGTATCTGGGGCAAAGGGGCTCATAAAGGACTCTTAGAAGGGGACATTTCGACTGAGTTTTGAAGAAAGCTGGGAGAGCAATTAAAGTGATTATTGAAGTACTTCAAGATTTTCAGTTTCCATTTTCTCAGCAACTCAATTGAAGGATCATTTAATAAGTACCTATTGTGTGCCGGGCAATGTGCAACAACTCTGGGAGTACTTACAACAGATTGAAAGAAGGACAGATAGTCCCTTCTCGTACAGAGGAAAGAAGGTAGGGAAGTGACTCTTGAGACATGAAATAGTCCAGAGTAAAGTGTCTTTTTTAAGTGTATGTCTACTTAAGGTTTTCTTTTAACCAGATGAAGAGAAGAGAAAGGTCTTACCAACTTATCCTGTCAAGTTAAAAACCTCTACTACTTTAAAGAAATAAAAATGTATCCCTTTTTTGGACAAGGAAAAAGTAATGCTGAGGTCAGGCTAATGAACATCATTATATTTTTTCCACTCCTCGCTTAAGTTTGGTTTCAAAACCACAGAACTAGACAATTAGCAAAACAGAAAAAGCATGCATCACTGTCTTCAACCAACTCAAGAGAAAGGATGCACCCAGAAAATTCATCTCCACATCAAATTCCCAAAGAAGACATCTATAAACATGACCTCTCTAAGCATGAGTTTTCACTACCAAATGCAACCAGATCTGACTCATGGTCAGGGCTAGGTAAGCCTCATCAGGAAACTTGTCCAAGATGGAGCTTCTTCATGGAAGGGACGAGTGTGACTTCAACCACTGAGGCTGCTTGCTCAGGATATCACATTTCCCAAGACCATCAATTTTTCTCTTCCCAAACCATGAGATACTCAATTGAACTTCAGCTTTGTACCTTCCCCAGCCAGTGTGTCAAGAGAGCTCCAGCCAGTGTGCATCTTCCCCCAACCACACACTCAGCAGCCACCAGTCTTGTTGTCCTTGGTGCGCCAGACTCCCACTCTCCAGGTACCTCATCTCTGCAGCAGTCAACAGAGAAACATGAAAGTCAGACACAGTCACCCAAACTGATGAGGTGGGAAGAGCACCCAAATGAATTGTTCCTTTCTTCTAACCAGAAAGAACAACTGTAACCCATCAATCTATACAAGAGAACTGTTGGACTTGGACCTACAGTGCTTCTCCTTGATGGACATCTGCCTGCCCACCCAGGAGATCTGGATACCATCTTGAGAGATCTGGATAATATTCTGAGATATGTGACTTTTCCTCAGGGATACCTGGCTGCTGAGATAGTAGCTGTTGTGCTAAAAAAAAAAAAAAGATCGATGATATTTGGGCTGTGCTAAATTGTTAATTATTGAAGAATATGAGGAATTTTGTATCCTGTGGTATGATCTAGCAGCATAATAGTGCCTGTGATTCTCTAAGTCATCCTGGGATGTATGTTTCTTTATTTCAAGGCTTATAAACTCACTTATAAAGTGGAAGAGAATAAAAAGACATTAGAAATTAGAATGTAGCATCTTGTTTCTAAGAAACACATTTGAGACAGAAATATTCTCACAAAATTATAGTAAAGGACTACAACAGTATGCTTCAGGTGACTTAACGGAGATGGCGCAGGCCATTCAATTGTAAAATGAACTTGATTAAAAGAGATAAATAGGGAAATATAACAAAGGTATTTTGATGCTTAGCAGTATCAAAGAGAGTGGATTAATTTCAGCCCATATGTGTATGTGTGCATGTTTAATATGCATTTAATTACATAGTATCTAAGTGCTTAAACGAAATAGTCCTTGATTTACAGGAAATATAGATGGTAAAACTCTCATTGGGGAACTCATTGTACTGCTTTCAGCCTTGAGACTTGGACAAATTAAGAAATTTTTGGAAGAATTAAGGACCTCAAGAGAATTTTAGAAAAGTTAGAAATGATAGATCTCTGATGATTACAGTGCACAGCACCTTTCTCAAAACTGACCATGTATTAGGGCATTACAATCTCACAGGCAAATACACAAAAGTAGAAATATTAAAGACATCTTTTACAGAAGTCATAGAATCAAAGTCATATTAAATGCCCTTTAAAAAACAAAAATCATAAAAAAATCTTAAAAACACAAGGTTTTGTCACAGAAAATTACAGTGAGAAAACAAATGTTTTGTGAAGAATGTTCATCATTACTATTATTTCACATAGTTCATATAGTTCTATAGCAATCATTCAAGAAAAAGATATTAAAGGATAAGCACCTTCAAAAAGAAACAAAACTGTCACTTTTTTTACACATAACATGATGGTCTGTTTAGAAAATCTTAAAGAACAAAGTTAACAGTTGCTAAAATAATAGCCAGAAAAGTTAATTTTACTTTTCTTTTCTTTTCTTTCAGGATTTTCTTGTTTTGAGCAACATTTTTATTTCTTAGACACCATTGAATGCACTGGTGATGTTTTATTATAAATTAATGATAGAACTGAATCTTGTATTTGCATGCAAGTTAAAACATTGATAATTAGACTACATTATAACTACACAATAAGCTATAAAATCAGAACAGCTGTCTCAGATTTAGAATTTTCATTTACTGCCTTATCTTCTTAAATTCTATAAGTTGTTATTGAATATTATTAAACATTTGATTCAAGTATTTAATTCAAATTCATTATTGATAGTAAACTGATAGGTACTTAGTACAGTATTATGCTGGGCCATTTTTGTTAAACCATAGTTATATCAATATTTGCATTTTTTTATTTCTTTTCATTAGTTGAAGCCATACCAATCTATGCAGAAACTGAAAATTGTTCATCTCGTCTGATTGTTCCCAAAGCTGCCATTTTCCAAACACAGACTTATTTGGCCAGTGGAAAGACCAAGACTTTTCATGAAATGGTTGCCAATGTTCAAGGAAACCATATTGCTTCTGGAAGCACAGATACATGGCATGACAAGACTCTGAAATTTTCATCTGTTATTCCATCCATCCTTGTTGTTGTTTATCAGAGTAGATTATTCTTTAGCTGTGAGTATAATTTTAAATGAGAATTAAAATAAATACATAGAATAGACTAATAAGTAAGGCTATATTAATGTAAATTTGTTCTGAAATTAGTTTCTGTGTAAAAGAAAACTTACTTTTGTTCCAATTTTACAGTAAATTATAAAGTGTACAGGTATGAATTTTACTATTAGGTGTTCACAGATTTTGAATTATAGGCAAAGGTGAAGGATAAGGGAGGTACTCAATAGGCATGTGGAAAACCAATGCATTTCAACTGATAATTTTCTATTGACTTAAAATCCATAACAAAGGTAAGAAGGAAAAAGTAAAGCTTACTCCCACCACACTTGGCTTAAGGAGGGAATAACATGAGCACTCAATTTGGTATGAAAATGTATCTTACAGTACAGGAAAGCAGGGGAGAAGGGGATAAGTGGAGTGTGGGGGGGGGGGATGAGAGAAGGGAAGGCAAATGAGAGGAGGGGGGTAATTAGAAGTAAACACTTTTGGTGAGGGATAAGGTCAAAAGAGAGAACAGAATAAATGGGGGGCAGGATAGGATGGAGGGAAATACAGTTAGTCTTTCATAAAATGACTATTATGAAAGTCTTTGGCAAAGCTACACATGTATAGTCTATGCTGAATTGCTTGCCTTCCCAGTGTGGATGGGTGGGGAGGGAGGAAGGGAGGGAAGTTGGAACTCAAAGTTTTAGGAACAAATGTTGAAAATTGTTTTTGCATGTAACTGGGAAATAAGAAATACAGGTAATGGGGTATAGAAATCTATCCTGCCCTACAAGAAAAGAGAGAAGATGGGGATAAGGGAAGCAAAGTTAATTTTTCCATTTACAATGAAACCCAGCAAGATCAGATAGAGAAATTCCATTAAAATATCTTCAAAATGTATAAAATATTAAGTAGTATACCTGCAAAGATTCACTCGACTATAAAACACTCTACAGAAATGAAGATAGAGAAACAATTGGAGAAATATGAATTTGTTGTGCACAGGCCAAGAAAATGTAATTTTGAAAAAGTTAACAGAATTCAAATTAATTGGCTCATTCCGTGCCATAACAATCAAATTATCCAAAGATAACTTTATAAAACTGAAGAAAAATTGAGAAAACTTACCTGGAGAAAGAAGTGGCAGTCTCAAACGGGGAAAAAGAAAATTAAGCTCCAATATCAGCTCTTGACTTAAAACATAAAACAAAAAAATAATCATAAAAATTATGTAATTCAAGATGAGAAAGAGGAAATTCAGAAACAGAACTCCACAACCCAATGTCTGATAAAGTGGGAAACACATTGCCTAGGAAAAAGCTCCCTATTTCATAAAAACTTCTGGGAAAACTACACAACAGTCTGGCAGAAATTAGGTGTAGAACAACATCTTAAACCACACACCTTAATATTAAAGAAGATAAAAAAATATCTAGAAGAGAAACAGATCTTACCTTTTAGAGCTTTAGGTAGGAGAAGGATTATTAACCAAACATGCAAATGAGGCAATTACATAGGATAAAATAAATAACTGAATACTTAAAACTGAAAAGCTTCTACACAGACAACGTTAAGATATCTAGGATAAGAAGGAAAGTGGTGGAATGGAGAAAAAATCTTTGCATCAAATTTTTCTAATAAGGGCTCGGTATCAAAAATGTATGAATAATTAACAAAAACACATAAGGTAAAGCCATTCCCCAATCAGTAGCATACGAACAGACAGTTCTCAAGGGAACTGCAATAAACACAACCACACAACCACAACGAAGAGTCTTCTGAATAAGCAAATAAGGACAAATAAGCAAAGCAAATGAACACACTAGCCATGTGTGATAGCCTCTGTGTCCTTTGGGGGTAAACCACCAAAAAAGAGAGAAGCAGACATGTTCATAAGTGTTCTCGATCCAATATTAATCATAGCCTTGTTCTGAGTTGTGATGTCTTCATGTTTTCCCAAGTTTCTCTGTATTCTTTACAATATTGAATCATTACATTCATATGCTACAAATTCTTCATACACTTCCCCATTGACAGCCTTTGTTTCAAAGGATCACAAGTTTGAGCTAAAATGGAAACCTGAGTCAATCTAGCCTAACTTCTTCGTGTAATAGAGAAGGACACTGGGGCTTGGTCATCATAATTATACAGGGTTGAATTGGCCCTTTGCCCCTCCCTTTTTCTGTTGTGATTCTTGACATTGTTATAGCAGGAATCATGGATACAATGAGAACTATGATTCCAGCTGAGGGCAATCTTTCTGCCAATGCACAATCATTGCAATCATTCTGCAAATAGCAGTCTGAGAGTTGCTTTAGAATGAAAAAGTTGTGACTTTCTCTGGGTTCCTCAGATCCTGGGGTATGAGATCAGACTTCAAGCCAAGTTGAGTTGGCTTCCAAAATGCCTCTCTAGCCATGAGAACAAGCTGAGTCTTGAATGGTCACAGAGTAGCTGTCTTTTTTTTTTCTGGGCCCACTTCTTTCACTCTGCATTACTTTATGCAAGTCTTCACATTCTTCTCTGAATTTTTCCTGTTCAGCATTTCTTAGGGTAAAGGAATATTCCACCACAGTCATGTTCCTCAAAGGTCTTTCATTATTCTCTTATTGATTGACATCTCCCTCCTTTCCCTTTCTTTGCTGGCACAAAGGTGTTAAGTAAATATTTGGATCTATGTGATCTTAGTCTCTGAGGCAACTCCCAGATTGATAGCTGTCCCACTCCCTGTTCACTTCATTATTTTGTTTCTTTTTATTTTTTATTCAGAACTTAAATACCAAAAAATGGGAAAATATGAATATTGGACATGATCAGATCTCTTAGTACAGCTTGGTCTTCTTTAAAAATATCCTAAATTCCACCTGTAGCTTTCACAGTGCCAGTGATTCTGCTTCTTACCAGTCTTCCTTCTCTTCTCCGTCATTTTTCTTTGAAAATTCCTCCATGACTTTTCTTTTTCACGTTGTCTCCTCTGTCACAAAACTCTCCCATTACCCCATCCCACTCTTCCCCCAAAGGGGAAGGCAAAAAGAAAAATCAGGACCTTAAAACACATGTAAATAATGAAGCCACACTAATTCCCTGCTTATCCCTGGCTGAAAAATGTCTGGCTTATTCTGCACCTTGCATTGATCAATGTGTCCAGAAGGGGGCAGCATGCTCCATCAGTCCTCGAATCCTAAAATCACAGTGATCTGAGCCTCTGAGCCTTTCAAAGTGATTTTCCCATATGTGTTTGTAGCAGTGCTTCTGGTTCTGGTCTCTTCACTCTGCATCATTTCACAAAGGTCATCTCAGGGTTTTCAGAATTGGCCCAGTTTGTCATTTCTAGGTGTACAAGTAGGATTTCATTCCATTTACATATCATCATTTGAGCAACCATTTTCCATGTGATGTATCCCCTTCAGTGCCTAAATTTGGGATACTACAAATAGAGCTGCTGTAAATGTTATTGGGGCAGCTGGGTGGCCAAGTGGCTAGAGCACTGCACTTCTTATTTCTTTCTTTGATTTCTCTGGGGCTTAGGACTAGTAGTAGTGCTGCTGGATACAGGGGTGTGCACTCTGGGGCATAGTTACAAATTGTTTTCCAGAATGACTGGCCCCAATCACACCCTGAGCAGTTCATTAGTGGACCTGCTTTCCAGTACCGGCTCCAACATTTCTCGTTTTCCTTTCTTATCTCTGTGTGTGTGTGTTAAGGGTTGTTTTAGTTTACACTTTTCTAACTATTAGTGATTTGGAGAATTTTTCAGACTAACCCCTACAGAATATAGACACCTCAGGTCACAGATATGAGGCTGCTCTGGGATAGTTGTCAAAGGCTGAAAAAGGTCAAAAGTTGGCTGGTGGAGAAACGCAGTCAGATGATCATCCTGTAGATCTTCCTCTCTCTGAGGGGAATTTCGCCTTTGCTTGGGCTGGTGTAGCGTGATCCCCATTTATGGTTGCATTGGCTCTTGCAAACAACCTATCACAGTATTTCAGATTCTCAAAAACCCCAAATTTCTAGACCTTTCTTTTTGTTTCATGTATAGTTTCCTTTCATGTCCACAGAAGCAATAAGATAGATTGTATCAAGTCTTCCTCTTGGAATCACTTGGTATGTTCCCATTCCAGTGGGATGCTCCCAGTAGGTTATAAGCTACTCCTTTTACCATTTTTTCAAAATATCCTTTTTTTGTGATTTCCACAGTGTCTTCTATTGAACAGATCTAGGGTCAAAAATAAAAACACTGGCAAATAGTTTTTACATTAAGAATAGCTGTAGCTGAGAATCCATGAGGATTTTGGCAGCAGAGTAGGGGATTCTTTGAAGGTACTACTCTGTGAGGAATTCAGTTCCTGCATTACTTTATTGCAGTTGAAGACATAATCAATCTATTGGAATCACACATTCATTTCTACTGTTTAAAGAAAATTAAAGTTTGAACATAATCAACAGATCTTTTAGAGCTATTTTTATTATTGCCCTCATTAACAAACATGAACACTTTCCTGTACAAAGAAGAACAGAAAACCAGGATTGTATCTAAAACACAAAACTAGGATTGTATCTAAAACTCCACCATGCACAATACTTATATTTTCTAGGCACATTTCTGACTTAACAAACAACCTCCAATACTAGCTTGCTCTGCTGTTTCCTCTTCTGAAATTCCTTCTCCTCTTGTCTGTTTTTTAATGATTCATCAATATTTTCTTTGTGAGAAATAATTTTTTGGAAGGGGAGAGAAGCTACAAGGCAACGAAAGACCAATTCTGGATGTTCGGGCAAACACTGAGGTTGGTGAATTTGCTTTTGGAAGATTGTGAGGATATATAATGGAGAGGCCTGACTGCCCACTTAAAGCAGGGCTCACCAAACCCTAGTGTTAGCACATGCTCGAAGGACTGATCTCCTCTTTTTCTGTCACAACTGTCCTTCCTTCTTCCCCCTGAGGTTCAAAGCCTTCTCTCACAAATGAGTGTGATCACCCAAAGCAGATCCACATATAATCCTCCTCTGAAAATCCATTTGTCACCCCTCATTTTTGTGCCAAGAGGTGAGAAACATCATTCTTCTGCAGAGAGAGGTTGGTCATTCGTTTCATCATGGTCCTTGATCATCCACAGATGATTTCCTTTCCAGTGTTGCATTCCTGGTTCTCCTCAGTTCACTCAGCCTCATCTTCTCTAAGTTATCCCAGATTGTTCAAAATACTCCCTCCTTCTGACATTTCTTATGGTACAAGAATAGTTAAGTATGCTCCTATACCATACTATCTTCAACCATTCACCAGTTAATGAATATCTACTTTGTTTCCAGGACTTTGTTACAACAAAACTTACATATTTTTTATGGGTGTTCCTATTATTTTTCTTTGATGTTTGGGGTCTGTGTCTAGTAGTGATCCTGCAGGGTCAGAACAGTGGCAGTTTGGGAGTGTGGAGGTTAATAATCCACACTTTTTAAAGAGTAGCTATTTCTACCTCCCAACCTACAGAGCACTTTGTCGTAATACCAGACTTAGCAGTATTTATTAGGAAGCTATCGTGTCATAGTGTATAGTCCTGGGGATACAAGCAAAGTCAAATCAGAGATGATTGATAGTCCTTGAATCCATCCATCTCAGCTTGCTTATCTGGGCCATGTGGACAGCTAGCTGCTCCTCAAGCAGGAGAAGCTACTTGTGCAGTATGACCTAAAGTGAGGACTCCCCTGTTATAGCTGTCCCTCACATTCTTTCCCTACTTATAGATTTACTTGTTTAAAAAGTCACAGATGGTGTCTTTGGGCTCGTTGATGTACACTCCAGCTTCCAGACTACTTCTTGATGACTGGGAAGGATTCAGCAGTTCACCCAGGTCCTAATCTCCTCTCCAAGGATACTGAACTGAGCCTTTTTTAAAAATATTTTTTATTTCATTAAATATTTCCCGTTCACATAAAATAGTGTTTCAACACTCATTTCTTTGTAAAATGAAATTCCTAAATACATTCCAATGACATGTAAAAATGTTTTAAGTCATCATTTAAAAAAATTTGAGTTTCAAATGCTGTCTGACTCCTTCACTTTCACCTTCTTCAAAAAGAAATCAATATAATATGGATTACACAGATGAAAAAATAAATTTGTTTTTCCATGCACATTTTTCATATTCTCTCCATTTCTCTTTCTTAGTACCCTGATAGAATCCTTGACTCTCAGGAATTAAGAGATGACTCTCACTCTGGAATTTTATTGGTTGGTGAATGAATGCTTCTGAGGAACTCCCACTTCCGAAAGCAGCTCAGTACCATCTCTGAAACTAGTCTGAGAATGTTGTCCGGTGCTTCTGCGGGTAGTAATCCTGGGGGGCTTTTTTGTTTGCTGAATGCCCAGCCTATCTCTTAAGTGAAAACTGCTCCTGGTTGGTTGTTTGTTGTCCTTCATCTTCGAAGAGGACCAAAATGACATCACCATGATAAAGTGAAATTTCAGTGTGTCCACCTGTGGCTAATCAGATCAATAGGAGCTCAGAATGATCTACCACAGGTTGGGCACAGAGAGTCCATGTGAATATTTGTGGTGGATATCCCAAATTTGCACATCCTACATTTACTTTGTACTGTCTCAATTCTGCTTTGTTCAAAGAGCACAGAACCCTTTCTGATGTGGGTCTGCCATGCTGAGTGGTCCTGTGCCAGTGTCTCCCATGTTGCACAGTCAAATCCAAAGTTCTTGAGAGAGACTTTGAGAGTGTCCTTGTGTTGTTTCTTCTGGCCACCATGTGATTGCCTGCCCCATGAGAGTTCTCCCTAAAAATAGCTTTTTTGGCAAGTGAACATTTTGTATTTGAACAACGTGGCCACCTCATCAGAGTTGTGCTCTCTGAAGCATAGTTTGAATGCTTGCCAGTATAACTCGAGCAAGGACATCAGTGTCTGGTACCTCATACTGCCAAGTGATCCTCAGAATCTTCCTAAGACAGTTGAAATGGAAACGATTCAGTTTCCTGGCATGGCACTGGTAGACTATCCATGTTTCACAAGAATATAACAATGAGGTCAGCACAATGGCTCTGTAGACCTTCAGTTTGGTCGTCAGTCTAATACCTCTTCTCTCTCAAACTTTTCTTCGGAGCCTCCCAAACACTGAGCTAGCTCTGGCAATATGTGCATCAACCTCATTGTCAACGTGCACATCCTTAGAAAGTACACTACCAAGGTAAGTGAACTTATCCACAGCATTCAAAACTTTTCCATTTGTTGTAACCGATGGTACCATGTATAGATGGTATGGTGGTGTCTGATGGAGCATCTGTGTTACCTTGGTGTTAATTATTAGGCCAAAATTAGCAGAGGCAGCAGAGAATTATCCATACTTTGCTGCATCTGACCTTCAGAGGCTGCACTGAGTGCGCAATCATCTGCAAAGGGAAAATCATGCCCCAACACTCCCTCCACTTTGGTCTTGGCTTGTAGCCTTTTTCAAATCGAAGAACTTGCTGTCAGTACAGCAGTTGACCTTGATGCTGTTTTCATCCTCATTGAAAGCATTTGTCTGCTCCTACAGAATGGAAAACAAACAAACAAAAATCAAAACAAATGAAAAACCTATCCCACCACTCAGTTTGACCTTGGAAATATTCTAGCACTCACATTCTACACTGCCCCTTTAAAAGGGGGATAGAGCTGTGGGCCTAGAGTCAGCATTACCCCAGTTCAAATATGACCTTGTACACTTACTAACTGTGTGACCCTGGGCAAGTCTCTTACTCTCTGCATGCCTCAGTTTCCTTATCTGAAAGCTGAAGAAAGGATTTGCTCTTACTTCCAAGTGTGGGAGTCAAATGAGATGATAATTGTAAAGTGTTTAGTGCAGGACTTGGCCAAGAGTAAGCCTTAATGTAAGTGTTAGCTATGACTACTCCTGAAAATAAACACGAATGTTACATCATGGCAAAAAAAAAAATCCCTACTTGAGAATTCATCTTTTAAGGCAGCCAATAAGACATCTAGACAGTTCCTCTGATCAGAGGGATCTGCTGTCTCTCTCACATCTCCCAGGAGATTAACCAGATTTCCCTGGTGGGCAATAGAAGTCCCTGGGAAGCAGCTAGATCTCTTAGGCGGACATCTAGATGTTCCTGGGAGGAAGCCAGATCTCTCAGGGTGCAGTCACACCTGCATCAGGCAAAAGCATTGTAGACCCAAGTCCAATCTTGGATAGATTGCTGGGCTGCAGTTGCGCTTTCTGGTTAAAAGAAACAGTTCCCATGGTGCTCTTCTCCCTTCAGCCAGGGCTGTATCTGGCATTGATGCACCTGTGTTGACTAATGGGGAGAAGAGCTGAGCTGCTGTGCCTAGGAGGTGTGGGGGCTGGGGCACTGAGGGAAGCAGGGCTCCTGCAGCTGAGGTGGGGGCAGGTGCGTACACTGCAAAGTAGTGAGTGATGGTTTGAATACAATTGTCTCTTTACCCTGCCTTACTCCTGATCATGCAGCGGTGGCTTCCCTCCTCCATAAAAGGAGGCATGTGTGTGTGTGTGTGTGTGTGTGTGTGTGTGTGTGTGTATCTGCCATGATTTTCTAGACCTTTTGTTCCCCATAGGGCTCAGGAGAATGCCCACTGGCTTCCCTGGAACACTGGCCTGGGGAGGACACGAAGCTGAAGTGGAGTGAACAGTGTGGTGGTTTGGAGGAGCCCGTGATGACTTTGGGACAGGCCGTATCCACATGAGCCAGCAGGCGCAGCGGTTGAAGCTCAACCCCTTGATGTAATTTTTTTACATTGTTGTACACATTTTGATTTAAAATTCTGAATTCCAAATTCTATCCCTCTTTTCCTTCCCCCCTCCCTTAAATGGTAAGCAACTATATATAGGTTATGCATGTGCAATTATGTAAACCATTTTCATATTAGTGACTTTGTACAAGAAGATGAGTAAAAGAAAAAATGAAAGTGAAAAAAAGCCTGCTTCAGTCTGCATTCAAACATTATCAATTCTTTCTCTGAAGGTCGATAGCATGCTTCATAATGAGTCCTTTGGAATTGTCTGGGATCTTTGTATTGCTGAGAAATAGCCAAGTCATTCACTGTTCTTCGCTGAACAATGTTGCTTTTACTGTGTACAGTGTTCTCCTGGTTCTGCTCACTTCACTTTGCATCAGTTCACGAATGTCTTTCTGGTTTTTCTGAAATTATCCTGCTTGCCATTTCTTATAGCATATTTAAACTACTGAAACCATCAATTAACTTGACTAGTCACTTTATCTAATTTTGAAATTCTTCCACATGAAAAGAAAATTGAATCAGTGTTCCTTAGACTCTCCAATGATGTTTCTCGTGTTTTGTTTAACACGGAGGGAATGGTCGGCCACAATTCAGGAAACATTCATTAAATGCCTGCAATGTACCAGACAAGGTGTATTGTCTTATCCCTTAAGTTCAAGGGATCCAAAGACAAACAGTCCCTGCCCAGAAGGCGCTTCTAGGCTACAGAGCAGAAACAACACATGCAAGAGAGAAAATAGCTGCCTAATAGCTCCTCCCCAGGCTGTTCTCCATCTGAGGTTTTTTCTAACATTCCTGCTTTCTGTGACCTCTCCCTCTCTCCCAACTTAGCTGGCTTCTACATATTCTCTTTCCTCTTTAGAAGGTAAGCTCCTTGTGGGCAGGGATTATCTTTTTATTTCTGCTTGGGTTTGTATTCTCTGCACTTAGAGAAGTGCCTGCCCCTGGGGAGTGCTTAAGGAAGGCTTGCTGTTGGAGTGACTGAGAAAAATTCAGAGAATGAGGGAAAGCTTTCAATTTAACTCCACAAATATTGACACTTACTGTGCAGCAAACAGAAAGACAAATGAAATGGGGGTAGTGGTCAACGTGGTGATGGTGACTTGTCTTGCTGGTTATATGCTCTCCCCTGTCCCTCTCTCCCTCCTTCTTCTTTTCTCTCACAGCTCTGCTAGCTTGCCTGGCCCAGGTGACTTGACTGGTCCCATCTCCACAGGATTGTCTTTCCAGATGCAGCTGTGAGGGTTGGGTTGGAAGGAGGATGGGGGGGGGGGGTATGTGGTGTGGGAAGGGGGTGCTGCCATTCCCGCTTACCTTCTGGTTGGTAGTTGGTCAGTGACTGTTGGTGGTGGTGGTGATGAAGAAATCTGCCTTCTTGTCTACAATGGCTTCTCCCCTGAATGACAGGGGAGCTGGCTGGAAGCAAGTCTGTTGTTGTGGGGAACACTGATTCCCAAGGCTTTTGGGCTCAGGGTTTCTAGCAGTTTTCCTTAGGGTTTGAGAAAGATAGTGGTGATTGTAGTGCAACTTGCCTAGAACATGCTGCTTACTGGGTCTCCCTCAGGGGACCCTGCCTTTTCTGCTAGATTGGATGGTGGACAGAAGGGTTTTGGAGAGACAGAAATAAGGAGAGATATCACAGCATGGGGATGACCTGTACGGTTGCCCAGAGCAACGAGATCAGGGACTAGGTGGTGGTTCATTTCAGCAACTTCAGATTGCCTTCTGGGGCCCAGGAGTGATTAGGATGCATCATCAGCTAATTTGCCTTTTTCCTCCTAGACAAGGCTATGGTCAGGGCAAGGTCACTGATTAGATGCTCTGCACTCCCCTTGATGGAGCAGCTAGTCCTAGGGCCAGCTTCCTGAATAGGACAGAGACATGGATGTACTTGGTGGTTACAGATTATTTTCAGAGAGGTCTTCTTCCAGAACTGGACTTGGAGATCAATTATCCATTCATGTCTGGTTGCTTGAACTGGTGAAAGTCTCAGATGGCCATTTTTTTTGGTTGTGTGGATTGTCTAGTAGTCAGGAGTGGGGAACCTGTGGGTGTTAGACCCCATGTGAATGCAAACTTCACATAACAAACCCTATTAATAAAAGGATTTGTTTCCTGAAGTTTGGATTCCCTCACAGGGCCAAACCTGAGAACCAAGGGGGCCACATGTGACCTCGAGGTTCAGGTTCCCCACCACTGTGTATCTTTTTGGTTTTGAAACCACATCAATGTGAGGAGAAATATTTCTGAATCCCACTAAACATTTTTGAACCAACTTACCTGTGCAGCTTTCTCCTACATTCTCCAGGAAAATTGAAGAACCGGTGTCTCATTCTCCCAGACTTTCTCAGGCGTTCTCCCTGCCCTTTTAATGTCTGCAACAGAATATTAAACATAAACATGGTCCATCCAGGCATCAGCTCTCCACTTACCTGTATTCTAGACTCACCAATATTGATCCTTGCTGCCCATTCTTTCCTTTCTCCTATGCCAGGACATGGGTTCTTTTCTAAATAGTTGATAACAGGACAATGTTCTAGAGCTTCAGTGTCTTCTTTCACTTTCTTCCTCAAAATCCCTATCTTCATCATCTTCATCTGTTAAAATGAGTTAAGATGAAATTGTCCTTTAATCATATCCACTTAACCTTTGTAAATTTTCTCACTGTTACAGAAAAGGACTTTCTCTCCTACTGAAGAGTTGATTTGTAAACCGGACTATAAATCTGTTGGCTTTGGAGAGGCGGCTGTTTTGTAAACCACATCCCATTTGCTCCTTACAAAAACAAACAATCAAAAGGTTTAATCTGCCAATTTATCAAAACCTCCCCAGGCGTCTCCACCCAAAATATTCTGATCCTTTCCATTTTATCTAAGGAACACTTCGTATGGCCGTGGTGAATGCCTGGTCCTTCTATCATTTTCTAAACAAAATACGAGGTTCCTAAGGCTGACCCGCCTTATTCTTTGTGTGCTCAGCAGTCCAGTGGTTCTGTCCCTGAACTAGGTCCCAGATAATCCACTTTCCTCTTCTTCCTAGGACCATTTCCTTCTACGACAGGGAAGTTGGCCTTCCTCTGCCTCTTCCGATCTAGCTCTGGTTACTGGGTCTCTGCATCCTGGTTCCAGTTCAATTGTTCTGGTCCAGACTTTGGCGCTCGCATGAATCTTTCTCTCTGTGGTTCATCTTTCCTCTGCTTTTCAATCTCCCCCATCTGTTCCCATAATTACAGCTGTGCACGGACGTCAATGGCCTGTTCGTATCTTTCATCGTCCACAGAAGATTCTTTGGTTGCGCACTTTCTGACTCTTTTTCGGCAAGGTTTTGGAGCCTCTGCTGGGTAGGGTGAGAGACGTCCTTTACTACGTCATGGTGGAGTTCTGTTATTCCGTACTTTTACCTATTTCCAGGAACTTTCTTTGTAAGGGTGCTGAAAGAGAAAGGTTCCATCCCGACAAGATCTCGTTTGTGTGCCCACGAATGGAGAATTTGTTGCCAATATCCTTGCACTTTCCTGGGATAAGTGGGCTCTTGCCAGTGAAATGACGTCATGAAAGTCTTCGTGGTACCTTTAAGAAGCACCTGCAGGTTCTTGGGGTGATTCTTTGGAGCCCGCGATGCAGAAACAGCAGAATGAGCTTTGGTGCCGGGTAGCCCAGGAGTTTTGACCACGGAGACGCTTTGAAGCCGATGGGGTTAGATTTGCAGAGCACCAGTGATCAGGAGAAGATGGTGCGGCTGTGGCGATGCTAAAGTAGGAGATGGTGTCCCAGGTGATCTGGGCAAGGCTCATCGCCGCCCAAGGACGCTGTGGTCTTCTGATAAAGCAGAGGTGGAGGTTGTCCTCTTTTGCCAAGGATGACTGGTGTGGGTTGCGTCAGTTGTAGGACTGGAGGCTGGAGAGAACTGGTGCCAGTGGCGGCCGGCTTCCCGGTGTGCCCTGAGCCTAGCCACTCGGCTCCACGGCACTCAGGGCAGTTGTGGCAGGTGCCGAAGGTTGTCATGTCTGACTTTGCTGGATAAAGGCTGCCGAATCTGGTCTTAACTCTCTCAAGGCAGATAAACTGCTCTTCAGGAAAGACACGAGGCAAAGTCAAGGTGAAGCCTTCAGGTGTCCATATAAGGTGCTGGTCAACTCTTTCGCTTTCATTTTTCCATCCAGCAAGTTCTGCCCTAAATCTTTGACCTTTGCTGCTGTCTCTGTAGGGCGATCCCCAAATGAGGCCAGCTGCATTAACGTCGAGAGATAATGCCGACATTTCCAGACATTTTGCATCCTTGCAGCGGCAGCAGCAGAGGCTGTTGTGGCTCCTTAGCCCTTGGCGGGGTTCCAGAGTGGAGAGAGAAAGCTGTTCCCAACGCAGCTGTCTTGTGCTCCAGCATCCAGAACTATGTGAGGCTGTACTCTGGTAACGTAGTTGGCTGCAGCGTCGTCTGTGCCTAGGACACTGGCTGCATTATGGTGGTTGCTGTTTCATGTCGTGCAAGAACGGGTGTTCCAGAAGCCTGCAGAGTTGAGAGCTGAACCGGAGGGGTCCTTGTGGGTGTCTCAGGGCGTGATGCCGTGATATTCCGAGGCTGAGACTGAGCACATGCCCTGTGCCTGCATCTGTGTGCCAAGCTGTCTTCGGAAAGCATTAACAACTGTCCATTTTCACTTCGAATGAGGAGCATACCTGGGGATAGCTGAAACTCTGGAATACTGGTAGGATTCTAAAATGGTGGAGTCAGACGAGGGGCTAAAAGTGTAGGAGTCAACATTCCTCCGATCCTACCTGTAGTGGATACCCTGGCAGCTTTTGTGTCACTCTATCGGCAGTGCCACTAGCATTGGGAGTGCCCGCTTTGCCAATGACCACCTTAGCCCCGGCACAGGCCTGGCCACGATTGAGTGCTCTCCAGTCCGACCTACAATCTGTTTTCCATGTAGGGCAGCATCTCTCTCTCTCTGTCTCTCTCTGTCTCTCTCTGTCTCTCTCTCTCTGTCTCTCTCTGTCTCTGTCTCTCTGTCTCTGTCTCTCTCTCTCTCTCTCTCTCTCTCTCTCTCTCTCTCTCTCTCTCTCTCTCTCTCTCTCTCTCTCCTCTCTATGTCTCCTGTCTCTGTCTGTTTCTGTCTCTCTCTGTCTCTCTGTCTTTGTCCCTGGGTCTTCCCTCTCAGTCTCTCACTCTTCTGGTTGTCGACTGAAACCAACCTTTCCTACCTCTGCAGGATCTTCCCGGGTACTTTTTATACTTTTATTTATTATTATACTTATATTTATTAATATACTTTTATATTTAATCTTTGTCTGTGAAGTTAGATCTCTGCTTGAACAGTATTTGGAAAGCTGACTCCAATCACCTTCCCCTTTTCAGGTTCCAAGGTAGCCCTTCAGCCTGTTGTCCAGTTTTCAGTTCCTCTATTTATAGGGAGAAAAGTACCGCCTACAAGGGTTATGTCATGGAAGGGTGGGGGACTCTTATCTAGCTAGGGGTTCAAGTAAAGTACATCAACTGGAACTCCCCTGCCCCCCACCCCATTCAACAACCAAAACAACAATGTGCTAGAAGGAAAATTGGCCTTGGCCAAAAGTACCTAAAGAAGCCTGGAAACAGAAAGGTCATAAGAGGCTAAAACTAGAAAATTTGAAAACCTGCTACCTAGTCTTATGAGTTAGAAGCAATTTCTTCAGGTGGGACTTCCCTAGATTAGTGAATTCAAAAGTCCTACAATTCCGAAGACGTTTTCATAGGCTGGCAGTTGAAGAAAGAGGGCTGGTGTGGGGGAAAGACAAGGCTGCTTTCACCTTCAATGCCCCAGAACCTAAGCTAATGGCCCTAAATTGGCAAGGCACTCTCCTTCCTCAAATTCCTCTTTCTTTCTCTTTGCATCTCTCCCCCCTCACAATCCCCATGAACACAGTGCAGTTAACAGTGTCTTATAAAATCATGAGGCAGGGAACCATCCTCAGATCTCTATCCCAAATAGTTTCTATCCCAAATAGTTGGCACTATAACTTAGAGAAAGCTGAGAGCATGGTCTTGAGATTTGTCCTTTCCTCCTCCCCTCCCAAACCTAATTGCCTGAACCTTGTTTAGTGCTCCCATTTTCACCTCTCCCCTCTGAGGTAGACTACCAGTCTGCTTGCCTCCAAGAGCTGCTCTTCCCCCACCCAGCCTCTATACAGCCAACCTAGAGTGATTCTGTTTGTGTTTCCCAATTGCTGACTCAGGTCATGTGTACAGCAATTGCCTCATGGAGTAATGATATACTTGAGGTGAAGAGCCTGCTATGAAAGCTGAGAGTGTAGGTGGTAGTAACACTCAGAAAGTTTCCCTTTTACCAGCCTAGAGAAGTTCTGGGTGCCTGGGTCTTCATAACCCAGAATGATAAAATGACAAAAAATAGTCCTTGAACACAAAGAACCTTTATTTTATGGGGGGGTGGGCATAGAATAGGTACATGGATAGGCTAAGACAATAAGCAAAAGAGCTCCAACAAGTCGGGAGGAGATGAAGAAGACTTGAAATAAAGTAAAAGATGGTGCTTGAATTAAGCCTTGAATGAAGGAAGATGAATAATCCTGATAGGTAGAAATGAATATTATGTTCTAGGCACAAAAGAGGGACAAAAAAAAAAGGAAAATGTAAATCAGGAAACAGCTGTCCAGTCTGGAGTCCCAGCATGAAACATTCCTTTCTGCCATGCTGGTCCCACTAGGCTTTGCTCTCTGCACTCATGCCTCTGCCCTCAGCTGGCACTGCTTTCAACCGACTCAAACTGGTGTAGACACTATATTAGTTGGAGGCCCTGGATGCACATCCCAGCTCTGCCACTTAGAGTCTGAATCACCTGTCTGCCCCTCAGTCTCTACATCTGTAAAGAAACAGGACTGTGTGACCCAGTCTCTTATGTGCCCTTCCAGGCCCAAATCCTATGATATTGTCAGCCACCCACATTAACCACAGGGCCCTCTCTGACCTGCAGGTGTGGAGGAGTGTTGCAGCTCTCCCTTATAGAACTTGCAGCAGAAGCACCGTTAAACCAGTGCCAAGCTCTTCTTTCTCTTTCACTGACATGAAGCCTCCTGTGAGGAGGGCTATAGACTTTTGTACCTTGATACACTCTCTCCTGCACTCCCTCCTCAGCTGCACAAAAGTTAGCAGCATATCTGATGTAGGAGAATACTTTGAATGGAGGAGCCAGTCCTAACAGTACATACCAGACCAACTTTTCAGTGTTTTTTTTTCTCTTCCTGCCCTCTATCCCCAAACCACCCACCCCACCTCCAAAAGCCCATATTGTTTCTCTACTTCATGTCACAACTGGGGTCAAAGTGACTAAGGGTTGGAAACAAAGGAACCTCTGTAAAGAATCAGAGTGAAAGCTAAACATACCTGTCCACTGATCTCCCTGAACCATATCCAGGCGGGAAAGAAGTAAAAAGAATAGAAAAAACAAGAGAGAAAGGCAGAAAAACCAAACAAAACCAAAACACTCACCAAGTTTAAATACCCAAGGAGGGACCAGAAAGTTGTAAAACAAATAACCTGAGTTGTGACACTGGGAACATCAGGTGAAGTAACAGCAGCCAGGTTCCAGGTTGGCTGTAGACCAACATTTTGGGTCAGCTCATTCCTTGTTGGTGTAGTTTTCTGTGTATTTCACATAGTCTTATTTCGTTATTGTCTTTAATAGTAGCATATTCTTTTGGTTCAATTTTCTTTACTCTTAAACACTTGTAAGAGTTTTACCAGATTATGTTGAATTCTTATAATCTTTTTGTCCAGACCTGTGATTTATTTGGTTTAGGGAACACCTTCTTCCCATCATTAATCAGCCAGTATGAAATGAAATGAGAAATTTCTGTGATGTCATGGTCCTCTTAGAAAATGAAGGATAAACACAACCTGTGAGTAGACTGAGCTGCCTAAATGGGGACCCTCTCCTCTCCTCCTTCTCCTCTCCTCCCTTCCCCTCCTCTCCCCTACTTTTCCCTTCTTTCTTGTCTCCCCTAAAACCTTAGGCCTCCATGCACTCTGAAGCCGAAGAACTGAACAAGGGTCCCTGCCCAACCTCCACTCAGTGGCTGGTTTTCGATCTTCATGGCTTAGAATGAATGTCAATAGAAAGAGTTTCTCTTGGAAACAACAATCCTGAGGTTCCTGCCCCTACCAGTGATATTTATCTATTTATTTCTTCTTTTCTATTAAAGGGGCCACCCCTGACTACCTGACTACCTTTTAAAGAGGCCTTTTTCACTGAATGGGCATTACCTCACTCTAAGTGAGGACCTGAAAAGTCCCTAGCCCACTGCATCCTGGACTGTCTCCAGTCACCCTGATGAATATCAGGCCACTGGATTGAGATGGCTCTGGAGGAGAAGTGAGGCTGGTGACCTGCACAGCCCTCCCTCACTCAAAACAAAGTCAAGTGCAAGTCCTGTCATCATTTCTCTGATGTCACGGTCTTCTTCAAAAATGATGGACATACACACAAAATCTCCCCCTCCCCCCCAACTCACCCCTAAGAGAATGTGAGCCACCTTGGTTTTATTCCCCATTCAATATAATACACCATACTCAAGTGACTGGGTTTTCTTTCTCTTTGTTTGTTTTTTTCATTTTAAACTTAAATACAAAATTGGAAGAGGAAAAATGGCATTGCCATGTACGCAGCAGAACATGAGAGGGTTCAGTATAAACTAATATATTTTAATTTCAAGAAAACCTGTCTAATAAATACTACACATTGTTTTCAAAGCTGCTCAACTTTTCTTTGGGTCCTTGTTGGTTTCCTTTTGTTCTCACTGTGCACTTTATTCTTTATTTCCCCTCCTCCCTTTCCCACTAAAGAAGTCTAAGATGAAGTCTGGACATATATATATATATATATGTATGTGTGTGTGTGTATTTCTATATATGTATGTATATATACACATACACACAAATATATATGTAAACATAAATGTATAAATATATGTGTGTATATATATATATGCACACACACTCAGAGGCATAAATAAATATTCATATACACAGGTAGACACTCATATACTTATATGTAAGAGAGTAGTACGTTTATTTCCACTTGTCATCTGTTTCTCTGAATGTCAGTAGCATCTTCTTTCCTAGGCCCTAGTCTTTCTACAGTTTTCCAAGTCAAAGAACTCATCATTTCCTACACTGACAGCCATAATGTCATCCAATCACATGCTATTGGAGAGACTGTTTATGGTATTTTTCCCCTCCAATTTTCTACTTTCCTACTATTCTTCCCTTCATAGATTTTATTTATACAAGGAAATTTTAACTTAAAATTATCAAGATTGGGGGGGGGGGGGAGGAGCCAAGAGGGCGGAGTACACAGACACACATACGCCAGCTCCGAACCCACAGCCCATAAAATATCTGTAAAAAAGAACTCCCAACAAATTCTGGAGCAGCAAAAGCCACAGAACAATGGAGCAGAGGAGATTTCTGTTCCAGAGAGCCCTGAAAAACCTATGAAAGGTCCGTGGCGCCCCAGACCCAGGGCCGAGCCCAGCCCTGCCTTGGCCCCGCGGCAGCGAGAGGAGCAGATCCCAGCAGGCTTCAGGGACAGAATCTCCTGCGGCCGAGAGAGTCCCTCCACACACAAGTGACAAGGGTCGGTGAGAGAGTCTTTTTGGGTGGCTGACAGGGTAGTGGGGTGTCCCTGTGGCTCGGGCCCCCTTGAGAGGCAGCAGCGGGGGTGGCAGCAGACTGGGGCTCCCCAAGCAGGCAGGAGCCCGGATCCATTGTGGAAGGTCTCTGCATAAACCCCCTGAGGAAACTGAGCCCCGTGAGGCAGCCCTGCCCCCACCTGAGCACCTGAACTTAATCTCACACTGAATAGCAGCCCTGCCCCCACCCAAAGCCCTGACGCTGGGAAGCAGCATCTGAATCTCAGACCCCAAGTTCTGGCTGGGCGGATCTGGAAAGAAAACTCAAAAGTCAAGTCACTGGCTGGGAAAATGCCCAGAAAAGGGAAAAAAAAAAATAAGACTATAGAAGGCTACTTTCTTGGTGAACAGATAATTCCTCCCTTCCTTTCTGATGAGGAAGAACAATGCTTACCATCAGGCAAAGACACAGAAGTCAAGGCTTCTGTATCCCACATATCCAAAATAAATATACCATGGGCTCAGGCCATGGAAGAGCTAAAAAAGAATTTTGAAAATCAAGTTAGAGAGGTGGAGGAAAAACTGGGAAGAGAAATGAGAGAGATGCAAGTAAAGTGTGAAAAACAGGTCAACACCTTGCTAAAGGAGACCCAAAAAAATGCTGAAGAAAACAACACCTTGAAAAATAGGCTAACTCAATTGGCAAAAGAGGGTCAAAAAGCCAATGAGGAGAAGAATGCTTTCAAAAGCAGAATTAGCCAAATGGAAAAGGAGGTTCAAAAGCTCACTGAAGAAGATAGTTCTTTCAAAATTAGAATGGAAGAGATGGAGGCTAATGACTATGAGAAACCAAGAAATCACAAAACAAAACCAAAAAAATGAGAAAATGGAAGATAATGTGAAATATCTCATTGGAAAAACAACTGACCTGGAAAATAGATCCAGGAGAGACAATTTAAAAATTATGGGTCTACCTGAAAGCCATGATCCAAAAAAAGAGCCTACACATCATCTTTCATGAAATTATCAAGGAAAACTGCCCTGATATTCTAGAACCAGAGGGCAAAATAAATATTGAGAGAATCCACAGATCCCCTCCTGAAAGAGATCCAAAAAGAGAAACTCCTAGGAACATTGTGGCCAAATTCCAGAGTTCCCAGGTCAAGGAGAAAATATTGCAGGCAGCTAGAAAGAAACAATTCAAGTATTGTGGAAATACAATCAGGATAACACAAGATCTCGCAGTTTCTACATTAAGGGATCAAAGGGCATGGAATAGGATATTCCAGAAGTCAAAGGAACTAGGACTAAAACCAAGAATCACCTACCCAGCAAAACTGAGTATAATACTTCAGGGAAAAAATGGTCTTTCAATGAAATAGAGGACTTTCAAGCATTCTTGATGAAAAGACCAGAGCTGAAAAGAAAATTTGACCTTCAAACACAAGAATGAAGAGAAGCATGAAAAGGTGAACAGCAAAGAGAAGTCATAAGGGACTTACTAAAGTTGAACTGTTTACATTCCTACATGGAAAGACAATATTTGTAATTCTTGAAACTTTTTAGTATCTGGGTAGTGGGTGGGATTACACACACATACACACACACATGCACACACACAGAGAGACAGAATGCACAGAGTGAATTGAAGAGGATGGGATCATATCTTAAAAAAATGAAATCAAGCAGTGAGAGAGAAATATATTGGGAGGAGAGAGGGAGAAATGGAATGGGGCAAATTATCTCTCATAAAAGAGGCAAGCAAAAGACTTATTAGTGGAGAGATAAAGAGGGGAGGTGAGAGAAAAACATGAAGTTTACTCTCATCACATTCCACTAAAGGAAGGAATAAAATGCACACTCATTTTGGTATGAAAACCTATCTTACAATATAGGAAAGTGGGGGATAAGGAGATAAGCAGGGTGGGGAGGATGATGGAAGGGAGGGCATTGGGAGGAGGGAGCAATTTGAGGTCAACACTCATGGGGAGGGCCAGGATCAAAAGAGAGGATAGAAAGAATGGGGGGCAGGATAGGATGGAGGGAAATATAGTTAGTCTTATACAACACGACTATTATGGAAGTCATTTGCAAAACTACACAGATATGGCCTATATTGAATTGCTTGCCTTCCAAAGAGAAGGGTTGGGGAGGGAGGGATGAAGAGAAGTTGGAACTCAAAGTTTTAGGAACAACTGTCGAATACTGTTCTTGCTACTAGGAAATAAGAAATACAGGTAAAGGGGTATAGAAAGTTACTTGGCCCTACAGGACAAAAGAGAAGAAGGAGACAAGGGCAGAGAGGGATGATAGAAGAGAGGGCAGATTGGTGATAGGGGCAATTACAATGCTCGGTGTTTTGGGGTGGGGGGAGGGGACAAAAGGGGAGAAAATTTGGAACCCCAAATTTTGTGAAAATGAATGTTAAAAGTTAAATAAATAAATTTAAAAATTATCAAGATTATCCTTTTACACTTAAATAATGTTCTCCCTTACAATATACTTTTTAAGTTTGATACTGCTCAATGTATTTCCTTTTTCATCTTTTTTCCTGGTTTCTTTGATGTTCCTGACCTTTTGTTATTCTGAATGAACTTTGTTATTTTTTTCTAACTCAGTATAATAATTGTTCTAAGTAATTTAATTTTGATGACAATGAATAGTTTATTTAGAGAAAGTTCTCATTTTAAACATTATTTTGGTTTTACCTACCTATAAATAATAAATAGTACTCCAATTATTTAGATCTGAATGTATTTGTACAAAATGTATTTTGAGTTTGTCCTCATATAGTTCTTGTGTCTGTTTTGTGCGGATACACTCAGGTATTTTATTCTGTCTTGGTATTTTAAATGGTTTCAGCCTCCACCCTCCATCCTCTACCATTCACGTCAGGTCCCACGCATCCAGGGCAACTGAAAAAACTGAGAAGATGGGGAGTATTTTAAGATCTGTGTTTCAAGGCCATTGTTAAGACTCGGTGCAGGCCATGGCTAATGTGGAATTTTTTCCTGTGACTTGATCTGTGTAATCTATATTAAACTACTTATCTTCTCAAACAGGGGGAGAGATGAGGGAGGAAAGAATTTGGAATTCAATATTTTAAAAAATGAATATTAAAACATTTTAACATGTATTGGGAAAATTTTAATGAAATAAATAAATACATTTAAGGAAAAAAGACTCAGTGCACTGTCATAGGGAAGGCAATTTGGACCCAAGAAAAGTGCCAGAAAGGAGTCTGGAAATGGGAATGTCCATCCATATGCACTAAGTTCACCATTCTTCCTTGTTAAACAAAGCAAGTCTGCAAATGGGAAAAGAATATTTGGGCAGCTGAATTAAGGGAGTCCCTGGTTTAGGGGATGGGACACAAATAACTTCTGATTGAGAAGCAGCTAGTTGTCCCCATGGCCCATAAACAAAAGCTCAGCTGGATGTATTCAACGACTGTCAGTCATCTCTGTTTTGACTTTGCTTGTAAACCCAGGACTAATCACTACTACACAGGAGACTCCTAATTAACACTGCTAAGTCTGGTATGAGGCAGAAAGTCCTGCAGGTTGGGAAAAGGGAAAGAGCTACTCTTTAAAAACCATGGACCTGTCCTTTGTGTCCACAGTGTGCAGGGGAACTGGACAAGCACCCAGTGATCATTGGAAAAAGAAATGACCAACCACTCCAGTGTTTTTGCTAAGAAAACTCCATGGAAAGAGTGTTCCATGAAGACATGAAGAGTCAGGCATGACTGAGTGAATAAACATGACTGAGTGAATTCAGTAAAATACTGAATGGGGAAATTCTACTTACATGCTGTGCTACTTCTGGATTCTGCTCTGCTCTTCAGGGAATGTATTGCTCACTGCTCTGCTGGACAGATTGTCAGACGTTTCCCTTGCTAGGTACGTATTTTGCCAGATTTCTCTCCATTGGCTGTTTACCTTGTACTGGACACTGCTCCTCTTCCAACTTGTGGCTCTGCTGAAATGTTTCACTGTCTCTCCTTACTCCTGAGAGTGCTGAAAGCTGCTATGCTCCTAATTCAAAGTCAGAAGCTATTTAATGGCACTCACCTTGGATCAACAAAATGTTGTCCTTGTTTCATTCCATCTGAAGTAGGGGTTCTTAACCTGGAATCCATGAGAGATTTCTCAGAGTTTCTGTAATTACATGGGAAAACTAAAACTCATATACTTCTATTCCAGTATAATTGGAGTGTAATTCTGTGTATTTTATTTTATGCACTTAAAAGTATTATTTTCAGCAGGAGTCTATTGGCTTTACCAGACTGCCAGAGGGGTCCATGATACAAAAGTTAAAAGTCCCTGATTTTTGATTCCAGCTGAAATTCAATCCTATGAGCAAGAGTTTTCCAGTCAGTACTCCCTCTCCAACTGGCAGCATGAGAATAATTGGGAGAGTGTATCCCTGAGTGTTTGGAAGGAGAGGAAAGCGTCCATTTCTCCTTGCCATTTGTCTTACTACTCTCTTTAATTAAATTTGTTTGTTTTGACTTAGTGTGCACTCTGATTTTGTATGATCAAAACAAACATCTGATGGGAGTTCACGATCTGTAGCTTTGAATAGATACTTACCCAAAGAGTTCCTTGAACCTGGGCATAGCTTTCATTGGCAGCAAGGGGGAGAGGGGTGCTAGTCAGGAAACCAAAGACAAATGAACTGACACCCAGCAATCAGAGGTCAGACTAGCCCCTGCCCTCAGGAGAGATGTGTAGGTGCATACAGAATCAGTGCCAGGTGGAAAGTATCTGGAAGGATCAGGAACTAGGGTGCTCTGGCCCAGCCTCCCAAGACCCCCATAGGGGTCAGAGACAGGCTTGACCTGACTGCAGGGTCAGTATTCTTTCCATCTGATTATCCTGCCTTCCTGAGTCTGGAGGGAAGGAACAAGCATTTTTTAAGCTCTTGCTGCGTTTCAGGTACTGCAATAAGCACCTTCCCTACACTATCCCCCAATTGTCCAACAGTAGAATTTTTTTCTTGTTATTCGGTTGTTTATAATCGTTTCTGATTCTTCGTGACGCCATTTGAGTTTTCTTGGGAAAAATACTGGAGTGGTTTGCCATTTCCTTCCCCACTTCATGTTGTGGATGAGGAACTGAGGCCAGCAAGGTTAGGTAACTTGCCCAGGGTCACATCACTAATAAGTGTCTGATACGAGATTTGAACTCAGGGAAATGAGTCTTCCTGACTCCAGGCTCAGCATTCTATCTACTGTACTGTATCATCTACCCCCTAGAGTAGAATGGATTGCTTCAAAAAGTCAAGTACAGGAGCATCTATTAGGCATTTACTCTATGTCGGGAAGCACGCTAAGGGCTGTGAATACAAATACACAAAAAAGAAACATCCTTTACCTTCAAGTCGCTTACATTCCAATAAGGGAAGACAAGGCATAAAAGGAATTGAAAGGAAAGGCAGAAGGAGAACTAAAGGAACCCACACTGGGAAAGTCCAGAGAGTTAGAAGCAGAGCCAGGAGAGGAGATGAAAGATGGCTAAGCTGGGTCCTTTCATGAAATGGAGATTCTGAGAGGAGCTCACAGATGGGAGAAGGGGGCTGCAGAGTAGAGAGATGTTCTGAGGTGAAAAAGCACAAGGGACACCAGGATGTTTGGGGGTGAGAAAGCCACAGGCCCTGAGGAAACTTCCTGAGTGAGAAGACAGTTTAGGCATGGGATCAACTACAGAAGGTCAGAAGTAAAGGCAGGAAAAGAAATGAAGGATGGCTAAAAGTAGACCCCATTACATGAGGTCTCTAAGCAGAATCAGTATAAACTCCTGCTGACACTGCTGAGGGGAAGCCTTTTCAAGTTGAGTTGGACCAAGTTCTTCATGAATCTGTGAGGGTTTCTAGATAGCAACATAAATATATAGACCATGTTAAGAAACAAACAAGAATTAAATTAGTGACTCCTCCCCCTCCAGCCTTCTTGGCATTAAAAGACTGAGCCCTTAAAGGCCAGCTCTCTTTTCTCTCACAGAGAATGGGCAAACCCCAGTTGGTATCTAGGTCCCCCTATGGCCATATGTCCTGTGAGTGTTCCATTTTTGTCCTAAGCCTGTAATAAGTGTAGAGTTTTTACCCTCAATCCCTGTTTTCCTCATGGATCCAGGCTGGGGACACTCTAAAATGACCCAGTAGGAAATTTCCAGCATTGCTGATGGTGAACAAATGGAAACATTACAAGAGGCAAGGGTAGTATTTGAAGTCAGGTCTCCCAAAAGGTTAGAAGTCAGTTTATGCCTGATCTCAGCTCTCACCATAATGTTAACCCCATTTCTGGTGTTCCCTTTGAGACCTTGGGCAAGTTTCTTACCTCCCTAAGCCTCAGTTCCCCAACTGTAAAATGGGAAGATTCAATTAGATGGCCCCTGATGTCTCAGTTACAGAATCTGTGATCCTATGGTCATAACTTTGATGTTCTCTTTCTGGGCCTCAGTTTCCTTATCTGTAAAATATGGATTATATGATTTTTAAAGTCTCTTTTAGCTGAAACCCTGGTTCTGTCAATGAAATTTATCTACTTCCCAGTTTTCCCTAAGGTGATCCCACTCATCTGGGAAACCATCCTGAGGGTCTTTATGAGAGGAACATTGAATCAGAAGAGATCTGAGAAGACAGACTTTAGAATAGTTTGGGGGAGAATTTGGGAAGTATCTAATCTAACCCTTTTATGTAACACAGAAGGAAATGAAGGCCCAGAAAGGTTTAGTGGTTAGCCAGGTAGCTCTGTGGGAAGGAGAGAATATGGAAGAACTTATCACTTTTGACATGGGGAAGCTGAGCAGGGGAAGAGTGAAGAGACTTGGTGAGTCATTGCAGGCTAAGCCTCCTGAAACTTTGCCAAGGATTTTAGAGTCATCTCCCCTGTCCTGGAGACACAATGCTTAAACAGGTTAACTTGTAAAGTTCAGATCTTTCCTACTTCTTTTTCCTCTTTCTACAGCTGACTTAGCCTTGGAGTTTCAAAGAAGAGAGGAGAGTCACAGCATGTTTTCTCTGAGTTTCTGGGCTTCAGCTCTGCTGACTTTACTCAACTTCTGGGCCTGGTCTGGTGAGTCTTGAGGGGACTAAGCCGTGTCAGAGACCAGGATAGAGGATGAAACTCAGAAGGAGAAAACAAAGGAAGGAGCAAGAAAGGGTGGGGCTGGGCCTGACTTCTCTCTTGGGCTGGAGCTGGCCAACATATGTCCAACCTTTGAAAGCACTGAAAAAGTAAAGTAATTTAGGTAGAATTGTCATTTTTATTATATTAGCTCAGACTACCCATGAGCAATTGATATTTTTCCAATTGTTAATCTGAATTTCTTTGTGTGAAGGTGCTTTGTACTTGTGTTAATACAGTTTCTGGGTTTCTCTTGGCAAGTAGACTCCCAAATATTTTATAATGTCTATGGTTATTTTTTGGAGCAATATTTCTATTTATTTAGTATTTTATTTTCCCCCAGTTACATGTAAAAACAATTTTTAACATTTCTTTTTAAGACTTTTAGTTCCAAATTCTCTCCCTTCCTTCCTCCTCCTCCTGCCTCATTGAGAAGGCAAGCAATTTGATATAGGTTATACAGGTGCTACACATGTTGTAAAAGAAAACATAGAACAAAAAAAATCGGGAAAAATAAGTAAAAAAAGTATTCTTAAATTCCTATTCAGACACCACCAATTCTTTCTCTGAGAATGGGTAGCAGTTTTTACTATTCTGTTCTCTTTCTCCTTTCACCCTGTCCTTCCTCAAAAGTACTTGATGTTTAATTAGCCTTCCCCTAATCTCCCTTCCCTTTCATCACCATTCCTTTCTCTTATCCCCTTCCCCTTCCCATAAAGATTTCTGTATGCAGTTGAGTATATGTGTCATTGCCTCTTTGAGCCAGTTTTGGTGAGAGTAAGGTTCACTCGCTGCCTTTCACTCTAAGAACTTTTTCTTGCTTCTTTTATGTGAGATAATTTACTCTATTCTACCTCTTCTGTTCCATTTCTCCTGGTACATTCCTCTCTCACCCCTTAATTTTATTTTTATACATTATCCTTTCAAGTTCAACTCATACCTGTGTCCTCTGTCTATGTATACTCAGTCTTCTTACTGTCCTAAGAATGAGAAAGTTCTTATGAGTTACAAGTATCGTCTTCCCATGTAGGAATATAAACAGTTTATACTTATTAAGTCCCTAATGATTTCTTACATTTTATTAGTTTTTTATAAAGTTATGTCGAGGAGGGTGACGGTAGGTGTGTGCGCGCCCTATTGCCTATTTCAACTAAGCTCTCTATTCTTAATTTACTACTAAATCCTCCTTCATATTTCTTAGTTTTCATAAGATAATTCGTTTTCTAGTTCAGAAAATGTAGCCCATTGCTTTCCTCTTCATATGCTACACCTTAACCTAATGTTTTTATGATTGTAGATCTTGCTTACTTTTTGTCCCTGTTGGGGTTAGCTGACGATGGCGGTATATAGGCTGTATTGGCAAGAAGAGGTGAGGTTTATCGATTATAGAACAGGCTCCTCTAGGTGGGTTTAGGGCACTTGAGTTTTAAGCATTGGCTAGTAGTTCTCTGGCGAATAATTTTGTTACTTAATTATCATGGTTTAAGGTTAAGCATAGTGGGGTATCTAATCCCAGTTTGTCTCTTAGCTGTAGTGTGTTCAGCAGAATTAAAGCTACTTTAGTCATGTATTTTGATGTTAACTAGAGCGTATTACAGTTTAGTTAGAAATTAACTTTATTATAGGTTTTAGCTTAAACACGCTTTACGCCGTTTGTCTGTTAATTTGGGTTAATCGTATGACCGCGGTGGCTGGCACGAGATTTACCAACCCTAATTAATTATGATTTAGTCAAACTTTCGTTTATGGCTTAATATTAGTCACTGCTGTATCCCCTGGGTGTGTGGTTAAGTAAGGCGTTGTGGGCTACTTGTAGTGTGCCTGATACCCGCTGCTGTTGATTTGTTTTAATTTTGAGGGCATTCTCACCGGACTGCGGAAACTTGCATGTGTGTGTCTAATTGTAATTAACAGTAAGGCGAGGACCAAACCTATATGTTTATGGGACTATATTAAAGTCCATCTAAGCATTTTCAGTGCTTTGCTTTGGATTAAGATACATTAACTGTTAGTGTTTTAGGGTTTTTGCTGAGTTTTTGTATATTTTGTTAGTATTATATTTGGTAGCAATAGTATGGGAAGTGGATTTAGGTTGTAGTCTGTATTTTTAGTGTTTGTGTGGGAGTATAAAATTTAATACTGGGATCTTATAGTAATTTAAAATAATGTTAACATAAAATATAAGTTTTATTAAATATTAAAATGCTATAGTACCTACCGTTTGGATAGTATAATGCTTAACTAAAGATTTGTTATCCTGTTTGGGGGTTTGACGGAAAAAAGTAAGTTCTTTGGTGATAAGGGGGTAGGGGGTTTAGCTATGAAGATTAAGCCTGTATGTCGAAAAACTGAAGCATTTTTAGGGGTTGTGGTATCTTCATGTCTTACGATCATTGACTTTCTGTCTTTGTGCAGTTGATTTAATTATCCTCTGAAGCTTATCAAAGGAGTCTAAGTATTTCGTTTCTTTATTTGTGTTATATATGTCTTTCGAGCATTGAGTTTCTAACGGTATTGTCAAGTGTTATTCGACTTGCACTTGAAACGGATGTCATGTTGATGCTATTGTCTCTCTTGCTATGTCTGTCTAATCTGATTAACTGCACTCTGTAAGCTCCAGCACGTTGATAAACCTCCCCCAAAACAATCCTGTTTACATTTTTATGCTTCTCTTCAATCTTGTATTTGAAAGTCAAATTTTCTATTCGGTTCTGTTCTTTACTTCAAGAATGTTTGAAGATATTCTATTTCATTAAATGTCCTTTTCCCCCTCCCCCTGAAGGATAATGCTCAGTTTTTCTGGGTAAGTTGATTCTTGGTTCTAATACTCACCCTTTGCCTTCTGGAATATCATATCCTAACCCATTCTGATCTTTTAATGTGGAAGCTGCTAAATCTTGTGTTATCCTGACTGTGACTCCACAATACCTGAATTGTTTCACTGGCTGCTTGCAATATTTTCTCCTTGACTTGGAGGCTCTGAAATTTGGCTATAATCTTCCTGGGAGTTTTCATTTGGGGGTTTCTTTCTGGAGGTGATTTAGATTCTTTCAATTTCTATTTTACCACTCATTCTCAAATATCATGGGAATTTTCCTTCATAATTTCTTCAAAGATGATGTATAAGCTCTTTTTTTAAATCATGACTTTTAGGTAGTTCAATAATTTCTTAAATTATCTCTCCTGGATCTATTTTCCAGGTCAGTTGTTTCTCTAAGGAGATATTTTACACTGCCTTCTATTTTTCCATTGTTTAGGTTCTTTTATGGTTTCTTGATTTCTCATAAAGTCATTAGCTTCAACTTGCCCAATTCTACTTAAGGAGTTGTGGTTTGTTTGGTTTTTAAGTGAATTTTTGTACCTCTTTTACCATTTGGCCTAGTCTGATTTTTTTAAGGCCTTACTTTATTCAGTCTTTTTTTGTTTCTCCTTTACCAAGCTGTTGACTCTTTATTCATGATTTTCTTGCAACACTCTCATTTCTCTTCCCAATTTTCTCTACCTGTCTCACTTAATTTTCAAAATCCTTTCTGAGCTCTTTCATGGCCTGAGACTAATTCATATTTGTCTTGCAGCTTTGAATGTAGAAGTTTTGGCTTTTTTTATCTTCTTCTGAATGTGTGTTTTGATCTTCTTTGTAATTTTCAATGTTCAGGGTTATTTTTTCTGCTGTTTACTTATTTTATCAGCCTATGACTTAGCTTTTAACTCTTCATTAAAGGAGGGCTCTTCTTCCAGAGTGGAGGGCTCACTCTCCCAAGCTTCAGGGGTTTTGTGCAGCTGTTTTTAGAGACATTTCTGGGGATCTGTAAGTTTTCAGTTATTCCAAGGTGATGTGATCCAAAGAGGTTTGATTACTACTCTTCTGGCCTGTGCTCTTGTCCGCGAGTGACTGCAGGCACTCTTTTCTGCCATGGAACTGTGAAGAGGGTCTCCATTCAACTGTGGTCTCACACTCTGGTGTGCTAGTGCTCCTCCTCACCCTGGAAATGCTATCCAGGACTGTGATCCAGATCTAAGTATGGAGAAAGCAACAGAGTCCTGCCTTAGTGCTTGAAAAGAGATCCCTGTAATCTACTGACCACTTGTTCAACCTCCCTACCATCTGTAGAATGAGAGCACTGGAAGGAGCTGCTAATGCTATGGATACTATGGCTTCCAAGGCCTGCTCTTGGTTTGCTGGACCTGGGGCTCTGCTGGCACAGCCTGTGCTACACTTTCACCCAGGTGCAACAGACCTTTCCTGCTAATCTTCTAAGTTGTCTTTGGCTAGAAAAATTACTTGACCCCATCCTTCTGTGGGTTCTGCTGCTTCAAGAATTGTTTTACGGAATTATTTAAAGGTGTTTGCAGGGTTTTGGGGAGAGCTCAGGAGAACTGCTGCCTTTTCTCTGCCATCTTCTGCCTACAATTGTTTTAAATGGAATTTCTCTTTCTATTTCTTGCTGCTGAGCTTTGTTGGTAATATAGAGAAATACCGATGAGTTGTGTGGGTTTGTTTTATATCCTGAAGCTTTGCTTAAGTTGCCAATGATTTTGAACAGTTTTTTAGCTGATTGTCTAGGATTCTTTATGTATACTATCTGCAAAGAATGATAGTTTTGTTTCCTCATGGCCTATTCTAATTATTTCCATTTTTCTTGACTTGTTAAAGCTAACATTTCTAGTGTAATATTGAATAACAGTGGTGATAATGGGCATTCTTGTTTCACTCTGATCTTATTGGAAAGGCTTGTAGCTTATCTCAATTACATATAATGTTTGCTGATAGTTTTAGATAGATACTACCTATCATTTTTTAAAAATGCTATTTATTCCTATGATCTCTAGTGTTTTTAATAGGAATGGGTGCTGTATTTTGTTAAAAACCTTTTCCTGCATCTATTGAGGTAATCATATGACTGCTATTAGTTTTGTTATGGATATGGTGAATTAGACTGATAGTTTTCCTAATATTAAGCCAGCACTGCATTCCTGGTATAAATCCCACCTGGTTGTAGTGCATTATCCTTGTGATAAGTTGCTGTAATCCCTTTGCTAATATTTTATGTAATTTTTTTGCATCAATACTTATTAGGGAAATTGGTCTATACTTTTCTTTCTCTGTTTTGGCTTTTCCTAACGTGGGTATCAGCACCATAGTTGTGACATAAAAGGAATTTAGTAGAACTCCTTCTTTGCCCTTTTTGCTAAATAGTTTATGTAGTACTGGAATTAATTTTTCTCTAATACATGGAGAAATGAGACAAATTTGAAAAATAAGAACAATTCCCCAATTGATAAATGGTTAAAGGATATGAGTAAATACTTTTCAGAAGAAGAAACCAAGGCTATCTATAGCTATATGAAAAAAATGCTCTAAATTTCTATTGATTAGAAAAATGCAACTCTGAGGTACCATGTCACACATATCAGATTGACTACTATTTCAGAAAAGGAAAATGAGAAATGTTGGAGGGGATGTGAGAAAATTGGGACATAAAATAGCTGTTGTTGGGGTTGTGAACTGATCCAATCATTCCAGAGAATAATTTGAAATTATGCCCAAAGAACTATAAAACTGTACATGTCTTTTGATCTAGAAAGAGCACTACTATGTCTATTTCTCAAAGAAATAAAAAACAAAAAGGAAAAGACTCTTTATGTACAAAAATATTTTTAGCAGACCCAGGGCACAGACTGTATCAGTGCCAGAGTCATCCCCACTGTGGCAGGGCCAAGCAGGAAGCCTTGTACAGTCTGAGGCAGTGGGTGCACTGTGGAATCTCAGGCATGTCAGCCCAGTTCAGGAGTCCAGCAGAACTGAGTGAGTGAGGGCCATGGAACCCCAGTTATTTGCAGTGTCTGCTCCTGAGACTATCAGCCCACAGATTAAATGTCTATAAGTCACCCACTTGAACTTCTGGGAGCTAAGATGGTGGAGTGATTGGTAAATGCTCTCCCCCTCCCCTTCTTGATCTTGAAAGACCCACACAATATTTCCCCAGGAATAATCCTGGAAAAGTTGAATCAGCTGAAGGAGTAAATAATCTCTTAGCATATGAGGCTAGAAAAATTGCTAAGGAGGGTCCCTCTTGCTGTGGCTGAGGGGAACCAGTACAGGACTGGAGATGTCCCAGACAGCACCACCTAAGCAAACTGGGAGGAGACACGGAGCTTCAGGGGAGTGGAGCCTGCCAACACCAAGACCCCAGGGTTACCTCAGCACCCCAGGGGAATCAGGAAGACACTAGCACAGATGGGATCACTACTGCTGAGCTTGCCTATGCACTGGCTCAGTGGAAGAGACCTGCTGTAGCCAGAACACCACTCCCCCCAATTTAACTTAGCTAGCTCCAGGGCAGCTCTGGAGAAACACAGAAAGACTTCAACTGGCCTCTGCTTTCTCAAACCAGCCAGCTCAGCACCAGGTAGGCTGCAACATTTTAGCTTCTAGCTGAAAAAACTAGAGGACACAACACACAAAGCTTCAAGTTCAAGGCACAAGAACTGAGGGACAGAACCCCTTGTGCCCCAGAGGCAGAGATCTACTTTAAAAGCCAGGAAAAGGATGATCATCATGAGTAAGAAGCAAAGCAGAAAAGAAAAGACCATAGAATCTTTCTATGGGGACAAAGACCAAAATACAAATACCAGAGGTCAGCATTGAGACTGTACACCCATCTGAAGCTTCAGAAAGGAATATGAACTGGTCACAAGCCCAAAGAGGATTCTTTGAAGAGCTAAAGAAGGATTTTAATGCCAAGTTACAAAAGTGGAAGAAAAGCTGGTCAATGATTTTAAAAATATGAAAAAAGCAATCACAGAGGAATTTAAAAGGAAAATTGGACAAATGGAAAAGGAAGTACAAAAACTAACTGGAGAAAATAACTCCTTAAAAGGAACAATTTGACAAATGGAAAAGGAGATGCAAAAGTTAACTGAAGAAAACAATTTGATAAAAATTAGAATTGGGCAAGTAGAAACTAATGACTGTGTGAGATATCAAGAATCAGTCAAACAGAATCTAAAGAATGAAAAGATAGAAGAAAATTTAACACATCTAATTGGAAAAACAACTGACCTGGAAAATACATCCTGGAGAGAAAAATCTAAGAGTTATTGGTCTACCAGAAAGCCATAATGAAAAAAGGAGACTGGACAATATCTTCCAAGAAATCATCAAGGAAAGTTTCCCAGAAGTCCTAGATCCAGAGGGCAAAATAGTCATCAAAAGAATCCACTGAAAGGGATCCCAAACTAAAAACACCAAGGAATATCATTGCCAAATTCCAGAGCTATCAAGTGAAGGAGAAAATCCTATAGGCAGCCAGAAAGAAACAATTCAATATTGAGGAGCTACAGTCAGGATCACACAGGACCTGGCAGCTTTGACATTACATGATATACTGTAAGGCAAAGGACTGGGACTACAAACAAAGATCAATTACCCAACAAAACTGAGCATAATATTTCAGGCAAGAAGATGGACATTCAATGAAATAAGGGGTTTCTGGACCTTCCTGATGAAAAGGCCAGAGCTCAATAGAAAATTCAGTCTTAAAACAACGTCACAAGAGAGGCATAAAAAGGTAAACAGGGAGAAAAATTTGTTATTCAATATGGGCAACTGTTTACTTCCCTACAGGAGAAGATGATACTTGTTAATCTTGAGAAGTATATATTTATTATGATTTATAAGAGGGATATACATAGATAGAGGGAGGAGGTATAAGGTAAATGATGTCATGGTAAAAATGTGATTTAAGGGTGCAAAGGGGTTGTAATGGGAGATGTGAAAAGGAGGAGGCAGAGAAAGGTAAATTACATCCCAGAAAGAAGCACAAAATATTTTGCAGTAGAGGGAAAGAGGGGAGGGAGATGAGCATTGTCTGAGAGGTACACTTATCTGATTTGGTTCAAAGAGGGAACAACAAACTGAAGTAAGTATAGAAATATAACTAGATCTATAAGCAGTAGTAAGGGAAGGGCAAAGAAAAGGGAGGGGAGACCAAAAGGGAGGGAAGAAGTAGTAAGGGAAAAAGGGATTAAAAGGCAGGGGGCAGAAAGAAGGGAGGGAAGACTGAAGGAGGCAGTGGTCAAAAATTAAAACTCTCTTGTGGAATGGAAGGGAGAACTAAAAGCACAAACAGGGGGAAAGAGGAAAAAGACACAGATAGTAATCAAAACTGTGAATGTGAATTGGATGAACTCTCCCATAAAATGGAGACAGAAAGCAAAAAGGATTAAAACCCACAATCCAACAATATATTGTTTACAAGAAACACATTTGAAATGGGGGCATACACACAGGGTAAAGGTAAAAGGTTGGAGCAGAATGTATTGTGCTTCAGCTGATGTAAAAAAAGCAGAGGTAGCAATCCCAATCTCAGACAAAGCAAAAGCAGAAATAGATCTAATCAAAAGAGATAAGGAAGGAAACTATATCCTGCTAAAATACACCATAGACAATGAAGGTATTTCATTACTAAACATACGTGCTCCAAGTGGTAGGGCATCCAAATTCTTAGAGGAGAAGTTGAGGGAGTTGCAGGAAGAAATAGACAGAAAACCTATACTAGTGGGGGACCTCCACCTCCACCTCTCTGAACTTGATAAATCTAACCTCAAAATAAACAAGAAAGAAGTTAAGGAGGTAAATAAAACTCTGGATAAGGTAGATATGGTAGATCTCTGGAGAAAATTTAATGGGGCTAGAAAGCAATATACTTTTTCTCAGTGGTACATGGAACATATACAAAAATTGACCATACACTGGAGCATAAAACCCTCACAATACAGTCCAGAAAGGCACAGATAGTGAATGCATCCTTCTCAGATCATAATGCAATAAAATATATTCAATAAAAGATTAGGGAAAGAGAGACTAAAAATTAATTGGAAACGAAATAATCGGATCCTAAAGAATGAGTGGGTTAAACAACAAATCATAGAAACAATCAACAACTTCACTCAAGAGAATGACAATAATGGGACAAATAACCAAATCTTAAGGGATACTGCGAAAGTATTTCTTAGGGGATGGTATATCTTTGACTGCCAACATGAATAAAATAAAGAAAGAGGAGATAAATTAATTGGGCATGCAGCTGAAAAAACTAGAAAAATAACAAATTGAAAATCCACAAGTAAATACCAAATTAGAAATACTGAAAACCAAAGGAGAGATGAATAAAATTGAAATTAAGAACACTATTGAACCAATAAATAAAACTGAGTTGATTTTATTTAAAAATTTATATGATTTTAAAATATAAAAAATTTTACATACATAAATATAAAATTTATATTTTGTATAAATAAAATATATAAAAATAAAATATAAAAAATTTTAAAATAAAATTGATAGACCTCTTGTCAGTTTGATTTAAAAAAAAGAAAGAAGAAAACCAAATTATCAATATCAAAAATGAAAAGGCTGAACTAACCTCCAATGAGGAGGAACTTAAAACAATAACTAGAAATTACTTTGCCAACTTTATGCCCATAAATTTGACAATCTAAATGAGATGGATGATTATTCTAAAAAATATAAATGACCCAGATTAACAGAAGATGTAGTTGAATACTTAAATAACCCCATCTCAGAAAAATAAATTGACCAAGCCATCAATGAACTCCCTAAGAAAAATCTCCAGGACCAGATGGATTTACAAGTGAATTCTTTCAAACATTTAAAGAACAGTTAATTGCAGCAGTATATAGACTATGTAGGACAACTGGGGAAGAAAGAGTCCTACTAAATTCTTTTCATGATACAAATGTGGTTCCAATACCTCAACCAGGAAGAACCAAAACAGAGAAAGAAAATTATAGACCAATTTTTCTAATGGGTATAGATGCAAAAATTTTAAGTAAGATTTTAGCAAAAAGAAGACAGCAACTTATCATGAGAATAATACATTATGATCAGGTAGGATTTATAACAGGAATTCAGGGCTGGTTCAGTATTAGGAAAACTGTTAGCATGATTGATCATATCAACAACAAAACTACCAGAAACCACATGATTATCTCAATAGATGCAGAAAAAAACCTTTGACAATATACAACACCCATTCCTATTGAAAACACTGGAGAGCATAAGAACTTTCCATAAAATAATAAGCAGTATCTACCTAAAACCTTCAGCAAGCATTATATGTAATGGGGACAATCTAGATGCATTTCCAATAAAATCAGGGGTGAAAAAAAGATATTCAATATGGTACTAGAAATGTTAGCTGTAGCAATAAGAGAAGAAAAAGAAATGGAAGGAATTAGAATAGGCAAAAAAGAAGCTAAGTCATTACTTCTTGCAGATGATATGATGATATCCTTAGAGAATCCTGGGGAATCAAATAAAAAACTACTTGAAATAATAAGCAACTTTTGCAATGTTGCAGGTTACAAAATAAACCCACATAAATCATCTACATTTCTATATATTACTAACACAGTCCAACAGCAAAAGATAGAAAAAGAAATCCCATTTAAAGCTAAGGTACACACTATAAAATATCTGCGAGTCTACCTGCCAAAACAAACCCAGGAACTATATGAACACAATTACAAAACACTTTTCGCACAAATAAAGTCAGATCTAAGAAGTGGAAAAACATGTGTTGCTTGTGGGTAGACTGAGCTAATATAATAAAAATGACAATTCCACTTAAATTAATTTACTTATTCAGTGCCATACCAATCAAACTGCCAGATGTATATTTTCCAGAGCTGGAAAAAAATAATATCAGAATTCATCTGGAAGAACAAAAAGATTCAGAATATCAAGGGAACTAATGAAGAGAAATGCTAGGGAAGGTGGTGTAGCCCTACCAGATCTCCAATTATATTATAAAGCAGCAATCATCAAAACCGCTTGGTACTGGCTAAGAAACAGAGGGGTAGACCAGTGGAATAGAGTAGGTACTCAAGTCACAGTAGTCAATGAATATAGCAATCTACTGTTTGATAAACCCAAGCTTCTGGGATAAGAACTCACTGTTTGACAAAAATTGCTGGGAAAACTGAATAACAGTGTTGCAGAAACTGGGCGTAGACCAATGCCTGACACTATACACAAGAATAAAGTCCAAATGGGTACATGATCTAGGTATAAAAATTGATACTGTAAACAAATTAGGGGAGCAAGGAAGAGTGTATTTGTTAGATTTTAGGAGAATGGAGAAATTTTTGACCAAACGAGACAGAAAACATTATGAAGGCAAAATGGATAATTTTGATTACATTAAATTGTAAAGTTTTTACACAAACAAACCCAATTCAACCAAGATTACGAAGGTAGCAGAAAACTTGGAAAGAATTTTTGCAACTAGTGTCTATGATAAAGGCCTCATTCCTAAAATATATAGAGAACTGAGTCAAATGTACAAGAATACAAGTCACTCCCCAATTGGGAAATAGTCAAAGGACATGAACAGGCAGTTTTTAGAGGAAGAAATTAAAGCCATCTATAATCATATGAAAAAACACTCTAAAGCACTATTGATTAGAGAGATGCAAGTCAAAACAACTCTGAGGTACCACATCACACCTATCAGATTGGCTAGCATGACAAAACAGGAAGATGATAAATATTGGAGAAGATGTGGGAGAGATGGAACACTAATTCATTGTTGGTGGACCTGTGAGCTGATCCAACCATTCTGGAGAGCAATTTGAAACTATGCCCTTAGGGCTACAAAAGTGTGCATACCATTTGACCCAGCAATATCGCTTCTAGGACAGTATCCCAAAGAGATCATAAAAATGGGAAAGGGTCCCATATGTGCAAATATATTTATTCCATCTCTCCTTGTGGTGGCCAAAAACTGGAAATCAAAGGGATGTCCATCAACTGGGGAATGGCTGAACAAGTTGTGGTACATGAATGTAATGGAATATTATTGTGCCATAAGAAATGATGAACAGGAAGACTTCAGGGAGGCCTGGAAATACTTATATGAACTAATGCTGAATGAAAAGAACAGAACCAGGAGAACTTTGTACACAGTAACAACCACAGTGTGGGAGGAATTTCTCTGGTAGACTTAGTCTTTCATAGCACTGCAAGGATCTAAAAAATTCTCAATGGACTTTTGAGGCAAAACACCTTCCACATCCAGAGAAAGAACTATGAAATTGGATTGCAGAATGAAGCAGACCATTTTCTTTTGTACAAAAGAATAATGAATGAACAATATTATAAAGTTAGCAGTAAGACACAACTGAAATGACAATCTTATTTCAAATACTTGATACAATGGGAATGTGTTTGGATTGCCATTACAATTACAAGGGAGCTACTATCAATCAAAAAAAATTATATCAGTTCTTTTAGTGCAGGAGAAGAATTAGAAATTGAAGGTATGTCCATCAATTGGGGAATTGCTGAACAAGTTATGGTATAGGACTATAACGGAATTCCATTGTGTGATGAGAAATGACTAGTAGGATGATTTTAGAAAAAGTTCAAAAGATTTATAGGAACTGATGCAAAGTGGAATGTGCAGAACCAGAATAATGTTATACTCAATAATAGCAATGTTGTAACAATGGTCAACTGTGAAAGACTTAGCTACTTTGACCAATACACAGATCCAAGACAATTCCAAAGGACTCACCTCCACAGAGAGAAGTGATGAACCCTGAGTACAGACTGAAGAATATGTAATTCCATTTTCTTTCTAAATTCTCATTTTTTCTTTTATTTTCCAACATGGCATATATATGGAAATATGTTCTACATGACTCCACATGTATAATGAGAATCATATAATTTGCTTCTCAATGGGTGGAGGAGAGGAGGGAGGAAGGGAGAGAATTTGAAATTCAAAATTTTGAAAAATGAATGGTAAAAATAAAAGAAAGGCCTGCTTGCTTACATCTTTTTTCCTTTTATTATGACTCCAGTAGCTGATTATAAGATAGTTTTGCCACTCCAGGCCAACCTCTGCTCCAGCACTCAGCACAATGTCTGGAATATAGTAGGTATTTAATAAATACTGATTGATTAGTTGATTCTTCTAGCTATGTAACTATGGTTAATTCACTTTCCTTCTCTGTGTTTCAGTTTTCTCATCTCTAAAGTGAGGGTAATAATAAAATCCCTACTTCATACCATTGATGAGAGGGAAGCTCTTTGCAAACTTTAAGCACCATAGGAATGTGATCTATGAATAAATTTTAATTCCTACTTCTCATAGGTCCCTTGGTGTAGTGGATAGAGCCTGCTGGAACTGGAATCAGGAACATCTGGATTCAAATTCTGCCTTTGATATTTAGGAGCACTGGTTGCTAGAGGGAGTTTACATACCAGGAGTTTCTTCTCCTGAAGCAGATTCTTCATGTATGTTTCTTAGGAACCTTACAATTATGAAATTCTATGACTCTATAATGTTCTGTGCTATTAATGGAAGAAATACAAATTTGTAGGTTGCTAGGTCTAGTAGGGAGCTAGGGTTATCACTTTGAGCAAGTCATTTTCTCAGTGGGCCTTGGTTTCCTGCTCTGGAAAGTTAGGGAGTTGGATCTATAGAGTGTCTATGAATTGTAACATTATGTTCCAGAGGAACTTTAGGCCTGATATTCCATTTCCTAAGGCCTCTTCCAGCCTGACTTTCCACATTGTAAGGCCCCGTTCAACTCAGATATTCTGTTCTATGGCTGCTCCCAACTGAGACATTCTGTGTTCTATGACTTCTTCCAGACCTGAAATTCTGTGTTCTAGGGACCTTTCAAATCTCTGACCTTCTGTGGCTCAAATATTTAACCATTGGGAAGGATTTGTAAGTATTCTTTGTTTACTTAGTAGTGACTTTAGTTTGCAGACCATCAGGAGGCATCTTAGTAACCATGTGGTCCAAGTATAGAAAGAGACAGAAAAAGGGAGAAGGCAAGTCTAGGCTGCCAGAGGTCATCCCAGTTCAAAGGCTGAAAGAAGGATCTCTGTGGAAATCATTTCCCTCTTGTGATGGCTCTAACTACAGAAGAAAGCAGGACAAGTTTGTCAACTTTCCTTGTACATCATAGAGGGAGAGCTTATGTCCAGCCTCAGGCAGCTCCAAACCCAGGCCTCAAAGAATCACCAAATCCTTTTCTCTGTAAGGGATCTAATATTAAAACTGGCAAAGTCTCTGAGACAGAACTGACAATTCTGATGGGCCTGCCATGGAAGCAAAGAATTTTAGGTTTATCTGATGCTCTTAGAATTAGTGTTATAGCCAGAATACACATTAGAGCATAGAATGCCAGAGCTGGAAGAAACATGAAGGGAGGACATGAAAGTTCAGAACTAGACAGGAATTTAAGAGGGCCTGAACCAAATGTATCCATTTCATAGATGATAACACAAAACCTCAGAGCAGGTACTTAACCAAAGCATGAGATCATAGAGTTAGAACTGAGAAGCATTTTTTGCAAATGAGCAATATAGCCCAGAGGCCTAAATAGGTATGATGACTTGCCCCAGGTGACCATGACAGTAGATGGCACCACTGAGACTCAAACCCAGGCCCCTTTTCTCTTTAAAACTAGCCCTCTTTCCTCTTTTCCATACTGCTGACCTGGTCAGTGGTTGGAGACTCCAGACTTTAACCCTAGTCTCCTGATTCCTCAGGCAAAGCTCTCAGCGGTTCTACAGCCACCTCTAAAATGAAATAGAAAACCATGCCCCTCTTCTTCCCCACCCTCTGTTCTCCAAGCTAATCTCCCTTGGATTTTGTTTTTTCTCAGATACTCAGAACGTGTCCATAGAGCAGCCCTCAAGCATTGTGACAGCGACCATTGGAGGTTCAGCAGTACTGGAATGCAGATCAAAAATTGACCTCCCTCCAGGGCCAACAAAGTGGTTTAAGGGGACTGGGCCTAATAGGGAGCTCATCTACAGTGACACAGGGTCTTACTCCCGGGTCCAAAAGGTGAATAAGACAAACCATATCTTGGACATCTGCATCAGCAACATCACTAGCCAGGATGAAGGAATCTACTACTGTATCAAGTTCAAAAAAAACCCTGAAAGTGCATTCGCCTCTGGGGGTGGGACCCTCCTCATTATAGGTAAGTACAAACCAGAGAAAGGCAAAGGAGTACAGGTAAAGAGCAACAGATCTGGACTAGGAGACCAATATCCCAAACCTAGCTCTGCCATCTTCTACCTGTATAACTCTGGGAAAGGGTGAGAGAGAGGCAACTAATATCTAGGAAGAGCCTACTATGTTCTAGACAATGTGCTAAATGCTTTATAAATATCATCTCATTTGATTCTCACAACACACCCGGGATACAGCTACTATTATGGCCCTCATTTTAGAGATGAGAAAACTGAGGTAGATCAAGATTAAGTGACTTACCCAGGGTCACACAGCTAGTAAGTCTCAGCTGGATTTGAATTTAGTCCCTCTTGACTCCAAGTCCAGCACTTTATCTACTGCATTACCTAGATTGTGTAGTGGACAAAGGGTGTTGCCACTGGATTCAAGACTTGGATTCAGATTCTACTTCTGATACATCTTAGCTCTGTGAACCTGTGCAAGTTTCTCTACCTCCATGTGCTTCGGGTAACAGGACTTAGCACACTAGTAAATCTTAGTCTACTAAGTTAAAGGATGGTTGGAGGAGGGAATTCACACACCAGGAATCATCTATCCTGACACAGATCCTTCCTGTATTCTTGTTAGGACTCTTCCAGTATTGAAGTTCTGTGACTCTTAAGACACTTCATCCTTTCTGGGCCTCAGTTTGCTGATCTGTAAAATGAAGGGGTGTACCAGATCACCTCTAAGATCCCTTACTACTCTGAATCCTATGGTCTCCTGTGATCTATGAGTTCTTCTGCTCCACAGATTCCAGATCCCAGCTTCCCTTCCTGGGAATTCTACTTCCTGTCACTACCCAGTCATTCAGTCAGCAAGCACTTATGAAGCACTTACTGAGTGTGTGGCATGTAGTGGACACTGGGGATACTTTGAAAGGCTAAAACACCAGCCCCTAGCCTCAAGGAGTTCACATTCTAATGAGGAGACAGCCCACAAACAATTATGCATATACAAGATCTACATATCCTTGTATAAATGGGAAGTAGAGCCATGAGCAATGGGAAGACAGGGAAAGGTCTCCTGAAGAAGATGAGATTGGAGTTGAGTCCACGGAAGCCATGTAGGGTTGTTCTAGGAATCACTCTGCTTTCTGTACCATCTATTCTAGGGTTGGGGATGGGGGTGGGTGCAGTTGGCTTCCCACCCTCTCTGGCAAGGAGCTCTTCTAGATATTTCTTGCTGTCCCTTTAGCTTCCTAGCTGTCCCTTCTGGATCCTGGGAAAAGGTCAAAGAATCATGGAAGCTAAGACACCTTCAAGTCATCTGGTCAAACGCCAGTCTTACAGATAAACATCCTCTGCACCAGCACCTAACAAATGGTCTGGTTGTCCCTTTACTCTTTTTAAAAATGTTATCTCCTATTTTTGCATCATTTCTCCTCCCCTCCCAAAGAGCCACTCTTTAAAATAAAGAAGAAAAAGAATCAAGATGAAGCAACATAACTGTGTCCCACCCCCATGAACCCCAACTTCTGCACAGAAAGGAGGTGCCTCCTCATGTCTCTGCTTTGGGACCAATCTTAGTCGTTACGATTTCACCACATTCAGTTTAGTGGTTTTTCTTCCTGTTCTTCTTTCTATATTTATTGTGATTGTTGTGTAAAAAAAACATTGTTTTATCAGCTCTTCTTTCATCACATCCTGTAGATGTTCCCATGCTTTCTGGCTCCATCACAGTCATCATTTCTTTTTTTAAAGTTAATTTATGTGTTTTCAGTTTTCAACAGTCACTTCCATAAGTTTTAAGTTTTCTCTCCCTCCCTCCCAAGATGGCATGCAATCTTATATGGGTTCTACACATATATTCTTATTAAACACATTTTCACATTAGTCATGTTGCATAGAGTTAAAATGAATGGTAGAAACCATGAGAAAAAGCAAAGCAAAACATGACACAAGAGACAAGACAAGAGTCTGCTTCATTCTGCATTCCTATTCGATTGTTCTTTCTCTGGATGTGGATGGCATTTGGCATTAACAGTCCTTTGGGAATGTTTTAGGTCCTTGCATTGCTGTGAAAAGCTAAGTGTATCAGAAACAGTGATGAACACTGTGGCTGTTACTGTGTATGATGTTCTCCTGGTTCTGAACTTTTTGGTTGCTACGTCCACCCCCTGAAATGACTTTAAATATAATTTGCACTTAATGTTCTACATAAATGTTGTTGCTTCCTCTAACAAAATTTAGGCTTCTTGAAGGTAGAGACTATTTTGGTTTTAATCTTTGTATTCTGAGGTAAGAGCCTAACAGAATAGGCACTGAATGAATGAATGAATCCATACAGCCTAAAATAGACCTAAGAGGTCTGGGTTTCCAAAAGTATCCACAGTACCTTAAATGTATTTCATTTCTTCATTTCTCACTAGGCTGCATGGGATCAATCTAAACACACACACACACACACACACACACACACACACACACACACTCACATCTCCCCTCTGCCCCCTCCACTGCTAATCATGGTCTTCACTCATTGGAAGGTAATTACCTTGAGGGCAGGGACTTCCTTTTTTTATTGAACGTGCATCCACAGTGCCAGGCACGTAGGAGGCACTTCACAAATGCTTGACGACTGACTGACTATTCTCTGCCTCCCACTGCAGCACAAAGCCAAAGTTCATCGGCTATCTTCATAGCTGTTACAGCTGAATCCGTGTCCCTCATCCTCATCCTCTCAGTCCTCTGCTGCTACTTCAAGAAATGGAAAGGTGACAACTGATTTTTTAGGTCCCCAGAAGGTTTGATGTTGGGGATGAAAGGTTGTGAGTGAGGTAGAGGTGAGAGGGAGAACACAGCACTGCTGAACATGGAGTGACTCCTCTCATCTGGGAAAATCCACTAATTTTTGGGAGATGATTCTGTGCATGTAGGAACTGTGAGGGTTTTCTTCTACTAAGCCAGAGCAGCACCTTCTCTGTTGTTTACAGCTCTGGGGCCCAATTTACTAGCCCAGGTTAGGAATTGGCAGAGAGAGGGTGCCAACCCAGGTTTTCCAAATGTCAAGGACAACTCTCTATCCATTAGACCACCTGGACACCTACCATCTCATTGTGGTGCTGTGGAAGATGCCAGATTTGTAGTCAGAAGACATGGATTTGGAGGGAGGGAGGGAGAAAAATTTGGAACTCAAAATCTTGTAAAAATGAATGCTAAAAATTATGACTACATATAATTGGGGGGAAATAGCATTTAAAAAAAGAAGGCATGGTTTCAAAGTCCAGCTCTGCAACTTGCTATGTGTGTGACCTTGAATAAATGCCTGAATCTCTCTCTGCCTCCATACCCTCATCTGTAAAATGAGGAGACCAAACAACTTTAAAGCTTCCTTCCAGCTGTAAAGCTGTGATAGCCTCTAAGCATCACAGAAGCAGAAGTTCATTGACAACATCCCAGTGAGAGGAGAATTGTGCAAAGATTATCCCCATTTTACAGATGAGAAAAGTGAGGCCCTCTGACAGGCTGCCTTGTCCACAATGGCCTAAATAATAAATGTCCAAGATGGGATTACAGCTTAGGTCATTGGGACTAACAGGTTGTCAGCATTCTAGCTACTCTGTCCCACTGTGTCTAGATAAAGTTACCTAGAACTTATAATGTCAACTTGCAGGGACGCATAGAACATAAAATGGAAGAGTTGGAAACAGTCTACAGATCATCTAGGCAAACTTCCTCATTTTTTTTTTAAAAGGAAGCTAAGGCCCTGTTTACAGCCCTAAAATTCAACCCCAGGTCTTCTGATTCTTGTCTATATTACTCTTTCTTTTCTCCTACATATTAGTTTTCTAAAGGAAGGCAGGTGTCTATGAGGCAGCTGGATAGTACAGTGGATAACCCTCTGAATTCAGAGTCAGGAAGACCTGTGTTTTAACCCAGCATCAGACATTTAGTAGCTGTGTGACCCTGGGCAAGTCACTTAATACTTCCTGCCCTCAGTTTCCTCATCTATAAAGTGAGAATTATAAAAGCACCTACTTCCCAAGGTATGTTGTAAAATCAAATGAGATAATATTTGTAAAGTGCTCTGCAAACCTTAAAATGCTATTATTATGCAGTAGTTGTGGGGAAATCCCACTGTGTTTTATTTCTTAGTTTCCAACCCCCAAGATATATGTAAACCTGTGGAATTGGCATACAAGCATAGTTCTAAAGTAGAAAAGAGTTATGGAGAATAGTGTGGCCTAGGCTGGATGGGAAGGATATATAGTCAGAGAACTCATCCTAGTCCTGGAGGTGGAAGATCACTGGGTGAATGTATGTATAGGAGCCTAGGGGTATATTTGGAATTTTTCTACTACCAGCTAGGGTTGCAGCCTCCCAGGGTCCCTACCCATGATTCTCTTTAGGAGGAGTACTAGAATGCAGGGTGCTCCAAAGCTTGGGCCCAGCCTCTACCATCACACTTTTCCATTCCCCAAAGGGTTCTACAGCAAAGCTGACACTGGCTTGGGCCAAAAACCTAATCTTGTGCCTTTTCCTTTTCTCTGCCCAGGGCCAATCCCATGTTTGGACAGGTTTGTATGTCCTCCCTCTGGATGATGCCCCAGCCAAAACAGAATTTGCTTTCTCCTTCAAGTACCTGACTTCTTTCCAGGAGCAAGTTTCTGCCACTGGGCCTAGATAATTTCCTAATACATTTTTCTAAATCCTTGACCCAAAGCCTCAACACCCCCAGCATGCTCACAAGCTCCTTTATGCTAGGTCCTCAGAAGGCCCAACCCTACCTCACAACGATGCAGATGGGGAATTCCTACCTTCTCATTGTGTCTCCTCATTCTCAAGAAAAGAAACCAAACGTTTCCTTTTCACTTAAGCCATGATGGGAAGTCATCTGTCCCTGCAACAAAAGAGCAAAAAAACAAAACATCCCCAGTTTAAAATATGAAACATTCTTGGATGAGAAGAAATAACAAGTGGTAGTCAAAGAATGATAATGGGCATAAAAAACATGTATTCTAATCCCCCAGTCACTGACTGACTGTGTGGTCTTTACCCTTCTCTGAGTCTGAGTCTCTTCCTCTGTAAAATCAGGATGCTGTCCTCCATAGGACCTTCCAGCTCTGACATTCTATGACCTGTGCTGAAAGTTCCTCCCAACTGTGATAACCTATGTCTGTTTCCTAATCTTTTCTGTTGTGATGATTGTGCCCATGCTATAGAGGAAGAAACTGCAACCTGAGAAATTAAGTGACATGTTCAAGCTACTAGGGCAATTCAGTGGCAGAGTTGGGAATACAACCCAGGTCTCCTCACTCTGGGGCTCTTGTCACTGTACTTTACTGCTTCACAAACCACGAGTTGGTGCAAAAATGCCTTCCCTGGTCCCCACCACCCCCAGAAGTGACAGATCAGGGAAATTAACTTTATTTTGGACTTGGCTGCATCTTCTTTCTTCTTTACTTTAGGTCAGAATCCTCAAAGAAGAATCAACCACAGAGAGAGGTAAGGACTGGACTGGGATGCCCCATGAAAGGCAGGGATGGAGTCAGTCATTAAGCAACTGTTGAGCACCTGCTTTGAACACAATCCTGCACTAAGTATTCTTGGGGGAGAGAAAAGACATAGTCTGTCCCCTCAGGGAGTTTTTAAGTCCAATCAGGAAGAAAAAGAGGAACATACATGAATACTGATCTATGTAAGATTTACAATATTTGTGAAGCAACAGACTTCAGAAGTTAAGGAGTTTAACTCCAGATGAAACTAGGGCCAGGTAAAGTGAAGTCAGGGAAATCTTCCCGGAGGAGGCAGAATATCAGAGAGGAAAAATGCAATTAGTCTGAAGGAACATGTTCCTGGGTCTCCTATAAAGAATGTGTCATAGGCCAATACATCACAGACTAGGCTAATATGTGTATGTGTATATGGACCTCACAGCTAGGAGAAACCTTAGAGCACAGACTATCAGACTAAGAGGGTCCTTAGTGGTCACTCAGTTCAACAGGCTCATTTTTCAGATGAAAGAACTAAGGGCCAGAAGGAGATGACTTGCCCAAGGCTCCACCACCTACTAGATGATTTCTATGGTCCCTTCCAGCCCTACTTCTATGAGTCTGTGATATTACCTGGATACCTAATGAGTTCATGTCCATTCATCCTCCTATCTATATATCTATTTATCTATCTTTATAGATATCTATATAGATTATCTATTGAAATCTATCAATATCCATATCTTTCCCCACAAGTCTGTCTCCAGATGCAGCCATATCCCTTCCCTCAAAAACCCATAACCTCCAGAAAAACCTGAAAATAATAATAGCTCACATTTAAGTATTAATTGATTCTGATCAGTTCTTGATACTACATGACCACTTAGTTATTAAAATGGACTTGACTATTCAGCACTTAGTAACCTCTCATTATATATAGCGATTTTCATGCTGGAAACATCCACTGAATTGGGAGTCAGTAGACCTGGATTTAAATATAAGTTCTCCACTGATTTGGTGTATGACTTTTTTGAAGTCCTTTCCCCTTCATGTGCTTCCACTCATCCAGTCAAATGTCCCCTTTTTACAAAAAAGAAAAAAGCATAAAATATCAGAGCCATAGGTAATCTTGTTGTTTTGTGGATTACTCCTATTAGATTCTTTGTGAACCCATTTGGGGTTTTCTTGGCAAAGAGACTTGGAGTGATTTGCCACTTCATTCTCCAGTTCATTTGACAGATGAGGCAATTGAGGCAGACAGAGTTAAGTGACTTGCTCAGGGTCACACAGCTGGTATCTGAGCTCAGATTTGAATTCAAGTTCATCACTCTATCTACTGTGTCACTTAGTTGCCCTTAGAGGTAACTTTAAAGACCATCTATTCTAACACCTTTTTATTCATTCATTCATTCAATTATCTGTTCATTTACTTATTTATTCTTTTGTTTATTTACCTATCAATTGATTGATTTTTTATTTTTGTAGATGAGGAAATTAGGTCATAGGGAGGGACAGTGATTGCCCAAGTTCATGCTGTGCAGCAGTGGCAGAGCCAGGACTTGAAACCAGATCTCCAGATTACCAATCCACATTTTATTCTACTCTACCAAGGGGCCCATCTTGCTTTCTCCTACCCAGTCTGCCGCCTCTCTTCTTTCTTCCTCCTTCCTCCCCGCCTCTTCTTCCTTCCTCCCTGTTTCATTACTTAATTACAGCTTGTTTCATTATTTCTTGTGCCTCCACTTAGCTCCCTTCAGGGCAGAGTTCAGATGGAAATAGTCAATATCAGCGATCCCAGTTGCATCAATGACCTCAGTTAACACCCAATAGGAATCCACAGGAATCTCATGTTTACCTTTCAATGAGAGCCCTACTCAACAGGACTGATGAGTAAATGCAGCTCAAAGGGTCTGAAAAGTTACCCACCCAGGTCTCTGTATCAATAAAACTCATGGATATCCTGGTCTCTGATCCAGTTCCAGGATAACACCCATGGCTACAGAGAAATCCAGCTCCTTCCACTAAAGTGGAAACTTTCATGTTATTTCAGTGACATTCTCCAATAGCCTTAATAAAGTACTTGGAATATTTTTTGAGGAACCTGGAAAGTTTGGTCATTGGGAATGGCTTTTACACAGTCACTATCATTGGGCTCTGAAAGCCTGGAGCACCACAGATCATAGGATTTAGAGCTGGAAATGATCTTAGATCACCTAATTCCACCATCTCATTTTCTAAAGCCCCAAATTGATGCCAGGAAAGAAAAAATGACTTACTCAAGGTCATACAGGTGGTGGGTGAGTTTTTGTAGTCCTTTATAACCTTAATCTTTCAGTCCATCAAAAGTGACTCTCTGTCTTACATTCCATAGGCCAGCCAAACTACCCTTCTTGTAGCTTTGCTCACATGGGGCTCCATCTGTCTCCATCCCTTAGAACTGACCACCCCACAAGACTGGAATGTACTCTCTCATCATCCTTCACTTTGTAGAAACTTCCTATCTTTAAGAGATTCTGCTCGAGCACCACCTTCTACACTGAGTCTTTCTTGATTCCCCTTGCACTCCCTCTCCTATTACCTTGAATTTATTTTGCATTTATCATGCATATGTGTGGGTGTGATGATATACTGACATGGTGTCTCCTCTAATAGAATGAAAGCTCTTGAGAGCAGGGACTGCTTCCTTTTGGTCTTTATATTCCCCATAATTGGCACAGAGTTTGGCACAATGGGCCAAACTTAACAATCACTTGTTGATTAATTATATGATGCCTCAAAGAGTGAATATTAATTAATTCATCCTTAGTGAATAGTAATTAGTTCACCTTTAGAAGGGGACCATGGGCCCTACCATGGCACTCGTTCCATAGAATTAGAGCCCAGAGAAGTTGTGACTTGTGACCTTGGGCAAAACAGTCCACCTCCATGGGCCTCAATTTCTTCACCTGTAAGAAAAGAGGCTTGAACTATGTGACTTCTGAGACCCTGCCAGCTCAAATTGTTATGATCTGTGATCTTAGGGGATGACTAAGTCACACAAAAAGGTAGAGTCAAGGTCCTGGTCCCAGCCTTCCTAAGGACCAGACAGGAACCTGCCCTAGGGTTTAGCACTTTGACATTGGGTGAAGAAATCCAAAGTAGTTTGTGTCTCCCAGTTAGAGGTAGAAAAGCCTGGGTCCCTAACAGATGGAGGGTGGGGGCAGGGAGGAGAAGAGCAAAGGTCAAGAAGAAATGGTCAAGAAGAAGAAGTTGCAAAGGGAAGACTTGGCAAAAGGAGTGAAGGAGATTCAAGGGATTTCCAGGTCATCTATGATCTTCCCTTGGTGGTAGGAGTGTGGGCTGAGAGACTATTCACGGTTCATAACCTTCCTAGTGTGAATGCCAATGTTGGAGCAACAAGAGTCAGAGAAAGAGAAGGTTTTCCTTTGTGATTCTTCTGAAACTGGGAATTCTTTGACTCTTCTTCCCACCTGGGCCCACAGACTTATAGGACGTAAATCCCAGGATGCCCAGAGCCAGACGAGATCTAACATTGTGGCAAAGTGGAAAGAACACTGACTTTGGAGTCAAGAGACCTGGGTTCAGTCCTACCTTTGATAATCAATATGTATGTGATGTTGGATGAGTCTTTTCAATTTTCTAATTGGAGACCATCTCTTCCAATGTCCTAGGTCATCGAACGAGGCATCCCTGAGAGAAAGGCATCATGCTTTGTTTTTTAATGTACACTTACATCCCTTATCCATGTAGATTTTGGCTTCACCAATAAGATGCACCTAATTCCTCCTCCCTTCTCCCAAACCTCCTTACCAAAGTCTTTTTTCTTTACCATTCCAGTCAACAGAAAACAATGAGATGGTCTACACTGAACTCCAACCCATTGGGAAAAATCATGAATCTGACTATGCCACTCTTCATGTTCAGTAATTGGACCTGGAAGAAAGAGTTCCAAGTAGGATGGATGGAGCAACTTCTATGGAATCCCTAGGACTCCCCAGTACCAGTCAGAAAGAGGGAACGTGGAGATTCTTTCAGGAACCTAAAAATAAATACATGGGGATCAATATGAAATAAGACACTCATTGCAATAGGAGGACCTGTATATGTACCCAGGTCTGCCAATTACTTGGTTATGGAGTATCTCTTCCTTTCTCTGATTCTAATTTCCTTATCTCTGAAATAAGTATAGCAATCCCAAATTTCTTACCTTACAAACCTCAAGTGAGATAATAGAAGCAAAAGCTTTTCTAAGTATAAAATCCTATATAAATATAGGCTTTCCCTTCTGAATAAATGCATTACTGCTGAGCTGGGAGAAGCCCCCCAACTTCCAGCAGCACTGAATTGATACACCACTAATTCAGTTGGGGTGCCAGGTGTCCTCAGATGTTTTTGGCCTTGATATAGAACAGTGGTGTCCCAACTCACCACCGATCCACAGGTAAGAACCTCTACTGCTTGCGTATTCACTTAATTATAAAATTTAACCTTATGTTTGTTTTATTTTCTTCATATTTACTTAGTCACATATTTCAAAATATATTTTTCATATGATTCAGGGCACACTGGGGAGTTGACGCCTCTAACTTCAGATCTTAAAATGACACAAAAAACTCTACAGGAGAAAGAGAAATACTTGGTAGAGATCATCAGAATAGAGACAACAGGGAAATTCTTAGCTCAGTAATGAATTTGTCAATCTAGCCCCAGGTTGAGTTATTGAGGATAAGTGATCCATAGGCCAACAGGGAAGTCCCGAGATAACGTACAAAACTATCAATAATAAAATCCTACATGGCAGCAATTGAATCCTTAACAAGAATCCTAAATATATAAAACACTCCAGGGGCAGCCAAGTATAGTGGATAGAGAGGTTACTTCAGACCTGGAAAATCCTGAGTTCAAGTGCTGTCTCCACCACATATTGCCTCTGTGTCCCTGGCCAGCTCACCTAATTTCAAAGTGCCCTTGGCCATTTCTCTTATCTGCTTCATTTAGCCTGCTCATTTTCATCTGCCTCAGCCAAGGGAATTCCTCACAAGAACAAAAAATCATAAGCCCTGTTAAAAAAGTAAACAAACAGAGTATACAAGAAATGCCTTAGACTGGCACTGGGTTACCTTTCTTATACCCAGGTGGGCCTTTCTAGATGGCATCCACACGGAATGTGAGGGAGTTCAGGGAAGGACTACAAAGCCAGGTCTTTGCTACTGAGGACACTACCTGGTCAGAGCAGCTCTAGGTCAGTAAGCAAGGCCAGGAAGGGGTACCATAGCTCCTCTGGGAGGGAGGAAAAGTAGGAGTAGAAGCATCCAGCCCCTTCTCCCTTCACAAGTTTTGTATAAGAACAGCTGCCTGCTGCTTCCTGTTACATTAGGTTCTGTCACTCTGGTCCACCGTCTTCGCAGACAGATCATGCCATTGAAAGTTCTTCTTATAGACATTGGGTCCGAAGGGAGGGTGACCCCCATTAAATTAGTAAAGGTATCTTCTGCCTCATGGACCCCTGAGGTATCCATGAATAGATTTCAGAGGGGCTGTGAACTTAGATAAGAAGAAAAAAACCCAACCCTACATGTTTATTTTAATATAACTGGTTTCTATAAAGATTCTTTCACCTAGCAGTACCACTACTAGGTCTGTATCCCAAAAGAGATAAAAAACAAAAAAATGAAAAGGGACTATATATACTACAATATTTATAGCAGCTCTTCTAGGGCAAAGAATTAGAATTGAGGGGATGCCCATCAACTGGGTAATGGCTGAAGAAGCTGTAGTATACGATTGTGATGGAATACTGTTTTGTTATAAGAAACGAGCAGGATACTCTCAATTAACTTGGAAAGACTTACATGATCTGATACAAAATGAAATGTACTCTGTACAAAATAACAATATTCGAAGATGGTCAGCTGTTAATGAGTTAGCTCTTCTCAGCAATACAATGATTCAAGATAGCTGTGAATGATTTATGTTGAAAAATGCAATCCATTACCAGAGAAAGAACTGATGGTATCTGCATACAGTTTGAAGTATACTTATTTTTTAACTTTCTTTATTTTTCTTGAGATTTTTTTTGACTGGCTACTTTGGTTATTAAAGAAATAGTTTGCATTACTACACAGGTGTAACCTGTATGGAAATGTTTGCTTTCCCACAGGGGGGTGAGAGGTAGGAAACAAGGAAGGGAGAGAATTTGGAACTCAAAGTTTAAAAAATGAAAGTTAAAAATTGTTTTTACATGTAACCTGGGGGGAAATAAAATGCTAAATAAAAAAGAAAAAATATAACTGGTTTCCTTTGTAACCCTACATATTTTATTTCGAAACCACTATTCTTAGGAAGCCTACATGCCTAAAATAAAATACATGAGTATTATAAAGCAAACTATTATTTTGAGGAGTCCATAGGTTTCTCCAGATTGCCAAAAGTGCCCATAACACAAAAAAAGACTAAGAATCTCTGGACTACAGTCATGAATTGAGATAATCCTGCCCTGTGTTTCTGCTATATGAGCACATATAGACAGAAGGCATGGATGTCAGTTTAATATGAAGGGAGGATATCTAAAAAAATAAAATTAAGTGCTGAAAGAGAGGACTGTACTGAAATAAAGGAAAAGGAAGAGATAAAATGGGGTAAATTATCTCACATAAAAGAGGTAAGGAAAAGCTTTCTTAGTGGAGTGAAAGAAGGAGGAGTGAATCTTACTTTAGCCAGAATTGGCTCAAAGAAGGAATAACATACACTTTCATTTGGGAAGAGAAATCTATCTTACCCTACGGAAAAGTAGGAGGGGAAGGGAATGAGAAAAGAGGGGTAGTGCTAAAAGGGAGGGCATGTTGGAGGAGGGTTAGTCAGAAACAAAATGCTTTTGAGAAGGGAGAGGGTGATAGGAGAGAGAGAAGAGAATAAATTGGGGGGAGAATAGTATGGAGGAAAAAACAGTTAGCACTAGTAACTGTGAAAAGAATTTGAAACAAGTTTCCCTTGTAAAGTCTCATTCGTCAAACATAAAGAGAACTGAGTCAAATATATAAAAATAAGGGCCATTTCCCAATTGATAAATGATCCAAATATAGGAGCGGTCTTCATATACAAAGTAATCAAAGCTACCTATAACCACATGAAAAAACAATGTTCTAATGTAGTACTGATTGGAGAAATACAAATTAAAACTATTCTGAGGTACTACTTCATATCTATTAGATTAGTTAGTAGGACAGAAAAGGAAAATGATCAATATTGGAGAAGACATCGGGAAAAATGATTTAGCTATTCTGTAGAGCAATTTGGAGCTCTGCCCAAAGAGCTATAAAACCATGGGTAGCCTTTGATCTAGCAACAATACTAATAGGTCTGTATCCCAAAAGAAATAAAAAACAAAAAGGGAAAAGGACACATGTACAAAAATATATACGTATATATACATGAATATATAATGTATATATGTATAAAATATCTGTTTTCTGGTGGCAAAGAATTGGAAACTGAGGGGATGCCCATCAATTGGGGAACAATTGAACAAATTATGGTATGTGATTATGACAGAATATTAACTATTGTGCTATAAAAAATGATGAAGAGGATGCTCTCAGAGAAACGTAGAAAGATTACTATGAGCTGATGCAAAGTGTAATATCCTGTGTACAAAGTAATAGTATTTTGTAAAATTATCATCTCTGAATAACTTGGCTATTCTCATCAATATAATGATCCAAGAGAGTTCTGAATGAATTACCATGAAAAATATTATTCATCCTTGGAGAAAAATTGATTGTGTCTGAGGACAGATTGAAGTATACTACTGTTACTTTATTTTCCTTGAGGTTTTATTTGCTATTTTTACATTTTTTGGGTCTATGTTTTCTTTCACAACATGACAATTGTGGAAATGTTTTGAGTAATTGTATATGTATAACATGTTGAGTTGTTTGCCTTCTCAAAAAGGGTGAGGTTGGGAAGGGAGGAAGGGAGAGAATTTGGAGCTCAAAATATTGAAACAAACGATGAAAATTTTTGCACGTAACTGAGGAAAAATGAAATACTAAGAAAAATTTTTAAAAATTTCAGTCTGGTATCTAGGGGTGGGGAACCTTGGGCCCACAAGGTCACATGTGGTCCTCTAGGTCCTCAAGTGTTGCCCCTTGACTGAATCCAAATTTCACAGAACAAATCCCTTTAATGAAAGGATTTGTTCTGTAAAACCTGGACTCAGTGAAAAGGTCTCATCCAAGTACCTAGAAGGCCTCACATGACCTTGCATCTGCAGGTTCTCCACCCTGTCATCCATTTTAGTTTTATGAGTAAATTTATTCTTCAAGCTACAATTTTTCCTCACTATCCTTCTCACTCTATTCACCCCATTTCTTGTCACTCCTCTGCTTTACTTCTTCCCAGTACCTTGCCCTCCTTAACCTACCCATCCCCTTGCAAATCCGTCTCTTATCCTCCCCACACCCTATTCCCTTGTATCTTACTTATTTCTGATTTTAGAAGACATGTCTACAATGATATAGATAGAGTTATCTATTTCTATCCAGCCAGCTAGCCATCCATCCACCCATCCACTCATCCATCTATCCATCTATCTCCCTTTTAACCCATTGCCTATAGGAGTAAGATTCCAGCACTACCTCCCTTCCCCGACTAGTTTCTTCTGTATCAATATTTCCTTTTATGCCTCATTTATATGAGACAACTCTCTTTTTTATCTTTTCTGCACAGTTTATATATATATATATATGTGTGTGTATTATATATATAATATACATATACATATACATATTTATATATATACATATACATATATATATATTTAAGATTCAAGCCATCATACCCAGCTCAGGGTGTATTCACTGAATGAACATTGCATCACTCAAAGTGAGAACCTAAAAAGACCTTAACTTAAGAGGCCCAAGGTCTCTCAATGCATGCTGGGCCATCTCCATTCTCCCTGATCAAAATCAGGCCACTGGACTCAATTGGTTCTGGAGAAGAAAGTGAGGCTTCTGATTTTGCACAGCTCTCCCTCCCTCAAATCAATGTCAATTGCAAGTCATGTCTTCATCTTCCTGGAATCGTGGTCCTCTTTGAGAATGAAGGACAAAGCACACACACAATTTAGCCTTTAAGACTTCATCCCATCCTCACTTGGTCTACAAAATGAAAGTTTCTCAGCCTGAGGTTGCCTCTCAATCCAGCTGCCCCCAGGTACTGTTGTTTTTATATTCTGCAGAGTCAGCCTGGAAGTGTTTTCACTTCACTCAGATTGAATGTCTGTCCCTGGAGGTGGGGATCCTTCTTGGGGACTTCTCAAATTGTCTTAGGAGGGCGACTGTGTTACTCCATATTTATTTCTCCTGCTCTGAGGCAATGCTCTGCATTTTTTGCAGGAAATTTGGAGAGCTGAGACTTTTCTAACCTACTGTACTATTTTCCTAGAATCCTCTCTTTAAGTGATTGTTTCATAAGTATTTACAAGGTGAAGAGATTTTTCTTTGAGCCCACAAATTAAATTTCATGCCTTCCAGTGATTCCATTCCACTGGGGGCAACAAATGGGAGAAGAGGTAGAGTCTTGAGAAAACTTCTACACAAGGGAATACAGAGTACATACTAAACAATTACAAGAAAGAGACTCTGGCTTTTATTCCCCGATCCTAATGTAGGCACATAGTAGTCAATCAACAAGCATTTAAGAGGTTCTGTGTGCCAGGCACTGGGCTGCTTGCTGAATTGTCAGAGAATGACTTTTGCCTGGAAGGAATGATCCCTGTTAATGAAGGAGCTCACCTTTAAGCTAGTGATAGGAATGGAACTTGTAACTTCATTGGCATCAGGAACTCCTGGGTGACCAAGAGCCTCCTATTAATGCAAATTGATATTTCCCTTCCCCTCTCACCCCCAAATTTCCTATTTGTTCAGAGTCCTGAGAAATGACTTGGCCAGGGTCACACAAATAGTCTGTGTCAGAGACCAGGTTTCTCCCTCCCCCCCCCCTTTTTTTTTTTTTTTTTTTTTTTACAGATTTTACACCTTGATTTTAATGCTATTCTCTACATACAGATTAAGAAAATTAAAACCTGTACAGAAAAGGATGGCCCCACTCATACACAAATTTGTAAAACGTATTTGTATTTCAATAGATCCAACAAAATTAACAACAAATACTTCTTAAAAATTTACTGTGTCCATTCTTGAGTACCTAAAGATCAAGGTCAGGCTGGAGAGACCTCACTTTCTTTCACATCTTCCTTTACACCTTTTTCCAGAGAAAGGAGTCTTATAGTTTCCTTGAGTTTTTCAATTTCTTTTTCTTGTTCAACTACTTTCTTCTGTAGAACATAATTCATATTTCCAGAATTTTTAAAGTTCACTTTCCAGTAGCTGTCCAGCAGATGGTTGCTGTGAAGAATTACTCCTCGTTAATTGCTCTATGTACTTGGCTTGTATTGGACATCTTTGGCTAAGTGATTCTGGGATCTGAGCATTTCTTAAGCCTATTAAAACTTGTGCTCTTTCCATTTCTGTTCCAAATGGCTGAAAGAGCTCTAGAAGAATCACGCCCAAACTATACATGTCTGACTTGGCATCATATTCAGATCCTTGCAGTGTTCTGGTGAAGCATACAGACTAGTACCCACTCCTGATGACACATATGTCAGTCTTTTTCCATTTCTACTGGTCTATTCTGTATCTTTCTGAATGATGTCTCTCCAAGCTAGACCAAAATCTCCTATTCTTACCGGATGGTCATGGCCTTGAAGAAAGATATTTCTGGGCTTGAGATCTCTGTGTACCATTCCCATGTTATGTATATAATACACACCTTCCAAAAGCTCTTGAAAAATTTTTGTTGCAACATTGCCCATAACATAAGGACAGGAAGGTTCATCTATGGATGATCCCTTATTTTTATTTCGATCAGTAATCTAGTCCCAAAAAGAGATTTCACATAGTTGCATCTGAATATGGAGTATGAGGTGTACTTCAACTCAGTCTGCCCAAGCAAGGCTAAGTTTTCTTCAGAAGGCTCCTCAGTGGATGTAAAATTCTCCTCCAGGTATGAATTATTCTCTTGCAGTATATGATGCTTAACAAGTGATCTAGAAGATGTATTAACTAAGCAATTTTCTTGTGATTCATATTCATTGGCATCTCTTATGATCAAGTTATTATAGTTTACTAACTTGTTATTCTGATTGTCAACCCAAGTTTCTGCAAAGGGCTTTTCTTTTTCTGAGTCCAAATCAGCAAAAATAATGGATGAGCTACTACTTTCACCTCTTTGAACATGACACTGATCTCTGTCCTCTGTATCATCAGATACCACCTGGAGAGACGGCAACCTGACAACAGGAAGTCTCTTATCTTGTGGTGGAGCTGAATGAACATATTCTATCCAAGCTGTGTGATAGCCTACAATGTTAGGATGTTGCAGACCCACCAGCACCTTAATCTCCCAAAGTACCTTCATACAATCCTTTTTAGTAGCTTTCTTAATCAGAATTTTTTAAATTTAATTTTTAATTTAATTTAATTTAATTTTAATTTTTTAATTGCATAAATTGCCTATCTAATTTGTTTTTGACCTTACATACTTTCCCATACCTGCCCTTTTCTAGGACAGCAATTTCCTCAGACTCATTAAGATAACGAGAAGTCTGTGCTTCAAAGATGACTTCTTTTGCTCTGACTTTATGGACATGAGGGTATCCTTCATGCTGAGCCTCAAGAACTCTCTGCTTAGCTATTCTCATTAATTCAGTAATTGCTTTGTTTTGATGCAGTCTCAAAGAACTAAATTCTTCACTGCAGATGAAGGAAGACAACAGTCCCATTTTGGTAAAAGTCTGACAAAATAATGTGAACACTTGTCTTGAATGATAGGGGTCTGGTTTATGTACATGGCTCAAGTGCTCTAACAAAGCAACATGTTACAGTTGGTTTGCAACTACAGAGGGAAAAGTCAAGTTTGGTAGAGGTCCTCTCACAGCCTGGAGTTCTGAAGGAACATCAGATTTAGTTAATAGACCCTGCTGGCAGGCCCCAGTCTGGCCATCACAAATGCCATTTTCAAAATCTATGTCATCAGTTCCAAAGTGCTCAATCTTTCAATTTGAAAGTGTCAACCTCCACCCTCCGTCATTCATTTCAGGTACCATGCATCAGCTCAACTCAACAAGTTACTTAGAGTTCCCCCAGTTCAAAGAGGTCATCTCTTTAAGGCCCTTCCTCTCCTCCCCACCCCCACCCCAAACTACACATCATCTTACAGCTGCAGAGACTGAGGACCTGAGAGGGGAAGGGATTCACCTTAGGGAACACAATAAGGAAACTGAAGCCCTGGCATCTTCTGTCCTATCTTCTGATGTCATTTGAGTTCAGGAAGTGGAATCACTTTCAAGTTTTGATTTTGAAAAAAAACTACAGTGACCAAACTGGCTTCTGGTCAAGGCATCCCCTTTCATAGCCATTCAAATGCCTTTTTGTCTTTATCCACATCTTCAGAATGTGTTTCCTGAATTATCCATTTGCCTGCCTGTCTCATTTCCTACCTTGAAACCTAAGCTCTTTGAATGAAATTGTAGTTTTAATGTCTGAGACTCTGTCAGCATCTAGCAGAGCCTTGCATGAGATAGAGATGAATAAATGTCTGTAGCTGTTTGTTGAAGGTTCTGAATGCGTGTCTTTGTGAAGGACAATTTTGTAATATCATGTGACACTGAACTCCTCAGATCCCCTACCTGACTCAGAGACACACTGGACCTGTGGCAGTGGAAAGAGAGCTGGATATAGTGTCAGGAAGACCCTGGTTCTTACTAGCTGTGTGACCATGGGCAAGTTATTGAACTCCTCTGAGCCTCATTTTCCCCATCTGTAAATGTTGGGATGAATAATCCCTGAGAGAAGGCATGTGGCATAGTGGGTAGAGAGCCAGCTTCTGAATTAGGAAGACCCTGCTTCAAGTCCTGTTTCAACAATTTAATGCCTGTGTGACCTTGGCTAAGCCACTGATGTTTTCTGTGATCCAGGCCTCTTTTTAAGAATCTCTGTTGCAGAGAAGGTGTGCATCTGCTTGGACAGAAGGAAGTTCTTCAGTCTGAGCCCCCAAACCTGAAGAGATCACAGGTTGTCTTTATCAAAACCCAGTAGTGTCTAATACATCACAAGGTGGTTGTGAGAACCCACGAGAAAAAGTGGGTAAAGTGTTTGACAGACTTTAACTTGTTTTATATGTTTTTATCATTGTTTTTCTTCATGAGTTTCTCAAGATCAGACACTGCTATTCTGAGGAAGCATGGAGCAACAAGCTGAGGGAACCTTCTTTATGGAAATCACTTTCCCCTCCTTCGCTCCTTGCTATTGAACACATGAAATTTTAGCTTTCTCAATTTGACTTCCTAAATATCTCTTATGATGTGCTGGGTTATGGGGAAATACAGATGAATACAATGGGTCCCTCTAAGCTATTAAAGGTTAATTTGGGAATTTCTCTTTCGCAAGATACTGAGCTATTAAGAAAGCAAATAATTAAAAACACATAAATGCAAGGTCCTTGGTCCCTGGGATTACATTGGTGTAGAAATCTAGCAAGAAAAATTCTCTAAACCAAAGTTAATAAAACTTCATTCTGATAGCTATCACTTATATAAGTTAAGGTTTGCATTTGATTATCATGACGACCCTGGAGCTACATGTCATAATTTTCTTCATTTTAGAAGAGGAAACTGAAGCAGATAGAGGTTAAATCATTCATCCACATTCCCATAGCTAGAAGTGTCTCAGGTGTGTCGGTAACCCAAGTTCACAATCTTACCTGCAAGCCACCTCCATGGCTCCCTAGATGAAAGTTTGTGAGGTAAAAAGTTCATTAGGTGAAACTGCCTGAGACTCTGAGTGAAGTGAAAGTGGAGGTGAAATTTCTTGTGGCTTAGATGGCTTCCTGACAGAGCTGCTCCTTGGCCTAGAGTGTGTTGATTTCGTGGAGTGTGCCTGGAGGTGTCTACAATTCACTCAGACCAAACCTCAGATCCTGAAGATCCTGGCTTTTCTGAGATCCTCTCACATTTTCTTAGGAGGACAACTGCTTTATGCCCCTTTATTTTTGCTGCTCTACAATCATTTTGTGGTGATTTTCTGTCTGTTTGTGAAGGAAATAGCTGGAAAATTCTGACCCACTCCACTATTTTTCCAGAATGCATTCCTCTTAATAAATGCTTGTTGATTTAAACTGGAGATTGATTGAAATGGAAAGATCCAGCCCTAGCAAGGTTGTTTCAAGGAATTTTGAGTGTCTACCCTGGAGATGAGAAGACTTGGGGGAGAGATAGCAAAAGAGCTGGCTTCAGATACTGGAAGGGCAGTCATCCATTAGAATGGGCTCTCCTCTGCTTGGCCACAAGAGAAAGGACATCATATATGTTGACCCGAGTTGTTAAGTTGTAAACATGTTAGTGCTTTGTTCATGGTAGGTCCTCCATGATTATCCATCAGTTCAGTATTACTACATTGTCCTTAAGAAACATAGATGACTCTGGCCATTTACCAAGATATTATCTGTCACCAGAGGGTACAGTTTCAGGGGGGTTGGTTTAGACTTCATTCCTTTATTTTCAGTGTCCTCCCTTCAGGAGAGTGGGATCATCTCCTCTGAAAAGTTGTTGCAGAGAGCTCTACCTATTGGTCAAGGAATGGTCAGAATTCAGGATTTCTGACTGCAATTATAAGGCTACTACCACAAAGGTTAAAACCATTCACCTCAGGATCATGGTTTGATCACCTTATTCACGTGAAAAATGACAGAAAAGAAATACATCTGGGGCCTTGAAATCCAGACTCACCCAGAAAATTCCAAGTTCTGCCCACCTGTGACCAGCCAGAATAACACTTATAAGCCAAGGGAGAGAAATCCCTTTGATATTCATTCCTCACTCTAAGTCTGAGAGAAAAATCTTTTAGGATGACAAGAAGACAGTCAAGTTAAGGCAACAAAATTTATTAGTAGGCTATTATATCATTTTATAAGGACTTATAGATAGGAACAAAGGAAAAAACAGAGATGACAATCCTAGCTCCATCCAGCTCAGCTTGCTTTTATAGGTCACAAGGACAGTTGCCTCTCAATCAGGTAAAGCTCCTTGTGACTTCTCACCTTAGACTGGGGACTCCCCTGATCTAGAATCTAACAGTCTTCCCCCACATACAATTCTTGCTTTTATGAAATGCAATACAACAGGGAATCCTTTAGGTACATTGTCAAAGCAAGGTGAAGGATCGTATTAGAGTGCCTTTCATGTCAAGGTGTCCACATTCCTCAAATAACCCAAGATAACATTCCGCACATTACTAACAATTTGTCATTTAACATAGGCAATCAGACATCTAGAAACCTGAAACTCTTGGATCTGGTATTTGGTATGTCAGTCAGACCTCTGAGAATGTCAATCTGGGGAACAGGCAGCTGTCCTTGGGGGGCAGCCAGATCTCCAGATCTTCATGGGGGGCAATGAGATGTGTCTGGGGGTCAGAAGATGTCCCTTGTGGTCAGCCAGGTTTCCCATAGGGTCAGTCAGATTGCCCCATCGGGCAGGAAGATGTCCCTGGGGGAATAAGGTCCCGGGGCGGGGGTAGGGGGGAGGGGACAGTTAGGTGTCTATCAGGAAGAAGCAATGTAGATTCAAGTCCAGCAGTCCTCATGAATACATCCATGAAATTCAGTTCTTGTTGGTTCAGAGCAGAGTACAATTCATATTACTGTTATCTACCCCCTCCCCCTCCACCAATCATGGTGGTAGTTTTGGGTCTTGAAGCTCCTGACTGATGTGGAGATAAGGTCAGCAGTTATACCTGAAAGGTAGGGACCTGAGACAACAAGGGCTGCAGGTCTGATGGCTGGTGGGGGTGAGGCTGTTGGAGGCATGGCTGCTGCAGATGTTAACTCTGAAAAATAAAATAAAACACAAATACCAAAGAGCTCATAAAGATTATGGGCAAAAAGCCTTTTTTTTTTTTCTGTTGGAGGATGGAAACTACGCACGAGATCCTGATTCTCCTCTAAGACTGAGAAGACCCAAGGCAGCCAGGCTAAGCCTTGATACATATAGTTGTGGCTGGACAGAGAGTCAGGCGATGGAGTACAGCAGCAACAATGAGACAAGTTTGCCTAGGGACAAAAACTCTATTCACAGCAGGGTTTCATGACAGGAATGTGGTTGCTGCAGGTGTTTGTTTTTGCTTGTTTATTTTATGAAGGACGTCCAGAAATTTATGTCGACACCAAGAAAAACAAACGAGGATTTTTCAATCTTTGTTTACCAAGAGATATATATAAACAAGTTGAATGTCCTGAATCTGCTTCGAAGTCATATCATTGATGTCCAAGGAAAGAAATCATGGGGTCATCTGGCCTCTGGTGTTACATCCTTATACCTCCATTTCCTCTCCTGTAGGCTCGAGGGCTTCATGCATATATTGTAGGGCCTCTTCCTCTCATCTGTTTGCATGATCTCCTTGACATGTACAAGGTGAATCTCCTCTTCATTTAATGTCTTTTTCAATTTTTCATGTTTCTCCTTTTCGTCACCCTCCCTGTCTGAACAACTCTACTGGGATTTCCCTTTTGCTCTCCTCCCCTTTCAGTTTCTCTTGGTGAGGCTCCATTAGACTTTTTGTTCTGCTTGCTTGCTCTTTTCCCATGGCATCATCAGGAATAGATTCCTCTCCCTTGGTGATTTCCTTCCCCATTTTCTAGTACAGTAAGAAAACCTGACAAAGGATGGCCAGCACTTGTACCCTGATCTACATTCTGTCCAATAGGATTCCCAGATATGTATCTGATTGTTGATATTGACAACCTTCTCATACTTAGAGAAGGCCATAGCTCATTCTTGTCCCTTGATGATTGTTCCATGTCTTAAATATTCCACATAGTCTTCTATTTGAGCTAATAGTAATTGAGATGAGAGAGCATCCAGGTGTTCTTCACCTCCATACTTGTCTAGGATGCTTTCTTTCTGTTGTTCTTTGAAATCTGCTTTCTTGACTTTAAATGATTTAGATAGCAACTCCACTTTTGTTGGATCTGCTTGGAGATTAACTTTAGACCCTTTGTCATAAGCCTCCCAGGCCAACACCTGTGTTTGTGCCATTGAAATTGTATCTCCAGTGTATGGACTGCAGTTGTCTCCTGAATACCTAACTTCATCAGGATTCTTTCCTGAATAGGCATAGGGATTCTCTCGCATTGCTCTGGTTTGGGGATCATAGGAGGCAGAATTGGGATCTATATTTCACAAGTATTTATCAATGACTTCTAGAATCCTGAGGTTGCAGACTGAAATGCATCTTTTAGAGTAAAAACTTTGTCTATGCATATCAATGCCATCTACATACTTATCTTCAGCCTCATTTTCCCTGTTATGGTCTCTTTCCATCTGAGAATTTGGTTCTTCTCCCCACTGATGTTTGGAGGAGTTCACTTGTTCCATTGACTTTCCTGAGACTAATTCTTTCAGTAGCTTCTGAGTTTTGAGTGTGCATTTAGCCAGTCCATTTAACCTTGGCATATTCTTCCACAATCTTTCTATATTCCTCTGACTTGTAGCTGTTCCACTGATACCTTTTACCACCATTGTCAAACATAAGCTAAGGTTCAGTATGTCCATCTGGGGCTATTTTGGTTCCTGTGAACTTGATACCAACGTGTCTAGATCTCTCAAAGCAGTCTTTTTTTGGAGTCCATCATAGCTCCACAACTATTAGATGCTTTTTTGCAGTATTTTGTAGTTGCCATATTCTCTTGCATGCCCCTCTTTTGGCATTCTACAGATGAACTACACAGTTTTTGTTTCTTAGGCTGGGGTCTCGGATACTTTAGTGTGGGTATTTTTGTTGGGTCTATGTCCCATGGCACAAAGGAGATGTGAGGAATATGAGAATTGACAGTTTTTCCTTCTTCACCAACTTCAGTTGGTGGATTACCCAGCTTTCCCTATTCTCCTGACTCTTTCTCCAGTCTTCCCTTGTCATTTTCCTTGGTTGTTCCAAACCCAAGTCACTTGATCCCCCGGGGGTGCCAGAGTTTACTGCTTCTGCAACAGCAGCCAAATTGGTCCTGTCACTGAGAGGCGCCCCTGTGACTGGGCAAGGGAAGATCCTAGAAGAATGAGCCATCATCTGATCCAGACAGAGACACACATTTATGGTAGCAGAGCCTTGTTTACTGAAGTGTTTGTCCAAGCTTAGGGACAACGTAGGCTGGCTGAGCTGGGAGTGAGTGCACATTTTGATGCCAGGGACACATACTCCAGTTAGGCTGGATCTTAAGCAGGTTCCAGCCCAACCATGGAGTACCACAGCCTCCCTTTAACCTAAGCCCAGTTTCTTTGCCCTTTTTTCTCTTCAAGAAACCTTCATCACAAAAACTAACAACAGCATCCCCACTAGCAATAAAAGGGGATCAAGTTTAACAGGCTCAAATAGGATTCAGATGGCACAAGGCAGCTCTCACCACTTGCGCCACTTGTTCTACCAAGAGAGGGTCCCTGCCACCCCCATCGAGTCTAAGAGGTCACCTGGGAAACCTGGAGGGTGAAGCCTCCCTCCATTTAATCCTCCTCAGAGCTCTCACCTGTCTTTTCATCAGAGGCCACCTTCCAGTTCTTCCGCTTGCTGGCCCTCTCTTGAACCTCACTCTTCCTCTTTGTTGGGATGATTTGATCCTTCTGATCCCTTTTCCTTTTGGTTTTCTTGGGATCTTTTTGCTTACTTTCCCCAGAACTACTAGATGCTGAATCATCTGGGTGAGAAGAATCACTTTCTGACTCTGAGAAAGAAGCAGGTTTTTTGGGAGCCTTTTCCCTTGATTTTTTCTTTTGCTTATGTGATTGTTTCTCCTTCCTAGCACTGGAAACCTGAGTTTCTCCTGAGTATTCGCTTGAGGAACCTGCAGCTCTGTCTGTGGCTTCCTTTTTGCTTTTCTTTTGTTTTTTGTGTGACCTGTTTTTTTGCTTTTTTTGTGAGATTTCTTTGACTTCTTACGTTTATGGGATTCATGAGTAGATGGCTTATCCTGGGGAGGTGTATTTCTTCCATTAATAGCATCTTGCTGATCACTGTCTGTCTCAAATTCCTTGGGATATAGTTCTTTATATCCATTGTGACCCCATCTGTCTGGCATATTGGCCTCGTAATTATATAGCTTTCGGTTCCAGGATGGAGCCCTAAGCAAATCGTCTTCCAATGTCCTGGGAATTTCTTGCTTTGTCCTCCAGTAAACTCGATGACTTTCTTCATCGAAACCCTCACTTCGCATTCGTCCTGAGCTCCTGGGAAATATTCTCCTCTGTGTTCCCCCATAAGCATCTTCCATCTGTTTCTCCAGTTCTCTTGTCTTCCACATATCTGTCTCTTCCTGAATCTTATTGTGAGCATCTGTGTGCCGAATGACATTTCTCAGAAGGACTTTCCCCAGAGGGATCCGGGACATTCTTTGACAGTGACCTCTGGCATCTGGGGGCAGACAGGGTTGGGGAGAGCCTTGGGCCACCTTCTAGTCCTCCACAGAAGTCACCCTTATAATCTCTTTAAAAAAAATATTCTGAAGCTTCACTCCTTCATTCATGCATTTATTGCCTAGGAGGAGACACTGAACTCAACACTAAGGAGAGATAGCTCCCTCCTCCAAAAATCCCTACTCCTTTAACCAGTTCGTTCCCTTAGGAGTTTGCCTTCCCTCCCTATATAGGAATAGTACTCCCCACAAAGGACTAGGTCATGAAAGGTGAGGTCTGTCATCTAAGTACTCTGACAAAATAGCTGTGAACTCGGACTTGAATTGGAACCCCTCCTACCAAACCCAGTGATTGAAACAATAATTTGCTAGAAGGAAAGTTGACCTTGGCCAACAGAACCTAAAGAAGACTGGTAACTGGAAGACCATGAGAGGCTAAAACTATAAAGTGCAGAGAAGGTGCTAACTCATCTTAGAAGTTAGAAAAAACTTCATCATATGGGAAACCCTAGATCAGTGAATTCATCCCTAGATTTTTTTTTTAAATTTTATTAACTAATTTATCCTCAATTTGCAATTTTCACTTCTATAAAAATTTTGAGTTTTAAATTTTCTCTGTTTCCCTCTCCTCCTCCCCTTGAAGATGGTGTGCAACCTGATACAGGCTCTGCATATAAATTCTTATTAAATATGTTTTCACATTGGTCATATTGTTTAGAAGAATTAGCATGAATGTGAGGAATCATAAGAAAGAAAAAACAAACCAAACCAAAAAGGGGAGCAAATAATATGCTTTGACCTGCAGACTACATAATTCTTTTTCTGCCCTCTCTACGATTCTGAAGTTTCATTTTGAAAGGCTGGCAGCTGAAGGAAGAGGTCTGGTGTGGGGAAAAGACAAGGTTTCCTTCAGCTTCGATGCCACCCGCTCCTAAGTGGATGACCGCGAGAAGCACCCTCTCTCCTGAAATTCCTCTTCTCTTTGCATTTACCTCCATCTAACCCCTAAGAGAATGGGAGTAACTGTGGTCGTGCTCCCAATTCGATAGAATACACAGCACTTACATGACTGGTTCATTGATGTGATTTGGTTTTGGTTTGGGGGTTTTTGGTAACATACTAAAGATTTTGAACTTAAATGTAAAATGAGGGAAAAAATATCACCATATAGACAGCAGACTGTCTCTCAAAATATCTCTCAAAACATCAGCCTGATTTTACCTGAGGTCAGCTAGATGTCCCTTGGGGGAATAAGGTACCCGGAGGAGGGGCGGTTAGAGTTCTATCAGGAAGAAGCAATGTAGATCCAAGCACAGTAGTTCTCTTGGATAAAGGCATGCAATGCAGCTCTGGGTGGTTTAAAATGATGTTTCCATGGCAATATGAGGAATGGGTCTGGGGGCAGCAGTGGCTGGTGTGTCATCACATGGACATGCCTGCTGTTCCAGTGGGGTAGTGAGTAACGTAGGAGGAAGTTAGGCTACTGAGAGTTGGAGGGGGAGGCAGTGGCTAGGTAGGGGCAGTGGGTCTGCTGTTCAGGGAGGTCTGTGAGTGGGTCTGTGGCCCTATGGTGTGGTAAGCCAGATTATGTGGTTAAATTAGGACATCCATGCATTCAGTGAAACTCATGAGCAAATTAAAATATTGGGGCTGGGGGCAGCTTCATTAGGATTCCATCACCTATCCCAGAATAGGGGATCTTTTCTAAATAATTGATAAAAACACTCAACTATTCTTGGCTAAATACTGTCTGTTTCTCCTTGAGGCAAGAGTTTGTTTTAGGACAAAAGGAAAGAAAAGTTTTGGGGAGTGACAGGAGCATTTCCTCCCCTGATGAAAACAAGGATTTCTTTTTAAGCTATTAAAATCTTTACTGAAAACAAGATTTTCTCATGCACTAATTTTACCAGGAAAAAATAAAGCAACTAGAAACATTTGCTAATGTCACACTGGTTTATTAAGAGATCAATAGAGTATGTAGAAGAGAGATTCAATCAATTCCAGATCTCAGATGTCATTATCAAATGAAGAAGTATTGACCCCCAGAAAAGGGGTATTTTAGAATACTAAATGCAGGAAGTCTTAAGAGCATGGCAAGAAAATCCTGACCAAGCTAAAGACAGATTGGCTTCAGTTTCCTTATCTGTAGAAAGGCATAGGAATAGTTGATCTCTAAAGTTGTTTCCATTTTTTCATCTATTGCAATCTTCTGACCAAGCTCCTTAACCTGTTCCTCCAGGCCCTAACCATTTTTAATTTAAGTGCTATCCCTGATTATAGACTATCCAGGCAGTTTTCCTTGGTAATTTCTTGAAAGATGTTGGGGGTGGGGGAGAAAGCCAGTAGGGTCAAGCGACTTGCCCAGAGACACACAGCTAGTGTCAAGTGTCTGAGGCAAAATTTGAACTCAAGTCCTCTTGAGTCCTGGGCTAATGCTCTATCCACTATGTCACCAATCTGCCCCTCCTTTTTTTAAAAACAACATCTGAGACTTTATTTACAGAAACAATAACAGCTTAGCTCAGGTGAGTTACTTTTTTCAAATGAGTCTTCATTTCTAGGTTGACAGAAATTGGGCACACTGGACATGGAATGACAGTCTATCCCAGTCTTACTTGGACCTTTCTTTGTGCCTCTTCTTAGACCTGGCTCCAGAATGCTCTTCATGGTGTTTCAAGCTTTGGCTTCTGTCCCAATGTCTGAGCTTTTCCTTCCTTCTTTTTCCTTCTTGCTAGAGATCTTTCAGACTTCTTGATTCATGGCTAATCCTTCCTTGAAAGCCTCCTTTGTGGTCTCTGCTTTCTCAAGTGGACCTCGGGGAAGTGCAGGGGAGCCATAGAAGTATTTATGACTTTGTTGACACTCTGAACTGAAGCCCTTCTCAAGGCTTAGAGTGGCAGATTTCCCAAAGGCAACACCTTCCTTTCCCTTTCTGGTCTAGTGCTGAGATGCTATGGATGATAATGCAGACATTTCCTGCTTTTCCACAGTCTCTCTAACATCTTTTTTTTTTCTTCCTTTCCCTCCCATTTTTAAAATATTTTTTCATAGGCATGGCATCTTCTGGAGGATTCAGATGAACTAGGAGGTGGGATTTTTACCCCACAGTCCTTCCCCAGGAGCATTCTGGTTGCATCATCCAGATTCCTGGAATCCTTGGGGGCCTATAATTAGCCATATGGTCCATTTATATAGTTCTTCCTTTTATCTTGATCCTATTAAAATTGTCAGTCACCACAATTGTGCTTCTCTGATCCTCAAAGCAAGGAAATCAATCCTTTGGATTTACCAGTGTTCTTATCTAGTACAAGAGCTTTGCTGGGATAAGTGTGGTAGGGACATCTCTGCATACTCATCATCCAGATCTACCACATAGGACATTCGACCTGGCAGAAACAACTCATTTATTTCATAAGCTTTATTCTTGAAGAGGCTATGGAAAACCTTGTGGCCCAAACGTGTCTTAAATTCAATCTTACTCTCAGGATCTTCATCTTTCCTTGTTTCCTCTTGTGGATTCTTCATCATTTCCTCTTCTTCTTTCTCTTTTCGGGACATCTCAGCTTGAAAGTTCTGGAGAAGAGTGAAATTCAAGCCTTTCACCAAATGAGTGTGCTCCATGTCATCACTCAAGAATCTGGACTCTTGGATCATCTGTGTCCTCTTTTCTGCAGAGGATTTGTCAGCCTCAGCAGTAGTTCGCAGCGATGTCCTTCAAATCTGTTTCTTCATAATCTTTGCTCATACCAACTCTCTAATCTTTGGTACTGCTCCTGGTAGCACAAGGAAGCCAAGCTTGCATTCTCTCCATTTGGATAGGAAAAGTACCTCCCTATAGAGGACTAACTATGGAAGGGTGAGGTCTCTTCTATAAATACTCAGGAAAAGTAAGTGTGAAACTCAAAGTTCAATTGGAATCTCAACCACCCATCAAGTGAAAAAACCAAATGGCTGCAAGATATGTTGACACTGGCCAAAAGAACCTAAATCTCCCTGGCAACATGAAGGCTATGAGAGGTTAAAACTATGAAGTGCAAAGAAGGTATTAACTCATCTTGCTAATTAGAAGGAATTTCCTTAATCTGGGATTTCCCTAGATCAGTGAATTAACAAGTCCAGTCCCCTTCCCTTTTCTGAAGCCTTGTTTTTACCAGGCTGACAACTGAATGAAGAGAACTGGTGTGGGGAAAAGACAAAGCTTCCTCCAGCTTCAATGCCAGGGTACCCCAAACTCAAGGGCCTCAGATGGAGAGGCACTCAGGCACTCTCAGTCCTGAAATTCCTCTTTTCTTATCTTTGCATTTCATCCAAGGTGGGCAGGAATATGTCCCTGGAGGGCATAAGGTGACTGGGGTGGAGGAAGGAGCAATGTAGATCCAAGCCCAACAGTTCTCTTGGATATATCCCTGCAATACAATTCTTCTTGGTTAAAAGCAGGGAATGATTCAGATGACTGTTCTTCCCTGCTAACCAATGGTGTCGACAGTGTCTGGTCTTGATGATCCTGTGACTGATGTTGAGCTGAGGTCAGCTGTTGTCCCTGAAAGGTGGGGGCCTGAGACACCAAGAGCTGCAGGACTGATGGATGGTTAGGATGAGTCTCCGGGGGGTAGTTTGGCTGGGGGCTTAGATGCTGGGAGCAGTTCAGTTGATGGTGTAGCTGTGCCACTGATGTGGCGGCTGCCCTGCACACCTAAAAAGCAGTGAGTGATCCTTTGAGCATAACTGTTCCACTGTCCAGCCTTGCTCCTGAATATCCATAAAAAGAGTTTTATGTATGTTCTCTGGCCCTTGTGTTCCTGCAGTGTTCGGGAAGATGCCCACTGGCTGGAGCTTCCCTGTTCCATTGGCCTGGAGAGGACACAAGGTTAAAGCTCAGTTGATTGTCTCATAGTTTGGGAGGAGTCAAAGTGATGGCTTTGAGAAATGCCATATCCACATAAGCTAGCAGCCTCAGGGTTGAAATTGCACTCCTCCTCTCAAAGCAGCAGCCACTCCTTGGGTCAGCTTCCCAACTAGGCTCACTTGTCCAGGGAGGGCACCTGCATTCATTGGGTGTTGTAAGTTCTTGCTTCCAGAATTGGACCTGGAGATATATCTTCTTGGCACATCCATCTTATCATTCGTAGTCAATGTGGTCTAGGTATCCATTGAAAGACACCAGATGAGTGTAGTGGGGATATCTGTGTCTGCGTACTCATCATACAGATCTACTACTTGGGCGATGTGGCCTGGCAAAAACAGCTAAATGACTGAACAACCAACCTAAAGAAATATAGAGGAATTGTTATGTTACTTAGAAAGTTATATAGGTACCCATTTCACATTGTGACTTTACCTATTGATGTTCAATATATCGTGGGATGAGTGAAGTGGAAAGAAATAGAAAAACATTGTACACAGTAACATCAACATTGTTTAATAAGTTGATAGACTTATCTCTTCTCAGCTATACAATGATCTAAGACAATTCCAAAAGACTCATGATGGAAAAAGCTATCCACATTCAGAAACAGAACTATGGAGTTGGAATGCAGATCAAAGCATACCATTTTTCCTTTTTTTTAATCTTTCTCGTGGTTTTTCCTTTTCGTTGTTATTCTTCTTTACAACATGACTAATGTGGAAGTATATTTAGCATGACTATATCAGATTGCATGCTGTCTTGGGCAGGGAGAAAGGGAAGAATGGGGAGAAAATTTAAAATTCATAATCTTATAAAAGTGAAAAACGAAATAAATATAAATAATTTTGGAGGGAAATAAAGAAAGAAAACAGGAAAAAAAATGCCATTTGTGTTAGCCAGCCCAGGGGCTGCAAACAGGCTCCACTAACCCAGCCCTCACAAAGAAGACCTGGTGTCTGACACAAACTGTGTGACCCAGGCCAAGTCATTTATCAGGACTCTGAAAAATAATGTAAGATAGGAAATTTGGGGTTCAGAGGGAAAGGGATAACTGATAGAGCAAATTTCCTCACCCGGGAGTTCCTGGTGCCAGTGAAGTCACAGGTCCCGTTCCTATTTCTAGGTTAAAGTCAAGCTCCTTAGCAATAGGGATCATTCCTTCAAGGCAAAAGCTATTCACTGAACCCCCTACTGGGGTTAACCCAAGCTTTGGCACACAAAGAGCACTTTGCTAAGTGCTCATCCACTGACTGACTGACTACTAAATACCTAGTCTAGGTTAGCGGGAGTCCAAGGACAAAACCTAAGTCTGTCTTATCATTGCTCAGTATGTACTTTGCATTACTTGTATGGAAGTTTTCTTTTGATTCTACATCTCCTCTCATTCCCTGCCCCTAGTGGAATGGAATCCACTGAAGGACGTGAAGTTTAATTTGTGGGCACATCTCAAAATCTTTAACCTTGCAAATACTTATGAAGCAACCACTCAGCATTGTACCAAGCTTCTTGCACTGGGGTCCAGGGGCTGGTTCATTGGCTTTCTACTGTAGGGTCTGAAGTGCTGGCATCTTGCCCATTCAGCTGGGCTGGCCTGGCCTGTTGTGCCCTGGGTTTGGGCATTGGCAATGCTGCCCTCTGGGCTGGGGCTGGAGGGCTCACAGCTGGCCTGCTGAGCCAAGATATTGGGGCCCAGGGGACACAGTCTGCACTTGGCTTTGTTACCCTCCCCTTTCACCTAAGTGAGACAGATCTTTTCTGAAGTCCTAAGTTCTCTTGGGCTGTCAAATTGTTTCACTCTGTCTGTTCGTGGATTCTGTCATTCCAGAATTCTTTTAGAGGCTTGATTTTACATTGTTTCTGAAGGAAAATGGGGAGAACTCAAGCAACTTCCTGGCTTCTCTCCTCCATATTGGGTCTCCCTCCTTTAAACTCTGGAATTCCTTCATTAATTCTGAATGAGGCTCCATTGTATCTTTGTGCATTTCTACCCCCCAAATACCTCTTTGCTTAGCTCCAGAACTGAAGGCTAATCCTTGCTGAGATGATGTGTTCCAGATATCCTGAGCTGGAGCTAGTTTATGTGCAGCTCAACCTGGCATAGCAGCAGCAACTTTCTGAGAGACTGGTTTCTCTAGGGCTACCCATATCTTGTCTGTAACCTCTTTAAGCTTCTTCATCAGGTCTTTGCAGGGCTGGGTCCTCTGCATGCATAACTTTTTTGGGAAGCAGGTCAATGTACTTGCTATAAATGATCTTGTCCCTTCATTGTCTCTGTCCAGCAATTGCATCATATTTATTTCCTCTGCATCCACCTGAATGGCCAATGCGTTGGACACTTACTTTCTTCCAATATATCCAGTGGGTATTGGATCACAGGTATTTCTGAAAAGGCACCTCTTTCTCTAAAATCCTCCAACAAATGAGGTATCCAACCTTCCAGATATATACAAGGGGGAAGTTCTCTTCTTGATGAGACCAGTGCAGTCTGCTTTGATCTCTGTGATCTTGCCCTTTCCTCAGCTTCAAGCTGGTCCTGAAAAATCTGAGTTGGAGCAGGTAAAGAGCTGGTCAGTGTCATCTTCTTTCACTGTTCTCAAGTCAAGATTATCAGCCAGTCCCGACTTGGCCATAGCACACCACAGCCTCCTCTTAACCTCAGATCACACCCCAGCCTCCCCTTAAAAAGACCAGCTTCTTTGTCTCTGTGATCTTTGTTTGTTTGTTTTCTGTTTGTTTGTTTTTACAAAACAAGAGAAAAAAAAAGAAAAAGCCCAATCAAGAATGAATTTTGGAGCACTTTTATAACCCTCAGTGGGACATGTGTCATTTAAAAGACAGTAGAAGCAGCTGTGTAAATGGCTGAAGAATATGGACATTTCCCTGGGTCAAGGTGTCCCCCCCACACCCCAACCAGATACCAAAGCCTAAGCTCTCTCCCAGGGTCATTGGTGGCAACCATGAATGGCTGGTCTGTGTAAGCTGCTACCCTGACCCTTCCTGGCTGTCTTATCTGTCCTTTGGCCACCATCAAAACCTACAGCCATTGCTTAGTTACAAGAACTACATATCCTCAGTGCTCCATTTATAGGCAAGCTCCTCAACAGCTTTCTTGTTGGCAAGTCTGATAAAACGCTTCTTCTCAAAGCCATTGGACCTGTCCACACCATCCCAGTGATACCCAGGCCAGATGTTGAATCTGTTGAGGGGAGGTGCGGGACCATTGTATCGAGGCCTTTCCTTTTTATCCTTGCTCCTCTTGACCTTATTCTTCTTAATAAACTTGGCCATGGGGTCCCCCTCTCTCTCCTGCTCTCTGAGCATCTGATCTAGGTCCTCATCATTGATGTACTGAAAGAATGGCTTCTGTATCTCCCTTATTGCATCCTCCATGTTCTGTTGTTGCTGCTGGCTCTGAGCAAGGCCCTTTCCCCACTGAGCATACTGTTCATTTTTCTCAGACTTTTCTTTACGACATTGCTCTAATTGGTCCAGCTTCTGGTCCCTCTTGAGACCAGACTTATCTCGAAAAATGGTTTCAGTATTTTGGAATTCAACTTCCAGATGTTTGATTTCTTGACCCTGCCTGCTGAGCTCCTGCTGATCTCTTCTGACATATGACACCAACCCCGTTTTGGTCCCAGAAAACAGCTGTGTGGCCTTTGCTACAGGAGGCTGACTCCTTTGGGGTGGAGAGAGATCTGAATCCCCAGACCTGTTTTTTTGCTTCCTTCTTGGTGGGGAGAGGTCTGAATTAGAGGCTGCTTTCTGCTTCTTCAGTGGAGGTGTCAGTTCTGAATCAGAGGCCTGCTGGTTGCTCTTCTCAGGAAGAGAAGAATCTACATGATGCCTTTGGAGTTTCTTGGTTGAAGGCTTCCAATGGAATTTCCTGTGCCTAGGAGAAGAGTGTCTGGAGTCAGGCAGTGCTTCCCCTGGCCCAGGAGAGGAAGGTGATCGATTTTTGTGTTGAGAAGATTCATCCCCATGTGTACTACTCTTTTTCAGACCTAGAGAGGACTTGGCAGGGGCTTTCCCAGACAGTGAATGACAAACCTCAGGAGCTAAATCTGGGAGGTTAAAAGGGAACCTTTTGGGTTGCAGTGGGTCTAAGGAGTCCTGCCGGGTCCTCCTGGGAGGTGAGGAGCCTGGAGAGTCGTGCCGTGTCCTCCTGGGTGGGGACAGGTCTGGCTTTTGTTCTCCTAGCAGTTTCCACGTGTTCCCGGTTCGGAATGCCTCCATTTGCTTCAGTTCTTCTGGGCGTTCATGAATGAATTCAGCCACCACAGGCAAATCTCCCTCATCTTCCTTTTCTTCTTTTTTTGACTTAGTAGAAATATCTGCCCAGCTCACATCGTCGTCTACGATCTTCATCCCTTTGCCCCCAGCACCAGTCACCTTCCGCAGCTTCTTGTAGCGAGTCAAACTAGCCTTAGACCCTGAATCAACCGGGACCGGCAAGTAACGCTTCAGACACTCTGCCTTGGAGAGCGGCCGAGCAGCCGCCATGGCTGCAGGGGTAGAAGGGACCGTCGGATCAATCGTTTACAAAAGCATCACTCATGCTCCTTCAGCGAGGCCTTTACTGCCCAGGAACTCAGCTGTAAGGTTGGATAGCGCCCTTCTCCAAAAAAATCCCCCCACCCGACATCAGTTCTCTTTTCCAAGTGTGCGGTTCCTCTATTTATGTCCGGAAAATTACCTCCTGTAAAGTACTAGGTCAAGGAAGCCTGGGACCTCTGGGACTCAGGAAAAGTAGGTGTGAACTCAGCCTCAAGTGGAATCGCCTCCCCCACCCTTAAAAAGTCAAACAACAATTTGGGGAAGCCTGGTAACAGGAAGGTTATAAGAAGCTAAAAGTGCAGAGAAGGTGCTACCTCACTTGATAAATTAGAAGGAATTCCTTCATGTGGGATTCCCTAGATCAGTGAATTCACAAGTCCAGTCCCAACCCTACAATTCTGAAGCCTAGTTTTTATAGAACTGACAGCTGGTGTAGGAGAAAAGACAAGGCTTCCTTAGCTTCAATGCCGCCAGACTATAAAATGATGGTCCTAAATTGACAAGGCATTCTCCCTCCTGAATTTCCTCTTTCCTTCTCTTTACCTTTTCCCCCAACTCACTCCCAAGAGAATGAGATGATACATACATGGTTTTTGGTTGGTGTTAAGGATTGCTGTTAAATATGAGAGGCCTAGACTTGACTCTAAAACAGCAGCTTTTTAGAAGTCGGGGATTATTATTTATTTTTCATATGTTTATTTATTTGTCATTTTTTAAAATTTGAGTTCCAAATTCCTTATACCCACTCCCCCACACACTGAAAAGGCAAGTAATAACACTGATTAGACATGTGAAGTCATTGGAGACATATGTCCACATTAGACCTGTTTGAAAAAAAAGGCAAGAAAAATAAAATTTTAAAAATATGTTCACATTTGCCCTCAGGGTTAATCAGGTCTCTGTCTCTGGAATTGGATAGCATTTTTCATCCAGTTGTTTGGAATTGTTGTGGATCATTGTATGGATCAGAGTGACTAAGTCTTTGATCATAGCTACAATATTGAAAGGCAGAGACTTTGAACTTTTGTATCATGGACCTCTCAGGGAGTCTGGTAAAGCCAATAGATCCCTACTGAAAATAATATCTTTAAATGCATAAAATATGTAGTATTACACACCAATTATATTGAAATAGAAGTATATGTGTTATTGTTTTTCCATCCAAATACAGAAACTCTGAGAAATCTCTCCATGGACTAAGGGAATGAGACAAGGACAATATTTTCCTGACCCAAGGTGAGTGCCATTAAATAGCTTCTGACTTTGAATGAAGAGCACAGCAGCGTTCAGCACTCTCAGGAGTACAAAGAGATGGCCAAACATTTCAGCAGAGCCACAAACTGGAAGAGGAGCAGTGTCCAGTCCCAGTTTAGCAATCAGTGGAGCCAAATCTGGCAGAATATGTGTCCAGCAATGGAAATGTCTGACAATCTGTCCAGCAGGATGGTGAGCAATGGAGCTCCCTGGAGAGCAGAGCAGAATCCAGAAGTAGCACAGCATGCAACCTAGAATCCCCCTGTTCAGTATGTTGTTGTTCATTCACTCAGTCACACCTGACTCTTCATGACTTCATGGACCACACTTTCCATGGAGTTTTCTTGGCAAAGACACAGGAGTGGTTGGCTATTTCTTTCTCCGGTGATCCTCAGGTGGTTTTCCAGCTCCATGAACACTGTGGACATCAAGGACAGGTCCCTAATTTTTAAAGAGTAGCCACTTCCCACTTCCCACCTCCCAACCTGCAGAGGACTTTCTGCCTCATACCAGACTTAGCAGTGTTAATTAGGAGTCTCCTGTGCAGTCGTGATTAGTCCTGGGGTTACAAGAAAGTCAAAACAGAGATGATTGATAGTCATGGAATACATGCAGCTTAGCTTTCTTTTATGGGCCATGAGGACAGCTAGCTGCTTCTCAATTGGAAGTTATTTGTGTCCCATCCCCTAAACCAGGGACTCTCTTGATCCAGCTGCCCCAAATATTCTTTTCCCATTTACAAATTTGCTTTGTTTAACAAGGCAGAAATGGTGAGCTTTGGGCACACTCCCAGTTACAGACTGCTTTCTGGGAAAGATCCAATACTTCACATGACTCCTGATTACCTCTCACACTGCAATGAATTGATTCTTTTTTCCTTAAATGTATTTATTTATTTCATTAAATATTTTCCAACATATGTTAAAATGTCTTAACATCCATTTTTTAAATATTGAATTCCAAATTCTCTCCCTCACCCATGCCTCCATGTCCTTGAGAAGATAAGCAATTTAAGAGAGATTATACATCAGGTCACACACAAAAATATCCCATATTAGCCATGACCTGCACTGAGGTTAACAATGGCTTTAATTCATAGGTCTAACTTAAGACACTCTCCATCTTCCCCACTTTTTGAGTTGCCTTGGATGCATGGGACCTGAAATAAATGGTAGAGGATGGAGGGTAGAGGCTGAAACCATTTAAAATACCTAGACAGAATAAAATACCGGAGTGCATCCTGATCAAAACAGACACAAGAACTATGTGAACACAAACACAAAATATGCATTTTATACAAATGCATTCAGATCTAAATAACTGGAGTACTATTTATTGTTTATGGGTAGGTAAAGCCAACATCATTTTTAAATGGCAATTTTATCTAAATAAACTATTCAATGTCATGAAAAGTAAATTACTAAAAAGCTGTTATACTGAGTTAGAAAAAATGACAAAGTTCATTTAGAAGAGCAAAAATTCAGGAACTCTAAAGAAACCAAGAGAAAAGATGAAAAAGAAAGTACATTCATCAGTATCAAACTTTAAAATATGGTTTGTTAAGGGAGAGTAATGTTTAAGTGAAAGATAAATAATTTTGACAATTTTAGTTAAAATTTCCTTGTATAAATAAAACCTGTGTAGTGAAGAGTAGAAGGAATGTAGAAAATTGGGAGACTTTCCTAGACAATCTCTCAGATAGGTTGTGATTGGGTGGGATTATGGCTGTGGTGTGGGACAGGATGAGCTCATTGATTTGGAAAACTCTGGAAAGACTTGGACCTATGAAATAAGATATTATCCACTTTCAGAGAAACAGATGACAAGTGGAAAAAACATACCACTCTCTTACATATATGTATGAGTGTCTATGAATATTTATAGATGCCTATGAGTGTACATATATATACATATATGCATATATATACATATATATATGTATATATATATGTATATGTATCCAGGTTTCCTTTAGACTTTTTTAGGGGAGAGGAGGGAGGGGAAAATAAAGTAGAAAGTGCACAGCAGAGAACAAAAGAAAACCAAGGACCTGAAGAAAAGTTGGGCAGTTTTGAAAAGAACATGTGGTATTTATTATATAGGTTTTTCTGAAATGAAAATTTATTGGTTTATATTGAACCCTCTCTTCTGGTCTGCTGGGCACATGGCAATGGTATTTTTACATCTTCTCATTTTGTATTTAAATTTAAAATAAAAAAAGAAGGAAAATTCAGTCACTTGAGTATCTTGTATTAAACTGAGTGGGGAACAAAACTAAGGCTGCTCACGTTCTCTTAGGGGTGAGAAGTGGGAGAAGGTAAAGAGAAGGAAAGAGGAATTTCAGGAAGGAGGGTGCCTTGCCATCTTGGGGCCAGCAGCTTAGGGTCTGTGGCATTGAAGCTGAAGGAAGCCTTGTCTTTTCCCTACATCAGGCCTCTTCCTGCAGCTGCCAGCCTTGGAAAACAAGGCTTCAAAATTGTAGGGCTGGGACTAAACTTTCGATTTCACTAATCTAGGGAAGTCCCAGCTGAAGAACTCCTCCTAACTCATAAAACAAGGTAGCAGGTTCTCTAATTTTATAGGTTTAGCCTCTTATGACCTTGCTGTTTCTAGGCTTCTTTAGGAACTTTTGACCAAAGTCAACTTTCCTTCTAGTAAATTGTTATTTCCCTTGTAGAATGGGGGGTAGAGAGGGAGGTGGTACCAAAGTCGGGAGAGTTCCAATCGAATTCAGCTACTTTACCTGAGTAAAACGACAGGCCCCACCTTTCCATGACATAGCCCCGCCTATAAATAGAGGGACTGCAAACTGGAGGACTGCCAGAAGGCCTAAATTGGAACCTGAAAAGAGGAAGGTGACTTGAGTCAGCTTTCCAAACACGGTTCAAACAAAGATCCAAATTTACACATAAAGATTAAATAGAACAACTACCGCCGGAAGATTCGGAAGAGATTCGAAATGGTGGTTTCAAGAGAACTAGGAGAGGGAGAGACAGAGACAGAGAGGAGACTCGGAGAGAAGAGAGACAGAAAAAGAGACAGAAAGAGAGCTGCTGCAGGAGAAGAAAACACATTGTCCATCGGACTAGAGAGAATACAACCTCGTTCTCTGTGTCAGAAACCTCCGTTAAATCAGATTCCTGCAGCCCATGCTCTCCTCACAGATGGAGCCACAGATGAAGAGGATGAAGCCAGGGTTTGCTACCATCACTCAGGGCAGATCTAAGGTCACCTGTAGCTCCATAACAACCGCCTAGTCCTGTAGAAACGGCAAAATCGGCACCAGCACCATGGTGCAAACTTAGAATGGGAGGAGTAATGTCATGGTGATGAACTCTCCCCAGTCAGGAAGTGCTGTTGCTTTTGCTCGGCCTCCAGCTGCTGCTACTGCACCTTCAGCCTCTAACACGGTCCTCCAGACTTCTTTCCTCAGCACTGCTGTGTTCTCTTCTTCCTCCCCTCCTCTCCTTCTCCCTCATTGGAAGTGCAGGATCTACCATGGCTCTAGTGAGGGCACCAAGTGCAGGATCTGGTGCAGCTTTTGTTGCTGCAGCTACCCAGAAGGGGAGCAATCCTGGGATCAATTCCACTATCAGTGTGTGGAGTTTCCTTGTCACTGCTGCTGCTTCTGGAGCTACTGCAGGCGCTGGAGTTTTCCCTCAGACATCTCTTGTGAACAGTCAGTCTGGCTCCTGCATGATAGCCGCAGCCACTACCCAGATCCTCAATTCGGTGTCCCCTAAAACTACAGACAGTACAGACATGCCAGCATTGAAAACCAGTGACCAGTCCAGCCCCGGGGCTAACGCGGTCATTGGAAAAGTTAGGCAAAAGGGGCACTCCTAATGCTAGTGGCACTGCCGACAGAGTGGCACAAAAGCTGCTTGGGTCTCCAACAGCCACTACAGGTGGGATCGGAGCAACGTTGATTCCTACACTTTTAGCACCTAGTCTGCCTCCACCCCTTCAGAATCCTACCAATATTCCAGTGTTTCAGCTAACCCCAGGTATGCTCCTCATTCAAAGTGAAAATAGACAGTTGTTAATGCTTCCCCAAAATAGCTTGACACAGACGCCAGCACAGGGCACATGCTCAGTCTCAAACTCGGAATACCATGGCCCCACGCCCTGAGACATCCATAAGGACCCCTCTGGTTCAGCTCTCAACTCTGCAGGCTCCTGGAACACCAGTTCTAGCACGACATGAGACAACAACCTCCAAAATGCAGCCGGTGACCTAGGCACAGATGTTGCTGCAGTCAACTACATTACCGGGTTCTCCTGGAGTACAGCTTCACATCGTTCTGGGTGCTGGAGCACAGACAGCTAAAATGAAAACAGCCTTCTCTATCCAGCCTGGAACCCCTCTAAGGGCTGTCCAAGGAGCCACAACAACCTCTGCTGTTGCCACAACAAAATTCAGTGAGAGACCATGGCCCCTTTAAGCTAAGGTCTTTCTAGATTCTCACTTTGAGTGAGGTGACATCCTTTCAAGGAACAGGCCCTGAGTTGGATGTAATAGGTTGAAAAAAGAAAAGAAAAACTGTGCAGAAGGGGGTAGTTATCTCATACAAATGAGGCATAAAAGGAGATACTGATACAGAAGAAGTTAGTGGAGGGGAAAGCAGGTAGTGCTGGAACCTTACTACTGTTGACAGTGGGTTAAGAGGGAGATGGATAGATAGATAGATAGATAGATAGATAGATAGATAGATAGATAGATAGATAGATAGATAGATAGATAGACAGACAGACAGATAGATAGACAGATAGACAGATAGATATCTATATCAATGTATATCTATATCAATTCAGAAAGAAGTAAGAAGGCAAAGGGATAAGGTGGGTAGAGAGTTATAAGGGAGGATTTTTTAAGAGGATGGGTAGATTAAGGAATAGGAGGGCAAGGTGGTGTGTAGAAGTAAAGCAGAGGAATGAGGAGAAATAGAGTAAATAGAGTGAGAAGGATAGTGAGGAGAAATTGTAGTTTAAAGGATGAATTTATTCATAAAGCTGAAATGGATAAAAGGGGTAGGAATCTGTAGATTCAAGGTCACATGTAGCCTTCCAAGTCCCTGGGTGAAGTCTTTTGACTGAGTCCAAGTTTTACAGAGCAAATCCTTTTATTAAGGGATTTGTTCTGTGAAATTTGTATGCTTTAATTTCACCAAAAATGAGTCCTTCAGAATTGTCTTGGATGATTGTGTTGCTGAGAATAGCCAAGTTATTCAGAGCTGATAATCTTACAATATTGCTGTTACTTTGTACACAGGACATTTCACTTTGCATCGGCTCATATTAATCTTTCTAGGTTTTTCCGAGAGCATTTTCTTCGTCATTTCTTATAGCACAATGGTTAGTATTCCATCCTAATCACATACCACGATTTGTTCAGTTATTCCCCAATTCATGGGCATCCCTTCAGTTTCCAGTTCTTTGCCACCAGGAAACAGCTGCTACAAATATTTTTGTACGAATATGTCCTTATCCTTTCTTTAAAAATCTCTTTTGGGATACAGATCTATTAGTGTTGTTGCTAGGTCAAAGGGTATGCATGGTTTTACAGCCCTGTGGGCAGAGTTCCAAATTGTTCTACAGAATAGTTGAATCAGTTCACAAATCCACCAACAACACATTAACATTTCATTTTACCCCACATCCTTTTCAATATTGTTCATTTTCCTTTTCTGTCCTATTAGCCAACCTAATAGGTATGAAGTAGTACATCAGAATAGTTTTAATTTGCATTTCCCCAATCAATACTTCATTAGAGCATTTTTTATATGACTATAGGAGCTTTGATTGCTTCAGTGAAAAGTGTTCGTATCTTTGGATCATTTTCCAGTTGGTGAGTGGCTTTTATTTTTATAAATTTGACTCAGTTCTCTTTTTGTTTGAGAAATGAGACTTTACAAGGGAAGCTTGCTTCAAATTTTTTTCACAGTTATTATTGCTGTTTTTCCCTCCGTACTATTATCTCCCCGCCCCCCAATTTATTCTCTTCTCTCTCTCCTGTCACCCTGTCCCTCCTCAAAAGCATTTTGCTTCTGACTACCCCTCCTCCAACATGTCCTCCCATTCACTACCTCTCCTATTCTCTCATTCCCTTCCTCTCCTACTTTTCTGTAGGGCAAGATAGATTTCTATTCCCAAAGAATGTGTATGTTATTTCATCTTTGAGCCAATTCTGGTTAAAGTAAGATTTATTCCTCCTTCCAATCCACTAAAAAAGCTTTTCTTGCCTCTTTTATGTGAGATAATTTACCCCATTCTCCTTCTCCCTTTCTCTTTCTCTCAGTACATTCCTCTTTCTCAGCCCTTAATTTTATTTTTTTAGCTATTCTCCCTTCAAATTAAACTGACATCCATGCCTTCTGTCTACATGTGCTCATGGGTCACAGATAATAAAGGGGATGCCTTTGTAGCAGAGACACAGGGCAGGATTATCTCAATTCATGACTGTAGTCCAGAGATTCTTAATCTTTTTTGTTGTCATAGGCACTTTTGGCAGTCAGGTGAAACTTATGGACTCCTCAGAATAATAGTTTGCTTTGGAATACTTATGTATTTTATTTTAGGCATGTAGGCTTCCTCAGAATACTGGTTTTAAAATAAAATATGTAGGGTTACAAAGGACACCGGTTATATTTTTCTTCTTTTATTTAGTATTTTATTTTTCCCCAGTTACATGTAAAAACAATCTTTAACATTCATTTTTAAAACTTTGAGTTCCAAATTCTCTACCTTACTCCCTCCTCACCCCCTGCCCCCAGTGAGAAAGTAAACAACTTAATATAGGTTAGATGTGTAGTCATGCAAAACATTTCCATAATAGTCATATTGTGAAAGAAAACACAGACAAATCAACTCAAGAAAAATAAGGAAAGTTAACAAATAAGTATGCTTCAACCTGGATGCAGATACCATTTGTACTTTCTCTGGGACTGGATTGCATTTTTCATCATAAACCTTCAGAGGTATCTTGGATCATTGTATTGCTGAGAATGGCTAAATGATTCCCAGCTGATCATCTGACAATATTGCTGTTATTTTATAGAGAGTACATTTCACTTTGTATCAGCTCCTGTAAATCTTTCCAGGTTAATCTGAGAGCACCCTGCTCTTTTCTTATAACACAACAGTATTTCATCATAATCATATACTATAACTTCTTCAGTCATTCCCAGTTGATGGGCATCCCCTCAGTTTTTTGCCCCCAGAAGAGCTGCATAAATATTGTGGTACGTAAAGGTCCTTTCCTTTTTTTTATATATATCTCTTTTGGGATACTGATCTAGTAGTTGTATTGCTAGGTCAAAGGGTCTGCATGGAAAACAGTTATATTAAAATGAGCATGTAGGATTTGCTTTTTTTTCTTATCTAAGTTCACAGGGCCCCTGAAGTCTATCTATGGGTACCTCAGGGGCCCATGAGGCAGAAGACAGCTTTAATAATTTAATGGGGGTCACTATCCCTTCTGACCTGAAGTCTGCTGGAAGAACTTTCAATGGCACTATATGTCTTGTAAGACAGTGGACCAGATTGATGGAACCTAGCATAACAGGAAGCAGCAGGCAATTGTTCTGGAGCTGGACCATCCTTTCTGTTGCTCTTCTTTGACCTTTCAGCTGTGAAGTGAGAAGGGGTCAGATGCCTCTACTCCTACTTTTCTTACCTCCCAGAGAAGCTATGGTACCCCCTCCTGGCCTTGCTTACTGACCTAGAGCTGCTCTGACCAGGTAGTGTCCTAAGTAGCAAAGACCTGACTTTGTAGTCCTTCCCTGCACTCTCACATCCCCTGTGGATGCCATTTAGAAATACCCACCGGGGCCTAAGAAAGGTAAACCATGCCAGTCTATAGGATTCCTTGTGTGCTTTATTTATCTACTTTTTTAACAAGTCGTACGATTTTTTGTTCTTGTGAGGAATTCCCTTGGCTGAGACAGATGAAAGTAAGAATGACAAATAAAGCTGATAAGACAAATGCCTAAGGGCACTCAGAAGATATGTGAGTTGGCCAGGGAGACAGAGGTAGGAGATAGGACTTGAACCTGGGTCTTTCAGAATCTGAAGTCAGCTCTCTATCCACTATACCAGGCTGTTCCCGGTGTGTTTTTTATGTTGAGGATTCTTGTTAAGGATTCAGTTGTTACCATGTAGGATTTTATTACTGATAGTTTTGTATGTTATCTAGAGACTCGCCTGTTGGCCCATGGATCATGTGCTCAATAGTTCGACCTGATGCTAGACTGGCAAATTCATTACTGAGCTAGGAATTTCCCTTTTGTCTCTCTATTTTGATGATCTCCACCAAGTATTTTTCTTCTTAGAGAAAAATTCTAGAGTGGCTTTTTTTGTGTTATTTCAGGATCCTAAGTTAGAGGCATCAAGTCCCCAGTGTGGCCTGAAGCAGATGAAAAATTTAATTGTGAAATGTGTAAGAAAGTAAATATAAAGGCAATAAAATAGAGATAATGTTAAAATTTAAAACTGTCAATATGCAACCAGCAGGGATTCTTACCTATGGAACAGTGATAACTTGGACACCACTGTTCCAGACAAAGGCCTAAAGATCAGAGGACACCTGGTACCTCAATTGAATTTGGGGTACATTAATTCAGTGCTTCCTGGAAGTTGCGGGGCTTCTCTCAGTTCAGCAGAAATGTTTGTTTGTTTGTTTGTTTTTTCAGAAGGAAGACCCTATGTTTATATAGGATTTTATAGTTAGAAAGGGTTTTATTTCTATTATCTCATTTGAGCTTTGTGAGGTAAGAAACTTGGGGTTGTTATTCCTACTTTACAGGTAAGGAAATTAGAACCAGAGAAGGAGAGGGATGCTTCCCATAGCCTAGTAATTGGAAGACTTGGGTACATAAATAGATACTCCTATTCCAATGATTGTCTGGCTGCATATTGATCCCCACAGTTTTATTTTTAGGTCTTTGAAAGAATCTTCATCTTCCCTCTTTCTGACTGGTACTTGAGAGTCCTCAGGATTTCTTGGAAATTGGTCCTTCCATCCTCTTGGGAGCTGTTTCTGCTGGGTCCAATTACTGAACGTGAAGAGTGGCATAGTCAAATTCATGATTTTTCCCAATGGGTTGGAGTTCAGCATAGACCATCTCATTGTTCTCTGTTGACTGGAAAGGTAAACAAAAAAGACTTGGGTAAGGAGGTTTGGGAGGAGGGAGGAGGAATTAGGTGCATCTTACTGGTGAAGCCAAAATCTACATGGATTAGGTATGTAAGTGTACATTAAAAAACAAAGCATGCTGCCTTCCTTTCAGGGATGCCTCATTTGATGAACTAAGGCATTGGAAGAGATGGTCTTCACCTAGAAAGTTTAAAAGACTCCCCTAACAAGGGGGAGAAGCCAAGATGGCAGAGTAGAAAGGTACACATATGCTAGCTCCAAACCCACAGCCCATAAATTACCTGTAAAGAAGAACTCCCAACAAATTCTGGAACAGCAGAAGCCACAGAACAACAGAGTGGAGGAGATTACTGTTCCAGAGAGACCTGAAAAACTGACCCGAAAGGTCAGTTGCGAACCAGACCCAGAGCAGAGCCCAGTCCTACCTTGGCCACGTGGCACCAAGAGGAGCAGATCTGAGCAGGCTTCAGGGACAGAATCTCCAGTGGCTGCGCAGGTCCCTCCACCCACAGGTGACAAAGGTCAGTGAGAGAGTCTTTTTGGGTGGCCAAGAGGGGAGTGGGGTGTCCCCATAATTCAGGCCCCCTCGGGAGGCAGCATCAGAGGCAGCAGCAGACAAGGTCTCCCAAAGCAGGCAGGAGCTTGGATGCATTGTTGAAGGTCTCTGCATAAACCCCCTGAGGGAACTGAGCCACAGTGGCCCTGCCCCTACCCGAGCAGCTGAACTTAATCTCACACTGAATAGCAGCCCTGCCCCCGCCCAAAGCCCTGAGGCTGGGGAGCAGCATTTGAAGCACTGGCTGGGGAGATCTGGAGGCATGGTGGGTGTAGAAAGAAAGCTCAGAAGTCAAGTCACTGGCTGGGAAAATGCCCAGAAAAGGGAAAAAAAATAAGACTATAGAAGGCTACTTTCTTGGTGAACAGATAATTCCTCCCTTCCTTTCTGATGAGGAAGAACAATGCTTACCATCAGGCAAAGACACAGAAGTCAAGGCTTCTATATCCCACACATCCAAAATACACCATGGGCTCAGGCCATGGAAGAGCTCAAAAAGGATTTTGAAAATCAAGTTAGAGAGGTGGAAGAAAAATTGGGAAGAGAAATGAGAGAGATGAAAGACAAGCATGAAAAGCAGGTCAACACCTTGCTAAAGGAGACCCAAAAAAATGCTGAAGAAAATAACACCTTGAAAAATAGGCTAAATCAATTGGCAAAAGAGGTCCAAAAAGCTAATGAGGAGAAGAATGCTTTCAAAAGCAGAATTAGCTAAGTGGAAAAGGAGGTTCAAAAGCTCACTGAAGAAAATAGTTCTTTCAAAATTAGAATGGAACAGATGGAGGCTAATGACTTTAAGAGAAACCAAGAAATCACAAAATAAAACCAAAAGAATGAGAAAATGGAAGATAATATGAAATATCTCATTGGAAAAACAACTGACCTGGAAAATAGATCCAGGAGAGACAATTTAAAAATTATGGGCCTACTTGAAAGCCATGATCAAAAAAAGAGCCTAGACATCATCTTTCATGAAATTATCAAGGAAAACTGCCCTGATATTCTAGGACCAGAGGGCAAAATAAGTATTCAAGGAATCCACAGATCACCACCTGAAAGAGATCCAAAAAGAGAAACTCCTAGGAGCATTGTGGCCAAATTTCAGAGTTCCCTGGTCAAGGAGAAAATATTGCAAGCAGCTAGAAAGAAACAATTCAAGTATTTTGGGAATACAATCAGGATAACACAAGATCTAGTAGCTTGTACATTAAGGGATCGAAGGGCGTGGAATAGGATATTCCAGAAGTCAAAGGAACTAGGACTAAAATCAAGAATCACCCACCCAGCAAAACTGAGTATAGTACTTCAGGGGAAAAAATGGTCTTTCAATGAAATAGAGGACTTTCAAGAATTCTTGATGAAAAGACCAGAGCTGAAAAGAAAATTTGACTTTCAAACACAAGAATGAAGAGAAGCATGAAAAGGTAAACAGTAAAGAGAAGTCATAAGGGACTTACTAAAGTTGAACTGTTTACATTCCTACATGGAAAGACAATATTTGTAACTCTTGGAACTTTTCAGTATCTGGGTAGTGGGTGGGATTACACACACACACAGACACAGACACAGACACACACACACACACAGAGCACAGAGTGAATTGAATAGGATGGGATCACATCTTAAAAAAAGTGAAATTAAGTGGTGAGAGAGAAATATATTGGGAGGACAAAGGGAGAAATGGAATGGGGCAAATTATCTCTCATAAAAGAGGCAAGCAAAAGACTTTTTAGTGGAGGGAAAAAGAGGGGAGGTGAGAGAAAAAAACATGAAGCTTACTCTCATCACATTCCACTAAAGGAAGGAATAAAATGCACACTCATTTTGGTGTGAAAACCAATCTTACAATACAGGAAAGTGGGGGGAAAGGGGATAAGCAGGGTGGGGGAGATGGTGGAAGGGAGGGCAATGGGAGGAGGGAGCAATTTGAAGTCAATACTCTTGGGGAGGGACAGGATCAAAAGATAGAATAGAAGCAATGGGGGGCAGGATAGGATGGAGGGAAATATAGCTAGTCTTACACAACACGACTATTATGGAAGTCATTTGTAAAACTACACAGATTTGGCCTATATTGAATTGCCTGCCTTCCAAAGGGAACAGGTGGAGAGGGAGGGATGAAGAGAAGTTGGAACTCAAAGTTTTTGGAACAGCTGTTGAGTATTGTTCTTGCATACAACTAGGAAACAAGAAATACAGGTAAAGGGGTATAGAAAGTTATCTGGCCCTACAGGACAAAAGAGAGGATGGGGACAAGGGAAGGGAGGGATGATAGAAGAAAGGGCATGTTGGTGATAGGGGCAATTAGAATGCTCGGTGTTTTGGGGTGGGGGGAGGGGACAAAAGGGGAGAAAATTTGGAACCCAAAATTTTGTGAAAATGAATGTTAAAAGTTAAATAAATCAATCAATTTAAAAAAAAAAAGACTCCCCTAACATCACATAGATATTGATTATCAAAAGCAGGATTGAACCCAGGTGCCTTGACTCCAAAGTCAGTGTTCTTTCCACTTTGCCACTCTGTTAGATCTTGTCTGGCTCTGGGCATCCTGGGATTTATGTCCTATAAGTCCGTGGGCCCAGGCGGGAAGAAGAGTCAAAGAATCCCCAGTTTCAGAAGAATCACACAAGAAAACTATCTCTTTCTCTGACTTTTTTTGTTCCAACATCGGCATTCACATGAGGATGGTTATGAACCATGAATAGTCCCTCAGCTCACACCCCTGCCAGCCAGAGGAAGATCATAGATGACCTGGAAATTCCTTGAATCACCTCCACTCCTTTTGCCAAGTCTTCCCCTTGCAACTTCTCCTTCTTAGCTCTTTTTTTCTTGACCTTTCCTCCTCTCTGCCATGCCCCCCCCCCCAACGTATCCCTGTTAGGGACCCAAGCTTTTCTTCTTTTAACTGGGAGACAGAAACTACTGTGTCACTCAATATCAAAGTGCTTTAAACCCTAGGGCAGGTTCCTGTCTGGTCCTTAGGAAAGCTGGGGCCAGGACCCTTACTCTACCTTTTTGTGTGACTTAGTCATCCTCTAAGATCATAGATCATAAGAATTAGAGCTGGAAGGGTCTTTAGAAGTCACTAAGTTCCAAGCCCCTTTCCTTACAGATGAAGAAATTGAGGCCCATGGAGGTGGATTGTTTTGCCCAAGGTCACAAGTCACTACTTCTCTGGGCTCTCATTCTATGGAATGAAGGTCATGAGAGGGCCCATGCTCCCCTTCTAAGGGTGACTTAATTAATATTCACTCTTGGAAGCACCATATAATCAATCAACAAGTGATTGTTAAGTGCCCACTTTGTGCCAAGCTCTGTGCCTCTTCTGGGGAATATAAAGGCTAAAAGGAAGCAGTCCCTGCCCTCAAGAGCTTTCATTCTATTATAGGAGACACCATGTAAATGTATCATCACACCCACACATATACATGATAAATGCAAAATAAATTCAAGGGAGGGAGGGCATGGGGCATCAAGAAAGCCTCAGTGTGGAAGGTGGTGCCAGAGCAGAATCTCTTAAAGCTAGGAAGTTTCTACAAAGTAGAGGATGATGAGAGAGTATATTTCAGCCTTGTGGGGTAGTCAATATAAAGGCATGGAGGCAGATGGAGCCCCATGTGGGCAAACCTAAAAGAAGGCCAGTTTGGCTGGCCCATGGAATGTAGGAGAGTCACTTTTGTTGGTCTGAAAGGCTAAAGTTATAAAGGACTACAAAACTCACTCACCACCTGTATGGCCTTGAGTGAGTCATTTCTCCTTTTCTGGTTTCAATTTAGTGCTTTAGAAGATGAGATGGTGGAATTAGGTGATCTAAGGTCCCTTTTAGTTCTAAATCCTATGATCTATGGTGCTCCAGGCTTTCAGAGCCCAATGATAGTGACTATGTAAAAGTCATTCCCAGTGTCCAGGCTTCCCAGGCTCCCAAAAAAATATTCCAAGTTCTTTATTAAGGTTACTGGAGAATGTTACTGAAATAACATGACAGTTTCCACTTTAGTAGAAGGAGCTGGATTTCTCTGCAGCCTTGGGTGTTATCCTGGCACTGGATCAGAGACCAGAGAATCCATGAGAATTATTGATATAGACGGTAGGGTGGGTGATTTTTGAGACCTTTGGGCTGCATTTACTCATCAGTCCTGCTGAGTAGGGCTCTCATGGGAAGGTAAACATGACGTTCCTGTGGATTCCTGCTGGGTGTTAACTGAGATCATGGATGCAACTGGGGTCACTGGCGTTGGCTCTATTTCCATCTGAACTGTACCCTCAAGGGAGCTAAGTGGGGACACAAAAAGTCATTAAACAAATTGCAATTAAGTAATTAAACAGGAAGGAAGGAGAAAGAAAGAAGAGAGGAGGCAGGTTTGGTTGAAGAAAGCAAGTTGAGCCTCTTGGCAGAGTAGAATAAAATATGGATTGGCAATCTGGAGGTCTGGGTTCAAGTCCTGACTCTACCACTGCTGCACACCAGGAATTTAGGCAGCCACTTTTCCTCTCTAGGACCTAACTTCCTCACCTACAAAAATAAATAAATCGATCAGTCAATAGGTAAATAAACAAATCAATAAGTAAATGAATAGATTGTTGAATGAATGATTGAATACAAAGGAGTTAGACTGGATGGTCTTTAAAGTTACAGGGCAATTAGGTGGCACAGTAGACAGAGTGATGGACTTGAATTCAAATGTGAGCTCAGATACTAGCTGTGTGACCCTGGGCAAGTTACTTAACTCTGTCTGCCTCAATTGCCTAATCTGTCAAATGAACTGAAGAATGAAGTGGCAAATCACTCTAATTCTCTTTATCAAGAAACCCCAAATGGGTTCACAAGGGGTCTAATAGAACTAATCCACAAAACAACAAGATTACCTCTGGCTCTGATATTTTATGCCTTTTTTTGTAAAAAAAAGATGACATTTGACTGGATGAATGGAAACCCAGAAAGGGGAAAGGAATTCACTAAAGTCATACACAGAGTCAGTGGAGACATCAGATTCAAACCCAGGTCTCCTGTCTCCCAATCCAGTGTATATTTCCAATATGATAAAACACCATATATAATAAGAGGTTACTAAGTGCTGAACAGGCAAGTCCATTTGAATAACTGAGTGGTTGTGGGAAGTGAAGTTCTGTCGTCCACATTCCTGAGTGATAGGGGGTTGTGACCTAGCATGGACAGGTTAGAGGTGCGGGACCAAGGAGCTGTGTGAGGAAGGGCCTATCAGAGAGGAGAACATGAAGGCCGGGGGACAATATTGCAGGAAATGCAAAGTTCAGAATTCTACAAGGGTCCTGCCTCATCCTGACCTGGTCGTAGTCCTTCCAGTGGCCATGCTGGAAGCTACCTGTTCCTTCAGGGAAAGGAACGTAGGCCTTCCCCTCTCTGACCAACATTTTTAATAAGTTCTTCTTGATACCTTTTTTTGTGTGTCAAATTTGTCTCTAACAAACATGGCGCCCAACGTGGGGCTCCCCCAAACGAGGGGCACTTGACTCGCTGCCTTGGAGTGAGATTAAATTTACGGGATGAGCGCTCCTGTAAAAAGTTTTGTTGTTTTTTACAGTCCCTGTAAGTTACATCTCCTCCAGTCCAAGCACGGAATCTCAAACCATAGTCAGGAGTCCAGAGGAAGGAAGGCAGGGAGAAAACTTTGCCAGTGGACCACATAAGTCAGTATACTGAGCAAAGATCAGGTCATCCTGGAACTTCCACTCAGGATCAGACTTTTACTGAGGAAGGGGAGTTCCTCAGTGGGAAACTCTTTGTTGGTCCCTTTTGCTTGTCCAGAAGTTTTTTATTGGCACCAATAGAGAAAACTTGGACAGAATCTAGAGAATTTGAGCCATGGTGGGAAGGAGAGCCCTTGGAGACATTGGGAGGATTCCATGGGCAGCCAGGTCAAAAGAACTATGATGGTCACTAAGGCCAAGGGAAGTTAGTCCCAACAGCAAAAGACCTGTATTTCCCTAAGCCATCTGGTGTTGGGACCTCTAGGTGTTTGTTCTGAAGCTGGAGTGAGCTTAGTAGGGAGGAATTTAATCCTTAGCATTGGCTTGGAGTCAGTCAGAGAAAATTGAGATGAATAGTTGAATTTTGACCAGTCTATTCTAAAATTAGTTTATTTCCTAAAAAGAGAGGATCTGTATTGCTCTGTCTGTTCTGTGTGTGCATGTTTGTGAAGTGTTTTGTTAAATTGTAAATGCAGCTCAGAGGAGTGAATGGGCTGGGGAGAGAGAAAAAGGGAAAGAAAAAGACTTTACTGTTTGGCATGAAAATGGTGTTAATAGAAAGTTTGAAAACTTTTAAGAAGTTACTTTAAAAAAAAAATCTTTCTTTCTGCATTCTAGAACCCTGGCCAGGTTGTGAATGTGAAAAGAAAGATTTTGGCTCTTTGCAAAGTATTCAACTTAAAAAAAATGTGACCCTATTAGTTAAATTATTAAATTAAATTGTTAGGCTCTTAACCTCTAAGATTTCTTTTTAGAGAACAAAGAAACTGGAAGAGGTGGTGAGTATCTGTTTCCTTTGAAATATAAAAGAAAGGGAGGAATATGGGTGGGATGTGCTTGGACCTTGTACTCCCTCCCCCATACCAAGTCAAAAAATGTTTAGCTTGATTGGGAAACCAATAGAAAAAGTTATGGAAGGTTATTGCATTAAAGCTTTAAAAATTGTTTACTGTGATTTGTAATTATTATTATTAGTTATTAAGCTCCCAAACTTATTCTTGGAAGTCACACTGTCAGTATTAAATTATTTAGGCCTTTTTGCCTGGAAAAGGAGGCTTTTTAATTAATCTAATTCAAAATTTCTTTTGGATCTAGGAAAGTCTTTCCTCCTCAGATATGTGAGTGGCAGGCCATTCCCTACCTTTCCTAAAGGAGGATCTTTTCTGTAATGGAAATTAAAAGAGTCAAAGACCAGCAGTCTGGAGTGAAAAGTTGAGTTTTGATTTAACGAGATCTCAAAGCTAAAATCTGTACTTTAGGTTTGAATTGGGTCAATGTATCTGGTACCAAAAGACAATGTGTTTAAAACTGTGAATTCACTTTAGAATTTCAGTGATTTCTTTAAGAAGCATTAGCTCTGTTCATGTGCTCAGACCACGTGAACAAGGGGAAGGTTATCTGCTCCCAGTTTGAGTTAATTGGGAAAGTTTCTTGTCTGGTGGATCTCAGGAGAGTGGGGAGCCAGAGGATAGCGTTTCAGTTCTTTAAGGAAGTAGAGTAAAAGGGAAAAGGCTATTCAGAGATGAAAATGGCCAGCCACATGGTCCTTCTAGGGAAGTTTTCTTTTACTTAAGGAAAAAAAAGGAAATATAAAGCAGCATCTGAGAATGCTCTTCCTATCAGGATTAACCAAAAAGATATTGTTATTTGGCATTTATGATTATAAAGTGCTTAACATAAGGATGGGTATATGCTAGATGCACCATTAAATAATTTTTAAATTTAGAGTTTGTTATATATAGATTGGGGTTTTAAAAGGATGTGATAGAAATTTGAAAATGCTGATGTTTGCCATATAACGGTGTAATTACTGTGCAAGGTGATGCAAAAATGCATTCAGCTGAATGGATGATGGCTTATTTTAAGTTTTAAGTAAACTTGAATAAGTTTAAATTTTTAGGTAATCCATCTAAGTGTGATGTTAGGAATTGTTATGTTAGGAATTGCATTGTTAAATTAATGACGAATTAGTTTAAAAAGAGCCGTTATGTGTGGGACTCTATCCTACTTCAGTTTGATTTCACAAGCCTCATAAGCAGCAAAAAGTATATGTCTCCTACAACAGCAAGGACATAACTGTGAGGTCAAGCATGCCTCCTTTGGAACACAGCTGGGCAGAATATCCCCTAAGTAAATTGTACAGAATTCTATATCATGAAGACAGGACAATGGGTTGTAAAAGTTAAATATTGCAAGGGTTGTAAAAGTTATACATTGTATTGTATTCTGCGTGCTCTCCCAGGAAATGTATGTTTGCATCTCCTTATCTTGGGACATAACCACAATGTCCATTTCTAAGTAAAAGTTGACTCTTGAAGGGGCTCGGGGCAGTCACTTGTTCCTGAGCCTGCCCAGGCTATGCCTTGAACAGTTTGGTATCTGTGTGCTCTCTTTTATTCCCACATGTGCTCCTGTCCCCTTACAGGTGATCCCTGTTCAAACTCTGCTGTGGAGATGCAGTAGTCATGAATTTTTTGTAAGAGTTTCTTTGTTATAGAATTCTTTTTTTTTTTTTTTGACTTAACAATGAATTTTTTATTCAGTCCTATTGCTGTTTAAAGTAAATTAATTTTATTAGTTCCCATTTCTATATATAAACTCACGAAATAAGTACTACTCTGTCACAACATTAATGTTCACCAACGTATGTGGTACAGTTCAGATAACACTCAAAGGCTCATACTACTTCAGCTTAGGTAAATTAGCTTTGCTAGATTTCTTAAAGTCAGGAGAGCCACATAGTAAACATTAAAGAAAATTGAGACAGCTTGTCAAAGGGTGACTTGAACTACTATACTAATACCTTGTGTACTAAAAGTTACATGCTTAATTCTCAAGCTAACACTCAAGCAACTTATTAGCCAGGGCAATGAAGTTTCTCCTCAATGAGACAGAAGTGCTCACGATGAAATTAATAACAAGAAAGGCTGATCTTATGGAATATTAATATCATGTTGAATCTGTAGATCAGAGACAGCACTGTGGAAATGAAAGGATTTTTAAAACTTTGATATACAGGCCATAAGATGAGGTATGTGACTAGATTTCTTAATCTTCAGTAGAAAAAAAAATAATTTTTGAGGCATTGTGCAAAATGTTATATTTTCAGCAAGGCTTAAATGGAAATTTTAACTTTTCTACTTTAAAGTTACATATTCCAATCATTCAAACCTAGAACAAACTTTTTTTCTAAAAAAAAAGGCAGAAAAGCTATATTCATGCTTAATAAAGGAAAGGGGATGAAGGTGTTTATGCCTTCATTTTATTTTTTTTGTTTTGTTTTGTTTTTTTTCTTTCAGGATTTATTGCCTCTCCACAACATTTTTTTTTTATACTGCTGTTTCTTTTCTTTTCTTTTCTTCTTTTTTATTAAACTTTTAATTTTAGGTTACAAATTTTCTCCCTTTTTTTCCCCCTCCCCCCCCGACCCAAGTTTTCTAATTGTCCCTGTGACCTGTCTGCTCTCTCCTCTATCCTCCCTCCCTGCCCTTGTCTCCGTCTTCTCTTTTGTCCTGTAGGGCCGGATAGCTTTCTTGACCCCTTAACCTGTGTTTCTTGTTACGCAGTGGTAAGAACATTACATTTGGTCCTAACACTTTGAGTTCCAACTTCTTTACCTCCCTCCCTCTCTACCCCTTCCCCTTGGAAGACAGGCAGTTCAATATAGGCCAAATCTGTGTAGTTTTGCAAATGATTTCCATACTAGTTGTGTTGTATAAGACTAACTATATTTCCCTCCATCCTGTCCTGTCCCCCATTACTTCTATTTTCTTATGGTCCTTTCCCTCCCCGTGAGTGTCGACCTCGTGTTGCATTCTCCTCCCCATGCCCTCCCCTCTATCCTCCCCCCATTCCCGCTTGTGCCCCTGTCCCCCACTCTCCTGTATTATGAGATAGGTTTTCCTATCAGAATGAGTGTGCATTATATTCTTTCCTTTAGTGGAATGTGATGAGAGTAGATCTCATGTTTTTCTCTTGCCTCCCCTCTTTATCCCACCACTAATAAGTCCTTTGCTTGCCTCTTTTATGAGAGATAATTTGCCCCATATAACTTCTCCCTTTCTCCTCCCAATATTTCTCTCTCACTGCTTGATTTCATTTTTTTTTTTAGTATATGATCCCATCCTCTTCAATTCACTCTGTGCACTCTGTCTCTATGTATGTGTGCGTGTGTGCATGTGTGTGTGCGTGTGTACTCCCACCCAGTGCTCAGATACTGAAATGTTTCAAGAGTTATAAATATTGTCTTTCCATGTAGGAATGTAAACAGTTCAACTTTAGTAAGTCCCTTATGATTTCTCTTCACTGTTCGCCTTCCTATGGTTTTCTTCATTCTTGTGTTAGAAAGTCAAATTTTCTTTCCAGCTCTGGTCTTTTCATCAGGAAAATTTGAAAGTCTTCTATTTCATTGAACGACCATTTTTTCTCCTGAAGTATTATACTCTGTTTTGCTGGGTAGGTGATTCTTGGCTTCAGTCCTAGTTCCTTTGACCTCTGGAATATCCTATTCCATTCCCTTCTATCCCTCAATGTAGAAGGTGCCAGATCCTGTACTATCCTGATTGTATTTCCACAATACTTGAATTGTTTCTTTCTAGCTGCTTGCAATATCTTCTCCTTCACCTGGGAACTCTGGAATTTGGCCACAATGCTCCTCGGAGTTTCTCTTTTTGGATCTCTTTCATGCGGTGTTCTGCGGATTCCTTGAATATTTATTTTGCCTTCTGGTTCTAGGATCTCAGGGCAGTTTTCCTTGATAATTTCGTGGAGGATGATGTCTAGGCTCTTCTTTTGATCATGGTTTTCAGGTAGACCCAGAATTTTTACATTGTCTCTCCTGATTCTATTTTCCAGGTCAGTTGTTTTTCCAATAAGATATTTCACATTATCTTCCAATTTTCGAATCTGTGCGGTATGTTCTGAGATATCTGTCTTTCTCCTAAAGTCCTTAGCGTCCATCTGTACCATTCCAGTTTTGAAAGATCTATTTTCTTCAGTGAGCTTTTGAATCTCCTTTTCCATTTGGTTAATTCTGCTTTTGAAAGCATTCTTCTCCTCATTGGCCCCTTGCACCTCCCTTGCCAGCTGAGTTAGGCTAGTTCTCAAGGTGCCAATTTCTTCAAGATTTTTTTGGTTCTCCTTTAGCAGGGAGCTGATCTGCTTTTCATGCTTCTCCCTCATCCCTCTCATTTCCCTTCCCAGTCTTTCCTCCACCTCTCTAATTTGATTTTCAAAATTCCTCTTGAGCTCTTCCATGGCCCGAGCCCATTGGGTGGGCTGGGGCATAGAGTCCTCGATTTCTGTGTCTTTGCCTGATGGCAAGCCTTGTTCCTCCCCATCAGAAAGGAAGGGAGGAAGTGATTTTTCTCCCATAAAGTACCCTTCAATAGTTTTACTTCTTTTCCCTTTTCTTGGCATTTTCTCCAACCAGTGGCCTGACCTCTGAATGTTCTCCTCACACCCACCTCGCCTCCTGGTCCTCCCAGCCAGCGTTTGGGGACTGAGATTCAAATGTTGCTTCCCGCCTTAGAGTTTTTGGCGGGGGCAGGGCTGCTATTCAGTGTGAGAATTAAGTTCAGGTGGTCAGGGGCAGGGCCACCTCTCTGGCTCAGTTCCCTCAGGGGGTTTATGCACAGACCTTCCACAATGGATCCAGGCAACCGCCCGTTTGGGGAGCCCCCATCCGCAGCCGCCTCTCAGCCCCCACCTCCCGGGGGGGCCCGAGCCATGGGGGCACCCCACTCCCCTCTCAACCCGCCAAAGAGACTCTCTCACCCACCCCCGTCAGTCACCTGTTGGTGGGGGGTCGTGCAGCTGCTGAAGATCCCGCCTCCGGAGCCCTCTCAGAACTTTGTCTCTCCGAGCTGCGGCCGCCGTCGCCGCCACAGGTCCGGGCTGGGCACCATGTCTGCAGCGTGACGGACCTTTTGCGAGAGGTTTGCAGGTCCCTCTGTGGGTGGGGGGACCCGCGTGGCCGCTGGATCTCTTTCCCACGGTGTCGCTGCCGCGGTAGGGCTGCTCTCCTCTTCCCGCCCTGGCGCCCAGTCCCCGGCGCGAAGGTCCCCCTGCGAGAGGTTTGCAGGTCTCTCCGGAACAGAAATCTCCCTCGCTCCAATATTCCGTGGCCTCTGGGTGCAGAATTCGCCCTGGGTTAGTCCCCTCTGCCGTTCTGTGGTTTGTGACTGTTACAGAATTCTTATTGTGAAAACGAGAATCCTTTAAAAAAGTATATATATATATGGATGTGATTTTCAAGCCTCTTCCATCTAAGGATGTATTAAGTATGTTAGAGTTTATTTCTATTGTTAAGAAGGAATTTTAACTAAAATTGTTTTTGCTACGAATCAAGCATTTACTAAAGTATGTTTGTAAAAGGAAGCTTATGGGCAAATGTGAAAAGGCCTTGGTTTTAGGTCTCTTCTTGTAATTTTTATCAATTAGTTTCAAGAGGGTTGTAATAAATTGTAAACTGTTCTTAAGGGAGGAAAATATTTGTTGTATTAAGAAATGCATTGTAAAATCTTTTGTATGGTTTTTGGAAGACCTACCCAATTTGTATGTGTAAGTTAATTTGTTATAGAAAGGTTTTATGGTTTTATGGGGATTGGAAAATAAGAGACAAGGAACTACAGCTCCTCCCCAGTCAAGACTGGAAGGTATGGAAGCTTCTCCCTTTCCTTTCCTCCTTCTCCCTCTCCAAGCACCTTGGAAGTAGATTTCGGACCTGACCCCAGGTCCCAGTAGGTCAGGCAGCTAGAAGGCTGTCTTGCACTCAGGTTTTCAGTCCAGTGGTGTGTTTGAGGCTGTGGACCCGGGCACACCCTTCAAAGCATAGACAAGGACGTATGCCCTATCGGGAAGTGTGTGCTCAACTCTCCGAATTTCCTTGGCATTAGGGAATTTGAGGATTGTCAGTTACTCTTTTCTCTTGTATCTTTTTCCAAGGCTTACCCACACATCTTCCTTTATGGAGAGAAGGACTTCCAGCCCCACACCTGTAATGGGGGTCATTCCTCTTCAACCCTCCAAAATTTGCCTTTGAGTTTGTCTTTTACAAAATTGTGAAAAATTTAGTTTCTCTAAAGAACTTAAAGGAAAAAACTAGTGTCCTTTTGCGACACTGTTTGGCCTCTGTATCGCCTAGAGAGCCACAGAGCATGGCCCATTTTGGGGACTTTAAAAATGAATACTCTTACAGTTAAAATTACACTGTGTGCCTAGAAGGAAAATGGATAGAAGTTTCCTGCATAATGGCCTTTTGTCAAGCTCTCTCAGGACCCTGTTCTCAGGAAAGGTTGTGAGATTCTTGTAGCTGCAACCACCCCTCAAAAGGAGCAATGGGGGTCAACTGGACATTTTTGATGATCCCCTGCTTTTGGTCCTCTCCCTCTCTCCCAGCCCCAGCAACAGGTCTTGCTGAGGTGTGACTCTCTGCAACCCCTCTCCCTGAGGCAACTTTGCTTAGGCCTCAGGCCCCACTCCCCCAGCAATCTTTGGGTATCTCCCACACTGATCCCTTCCTCTCCTCAGGTGTCAACTGATCTTTCCCCTTGCCAGCTGGATTCCCTGACCTTGCAGCCCAATCCAGTTCAGGCAGCATTTCCCAGTCCATCCCTTACAAGAAATGGGACAATTGAGTGCATGTTCCATCTCAGACTTCATTCAGGTCAGAGAGAAACTGGGGAGGTATTTGAAAGATCCCACTACTGAGGAAAGCTTTCTTGGGATGACAAGCTCAAAAGATTGGCAATCTTTTGGCTAGTGGTGACCCCACAATATCCCTCAGGAGCAGCTGCTGTTCCCACTAGTGATCCAGGATGGGATTACTCTGCTGAAGGGGCAACAGCTACAGCCTGGAAGTATCTAGGTTCAGCACATAGCCACAGCCATGGGTAGAGGGTGCAGGTATGGGTCAGGATGGAGAAGCCAGCCAGTCACTGTCTGTACTTGGTAAGACAGCCTGTCCTTCTGTCAATAATTTTTATATGATATGAAAATGCATTTGATGTCATCTGAAGTTTATTGTTTGTGTTCACAGCTAAACAATTTTGTTATCACTTATGAAAATTGTAAGTTTGCTGTTTATAGTTCTAATGCTAAAACCTAAAGCTGGTACACTGTGTGTATGTGTGGAAAGGAGCAGTTCTCAGGGAAGTCAAAAAGTACAGCCCCAGCAGCTGAGGAGACTGTATAAAGAACTGACTTTGGTGAGAATTTGAAAATGTATGGAAATGATCTCCAGTGATTGGCTTTTAGGAAACTTATGGGGATGATTAGATAAAGATAAATGTGATATTGTATCATTGTTCCATAGAACAAGACTGGGATTTAAAGTTAACTCTAATAGTATCTTATCTGCAAAGGAACTGAGGAAGGAGTCCCTTACTAAGGAAGGGTGGCCCCAGGTAGTCTGGGGGTCACAGAAATGGTCTTGATGGGAGTGGCCAGTAATCTGGAGATTTAGATTGATAGGATTAAGAGTAGGAAGTAGAACAGAGATTTGAGCATAGTGACAGAGTGGGCCTCAGATGAGCCAGTTCATGTAGGGAAAACCAAGGAGTTTTCACGGTGAGGTTTTCCAAGGCCTTTTAGACAAATGGGACTAAAACTCTTTTGGGGTAATGGACAAAGGTCTCAACTTGAAATAAAATCTTTACATGTTACAAAATGATGTAAAAGCCATTAGTATTAAAACAATTGATTGAATTAATTACTGAGACTAAATCTGAGACATCTTTAGTTTGGGAAAAAAATTTCAGTCTAAGTTTCTTAGAGGCAGGTGGGCTCTGGTAATCTTTGGCATTAATGGAAAAGTTAAATGTTTGTTTTGATTTGAATTCATTTCATGAACGTAAGTTGAAGTTAATGTTTGGATTTATATGTATGGCTCATTCTTTTAGACTGAGCAGGGTTAGAACGGGACAGAGTAGTTGGCGAAACAGATGCAAATCTATTAGAGCAATAACTTATGATTGTTATTTAATCAGGAACTAGAACATGTATAGAAAGGCATGTAAGCCACTTAAGTCTTGCTTCAGAAGATGTTCCTTGGCCAGTGTAAAATTATAGTCATATCTGAAACTGATTATTGGAGTTTGCTATTTTAAGATTTTATGGGACTATTAACTGACTGTTCTTCTGGATCTAACTCCAGGTGTGGATAGCAAGAGAGGAGATCTGAGGCACTGATCCATGATGCCAGTAAGCTTGTGAGATGCTGATATGAAGTGCAAAAAGGTGATCTCATGGGAAAGTTGGGAGAGTGGCTGTTCAGCCTGGGTTGAGGTAGGATTCTCCTGACTCAGTTTCCCTACTGACACCTGGCAAACGTTAAGCCGGACTGAATGCCAGTTGACAATCTATTCCTACCTGGAATTGACATAAAGTTAGGGAGATGTTGTTTCCTTGCAATGCCCCTATGCTTAATGGCAATTTCCTTGTTATCAAAAGTTTTGTAACCTTAATACCACATCTATTAGATAATAGATTGTTGGTAGGGGAACATTTGAGGTTAAGTCTAAAATTAAGCTATTAGGCTTAAGATTTTAGACCAACGACTATAAGTTAGGGCCCTTTAATTCTTAGTAGTAGCATGGAAACTGTTCGATTGAGGACCTATGAGGTTATTTTGTCTCATTTGGTTAATGTTAAAAGAAAAATGGTTTGTGATCTATATTGTAAATGCTTTAAAAGAAGTATCACATGACCAGAAGTTGGATTCTTTTATGATGTGATATGTACTGTGTTAAAAATGATTATTTATTGTATTAATGCAAGTACTGGAGCCTGTTATTGACTCTAGTGAAATCTCATCTTCCTGATGGGGAAAATGAATAGTGAATTAATGTAAAATGTAAAAGCCATGTTCTAATGTAAATTTCCTAAACATGACAAATGGCCGAAGTTCCAATTTTGATTTTATAAGAATGACAAATGTATAAAGCTTAGGAATGGTCATCTAAAATGGCATTAAGGTTGGTTTTGTAGGAGAATGGATATCTGGACTTCTACAAGAAGATAAAGAGAAGAAGATGCAGGGATTCTGTGCTAAAGACAGCCGGAAGGAGCATCAGGACTAGAAAACTGCATCAGATGATGCTCCTCCCCAGACTACTGTATGAGATGGAACCTCTGAATGGACAATGGACCTACCTTTTCGTTTTGAATCTCTGTATCTGTGCTTATAACAAGGGGACTGCCCCCTTGTAATTTGTCAATGCATCAGTCAACTTTGCTCCCTTCTCATATTCATATAAAGGGGGATAAAAGAAGGAAAGAATTCATAGGGGAAAGAATGTGAGGAGGTATTTATTGATTGGATTTAGGTGCAGGAACAAAAATTTTAATAAAGAAAGAGGGGATATTTTGTGGGAAGTAAAGTTCTGTTTTTCACATTCCTGAGTGATAGGGGGTTGTGACCTAGCGTGGACAGGTTAGAGGCCAGAGACTAATGTGCAGGACCAAGGGGCTGTATGAGGAAGGGCCTGTCAGAGGGAAGAACATGAAGTCACATGGCAAGGGGGCAGTATTGCAGGAAATCCAAAGTACAGAATTCTACAAGGGTCCTGCCTCACCCTGACTTGGTCGTAGTCCTTCCAGTGGCCATCTGGAAGCTACTCGTTCCTTCAGGGAAAGGAACATAGGCCTTCCCTACTCTGAACTCCGTTTTTAATAAATTTTTCTTGATGCCTTTTTGTGTGTCAAGTTTGTCTCTAACAGTGGTCATGTAGTATCAAGACCAGAGCAGAATCAATTAATCCTTAAATGTGAACTATTGTTATTTTCAGGAAAGGTTTTCTAGAGGTGGTGGTTTTTTGAGGGGAGAGATATGGATGCATCAGAAGACAGACTTGTAGGGAAGGATAGAAAGATATAGATATTGATAGATTTCAATAGATAATCTATGTATATATATCTATATACATGGAGAGAGAGAGAGAGAGAGAGAGAGAGAGAGAGAGAGAGAGAGAGTGAGAAGGAGGAGGAGGAGGAGGAGGAGGAGGAGGAGGAGGAGGAGGAGGAGGAGGAGGAGGATGAATGAATATGAACTCATTAGGTATCCAGGTAATATCATAGACTCATAGAAGTAGGGCTAGAAGGGACCATAGAAATCATCTAGTAGGTGGTGGAGCCTTGGGCAAGTCATTTCCTTCTGGGACTTAGTTCTTTCATTTGAAAAATGAGATTGTTGAACTGAGTGACCACTAAGGACCCTCCTAGTCTGATAGTCTGTCCTCTAAGGTTTCTCCTAACCATGACGTCCTAGTCTATGACATTTCAGTCTAGTCTGTGATGTATTGATCTATGACACATTCTTTATGGGAGACTCAGGAACATGTTCCTTCAGACTAATTGCATTTGTCCTCTCAGATATCCCACCTCCTCCAGGAAGATTTCCCTGATTTCAGTTTATCTAGTTCTAGTTTCATCTTGAGTTAAAGTTCCTACCTTCTGCACTTCATAAATATCCTAAACCTTACCAGATGAGTATGCATGTGTTCCTCTTTTTCTTCCTGATTAGACTTAGTTCTCTGAAGGGACAGACTATGTCTATCCTCTCCCCTAAGAATACTTATCATAGGACTGTGTTCAAAGCAGGTGCTTAAAAATTGCTTAGTGACTGACTCCATCCCTGCCTTTCATGGGGCATCCCAATCAAGCCCTTACCTCTCTCTGTGGCTTGTTCTTCATTGCGGCATCTGAACTAAAGAAAAGAAGAAAGAAGATGCAGCCAAGTTCAAAATAAAGTTCATTTCCCTGACCTGTCACATTTTGTGGGGGGTGGAGGGGGGTTACCAGGGAAAGGTATTGCACCGACTTGAGGTTTGAGAAGTAGTAAAGTACAGTGACAAGAGCCCCAGAGTCAGGAGATCTGGGTTCTAGTCTCAACTCTGCCACTGAATTGCTCTGGTAGTTTGGGAATGTCCCTTAATTTCTCTAGGTCATAGTTTCTTCCTTTATGAAAAGGGCATAATCATCATTACACAAAAAATTAGAAAAAAGACATAGGCTATCACAGTTGGGAGGAACTTTCGGCACAGGTCATAGAATGTCAGAGCTGGAAGGTCCTATGGAGGGAGGACAGCATCCTGATTTTACAGAGGAAGAGACTCAGACTCAGAGAAGGGTAAAGACCACACAGTCAGTCAGTGACTGGGGGATTAGAATACATGTTTTTTATGCCCATTATCATTCTTTGACTAGTACTTGTCATTTCCTTTCATCTAAGAATGTTGTATATTTTAAACTGGGGATGTTTTGTTTCTTTGCTCTTTTGTTCCAGGGACAGATGACCTCCCTCCATGGCTTAAGTAAAAGGAAAAGTTTGGTGTCTTTTCTGGAGAATGGGGAGACACAGTGAGAAGGTAGGAATCCCCCATCTGCACCTTTGTGAGATAGGGTTGGGCCTTTTGAGGACCTAGTATAAAGGAGCTTGTGTGCAGGCTGGGGGTGTTGAGGCTTTGGGTCAAGGATTTTGGGGAAAAAAATTTATTGGGAAATTATCTGGGCCCAGTGGCAGAGATTTTCTCCTGGGAAGAAGCCAGGCATATGAAGGAGAAAGCAAATTCCCTTTTGGGTTGGGCATCATCCAGCAGGGAGGACATACAAACCTGGCCAAATGTAGAATTGGACCTAGATAGAGAAAAATAAAAGGCATAAGTTTAGACTTTTGGCCCAGGCCAGTGTCAACATGGCTTTAGAACCCTTTGGGGAATGGCAAAGTGTGATGGTAGATGCTACGCCCAAGCTTTGGAGCACCCTGCTCTCTAGGTACTACTGTTAAAGAGAATCCTGGGCAGGGACCATGTGGGCAACCTCAGCTGGTAGTAGAAAAAATGCCAAATATACCCCAAGGCTCCTGTACATACATTCACCCAGTGATCCCCCACATCTAAGACTCAGGCCAGTTCTACGACTAGAATAAAGAATTAATGGTTTCTTTACACCAAATATTTCCTTCCCACCCATCCCAGGCCACACTTTTCCACTTCAGAACTACTCTTGGATGCTAATTTCACAGGTCTAAAGATATCCTGGGTGTGGGAAACTAAAGAATAAGACATAGAGGGATTTTCCCCCCTACTCCAGCTTGATAATAGCATTTTAAAGCTTGCAAAGCACTTTACAATTATTATCTCAGTTGATTTTCACAACACACCCTGGGAAGTAGGTGCTTTTATAATCCTCACTTTATGGATGAGGAAACTGAAGCCAGGAAGTTTTAAGTGACTTGCCCAGGGTCACACAGTTATTAAACGTCTAATGCTGAATTAAAACACAGATCTTCCTGACTCCAAATTCAGAGAATTTGTACCACCCAACTGCCTCACAGATACCTGCCTTCCTTTAGAGAGCTAACATGTAGGTGGTGCAGTGGATAGAGCATCAGTGCAGGAGTAAGGACGACCTGAGTTCAAATCTCACCTCAGACACTTGCCACTCACTAGCTGTGTGACCTTGGGCAAGTCACTTAACCCTAATTGCTCATCCTGGGTCATCTCCACTCATCCTGATGAGTATCTGGTCACTGGATTCAGATGGTTCTGGAGGGGAAGTGAGACTGGTAACCTCCGCAGCTCTCCCTCACTCAAAACAAAGTTAAATGCAAGTCATGTCATCATTTCTCTGATGGCATGGTCTTCTTTGGCAATGAAGGACAAACACACACACACGTAGGAGAAAAGCTAAGGCTGCTAACAGGGCCTTAGCTTCCCTTTTTTTTTTAGATGAGGAAGTTTGACTGGATGATCTATGCACTACTTCCAGTTCTTCCATTTTATGTTCTATGTGTTCCTGCAAGTTGACATTTTAGGTTCTAGGTAATGTTTTGTTTTATATCTAGACACAGTGTGGCAGAATAGCTAGAATGCTGGCAACCTAGGGGTCCCGAAGACCTAGGTAGGAATTTCATCTTGGACATCTATTATCCAGACTATTGGGGTGCAGGTAGCCTGTTAGGAGGCCTCACTTTTTTCATCTGTAAAATGGACGTAATCCTTGCACAATTTTCCTCTCACAGGGCTGTTGTGAGTGACCTTCTGCTTCTATAACACTCAGAGGCAATCTTATCTTCACAGTTGGAAGGAACCTTTAAGGTAGTTTAGCCCCTCAGTTTAAAAATGAGGTTACAAAGGCAAAGAGAGTGTCAGGCATTTGTTCAAGGTCACACAGACAGCAAGTGGCAGAGCTGGGCTTTGACACCATGCCTTTTTTTTAATGCTATTTCCCCCCCAATTATATGTAGCCACAAATTTTAGCTTTCACTTTTACAAGATTTTGAGTTCCAAATTTTTCTCCTTGCCTCCCTCCAAACCCAGGTCCTCTGAATGAGATGATAGGTGTCCAGGTGGCCTACTGGATAAAGAGTTGTCCTTGGCATTTGGAAGACCTGGGTTGGCACTTTGCCTCTGCCAAGTTCTAGCTGTGGGATCCTGGGCAGGTAAATCGGGCTCCAGAGCTGTGAACAGCAGAGAAGGTGATACTCTGGCTTGATAGAAGAAAGTCCTCCCTCAGAGCTCTCTACATGTACAGAATCACCCTCCAAAAGCTAGTAGATCTGTCCAGGTAAGAGGAGTCACTCCATGGCCAGCAGTGCTGGGCTCTCCCCATCACCTCTACCTCCACTCACAATGTTTCATCCCCAATATGAAACTTTCTGGGAACCTAGAAAATCAGTTGTCACCTTTCCATCTCTTGAAGTAGCAGCAGAGGACTGAGAGGATGAGGATGAGAGATATGGATCCAACTGTGGCAGCTATGAGGACAGTTGATGAACTTTGTCTTTGTGCTGCAATGGAAAGCAGGAAATAGTCAATCACCAGGCATTTGTGAAGGGCCTACTATGTGCCTGGTATTGTGGATGCAAATCCAAGAAAAAAAGAAAGTTCCTGCCCTCAAGGTGATTACCTTCTAAAGAGTGAAGACCATGCTGATAAGTGGAGGGGGGAGGGAGAGATGTGAGTGAGTGAGTGTGTGTATGTGTGTGTGTGTGTGTGTGTGTGTGTGTGTGTGTGTGTGTGTGTGTGTTCAGGTTGGTAAGGCCCCATGCAGCCTGGTGAGAAATGAAGAAATGAGGTGCACTGTATGTACTGTGAATGCTTATGGAAACCCAGACCTAGGTCCATTTTAGACTGCATTCATTCATCCATCCATTCGTTCATTCATTCATTCAGTGCCTACACTATGTTAGGTTCTTACCTAAGAATATAAAGATTAAAACCAAAACATTTTCTACCTTCAAGAAGTCTAAATTCTGTTAGAGGAGGCAACAACAGTTATGTAGAATATTAAGTGCAAATTATGTTTAAAGTCATTTCAGGGAGAGGACAGTAGCAATGAGAAAGTTCAGAATAGGCTTCCTGGAGGAGGTGGTCCTTGAGTGGGACTTTGAAGGAAACTATGGATTCCATGAAGTAGAGGTGAGGAGGGAACAGCCTGTACAAAGATCCTGAGTTCAAAGATGGAAAGTCAAGTATAAGGGACAATCATCAAGCCAGTCTGTTCGAACAATCTGATATCTAGGACTAGGGAGGTAACAGTCCTGCTGAGAACTGATTCAAGGTCTTCTCTTCAATTGTGAGCGCAACATTTCAGGAAGGAGATTTCACAAACTGGGACTTGTCCAGACAAGGATAACCACAGACTATTGAAAGGCTTCAAGACCATGCTATATGAAGATTTGTTGGGAAAAAAGAAGTGGGGGAGAAGGTGTTTAGATGTAAGGAAAGGAGACTGAGGTGAGGGAGGAGACAATATCATTCTTTTTAGATAGCTGAAGGTCTGTCATGGCACAGAGGGAGCAAACTTGTTCTATTTGATAAAAGAGGGGAGGATTAGGACCAATAGAAAATTATTTATGGTAGAATTGGGGTAAATATCAGGAATAACTTCTGAAAAATCTGATCTATTGCTAGGATCATAGATCCAGGACTGAAAAGGCCCTCAAAGGCTATTAAACCTTAACTGCCTCATTTAAAAAAATATACATTTTTCCCCCAATTGCATATTCAAACAGATTTTAACATTTTAAAAAAAGTTTTGAGTTGCAAATTCTATCTCTCCATCCCTCGTTCACCTCACCTGTCCCTAAGATGATTAACAATCTGATATAAGCTATATATGCACAGTAACGTAAAACATTACCATAGTATTCATTTTGTGCAAGAAAGCAAACAAAAAAGAAAGAAAATGAAAACTGGTTGCTTCAGTCTGTATTTAGACAACATTGGTTCTTTCTCTGAAGGCAGATAGCATGTTTCACGAGGAGTCCTTTTGGATTGTCTTGGATCATTGCATTGCAAAGAATAGCTGTCACTCACAATTCATTCTATGGCATTGCTGTTACTATGCAGAATGTTTTCCTGGTTCTTCTCAATCCACTTTGCATCACTTCATGTAAGTCTTACCAGGCTTTTTTCTGGAATCATCCTGCTTGTCATTTCTTATAGCACAGTCATATACCACATCACTATTGTATACAACAGTTTGTCCAGCCATTCCCCAATTGATGGGCATCTCCTCAATTTCCAGTTCTTAGCCAGTACAAAAAAAGATGGCTACATTTTTGTACAAATAGGTTCTTTCCCCCCATTTTTTTTTATCTCTTTGGATACAGAACTAGCAGCGGTATTGCTGGATCACAAGGTATGCACAGTTTTAGATCTCTTTGGAAATAGTTCCAAATGGCTCTCCAGAACAGTGGCATCAGTTCACAACTCCATCAACAATGCATTACTTTCCCAGACTTCCCACTTCCCCTTCAACATTTATCATTTTCCTTTTCTGTCATATTAGCCAATCTGATAGGTTTGAGTCGGTACCTCAGAGTTGTTTTAATTTGCATTTCTCTAATCAATAGTGATTTAGAGCATTTTTTCATGTGACTGTTGATAGCTTTAATTTCTCCTTCTAAAAACTATTTACATCTTTTGACCATTTATCAGTAGAGAAATGACTTGTATTCTTATAAATTTGACTCAGTTCTCTATATACTTGAGAAAGGAGGTCTTTGTCAGAGATACTTGTTGCACCCTCTCCCCAACCTCCGTTTTCTGCTTTCCTTTTAATTTTGGTTGCATTGGTTTTATTTGTACAATACCTTTTTAATTTTTTATAATCAAAATAATCGATTTTACATTTGGGAATGCTCTCCTTATCTTGTTTGGTCCTAAATGCTTCCTTTATCCATAGAACTGACAGATAATCTATTCCATTCTCTTCCAATGTGCTTATGGTATCACCTTTTATGAGCAAATCACATGCCCATTTTGACCTTGGTATATACTGTGAGATGCTGGTCTCTACCTAGTTTCTGTGATACTGTTTTCTAGTTTTCCCAGTAGTTTTTGCCAAATAATGTATTTTTGTTCCAAAAGCTTGGATTGTTAGGTTTATCACATACTAGATTATTATGGTCATTTATTTTAGCATATTATGTACCTGTTCTATTCCACTTATCCACCACTCTATTTCTGAGATAGAACCAGATTATTTTGATAATTACAACTTTATCATGCAGTTTGTAATTTGGGATGGCTAAACCACCTTCCTTCACATTTTTAAAAATTGATTCCCTTGATATCCTTCATCAAAATATTGTTCTTGCAGATGAATATTGCTATTAGTTCTTCTAGCTGTGTAAAATAATTTTTGGTAGTTTCATTTGTGTGGCATCGAATAAATAAATTAATTTAGGGATAATTGTCATTTTTTATTATATTGGCTTGGCACAATTGCTTGCCACAAGAAAAATATTTTTCTAGTTGTTCAGAACTGAGTTTACTTGTATGAAAAGTGTTTTATAATTTTGTTTATATACTTCCTTGATTTGTCTTGGGAAGTAGACTCCCAAATATTTTACATTGTCTACATTTATTTTAAATGATAATTCTATTTCTATTACTTGCGGTGGACTTTGTTGGAAAGATATAGAAATGCTGATGATTTACATGGGTTTATTTTGTATCTTGCAACTTTGCTTAAACTGTTAATTATTTCCACTAATTTTCAGTTGATTCTTAAGTATTCTCTAAGTATACCATCATATCATCTGCAAAGAGTGATAGTTTTGTTTCCCCATTGCCTGTTCTAATTCTTTCAATTTATTTTCTTTCCATTGCTGACTAACATTTCCAGTGTAATATTAAATGATAGAGGTGATAATGGGCATCCCTGTTTGACTTCTGATTGTATTGGGAAGTCTTTTAGTTTACCCCCATTACTTATGGGTTTTAGATAGATACCACTTATCATTTTCAGGAAAATGCCATTTATTCCTATGATCCCTAGTGTTTTTAATAGGAATGTATTTTGTTAAAAGCTTTCTTTTACATCTGTTGAGATAAACATATGATTTCTGTTAGTTTTCTTATTGATATGATCAATTATACTGATAGTTTTCCTAATACAGAAACAGTCCTGCCTTCCTGGTATAAATTCTACCTGGTCATAGTGTATGATCCTTGTAATTTATTGCTGCAATCTCCTTGAGAATATTTTATTTAAATTTTTTGCATCTATCGTCATTAGGGAAATTGGTCTATTGTTTTCTTTCTCTGTTTTGGCTCTTCCTGGTTTAGGTATCAGCACTATATCTGTATTACAAAAAGAATTTCACAGGCCTCCTTCATTGCCTATTTTTCCAAATAGTTTGTGTAGTATTGGGATCAGTTGGTTTTTAAATGTTTAGTAGAATTCACTTGTGAATTCATCTGGTCCTGGGGATTTTTTCTTATGAAATTCATTAATGGTTTATTTGATTTCTAAGGTTGGAGTATATAAGTATTTTATTTCTTCTTTTGCTAAACTAGGCAATTTATATTTTTCTAGATTTTCATTTAGATTGTCATTTTTTTGGTATATAATTGGGAAAAATAGTTCCTAATAATTGCTCTAGTTTTCTCATCGTTAGTTGTGAATTCACCCCTTTCATTTTTGATACTAGTAATTTGGTATTTTTCCTTCCTTTTTTTAAAATCAAATTAACCAATAGTTTATATTTTTTTCATGTAAAACCAGTTTCTAGTTTTATTTATTAGTTCAATATTTTTCTTACTTTCAATTTTATTAATCTCTCCTTTGATTTTCAGGATTTCCAATTTGGTGTTTAATAGGAGATTTTAAATGTGTAGTTTTCTAGTTTTTTTTTAAATTGCATGCCCAATTCAATGATTTACTCTTTCTCTATTTTACTGATATAAGCAAATAGAGATATAAAATTTCTGCTAAGTATTGCTTTGGCTGCACCCCATAAATTTTGGGATGCTGTCTCAATGTTATCATTTTTAAAAATTAAATTATCTATTGTTTCTGTCATTTGTTCTTTGACACACTTATTTTTAGGATTAGATTATTTAGTTTCCAATGAATTTTAATCTATCTTTCCATTTTCCATTACTGAATGTAATTTTTATTGCATTAAGATCTGAAAATGATGCATTTACTTCTGCTTTTCTACAATTATTTGTGAGATTTTTATGCCCTACTACAAAGTCAATTTTTGTGAAGGTATGACATGCTGTTGGGGAAAAGGTATATTCCTTCCCATTCAATTTCCTCCAGAGATCTATCATATCTAACTTTTCCAGAATTCTACTCACCTCTTTCATTTCTTTTTTGTTTATCATTTGGTTAGATTTATCTAGTTCTGAGAGAGAGAAGTTGAGGTCTCCCACTAGTATAGTTTTATTGTCTTTTTCCTTCTCTAATTCATTCAACTCCTTCAATAATTTAGGGGCTATATTTTTCCCCAATAAGATATAAAGAATGTTTTTAACATTCAATTTTTAAAAATTTTGAATTTCAAATTTTCTCTCTTCTTCCCTCACTTTCCCCCTCCTTAAGGCAATAAGAAATTTTATTTACATTATATGTTTGCAATCATGTGAAAAACGTTTTCATTTCAGTCAGGTCGTGAAAGAAGCAACAAATCAAAAAGAAACATTAAAAAAAAACCAAGGAAAGCAAAAAAAAATCTGCTTTCAGAACCACAAGTTCTTTCTCTGGAGGTAGTTAGTGATTTTCATCTTGAGTCCTTTGAAATTGTCTTGGATCTTGTATTGGTCAGAGTAGCTAAGTTATTCCCAGTTCTTTATTGTCCAATAATACTGCTTTTTTGTGTAACATTCTCCTGGTTCTGCTCACTTCACTTTTCATTAGTTCATGTAAGTCTTGCAGGACAAACCAAAATTTGAATCGTATGCCTGCCACCTGTTTTCTGGGAGACTAGCCATTGTAATTACCTAGGAATCCAGTTAGTCTCATTGCCTGGGAGACAAAATGATGTAGTTGAAAACATAAAGGTCATTTGCAGAGTTGTGAAAAACTCTGAAACATAAATTGTGTACATCAATATAACAGAATATGACTGTGCTGTAAGAAATGATGACTGTGACAGATCCAGAGAAGCGTGGGAACATCTACAGAAAGGGATGAAGGAAAAAGAGCTGAGAAAGCAATGTTTTACACAATAATTATGATATAGATAGAAAGAAGAGGAGCAAGAGAAAGCTCTAAACTGAATATGGTGAAATCATATGACTAAGATTGGTCCCAAAACAGAGATATGAGGAAGCACTTCTTTTCATTGCACAAGTTGGGGTTTATGGGTATGGTACATGGTTATGTTGCTTCATTTTGGTTCATTTTCTTCTACTTTATTATAAAGGCTGTTTGTTAGAGAGGTGAGGAAAAATGATGCAAAAATAAAAGATAACAATTATTAAAAAAAAAAAAAAAAAGAGTAAAAGGCTAATGAGACCATTTGCTAGCACCTGAGCAGAGGGTGTTTGTCTGTTAGATTGGGGTTTGACCAGATGATATTTAAGGTGTCTTGCAACTCTTAGCTTCCATGATTCTTTGACTTTTCCCCAGGGTCTAGAAGTGAGAGCCAAGAAGCTAAAGGGACAGCAAGAAATATCTAGAGGAGCATCTTGCCAGAGAGGTTGGGAAGCCAACTACTCCTACCCCCACCCCTCAGAATAAATGGTGCAAAAAGCAGAGTGCTTCTTAATGCTATATGGCTTCCATGGACTCAGCTCCAATCCCACATTCTTCAGGAGTTCTTTCCCTGTCTTCCCATTGCTCATTCTTTCTTTCTGGCTCTACTTCCCATTTATACATGTATATATCAATCTTGTATTTATGTGCTGTCTCCTCCATTAGAATGTAAACTCCTTGAAGCTGCAGACTAGTGTTTTAGCCTCTTAAGGTAACCCAGTGCATACTTCATGCCTTATATACAGTAGGTACTTCATAAGTGTTTGCTGACTGGATGACTTAGTGGTGGTAGAAGGAAGAATCCCCAGGAAGGGAAACTGGGATCTGGAGCCTGTGGAGCAGAAGAACTCAGAGATCATAGGAGACCATAGGATTCAGAGTAATAAGGGATCTTAGAGGTGATATAGTGCACAGCTTCATTTGCAGATCAGCAAACTGAGACCCAGAAATGATTAAGTGTCTTAGAGTCATGGAACTTCAGTACTGCAAGAATCTTAACAAGAGTAAATGAAGGACCTGTGTCAGGACAGGAGATTCCAGGTGTATAAACAACAACTAGCCTTTAATTTAGTAGACTAAGATTTATTAATCTGCTAAGTCCTATTACCTGAAGCACATGGAGGTAGAGAAGATTGCACAGAGTCACATACCTAAGATGTATCAGAGGCAGAATTTGAATCCAAGACTTCTTGAGTCCATTGGCAACACTCTTTGTCTACTACACTAGCTAAGTGGTGCAGTAGATAAAATGCTGGACCTGGAGTCAAGAGGAGCCAAATTCAAATCCAGCTGAGATTTACTAGCTGTGTGACCTTGGGTAAATCACTTAATCTAGGTCTGCCTCAGTTTTCTCATCTCTAAAATGAGGGTAATAGTAGTAGCTATATCCCAGGGCTGTTGTGAGAATCAAATTCGATGATATTTATAAAGTATTTAGCACATTGCCTGGAACATAGTAGGCTCTTCTTAGATATTAGTTGCCTCTCCCTCCCCCTTTCCCAGAGTTATACAGGTAGAAAATAACAGAGCTAGGTTTGGGATGTTGGTGTCCTAGTGCAGATCTGTTGCTCTTTCCCTGTACTCCTTTGCCTTTCACTGCTTTGTACTTACCTACGATGAGGTGGGTCCCACCCCCAGAGGCCAGTTCCATTTCAGGGCTTTTCTTGAACTTGATACAGTAGTAGACTCCTTCATCCTGGCTAGTGATGTTGCTGATGCAGATGTCCAAGATACGGTTTGTGTTATTCACCTTTTGGACGCGGGAGTACAACCTCCTGTCACTGAAGATGACCTCCCTAATAGGCCCAGACCCCTTATACCACTTCAGTGGCCCAGCGGGGAGGTCAGTTTTTGATCTGCAAGGCAGTAGTGCTGAACCTCCAATGGTCGCTGTCACAGGGCTTGAGGGCTGCTCTATGGACACATTCTGAGTACCTAAGAAAAAAAACATAATCCAAGGGAGATTAGCTTGGAGAACAGAGAGTGGAGAACAGAAGAGAAGCATGGTTTTCCATTTCATTTTAGAGGTGGCTGTAGTACTGCTGAGAGCTTTGGCTGAGGAATCAGGAGACTAGGGTTAGAGTCTGGACTCTCCAACCACTGACCAAGGCAGCAGTATGGAAAAGAGAAAAGGAGGCTGGGTTTGAGTCTCAGCTCTGCCATTTACTATCAGGGTCACCTGGGGCAAGTCATCATACCTATTTAGGGCTCTGAGCCATGTTCCTCATTTGCAAAAATCCCTCTCAGTTCTAACTCTATGACCTCATGTTTTGGTTTGCTCTGGGCTCTTGTGTTTTCATCTTTCAAATGGATTCATTTATATTAGACCATCTTAAATTCCTGCCTAGCTCTGACTTTTCATGTCCTAAGTCCTATTATCCCTTCCAGCTCTGGCATTCTATGCTCTGATGTATAGAATTAGCTATAACACTAATTCTAAGAGCATCAGATGAACCTAAGATTCTTAGCTTCCATGGCAGGCCCATGTGACTTGTCAGTTCTGTCTCAGAGACTTTGTCAGTATTAATATTAAACCCCTTAAAGAGAAAAGGATTTGGTGATTCTTTGAGGTCTGGATTTGGAGCTGCCTGAGGCTGGACATAAACTCTCCTGCTATGATGAACAAGGAAAAGTTGCAAACTTGCCCTGGTTACTTCTGTAATTGAGGGAGGGAAATGATTTCCACAGAGTTCATTTTTTCAGATTCTGAACTGGGATGATCTCTGGCAGCCTAGCCTTAGCTTCTCCCTTTTTCTGTCTCTTTCTGTAGCTGGACCAGATGGTTTCTAAGATGCCTCCTGATGGTCTGCAAAGTGAAGTCACTGCTAAGTAAACAAAGGATACTTACAAATCCTCCTCAATGCTGGTCTCCTCAGTGGTCAAATATTTAAGCCACAGAAGGTCAGAGATTTGGAGGGTCCTTAGAATACAGAATATCAGGTCAAGAAGTGGCAATAGAACACAGAGTATCACAGTTGGGAGCAGTCTTAGAACAAAATATCAGAGTTGAATGGGGCTTTAGAATATTGAAAGAGCCTGGAAGAGGCCTTAGGAGATAGAATATTAGGCCTAAAGTTCCTCTAGAGCATAATGTTACAATTCAAGACACTATATAGATCCAACTCCCTTACTTTACAGAGCAGGGAACCAAGGTCCACTGTGAAAATGACTTGCTCAAGGTCACACCCCTGGTTACCTACTAGATCTAGCAACCTACAAACTTGTATTTCTTCCATTAGTAGCACAGAACATTGTAGAGTCATAGAATTTCATAACCGTAAAGGTCCTAAGAAACATACAGAAAGAATCTGTTTCAGGTTAAGAAACTTCTGGTATATAAACTCCCTCTAGCAACCAGCCTACAATTTAGTAGACTATTACTTAGTAGGCTGATAAATTCTAAGGAATTTCCTGAAACATATCAACATAGAGTAACTAGCATTAATGTGCAGTGCTCCTAAGTATTAGAGGCAGAATTTGAAACCAGATCTTCCTGATTCCAATCCCAGCAAGCTCTATCCACTATACCAAGTGACCTATAAGGAGTAGGAATTAGAATCTATTTATAGATCACATTTCTATGGTGCTTTAAAGTTTACAAAGGGCTTTCCTCTCATCAACAGTATGAAGTAGGGATTTTATTATTACCCTCACTTTAGAGATGAGAAAACTGAAGCACAGAGAAAGGAAGTGAGTTAACCATGGTCGCATAGCTAGAAGGATCAACTAATCAATCAGTATTTATTAAGTACCTACTATATGCCAGACACTGTGCTGAGTATTGGAGCAGAGGTTGGCCAAGAATGGCCAGACTATCTTATAATCAATTAACGAAGTCATAATAAAAGGAAAAAAAGAAGTAAGCAACCAGGCATTTCTTTATTTTTAACATTCATTTTTTAAAATTTTGAATCCCAAATTCTCTCCCTTCCTCCCTCCTCTCCCCAATCCATTGAGAAGCAAGTTGTATGATTCTCATTATGCCTGTGGAGTCAAGCAAAACATATTTCCCACATAAGCTATGCTGAAAAAAAAAGAAAAAAATGAGAAAAAGAAAGAAAATGTAGGAAAATATGCTTCAGTTTGCAGTCAGAGTTCATCAGTTCTTCTTCTGGAGGTGAGTCCTTGGGAGTTTTCTTGTATCTCTGTATTGGTCAGTATAGCTAAGTCTTTCACTGTTGATCATTATTACAACATTGTTGTTATTGAATATAACATTCTTCTATAACCATTATTAGTTCTGCTCATTTCACTTTTCATCAGTTCTGTAAATCTTCTGAACTTTTCCAAAGGCATCCTGCTCATCATTTCTCATTGCACAATAGAATTCCATCACAGTCATATACCACAACTTGTTCAGGCATTCCCCAATTTATGGACATCCCTTCAGTTTCTAATCCTTCACCACCATTAAAAGAACTGCTATAAATATTTTTGTACATAAAGGGTCTTTTTTTTTGTTTTTTATTTCTTTGGGATATAGACCCATTGCTTGATCAAAGGGCATGAACATTTTTATAGTTTTTTGGGGGATACTTTCAAATTATTCTCCAGAATGATTGGATAATTCACAACTCCAACAACACCCCATTAATGTCCCAATTTTCCCTCATCCTCTCCAACATCTGTCATTTTCCTTTTCTGAAATATTAGTCAACCTGACATGTGTGAGGTGGTACCTCAGAGTTGCATTTTTCTAACCAATAGTGATTTAGAGCATTTTTTTCACGTGACTATAGATAGCCTTGATTTCTTCTTTTGAAAACTATCTACTCATATCCTTTGACCAGTTATCAATTGAGGAATTTTTCTCATTTTTATAAATTTGGCTCAGTTCCCTATGTATTTGAGAAATGAGCCTTTTATCAGAAAAACTTGCTGTAAAAAATTTCTCCTCAGTTTCCTGCTTTCCTTCTAATTTTGCCTGTGTTGGTTTTCTTTGTGCAAACTCTTTCAATTTTATGTAATCAAAATTATTGATTTTATGTCCTATGATCACCTCTCTTTTTTGATCATAAACTCTTCCCTTCCTCATAGATTTTTCTGTGGTCCTCTAATTTACTTATGATATCAACCTTTGTGTCTAAATCATGTACTCATTTTGATTTTAACTTGATATATAGTATTGGATAATGCTCTGTGCCTCATTTCTGCCAAACTTTTCCATTTCTTTTCCCAGGAGTTTTTGTCAAATTGTGAGTTCTTTCCCCAAAAGCTTGAGTCTTTGAGCTTATCAAATACTAGATTGCTATCCTTATTCATTGCTTCATATTGCATATTTAATCTATTCCACTGGTCCACCACTCTATTTCTTAGTATCAGAATATTTTGAAGATTATCATGTAATATAGTTTGAAATCTGGAACTGCTAGGCCATCTTCACAATTTTTCATTGATATTTCTTGAACATGTTCTTTCAACTGATTTTGTTATTATTTTTCTGCATAAATATCATTGAATAAGTAAATTAATTTAGGAACAATTGTGGGGGTGGTAATAGGATTTTGCAGCTAATTTTTCTGATAATGGTTTGATATTCAAGATGTATAGAATAGTGGCACAAATCTATAAAGATAAGAGTCATTAACCAATAGACAAATGATCAGAGGATAAGAACAAACAATTTATCTAAGGAAGAAATCTAAGCTATCAACAATCATATACAAAATTAAAAATCACTTACAATAAAAGATATGCAAATTAAAATGGCACTGAGATTCTAACTCACACGCAACAGATTAGCAATGACAATTTGTGGATGGGCTGTGGGTGGACAAGAACACTAACACACTGTTATAGGAGTTGTAAAATGGTTTCATTATTTTGAGAAACAATTTGGAACTATTTTCAAAAAGTCACTACACAGTTCATGCCTTTTGACCCATTGATAGGATTACTAGACACATACCCCAAAAGAGATCAAAGGCGGAGGGGAAAGATCTATATGTATTTTCTAAAATGTAGCCTCAGTTTTTGTTGTAGCAAAGAACTACAAAGAAAATGAGCACCTGTCAAATGAAGAATGACTGAATAATCTATGGTGTGTGAATTTAATGGACTAGTATTGCATTCAAGAAATGACCAAACTGACAGATTCAGAGAAACCTGAGACTTGTGTGTATTGATACAAATCATCAGAATCAGTAGATCAGTTTACATACCTCAACACTGTGAAGGAAAACACCTTTGAAAGACTTAGAACTCTCACCACCAATGAAGATGAAATTAAATCAATTATTAGGAGTTATTTTGCTTAATTAAGCTCCAATATATATAAAAATCTAAATGATATAGATGAATATTTACAAAAATATAAATTGTCCAGATTAACAGAAGAGGAAATAGAATACTTTAAAAAAAAGCATATCTTAGAAAAAGAAATAGAATAAGCCATTAATGAGCTCAGAAAAAAAAATGCCATAGCCTGATGGATTCACAAGTGAATTCTATCCAATATTTAAAGAACAATTAATTCCAATACTACATAAACTATTTGGGGAAAAAAAGCAAAGAAGGAGTTCTACCGAATTCCTTTTATGTCACAAATATGGTGCTGACACCTAAATTAGAAAGAGCCAAAACAGAGAAAGAAAACTATAGGACAATTTCCCTAATAAATATTGAAACAAAAAATTTAAATAAAATGTTAGCAAAGAGATTACAGCAATTTATCATGAGGGTAATATATTATGACCAGGTGGGATTTATATCAGGAATGCAGGGCTGGTTCAATGTTAGGAAAACTATCAGCATAATTGACAATGTCAATAACAAAGCTAACAGAAATCACAATTATCTCAACAGATGCAGAAAAAGTTTGTAACAAAATATGGTACCCATTCCTATTAAAAACATGAGATCATAGGAATAAATGGCATTTTCCTTAAAATGATAAGTTGCGTCTATGTAAAACCTATCAGCAAGCATTACATGTAATGGGGATAAATGAGAAGCCTTCCCAATAAAATCAGAGGTGAAACAAGTATGCTTATTATCGCCACTATTATTCAATATTACACTCAAAATATTAGCGTTATCAATAAAGGAAAAGTAATGGAAGGAATTAGAATAGGCAATGAGGAAACACAATTATCCTTCTTTGCAGATGATATTATGGTATACTTAAGAGAATCCTAGAAAATCAACTAAAAGCTGTTCAAAATAACTAACAACTTAAGCAAAACTGCAGGATATAAAATAAACCCGCACAAATCATCAATATTTCTCTATATTACTAACAAAGTTTGGCAAGAGATAGAAAGAGAAATTTCATTTAAAAGAACTGTAAACAGAAAATGTCAGAGAAAAGGGAGCAACTCTCTTGAGCTCTCCTCAAAATCCTCCAAACACCTTTAAGGAATGCCATAAAACAATTCCTGAAGCATCAAACCCCAGAAAAGGATGGGGTCAAATGATTTTCCATTCAAAGTCAATTTAGAAGATCATCAGGAAAGGTCTGCCTCACCTGGGCAGTACAATCCAGAACAGGCTGTACCAACAGAGCTTCAGCTCCAGCAAACCAAGAGCAGGCCTTGGAAACCATAGAATCAGCCACAGTAGCAGCTGCTTTTAGTGCACTCAGCCCACAGATGGTAATGGGTTTGAACAATTGGTCAGAAGTACATTATAGCTGTCTCTTTGCAAGTACTGAGGCAAGATTCCATTGCTTTATCTATACTTAGATCTGGATCACAGTCCTGGATGGCATTCTCAGGGTAAGGAGGAGCAGTAGCCCACCACAGTGGAATGGAGACCCTCCTTACAGTTACATGGCAGAAAAGAGTGCCTGCAGTCACTCACAGACAAGAGCACAGACCAGAAGGGTAGTAATCAAACCTCTCTTTAGATCATACCACCCTGGAAGAACTGAAAACTTACAGATCCCTAGAAGTATCTCTGAAAACAGCTGCACAAAACCCCTGATACTTGGGACAGTGAGCCCTCCACTCTGGAAGCAGAATCCTATTTTAACAAAGAGATAAAAGTTAAGACAGGCTCAGAAAATAAGCAAACAACTGGAAAAATAGTTCTGACCATAGAAAGTTACAAGGAAGATCAAAACACACACTTAGCAGAAGATTAAAAGAAGTCAATGCATCTACATTCAAAGCCTAGAAGATAAATATGAATTGGTTTTAAGCCAAGGAAGAGCTCAAAAATGATTTTGAAAATCAAGTGAAAGAAGTAGAGGAAAAATGGGGAAAAGAAATGAGTGATGCAAGAAAATCATGAAAAAAGAGCCAACAGCTTGGTAAAGGAGAAACAAAAAAAAATACTGAAGAAAGTAATGCCTTAAAAAACCAGGTTAGAACAAATGGTAAAAGAGGCACACAAATTCACTTAAAAAAACTCCTTAAGTAGAATTGGATAAGTTGAAGTCAATGATTTTATGAGAAATCAAGAAACAATGAAACAATCAAAATAATGGAAAAATAGAAGGCAATGTGAAATATCTCATTGGACACACCACTGACCTGGAAAATAGGTCTAGGAGAGATAATTTTAAAAATTATTGGACTACCTGAAAGTCATGATTAAAAAAAGAGCCTAGACATCATCCTCCAAGAAATTATGAAGGAAAATTCTCATGACATTTGAGAACCAAAGGTAAAATAGAAATTGAAAGAATCTACCAATCACTTTCAGAAAGAAATCCCTAAATGAAAGCTCCCAGGAAGATTATAGACAAATTTCAGAGCTCTCAGGTAAAGGAGAAAATATTACAAGCAGCCAGAATGAAACAATTCAAATATTGTGGAGTCATAATCAGGATAACACAAGATTTAGCAGCTTCTACATTAAAGAATCAGAGAGAGCTAGGATATGATATTCCAGAGGGCAAGAGAATGAGAATGAGAAGCAAGAATCTTCTACTCAGCAAAACTGTGGGGGAGAGGGGAGGAGAATGGACAGTCAATGAAACAGAGGACTTTCAAACATTCTTGATGATAAGACCAGAGCTGAATAGAAAATTTGACTTTCAAATACAAGACTACAGAGAAGCATAAAAATGTAAACAGGAAAGAGAAATCACAAGGGACTTCATCAGGATAAACTGTTTATATTCCCACATGGGAAGATGATACTTGTAACTCATAAGAACTTTCCCTTCTTAGGGCAGTTAGGAGTATACATAGACAGAGGGAACAGGTGTGAGTTGAACATAAAGGGTTGATATATAAAAAATAAAATTAAGGCATGAGAGAGGAATGTATTGGGAGAATGGGAACAGGAGAGATAGAATGGGGTAAATTAACTCACATAAAAGAGGCAGGAAAAAGCTTTTACAGTAGAGAGGAAGAAGAGGGAAGTGAGGGGGCAGTCAGTAAACCTTACTCTCATCAGAATTGCCTCAAAGAGGGAATACACACATACTCAGTTGGGTATAGAAATCTGTCTTATTCTACAGGAAAGAGAGAGGGGAAGGGGATAAGAAAAGGGAAGACTGATAGAAGGGAGGGCAGATTAGTGGATGGTTAATCAAAAACAAAGCACTTTTGAGGAGGGACAGAGTGAAAGGGGAAAGAGAATAGATTAATGAAAACTGCTATCCATCCTCAGAGAAAGAACTGATGGGTGTCTGAATAAAGATTAAATAATACTTTTTAAATTTATTTTTCTTCAGTTTTTTTTTGCTCTATGTTTTCTTTTATAACATGAGTAGCACCTGTTTAATCTATATCAAATTGCTTGCCTTCACAATGAGGCAGGGTGAGGAGGAAGGAAGGTAGTGAATTTGGAACTAAAAGTTTTTAAAACAAATTTAAAAAAATTTTTTTTTACGCATAACTGCAGAAAAATTAACTACTAAATAAATAGAAATATTCCTACAAAAAAATAACTGTAGACATCATAAAATATTTGGGAGTCTACCTGCCAAGAAAATCCCAGGAACTATATGAACACTATTACAAAACACCTTCACACAAAGAAAGTCAGAAAAAACCACTGGCAAAAAAATCAATTGCTCATGGGCAGGCTGAGCTAACATAATAAAAATGACAACTCTGCCAAAATTTACTTTTTTCAGTGTCTTCAAAAATTAGATGTATGTTGGCCAACCCCAGACCAAGAGAGAAGTCAAGCCCAGTCCCATCCCTTCTTGCTTCTTCCTTTGCTTTTCTCCTTCTGAATTTCATCCTCTATCCTGTCTCTGCCACAGCTTAGCCCCACAAGACTCACCATCTGAGGCCCAGATGTTGAGTACAGTCAGCAGAACTGAAGTCCAGAAACTCAGAGAAAACATGCTGTGACTCTCCTCTCTTGTATGAAACTCTGAGGGTAGGTCAGCTGCAGAAACAGGAAAAGGAAGTGGGAAAAAGCTGAATTTTACAAGTTAGCCCTTTTAAGCATTGTAATGTCTCCAGGAGAGGGGAGATGACTTCAAAGCCCATGACAAGGTTTCAAGAGGCCTCTTCTCCGAATGACTCATCATGTCACTTTCCTCTTCCTCTACTCAGCACTTCATGACCCCTGTGTAAAAAGTGGCAAATTCTTCCATATTCTCTCCTTCCCACAAAACTACCACTAAACCTTTCTGGGCCTTCATCTCCTTCTGTGTTACATGAAGGGTTGGATTAGACACTTTCCAAAGTCTCCCCAAAGTATTCTATAATCTGTGTTTTCAGATCTCTTCCAGCTCCAACACTCCACTCATAAAGACCCTCAGAATGGTTTCCCTGAGAATTGGGATCACTTTAGGAAAAATTGGGAAGTAGATGGATTTCATCGATAGAATCAGGATTTGAGCTAAAAGAGACTTTAAAAATCATACAATCCGTAACCCTTGTTTTACAGATAAGGCAACTGAGGTCCAGAAAGAGAACTTCAAAGTTATGAAATTAGGATCAGACATCAGGGGCCATCTAATTGAATCTTTCCATTTTACAAATGGGGAAACTAAGGCTTAAGGAGGTAACTTGCCCAAGGTCTCAAAGAGAACACCAGAAGTGGAGTTAACAAATTGGTTAGAACTGAGATCAGGCAGAAACTGACTTCTAACCTTTCAGGAGACCTGGCTTCAAGTACTGCCTTCGCCTCTTGTAATGTTTTCGTTTGTTCACCATCAGCAATGCTGGAAATTTTCTACTGGGTTCTTTAAGAGAGAGTGTGTCCCCAGTCTGGGTCCATGAGGAAAACTGGGTTTGAGGGCAAAAACTCTAGGCTCGTTACAGGCTCAGAAAAAAAATGGGACAGTCACAAGACATATGGTCATAGGGGGACCTCAATACCAAACTTGGCTTGCCCAGTCTCTGTGAGAGATAAGAGAGCTGACCTTCATGGGCTCAGCTTTTTAATACCAAGAAGACTAGAGGAGGAGGAGTCACTCATTGAATACCTGTTTGTTTCTTAACATGATTTACACATTTATGTTGCTACCTAGGAACCCTCACAGATTCATGAAGAACCTGGTCCAACCTCTACTTGAAAAAGCTTCCCCTTAGCAATATCACCAGGACTTTATACTGATTCTGCTTAGAGACCTCATGTAATGGGGTTTACTTTTAGCCATCCTTCATTTCTTTTCCTGCCTTTACTTCTGACCTTCTGTAGTTGACCCCATGCCTAAACTGCCTTCTCACACTGGAAGTTTCCTCAGTGCCTGTGGCTTTTTCACCCTCAAACATCTTTGTGTGCCTTGTGCCCTTGGAACATCTCTCTACTCTGCAGTCCCCTTCTCCCATCCATTAGCTCCTCTCAGAATCTCTATTTCATGGAAGGACCCAGTCTGGTCATCCTTCATCTCTTCTCCTGCTCTGCTTCTCACTCTGGACTTTCCCAGTGTGGGTTCCTTATGTTCTCCTTCTGCCTTTCCTTTCAATTCCATTTTATGCATTGTCTTCTCTTATTGGAGTGCAAGTGCCTTCAAGGTAAAGGATGTTTCTTTTTGTTGTATTTGTATTCACAGTTCTTAGCATGGTGCCTGACATACAGTAAATGCCTAATAGATGCTCCTTGACTTGACGTTTTGAAGCAATCCATTCTACTCTAGGGGGTAGCCAGGTGGCACAGTAGATAGAATGCTGAGACTGGAGTCAGTAAGACTCATCTTACTGAGATAAAATCTCATCTCAGACATTTACTAACCATGTGACCCTGAGCAAGTCACCTAATCCTGCTGGTCTCAGTTCCTCATCTATAACATGAACTGGGGAAGGAAATGGCAAACCACTCCAGTATTTTTGCAAAGAAAACCCAAATAGGGTCACGAAGAGTCAGACACGATTATAAACAACTGAAGAACAAGGACAAAAATTCTACTGTTGGACAATTCTAATTGTTAGTGTAGTCCAGTCCTACTCCCCGCCTTGCTGCCAATCAAAGCTATACCCAGGTTCAAGGAACTCAAGGAGCATCTATTCAAAGCTACACATCATGAACTCCCATCAGATGCTTCTTTTGATCACACGAAATCAGAAGTCACACTAAGTCAAAACAAAGAAATTTAATTAAAGAGAGTAGCAAGACAAAAGACAAGGAAAAATGGACACCTTCCTTTCCTAAACACTCAGGGATACACTCTCCTAATTATTCTCATGCTGCCAGTTGGAGAGGGAATACAGACTGGAAAACTCACACTCATAGGGTTGTATTCCAACTGGAAAACCTTTTGCCTCTGAAGCCTTCATTGTTTCTTCCCCATGGAGCTACTCTTACCTACTGGGCTTCTTTCTCCATGACATCTGAATTTCTTGGCTGAGCTGTTACTCCCACATGCTTTTTCTCTGCTGAAATGCACTTCTGAGGGGATCTCTCCATCAAAGGGGAGTGTCTGCAACCCTTTTGTAAGATATCCCTGTATTCTTAGACTACTACATATCTTCTGTTAGTCAAGCTCACAGTAACCCTCCAGCTAACAGAGCAAAAGTGTCTTAGCACAAATTTTTTTGTTTGTTTGACAATTTTGCTTGCACCTCAAGCAATTTCTCCTGAACTTTCTCCTGAAATTTAGGTTGGCCTAAGAAAGTTCTTTGCAACTCCCCTCATGCCTCAGGAGCTAACATTAAAGTCACACAAATTATCTGAACTTTACTTAGCAAGCCTGAAGAGGCAAGTTAGGCCTTCTATTGACTTCTGTCCTGTGCTCCTGTGTCTATCCCTGTTACTCTCCCTTGCCTTCCTTTTGGGAAGCTCAATTCTTCCTGTCTGGAACTTCTATCCATTTTACCTAGTTATTCTTCTAGGGTCGAGCTGAATCAACGGAATCCCTCTTCTTTATGACAATTGTCATTGTTGAAGATAGTGATCATATCTCCCAGTCTTCTCTTCTCCATGCTATATATCCCCAGTTCCTGCAGTTGATCCTCGTACGATGTGGTTTCTAGTCCCTTTAACATCCCAGTTGCCTTCTTTAGGTTGTGCTCCACTTTATCAATGTTCTTCCTAAAATGTGATCCCTGAACTGTACACAATGCCTGAGATGTGGCTTTACTAGTTCAGGGAACAATGAGACTGTCCTCTCACTTTCTCATTCTGGACACTCTTTGTCCAGAGAATGAGGTGCTACAGTTCATAGAGAGAGAGTCAAGTGTGGATGTGGCAGCCATTCCCCTGGGCAGAATCTCTGCCCAGCTCCTGCTGGCTGCTTGAGAAGTTAAGGTCAGCAGCTGATGCTTCAGCTTTGGAGAATGGGATGACATTTATGGATACTGGGTAGTAAGTAGTTTGTTGGTATATGGTAAAGGCAGTAGATGTGAGAGCAACTGTGGTATAGACCATTGTGGGGGGTGGGGAGGAAGCCTGTTGCTACAGGACCTATATATTACCTAAGACATAGGTCCCAGAGCTTAGAGCCAGAAGGAACTGGGGAACATCTCTGTCCTACCCTTCACTTTACAGATGGGGAAATTGAGACCTCTAGAGATAAAGTAACTCCAATTCCAAGGTCAACAAAGCAGTTAGTAACAATCTTTCCAGTATCCCAGTATCCACTATCTATCTGTGTATGAAAAGATTTTAGTGCATGTCAGGAGGAAGCAGGAGAGGCTGGCAGATGTGGCAGAAATGGTTTGTGCCAAGCACTCACCTCAGATTTCCTTGTCCTTGTGCTGTGTGGGAGAGTGTTCATGGGGATTTGTCTTGTTGGTGTGGTCTCTGGGATGGTTACTCTGGTTACCTCCACCCCATATCAAGAGCTGTAAAATCAGCTGCGTAAAGGGAGTGACATGGGGGTGGTGGTGAGGGATGATCACACAACAGACAACCTAACACTTAGAGTAGCATTCATACAGAGGTGGTTCCCTACCCTCACCATAGGACACCTTGGGAAGTTTGAAGGGATGGATGAGGCAGAGCCTAGGGAGCCAGGACAATAGACCCAATTGCTCACTTTGAGGTTGTGGTCAACAGTATCACCTGAGGCAGATGCTCAATGTTCCCCCAGGCCAGCTGCTTCTCTGGGGTCTCTATCACACCCTAATCTAATTACCAAAGGAGATAACTGCATAGAATCATAGATGTGGAGTTGGAAGACACTTCCTTACAGGTAATGCAGACCAACCCACTTATTTTACAGTGGAGGAGTCTGAGGTTCAGAGAAGTTAAGCATATTACCCAAGGTCACACAGCAAGTAAGTAGCAGATTTGAAATTGGAATGAATAGGGAACTTGGAGTCACTGGACCAGTTTCCAATTTACTGCATTGCCTTTCTGTGGATGTCATGGAATTCTGGAGATAATGAATGCTTCATGTTCTCCTTAGAGTGCAGTGTCACACATTTTCAACCCATCCAATGTATGTGGCATTTAGTGAATAGGAAACTGGGTCAACAGGCTACAGGGTCTTTTGCCCCTCCCCTCCAGCCCCCTTTCCAGTTTTGGAGTGATGATAATTGAATCGTTGTGTTCATTTTTACTGGAAAGGATTCTGGTCACCACTCTCCTCTGTTTCCTTCTATTAGGATGTGAGTTACTTGAGGGGATTGAACTGCCTTGCCTTTTTTCTTTTCTTTTCTTTTCTTTTCTTTTCTTTCTTTCTTTCTTTTTTTTTGTGTGTGTGGGGAGGCAATTGGAGCTAAGTGACTTATACAGAGTCACACTGCTAGTAAGTGTCAAGTGTCTGTGGTTAGATTTGAACTTAGGTTTTCCTGACTCTAGGGCCATCTACTGTGACAACTAACTGTCTTGTCTTTCCTTTTCTCAGATGTAGCTGAGGGCTAGATGGCAAGGGATTTCTCTGGTTAGTACTACAGGTCTCACCATGGACTGTTCTTGTGGTGTGGGGCTCAGAATCATCTGTCCTCCCATTGTCTGTGGTCTCAGAATAGCGCAGGTAAAGTTGAAACCATGGTCACGGAAGAATTGATGTGATCTGGTCTGCGAACGATTGGGACTAGATCTGTATGATAATCATTGTAAGGAACTTCCAGGCAAAGAAATTCGCTCTCCTTTATTATGCAGGTCAGCACTTTTTCTGCAACTTACATTCTTAGAAACTTTCCCAGAGCACTGAGAGATGAAATGACTTGCCCAGAGTTATTGCAGACAGTATATCTCAGCCTCAGGTACTTCAACACAGGTTTTTCTGACTTTGAGTCTATCTGTGTACCCACTATGGCATACTTCCTCTATCCAGACATTCTTTCCAGAGTCTAACATGACCTGCTCTTTTTTTAAAGTAAATTTCGTTGATATGGGTTTTTTTTTTTCACATCATCAGAATTTCTCCTAGCATCCTTCCCCTTCCCCCTCCCAGAGAGCCTTTGGAATTAAGAAATTTTTAAAAAGAGAGGGAAAGAGAAGAAGGGAGACAGATAGAGAGAGCAAAACACCCCTCCCCCAAAAACATATCAGTTAAAACAATCAAAACATCCAAAAAGTATGAAAATTTGTGCAATACGCCACGCTAGTGGACTCCCTTCTTCTGCAAAGCAGTGGGATGGGTGTGGTTTCTCATATCAGTTCTTTGAAGCCAGACTTTTCTTTGTAATTTTTCAACATTCACTTCTGTTTGCTTTGAGGCTGTTCTCCCCACTTGCGTTGTTTTATTTACTGTGCATGCTGTTTTCTTAGCTCTGCTTACTTCACTCTACATATAAAACTTTAAATGTTTTATCATAATCATAATTTCTTTCAGTCCAGTGATAGTGCATTACATTCAGTACCACATTTTGGTTTGCCTTTTCCTGACCAATGGGCATTTACTCTACTTTTAATTATTTGTGACTACAAAGGGTGTATCTGGAGACTTTCTTCTTATCAATGACACCTTGTGGTGTAAGCTTAGTAGTGGAATTTCTGGGTCACAGGAGATGGATATTTTATTCTCTTTATTTGCATAATTCCCAATTGCTTTCTGAAATGATTGCACCAAATCACAACTCCATCAACAATGAACTAGAATGCCTGTTTTCCCTCTCTAATATTGACTGTTGCCAAGTTTTAGTTATTTTTGTCAAGTTACATGGTATGAGTTGAAACCTCAGGGTTACTTTAATTTGGCTTCTTTTTATTATTTCTTTGGAGTATCCTTTCATATGAATGTTAATGTTTGCAGTTCTCTGGCAAACTCTTTGTTCGCATCCTTTCATAACCTTTTACTAACTCATTTATCTGGGGAAATGGGGGAGACATACAGTTGCAAAACTGGGGAAGAGTCATTTGGTAATTATTGGACAAAAAAACCTTCACTTGACTTGACTGTGTCCTTAATAGATTAAAATCAAACAAAAGTAAGGCACCTAAGGAAACCCCAAACTGGGGTAGCAGGAAGTCAGAACAAAACAAAACAAAAGATTAAGCCTAGGGGTGTTAGCTAAATAGGAGGACTCTGTTCCAAAGAGCTTGGTTGGTGTTAAGGATTTCCGCTGGATATGAGAGACCTAGATTAGACTCTAAAGCAGGAGGTTTTGTGGGGTGGGGAGATTGTTATTTATTTTTTTAAATGTTAATTTATTTTTTAAAAGTAATTTTTAAAATGTTTGAGTCCCTAATTTCTTCCAGCCCCTCTCCAGTCCATTGAGAAAGCAACTAATGATATCCACTATGCAGGTGAAGTCATGCAAGCATATTTCCATATTAGCACTGTTGAAAAAAGAAGGCAAGAAAAATAAAATAATAAAAACTTTAAATTTGCCCTCAAGGTCTATCAGTTGTTTGTCTCTGGAAGTGGATAGCATTTTTCTTCAAGAGTCCTTTGGAATTGTTGTGGATCATTGTATTGATCAGAGTACCCAAGTCTTTGATCAGAGTTACGATACTGAAAAGAAGAGACTTTTAACTTTTGTTAAAAAAGACTGCCTCTGTGGCAGTCTGGCAAAGTCAATAGACCCCTAACCAAAATAATATTTTTAACTGCATAAAATAAAATACATAGAATTATACACCAATTATATTGGAATATAAGTATAAGAGTTTTTGGGTTTTTTTCCCCAATTCAAGTACAGAAACTCTGAGAAATCTCTCCATGAACTACAGTTTAAGAACCCCTACTTGAAAAGAAATGAGACAAGGACAATATTTTGCTGACCCAAGGTGAGTGCCATTACATAGCTTCTGACTTTGAATTAAGAGCACAGCAGCGTTCAGCACTCTCAGGAGTAAGAAGAGATGGTGAAACATTTCAGCAGAGCCACAAATTGGAAGAGTAGCAGTGTGCAGTTCCAGTTTAGCATCCAGTGGAGCAAAATCTGGCAGAATATGTTTCTAGCTAAAGGACATATCTTATAATCTGCCCAGCAGAGCAGTGAGCAGAGCAGAATCCAGAAGTAGCACAGCATGCAACCTAGAATCCCCCCATTCAGTATGTTGTTGTTCATTCACTCAGTCATGCCTGACTCTTCATGACTACATGGACCATATTTGCCATGGAGTTTTCTTGGCAAAGACACTGGAGTGGTGGGCCATTTCTTACTCCAGTGATCCCCAGGTGGTTGTCCAGCTCCGTGCACACTGTGGATACCAAGGACAAGTCCATAGTTTTTAAAGAGTAGCTATTTCCCCCTCCCCACCCTGTTGAAGACTTTCTGCCTCATACCAGACAGGAGTATTTATAAGGAGTCTCCTGTGTAGTAGTACTTAGTCCTGGAGTTACAAGCTAAGTTAAAATAGATGATTGACAGTCGTTGAATACATCCAGCTGAGCTTTCGTTTATGGGCCATGAAGACAGTTAGCTGCTTCTTAATCAGAAGTTGCTTGTGTCCTGTTCCCTAAACCAGGGACTCTCTTGATCCAGCTGCCCCAAATCTTCCTTTCCCGATTTACAGACTTATTTTGTTTAACAAGGCAGAAATGATGAGCTTTGAGCATATGGATGTAAATTCCCATTACCATACCCCTTTCTGGTGACTGGGAAACATCTATCACTTCACATGAGTCCTAATTGCAGCTCGGTTCAGGGTGCGGCCAGGGAGCCTGCAGCCACCGGCATAAGCTCTCTCCAGCCTCCAGTCATCTGGCTGACACAACCCGCACCAGTCAGCCTTGGCAAACGAGGACAACCTCCATTTGTGCTTATCGGAGGACCACAGCATCCGCGGGCGGCTATGAGCCCTGCCAGGTCACCGGGAACACCAGCTCCTACCCTAGCATCGCCACAGCCACAAGATCGTCTCCTGCCCACTGGTCCTTGAAAAATCCAACCCCATCAGCTTCAAAGCGTAATCGTGGTCAAACCTCCTGGGTTACCCCGCACCAAAGCTCCTTCTCCTGTTTCGGTGCCGCCGGCTCCAGCACCAAAGAATCAGTCCCAAGAACCTGCAGGCGTTTCTTTCAGGGACCACGAAGACTTTCATGACGTCACCTCACCGGCCAGAGTCCACTTACCCGAGGAGAGTGCTGCGATATTGACAATAAATTCTCAATTCGTGCGCACACCAACGAGTTCTTGTCGGGATGGAACCTTTCTTCAGCACGTTTACAAAGAAGGATCCTCGAAATAGGTAAAAAGTACGGAATGACAGAACTGCATTCCGATGTAGTGAAGTACGAGTCCTAGGCTACCGAGCAGAGGCTCCCAAAACCTCGTCGAAGAAGTGTCAAGAAGTGCCCAACCAAAGAATCTCCCCTGAGGACGATCAGGCCAGTGATATCTGGGCACAGCTGCAAATATGGGAACAGCTGGAGGAGACTGAAAAGCGGGGGAAAGATAAACTAGAGAGAAAGGTTCATGCGAGCGGCAAAGTCTGGATCTAGGCCAGAAGGCCCAGAACAACTGAGCTGGAACCAGGAGGCAGAGGACATCCAGCAACCAGAGCTAGACTGGAAGAGGCAGAGGGAGGCGGACTTCACTGTCGTAGAAGCAAGCGGCTCTAGAAGTAGTGGAAAGTGGATTCTCCGGGACCGGGATCGGTGGCAGAGGCTTCTAGAACAAGGACAGCAGTCCTGGGCACTTCTGGAGTTGGGACCTCTAGAGAGTTAAGGGCACAAAGGATAAGGTGGGTCAGTCTCAGGAACCTCATATTTTGTTTAGAAAATGATGGAGAGATCAGGCATTCACCACTGCTATACAAAGTATTCCTTAGATAAAATGGAAAGGATAGAACTATTTTGTGTGGAGATGCCTGGGGAGGTTTTGATCTATTAGCAGATTAAACCTTTTGATTATTTGTTTTTGTAAGGAGTGAATGCGATATGGTTTGCAAAAGAGCCACCTCTTTAAAGTCAACAGATTTATAGTCCGTTTACAAAACAACTCTTCAATAGGAAAGTGCTTTTCTGTAACAGTGAGAAAATTTATAAAGTTCTGTGGACATGATTAAAGGACAATTCAATCTTGGCTGATGAAGATGATGAAGATGAAGATTTTGAGGAAGAAAGTGAATGAAGACACTACAGCTCTAGAACACTTTCCTGTTCTTATCAACTATTGAGAAAAGAACCCATGTCCTGGCATAGGAGAAAGGGAGGAACTGGCAGCAAGGAACAATACTGGTGAGTCTAGAAAACAGGTAAGTGGAGAGCTGATGCCTGGATGGACCATGTGTGCATTTAATGTTCTGTTACAGACATTATGAAGGCAGGGAGAATGCCTGAGAAAGTCACTGGTATGGGAGAATGTGGCACAGGTTGTTCAGTTTGCCTGGAGAACATAGGAGAAAGCTGCACAGGTAGGTTGGTTCAAAAATGTTTAGTGGGAGTCAGAAACATTTCTTCTTCTCCCTTTGATGTGGTCTCAAAACCAAAGAGGTACACAGTAATGGGGAACCTGAGCCTCAAGGTCACATGTGTCCCCCTACGTCCTCAAGTTTGACCCTGTGAGGGAATCCAAACTTAAGGAAACAAATCCTTTTATTAAGGGGATTTGTTCTGTCAAGTTTGCATTGTCAGAGGGCCATACTTGAGGACCTAGAGGGCCACATGGGGTCTAGAACCCACAGGTTCCCCACCCCTGACTCCTAGATAATCCACACAACCAAAAAAGTGAGTATCTGAGACTTTCACCAGCTCAAGAAACCGGATGTGACTAAATAATTTATCTCCCAGTCCAGTTCTGGAAGAAGACCTCTCTGAAAATTATCTGTAACCACCAAGTACATCCAAGACTCTGTCCTTGGCAGGTGAGCCTAGGCAGGAAACTGGCCCAAGGACTAGCTGCTCCATGAAAGTGAGTGCAGCTTCAACCACTGAGCCTGCTTGCTCATATGGATATGGCATTTCCTAAAGTCATCACTAGCTCCTCCCAAACCACCACACTGTCAACTGCATTTCAGCTTTGTGCAGAGTCCCAGGAAAGCCACAGTCAGTGGGCATTTTCCTGGGCCCTGCAGGGAACAAAAGGTCCAGAAAATCATGGCAGATACACCACACACACACACACACACACACACACCTTTATGGAGGAGTGAAGCCACCACTACATGATCAGGAGCAATGCAGGATAATGAGACAATTGTACTCAAACCATCACCCACTGCTTTTCAGTGTACTCGCCTGCCCCCACCTCAGCTGCAGCAGCCTCACTTCCAGCAGCCAGCAGCCCTGCTGCCCTCAGTGCCACAATCCCCCACATCCCAGGTACAGTAGCTGAGCTGTTCTCTGCATCAGTCAACACAGGTGCATCAATGCCAGATACACCATGGCTGAAGGGAGAAGAGTAACCATGAGCTGGGCATTCAGCAAACAAAAAAGCCCCCCAGGGCTACTACCCACAAGAGCACCAAGCAACATTCTAAGTCCAGTTTCAGAGCTGTTTCTGGAAGTGGGAGTTCCTCAGAAACATTCATTCACAAACCAATAAAACCCCAGAGTGAGAGTCATCTCTTAATTCCCTAGAGCCAAGGATTCTATCACAGTACTGAGAAAGAGAGCAGTGGAGAGAATATGAAAAATGTGCATGCGAAAAACAATTTTTTTAATCTGTGTAATCCATATTAAATTAATTGCCTTTTGGAGAAGGAAGAAGTGAGGGAGGGAGAGAGCATTTGAGCATCTGAAACTCAAAAAAAAATTTTTAAATGATGACTTAAAAGATTTTTACATGTTGTTAGGAGGGATTTAGGAATTTCATTTTAAAAAGAAATGAATGTTAAAACATTATTCTATGTACCTGGGAAATAATGAAATAAAAAATATTTCTTAAAAAGACTCAGTTCAGTATCCTGGGAGAGTAGATTAGGACCTTTGTTAATTGCTGGAGCCTCCCCAGTCATCAAGAAGTAGTCTGGAAGCTGGAGTGTACATCAACGAGCCCAAAGACACCATTTGTGACTTGTTAAACAAGTAAGTCTATAAGCAGGGAAAGAATATGAGGGACAGCTATATCAGAGGAGTCCTCAGTTTAGGTCATAGTACATAAGGAACTTCTCTTGATTGAGGAGCAGCTAGCTGCCCTCCTGGCAGATGAACAAGCTAAGATGGATGAATTCAAGGACTATCAGTCATCTCTGATTTGACTTTGCTTGTATCCCCAGGACTTTACATTATGACACAAGAGGTTCCTAACAAATGCTGCTAAGTCTGGTATTAGGACAAAGTGCTCTGCAGGTTGGGAGGTGGGAATAGCTACTCTTTAAAAAGTATGGATTATTAACCTCCACACTCCCAAATTTTCACTGTTCTGAACCTGCAAGACCACTACTAGACATAGACCCGAAAGATCCAAGAAAAATGAGAGAAACATACCTGCAAAAATATTTCAGTTTCATTGTAACAAAGACCTGGAAACAAAGTAGATATTCATTAATTGGTGAATGGTTGAAGGTTTCATGGTATAGGACTATTCTTGTGCCATAAGAAATGTTAAAAGTGGGGAGTATTCTGAACAATCTGGGATAACTTAGAGGGACTGAGGCTGAGTGAACTGAAGAGAAACAGGAATCTAGCACTGGAAAGGAAAACATCTGTAGAAGACTCAAGGACCATGATGAAATCCATGACCAACCCTCTCTCTGCAAAAGAATGATAATTCTCACCTCTTGGCATAAAGCTGAGGGGTGAGAAATGGATTTTCAAATGACGACCATATGTGTATCTGCTTTGGGTGATCACACTCATTTGTGAGAGAAATCTCTGTACCTCAGAGGGGAGGAAGAAGGACAATTGTTGTGACAAAGAAAGAGGAGATCAGTCCTTGGAGCATGTGCTAACACTACGTTTTGGTGAGCCCTGTTCTAAGTGGTCAGTCAGACCTTTCCATTTTATATCCTCACAATCTTCCAAAAGCAAGTTCACCAACCTCAGTGTTTGCCTGAACGTCCAGAATTGGTCTTTCATTGCCTTGTCCCTTCTCTCTCCTTCCAATAAATTATTTCTCACAAAGAAAGTATCGATGAATCATTAAAATACAGATAAGCAGAAGGAATTTCAGAAGAGGAAACAGAAGAGCAGGCTGGTATTGGTGGTTGTTTGTTAAGTCAGAAATGTGCCTAGAAAATAAAACAATTGTGCATGATGGAGTTTTAGATACAATCCTAGTTCTCTGTTTTAGATACAGTCCTAGTTTTCTGTTTTAGATCCAGTCCTAGTTTTCTGTTCTTCTTTGTATAGGAAAGTGTTCATGCTTGTTAATAAGGGCAGTAATAAAAATAGCTCTAAAATATCTGCTGATTATATTCAAACTTTAGTTTTCTTTAAACAGTAGAAATGAATGTGTGATTCCAATAGATTGATTATGTCTTCAACTTAAATAAAGTTATACAGGAACTGAATTCTTCACAGTAGGACCTTCAAACAGTACCCTACTCTGCTGACAAAATCCTCATGGATTCTCAGCTATAGCTATTCTTAATGTAAAAATTACTTGCCAGTGTTTTTATTTTTGACCTTGGATCTGTTCAATATAAGACAAAGTGAAAATTACAATAAAAGGATATTTTGAAAAAACGGTAAAAAAGAGTAGCTTACATTCTACTGGGAGCATCCCACTGGAATGGAAACACACCATGTGATTCCAAGAGGAAGACTTCATACAGTCCATCTATTATTTCTGTGGGTATGAAAGAAAACGACAGATGAAACAAAAAGAAAGGCATAGAAATTTTGGTTTTTTGAGAATCTGAAATGTCATTATAGGATGTTTACAAGAGCCAACCCAACTTTTTTTTATGGTCTTCAAAAAAAGTTTTATTTCTTTAAGTATCTTACTGTTGAAACAATTTTTGAGGCCTGGGGCTATTCAAAGGAACAATGAAAAATAAGAAAAATTTTATTTCAAACAGGTTTTGTTAATGAACAAATGAAGATGTCTTGACTGTTGTAAACATATCTTAATTTCAAACCTGCACTGATGGATAAATTAAACATATGGTATGAGAATGATTAATTTCTGCTAAAATGTGGAACAAATCCACCATTATGCCAATTTTTACATTTATTGCAGACACTGACTAGTATTTTGATACCAGAGGTTAAATTTTCATCACAAGAAACGAGAAAGCTATCCAGTGTTCCTGAAATGTAATAAGCTGTGAAATTAATTCCCCATTATTGCTCTGAAAATATTCCCCTAGATTTCAGTGAAATCTCTTTCCTCAGCCAAAGTCAGGCATCCAGTGAGAGTTCTTTAGTTGCCATCTACCGTTGGTTTGATTGTCACTCCTCTTCTTATCTGACCCCAGCCAATTAACTGCCAATGTTTCTCAACTCTTCAACTAACGACATTCTTTTCTTCTATTTCTGTGCACACAGGATTAGTAAGAACAATCTCACCTAAATCAGTAGACAAAGAGCCTATATTCACCATGAGCATTTCATTCTTGGATAGTTTTGTCACCTTTGCTGCTTTGTTGTCTCCTTCGGTACATACACCTAAAAGGCGTCTAAGCAGGAAATAGGAAATTTCCAACTCTGTGAAGATTTCAGGCAATGCTCCAACTGCACCAAGAACCTGTCCCACCATTCTATCAGCTTGGCACAAAACTGGATCTATTTTTGTTCCAACCCCAATAAGACATCCAGGATCAGCATACTGAAGATCATTATGTTCTGCAAAAAGTGAGACTATTTTGGAAAAGATTGGCTTACACTTGAGTTTCCTTTCACTATCTTTAGAGACAATGCCAGGTAGGACCTCCAGCTCCTGACCCACTTTTAACACTCCTTTAAGAACACTACCATCAGCCACACCACCTTTAAGGTCATCAATTTCACAACCAGGCTTGTTGACATCAAAAGATCGAATAACGATAAGTCTGGGTTGTGAAATAAAGTCGTGTGGGGATACTGAAATTTTCTTTACTATGTATTCACAAACAACTTCAGTATTATATTTCAGCTGAGTAGAAATCGGAATAATAGAAGCTCCCTCTGCAACTGTACCTTGTACAAATGCAAGGATCTATTCATATTGTTTCTTGGCCTCACTTTCTTTTACCAAATCAGTCTTATTCTGTAGAATCAGAATGTGTTTCAATTTCGTCATTTCTATAGCAGCTAGGTGCTCAGAAGTCCGAGGCTGAGGACAAGACTCATTACCAGCTATTAACAGTAGAACTGCATCCACGACTGCTGCACCATTTAGCATTGTAACCATCAAAATATCATGGCCAGGACAATCCACAAAAGAGACATGTCTGACTAATTTAAAGTTTCCTTTAGTTCCTGGAATGTCTGTAGGAAATTCATCAGGTGTGCTGCTTCCACAAGATCTGTGACTTTCTGGCCAAGAACCACTTGGGTCATCAAGTTTGTAAATCTTAGCATTAGCATAACCTAATTTGATGGTAATATTTCTTTCCAGCTCATTTTTGAATCGGATAGTGTGAACTCCAGAAATAGCTTTTACTACTGTTGACTTTCCATGTGCCACATGGCCAATTGTACCTACATTGATTGTGGCTTGTCTGCTGATAACTTCATATGAAGGCAGAGTCAACTTGGTAACATCCAAGGTGGTCAGATCCTGGCAAGACAGATGAGACTGCCCTAGAGTCACTCCTGGTTTGTTGCCCGCCATCTTGCTCAAAAAGGAAGTTGGTTGCCCCAGGAGCCCCAACCGACTCTTAATGGGGATCATGCTACACTAGCCCAAGTAAAGGCCAAGTTCTCCTCAGAGACAGGTAGATCTACAGGATGATCATCTGACTGCGCTTCTCCTCCAGCCAACCTAGTGACCCCTTTGACAACTATCCCAAGAGCAGCCTCATATCTGTGACCTGAGGTGTCTTTGTTCTGTGGGGGTAAGTCTGAAAAATTCCCCGAATCAGTAATTGTTAGAAAAATACAAACTAAAGCAACTCTTAAGATTCCAAAACACACACACACACACACAAACACACACACAAATACACACACACTTATATGCAAGGATAAGAAAGGAAAATGAGAAATGTTGGAGCTGGTACTGGAAAGCAGGCTCACTAATGAACTGCTCAAGGTGTGATTGGGGCCAGTCATTCTGGAAAACAATTTGTAACTATGCCCCAGAGTGCACACCCCTGTATCCAGCAGTACCACTACTAGTCCTAAGCCCCAGAGAAATCAAAGAAAGAAATAAGAAATGCAGTGCTCTAGCCCGTTGGCCGCCCAACTGCCTCCAACAAAGAGGGAAAGAACTTCCAGCCCCAATAACATTTACAGCAGCTCTATTTGTAGTATCCAAAATTTAGGCACTGAAGGGGACACATCATGTGGAAAATGGTCGCTCAAATGATGATATATAAATGGAATGGAATCTTACTTGTACCTCCAAGAAATGACAAAATGGGCCAATTCAGAAAACCCTTATATGACCTTTGTGAAATGATGCAGAGTGAAAAGACCAGAACCAGAAGGACTGCTACAACCACATATGGGAAAATCACTTTGAAAGGCTCAGAGGCTCAGATCACTGTGATTTTAGGATTGGAGGACTGATGGAGCATGCTGCCCCCTTCTGGACACATTGATCAAGGCAAGGTGCAGAATAAGCCAGACATTTTTCAGCCAGGGATAAGCGGGGAATTAGTGTGGCTTCATTATTTACATGTGTTTTAAGGTCTTGGTTTTTCTTTTTGTCTTCCCATTTGTGGGAAGAGTGGGGTGGGGATAATGGGAGGGTTTTATGACAGGGGAGACAAAGTGAAAAAGAGAAGTCATGGGGGAATTTTCAAAGAAAAATGACAGAGAACAGAAGGAAGGCTGGTAAGAAGCAGAATCACTTGCACTTTGAAAGCTGCAGGTGGAATTTAGGATATTTTTAAAGACAATCAAGCTGTACTAAGAGATATGATCATGTCCAATATTCATATTTTCCCATTTTTTTGGTATTTAAGTTCTGAATAAAAATTAAAAAGAAACAAAATAATGAAGTGAAAGGGAGTTGGACAGCTATCAATCTGGGAGTTGCCTCAGAGACTAGGATCACATAGATCCAAATATTCACTTAACACCTTTGTGCCAGCAAAGAAAGGGAAATGAGGGAGATGTCAATCAATTAGAGAATAATGAAACACTTTTGAGGAACATGACTGTGGTGGAATATTCCTTTACCCTAAGAAATGCTGAACAGGAAAAATTCAGAGAAGAATGTGAAGATTTACATAAAGTAATGCAGAGTGAAAGAAGTGGTCCCAGAAAAAAAAATACAGTTACTCTGTGACAATTCAAGAGTCAGCTTGTTCTCATGACTACAGTGGCATCTTGGAAACCAACTCACCTTGGCTTGAAGTCTGGTCTCACACCCCTGGATCTGTGGAACCCTGAGAAAGTCACAGCCTCTCCATCCTAAAGCAACTCTGAGACTGCTGTTTGCAAAGTGATTGCAATGATTCTGTATTGAGAGAAAGATTGTCCTCAGCTGGAAGTTCCCCACACAAATGACATCATCGTTCTCATTGTATCCATGATTCCTACTACAACAATGTCAAGAATTACAACAACTGAAAAGGGGAGGGGCAAAGAGCCAATTCAGCCCTATGTAATTATGACGACCAAGCCCGAGCATCTTTCTCTATAACATGAAGAAGTTAGACTAGATTGACTCAAAGTTGCTTTTTAGCTCAAAATTGTGATCCTTTGAAACTAAGACTGTCAATGGGGAAGTGTATGAAGAATTTGTAGCACATGAATGTAATGATTCAATATTATAAAGAAATATAGAGAAACTTGGGAAAACATCAAGACATCACAACTCAGAACAAGGCTATGATTAATATTGGATTGAGAATACTTATGAACATGTCTGCTTCTCTCTTGTTTGGTGGTTTACCCCCAAAGGAGACAGAGGCTATCACGTATGGACAATGTGTTCCTTTGCTTTGATTATTTGTTCTCTTTTGTTACCAAGGAAGGTTCTATTTAGTTGAAGTATAAGGTCGTATTGGGAAATGACAGTGACATTTTTTAAAGAAAAGAAACAAAAATTTATTTTTTAAAGAAAACAAAGGGTTGATTCCATATTACAACGATGAATGGCAGTAAGACTTTAGCGGAGATGTTCAAATGTATATCAGCCTTTTAACTTGGTATATGGAGAAGACAAATAATACAGGCTACTTTCATATAATATGTGAGAGAGCACAGAAAGTTATATGTATATCTCTACATAGACATGTATATCTGTGTGTATATGTATGTGTGTATATATGCATACACACACTCACACACATGAACTTTCAACATACCTCTATTCTTATCTCATCAATACTGGTCTTCTCTGGAAGTTTTTCAATTTTGCCTATATCAAAATGAATTGATTACTTTGAACTTATTTGAGTAATTAAAAAAAACACAGAGGTTAAAGGTGATTCAACTGGTAAGCGTTTAAAGCTGGATTTAAACTTCACTTCTTTCTGATTCAAGGTCCAAAGTTCTCCCCACTTTACTGTCTGGTTTCCTTCTACATTGTGCTACATTGCTATATGGAATACAAATGAATACAATATTTTCCTTAGAAGCTACAGAATGATAACCTTGGAATTTCCTCTTATCAAACTACTCATTTAAGACACACACACACACACACAGAGTCATGTGTACCTCTGACTGTATGGGACAAAATTTATAGTTAAGGATAATTTCTCTCAAAACTGCTTGGCACCTTCTCAGCACACAAACCAGTATCTTTCAGGGATGGGATTTTAACCCATTTCTTCCTAACTCAGGGAGCAGTCCTCTATCCACTGTGTTTTGCTTCCTTTTTCTTCTCTAGGAGATGTATGGGAATCTTATTTCTTGGTGTGTTACCAAATTTTTGAAAAACAGAGTTGACCCATCACACAAGATCACAGTGAGGAATAACCACTCTCAGTTATATGCAGTAATACTATCTGACACTTTTGAGACACTAACAGGAAAATAATTTAGGTTGGCAGACATGCTGCAGATTCTCAAACATATCAACTCAGGAAGGGAATCCAGTGAAAGCGACGGAGAGAGAAGTGCAGAAGCCTAGGTAATTGTAGCAGCCACACCTGAGACAATTAACCCACAGATTAAATGTCTATAAGTCACCTACTTGAACTTCTAGGAGCCAAGATGGCAGAGTGAGCAGTAATTGCTATCTCCCTCCCTTTATTGACCTTGAAGAGCTCAGAGAATATTTCCCCAGGAAAAATCCTGGAACAGTGGGATCAGGTGAAGAGATCTCTTAGAGTCTCTTAGCCCATGAGACTAGGAAAATCACTGAGGAGAGTCCCTCTTGCTATGGCTGAAGGGGACCAGTGCAGGACCAGAGCTGTCACAGACAATACTATCTCAACCAATGGGGAGGAGATCCTGAGCCCCAGGGGGATGGAGCCCCCAACCACCAACACCAGGACCCCATACATGCCTCAGCACCCCAGAGAATTGGGGAGACACTAGCACAGATGGGTTCACAAACCTCTGAGCTTGCCTATGCTCTAGATCAGCAGAGGAGACGTCCTGTGGCCAGACCACCCCTCCTCCCAAACTTAATGCAGTTAACTCCAGGGCAACTCCAGGGAAACCCAGAAAAACTTCACATGGCCTCTGCTTTCAAACCAACCATCTCAGCACCAAGTAAGCTGCAGCATTTTAGCTTCAGCTGAAAGAACCAGAGGTCACCATATACAAAGCCTCAAGTTCAAGGCACAAGAACTGTGGGGCAGAGCCCCCTGCGCCCCAGAAACAGAGATCTTCTTTAAAAGCCAGGAAGATTGTCCTCATCATGAGTAAGAAGCAATGCAGAAAAGAAAAGACCATAGAATCTTTCTATAGGGAAAAGGACCAAAACACGAATACCTAAGAGGCCAGCACTGAGACTGTATTCCCATCTGAAACTTCAGAAGGGAATATGAACTGGTTTCAAGACCAAAGAGCATTATTAGAACAGCTCAGGAATGATTTTAAAATCCAAATTAGAGAAATAGAAGAAAAACTGGCTAATGGTTTTAAAAATATAACAGAATTCACTGAAGAGAACAGCTCCTTAAAAAGGAAAATTGGACAAATGGAAAAGAAAGTATAAAAACTAACTTGAGAAAATAACTCCTTAAAAGGAATAATTGGACAGATGGAAAAGGAGATGCAAAAGTTAACTGAAGAAAATAAATTGATAAAAATTAGAATCAGGCAAGTAGAAGCTAATGACTCTATGAGACATCAAGAATCAGTGAAACATAATCTAAAGAATGAAAAGACGGAAGAAAATGTTAAATATCTAATTGGAAAAACAACTGACCTGGAAAATAGACCCGGCAGAGAAAATCTAAGAACTAAATATCTTCAAAGAAATCATCAAAGAAAACTGCCCAGAAGTCCTAGATACAGAGGGCAGGATAGTCATTGAAAGAATCCACTGTTCACTTCCTGAAAGGGATCCCAACCAAAAACACCAAGGAATATCGTTGCCAAATTCCAAAACTATCAAGTGAAGGAGAAAATACTTCAGGCAGCCAGAAAGAAAGAATTCAAATATTGAGGAGCTACAGTCAGGATCACACAGGACCTGGCAGCTTCTACATTAAATGATTGAAGGAATTGGAATATGATATACATAAGGCAAGGAGCTGGGACTACAACAAAGGATCAATTACCCATAAAGTTGAGCAAGGAGATGGACATTCAGTGAAATAAGGGATTTCTAGACCTTCCTGATGAAAAGGCCAGAGCTCAATAGAAAATTCATTCTTCAAACATAGGTCTCAAGAGAGGCATAGAAAGGTAAAAAGGGGGGGAAACTTGTTATTCAATATGGGCAAACTGTCTACATCCCTATAAGAGAAGATGATACTGGTTAATCTTGAGAATTATATATTTATTATCATATATAAAAGGTATATACAAAGACAGAGGTCATGGGTAGAAGCTAAGTGATGTGACGATAAAAATGTGATAAGGGTGCAAAAGTATTGTAATGGGAGATGTGAAAAGGAGGAAGCAGAAAAAGGTAAATTGCATCACAGGAAGAGGCACAAAAATATATTACAGTAGAGCAAAAGGGTAGCGACATGAGCATTGTTTGAGATTTACTCTTATCTGATTTGGTTCAAAAAGGAAACAACAAACTCAATTAAGTATAGAAATTGTAACTAGCTCTATAGGCAGTAAGAGAGGAAGAGGAAAGAAAAGGGAGGGAAGAAGTAGTAAGGGAAAAGGGGAGTAAAAGGGAGAAGGCAGAAACAAGGGAAGGAAGACTGAGGGAGGTGGTGGTCAAAAATTAAAACTCTATTGTGAAGGGGAAGGGAGAAGGGAGAACTAAAAGCATAAATGGAGTGAAAGAGGATGGAGGGAAAGACACAGATAGTAATTATAACTGTGAATGTGAGTGGGATGAACTCTCCCATAAAACAGAAATGGATAGCAGAATGGATTAAAAACCATAATTCAACAATAGGTTGTTTAGAAAAAATACATTTGAAATGGGGGCATACACACCAGGTAAAGGTAAAAGGTTGGAGCAGAATATATTGTGCTTCAGCTGATGCAAAAAAAGCAGGGGTGGCCATCCTAATCTCAAACAAAACAAAAGCAGAAATAGATCTAATCAAAAGAGATAAGGAAGGAAACTATATCCTGCTAAAAGACACCATAGACAATGAAGCAATTTCATTACTAAACATATATGCTCCAAGTGGTATGGTATCCAGATTCTTAGAGGAGAAGTTGAGGGAGTTATAGGAAGAAATAGAAAGCAAAACTATAGTAGTGGGGGACCTCAGCCTCCCCCTCTCTGAACTTAATAAATCAAACCTCAAAATAAACAAGAAAAAAGTTAAGGAGGTGAATAAAACTGTGGATAAGGTAGATCTGATAAATCTCTGGAGAAAATTGAATGAGAATAGAAAGTAGTACATGGCACATATACAAAAATTTACCATGTACTAGGGCATAAAAACATCACCATCCAGTGCAGAAAGGCAGAGATAGTCAATGCAACCTTCTCAGATCTTAATGCGATAAAAATTATATGTAGTCAAAGGACATGGATAGATAAACCAAAAATTAATTGGAAACTAAATAATCTAATCCTAAAGAATGAGTGAGTTAAACAACAAATCATAGAAACAACCAACAACTTCATTCAAGAGAATGACAATAATGAGACAACCTACCAAATCTTATGGGATACTTCAAAACAGTTCTTAGGGGAGGTTTTATATCTTTAAATGCCTACGTGAATAAAATAGAGAAAGAGGAGATCGCTGAATTTGGCATGCAGCTGAAAAAACTAGAAAAAGAACAAATTGACAATCCCCAAGTAAATACCAAATTAGAAATACTGAAAACCAAAGGAGAGATTAATAAAATTGAAATTAAGAAAGCTATTGAACTAATAAATAAAACTAAGAGTTGGTTTTATGAAAAAATCAATAAAATTGATAAACCTTTGGTCAATTTGATTTAAAAAAAGAAAGAAGAAAACCAAATTACCAATATCAAAAATGAAAAGGGTGAACTAACCTCCAGTGAGGAGGAAATTAAAACAATAACTAGAAATTACTTTGCCCACTTTATTCCCATAAATTCAACAATCTAAATGAGATGGATAAATATTTTTAAAAATATAAATTGCTCAGATTAACAGAAGAGGAAGTTGAATACTTAAATTACCCCATTTCAGAAAAAGACGTTGAACAAGCCATCGATGAACTCCCTAGGAAAAAAATCTCCAGGGCCAGATGGATTCACAAATGAATTCTATCAAATATTTAAAGAACACTTAATTCCAATACTATATAGACTATTTGAGAAAATTGGGGAAGGAGTCCTACCAAATTCTTTTTATGATACAAATAGGGTTCTGATATCTAAACCAGGAAGAGCCAAAACAGAGAAAGAAAATTATAGAGCAAATTCCCTAATGAGTATAGATGCAAAAATTTTAAATACTAGCAAAAAAGAATACAGTAACTTGTCACGAGAATAATACATTATGATCGGGAATGCAGAGCTGGTTCAATATTGGGAAAACTATTAACATTATTGATCATATCAGCAGCAAAACTAACAGAAACTATATGATTATCTCAATAGATGAAGAAAAATCTTTTGACAAAATGCAACACCAATTCCTATTGAAAACACTGGAAAACATAGGAATAAATGGAACTTTCCACAAAATAATAAGTAGTATGTACCTAAAACCACCAGCAAGCATTATATGCAGTGGGGATAAATTCGGTGCATTTCCAATAAGATCAAGGGTGAAACAAGGATGTCCATTATCACCACTGTTATTCAATATGGTACTAGAAATATTGGCTGTAGCAATAAGAGAAGAAAAAGAAATTGAAGGAATTAGAATAGGCAGAGAAGAAACGAAGTTATCACTCTTTGCAGATGATATGATGATATACTTAGAGAATCCCAGAGAATCAAGTAAAAAATCATTTGAAATAATAAACAAATTTAGCAAAGCTGAAGGTTACAAAATGAATCCACATAAAGCATCTACATATTGATGTATTACTAACAAAGCCCGGCAGCAAGAGATAGAAAGAGAAATCCCATTTAAAACTATAAAATATCTGAGAGGGAATATATGAACACAATTACAAAACACTTTACACACAAATAAAGTCAGATCCAAGTAAGTGGAAAACATCAGTTCCTCATGGGTAGGCCCAGCCAACAAAATAAAAATGTCAATTCTACCTAAATTAATTTACTTATTCAGTGCCATACCAATCAAACTATCAGATATTTATTTTCTAGAGCTAGAAAAAATAATATCAAAATTCATCTGGAAGAACAAAAGGTCCAGAATATCAAGGGAATTAATGAAAAGAAATGCTAGGGAAGGTGGCTTAGCCCTACCAGATTTTAAATTGTATTATAAAGCAGCAATCATCAAAACCACTTGGTACTGGCTAAGAAACAGAAGAATAAACCAGTGAAACATGTTAGGCACTCAAGAAACTGTAATCAATGAATATAATAATCTACTGTTTGATAAACCTAAGGACTCCAGCATCTGAGATAAGAACTCACTCTTTGACAAAAATTGCTGGGAAAACTGGATAACAGTGTGGTGGCATAGACCAATTCCTGACACTGTACACAAGAATAAAGTCAAAATGGATATATGATCTAGGTATAAAGACTGATACAATAAACAAATTAGGGGAGCAAGGAATAGCGTATTTGTTGAATTTATGGAGAATGGAGAAATCTTTGACCAAATAAGAGATAGAGAACATTACAAAGTGCAAAATGGATAATATTCATTACATTAAATTGAAAAATTTTTGCACAAACAAACCCAATGAAAACAAGATTAGGAGGGAAACAGAAAACTGGGAAAGAATTTTTGCAATTAGTGTCTATGATAAAGGCTTCATTTCTAAAATATATAGAGAACTGAGTCAAATGTACAAGAATAAAAGTCATACATTTCCCAACTGATAAATGGTCAAAGGATGTGTACAGGCAGTTTGCAGAGGAAGAAATTAAAGCTATCTATAGTCATATGAAAAAATGCTCTAAATCACTATTGATTAGAGAGATGCAAATCAAAACAACTCTGAGGTACCACATCACACGTATCAGATTGGCTAACTTGACAGCACAGGAAGATGATAAATGTTGGAGAACATGTGGGGGAGTTGGAACACTAATTCATTGTTGGTGGAGCTGTGAGCTGATCCACCCATTCTGGAGAGCAATTTGGAACTATGCCCACAAATATGTATACCCTTTGACCCTGCTATATCGCTTCTAGGACTGTATCCCAAAGAGATCACAGAAATGGGAAAGGGTCCCACATGTACAAAAATATTTCTAGCAGCTCTCTTTGTGGTGGCCAAAAACTGTAAATCAAGGGGATGCGCATCAATTGGGGAATGGCTGAACAAATTGTGGTTTATGAATGTAATGGAATACTATTGTGCTATTAGAAATGATGAACAGGAAGACTTCAGAGAGGCCTGGAAGGACTTATATGAACTGATGCTGAGTGAAAGGAACAGAACCTGGAGAACTCTGTACACAGCAATAACCACAGTGTGCAAGGAATTTTTGTGGTAGACTTGGTACTTCATTGCAATGCAAGGACTTAAAAAATTCCTAATGGACTCTTGAAGCAAAATGCCTTCCATATCCAAAGAAAGAACTATGGAATTGGATCGCAGAATGAAGCAAACCATTTTCTTTTGTATATGTTTTATTTTGTTTTATGGTTTCTCCCATTCATTTTAATTCTTCTATGCAACATGACTAAGGTGAAAATGTATTTAATAGGAATGTATGTGTAGAACTTATATAAGATTTTACACCATCTCAGGGAGGAAGTGGACAGGGAGGGGGAAGGAAGGAGAAGGAGGGGAAAAAATCTAAGATATATGGAAGTGATTGTAGAACACTGAAAACAAATAAAAAAATTTAATAAAAAAAGAAAATAATCTAGGTTTCATCTCTCATCTATAATGACTATTTTCAAAAATTAATTTATTTATTCAATATTCTTTTTTTCTTCTAATTTGAGTTTTATGGTGGAGTCCAGATGGCAGAATAGAAGGATAGACCTACTCTAACTGTCCCCCCATAACCCATATAATACCTGTAAAAATGACTCTAAACAAATTCTAGAACAGCAGAAGCCACAAAATGACACAGTGGAATAGATTTCCAACCCAAGATAGCCTGTAAGGATGACAGAAAAGGTCTATCACACCAGGCTCAGAGTAGAGTGCAGTCCAGCCTTGGCCATGTGGCAAGGACAGGACTGGAGGAGGCTTCAGGGCAAGCAGTTATGGATAGCAGCTGTGGTTCCTAGATTTCTCAATCCACACATGCCTAAAACAGCATCAAAGGTCAGTAAGAAAGCTTTTTCACCTGGGTGAAAAGGAAGCAGAGTCTGGCCCTAGCCCCAGCCCTAGGGCAATGGCAATAACTGCAGCAACAGTGCATCTTCCTCTTTTAGAACCCTCTGCCTTTAAGCCCTGAGGGAATCAAGAAACTGATGTGGGTGTCAGACCTGAGTGGTGGTCCTGGGGTGAGAAGGAGGTCTGGCTTAGTGGAGCTGGAGGTGGTTGTGGAGAGGAAATCCTACTCACAGTTCAAGGACCAAAAAGAGGGCTTTTGGTTGCTTACAGACAAGAGCTCAGGTCAGGAGAGAAGTAAACCCCTTGTTCGTGCCACCTTGTGCCACCGTGCAGCAACTGAGAACTTACAGGTCCCTAGTGATGTTTCAGAGAACAGCTGCACAAAAACCTCTGAAGTCTAGGGTCATGTACCCTCCACTTGACAAAGGACTCAAAAGTTAAGTAATTGACTGAGAAAATGCCCCAAAAGGGGGAAAAATAAGACTATAGAGGATTGCTTTCTTGGTAAAATGGTATTTTCTTCCATCCATTCGGATGAGGAAGAACAAAGCATACCACCAGAAGAAGACATCAAAATCAAGGCTTCTATATCCAGAACTTCCAAAAAAATGCAGTGAGAGAGGTGGAAGAAAAATTGAGAAGAAAAATGAGACTGATGCAAGAAAATCATGAAAAGCAAGTCAACAGCTTGCTAAAGGAGACCCAAAGAAATGCTGAAGAAAATAACACCTTTAAAAATAGACTAACCCAAATGGCAAAAGAGGTCCAAAAAGCCAACAAGGAAAAGAATGCTTTAAAAACCAGAATGGACCAAATGGAAAAGGAGGTTCAAAAGCTCACTGAAGAAAACAATTCTTTAAAAATTAGAATGGAGCAGATGGAAGCTAATGACTTTATGAGAAACCAAGAAATTATGAAACAGAACCAAAAGAATGAAAAAAATAGAAGACAATGTGAAATGTCTCATTGGAAAAACAACTTACCTGGAAAATAGATCCAGGAAAGACAATTTACAAATTATCAGTCTCCCTGAAAACCATGATCAAAAAAAATAGCCTAGACATCATCTTCCAAGAAATTATCAAGAAAAACTGCCCTAATATTCTAGAACCCGAGGGTAAAATATAAATGGAAAGAATTCACACATCACCTCCTGAAAGAGATCCAAAAAGGAAAACTCCTAGGAATATTTTGGTCAAATTCCAGAGTTCCCAGGTTAAAAAGAGAAAAATATTAAAAGCAGTCAGAAAGAAACAATTCAAGTATTGTGGAAATATAATCAGGATAGCAAAAGATTTAGCAGCTTCTACACTAAGGGACTGAAGGGCTTGGAATATGATATTTCAGAGGTCAAAGAGATAGTGTTAAAACCAAGAATCACCTACCCAGAAAAACTCAGTATAATACTTCAGAGGAAAAAATGGAATATTAATGAAATAGAGCACTTCCAAGCATTCTTGTTGAAAAGACCAGAGCTGAATAGAAAATTTGACTTTCAAATACAAGAATCAAGAGCAACATGAAAAGGTAAACAGGCAAGAGAAGCCTTAAGGAACTCATTAAAATTGAACTGTTTACATTCATACATGGAAAGATGTTATTTGTAACTCATGAGACCTTTCTCAGTATTAGGGTGGTTAGAGGGAATATGTATACATATGTGTGTGTGTTCATGAATACATGCATACATATATATGTAGATGGGATTGGGTATGTACACATATACTGCATATGTGTAGGTATGCATATGTACATATATATATACATGTATATACATGTATATATATATACATGTATATACATATATATATGTATATTTATATACCTAGAGGGAACAGGGTGAGCTGAATGTGAAGGGAGAATACCTAAAAAAGATAAAATTTTCTGTTAAATAGAATGTACTAGGAGTAAGGGAAAGGGAGAAGTAGAATGTCGTAAATCATCTCACATAAAAGAGGGAAGAAAGAGCTTTTATGATGGAGGGGAAGAGGGGAAAGATGAAAGGAAATAAGTAAACCCTACTTTCATGGGATTTGGCTAAAGGAGGGAATAACACACACTCAGTTGGACGTGGAAATCTATTTTACCCTGCAGGAAGGCAAGGGAGAAAGGGATAGGAGAGGGAAGATAATAGAAGAGACAGTAAATTGGGGAAAGGGATAATCAGAAGCAAACTTTTTTTATTTTTAATTTTTCATTTTTTAACACAGTTTATAATAGACAAAATAATTCAAACTTTTGGTCAGGTGATACTTCTTTTTAAAGCATTTACAATATGGACCACAAAAGAATTGTTTTTTAAAACATTAACCAAGACACAAATATTTAAGTTGCTAACTTCACAAGCTAATTGTCTGCACAGTATTGCTAAGAATTAAAGGACCCTAACTTATTGTTGTTGGTCTAAAGTCCTATGCCTAATAGCTTAATTTTAGACTTAACCTCGTATGTTCCCCTACCAATAATCTATAATTGAATAGATCTGGTATTAAGCTTACAAACCTTTTGACTATAAAAAATTGCCACCAAGAGTAGGGACGTTGCAGGGATACAATATCTCCCCGAATTCATGTCTGTTCCAGGCAGGATTAGATTATCCACTTGCATTCAGTCAGGCTTAAATTCTGCCAGGTGTCAGTGGGGAAATTGAGTCAGGAGAATCCTACCTCAGCCCAGGCTGAACAGCCGCTCTCCCATCCTTCCCATGAGATCACCTTTTGCAGTTCATACCAGCATCTCACCAGCTTACTGACATGGATTGGAGGCTCAGATCGCCTTTCTTGCTACCCATACCTGGAGTTAGACTCAGAAAAACAGTCACTTAATAGTCCCATAGCATCTAAAAAATGGCAACTTCCAATAACCAGGTTTCAAATATGATTATAATTTTCATTTTGGCTAAGGAACATCTTATAAGGTAAGTCTTAAGTGGTTTACATGCCTCTCTATACATGTTCTAGTTCCTGATTAACTAGCAATCATAAAATCAAATTTACCATTAAAACCTTAACTTTTCTATTAATGCCAAATTTTATCCTAGGCCACCTTCCTCTAGGAAATTTAGACTGAAATTCTTTTCCCCAAACTAAAGATGTTAATAATTTATTCTCAGTAATTAATTCACTCAATTGTTTTGATACTAATTGCTTTTACCTCACTTTGTAACATGTCCAATTTTTCTCCCCATCACTCCCCTCCCCCTGCTTCCTAATATCTTGCATTCTGATTACTCCTTCCCTCAATGTACCCTCCCTTCTATCACACCCCATCCTTCCCTTATTCCCATCTTCTCTCTTTTCTTGTAGGATAAGATAAATGTCTATAACCCATTCCCTGTAGTTTTTATTTCCTGATTATATGCAATAAAAATTCTCAACATTTGTTTCTAATACTTTGAATTCCAACTTCTCTCCCTCCCCCCTCCCTCCCCATCCCCACTGAGAAGGGAAGCAATTCAATACATACTAAATATGTGTTCTTTTGCAAAAGACTTCCATAATAATCATGTTGTGTAGTACTGATTATATTGCCCTATGTCCCATTCTATTCCTCCTTATTTTTTCCCCCTACAATTGACCTTGTTGCTTCTCGAAAGTATTTATTTCTAGTGACTCCTTTCTTCCATTTGCCCTCCCTTCTAACAATCCCCTCACCCCACTTGTCACCTCTTCTCCTTCTTTCTTGTGGTATGATATAAATTTTCATACCACATTTAATGAGCATGTTATTCCCTCCTTCAGCCACATGTGGAGAGAGTAGCTTTATTCCCCCCCGCCTTCTCCCTTATCTCCTCAGTTGAATAAGATTTTTCTTATCTCTTTTATGAATTATAGCCTGCCCTGTTCCATTACTCCCTTTCTCTTCCTGGAATTTTCCTCCTTCACCCCTTAATTTTTTTATTTCATTTTATTTTTGTGTGTGGATATCGTCTCTTCTGATATAACACACCCTGTACTCTCTGTCTATCTATGTGTATGTGTGTGTGTCTGAATGTACAATCTCTCCATCTACCAAATACTGAGAAAATATTCAAGAGTTAAAAATATTTTCTTTCCATGTAGTAATGTAAACAGTTCAGCTTTAGAGAGTCTTTTGTGATTTTTCTTTCTTGTATACCTTTACATGCTTCCTTTGATTCTTGTCTTGGGAAGTCAAATTTTTCTATACAGATCTGGTCTTTTCCTCAACAAGAATGATTGAAAGTCGTATATATCATTGAATGACCATTTTTGCCCTTGAAGTATTATACTCAGATTTTCTGGGTAGGTGATTCTTGGTTTCAATCCCAGTTCCGTTGACTTCTGAATTATCTCATTCCAAGCCCTTCAATCCCTTAATGTTATAACTGCCAGATCCTGTGTTATCCTGATTGTATTTCCACAGTACTCAAATTGTTTCTTTCTAGCTGCTTGCAGTATTTTCTCCTTGATCTGGGAACTCTGAAATTCGGCCACAATATACCTAGGAGTTTCTCTGTTTGGGTCTTTTTCAGGAGGTGATCAGTGAATTCTTTCAATATTTATTTTGTTCTCTGATTCTAGAACATCAGGGCAGTTTTCCATGATAATTTCATGGAAGATAATGTCTAGGCTCTTTTTTTGATCATGGCTTTCAGGTAGTCCTATAATTTTTAAATTATTTCTCCTGGATCTATTTTCCAAGTCAGTTGTTTTTCCAATGAGTTGTCTCACATTATCTTCTATTTTTTCAAATTTTTGGTTTTGTTTACTAACTGCTTGGTTTAACCCAAAGTCATTTGTTTCCCTGAAATCAAATCTCTCTTTCAGTGAATTATTTTGTTCAGTGAGCTTTTGAACTTTCTCCTCCTTTTGGCTAATTCTTCTTTTTAAAATCTCCTTCTCCTCATTGGCTTTTTGGACCTCTTTTCCCAATTGAATTAGCCTCTTTTTAAAGCTGTTATTTTCCTCAGCATTTTTTTGGTTCTCCTTTAGAAAGCTACTAACTTGTTCTTCAAGGTCTTCTATTGCCTGAGTCCAATTTAAGTTCCCTTTGGAGGCAGGGATCTTGACTCCCTCTGACAGTATGCTTTGTTCTTCCTCATCCAAAAGGATGGAAGAAGACACCTGTTCCCCAAGAAAGCAAACTTCTATGGTTTTATTTTTTCCCCCTTTTTTGAGCATTTTCCCAGCCAGTTACTCAACTTCTGAGTTTCCTCTGCACAACCCCTTTGCCTCCAGTTCCACCAAGCCAGCACTTGGGGGCTGAGATTCAAATAAGCTGCTCCAAAACCTCAGGGGCTTTCATGAGGGGTGGGGCTGCTATTCAGTGTGAGATTAAGATCAGCTGCTCAGGTGGAGGCAGGGCCACCATACAAGGTTCAGTTCCCTCAGGGGCTTTCTGATGAGACCTTCAACAATGGATTCGGGCTACTGCCTGCTTTGGGAGCCCTGTCTGCTGCTGCCTTTACTGCTGCCACCTGAGGAGGCCTGAGTTATGGGGACACCCTACTTCCCTTTCAGCCAGCCAAAAAGACCCTCTCACTGACCTTTGGCACCTGTGGGTTGAGGGATCTGTGTTGCCACTGGAGATTCTATCCCTGAAACCTCCTCGGATCTGCTCCTCTTGGTGCCTCATGGCCAAGGCAGTGCTGGGCTCTACTCTGGGTCTGGTGTGCGACAGACCTTTCTTGTTGGTCTTTCAGGTCTCTCTGGAACATAAATCTCCTCCACTCCGTTGTTCTGTGGCTTCTGCTGCTCTAGAATTTGTTGAGAGTTCTTTACAGGTATTTTATGGGCTGTGGGGTAAGAGCTAAGTGTATGTGTATCTTTCTACTCCACCATCTTGGCTCCTCCCAGAAGCAAACTCTATTGTGGGAGAACAGGTCAAGGGAGAGAATGAAATAAATTGAGGGCAGGATAAGACAGAAGAAAATTTGGTTAGTCTTTTACAACATAACTAGTATGGAAGTGCTTTGCATTGTTACACATGTATGATCTATATTGATTTACTTGTTTTCTCAATGAGGGTAGGTGGAGAGGGAGGGAGACAATATGGAACTCAAAACTTTAATAATGAATGTTAAAAATTGTTTTAGCATGCAGGTGGAAATTAAGCGATACAGGCAATGGAGTATAGAAATCTATTTTGTCCTACAGGAAAACAGAGGAGAAGGGGGATGGAAGAAAGGTGGCTAATAGAAGGGAAGACAGATTGCAGGAAGGGGTGGATGGAGTACATGCTGTCCTGGGGTGGGGGGACAGGTACAGATGGGGAAAAATTTTTGAATTCAAATTCTTGTGGAAGTGAATGTTGAGAACTGAAAAATAAATAAATTATATATACATAATTTGTATTATTAAATTAAAATTCTCTTCCTCCCTCCAGTCTGTTTCCCACTCATTGAGAAGTCAACCAATAACACACCCTATAATGACTTTTAAAAGTAACTTCAAAAGTCTAATATGCCCAAGCAGCAACTTAAGCCCTTTCAATAAGCATTTATTGACAATTACTAACTATAAGTTCTCTGATCTACACACTAAATATAGGAAGCAAATATACCCTCAAAGGATAAATCAGAGAAACAAACAAAACCATCCCAAACAGACTTTTCCTTTGGGAATTGGCTTTCTTTCTTGGTTATATAATTTGCAACTGTGAAGCATATCCTGGCTAATTTGGAGGTGAGAAAAGAAGAGAGGAGTTTGATTTCTGTTCACAATGAATCACAATGTATTATTTAAAAATAAATTGTAAAGTGTTTGAATAAGCCTAACAGGGAGTTTAACTTCATTCATTCAATGACCTCCCTGCCCCCACCTCCAACCCCAGACCATAGTGTTAAATCCTGGGGATACAACCAAAATTAAAACAGAGATAATTGATAGTCCTAGAATACACCCAGTTTAGCTTGATTTTATGAGTCATGAGAACAGCTAACTGCTTCTCAATCAGAAGTTACTTGTGTTTCATCACCTCAACCAGGGACTCCCCTGATTCAGCTCCTCCTAATATTCTTTCCCAATTTACAAATCAAAAATGGTGAACTTTGGGTACACCGAGGCACACTCCCATTTCCAGACTACTTTCTAATGAATAGGGAAGATCTAGAAGTTTACCTGGGTCCTAGTTGCCTCTCCCACTACACTGAACTGAGTCTTTTTTTTCCTTTAAATATATTTATTTATTTCATTAAATATTTCCCAATTATATGTAAAAATGTTTTAACATTCATTTAAAAAATGTTTGACTTCCAGTTTTCTCCCTCCCTCATCCCTCCTCCATCCTTGAGAAGGCAAACAATTTAATATAGATTATGCAGATGAAATCACACAAAACTTTTCCGTGTTAGCCATGTCCTGTACTGAGTCTTAACAATGGCCTTGATACACAGGTCTTAGACACTCCCCCTCATCCCAGGGTGACGGTTCGAGTGCAACTCTACTTGTCCAGCCTTACTATTTAAGAGATTTGAGGTATACTTACACACTTACTAACTGTGGGATCCTGGGGGATTTACTTCCCCTCTGTTTGCCTCAGTTTCCTCATCTGTAAAATGAGGATAAGACTAGTTACTACCTCCAAGAGTTGTTGTGAGAATCAAATGAGATATAATTGTTAACTGCTTAGCACAGGGTCTGTTACAGAGCAAGTGTATGTTAGCTATTATTGCATGCTAATGCATGTTACCTGTTATTATTGCTGACAAGGAAGATGAATTATTTTACTGTGGTGACATTTACATGATTTCTCAAATTATTTGAAAATTCATCTTTTAGCACAACCAATAAGCCATCTAGACCATATAGCTGGTCAGATGATAATTTCGTGTCTCTCTGAAATCTCCTAAGAGATCAACCAGATCTCCCAGGTGGGCACCCAAATATCCCTGGAGTGCAATCAGATGTCCCTAGAAAGTATCTAGATCTCTTTGGGGGGGGGGCAGAGGTTCCTGGGGGAGGGAAACCAGATCTCTCAGGATGGCATTCATATCTTCATCAGGGAAAAGCAACATAGAACTAAGTCCAACCTTGGATAGACTGATGGACCGCAGTTGTTCTTTCTGGTTAAAAGGAAGGAACACTTCACATGGTTTCTCTTCTCCCATGATTGATATAGAGAAGAGGTTAGGGTACTGTACCTTGGAGGTGTGAGGCTGGGGAACTGAGGGCAGAAGGACTGGTGATTGCTGGGGGTGAGGCTGCAGCATCTGAGATGAGGGCTCCTGTGCACACTGAAAAAGAAATGGGTGATGGTTTGAGTGCAACTGTCTCATTGCTCTGCCTTACTCCTAATCATGCACTGGTGGCTTCGTTCCTCCATAGAAGGAGGTCTGTATGCCATGATTCTCTTGCCTTTTGTTCCCTGTAAAGCCAAAAAGATGCACATTGACTGGAATTTTCCTGGGACGTTAGCCTGGGGAGGGCACAAGGCTAAAATGGAGTTGACAGTCTATTGGTTTGGGAGAAGCCAATGTGGTGACTTTGTGAAATGCAATATCCCTATGGGGCACTCATCCATGGACCAGTTTCCTGACTAGGATCACCTGCCCAGGACAGAGATCTCAATATATCTGGTGGTGATAGACTATTCTTTGAAAGGCTCTTTTCCAGATCTCACTTGGAGATGGATTTTCTTATTCCATCTGTGAGAAAAAAATGATTCAGGCTTGGGAGGGGTGAAGATAAAAGTTTTTATTATTTGCAGCTACAATGGTGGGTGTCTCCTAAAATATACACATCCTATAGAAACAAAATCCTTAAAATCTATGCCTGACTGCAAAGTCCCTCCCCTGTCTCCCCTTTAGCTGAGTAATACAGGGTGCATTACTTTCAGGCATGCCTACTACACAGTTCCACTTGATATGTCTCCCCTTCTCCTAATTGTATGATCATTAAAATGAACCTTTAGTCCTCCCAGAGGAGCAGTTAATATTCATGACCTTATTATGCATGAATATTCCAAGCAAAACTTAACTTTTACTCTACTTAATTGACTTCTAACTTCAAAACAGGATAATAGAGTTGGATACTGCTTTCTCCATTATCTTCTGTGTGAGACATAACTCCTCTGTTAAGTCTTCCATTCTGCTGCTTGTTATTCTGAATGCATGGAAACAAATTTCTTGGTTACACCTCTCAATTTCCCTATTTTTCTGCTAGAAGATAATCTAGTACTTATCTATGTCAATAATGACCCTGTTCAAATGTCTCATCCTCTTAGGTATCCTGATTAGTCTGATGAGTGAAAATTTTTAATCAACATTCCCAACTGCTTTCTTCACAGTCAACTTACTTTTCTGCATTTTCTGCAAGTCAAAAGATTTTCTGGAATGTATAGATTCCTAGATTTCATAAATCATGTATTACATAATTTCTGTGGATACAAAAGTTTTAATCATTCTTCACACATCTGTTTTCTTGATCTGATAGAAGCCAGAGATAGCTGCTTTTGCTGTTGTCTGACCCTTTCTATTTTGAAACCAAACCTAAGTGTAGAGAAGAAGAAATGTAATGATGTTCATTAACGACCTCAATTTTATTTTTCCTTGTCATAAATAGAGGTAAGTTTTTGTTTCTTTAAACTGGTATTTCCTTTCACAGAGAAAGCTGGTAAGACATTTCTCTTTGGGGCAGATTTCCTCATCTGATTGAGTATCATGGACAATGATGTGAGCTGGGCAGATATTTCTAAGACGTAAAAAGAAGAAAAGGAAGATGAGAGAGATTTGCCTGTGGTGGCTGAATTCATTCATGAACGCCCAGAAGTGAAGCAAATTAAGCATTCTTGATGGGGAACAAGTGGAAACTGCTAGGAGAACAAAAGCCAGACCTGTCCCCACCCAGGAGGATCTGTCATGACTCACCAGACCCCTCACCTCCCAGGAGGACCTGGCAGGACTACCCAGAGCCACTGCAACCCAAAAGTGTCCATTCTAACCTCCCAGATCTAGCTCCTGAGGTTTCTCATTCACTTTCTGGGAAAGCTCCTGTCAAGTTCTCTCTAGGTCTGAAGAAGAGCAGGAGACATGGGGATGAATCTTCTCAACCCAAAAATCAATAACCTTCCTCTCCTGGATTGGTCAGGTCCTGCCTGACTCCAGACACTCTTCTCCTAGCCTTAGAAAATTCCAGTGGAGCCCTTCAACCAAGAAACTCCAAAGGCATCATGTAGATTCTTCTCTTCCTGGGAAGAGCATCCAGCAGGCCTCTGATTCAAACCTGATTCCTCCACTGAACAAGCAGAAAGCAGACTTGGATTCAAACCTCTCCCCATCAAGAAGGAAGCAAAAAAACAGGTCTGGGGATTCAGATCTCTCTCCACCCCAAAGGAGTCAACCTCCTATAGCAAAGGCCACACAGCTGTTTTCTGGGACCAAAACTGGATTGGTGTCGTATGTCAGAAGAGATCAGCAGGAGTTCAGCAGGCAGAACCAAGAAATCAAACATCTGGAAGTTGAATTCCAAAATGCTGAAACCATTTTTTGAGATAAGTCTGGTCACAAGGGGGACAAGAAGCTGGACCAATTAGAGCAACATAGAAAAGAAGTCTGAGAAAAATGAACAGAATGTTCAGAGGAGAAAGGGCCTTGCTCAGAGCCAGCAGCAACAACAGAACATGGAGGATGCAATAAGGGAGATGCAGAAGCCATTCTCTCAGTACATCAATGATGAGGACCTGGATCAGATGCTCAGAGAGCAGGAGAGAGAGGGGGACCCCATGGCCAACTTCATTAAGAAGAATAAGGTCAAGAGGAACAAGGATAAGAAAGAAAAGCCTGGCCCTGCCTCTCCCCTCGACAGATTCAATATCTGACCTGGGTATTGCTGGGAAGGCGTGGATAGGTCCAATGGCTTTGATGAGAAGAGTTTTATCAGACTTGCCAACAAGAAAGCTGTTGAGGAGCTTGCCTATAAATGGAGCACTGAGGATATGTAGTTCTTGTAACTAAGCAATGGCTGTAGATTCTGATGGTGGCCAAAGGACAGATAAGACAGCTGGGCAGGGCCAGGGCAGCAGTTTACACAGACTAGCCATTCATGGTTACAATCAATGACCCTGAGAGAGAGTTTAGGCTTTTTTACCTGCTTGGGGAGGTGGCACCTTGCACCTGGGAAATGTCCATATTCTTCAGCCATTCACATAGCTGCTTCTACTGCCTTTTAAGTGACACATGCCCCACTGAGGGTCATATAAGTGCTCCAAAGTTCATTCTTGATTGGGCTTTTTCTTTTTTTCTTTAACAAATATACGTCTATTTTTGTGAAAAACAAACAACAACAACAAAAAGATTGTAGAGGCAAAGAAGCTGGTCTTAGGTTAAGGGGAGGCTGGGGAGTGCTATGGCCAAGTTGGAACTGGCTGAATGTCTTGTCAGACTTGAGCACAGTGGAAGAAGATGACAATGACCAGTACTTTACCTGCTCCAACTCAGATTTCTTCGGACCAGCTTGAGGCTGAGGAAAGGGCAAGATCACAGAGATCAAAGCAGACTGGACTGGTCTCATCAAGAAGAGAACTTTCCCCTTGTGTGTATCTGGAAGGTTGGATATCTCATTTGTTGGAGGATTTTGGTGAAAGAAGTGCCTTTTCAGAAATACATGTGGTCCAATACCTATTGGATATTGGAGGAAAGTAAGTTTTCAATGCATTGGCCATTCAGGTGGATGCAGAGGTAAGAATTAAATATGCAGTTGCTGGAGAGGAACCATCAAAGGACAAGGTCATTTATAACAAGTACAGTAAACTGCTTCCCCCAAAAAAGATGAATGCAGAGGACCCACACTTGCAAACACCTGATGAAGAATCTTAAAGAGGTTGTTGACAATACGTGGGTAGCCCCAGAGAAACCAGTCTCTCAGGAAGCTCAAGTTGAGCTGCACATAAACTAGCTCCAGCTCAGGATATCTGGAACACACCATTTCAGCAAGGAGTTGCTTTCAATTATGGAGTTAAGCAGAAGTATTTGAGTGGTGAATATGCAAAAAGATCCAATGGAGCCTCATTCAGAATTAATAAGGGAATTCCAGAGTTTAAAGGAGGCAGAGCCAATACGGAGGAGAGAAGCCAGGAAGTTGCTTGAGTTCTCCCTATTTTTCCCTCAGAGACAATGTAAAATCAAGCCTCTAAAAGAATTCTGGAGTGGCAAAATCAACTAAAAGATAGAATGAAACAATCTGAGAGCCCAAGAGTACTTAGGACTTCAGGAAATGTCTGTCTCACTTGGGTAAAAGGGGAGGGAAGTAAAGCCCAAGGCAGACTGTGTCCCCTGGGCCCACAATAGGCCAGCTGTGAGGCCTCCAGCCCCAGCCCAGCAGGCAAGATTGCCAGCCCCCAAACCCAGGGCACAACAAGGCCAGGCCAGCCCAGCTGAGTAGGCAAGCTGCCAACACCTCAGGTCCCAGAGTAGAAAGCCAGTGACCCAGCTCCTGGCTCCCAGTGCAAGAAGCTTGCTTCATGTGTGTGTGTGTGTGTGTGTGTGTGTGTGTGTGTGTGTGTGTGTGTGTGCCTTCATTGCCAAAGACCATGCCATCAGAAAAATGATGACGTGACTTGCACTTGACTTTGTTTTCAGTGAGGGAGGGCTGTGCAGGTCACCAGCCTCACTTCTCCTCCAGATCCATCTGAATTCAGTGCCAATATATTCATCAGGATGACTGGAGATGACCCAGGATGAGGCAGTTGGGGTTAAGTGACTTGCCCAAGGTCACACAGTTAGTGAGTGTCAAGTGTCTGAGATGAGATTTGAACTCAGGTCCTCCTGACTCCTGCACTGGTGCCCTATCCACAGCACCACCTAGCTGCCCCTACTTCGTAAGTATTTACAAGGTTAAGGGACATTTTTTATGCCCATAAATTAGACTTCATGCCCTCCAGGGAGTTCCAGTCCATTAGGGGCAGGAAATGGGAGAAGAGAGAATCTAGGGAAAACGTCCATAGAAGTAATGGGAAGTATATAGTAAGCAATTACAAGGCAGAGACTTTGGTTTTGTCCCTGGATTCCCCCTAACCTAGTTTAGGTCATCCTGATTAATATCTAGTCACTGGATTAAGATAGCTGTGGAGGAGAAGCAAGGCTGGTGACCTTGCACAGTCCTCCCTCACTCAAAACAAAGTCAAGTGCAGGTCATGTCATTTCTCTAATGGCATGGTCTTCTTTGGCAACGAAGGATGAACACTACAATCTCTTCCAACTATGGGAGTCCTCGCCTGGCTCATGCCAACGTGAATGCCAATGCTGTGGTAGGGTTTGTTCCTGAGCACATCCCCCTCTCATGACAGTAGTCAGTCAGTCAGTCAGTCAGTAAGCACTTAGGAAAGTGCTCATTGTGTGCCAGGGCCTGGGCTAACCCCAATAGGGCTTTCAGAGAATAGCTTTTGCCTTGAAGGAATGATCCCTGTTGCTGAAGGAGCTCACCTTTAACCTAGTGATAGGGATGAGACCTGTGACTTCACTGGCATCAGGAACTCCTGGGTGAGGAAGCTCCCTCTATCAGTCAACCCCTCGCCGTTCACCCCCAAATGTCCCATCTTATATATTATTGTTCAAAGTCCTGAGAAGTGACTTGGCCAGGGTCACACAAATGCCTTTTGTAAGAGCCCAGGTCTTCCTTTTGAGGACTGGGTTAGTGGGGTCCATTGGAAGCCCTCCATCTGGTTAACACAAATGACATTTTTCTTTCCTTTTAGTCTTTATTTCCCCCCAAAATTTATATTTATTTTAAGTTTGACATTCACTTTTGTAAGATTTTGAATTTTAAATTGTCTCCCCCTCCTTCTTATCCCCCTTCCAAGACATCATGCAATCTAATATAGACCATACATGTGCAATCATGTTAAATATATTTCCACATTAGTCCTGTTGTAAAGAAGATTTGCAACCAAATGGAAAAACCATGAGAAAGAAAAAGGGAAAATGGTATGCTTTTATCTACATTCAGACTCCATAGTTCTTTCTCTGGATGTAGATAGCACTTTACATCATGAGTCTTTTGGAATTGTCTTAGATCATTATGTTGCTGAGAAGAGCTAAGTTTATCAAAGTTGGTCATCAAACAATGTTGCTGTATGTACTTCACTTACCATCAATTCATGCAAGCCTTTCCAGGTTAATCTGAAGTTTACCTGTTCATCATTTCTTATGGAACAATAATGTTTCATTATATTCATATGTTCATTACATTCATATGTTAATCCATTCCCCAGTGGGTGGGCATCCCCTCAATCCCCAGTTCTTGGTCTCCACGAAAAAGAGCTACTATGAAGATTTTTGTACATGTGGGTCCTTTTCCCACTTTTATGATCTCTTTGGGATACAGATCTGGAAGTGGTATTTTTGGATCAAAGGGTATGCACAGTTCTAAAGCCTTTTGGACAAAGTTTTAAATTGCTTTCCAGAATGGTTGCATCAGTTTCACAATTCCAACAATGCATTAGTATTCCAATTTTCCCACATTACCTCCAATACAAAGACTGGATCATCAACTCCAAAGTACTTAAGCTTTCTGTTTAGAAGTGTCAACCTCAATCCTCCATCATTCATTTCAGGATCCATGCACCCCACTCAATTCAACAAGCTGTTTAGTGTTCCCTGGAATGACAGCGAATGTGTAAGATCTGTGTATCAAGGCCATTGTTAAGGCTCAGTACAGGCCATGGCTAATATGGAAAAGTTTGAATGACTTCATCTGCATAATCTATGTTAAATTGCTCATCTTCTCAAGGAGGTAAGAGGAATAAAGGAGAGAGAGAACTGGGAACTCAAAATTCTTAAAAATGGATGTTAGAACATTTTTATATGTAATAGGGAAATACTTAATGAAATAAATGTATATTTTTAAAAAAAGACTCAGTTCGTGGCAGTGGAAGTGGCAATTAGGACCCATGTAAACTGCTGGATCTTCCACAGGCACCAGAAAATAGTCTGGAACTAGGAGTGAGCATGCCCAAAGTTCTGCCCACCTGTGACCAGCCACCATAACAGGTACAAGTAAAAAGAGAAAAATCCCTTTCACACCCACCCACCCCCCATCCTCTTCACTCTAAGTCTGAGGGAGAGAGCTTGAAGGTAGACCAGAAGATTTGTCAAGTTAAGGCAAAAATTCAAGAGTGGTCTCTGAAATATGTGCTCTCCAACCTGGAATTATGCCCATACTTATTAAATTGCCTATGCCCTTTTAAACAGCAGTACCACTACTAGGTCTATTTAAAAAAATAATTAGAGAAAACGGAAAAGAGACAATATCTTCTAAAATATTTATTAGGAGACTATTATGTCATTTTGTTAGGACATGCAGATAGGAACAATGGCAAAAAGAGAGATGACAGCCCTAGACATATCCACTTAGTTGGCTTTTCTAGGTCATAAGGACAATTGCTTCTCAACCAGGTGAAAGTCCTTGTGTTCCCCCACCGGTAGATGGAGACTCCCCTAATCTGGCCTCTAATATTCTTCCCCCACATGTAAGTCTTGCTTTGTTGGACAGTTCACACAGGGAGTCCTTTGGGTACACTGACAAAGCAAGAAGAAGGATTGTATTAGAGTGCCTTTCACACCACAGGTATCTACATTCCAAAAATAACTCAAGATTTAACATTAAAATTTGTTATTTTAAATACACAGTCAGATATCTAGAAACCTGAAGTTCTCGGATCTTGTATTTAGTGTCTCAAGTCAGAACTCCCAGGATGTCAACCAGATTGCCAATGGTGTCAGCTAGGTGTCCATAGGGAATCAGTCAGATGTCCCTGGATGGTCAAGCAGCTGTACCTGGGTATCAATGTCTGTGCTCTTCAGCCAGATCTCTTAGGGTGTCACTCTGATTTCCCAAGGGGTCAGCTCAATGTCCATGTGGGGCAGGAACATGTTCTTGCGAGACATAAGTTCCCTGAGGGACAGTTAGATGTTCATCAGGAAGAAGAAATATAGGTCCAAGTCCAACAGTTCTAGTGGAAACATCAATAGGGTGGAGTTCTTGTTGGTTAAAAGAATCATATGATTCCTCTTCTTCAGTCACTAATGGTGGTGGCAGTGTCTGGTCTTGAATCTCCTGCAATGAGTTCAGTTGTTCTTGAAAGGTGCCAGCCTGGGGCACCAAGGATTGGAGGGCTGATGGCTGGTGGAAGTAAGGCTGATGGGAGTAGTTCTGCTGGGGGTGGGGCTGCTGAGGTAAGTTTTGTTGGGAGTGTGGCTGCTGGAACTGATGTGAGGGCTCCTCTGCACACTCAAAAGTTGATGGATAATTTGAGAACACCTGTTCCACTTGCTCCTGAATATGTAGTGGTGGCTTCACTTCATAAAAGGAGCTGTGTGTGTTATATTTCTCCGGCCCTTGGGTTCCCTGCACTGCAGAGGAAGATGACCACTGGCTGAAGCTTCCCTGGGACGTTGTCTCGGGAAAGGCACAAGGTTGAAATTCAGGTGATGGTCCTATGGTTTGAGAGGAATCAAAGTGATGGCTTTGGGAAATGCCATATCCATACGAACAAGCAGCCTCAATGGTAGAAGCTGCACTCCTCTCAAAGGAGAAATCGCTCCTTGGGCCAGCTTCCTGGCTAGACTCACCTGTCCAGGAAGAGCACCTGGATGCATTAGGTATTCTAAGTTCTTGGTCAGAGGAGTCCTCTTCTGAAATTGGACCTAGAGAGACATCTTCCTGGCACTCCTGTCTTGAGCTGGTGGAAAACTCAGATGTCCTTGTCTTCTTTTTTGAGAGTTGTCTAGCTCTCCGGTTCTGAAACCACACCTGAGGAGAAGAAATGTCATGATGTCTACTAACCTGATGTCAATAATATTTTCTCTTTGTCATAAAAGGGGGTAAAAGTTTGTTTATTCAAACTCATCACTTTCAGCTGATGGACAAGTTGATAAGACATTATTCTTTTGGGAAGATTCCTTTATCTGATTAAACTTCAAAATCCATCCCTTCATTTCTCAAGGGCCACATCCCCACTCCACCATGCTTGAACCCACTGGTCTCTGTACTCTTCCTGGAAGCATTCCCATTCTCCAATCTTTTCTTACTCTATAGAAAAAGTTGTTTCTAACTCGTAGCCTCCCTCCAATACACTCTCTCTCTCTCTCTCTCTCTCTCTCTCTCTCTCTCTCTCTCTCTCTCTCTCTCCCCCCATTTATGCATATATGCACACACAAACACATAAGTATGCATATATGTATACATATATATGCTGTGTATGTATTTATGCACATACATATATATATACACACTATATATCAGAAAGCATAGATATAAGCTCTTGACTTGCATGTATTCGAGACTCAGGAATGTTGGTCACTCTGGAAAGTTCCTCTCTTTCTTCAATTCCAGGATACGGGTTCTTTTGAAAGTGCTTCTTAAGAATATCAAGTTGTTCCTTATTGAACACTGTTCGTTTTCTTCTCATTGTTGACTCCAAACTGCATTCTAACGGGGCAAAGGAGGAAGAAATTTTAGGGTTAGGGTTAGGGCTATATTTCCTTCCCTTACTAGATCATATTTGGAATAAATGAATTATCACTCACCTCTCTGCAGAGGTGGATACTACTGACCTTTTCCAATCCATCCTCCCTTGGTTTCCCTAACATGGTTTTCTACCTTTGCCCATTGCTTCTTCCTTTTCTTCTTCCTGCACTCAGTATGGCAGAAAGTCTATCCTCCAGTTTTTACTGTGTTCCTGGCATCTCTTTCCTCTTTTCTATTCCCACTACTTCCAGGCCAATCCAATTTTTCCTTGTTTCTGCCCTTTCTATTATAAGACCCTCCTAAATAGACTCCCTGCCTCCACAAGATCTAATCTCTGCTTGACACTGGCAAAATACAATTTCATTATGTCTTCCTTTTCCTTCCCTACCCCACCCCCTCAAAAAAAATCCCAGGAACATTTTATTCATTCCTCATTGCCTATAGAGAGGGAATGGAAGGAATAATAGTGCATCTGGAGTCAAAGGGCCTCTGAATCTGGTAGCAAGTCAATTAACTGCTCTGACCTCAGTTTCTTCATCTGTAAAAAGGAGTAGGAATAGCTGACCTCTAAAATTCTTTCTATTTCTCCATCTATGGTGATGTTGTGACTAAGTTTCTTAACCTGCTACTCAAAGCTCTAACCATCTTCAAACCAACCTACCTTTCCAATTTTTTCCTACATTTTCCACTCAAGTTGAGTGAGCAGTCTTTCATTCTCCCACCCCAGTGACTTTCCTCAGGCATTCTCTAAACTTTAAATCCCTTGCTCCCTCTTTTTTAGTTTGACATCTTCCCTCCCTTCCCAACTCCTCCATGATGACTGCCTTCTCCACCATCCCTCTCCCAGGTTGGCAATGCTCTTCCTTTTCTTAGTCCTCATCCCCTCTCTTCTTCTATTATAATGTATTTAAATCATATCATGTTAGTTATCAGTTATAGCATAGGTTCCCTCATTTTTAAATGCTGGGATTAGCCTGGGTGACTAGTAAGGTCTCCTCCAGCTCCAAATCCCATTTCAGACTGACTTTGTGTCCATGTGTTATACCTCCTGCCTCTTTGCGCTCACCCAAATTTTCCCCTAGGTATGTTATAGTCCCCTTCCATCTCAACTTCCCAGATTCCCTGTTTTCTTTCCAAAGACATCTCAGGTACCACATCTCTTCCCCAAGTCCTCTCCTGCTATACTGCCACACTCTCACATTGGTTAATGATCTTTAACCTCATGACATGACTTTGTATTTACTTCTCAGTGTCCTGGAAACCTGATCCCATGGTAACAACCTTGGTTTGGGAGTCAGAGGAGCCTATGGTACCTCCTTCCCGGGTGGCTTCCCCTCTCCAGGCCTCAGTTTCTTCCTTGATCAAATGAGGGGAGTTCACTCAATGGCTTCTCACATCCCTTCTGCCCTGAATGTATGAGCCTGGTTTCACACTGGGAGCTCACAGGCTCCTTGAGGGAGGGACACTTTGCCATAGTTTACAGATTACCTACAAAGTACCTTGGACAGAACTTGGTACTTGAGGAGCTGAATAGCCTTAGGTAACTTACCAATTCCTTGATGTATTTATCTGTGTCCCCTCTGTCACTTAGCTCAGGGGTAGAGATGCCTGAGAAGAGGCTGCAGAATTGAAAAGGCTGATGCTGGGAGGGAGTGGGGAGGGAAGGGCAGATACCTCTGGGCTAAGTGGGCAGATCCCTCCACTGATTAAATCACAATACCAGCTTAAAAAGAATAATCAAATTACTGCTCCCAGGAGACTTGGGCTGATTTCCCTAGAACTCTAGGAGGTTCAAAGACTAGCTCAGGGTCCCATAGCCAGGTTATATCATAGGCAGAACTAGAACCCAGATCTTATGACTCCAAGGGCAGATATTTATTCATGATGCCAGGCTTGCTTCTCAAGATCTGAGCTAACTTCTAAATTCCACATTTCTTAAGTACCCACTACTAGGTTGTGGTGGAATACAGGTCAATATAATTTGGTGACTTTAAGCTATTTAAGGATAACTTTGGAATTTTTCCTTAACAGACTATTCTGTTATTAAGAACACAAGCACACACATCCAGGGTCCTGAAGTCCCTATGACTACACTGATGTAAGAAAACTCAGTAGAAAAATCTCTTTACCAATAAGAAACCATCATAATCCCTAACATTTATATAGCTAGCTTAAGATTTGCAAAGCACTTTGTAAAAATTATCTCAGCTCACTTTCACCAAAATTTTGAGCACTATTGTTACCCTCATTTTACAGATGGCTGGACTGAAGTAAAGTGACTTGCTCAGGGTCACACCACAAAAGTGTAAGGAACAACGTGGGAACTCAGATCTTCCTTGACTCTCAAATCTAGCACTTTTGACTGTGCTACCTCTTTGATATTTGAGGCTGCTACATTCTCTACCCCAGTCCATAAATTTTAGAGGAAAATTTTAATTCTCAGGTCTTCCTAGCCCTAGAATCAGGTCTACACCCACTGAGGTCTGCTGCTTTTCCCCCTCTCTGGGGAGATCAATGTATACCGTTACTGTCATGATCCGTTATAAAATCTCTGAAAAACAATGTTAACAATATTAGCCCATTCACACAAGATAGCAGTAAAGTAATCCTTTCAAGGCAACAGCGAAAGAAAATCATTTAGGTCTAGTCTGTCATCAATAATGACTGCTCTAATAATCTCTTTTAAAAATGTTTTCAAGTATCATTTATTCTCCTTCAGTAATGAATTTGTTGCCAATTGCAAGACACTGAGCTCAACCCTAAGGGGAGAAAGCACCCTCTTCCAAAATTTTCCCCTCCCATACCTTAACTACTTCTTTCTTTTAGGAGTTTGCATTCCCCTTGGGAGATGTAATATGCAAATTGGTAAGCATGTCCTGCATGATTTGGAGAGGGGAGAGAGAATTAACAAAGGAGTAGAGAGATTGATTCTAGTTTACAGTGAATCTCAATATACTATTTCACAATTATCTGTATAAATAGACCTAGTAAGAGACTTAGCTCATCCATTCATTCAATGACCCTTTTTTCGAGGATCAAGAACATAACACCATAAACAAGAGCAGAAGAAGAGTGGAAATTTGAACACTAGTACAAGTCTTCTAAAACTAACCCAGAAACTATCCCTTCAACTGAAGAAATGATGGGCAAAATTTGTTCAAATCATAGATATACCACACAGAAGCTTTCTCATCATCCCCACAGAAAGGTAAGCGAATTTCAGCTAGGCTTTGAGGATAAGATCATGTTACTTACTAAAGGAATCTAGTTTCTTTTCCTCTGAGGATGGATTGGTGGCCATCTTCCCTGAAAAGTTGAAAGATCAGATCCAAATGGTAAGAGATAGTAGAGGAGCTCTGAGGCTTGGGATATTTATACTGTCCCTTCAAGATCCACCCTATAGAAATCAAGAGCCCTGCCTCCTTTTATTTTCTGGAGGTGCTCTCTGAAGGCAGGTTCACTATTTACATAGGAATAAGTACCTCCTACAAAAGACTAAATCTGTAGGAGGATTAAAACCAAGGTGGGCATGGAAGGGTGAGGCCTCCTATATAAGTACTCAGGAAAAGTAGGTGTTATCTTGGACTTCAGTTGTGGTCCAACAACCGAATCCAACAACTGAAGCAACAATTTGCTAATAAGAAAAGTTGACATTGGAGAGCTGGATGTCCAAACAGATAAAGGGCAGGGCCTGCAGTTGGGAAGACTCATCTTCCTGAGTTCAAATCTGGTCTCTGACACTTCCTAGTTGTGTGGCCTTGGGCAAGTCACACTCAACCTTGTTTGCCTCAGTTTCCTCACCTCTCCAATGAACTTGAGAAGAAAATGGCAAACCCGTTTAGTATCTTTGCCAAGAAAACCCAAATGGCCATGAAGAGTCACACACAACAGAAAAAGGATTGAATAACCACAAAAAAGTTGAAACTTGCCAAAAAAGAACCTAAATAAACCTAGTAACAGGAAGGATATAAGAGGCTAAAACTATAAAATGCAGAGAAGATGGTAACTTGCTTTATTAGTTAGAAGGAACTTCATCAGGGAATTCCCCTAGATCAGTGAATTCCCAAGTCCAGTCCTTATCCTTACAATTCTGAAGCCTTATTTTACCTGACTGGAAGTATGAATGAAGAGGCCTGGTGTGGGAAAATGACAAGTCTTCATTCAGCTTGAAGAAAGAAGAATCTCAAGCCTCAGTGCTCTACATTACTTCCTGCTATTTGGATCTGATCTTTTGTCTCTCCAAAGGAGGATGGCTACCAACCCACCCCCAGAGGAGAGGAAGCTGGTTTCTTTTAGTAAGCAGCATGCTCTTTGTCCTCAAAGCTTGAATGATATTCACTTACTTTTCAATGGGGAGGATGGGAAAGCTTCTGTGTTTCTTTTCCTCCTCTTTGAATGAATTTAAATTTTATTCCTTCAGTTGAGAAGATAGTTAATGGGTTCATTTTAGAAGATTTTTATTAATTCAAATTTCCCCTCAGCTTCTGATCTAGTACACAGTGTCATGTCCTTGGTCCTTGAAAAAAAAAATAGTCGTTGAAATGAATGGATGAGCCAAATCTCTTATTAGGTCTATTGTAACTGTACAATTCATTGTGAAACAGCCCATTGAAATTTGCTGTAAATTGGAATTAATATCTCTCCTCTTTTTTACTTTTTTTAATACTCTCTCCCTTCTTCAAATTATCCAACACATGCTTATCAATCTGCATACCATATCTACCAAGGAGAATGCAAACTCCTAATAAAAAGACCTGGCTGAGGGGGATGGAGGTGGGGAGAACACATTTTTAAAGGACAGTGCTTCCTACCCTTAGGGTTGAGATAAGTGTCTGGAGGTTGGCAATAAATTCATTGTTGAATTTAACTTGATAATGCTTGAAAATATTTTTAAAATATTGCAAAACAGTCATTATTTATGAGATTATACCTGGTGCATTTCTTCTCCTGGCATCTTGAAAGGGTTATATTCTGTTACTCCAGTTTGGTGGAATGCTGTACTGCATCTTGTAGGATGGGTTAACGTTTTTCAGAAATTTTATAACAGATCATGACAGCAATGGCACATTTTTACCTCCCCGAAGGGGAAAAAAAAGGCAGAAGGGCTCATTGCATATAGAGCTGGTTCCAGAGCTAGAAAGATTTGAGCAGTTAAAAACTTGTCTCTGAAATATATGCTCTCCAATCTGGACTTCTGCCCAAAGAGTTATTAAACTGCCTATACCCTTTTACCCAGCAATAGGTCTATTTCCAAAAATATTTAGGGAAAAAGAAAAAGAACCAGTATTTTCTAAGAACATTTAGAACAGTTCTCTTTGTGGTGGCAAAGAACTGGAGATTGTGGGGATGCCCATCAATTGAAGAATGGCTCAGCAAAAAGTGGCATATGACTGTGATGAACAACTACTGTGCTCTAAGAAATGATGAGCTCAATGATCTTAGAAAAACTTAGATACACTTGCATCACGTAATGGAGAGCAACCTGGGTGGAAGCAAAATAGAGAGTTGTATTCAGTAACATTATTGTTTTAAAAACTTTGAGTGAATGAGTCATGTTGACTATTATAAATACCCAAATTGACTACCAAGGACGCATGAAATGAGACACTATTTGTGTCTAGAGAAAGAGCTGATAAATATATTTCTACACACATGTATACATACTGATTTTACATGTATATGTGTATGTAATATACATATATGTATATGTATATTTGTTTCTATTGGTTGCCATCTCTAAGGTGGGGAAGAGGGGTGGAATAAGAAGAAAACAAAAGAAAAAAAGAAAATTTAAATGATTATATATGTATTTGAAAAGAATAGCAAGTTATAAGTGATAGATTTGCAGTTCCATGTGCACTCGTCTTTCTTTTTTTTTTTTTAACTATACTGTGTTATGGAAATGCTTATTTTATTCTGTAAACTAAAAAAAATAAATTTTAAATATTAAAAAAGAAATATATTTTCTGCCTGTAGAAAAAGTATGATGCTCAAATGCTAATTAGGTGGCACCTTGGATTTGGAAGTCAGAAAGACCTGAGATCCCCCTTGTCCCTAACACATCCCTATCTGTGTGATCTTGGGCAAGTCACTTAAATTCTGTTTGCCATCTGTAAAATGAAGATAATAATAGTACTCAAGTTTCTGGTGAAGATGAGGTCATATTTACAAAATGCTTTGCAAACCTTAACTTACCTATATGTATCTCTCTACATTTTATGTTAAAATAGTTTATTATTGTCACTATTGGTAGACGGATTTTCTTTAGGAGTTTTCTACACACCAATGCAGTCACAGGGACTTTAGGACGCTGGGTTTGTGTGCTTGTATTCTTAATAATGGAGTAGTTTGTTAAGGGGATATTCTCAAGTTATCCTTAAATGGCTTAAAGGCACCAAATTGCATTGATTGGTATTCCACCACAAACTACTAGTTCCTCAAGAAATGTGGAATTTAGAAGCTGGCTCAAATGTTGAGAGGCAAGCCTGACATTATGAGTAAAGATCTGCTCTTGGAGTCATAAGACCTGGCTTCTAACTCTGCCTGTGTTACACACTGGCTGTGTGGTCGTGAGTCAGTCTTTGAATCTCTCAAAGCCCCAGGGAAATCCGCGTAGGTCTCCTGGGAGAAGTTCTTTGTTTCATTGTTTTTAATCTTATGATCTTATGATTTCATCAGTGGAGGGATCTGCCCACTCAGGCCAGAGGAGGGGGAAGAGTCGGGGGCAGGAACTGAACTCCCTTCTTCCCACTCCCAGGGGCAGCTGCCTCTCATTATTTGTATGAACCAGCCTTTTCAATTCTGCAGCTTCTTCTTAGGAACCTCCACCCTGGAGCGAAGTTACAGAGGGGGACACAGATAAATACTTCAAGGAGTTGTTAAGCTACCTAAGGCCATTGGGTTCCTTAAGTATCAAGTTCTGTCCAAGGTACTTTGTAGGTAGTCTGTAAACTAAGGCAAAGTGTCCCTCCCTCAAGGAGCCTGTGGGCTCCCAGTGAGAAAACCAGGCTCATACATTCAGGGCAGAAGGGTTGTGAGGAGTCATTGAGGGCACTTCCCTCATTTGATCAAGGAAGAAACTGAAGCCTGGTGAGGGGAAGCCACCCAGGAAGGAGGTAGCATAGGCCCCTCTGACTCTCAAACCAGATTGTTCCCATGGGGCAGGCTTCCAGGACACAGAAAAATAAATGCAAAGTCATGTCATGAGGTAAAGATCGTTAACCAGTGCACGAGTGGCAATATGGCAGGAGAGGCCTTGGGGAAGAGATGTGGTACCTGAGATGTCTTTGGAAAGAAAACAGGGAGTCTGGGAAGTTGAAATGAAAAGGGACTATAACTCATACGTAGGGGAAAACTTGGGTAAGGACAAAGAGGCAGGAGGTATAACACATGGAAACAAAGTCAGTCTGAAATGGGATTTGGAGCTGGAAGAGACCTTACTGGTCACCCAGGTTAATCCCATCATTTTAGAAATGAGGGAACCTATGCTATAACTGAAAACTAATATAACATGATTTAAATACATTATAATAGAAGGAAAGGGGGATGAGGACTGAGGAAGGGAAGAGCATTGCCAACCAGGAGTTGGATGATGAATGAGGAAGTCAACATGGAATAGGTATACAGGGAGGAAGGAGGTAGAAAGAGAGGGCAATGTCAACTGGACAAGTGGTACAATATTCCTTCTTCCCTTTTTCTATTGCAAAAGAGGAGTGCATGAAAGACTGGTGATTTGGGGGAATTGGGTATGGAAGAAAGGATGACATCTTTTAATTCTACTTTGCTGATATCAAGCAGGGCGTGTTGGATAAGTGTGGGACCAGGTGTCTAGTTAGGAGGATATTGCAATAGAAAAGCCAGAAGTAATGAAAAACTCAATTGGCCTAGAAATAGTAGAAATAGAAAATAAGGAACAGAGTAAGAGATGCTGTAGAGACCTTAGGACAGACTTTCTGGAATAGTGATAGTAAAGGGAAGAAGAGGAGGAAGAAAAGATAGAAGGAATGGGCTAAGGTAGAGAGAAATCCATGTTAGGGAAACCAAGGGAGGGAGAAGTGAAAAAGGCCCAGTTGTGTCCACTGCTCCAGAAAGACCAATCTGACAATGTCTCAGAATCTTTTATTCCTAATTTGATCTGGTAAAGGAGGAAATACTCCTGTAACTCTCAAACTTTTATTCCCTTTTCTCCTAGAACAGGCTCCTGCCTCAATGGGGAGAAAACACAGTGTTTACAAAAGAACAGATTTATATTCTTGTCAACTGTTTTGAAAAGAACCCTATCCTGGTACAAAAGAAAGGGAAGAACTAACAGCAAGGCTCAATACGGATGAGTTGAGAATACAGGTGAGTTGAGAGCTGATTTCTCAATGTAATGTGTACTTGTGCATGTCTTTCAAGTTCTGTTACAGATGCATGAAGGCATCCCACAATGCCTCTCTTTTCCATACACCACGTCAATAGGCTGATACTCATTTGGGCACCTTCAGGAGGTCTTCCTGCAATTCTTCGTTGGGGGAATGGAGGCAACCCTTGGCTTCCTTTATTCTTTAAAATAATGATTGATCATAAAAAAATACTGTCACTTCCCAATACTGCCTCCTACCCCCAACCAATGGAACCTTCTCTGATAACAGAAGACAATTAAGCAAAAGAAACCAACACGTTGATCATGTGACAACGCAAGCCTCCTGTAGTTCACCACCTTTTTTGACCAAGAGCAGAGAAGCACGTTTTCTCCCAGGTCTTCATTCAGTATTTGCCATGGCATTGATCTGATTCCAGATGTCCTTTGAGGCTTCCCCTTATTTCTCTGAACTTGTAATAATGTTTCTATGATACAATACTTCTGGATACAATTCTCATGCCGCCGATTTTCAGAAATTCCTTGCTCAACAGGCTAAGCTTCAAAGGATCCCAGCTTTAGAGCAGGAAGGCAACTTAGAGGTCGCTCATCCAATCTGTTCATGTTACACATGAGAGGAAGGGCACCTGGAGAGGTCAAGGTGACTTGTCCAGGTGGTACAGGTAGAAAGTGTCAGAACCAAGATTTGAACCCAGATGCTCTGACTCCACTCAGAGCTTTCTTCTTCGTGTGTGCTGCCAGCTCCCCATTTCTTTTTACCACAATAATGCTGCTATAAATAATAATTACGAGACCATTTCTTCTGTCTTTGAACCCTTTGGGTGTAAATATACAGTATTGAGTAAAGGATGGGAACAATTTAGCCAACTTTCAAGCGCTGTTTTCTCTGTTAGTTGGGCCAGTTAATAATAGAACTCCAGTGTATTCTTGTGTCTTTCTTCCTAGGTCTCTTCTAATGTGGAAATAATTCATCTCATTTATCTTTGCCATTGTACTGGGGGTCTTGATTTTCCCGGGCTGTGCCAATGGAAAATCTCCTTCAGGACCTCTACACTAGGTCCTAAATCTAAAACAGAGTTTGACATGAAACAGATTTTACTGGAGCCCATCTGAAAGACTTATACCAACTGTTGAAAACAGCTTCACTTCCTCAAACTAAGGTGCATAATAGAATCATAGAACTTAGTGCTTCCTGGGAAATCATGTTCTGGATATCTTGAATATCAGACCCTTTTCAGACTACATATTTAAAGTGAAGATTTTTTTTCCACATCAGCAGCTACCATTGTTCCAATTTAAATAATTGTGTTTATTCAAACATTTTCAGTTTTATATACTGAAGGGATCTGTTTTTAGTCCCATAATTGTGGACGGTGCTTAATCTGGTTATCTTCTATATTTTTTGTGTTTAACATTCAGGTTTCTTATGCATACCCTCTTCAGTCTTTATGAGAGGCAATCTTCTTTGAAGTTTATAAAATTAGTACAAACAGAACTTTTGTAACTTTGAGTTGTCATTTTATTTATAGTGAGAGAGATTTTTGTATTATGTGGAGAAGGGTGGGTGGGTAGGTGATAGAGGACAGGATTCATTTCTAGAGAAGCAGAAAAAGTCTGGAGAATGGAGGTACTTCCAGAGGGAAGGTGGAGCCCGGTGGGGCCCAGCAGGGGAGAGGGATGGATGCATAAGACATTGGGAGCTCTAAAATAGCTTGAACAAGAAGAAGGAACATCCAAAGACATTTCTTTTGCCTGAGTTTAAGAAACAGAGAGCAAATTTATACAGTGCCTGGCACACAGTAGGCACTTTGTAGATGTTCCTTGAATTCACTTCAGTGCCTCCTCTGTGCCAGTCATTGTGCTCAGTGCTGAGGATACAAAGAGAAGTGAACCAGATCCTTCCCTGAGAGACCTTACATTCCAGCAGGGAGAGAACTTAGACACAGAGACTTATGTCATAGCAATACAAGGTCATTCCAGGGAAAGGGCAGGAGACGGCAGCTGGGGCAGAGGAGCTCAGAAATGCCACTTAGGAGGGGCCATTGGGCTGAGCATGGAAGAAAACTGGGAGGGTCATAAAGATAACCTCTTGCTAATTGTAATTCTTAAAAAGATTTACAGTTTCCATTCCCTCAGCAATTCAATTAAGTAAGCACCTACTGTGCGGTAGGCACTGTGCAACAGCCTTGTGACTACTCACAACAGACTGAAAGAGAACAAGGTATGGACTGGCCAGTGAAAATGAAGTGAAAGTTTTTTTTATTTTTTAAATGTACATTTCCTTGAGGTTTTCCTTTAGTCAGGTGAAGAAATCTGCCCCAAAGAGAAATTCTTACCAACTTGTCCAGTCAAGAGCAACACCAGTTTAAGAAAACACAAATCTAGTTCTTTTTATGACAAGGAAAAATAAAATTAAGGTAAAGTTAATAAACATAATTACATTTCTTCTTCTCCCCACTTAGGTTTGGTTTCAAAATGGAAGAGTCAGACAACAGCAAAAACGGGCATTCCTGGCTTCCACCCACTTGTGAAAACAGATAGGACGGGAAATTCCATCTCCAAGTGAGATTCTGTAAGAGAATGGGCTATCAGCACCAGATTCATCGGAGTCTGCATCCTGGCCAAGTGAGCCTGCTCAGGAAGCTGACCCAAGAAGCAGGCGCTCCATAGAGAGTTGGAATCAGACTTTAATCACTGAGGCTGCTTACTCAGGCTATGGCATTTCCCAAAGCTACCATTTTGGCTCCTCCCATACCATGAGATCTTCAATTCAGGTTTGTTTCCTCCCCAGGTCAGTGTGACAGGCAAGCACCTGCCAGTGCGGGTTTTCCTGATCCCTTCATGGAATACAAGTGTCAGAGAATTATGGCTTACATACCTCCTTCTATGGAAGAGAGAAGCTACCACTGCATGATCAGGAGCGAGGCTGGGCATGGAAACAGTTGTTCTTAAACCATCAGCCACTGCCTTTTCAGTGTACACAGGAGCCCCCACCTCAGCAGCAGCAGCCTCACCCCCCAGCAGCCAGTAGCCCTGCTGCCCTCAGTGCCCCAGTCCCTCACCTCTCAGCTACAGCAGCTCAGCTCTCCTTTGCTTCAGTCACCATAGGTGTATCAAAGTCAGATACAGCCACTGTGGAAGGGAGAAGAGCAACTCTGTGAATTGTTGCTTCTTTTAACCAGAAAGGACAACTGCAGCCCACCAATCTTTCCAAGGTAACTGTTGGGCCTTGGTCTACATTGCTTTTGCTTGATGAACATGTTACTGCCACCCTGGGAGAGCTGACTGTCCACCAGGGACATCTGGATGCCACTCCAAGGGTTCAAGCTGCTTCCCATGGACATCTACCTGCCCACATAAAAGATCTGACTGTCCAGTAGTGACATCTCGCTGCCACCAGCAAGATCTGGCTGCCCATCTGAGAGATTTGACTTCCCAGCAGGGATATCTGGCTGTCCACTAGGGAAATCTAGATTTATCTGCTTCCCAGGGACATCTGCCTGCCCACCTGGAATATCTGATTGCCCTGCCACCCCCAAGGAATATCTCGATGTTCCCTTGGAATCTGAGTGATCTGATTGATCTCTTGGGAGATTTTTTTTTTACTTAGATCTATCTTTATTAATATATAGAATATTTTGTAGTTGTATTAATACATATCCTGTGTATATCTTTTTTTTAAATTTTCAGTGTTCTACAATCACTACCACATAACTTAGATTTTTTCCCTCCCTCCTCCTCGTTTCCTCCACCTCCCCGAGACAGCTTACAATTTTATATAGATTCTACACATACATTCCTATTAAATACATTTTCAAGAGTCATGTTACATAGAAGAATTAAAATGAATGGGAGAAATCATATAACAAACCAAAAGGTAATATAAAAGAAAATGATCTGCTATGTTCTGCGATTGAATTCCATGGTTCTTTCTCTGGATGTGGAAGGCATTTTGCCTTAAAAGACCATTGGGAATTTTTTAAGTCTTTGCATTGCAATGCAACTCTATGTCTACCAGAAAAAATCCTAGCACACTGCGGTTGTTTCTGCGTACAAAGTTCTCCTGGTTCTGCTCCTTTTCCTCAGCATCAGATCATCCTGGGAGATTTAAGAGAGACCCCAGACCCCAGTTTGACCAGCTGAATGGTCCAGATGGTTTATTGGTTTCCTTAAAAGATGAATTCTCAAGCAATTTGAGAAATAGGGATTTCTTGCTATTATATAATTGTCACTCTAATAAAATCCTTCATCTTTCTTGTCAGCAATAAAAATAGCTAACATTTATGTAGGGTTTCCTCTTTGCCAAGTCCTGCACTAAATACTTTACAATTATGATCTCACTTGCTTCCCACATCAACCCTTGGAGGCAGGAACTAGTCTTATCCTCATTTTACAAATGAGGAAATTGAGACAGAGGGTAAGTGACTTGCCCAGGGTCACACAGTAAGTATAAACGGTTGTGTTTGAACTGGAATCTAGCTGACTCCAGGCCCAGCTCTCTCCACTGGGTCACTTATCCTCCTTTTAAGGGGTAACTGTGGATGTCAAGCTGAGTGGTGAGATAGAATTTTGATTTATTTTGGCTTTTGTTTGTTTGGTTTCTGTTCTGTAGCAGCAGTATTCTTTTCAGGGTTAGGCTAGGCCTTCAAACAAACAAGCAAAAAACCCCAGGATTACTAACCCCCAGGGGCCTCAGGCAATTCTCTAAAACCCAGATGCAGAGAAAGTGCTAATCTGCTTTTGGAAGAGGGAGCTCCCCAGAAGTGTCCATTCATGAATGAAATGCGAGGGTGGAAGTCATCTCTTAATTACACAGAGCTAAGGATTCTATCAGATTACTGAGAGAGATACAAAGAGAATATGAAGAGCAAGCATATGAAAAACAGTAATATTTTAAAACAAAAGGAGAAAAATTGGCACAGGAAATACTTGAGTAGATTGGACTGGACCAGAAGTGGGGAACTTTTGTCCTTGAGGCCATATATGACTCTCTAGGTCCTCAAGAACAATCCTTTGACTGAATCCAAACTCGTAGAACAAATTCCCTTAATAAAAGGATCTGTTCTGTAAAACTTGGACTCAGATAAAAGGCTGCACCTGAGGACCTAGAAGGCCACATGTGGTCTTGAAGCCCAAGGTTCCCCACCCCTGTCATCCATATCTAAATCAATCCAAAAAACTGTTAAAAAGCCAGGCTGGACAATGAGAATTGCACTCAAACCATTACCTGGGATGATGCGGAACATTTAGGACCTGTGTATCAAGGCCATTGTTAAGACTCAGTGCAGGACAAGGCTAATTTGGAAATGTTTTGCGTGACTTCATCTGTCTAATCTATATAAAATTGCTCGTCTTTTTAAAGAAGGGGGGAGGGAGGAAGGAGGGAGATTATTTGGAACTCAAAATTTTAAAAATGTATGTTTAAAATATTTTTACATGTAATTGGGAAATATTTAAATGAAATAAATCAAAATATGTTTAAAGAAAAAAAGACAATTCAGTGCAGTGGGAGCTAGGTAGTGCAGTGGATAGAGCACCAGTGCCTAAGTCAAGAGGGCCTGAGTTCAGATCTCACCTCAGATACTTGACACTCACTAGCTATGTGATCTTGGGCAAGTCACTTAACCCCAATTGCCTCATCCTGGGTCATCTCCAGTCGTCCTGATGAATATCTGTTCTCTGGATTCAGATGGCTGTGGAGGAGAAGTGAGGCTGGTGACCTGCACAGCCCTCCCTCACTCAAAACAAAGTCAAGTGCAAGTCATGTCATCATTTCTCTGATGGCATGGTCTTCTTTGGCAATGAAGGATGAACCTGATGACTCTTAATGGCAATTTCCTGTAATCAAAAGTTTTGTAAGCATAATATCAGGTTAATTAAATAACAGATTGTTGGAAGGGGAACATCTGGAGTTAAGTCCGAAAATGAAGCCATTGGACTGAGGAGTTTAGACTAACAACAATAAGTTAGGGTCCTTTAATTCTTAGTAATAGTATGGAGGCCATCAGGCCAAGGGCCTAAGAGGTTAGCAGACGTAGTCATTATTGTTTTTGTCTCAGTAGTTTAATGTTAAAAGAAAAATGATTTGTGGTCTATATTGTAACTACTTTAAAAGAAGCATCACATGACCAGAAGTTGGAATTGTTTTATGATGTGATATATGTTGTGTTAAAAATGATTATTTATTATGTTTATGTAAGTACTGGAGACTGTTATTGACTCCTTAGAGAAATCTCATCTTCCTGATAGGGAAATGGATAGTTATTTCATGCAAAATGTAAAAACAAACTGGGTTCTAATGTGGATTTCTTAAACATGACAATTGGCCAAAATCCCAATTTTGATTTTGCCAGAGTGATAGGGAGTGTAATCTAAAATTGTATTAAGGTCAGTTTTGTAGGAGAGTGGACATTTGGATTTCTACAAGAAGATAAAGGGAAGAAGATGCTGAGATGCTGTGTTGAAGATGGCTTGAATGAACATCGAGACCAGAAAGACACAACAGACTATAGTGGGAGAAGTATTCCAACAATGGGGTGAAGAGTCTTCAAATTGTAAGAAGTAATAGCAAGGATTGTGAGAGATGTTCTCTCTGAAGTGAAGCCTCCTCAAATAATTGTTTCTTCTACTGTTGAAACACACTCCCATGAAAAACTAAAACTGCAATTTAAGTATTGTGGAAATATAATCAAGATAACACAGAATCTAGCAACTTCTACACAAATGGATTGAAGGTCTTAGAATATAATATTCCAGAGGTCAAAGGTAATAGAATCAAAACCAAGAGTCACCTACCCAGCAAAAGCAAGTATAATATTTGGGGGGGGGAAATGAAATAGAGTATTTGCAATTATTCTTTTTGAAAAGACCAGAGCTGAATAGAAAATTTGACTTACAATTAAAAGAATCAAGAGAAACATGAAAAGGTAAACAAGAAAGAGAAGCCTTAAAGAGCTTATTAAAGTTGAATTGTTTGCATTCCTACATGGAAAGATGTTATTTGTAATTCATGAGATCTTTTTCAGTATTAGGGTAGTTAAAGGGAATATAGATAGATATAGATATAGATGTGTATGGGTATGTACCTGAAAAAATAAAATTACTGTTGAATGGAATGTATTGGGAGTAAGAGAAAAGGAGAGGTAGAATGTAGCAAATCATCTCACATAAAAGAGGGAAGAAAGAGCTTTTACAATGGAGGGGAAGAGGGGCAAGATGAAAGGAAATAATTGAGTCTTACTCTCATGAGATTTGGCTTGAGGAGGGAATAATACACACTCAATTGGACGTGGAAATCTATTTTACCCTGCAGGAAGGCAAGGGGGAAAGGGATAGGAGAGGGAAGATAATAGAAGGGACAGCAAATTGGGGAAAGAGATAATCAGAAACAAACACTATTGTGGGAGGCCAAGTCAAGGAAGAGAATGTAATAAATTGAGGGCAGTATAGGACTGAGGGAAATGTGATTAGTCTTTTACAACATAAATATTTATGACCTACATTGAATTACTTGTTTTCTCAATGAGGATGGTGAGGAGGGAGGGAGGGAGAGAATATGAAATTCAAAGGTTTAATAATGAATGTTAAAAATTGTTTTAGTATGCAACTGGAAATTAAGATATAAAGGCAAAAAAAGGGAAAGAACAGAAATCCACATCTTATTCTGCACCTTGAATCACTCAAGTGTGTCAAGAGGTAAGCAGCATGCTTCCTTAGTCCTCTAGAGTCCTAGATGGTTCTGACATTGATCAGAGCCTTTGAGCCTTTCAAAGTTGCTTTCCCTTATAAGGTTTTATTAGTTGTTCTGATATCACCCACTTTGCTCTGCATTATTCATGCAGGCTTTCCCAGATTTTTCCCAAGCTGCTATCTCATCATTTCTTAGGGCACAAAGTAGTATTCCATAACACAAATGCACTGTAGCTGTCCAGACATTTCCAACTGAGGGACAACCATTTCAGGTTCCAATTTAGGGTACTTCAAAATGAGCTGCTATAAATATTTTTGTGCCTATAGGTCTTTCCCCGCTTTCTTAGAGGCAGTTATGTGGTCTAGTAGATAGAGCACTAGGCCTGGGAAGACTCAAATTCATATCCTTGTCTCACATACTTTTTAGCCATGTGACATTGGCATGTTACTTAACCTCTGTTTACCACAGTTTCCTTACTGTAAATGGGGGATAAAATAGCTCCTATTTCACATAGGTGTTGTGATGATCAAATAAGGTAATGTTTAAACAAACTTTAGTCCAACGCCTGGCACATAGATGGTACTATATAAATGCTAACTATTAATATTATTTTATTTCTTTAGGGTATATGAGTAGTGATGGTAATGCTGGGTTAAAAGGTATGCCCAATTTAGTAACTTTTAGGGTACATCTTCAAACATGTTTTCTGAATGACTGAACTCACTCACAGCTGCAGTACCAATGAATTAGAGAGTCTTTTTGCCAGTAGCTTATCCAGAATTCCTCATTTTCCTTTCTTATGATCTTTGTCAATCTGGTAAGGTGTGTGTGTGTGTGTGTGTGTGTGTGTGTGTGTGTGTGTGTGTGTGTGACAGACAGGCACAGAGAGAGTGATGGAATCTTAGCATTTGTTTAGTTTGCATTTCTCTCACTTGTAGCGATTTGGAAGATTTTTCATATCAGTTTGTCTATAAATATTAAGCATTTACTATGTGTCAGGCACTGTGTGGATTCAAAGAGAGGCAAAAGATCCAGTCTGTGTCCTCAGGGAGCTCATAATCAAAAGGGCGAAGAGGACCATGACATCAGGGAAATGATGCAAAATAATCAACACAGGGAAGGAGCTATAACTAAGAGGGTTTGGGAAAGGCTTCCGAGTCTGGAGAAGGGAGTATTGTAGCTGGGACTTGAACATATGTTTATATATAGCTTGAATTTCTTTGAAAAGTGGTCCTCTTTATATTTTTTACCTGTTACTATTTTGCATTCTTTTCTTTTTAAATTTTGAGTTGCAGCTTCTTTCCTTCCCTCCCACCACTTCCCCATCCACTGAGTAGACAAACTTTGATATCAGTTATACTTGTGAACATATTTCCATATTATCCATATTAGAAAAAAAGAAAGTTGGAAAATTATACTTCAATCTACAATCAGAGTTCATCAGTTCTCTTTCTGGAGGTAGATAGCATATTTTTCGTATAATAAGTCTTCTAGAATTGTCTTGGATCACTGTTTTGATCACAGTAGCTAAGTACTGTGTACAGTGATTTCCTAGCTCTTCTCACTTAACTTGGCATCAGTTCATGTAGGTCTCGCCATTTTTTCTAAAACCATCATGCACATCATTTCCCATGACCCAATAGTTTACTGTCACAATCATATATCACTATTTGTTCAATCATTCCTTAATTGATGGTCATTCTCACAATTTCCAATTCTTTGCCACCACAAACAGAGCTTCCATAAATATATTTGTACATGTGGGTGCTTACCCCTCTTTTTATTATCTATTTAGAATACAGTTGTAGCATGGTATTTTTAGGCCAAAGGATACGCACAGTTGTATAGCCCTTTGGAAATACTTTCAGATTGTTCTTCACAATAGTTGGACCACATCACTACTCCATGCACAGTTCATTAATGTGCCTATTTTCTTTCCATGTCTTTTGATCGTATTTACCTGTTGGGGAATGACTCTCATTTTCACAGATTTGAGTTAGGAGATGTGATGGTATCTGGGGCAGAGGGGCTCATAAAAGGACACTTAGGAGGGGACACTTGGACTGAGTTTGGAAGAAAGCTAGGAGGGCAATAGAGATACTTATTGAAGTACTTAAAGATTTTCAGTTTCCATTTCCTCAGCAATTCAATTGAAGGATCATTTAATAAGTATCTACTGTGTGCTGGGCGGTGTCCAACAACTCTGGGAGTGCTTACAACAGACTGAAAGAAGGACAGGTAGTCCCTCCTCCTAGAGAGGAAAGTAAGTAGGGATGTGCTCCTTGAGAATGAAATGGTCTAGAGTGAAGTGTCTTTTTTAAGTGTGTGTCTACTTAAGGTTTTCTTTTAATTAGGTGAAGAGAGGAGAAAGGTCTTACCAACTTATCCTCTCAAGTTAAAATTAGTACTACTTTAAAGAAACAAAAACGTATCCCTTTTTTGGACTAGGAAAAAGTAACACTGAGGTCAGGTTAATGGACATCATGATATTTCTTCCACTCCTCACTTAGGTTTGATTTCAAAACCACAGAACTAGACAATTAGCAAAACAGAAAAAGCATGCATCTCTGTCTAAAACCAACTCAAGAGAAAGGTGAACCCAGAAAATTCATCTCCATATCAAATTCCCAAAGAAGGCATCTATAAACATGACTTCTGTAAACATGGGTTTTCACTACCAAATGCAACCAGACCTGACTCATGGTCAGGACCAGGAAAGCCTCATCTGGAAGCTGGTCAAAAGCTGTATCTCCTTCATGAAAGGGACAAGCGTGACTTCAACCACTGAGGCTGCTTGCTCAGGATATCACATTTCCCAGGGCCATCAGTTATTCTCTTCAGAAACCATTACATCATCAACTGAACTTCAGCTTTGTACCCTCCCCAGCCTGTGTGTCAGGGAAGCTCCAGCCAGTGTGCATCTTCCCCCAACTACACACCCAGCAGCCATCAGCCTTGTTGTCCTTGGTGCACCAGGCTCCCACCCTCCAGGTACCTCATCTTTGCAGCAGTCACCACAGAAACATCAAAGTCAGACACAGTCACCCAAATAGATGACGTAGGAAAAGCACTCAAATGAATTGTTCCCTCCTTCTAACTAGCAAGAACAGCTGCAGCCCATCAATCTATACAAGAGAACTATTGGGCTTGGACCAACAGTGTTTCTCCCTGATGGGCTTCTGCCTGCTGCCCAGGAGATCTAGAGATCATGTTGAGAAATCTGGATGATATTCTGAGATATGTGACTTTTCCTCAGGGATACCTGACTGCTGAGATACTAACTGTTGTGTACAAAAAGATTGATGATTTTTTGACTGGGCTAAATTACTAATTATTGAAGAATATGAGGAATTTTGTATCCGTTGGTATGATCTAGCAGCCCAATAGTGCCTGTGATTCTATAAGTCATCCTGAAATGTATGTTTCTTTGTTTAAAGGCTTGTAAACTCACTTACAAAATGGAAGGGAATAAAAGGACACATTAGAAATTAGAGTGTAGCATCTTGTTTTTAAGAAACACATTTGAGACTGAAATATTCTCACAAAATTGTGGGAAGGGACTACAACAGTATGCGTCAGGTGATTTAATAGAGATAGGAATAGAGCAGTCATTTATAAAAATGGACTTATTTGGCCTGTGGTAAGACTTTTCATGAAATGGTTGCCAATGTTCGAGGAAACCATATTGCTTCTGGAAGCACAGGTACATGGAATGGCAAGACTTTGAAAGTTCCATCTGTTATTCCATCCATCCTTGATTGCTGTATTATCAGAGTAGATTATTCTTTAGCTGTGAGTATAATTTTAAATGAGAATTAAAATGAATGCATAGAATAGAGTAATAAATAAAGCTATATTAATGTAAATTTGTCCTGAAATTAGTATCTGTGCAAAAGAAAACTTACTTTTGTTCCAATTTTACAGCAAATTATAAAGTGTACAGGTTTGAACTTTATTATTAGGTGTTCACAGATTTTGAATTACAGGCAAAGTTGAAGGATAAGGGAGATAGTAAATAGGCATGTGGAAAACCAATGCATTTCAATTGATAATTTTCTATTAACATAAAATCCATAACAAAGGTGAGAAGGAAAAAGTGAACCTTACTCTCATCATGTTTGGCTTAAAGAGGGAATAACATGAGCACTCAATTTGGTATGAAAGTAGGGGAGAGGGGGATAAATGGAGTGGGGGGGAATGATAGAAGGGAAGGCAAATGAGAGGAGGGGGGTAACTAGAAGTAAACACTTTTGGGGAGGGATAAGGTCAAAAGAGAGAATAGAATAAATGGGGGGCAGGATAGGATGGAGGGAAATATAGTTAGTCTTACACAACATGACTATTATGGAAGTCTTTCGCAAAACTACACATGTATACCCTATATTGAATTGCTTGCCTTCTCAGTGGGGATGGGTGGGGAGGGAGGGAGGGAGTTGGAACTCAAAGTTTTAGGAATGAATGTTGAGAATTGGTTTTGCATGTAACTGGGAAATAAGAAATACAGGTAATGGGGTATAGAAATCTATCTTGCCCTACAAGAAAAGGGAAAAGATGGGGATAAGGGTAGCAAAATTAATTTTTCCATTTACAATGAAACTCAGCAAGATCAAATAGAGAAATTCCATTAAAAATATATACAAAATGTGTAAAATATTAAGAGGTCTATCTGCTAAGATTCACTTAACTATAAAACACTCTGCAGAAATGAGGATAGAGAAACAATTGGAGAAATATGAATTTGTTGTGCACAGGCCAAGAAAATGTAATTTTGAAAAAGTTAACACAATTCAAATTAATCAACTCTTTCTGTGCCATAACAAATCATGCAAAGATTACTTTATAATACTAAAAATAAATTAAGAAAACTTATCTGGAGAAAGAAATGGCAATCTCAAATGGTAAAAAAAGAAAAGTAAGGGGACCTACAAGTATCAGATCTTGACTTAAAACAAAAAACAAAATAGTAATCATCAAAATTATTTGATTCAAGACTAGAAAGGGAAAATTCAGAAACAGAACTCCACAACCCAATGTCTGACAAAGTGGGAAACAAATTACCTAGGAAAAAACTCTCTGTTTCATAAAAACTTCTGGGAAAACTAGACAACAGTCTGGCAGAAATTAGGTGTAGAACAACAGCTTAAACCACACACCTTAATATTAAAGAAGATACAAAAAAATCTAGAAGAGAAATAGATCTTATACCTTTCACAGCTTTAGGTTGGAGATTGAATTATTAACCAAACATGCAAATGAGGCAATTACAAAGGATAAAATAAATAACTGAATACTTAAAACTGAAAAGCTTCTACACAGACAACATTAAGATATCTAGGATAAGAAGGAAAGTGGTGGAGTGGGGAAAAAATCTTTGCATCAAATTTTTCTGACAAGGGCTTGGTATCAAAAATGTACAAATAATTAACAAAAACACAGAAGGTAAAGCCATTCACCAGTAAGTAGCATACGAACAGACAGTTGTCAAGAGAATTGCAATGTATCACAATCACAATAAAAAGTGTTCTGAATAAGCAAATAAGGACAAATCAGCAAAGCAAATGAACACACTAGCCATGTGTGATAGCCTCTGTGTCCTTTGGCGGTAAACCACCAAAGAAGAGAGAAGCAGACATGTTCATAAGTGTTCTCGATCCAATATCAATCATAACCTTGTTCTGAGTTGTGATGTGTTGATGTTTTCCCAAGTTTCTCATTCTTTATAATATTGAATCATTACATTCATATGCTACAAATTCTTCCTACACTTCCCCATTGACAGCCTTTGTTCAAAGGATCACAAATTTGAGCTAAAAAGGAAACCTGAGTCAATCTAGTTTAACTTCTTCATGTAATAGAGAAGGATACTGGGGTGTGGTCATCATAATTACACAGGGTTGAATTGGCCCTTTGCCCCTCCCCTTTTCTGTTGCTGTGATTCTTGACATTGTTATACTAGGAATCATGGATTCAATGAGAACTGTGATTTCATTTGTGTGGGGAACTTCCAGCTGAGGACAATCTTTCTCTCAATGCAGAATCATTGCAATCATTCTGCAAATAGTGGTCTGAGAGTTGCTTTAGTATGAAGAGGTAGTGACTTTCTCTGGGTTCCACAGATCCTGGGGTGTGAGATCAGACTTCAAGCCAAGTTGAGTTGGCTTCCAAAATGCCTCTCTAGTCAGGAGAACAAGCTGAGTCTTGAATGGTCACAGAGTAGCTGCATTTTTTTTTTCTGGGCCCACTTCTTTCACTCTGCATTACTTTATGCAAGTACTCACATTCTTCTCTGAATTTTTCCTGTTCAGCATTTCTTACAGTAAAGGAATATTCCCCACAATCATGTTCCTCAAAGGTGTTTCATTATTCTCTAATTGATTGGCATCTCCCTCATTTCCCTTTCTTTGCTGGCACAAAGGTGTTAAGTGAATATTTGGATCTATGTGATCCTAGTCTCTGAGGCAGCTCCCAGATTGATAGCTGTCCAACTCCCTTTCACTTCATTATTTTGTTACTTTTTAATTTTTATTCAGAACCTAAATACCAAAAAATGGGAAAATATGAATATTGGACATGATCAGATCTCTTAGTACAGCTTGATCATCTTTAAAAATATCCTAAATTCCACCTGCAGCTTTCAAAGTGCAAATGATTCTGCTTCTTACCAGTCTTCCTTCTCTTCTCCGTCATTTTTCTTTGAAAATTCCCCCATGACTTTTCTTTTTCACTTCGTCTCCTCTGTCACAAAACTCTCCCATTACCCCCACCCCACTCTTCCCCTAACAGGGAAGGCAAAAAGAAAAACCAAGACCTTAAAACACATATAAATAATGAAGCCACACTAATTCCCCCCTTATCCTTGGCTGAAAAATGTCTGGCTTATTCTGCACCTTGCATTGATCAATGTGTCCAGAAGGGGACAGCATGCTCCATCAGTCCTCTAGAATCCTAAAATCACAGTGATCTGGGCCTCTGAGCCTTTCAAAGTGATTTTCCCATACATAGTTGTAGCAGTCCTTCTGGTTCTGGTCTCTTCACTCTGCATCATTTCACAAAGGTCATCTCAGGGTTTTCCGAATTGGCCCATTTTGTCATTTCTTGGGGTACAAGTAGGATTTCATTCCATTTATATATCATCATTTGAGCAACCATTTTCCATGTGATGCATCCCCTTCAGTGCCTAAATTTGGGATACTACAAATAGAGCTGCTGTAAATGTTGTTGGGGCAGCTGGCTGGCCAAGTGGCTAGAGAACTGCACGTCTTATTTCTTTCTTTGATTTCTCTGGGGCTTAGGACTAGTAGTGGTGCTGCTGGATACAGGGGTGTGCACTCTGGGGCATGGTTACAAATTGTTTTCCATTATGACTGGCCCCAATCACACTGTGAGCAAAGCATTAATGGGCCTGCTTTCCAGCATCACCTCCAACATTTCTCGTTTTCCTTTCTTATCCTTGCATATGAGTGTGTGTGTGTGTGTGTGTGTGTGTGTGTGTTAAGAGTTGCTTTAGTTCATATTTTTCTAACTATTAGTGATTTGGGAAATTTTTCAGACTAACCCCTACAGAAAACAGACCCCTCAGGTCACAGATACAAGGCTGCTCTGGGATAGTTTTCAAAGGGTCACGAGGTTGGCTGGTGGAGAAATGCAGTCAGATGATCATCCTGTAGATTTTCCTCTCTCTGAGGGGAATTTGGCCTTTGCTTGGGCTGGTGTAGCGTGATCCCTATTTAGAGCTGCGTTGGCTCTTGAAAACAACCTACAATGGCATTTTAGATTCTCAAAAACCAAAAATTTCTAGACCTTTCTTTTTGTTTCATGTGTAGTTTCCTTTCATGTCCACAGAAGCAATAAGATAGATTGTATCAAGTCTTCCTCTTGGAATGACTTGGTATGTTCCCATTCCAGTGGGATGCTCCCAGTAGGATGTAAGCTACTCCTTTTACCATTTTTTCAAAATATACTTTTTTTGTGATTTCCACAGTGTCTTATATTGAACAGATCCAGGGTCAAAAATAAAAACAGTGGCAAGTAATATTTACATTAAGAATAGCTACAGCTGAGAATCCATGAGGATTTAGGCAGCAGAGTAGGTGACTGTTTGAAGGTACTACTCTGTGGAGAATTCAGTTCCTGCATTACTTTATTGCAGTTCAAGACATAATCAATCTATTGGAATCACACATTCATTTCTACTGTTCAAAGAAAATTAAAGTTTGAACATAATCAGCAGACATTTTAGAGCTATTTTTATTATTGCCCTCATTAACAAACATGAACACTTTCCTGTACAAGAAAGAACAGTAAACTAGGACTGTATCTAAAACTGTGATTCTCCACCATACACAATTGTTTTATTTTCTAGGCACATTTCTGATTTAACAAAAAAGCTCCAATACTAGCCTGCTCTGCTGTTTCCTCTTCTGAAATTCCGTCTGCTCTTGTCTATATTTTAATGATTCATTGATACTTTCTTCATGAGAAATAATTTCTTGGAAGGGAAGAGAAGGGACAAGGCAATGAAAGACCAATTCTGGACGTTCGGGCAAACGCTGAGGTTGGTGAACTTGCTTTTGGAAGATTGTGAGGATATAAAATGGAGAGGTCTGACTGACCACTTTGAACAGGGCTCACCAAACCCCAGTATTAGCACATGCTCGAAAGACTTATCTCCTCTTTCTCTGTCACAACAACTGTCCTTCCTCCTCCCCTCTGAAGTTCAAAGTTTTCTCTCACAAATGAGTGTCATCACTCAAAGCAGATACACATATGGTCATCATTTGAAAATCCATTTCTCACCCCTCAGCTTTCTTCATGAGGTGAGAAGCATCATTCTTCTGCAGAGAGAGGGTTGGCCATTGGTTTCATCATGGTCCTTGAGTCTTCTACAGATGTTTTCCTTTCCAGTGCTGGATTCCTGGTTCTCTTCAGTTCACCCAGCCTCAGTCCCTCTAAGTTATCCCAGATTGTTCAGAATACTCCCCACTTTTAACATTTCTTATGGCACAAGAATAGTCCTATACCATGAAACCTTCAACCATTCACCAATTAATGAATATCTACTTTGTTTCCAGGTCTTTGTTACAATGAAACTGAAATATTTTTGCAGGTATGTTTCTCTCATTTTTCTTGGATCTTTCGGGTCTATGTCTAGTAGTGGTCTTGCAGGTTCAGAACAGTGAAAATTTGGGAGTGTGGAGGTTAATAATCCATACTTTTTAAAGAGTAGCTATTCCCACCTCCCAACCTGCAGAGCACTTTGTCCTAATACCAGACTTAGCAGCATTTGTTAGGAACCTCTTGTGTCATAATGTAAAGTCCTGGGGATACAAGCAAAGTCAAATCAGAGATGACTGATAGTCCTTGAATTCATCCATCTTAGCTTGTTCATCTGCCAGGAGGGCAGCTAGCTGCTCCTCAATCAAGAGAAGTTCCTTATGTACTATGACCTAAACTGAGGACTCCTCTGATATAGCTGTCCCTCATATTCTTTCCCTGCTTATAGACTTACTTGTTTAACAAGTCACAAATGGTGTCTTTGGGCTCGTTGATGTACACTCCAGCTTCCAGACTACTTCTTGATGACTGGGGAGGCTCCAGCAATTAACAAAGGCCCTAATCTGCTCTCCCAGGTTACTGAACTGACGCTTTTTAAGAAATATTTTTTATTTCATTATTTCCCAGGTACATAGAATAATGTTTCAACATTCATTTCTTTTTAAAATGAAATTTCTAAATCCCTCCTAACAACATGTAAAAATCTTTTAAGTCATCATTTAAAAATTTTTTTGAATTTCAAATGCTCAAATGCTCTCTCCCTCCCTCGCTTCCCCCTTCGCCAAGAGGCAACTCATTTAATATGGATTACACAGATTAAAAAAATTGTTTTGTTTTGCATATGCACATTTTTCATATTCTCTCCATTTCTCTCTTTCTCAGTACCCTGATAGAATCCTTGGCTCTAGGGAATTAAGAAATGACTCTCACTCTGGGGTTTTATTGGTTTGTGAATGAATGTTTCTGAGGACCTCCCACTTCCAAAAGCAGCTCTGAAACTGGTTTTAGAATGTTGCCTGATGCTCCTGTGGGTAGTAGCCCTGTGGGACTTTTTTGTTTGCTGAATGCCCAGCTCATGGTTACTCTTCTCCCTTCAGCCATGGTGTATCTGGCATTGATGCACCTGTGTTGACTGATGCAGAGAACAGCTCAGCTACTGTACCTGGGAGGTAGGGGGCTGTGGCACTGAGGGCAGCAGGGCTGCTGGCTGCTGGAAGTGAGGCTCCTGCAGCTGAGGTGAGGGCAGGCGAGTATACTGAAAAGCAGTGGGCGATGGTTTGAGTACAATTGTAAAAGGAGGTGTGTGTGTGTGTGTGTGTGTGTGTGTGTGTGTGTGTGTGTGTGTGTGTGTGGTGTATCTGCCAAGGTTTTCTGGACCTTTTGTTCCCTGCAGGGCCCAGGAAAATGCCCACTGACTGTGGCTTTCCTGAGACACTGGCCTGGGGCAGACACAAGGCTGAAATGCATTTGACAGTGTTGTGGTTTGGGAGGAGCTAGTGATGACTTTAGGAAATTCCATATCCATATGAGCAAGCAGGCTCAGTGGTTGAAGCTGCACTCCCTTTTATGGAGCAGCTAGTCCTTGGGCCAGCTTCCCGACTAGGCTCACCTGCCAAGGACAGAGTCTTGGATGTACTTGGTGGTTAGGGATAATTTTCAGAGAGGTCTTCTTCCAGAACTGGACTGGGAGATAAATTATTTAGTCACATCCGGTTTCTTGAGCTGGTGAAAGTCGCAGATGCTCACTTTCTTTGGTTGTGTGGATTGTCTAGGAGTCAGGGGTGGGGTACCTCTGGGTTCTAGACCCCATGTGTCCTCAAGTATGGCTGAATGCAAACTTGACAGAACAAATCCCCTTAATAAGAGGATTTGTTTCCTGAAGTTTGGATTTCCTTACAGGATCAAATCTGAGGGCGTAGGGCGTCACATGTGACGTTGAGGCTCAGGTTCCCCATTACCGTGTACCTCTTTGGTTTTGAGACCACATCAAAGTGAGGAGAAGAAATGTTTCTGACTCCCACTAAACATTTTTGAACAAACCTACCTGTGCAGCTTTCTCCTATATTCTCCAGGCAAACTGAACAACCTGTGCCACATTCTCCCATACCAGTGACTTTCTCAGGCGTTTTTCCTGCCTTCATACTGTCTGTAACAGAACATTAAACACAAACATGTTCCATCCAGGCATCAGCTCTCCACTTACCTGTTTTCTAGACTCACCAGTATTGCTCCTTGCTGCCAGTTCCTCCCTTTCTCCTATGCCAGGACATGGGTTCCTTTCTAAATAGTTGATAAGAACAGGAAACTGTTCTAGAGCTGCAGTGTCTTCATTCACTTTCTTCCTTAAAATCCTCATCTTCATTGGCTTCATCAGTTAAGATTGAATTGTCCTTTAATCATGTCCACAGAACTTTATAAATTTTCTCACTGTTAAAGAAAAGCACTTTCTCTCCTACTGAGGAATTGTTTTGTAAACAGGACTATATGGATTTAAAGAGGTGGTTGTTTTGCAAACAATATCGCATTTGCTCCTTACAAAAACAAACAATCAAAAGGTTTAATCTGCTAATAGATCAAAACCTCCCCAGGCATCTCCACACAAAATAGTTTTATCCTTTCCATTTTATCTAAGGAATACTTTGTATAGCAGTGGTGAATGCCTGATCTCTCCATCATTTTCTAAACAAAATATGAGGTTTTGAGACTGACCCACCTTATCCTTTGTGCCCTCAACTCTCTAGAGGTTCCAACTCCAGAAGTGCCCAGGACTGCTGTCCTTGTTCTAGAAGCCTCTGTCCCTCATCCCGGTCCGGGAGAATCCACTTTCCACTACTTCTAGAGCCGCTTGCTTCTACGACAGTGAAGTCCGCCTCCCTCTGCCTCTTCCAGTCTAGCTCTGGTTGCTGGGTGTCCTCTGCCTCCTGGTTCCAGCTCAGTTGTTCTGGGCCTTCTGGCCTAGATCCAGACTTTGCCGCTCGCATGAACCTTTCTCTCTAGTTTATCTTTCCCCCGCTTTTCAGTCTCCTCCAGCTGTTCCCATAACTGCAGCTGTGCCCAGACATCACTGGCCTGATCGTCCTCAGGAGAGATTCTTTGGTTGGGCACTTCCTGACACTTTTTCGACGAGGTTTTGGGAGCCTCTGCTCGGTAGCCTAGGACTCGTACTTCACTACATCGGAATGCAGTTCTGTCATTCCGTACTTTTTACCTATTTCGAGGATCCTTCTTTGTAAACGTGCTGAAGAAAGGTTCCATCCTAACAAGATCTCGTTGGTGTGCGCACGAATTGAGAATTTGTTGTCAATATCGCAGCACTCTCCTCGGGTAAGTGGACTCTGGCCGGTGAGGTGACGTCATGAAAGTCTTCATGGTCCCTGAAAGAAACGCCTGCAGGTTCTTGGGACTGATTCTTTGGTGCTGGAGCCGGCGGTGCCGAAACAGGAGAAGGAGCTTTGGTGCGGGGTAACCCAGGAGGTTTGACCACGATTACGCTTTGAAGCTGATGGGGTTGGATTTTTCAAGGACCAATGGGCAGGAGACGATCTTGTGGCTGTGGCGATGCTAGGGTAGGAGCTGGTGTTCCCGGTGACCTGGCAGGGCTCATAGCCGCCCGCTGATGCTGTGGTCCTCCGATAAGCGCAAGTGGAGGTTGTCCTCGTTTGCCAAGGCTGACTGGTGCGGGTTGTGTCAGCCGGATGACTGGAGGCTGGAGAGAGCTGGTGCTGGTGCCGGCCGGCTTCCCAACTGTGCCCTGAACCGAGCTGCTCGGCCCCCTGGCACTCAGGGCAGTTGTTGCAGGTGCCGATGGCCGTCATGGCTAACTTTGCTGGGTAAAAGCTACCGAATCGGATATTAACTGTCTCAAGGCAGGTAAACTGTTCTTCAGGAAGTGCCCAAGGCAAGGTCTAGGTGAAGCCTTCAGGTGACCATATAAGATGCTGATAAACTCTTCTGCTTGATTTTCCTATCCAGCAAGTTCTGCACTAACGCTTTGACCTTTGCTGCAGTCTCTGCAAAGGGTTCCCCAGATGAGATCAGCTACATTAATGGTGAGAGATAATACCGATACTTCTGCACATTTTTTATCCCTGCTGTGGCAACCGCAGAGGCTGTTGTGGCTCCTTGGACAGCCCTAGGAGGGGTTCCAGGCTGCAGAGAGGAGGCTGTTCCCAATGCTCCAGCACCCGGAACGATGTGAGGCTGTACTCCAGAACTCGGTAATGTAGTTGGCTGCAGCGTCGTCTGTGCCTGGGACAGTGGATGCAGTTAAGGAGTTTGATGTCTCATGTCGTGCAAGAACTGGTGTTCTAGGAGCCTGCAGAGTTGAGAGCTGAACCAGAGGGGTCCTTGAGGGAGTCCAGGGCATGGTATCATGGTATTTCGAGGCTGAGACTGAGCATGTGCCTTGTACCTATAGGTATCTGTGCCAAGATGTGTTGGGGAAGCATTAACAACTGTCTCTTTTCACTTCGAATGAGCAGCACACCTGGAGGTAGCTGTGACACTGGAGTATTGGTAGGATTCTGAAGGGGTGGAGGCAGACGAGGTGCTAAAAGTATAGGAGTCAACGTTGCTCCGATCCCACCTGTAGTGGCTGTTGGAGACCCTAGCAGCTTTTGTGCCACTCTATTGGCAGTGCCACTAGCATTAGGAGTGCCCCTTTTGCCTAACTTTTCCAATGACCGCGTTAACCCCCGGGGGCTGGACTGGCCGCTGGTTGTCAATGTTGGCACGTCTGTACTGTCTGTAGTTTTAGGGGACACCGAATTGAGGATCTGGGTAGTGGCTGCGGCTATCATGCAGGAGCCAGACTGACTGTTCACAAGAGACGTCTGAGGGAAAACTCTAGCCCTCACAGTAGTTCCAGAAGCAGCAGCAACGACAAGGAAACTCGGCACACTGATAGTGGAATTGATCCCAGGATTGCTCCCCTTCTGGGTAGCTGCAGCAACAGAAGCTGCACCAGATCCTGCACTTGGTGGCCTCACTAGTGCCAGGGTAGATCCTGCACTTCCAACGAGGGAGGAGGAGAGGAGGGGAGGAAGAGGAGAACACAGCAGTGCTGAGGAAAGAAGTCTGGAGGGCCATGTTAGAAGCTGAAGGTGCAGTAGCAGCAGCTGGAGGCCGAGCAAAAGCAACAGCATTTCCTGACTGGGGAGAGTTCATCACCATGACATTACTCCCATTCTAAGTTGGCATCTTGGTGCTGGTGCCGATTTTGCCCTTTCTACAGGACAAGGCAGTTGTCATAGAGCTGCTGCTGACCGAAGATGTGCCCTGAATGATGGCAGCAGCTCCTGGCTTCATCATCTTCATCTGTGAGGGGATCATGGGTTACAAGGTTGGCTGCAGGAATCTGATCCAATCGAGGTTTCTGAGACACAGAAAATGAGGGTGAGTGTTCTCCAGTCCGAACGAAGATCTGTTTGCCTCTCGTGCAGCCACTCTCTTTTTCTCCATCTCTTTCTCTGTCTCTCTTTCTGTCTGTCCTTTTTGTCTTTCTGTCTTCTCTCTCTGTCTGTTTCTTTCTTCTCTATCCCTCTGTGGTTGTCTGTCTTCTCTCTCTCTCTCTCTCTCACTCACTCTTTTATGTGTGTGTTCATCCTTCCTTGCCAAAGAAGACCATGCTATCAGAGAAATGATGACATGACTTGCACTTGACTTTGTTTTGAGTGAGGGAGGGCTGTGCAGATCACCAATCTCACTTCTCCAGAGCCATTTGAATCCAGGGACCAGATATTCATCAGGATGACTGGAGATGACCCAGGATGAGGCAACTGGGGTTAAATGACTTGCCCAAGGTCACACAGGCAGTGAGTGTCAAGTGTCTGAGGTGAGATATGAACTCAGGTCCTCCTGACTCCTGCACTGCTGCTCTATCCACTGCACCACCTAGCCCTTCTTTCCCTTGACTTTTATCTATTATGGTGGCTGGTCACAGGTGGGCAGAACTTGAAATTTTCTGGGTGAGTCTGAGCCTGGATTTCAAGGCTCCAGATGTATTTCTTTTCTGTCTTTTTTTTCTGTATGAACAAGGTGACCAAATCATGATCCTGAGGTGAATGGTTTTAACTTTTGGGGTAGTAGCCTCATAATTGCAGAGTCAGAAATCCTGGATTCCGACCTCTTCTTGACCATTAGGCAGGGGTCTCTGCAATAACTTTCAAGAAGAGATGATCCCACTCTCCTGAAGGGAGGACACTAAAAATCAAAGGAATGGAAGTCCAAACCAACCCCCCTGAAACTGTACTCTCTGGTGACAGATAATATCTTGGTAGATGGGCAGAGTCATGTATGTTTCTTAAGGACAATGTAGCAATATTGAACTGATGGATAATCATGGAGGACCTAAGATGCACAAAGCACTAACATGATCAGAGTCTCTGGGTGTTTAACAACTTGGTCAACATATATGATGTCCTTTCTCTTGTGGCCAAGCAGAGGAGAGCCCATTCTAATGGATGACTGCACTTCCAGTATCCAAAGCCAGCTCTTCTGCTGTCCCTTCCTCAAGTCTTCTCATTTCCAGAGTAGACATTCAAAATTCCTTGAAACAACCTTGCTAGGGCTGGATCTTTCCATTTCAATCAATCTTCAGTTTAATTCAACAAGCATTTATTAAGAAGGATGCATTCTGGGAAAATGGTGGAGTGGGTCAGAGTTTTCCAGGTCCCCCAGATTTCCTTCACAAACAGAAAATCACCACAAAATGATTGCAGAGCAGCAAAAATTAATGGGGTAAAGCAGTTGTCCTCCTAAGAAAATGTGAGATGATCTCAGAAAAGCCAGGACCTCCAGAATATGAGGTTTGATCTGAATGAAGTGTAGGCACCTCTAGACATGCTCCACTGAATCAACACACCGTAGGCCAAGGAGCAACTCTGTCAGGAAGCCATCTAAGCCACAAGAAATTTCATCTCCACTTTCACTTCACTCAGGGCCTTGGGGATTTCACCTCATGAACTCTTTACCTCACAAACTTTCATCTAAAGTGCCATCAAAGTGAACTGCAGGTTAGACTGTGAGCTTGGGTTTCGGGAAAACCCCAGTTAGAGTTATTCCTCAGACACTGCTTGCTATGGGAACTTGCATGAATGATTTAACCTCTATCTGCTTCAGTTGCCTCTTCTAAAATGAAGATCATTATGGCATGTAGCTTCAGGGTTGTCATGACAATCAAATGGAATCATATTTCTAAAGTTTCTTGCAAACCTTGACTTATATAAATGCTAGCTATCAGAATGGAGTTTTATTAACTTTGGTTTAGAGAATTTTTCTTGCTAGATTTCTATATCAAGGTAATCCCAGGGACCAAGGACCTTGCATTTATGTGTTTTTGATTATTTGCTTTCTTAATAGCTGAGTATCTTGTGAAAGAGAAATTCCCAAATTAACCTTTAATAGCTTAGAGGGACCCAGTGTATTCATCTGTATTTCCCCATAACCCAGCACATCATAAGAGATATTTAGGAATTTGAACTGAGGGAGCTAAAATGTCATGTGTTCAACAGCAAGGAGGGAAGGAGGGGAAAGTGATTTCCATAAAGAAGCTTCCCTCAGCTTGTTGCTCCATGCTTCCTCAGGACAGCAGTGTCTGAGCTTGAGAAACTCATGAAGAAAAACAAGGATAAAAACATATAAAACAAGTTAAAGTCTGTCAAACACTTTATCCACTTTTTCTCATGGGTTCTCACAACCATCTTGTGATGTATTAGACAGTACTGGGTTTTGATAAAGACAACCTGTGATCTCTTCAGGTTTGGGGGCTCAGACTGAAGAACTTCCTTCTGTCCAAGCAGATGTACACCTTCTCTGCAACAGAGATTCTTAGAAAGAGGCCTGGATCACAGAAAACATCAGTGGCTTAGCCAAGGTCACACAGGCATTAAATTGTTGAAACAGGACTTGAAGCAGGGTCTTCCTAATTCAGAGGCTGGCTCTCTACTCACTATGCTACATGCCTTCTCTCAGAGATTATTCATCCCAACATTTACAGATGGGGAAAATGAGGCTCAGAGGAGTTCAATAACTTGCGCATGGTCACACAGCTAGTAAGAACCAGGGTCTTCCTGACACTATATCCAGCTCTCTTTTCATGGCCACAGGTCCAGTGTGTCTCTGGGTCAGGTAGGGGATCTGAGGAGTTCAGTGTCACATGATATTACAAAATGATCCTTCACAAAGACATGCATCCAGAACCTTCAACAAACAGCTACAGACATTTATTCATCTCTGTCTCATGCAAGACTCTGTTAGATGCTGACAGAGTCCCAGACATTAAAACCACAATTTCATTTAAGGAGCTTGGGTTTCAAGGTAGGAAATGAGACAGGTAGGCAAATGGATAATTCAGGAAACACATTCTGAAGATGTGGATAAAGACAAAAAGGCATTTGAATGGCTATGAAAGGGGATGCCTTGACCAGAAGCCAGTTTGGTCACTGTAGTTTTTTTCAAAATCAAAACTTGAAAGTGATTCCGCTTCCTGAACTCAATTGACATCAGAAGATAGGATAGAAGATGCCAGGGCTTCAGTTTCCTTATTGTGTTCCCTAAGGTGAATCCCTTCCCCTCTCAGGTCCTCATTCTCTCCAGCTATAAGACAATGTGAGGTTTGGGGTGGGGTTGGGGAGGAGGGGAAGGGCCTTAGAGAGATGACCTCTTCGAATTCGGGGAACTCTAAGTAATTTGTTGAGTTGAGCTGATGCATGGTACCTGAAATGAATGACGGAGGGTGGAGGTTGACACTTTCAAGTTGAAAGATTGAGCCCTTTGGAACTGATGACATAGATTTTGAAAATGGCATTTGTGATGGCCAGACTGGAGCCTGCCAACAGGGTCTATTAACTGAATCTGATGTTCCTGCAGAACTCCAGGCTGTGAAAGGACCTCTACCAAACTCGACTTTTCCCTCTGTAGTTGCAAACCAACTATTACATGTTGCTTTGTTAGAGCACTTGAGCCATGTACATAAACCAGACCCCCATCGTTCAAGACAAGTGTTCACATTACTTTGCCAGACTTTTACCAAAATGGGGCTGTTGTCTTCCTTCACATGCAGTGAAGAATTTAGTTCTTTGAGACTGCATCACAACAAAGCAATTACTGAATTAATGAGAATAGTTAAGCAGAGAGTTCTTGAGGCTCAGCATGAAGGATACCCTCATGTCCATAAAGTCAGAGCAAAAGAAGTCGTCTTTGAAGCACAAACTTCTTGTTATCTTAATGAGTCTGAGGAAATTGCTGTCCTAGAAAAGGGCAGGTATGGGAAAGTATACAAGGTCAAGAACAAATTAGATAGGCAATTTATGCAATTAAAAAAATTCTGATTAAGAAAGCTACTAAAAAGGATTGTATGAAGGAACTTTGGGAGGTTAAGGTGCTGGTGGGTCTGCAACATCCTAACATTGTAGGCTATCACACAGCTTGGATAGAACATGTTCATTCAGCCCCACCACAAGATAAGAGACTTCCTGTTGTCAGGTTGCCATTTTTCCAGTTGATATCTGATGATACAGAGGACAGAGATCAGTGTCATGTTCAAAGAGATGAAAGTAGTAGCTCATCCATTATTTTTGCTGATTTGGACTCAGAAAAAGAAAAGCCCTTTGCAGAAACTTGGGTTGACAATCAGAATAACAAGTTAGTAAACTATAATAACTTGATCATAAGAGATGCCAATGAATATGAATCACAAGAAAATTGCTTAGTTAATACATCTTCTAGATCACTTGTTAAGCATCATATACTGCAAGAGAATAATTCATGCCTGAAGAGAATTTTACATCCACTGAGGAGCCTTCTGAAGAAAACTTAGCCTTGCTTGGGCAGACTGAGTTGAAGTACACCTCACACTCCATATTCAGATGCAACTATGTGAAATCTCTTTTTGGGACTAGATTACGGATCAAAATAAAAATAAGGGATCATCTGTAGATGAACCTTCCTGACCTTATGTTATGGGCAATGTTGCAACAAAAATTTTTCAAGAGCTTTTGGAAGGTGTGTATTATATATATAACATGGGAGTGGTACACAGAGATCTCAAGCCCAGAAATATCTTTCTTCAAGGCCCTGACCATCATGTAAGAATAGGAGATTTTGGTCTAGCTTGGAGAGACATCATTGAGAAAGATACAGAATGGACCAGTAGAAATGGGAAAAGACTGACACATACATCAGGAGTGGGTACTAGTCTGTATGCTTCACCAGAACAGCTGCAAGGATCTGAATATGATGCCAAGTCAGACATGTATAGTTCCGGTGTGATTCTTCTAGAGCTCTTTCAGCCATTTGGAAATGGAAAGCGCAGAAGTTTTAATAGTCTTAGGAAATGGTCAGATCCCAGAATCGCTTAGCCAAAGATGTCCAATACAAGCCAAGTACATAAAGCAATTAACAAGGAGTAATTCTTCACAGCAACCATCTGCTGGACAGCTACTGGAAAGTGAACTTTAAAAATCCTGGAAATATGAATTGTGTCCTACAGAAGAAAGTAGTTGAACAAGAAAAATAAATTGAAAAACTCAAGGAAACTATAAGAATCCTTTCTCTGGAAAAAGGTATAAAGGAAGATGTGAAAGAAAGTGAGGGCTCTCCAGCCTGACCCTGATCTTAATGTACTCACTAATGGACACAATAATTTTTTAAGAAGTATTTGTGGTTAATTTTGTTGGATCTATTGAAATACAAATATGTTTTACAAATTTGTGTATGAGTGGGGCCATCCTTTTCTGTATAGGTTTTAATTTTCTCAATCTGTATGTAGAGAATAGCATTAAAATCAAGGTTTAAAACCTGTAAAAAAAAAAAAAAAAGGCGGGGGCGGGGGAACCTGGTCTCTGACACAGACTATTTGTGTGACCCTGGCCAAGTCATTTCTAAGGACTCTGGACAAATAGGAAATTTGGGGGTGAGAGGGAAAGGGAAATATCAATTTGCATTAATAGGAGGCTCTTGCTCACCCAAGAGTTCCTGATGCCAATGAAGTTACAAGTTCCATTCCTATCACTAGCTTAAAGGTGAGCTCCTTCATTAACAGGGATCATTCCTTCCAGGCAAAAGTCATTCTCTGACAATTCAGCAAGTAGCCCAGTGCCTGGCACACAGAGCCTCCTAAATGCTTGTTGATTGACTACTATGTGCCTACACTAGGATTGGCGAATAAAAGCCTAAGTCTTTCTTGTAATTGTTTAGTATGTACTCTGTATTCCCTTGTGCAGAAGTTTTCTCCAGACTCTACCTCTCCTCCCATTCGTTGCCCCCAGTGGAATGGAATCACTGGAAGGCATGAAATTTAACTTGTGGGCTCAAAGAAAAATCTCTTCACCTTGTAAATACTTATGAAACAGTCACTTAAGGAGAGGATTCTAGGAAAATAGTACAGTAGGTTAGAAAAGTCTCAGCTTTCCAAATTTCCTGCAAGAAAAGGCAGAGCATTGCCTCAGAGCAGGAGAAATAAATATGGATTAACACAGTTGCCCTCCTAAGACAATTTGAGAATTCCCCAAGAAGGATCCCCACCTCCAGGGACAGACATTCAATCTGAGTGAAGTGAAAACACTTCCAGGCTGACTCTGCAGAATATAAAAACAACAGTCCCTGGGGGCAGCTGGATTGAGAGGCAACCTCAGGCTGAGAAACTTTCATTTTGTAGACCAAGTGAGGATGGGATGAAGTCTTAAAGGCTAAATTGTGTGTGTGCTTTGTCCTTCATTCTCAAAGAGGACCACGATTCCAGGAAGATGAAGACATGACTTGCAATTGACATTGATTTGAGGGAGGGAGAGCTGTGCAAAATCAGAAGCCTCACTTTCTTCTCCAGAATCAATGGAGTCCAGTGGCCTGATTTTGATCAGGGAGAATGGAGATGGCCCAGCATGCATTGAGAGACCTTGGGCCTCTTAAGTTAAGGTCTTTTTAGGTTCTCACTTTGAGTGAGGCAATGTTCATTCAGTGAATACACCCTGAGCTGGGTATGATGGCTTGAATCTTAAATATATATATATGTATATATATATATATGTATATGTATATTATATATATAATACACACACACATATATATATATATAAACTGTGCAGAAAAGATAAAAAAGAGAGTTGTCTCATATAAATGAGGCATAAAAGGAAATATTGATACAGAAGAAACTAGTCGGGGAAGGGAGGTAGTGCTGGAATCTTACTCCTATAGGCAATGGGTTAAAAGGGAGATAGATGGATAGATGGATGAGTGGATGGGTGGATGGATGGCTAGCTGGCTGGATAGAAATAGATAACTCTATCTATATCATTGTAGACATGTCTTCTAAAATCAGAAATAAGTAAGATGCAAGGGAATAGGGTGTGGGGAGGATAAGAGACGGATTTGCAAGGGGATGGGTAGGTTAAGGAGGGCAAGGTACTGGGAAGAAGTAAAGCAGAGGAGTGACAAGAAATGGGGTGAATAGAGCGAGAAGGATAGTGAGGAAAAATTGTAGCTTGAAGAATAAATTTACTTATAAAACTAAAATGGATGACAGGGTGGAGAACCTGCAGATGCAAGGTCATGTGAGGCCTTCTAGGTACTTGGATGAGACCTTTTCACTGAGTCCAGGTTTTACAGAACAAATCCTTTCATTAAAGGGATTTGTTCTGTGAAATTTGGATTCAGTCAAGGGGCAACACTTGAGGACCAAGAGGACCACATGTGACCTTGTGGGCCCAAGGTTCCCCACCCCTAGATACCAGACTGAAATTTTTAAAAATTTTTCTTAGTATTTCATTTTTCCTCATGTGCAAAAATTTTTGTTTGTTTCAATATTCTGAGCTCCAAATTCTCTCCCTTCCTCCCTCCCCAACCTCACCCTTTTTGAGAAGGCAAACAACAAAACATGTTATACATATACAATCATGCAAAACATTTCCACAGTAGTCATGTTGTGAAAGAAAACATAGACCCAAAAAATGTAAAAATAGCAAATAAAACCTCAAAGAAAATAAAGTAGCAGTTGTATGCTTCAATCTGTCCTCAGATACCATCAATTTTTCTCCAAGGATGGATAGGATTTTTCATGGTAATTCCTTCAGAACTCTCTTAGATCATTATATTGCTGAGAATAGCCAAGTTATTCAGAGCTGATAATTGTACAAAATGCTGTTACTTTGTTCACAGGATATTACACTTTGCATCAGCTCATGTTAATCTTTCTGGGTTTTTCTGAGAGCATCCTCTTCATCATTTTTTATAGCACAATAGTTAGTATTCTGTCATAATCACATACCATAATTTGTTCAGTTGTTCCCCAATTGATGGGCATTCCCTCAGTTTCCAATTCTTTGCCACCAAAAAACAGATGTTATATATATATTTTTGTACATATATGTCCTTTTCTCTTTTTGTTTTTTATTTCTTTTGGGATACAGACCTATTAGTATTGTTGCTAGGTCAAAGGCTACCCATGGTTTTAGAGCTCTTTGGGCAGAGCTCCAAATTGCTCTACAGAATAGCTAAATCAGTTTACAACTCCACCGTTAATGTTTCATTTTTCCCGATGTCTTCTCCAATATTGATCATTTTCCTTTTCTGTCCTACTAACTAATCTAATAGATATGAAGTAGTACCTCAGAATAGTTTTAATTTGTATTTCTCCAATCAGTACTACATTAGAACATTGTTTTTTCATGTGGTTATAGATAGCTTTGATTACTTTGTATATGAAGACCGCTCCTATATTTGGATCATTTATCAATTGGGAAATGGCCCTTATTTTTATATATTTGACTCAGTTCTCTTTATGTTTGACGAATGAGACTTTACAAGGGAAACTTGTTTCAAATTCTTTTCACAGTTACTAGTGCTAACTGTTTTTTCCTCCATACTATTCTCCCCCCAGTTTATTCACTTCTCTCTGTCCTATCACCCTGTCTCTTCTCAAAAGCATTTTGTTTCTGACTAACCCTCCTCCAACATGCCCTCCCTTTTAGCACTACCCCTCTTTTCTCATTCCCTTCCCCTCCTACATTTCCATAGGATAAGATAGATTTCTCTTCCCAAATGAATGTGTATGTTATTCCTTCTTTGAGCCAATTCTGGCTAAAGATTCACTCCTCCTTCTTTCACTTCACTAAAAAAGCTTTTCCTTACCTCTTTTATGTGAGATAATTTACCCCATTTTACCTCTTCCTTTTCTTTTATCTCAGTACAGTCTTCTCTCTCAGCACTTAATTTTATTTTTTTGGATATCCTCCCTTCATATTAAACTGACATCCATGCTCATATAGCAGAAACACAGGGCAGGATTATCTCAGTTCATGAGTGTAGTCCAGAGATTCTTAGTCTTTTTTGTGCTATGGGCTCCTTTGGCAATCTGGAGAAACCTATGGACTCCTCAAAATAATAGTTTGCTTTATAATACTCATGTATTTTATTTTAGGCATGTAGGCTTCCTACGAATAGTGATTTTAAAATAAAATACGTAGGGTTACAAAGGAAACCAGTTATATTTTTTATTTTTTATTTAGCATTTTGTTTTCCCCCAGCTACGTGTAAAAACAACTTTTAACTTTCATTTTTTAAACTTTGAGTTCCAAATTCTCTCCCTTCCTTGTTTCCTACCTCTCACCCCCTGTGGGAAAGCAAACATTTCCATACATGTTACACCTGTGTAGTAATGCAAAATATTTCTTTAATAGCCATAATACCCAGACAAAAAAATCTCAAGAAAAATAAAGAAAGTTAAAAAATAAGTATACTTCAATCTGTATGCAGACTCCATGAATTCTTTCTCTGGGGATGGATTGCATTTTTCAACATAAATCATTCACAGCTATCTTGAATCATTGTATTGCTGAGAAGAGCTAACTCAGTAACAGCTGACCATCTTCGAATATTGCTGTTACTTTGTACAGAGTACATTTTATTTTGTATCAGCTCATGTAAGTCTTTCCAAGTTAATTGAGAGTATCCTGCTCGTTTCTTATAACAAAACAGTATTCCATCACAATCATATACTACAGCTTCTTCAGCCATTACCCAGTTGATGGGCATCCCCTCAATTCTAATTCTTTGCCCTAGAAGAGCTGCTATAAATATTGTAGTATATATAGTCCCTTTTCATTTTTTTGTTTTTTATCTCTTTTGGGATACAGACCTAGTAGTGGTACTGCTAGGTCAAAGAATCTTTATAGAAACCAGTTATATTAAAATAAACATGTAGGGTTGGGTTTTTTATCTTCTTATCTAAGTTCACAACCCCCCTGAAATCTATTCATGGATACCTCAGGGGTCCATGAGGCAGAAGATACCTTTATTAATTTAATGGGGGTCACTCTCCCTTCGGACCCAATGTCTATAGGAAGAACTTTCAATGGCATTATCTGTCTGCGAAGACTGACAGAACCTAATGTAACAGGAAGCGGCAGGCAGCTCTTCTTATACAAAACTTGTGAAGGGAGAAGGGGCTGGATGCTTCTACTCCTACTTTTCCTCCCTCCCAGAGGAGCTATGGTACCCCTTCCTGGCCTTGCTTACTGACCTAGAGCTACTCTGACCAGGTAGTATATTCAGTAGCAAAGACCTGGCTTTGTAGTCCTTCCCTGACCTCCCTCACATTCCCTGTGGATGCCATCTAGAAAGGCCCACCTGGGTCTAAGAAAGGTAACCCAGTGCCACTCTATGGTATTTCTTGTATACTCTGTTTGTTTACTTTTTTAACAGGGCTTATGATTTTTTGTTCTTGTGAGGAATTCCCTTGGCTGAGGCAGATGAAAATGAGCAGGCTAAATGAAGCAGATAAGAGAAATGGCCAAGGGCACTTAGAAATTAGGTGAGCTGGCCAGGGACACAGAGGCAATATGTGGTGGAGACAGCACTTGAACTCAGGATTTTCCAAGTCTGAAGTAACCTCTCTATCCACTATACTTGGCTGCCCCTGGAGTGTTTTATATATTTAGGATTCTCGTTAAGGATTCAATTGCTGCCATGTAGGATTTTATTATCGATAGTTCTGTAAGTTATCTAGGGACTTCCCTGTTGGCCTATGGATCTCTTATCCTCAATAGCTCAGCCTGGGGCTAGATTGACAAATTCATTACTGAGCTAAGAATTTCCCTGTTGTCTCTATTCTGATGATCTCCACCAAGTATTTCTCTTTCTCCTCTAGAGCTTTTTGTGTCATTTTAAGATCTGAAGTTAGAGGCGTCAACTCCCCAGTGTGGCCTGAATCATGTGAAAAATATATTTTGAAATATGTGACAAAGTAAATATGAAGAAAATAAAACAAACATAATGTTAAATTTTATAATTAAGTGAATACGCAAGCAGTAGAGATTCTTACCTGTGGATCAGTGGTGAGTTGGGACACCACTGTTCTATATCAAGGCCAAAAACATCTGAGGACACCTGGCACCCCAACTGAATTAGTGGTGTATCAATTCAGTGCTGCTGGAAGTTGAGGGGCTTCTCCCAGCTCAGCGGTAATGCATTTATTCAGAAGGGAAAGCCTATATTTATATAGGATTTTATACTTAGAAAAGCTTTTGCTTCTATTACTCACTTGAGGTTTGTAAGGTAAGAAATTTGGGGTTGCTATTCTTATTTCAGAGATAAGGAAATTAGAATCAGAGAAAGGAAGAGATACTCCATAACCAAGTAATTGGCAGACCTGGGTACATATACAGGTCCTCCTATTGCAATAAGTGTCTTATTTCATATTGTCCCCCATGTATTTATTTTTAGGTTCCTAAAAGAATCTTCACGTTCCCTCTCTCTGACTGGTACTGGAGAGTCCTTGGGATTCCATAGAAGTTGGTCCATCCATCCTACTTGGAACTCTTTCTTCTGGGTCCAATTACTGAACGTGAAGAGTGGCATAGTCAGATTCATGATTTTTCCCAGTGGGTTGGAGATCAGTGTAGACCATCTCATTGTTCTCTGTTGACTGGAAAGGTAAAGAAATAAGACTTTGGTAAGGATATTTGGGGAAGGGAGGAGGAATTAGGTGCATCTTATTGGTGAAGCCAAAATCTACATGGATAAGGGATGTAAGTGTACATAAAAAACAAAGCATGCTGCCTTCCTCTCAGGGATGCCTCATTCAATGACCTAGGACATTGGAAGAGATGGTATCCAATTAGAAAATTTAAACGACTCATCCAACATCACATACATATTGATTATCAAAGGTAGGATTGAACCCAGGTCCTTTGACTCCAAAGTCAGCATTCTTTCCACTTTGCCACAATGTTAGATCTCATCTGGCTCTGGGCATCCTGGGATTTATGTCCTATAAGTCTGTGGGCCCAGGTGGGAAGAAGAGTCAAAGAACCCCCAGTTTCAGAAGAATCACAAAAGAAAACCGTCTCTTTCTCTGACTTGTTGCTCCAACATCGGCATTCACACTAGGATAGTTGTGAACCGTGAATAGTCTCTCAGCCCACACTCCTACCAGCCAGAGGAAGATCATAGAATACCTGGAAATTCCTTGAATCTCCTTCACTCCTTTTGCCAAGTCTTCCCTTTGCAACTTCTCCTTCTTGACCCTTTCTTCTTGACCTTTGGTCCTCTCCTCCACCTCCCCATCCTCTATCTGTTAGGGACCCAGGCTTTTCTACCTCTAACTGGGAGACACAAACTACTGTGGATTTCTTCACCCAATGTCAAAGTGCTAAACCCTAGGGCAGGTTCTTGTCTGGTCCTTAGGAAAGCTGGGACCAGGACCCTGACTCTACCTTTTTGTGTGACTTAGTCATCCCCTAAGATCACAGATCATAACAATTTGAGCTGGCAGGGTCTCAGAAGTCACATAGTTCAAGCCCCCTTTATTACAGATGAAGAAATTGAGGCCCATGGAGGTGGATTGTTTTGCCCAAGGTCACAAGTCACAACTTCTCTGGGCTCTCATTCTATGGAATGAGTGCCATGATAGGGCCTATGCTTCCCTTCTAAGGGTGAATTAATTAATATTCACTCTTTGAGGCGTCATATAATCAGTCAACAAGTGATTGTTAAGTGCCCATTTTGTGCCAAGCTCTGTGACAGTTATGGGGAATATAAAGACCAAAAGGAAGCAGTCCCTGCCCTCAAGAGCTTTCATTCTATTAGAGGAGACACCATGTCAATGTATCAACACACCCACACGTATGCATGATAAATGCAAAATAAATTCAAGGTAATAGGAGAGGGACATGGGGAATCAAGAAAGGCTCAATGTAGAAGGCGGTGCTCGAGCAGAATCTCTTAAAGATAGGAAGTTTCTACAAAGTGAAGGATGATGAGGAAGTGCATTCCAGTCTTGTGGGGTGGTCAATTCAAAGGCATGGAGACAGATGGAGCCCGACATGGGCAAAGCTACAAAAACGATAGTTTGGCTGGCCTATAGAATGTAAGACAAAGAGTCACTTTTGATGAACTGAAAGATTAAGGTTATAAAGGACTACAAAAACTCACCCACCACCTGTATGACCATGAGTAAGTCATTTTTCCTCTCCTGGCTTCAGTTTGGAGCTTTAGAAAATGAGATGGTGGAATTAGGTGATCTAAGATCATTTCCAGCTCTAAATCCTATGATCTGTGGTGCTCCAGACTTTCAGAGCCCAATGATAGTGACTGTGTAAAAGCCATTCCCAATGACCAAACTTTCCAAGCTCCTGAAAAAATATTCCAAGTACTTTACTAAGGTTTTTGGAGAATGTCACTGAAATAACATAAAAGCTTCCACTTTAGTGGAAGGAGCTGGATTTCTCTGTAGCCATGGGTGTTATCCTGGAACTGGATCAGAGACCAGGATGTCCACGAGTTTTATTGATATAGAGACCAGGGTGGGTGACTTTTCAGACCCTTTGAGCTGCATTTACTCATCAGTCCTGTTGAGTAAGGCTCTTATTGAAAGGTAAACATGAGATTCCTACGGATTCCTATTCGGTGTTAACTGAAGTCATGGATGCAACTGGGATCACTGGGGTTGATTCTATTTCCATCTGGACTCTGCCCTGAAGGGAGCTAAGTGGAGACACAAGAAATAATGAAACAAGCTGTAATTAAGTAATGAAACAGGGAGGAAGGAAGAAGAGGAGGGGAGGAAGGAGGAAGAAAGAAGAGAGGGAGCAGACTGGGTAGGAGAAAGCAAGATGGACCCCTTGGTAGAGCAGAATAAAATGTGGATTGGTAATCTGGAGATCTGGTTTCAAGTCCTGGCTCTGCCACTGCTGCACAGCATGAATTTGGGCAATCACTGTCCCTCCCTATGACCTAATTTCCTCATCTACAAAAATAAAAAAAATCAGTCAATTGATAGGTAAATTAACAAAAGGAAAAATAAGTAAATGAATAGATAATTGAATGAATGAATGAATAAAAAGGTGTTAGAATAGATGGTCTTTAAAGTTACCTCTAAGGGCAACTAAGTGACACAGTAGATAGAGTGATGAACTTGAATTCAAATCTGAGTTCAGATACCAGCTGTGTGACCCTGGGCAAGTCACTTAACTCTGTCTTCCTCAATTGCCTCATCTGTCAAATGAACTGGAGAATGAAGTGGCAAATCACTCCAAGTCTCTTTGCCAAGAAAACCCCAAATGGGTTCACAAAGAATCTAATAGGAGTAATTCACAAAACAACAAGATTACCTCTGCCTCTGACATTTTATGCCTTTTTTTTTTTTGTAAAAAGGGGACATTTGGCTGGATCAGTGGAAGTACATGAAGGGGAAAGGACTTCAAAAAAGTCATACACCAAGTCAGTGGAGAACTTATATTTAAATCCAGGTCTACTGACTCCCAATTCAGTGGATGTTTCCAGAATGAAAATCGCTATATATAATGAGAGGTTACTAAGTGCTGAATAATCAAGTCCATTTTAATAACTAAGTGGTCATGTAGTATCAAGAACTGATCAGAATCAATTAATACTTAAATGTGAACTATTATTATTTTCAGGAAAGGTTTTTCTGGCGGTTGTAGGTTTTTGAGAGAAGGGATATGGATGCATCAGGAGACAGACTTGTGGGGAAAGATAGAAAGATATGGATATTGATAGATTTCAATAGATAATCTATATAGATATCTATAAAGATAGATAAATAGATATATAGATAGGAAGATGAATGGACATGAACTCATTGGGTATCCAGGTAATATCATAGACTCATAGAAGTAGGGCTAGAAGGGACCATAGAAATCATCTAGTAGGTGGTGGAGACTTGGACGTTATTTCCTTCTGGGACTTAGTTCTTTCATCTGAAAAATGAGGTTGTTGAACTGAGTGACCACTAAGGACCCTCTTAGTCTGATAGTCTATGCTCTAAGGTTTCTCCTAGCTGTGACGTCCTGGTCTATGACATTTTAGCCTAGTCTGTGATGTATTGGCCTATGACACATTCTTTATAGGAGACACAGGAACATGTTCCTTCAGACTAATTGCATTTTTCCTCTCTGATATTCTGCCTCCTCCGGGAAGATTTCCCTGACTTCACTTTACCTGGCCCTAGTTTCATCTGCAGTTAAACTCCTTAACTTCTGAAGTCTGTTGCTTCACAAATATTGTAAATCTTACATAGATCGGTATTCATATATGTTCCTCTTTCTCTTCTTGATTGGACTTAAAAACTCCCTGAGGGGACAGACTATGTCTTTTCTCTCCCCTAAGAATACTTAGTGCAGGATTGTGTTCAAAGCAGGTGCTCAACAGTTGCTTAATGACTGACTCCATCCCTGCCTTTCATGGGGCATCCCAGTCCAGCCCTTACCTCTCTCTGTGATTGGTTCTTCTTTGAGGATTCTGACCTAAAGTAAAGAAGAAAGAAGATGCAGCCTAGTCCAAAATAAAGTTAATTTCCCTGACCTGTCACTTCTGGGGGTGGTGGGGACCAGGGAAGGCATTTTTGCACCAACTCGTGGTATGTGAAGCAGTAAAGTACAGTGACAAGAGCCCCAGAGTGAGGAGACCTGGGTTGTATTCCCAACTCTGCCACTGAATTGCCCTAGTAGCTTGAACATGTCACTTAATTTCTTAGGTTGCAGTTTCTTCTTCTATAACATGGGCACAATGATCACTACACAAAAGATTAGGAAACAGACATAGGCTATCAGAGTTGGGAGGAACTTTCAGCACAGGTCATAGAATGTCAGAGCTGGAAGGTCCCATGGAAGACAGTAAACTGATTTTACAGAGGAAGACGCTGAAGCTCAGAAAGGGGTAAAGGTCACATAGCCAGCCAATGACTGGGTGATTAGAATACGTATTTTTTATGCCCATTATCATTCTTTGACTACTACTTGTCATTTCCTTTCATCTAAGAATGTTTCATATTTTAAACTGGGGATGTTTGTTTCTTTGCTCTTTTGTTCCAGGGACAGATGACCTCCCATCATGGCTTAAGTGAAAAGGTAACGTTTGGTTTCTTTTCTTGAGAATGAGGAGACACAATGAGAAGGTAGGAATTCCCCATCTGCATCTTTGTGAGGTAGGGTTGGGCCTTCTGAGGACCTAGCATGAAGGAGTTTGTGTGAAGGCTGAGGGTGTTGAGGCTTTGGGTCAAGGATTTAGAAAAATGTGTTAGAAAATTATCTAGGCCCAGTGGCAGAAACTTGCTCCTGGAAAGAAGTCAGGTACTTGAAGGAGAAAGCAAATTCTGTTTTGGGTAGGGCATCATCCAGAGGGAGGACATACAAACCTGTCCAAACATGGGATTGGACCTGGATAGAGAAAAGGAAAAGGCACAAGATTAGGTTTTTGGCCCAAGCCAGTGTCAGCTTTGCTGTAGAACCCTTTGGGGAATGGAAAAGTGTGATGGTAGAGGTTGGGCCCAAGCTTTGGAGCACCCTGCATTCTAGTACTCCTCCTAAAGAGAATCATGGGTAGGGACCCTGGGAGGCTGCAACCCTAGCTGGTAGTAGAAAAATTCCAAATATACCCCTAGGCTCCTATACATACATTCACCCAGTGATCCTCCACCTCCAGGACTAGGATGAGCTCTCTGATTATATATCCTTCCCATGAAGCCTAGGCCACACTATTCTCCATAACTCTTTTCTACTTTAGAACTATGCTTGTATGCCAATTCCACAGGTTTACATATATCTTGGGGGTTGGAAACTAAGAAATAAAACACAGTGGGATTTCCCCACGACTCCTGCATGATAATACCATTTTAAGGTTTGCAGAGCACTTTACAAATATTATCTCATTTGATTTTTACAACATACCTTGGGAAGTAGGTGCTTTTAAAATTCTCACTTTATAGATGAGGAAACTGAGGGCAGGAAGTATTAAGTGACTTGCCCAGGGTCACACAACTACTAAATGTCTGATGCTGGGTTAAAACACAGGTCTTCCTCATTCTGAATACAGAGGGTTATTCATTGTACTACCCAGCTGCCTCATAGACACTTGCCTTCCTTTAGAGAACTAACATGTAGGAGAAAAGAAAGAGCCCTCTAGACAAGAATCAGAAGACTTGGGGTTGAATTTTAGGACTGCAAACAGGGCCTTAGCTTCCTTTTTTAAAAAAAAATAAGGAAGTTTGCCTAGATGATCTATAGACTGTTTCCAGCTCTTCCATTTTATGTTCTATGTGTCCCTGCAAGTTGACATTATAAGTCCTAGGTAACTTTATCTAGACACAGTGGGACAGAGTAGCTAGAATGCTGGCAACCTGTTAGTCCCAATGACCTAAGTTGTAATCCCATCTTGGACATTTATTATTTAGGCCGTCGTGGACAAGGCAGCCTGTCAGAGGGCCTCACTTTTCTCATCTGTAAAATGGGGATAATCTTTGCACAATTCTCCTCTCACTGGGATGTTGTGAATGAACTTTTGCTTCTGTGATGCTTAGAGGCTATCACAGCTTTACAGCTGCAAGGAACCTTTAAAGTTGTTTAGCCTCCTCATTTTACAGATGAGGGTATGGAGGCAGAGAGAGATTCAGGCATTTATTCAAGGTCACACGCATAGCAAATTGCAGAGCCGGACTTTGAAACCATGCCTTCTTTTTTTTAAATGCTATTTCCCCACAATTATATGTAGTCATAATTTTTAGCATTCATTTTTACAAGATTTTGAGTTCCAAATTTTTCTCCCTCCCTCCAAATCCATGTCTTCTGACACAAATCTGGCATCTTCCACAGCACCACAATGAGATGGTAGGTGTCCAGGTGGTCTAATGGATCAAGAGTTGTCCTTGACATTTGGAAAACCTGGGTTGGCACCCTGCCTCTGCCAATTCCTAACTGTGGAATCCTGGGCTGGTAAATCGGGCCCCAGAGCTGTAAACAGCAGAGAAGGTGCTGTTTGGGCTTAATAGAAGACAACCCTCAGAGTTCCTACATGCAGAGTCATCTCCCAAAAGTTAGTGGATTTTCCCAGATGAGAGGAGTCACTCCATGTTCAGCAGTGCTGTGTTCTCCCTCTCACCTCTACCTCCACTCACAACCTTTCATCCCCAATATCAAACTTTCTGGGGACCTAGAAAATCAGTTGTCACCTTTCCATTTCTTGAAGTAGCAGCAGAGGACTGAGAGGATGAGGATGAGGGACACGGATCCAGCTGTAGCAGCTATGAGGACAGCCGATGAACTTTGGCTTTGTGCTGCAGTGGGAGGTAGAGAATAGTCAGTTGTCAAGCATTTGTAAAGTGCCTACTATGTGCCTGGTACTGTGGATGCACGTTCAATAAAAAAAGGAAGTCCCTGGCCTCAAGGTAATTACCTTCTAATGAGTGAAGACCATGATTAACAGTGGAGGGGGCAGGCAGGAGATGTGAGTGTGTGTGTGTCTGTGTGTGTGTGTGTGTGTGTGTGTGTGTGTGTGTGTTTAGATTGATCCCATGCAGCCTAGTGAGAAATAAAGAAATGAAATACATTGAAGGTACTTTGGATACTTTTGGAAACCCAGACCTCCTAGGTCTATTTTAGGCTGTATGGATTCATTCATTCATTCAGTGCCTATTCTGTTAGGCTCTTACCTCAGAATATAAAGATTAAAACCAAAATAGTCCCTACCTTCAAGAAGCCTAAATTCTGTTACAGGAAGCAACAACATTTATGTAAAACATTAAGTGCAAATTATATTTAAAGTCATTTCAGGGGGTGGATGGTAGCAACCAAAAAGTTCAGAACCAGGAGAACATTATAGACAGTAACAGTCACAGTGTTCATCACTGTTTCTGATACACTTAGTTTTTCACAGCAATTCAAGGACCTAAAACATTCCCAAAGGACTGTTAATGCCAAATGCCATCCACATCCAGAGAAAGAACGATCCAATCGGAATGCAGAATGAAGCACACTCTTGTCTTGTCTCTTGTGTTATGTTTTGGTTTGCTTTGCTTTTTCTCATGGTTTCTACCATTCATTTTAACTCTATGCAACATGACTAATGTGAAAATGCATTTAATAAGAATGTATGTGGAAGATGGCGGAGTAGACAGACGCACATACGCTAGCTCTGAACCCACAGCCCATAAAATATCTGTAAAAAAGGACTGCCAACAAATTCTGGAGCAGCAGAAGCCACAGAACAATGGAGCTGAGGAGATTTCTGTTCCAGAGAGCCCTGAAAACCTCTTGCAAAAGGTCCTTCGCGCTGCGGACCCGGAGCCAGCCAAGCACAGCCTTGCCTGGGCCACACAGTGCCGAGAGGAGCAGATCCGAGCGAGCTTCAGGGACGGAGTCTCCAGTGGCCGCACGGGTCCCTCCACCCACAAGTGACGGGGGTCGGAGAGGGTCTCTTTGGTGGGTCAAGAGGGGAGCGGGTACCCCCGTAACTCAGGCCCCCTCAGGAGGCAGCAGCTGTGGTGGGAGCAGACAGGGGCTTCCCAAGCAGGCAGGAGCCCTGATCCATTGTTGAAGGTCTCTGCATAAACCCCCTGAGGGAACTGAGCCCTTGAGGCGGCCCTGCCCTGACCTGAGCACCTGAACTTAATCTCACACTGAATAGCAGCCCTGCCCCCGCCAAAAGCCTTGAGGCTGGGAAGCAGCATTTGAATCTCAGACCCCAAGTGCTGGCTGGGCGGATCTGGAGGCCAAGTGGGTGTGAAGTGAATATTCAGAAGTCAAGTCACTGTCTGGGAAAATGCCCAGAAAAGGGAAAAAAAATAAGACTATAGAAGGTTACTTTCTTGGGGAACAGGTATTTCCTCCCTTCCTTTCTGATGAGGAAGAACAATGCTTACCATCAGGGAAAGACACAGAAGTCAAGGCTTCTGTATCCCAGCCCAATCAATGGGCTCAGGCCATGGAAGAACTCAAAAAGGATTTTGAAAATCAAGTTAGAGAGGTGGAGGAAAAACTGGGAAGAGCAATGAGAGACATGCAAGCGAAGCATGAAAAACAAGTAAACACCCTGCTAAAGGGGACCCAAAAAAATGCTGAAGAAAATAACACCCTGAAAAATAGGCTAACTCAACTGGCAAAAGAGGTTCAAAAAGCCAATAAGGAAAAGAATGCTTTCAAAAGCAGAATTAGCCAAATGGAAAAAGAGGTTCAAAAGCTCACTGAAGGAAATAGTTCTTTCAAAATTAGAATGGAACAGATGGAGGCCAATGACTTTATGAGAAACCAAGAAATCACAAAACAAAACCAAAAGAATGAGAAAATGGAAGATAATGTGAAATATCTCACTGGAAAAACAACTGACCTGGAAATAGATCCAGGAGAGACAATTTAAAAATTATGGGACTACCTGAAAGCCATGATCAAAAAAAGAGCCTAGACATCATCTTTCATGAAATTATCAAGGAAAATTGCCCTGAGATTCTAGAACCAGAGGGTAAAATAAGTATTCAAGGAATCCACAGAACACCGCCTGAAAGAGATCCAAAAAGAGAAACTCCTAGGAACATTGTGGCCAAATTCCAGAGTTCCCAGATCAAGGAGAAAATATTGCAAGCAGCTAGAAAGAAACAATTCAAGTATTGTGGAAATACAATCAGGATAACACAAGATCTAGCAGCTTCTACATTAAGGGATCAAAGGGTGTGGAATAGGATATTCCAGAAGTCAAATGAACTAGGACTAAAACCAAGAATCACCTACCCAGCAAAACTGAGTATAATACTTCAGGGGAAAAATTAGTCTTTCAATGAAATAGAGGACTTTCAAGCATTCTTGATGAAAAGACCAGAGCTGAAAAGAAAATTTGACTTTCAAACACAAGAATGAAGAGAAGCATGAAAATGTAAACAGCAAAGAGAAGTCATAAGGGACTTATAAAAGTTGAACTGTTTACATTCCTACATGGAAAGACAATATTTGTAACTCTTGAGACTATTCAGTATCTGGGTACTGGATGGGATTACATACACACACACACACACACACACACACACACATGCACATGCACACGTGCACACACATAAAGACAGAGTGCACAGAGTGAATTGAAGAGGATGGGATCATATCTTAAAAAAATGAAATCAAGCAGTGAGAGAGAAATATATTGGGAGGAGAAAGGGAGAAATGGAATGGGGCAAATTATCTCTCATAAAAGAGGCAAGCAAAAGACTTTTTAGTGGAGGGAAAAAGAGGGAAGGTGAGAGAAAAACATGAAGTTTACTCTCATCACATTCGACTAAAGGAAGGAATAAAATGCACACTCATTTTGGTATGAAAACCTCTCTTACAATACAGGAAAGTGGAGGATAAAGGGATAAGCAGGGTGGGGGGGATGATGGAAGGGAGGGAATGGGGAGGAGGGAGCAATTTGAGGTCGACACTCATGGGAAGGGCCAGGATCAAAGGAGAGAATAGAAAGAATGGGGGGCAGGATAGAATGGAGGGAAATATAGTTAGTCTTATACAACACTACTATTAACGGAAGTCATCTGCAAAACTACACAGATATGGCCTATTTTGAATTGCTTGCTTTCCAAAGAGAAGGGTTGGGGAGGGAGGGATGAAGAGAAGTTGGAACTCAAAGTTTTAGGAACAACTGTCGAGTACTGTTTTTGCTACTAGGAAATAAGAAATACGGGTAAAGGGGTATAGAAAGTTATTTGGCCCTACAGGACAAAAGAGAAGAAGGAGACAACGGCAGAGAGGGATGATAGAAGAGAGAGCAGATTGGTGATGGGGGCAATTGGAATGCTTGGTGTTTTGGGGTGGAGGGAGGGGACAAGGGGGGAGAAAATTTGGAACCCAAAATTTTGTGAAAATGAATGTTAAAAGTTAAATTAATTAATTAAAAAAAAAAAGAATGTATGTGTAGAACCCATGTAAGATTGGATGCCATCTTGGGGAGGGAGGAAGAGAAAATTTAAAACTTATGGAAGTGACTGTTGAAAACTGAAAATACATAAATTAACTTTAAAAAAAGAAATGATGACTGTGATGGAGCCAGAAAACATGGGAACATCTACAGGATGTGATGAAAGAAGAGCTGAGAAAACAATGTTTTTTTACACAATAATCACAATATAAATAGAAAGAAGAACAGGAAGAAAAACCACTAAACTGAATGTGGTGAAATCGTAACGACTAAGATTGGTCCCAAAGCAGAGACATGAGGAGGCACCTCCTTTCTGTGCAGAAGTTGGGGTTTATGGGGGTAGGACACCGTTATGTTGCTTCATGTTGATTCTTTTTCTTCTTTATTTTAAAGAGTGGCTCTTTGGGAGGGGAGGAGAAATGACACAAAAATAGGAGAAAACATTTTTAAAAAGAGTAAAGGGACAACCAGACCATTTGTTAGGTGCTGGTGCAGAGGATGTTTATCTGTAAGACTGGGGTTTGACCTGATGACTTGAAGGTGTCTTAGCTTCCATGATTCTTTGACCTTTTTCCAGGATCCAGAAGGGACAGCCAGGAAGCTAAAGGGATAGCAAGAAATATCTAGAAGAGCTCCTTGCCAGAGAGGGTGGGAAGCCAACTGCACCCACCCCCATCCCCAACCCCAGAATGGATGGTACAGAAAGCAGAGTGATTCCTAGAACAACCCTACATGGCTTCCGTGGACTCAACTCCAATCTCGTCTTCTTCAGGAGACCTTTCCCTGTCTTCCCATTGCTCATGGCTCTACTTCCCATTTATACTAGGATATGTAGATCTTGTATATGCATAATTGTTTGTGGGCTGTCTCCTCATTAGAATGTGAACTCCTTAAGGCTAGGGGCTGGTGTTTTAGCCTTTCAAAGTATCCCCAGTGTCCACTACATGCCACACATGGCACTTACATCAGTAAGTGATTCATAAGTGCTTGCTGACTGAATGACTGGGTAGTGACAAGAAGAATTCCCAGGAAGGGAAGCTGGGATCTGGAATCTGTGGAGCAGAAGAACTCATAGATCACAGGAGACCATAGGATTCAGAGTAGTAAGGGATCTTAGAGGTGATCTAGTACACCCCGAGGCCCAGAAAGGATGAAGTGTCTTAAGAGTCACAGAACTTCAATACTGGAAGAGTCCTAACAAGAATACAGGAAGGATCTGTGTCAGGATAGATGATTCCTGGTGTGTGAATTCCCTCCTCCAACCATCCTTTAACTTAGTAGACTAAGATTTACTAGTGTGCTAAGTCCTATTACCTGAAGCACATGGAGGTAGAGAAGGTTGCGCAGAGTCACATACCTAAGATGTATCAGAAGTAGAATCTGAATCCAAGTTTTCTTGAGTCCAGTGGCAACACTCTTTGTCCACTACACAATCTAGGTAATGAAGTAGATGAAGTGCTGAACCTGGAGTCAAGAGGGACTAAATTCAAATCCACCTGAGACTTACTAGCTGTGTGACCCTGGGTCAGTCACTTAATCTTGATCTGCCTCAGTTTCCTCATCTCTAAAATGAGGGCCATAATAGTAGCTATATCCCAGGGCTGTTGTGAGAATCAAATAAGATAATATTTATAAAGCACTTGGCACATTATCTGGTACATAGTAGGCTCTTCCTAGATATTAGTTGCCTCCCCCTCTCCCTTTCCCAGAGTCATACAGGTAGAAAATAACAGAGCTAGGTTTGGGATGTTGGTCTCCTAGTCCAGATCTGTTGCTCTTTCCCTGTACTCCTTTGCCTTTCACTGCTTTGTACTTACCTACGATGAGGTGGGTCCCACCCCCAGAGGCGAATTCACTTTCAGGGCTTTTCTTGAACTTGATGCAGTAGTAGACTCCTTCATCCTGGCTAGTGATGTTGCTGATGCGGATGTCCAAGATTTGTTTTGTGTTATTCACCTTTTGGACCCGGGAGTAAGACCCTGTGTCACTGTAGATGAGCTCCCTATTAGGCCCAGTCCCCTTAAACCACTTTACTGGCCCAGCAGGGAGGTCAGTTTTTGATCTGCATTCCAGTACTGCTGAACCTCCAATGGTTGCTCTCACAAGGCTTGAGGGCTGCTCTATGGACACGATCTGAGTATCTGAGAAAAAATAATCCAAGGGAGATTAGCTTGGAAAACAGAGGGTGGGGAAGAAGAGGGGCATGGTTTTCTATTTCATTTTAGAGGTGGCTGTAGTACTGCTGAGAGCTTTGGCTGAGGAATCAGGAGACTAGGGTTAGAGTCTGGACTCTCCAACCACTGATCAGGTCAGCAGTATGGAAAACAGGAAAGAGGGCTAGATTTTAAAGAGAAAAGGGTCCTGGGTTTGAGTCTCAGCGGTGCCATCTACTGTCATGGTCACCTAGGGCAAGTCATCATACCTATTTAGGCCTCTGGGCTATATTCCTCATTTGCAAAAATTCCTTCCCAATTCTAACTCTATGATCTCATGCTTTGATTAAATACCTGCTCTGAGGACAATGAGACCATTTTTTAGGTGCTGGTACAGAGGGCGTTTATCTATAAGGTTGGGGTTTGACCAGATGGCTTTAAGGTGTCTTTCAACTCTTAGCTTCCACGATTCTTTGATCTTTTCCCGGGGTCCAGAAAGGACAGCCAGTAAGCTAAAGGGACAGCAAGAAATATCTAGAAGAGCTCCTTGCAAGGGAGGGTGGGAAGCCAACAAGACCCACCAGCACCCCTACCCCCCAAAATGGATGGTACAGAAAGCAAAGTGATTCCTAACACAACCCTATATGGCTTGTGTGGACTCAACTCCAATCCCACCTTTTTCAGGAAGCCTTTCACTGTCTTCCCACTGCTCATGCTTTCTTTCTGACTCTACTTCCCATTTATACATGGATGTGTAGATCTTGTTGAGAGAGAGAGAGAGAGAGAGAGGGAGAGAGAGAGAGAGAGAGAGAGAGAGAGAGAGAGAGAGAGAGAGAGAATTGTTTATGGGCTGTCTCCCCATTAGAATGTGAACTCCTTGAGGTTAGAGCCTGGTGTTTTAGCTTTTCAAAGTGTCCCCAGTGTCCACTACATGCCATGCACACAGTAAGTGCTTCATAAATGCTTGCTGACTGAATGACTGAATAGTGGCAGGAGGTAGAATTCCCAGGAAGAGGAGCTGGGATCTGGAGTCTGTGGAGCAGAAGAACTCATAGATCATAGGAGATCATAGTAGTAAGCAATCTTGGAGGTGATCTATTATGCTTCTTCATTTTACAGATCAGCAAACTGAGGACAAGAAAAGGATTACGTGTCTCAGAGTCACAGAACTTCAATACTGGAAGAGTCCTAAGAAGAATACAGGAAGGATCTGTGTCAGGATAGAAGATTCCTGGTGTGTGAATTCCCTCCTGTAATCATCCTTTAACTTAGTAGACTAAGATTAATTAGTCTGCTAAGTCCTATTACCTGAAGCACATGGAAGTAGAGAAGGTTGCGCAGAGTCACATACCTAAGATGTATCAGAGGTAGAATTTGAATCCAAGTCTTCTTGAGTCCATTGGCAACACTCTTTGTCCACTACACTAGCTAGGTGGTGCAGTAGATAAAGTGATGGGCCTGGAGTCAAGAGAGACTAAATTCAAATCCACCTGAGACTTACTAGCTGTGTGACCCTGGGTCAGTCACTTAATCTTGGTCTGTCTCACTTTCCTCATCTCTAAAATGAGGGTAATAATAGTAGCTATATTTCAGGACTATTGTGAGAATCAAATAAGATAATATTTATAAAGCACTTGGCACATTGTCTGGTACATAGTAGGCTCTTCTCAGACATTAGTTCCCGCCCCCCCCTTTCCCGGAGTCATACAGGTAGAAAATAGCAGAGCTATGTTTGAGATGTTCGTCTCCTAGTCCAGATCTGTTACTCTTTTCCTGTACTCCTTTGCCTTTCACTGCTTTGTACTTACCTACGATGAGGTGGGTCCCACCCCCAGAGGCGAATTCACTTTCAGGGCTTTTCTTGAACTTGATGCAGTAGTAGACTCCTTCATCCTGGCTAGTGATGTTGCTGATGCGGATGTCCAAGATTTGTTTTATGTTATTCACCTTTTGGACCCGGGAGTAAGACCCTGTGTCACTGTAGATGAGCTCCCTATTAGGCCCAGTCCCCTTAAACCACTTTACTGGCCCAGCAGGGAGGTCAGTTTTTGATCTGCATTCCAGTACTGCTGAACCTCCAATGGTTGCTCTCACAAGGCTTGAGGGCTGCTCTATGGACACGTTCTGAGTATCTGAGAAAAAACAAAATCCAAGGGAGATTAGCTTGGAAAACAGAGGGTGGGGAAGAAGAGGGGCATGGTTTTCTATTTCATTTTAGAGGTGGCTGTAGTACTGCTGAGAGCTTTGACTGAGGAATCAGGAGACTAGGGTTAAAGTCTGGAGTCTCCAACCACTGACCAGGTCAGCAGTATGGAAAAGAAGAAAGAGGGCTGGTTTTAAAGAGAAAAGGGTCCTGGGTTTGAGTCTCAGCGGTGCCATCTACTGTCATGGTCACCTAGGGCAAGTCATCATACCTATTTAGGCCTCTGGGCTATATTCCTCATTTGCAAAAAATCCTTCCCAGTTCTAACTCTATGATCTCATGCTTTGGTTAAGTACCTGCTCTGAGGTTTCGTGTTTTCATCTATGAAATGGATACATTTGGTTCAGGCCCTCTTAAATTCCTGTCTAGTTCTGAACTTTCATGTCCTATATCTTCATGTTCCTTCCAGCTCTGGCATTCTATGCTCTAATGTGTATTCTAGCTATAACACTAATTCTAAAAGCATCAGATAAACCTAAAATTCTTTGCTTCCATGGCAGGCCCATCAGAATTGTCAGTTCTCTCTCAGAGACTTTGCCAGTTTTAATATCAGATCCCTTACGGAGAAAAGGACTTGGTGATTCTTTGAGGCCTGGGTTTGGAGCTGTCTGAGGCTGGACATAAGCTCTCCCTCTATGATGAACAAGGAAAGTTGACAAACTTGTCCTGCTTTCTTCTGCAGTTAGAGCCATCACAAGAGGGAAATGATTTCCACAGAGATTCTTCTTTCAGACTCTGAACTGGGATGACCTCTGGCAGCCTAGACTTGCCTTCTCCCTTTTTCTGTCTCTTTCTATACTTGGACCACATGGTTACTAAGATGCCTCCTGATGGTCTGCAAACTAAAGTCACTACTAAGTAAACAAAGAATACTTACAAATCCTTCCCAATGGTTAAATATTTGAGCCACAGAAGGTCAGAGATTTGAAAGGTCCCTAGAACACAGAATTTCAGGTCTGGAAGAAGTCATAGAACACAGAATGTCCAGTTGGGAGCAGCAGTAGAACAGAATATCCGAGTTGAATGGGGCCTTACAATGTGGAAAGTCAGGCTGGAAGAGGCCTTAGGAAATGGAATATCAGGCCTAAAGTTCCTCTGGAACATAATGTTACAATTCATAGACACTCTATAGATCCAACTCCCTAACTTTCCAAAGCAGGAAACCAAGGCCCACTGAGAAAATGACTTGCTCTAAGTGATAACCCTAGCTCCCTACTAGACCTAGCAACCTACAAATTTGTATTTCTTCCATTAATAGCACAGAACATTGAAGAGTCACAGAATTTCATAACTGTAAGGTTCCTAAGAAACATACATGAAGAATCTGCTTCAGGAGAAGAAACTCCTGGTATGTAAACTCTCTCTAGCAACCAGTGCTCCTAAATATCAAAGGCAGAATTTGAATCCAGATGTTCCTGACTCCAATCCCAGCAGGCTCTATCCACTACACCAAGGGACCTATGAGAAGTAGGAATTAAAATCTATTTATAGACCACATTCCTATGGTGCTTAAAGTTTGCAAAGAGCTTCCCTCTCATCAATGGTATGAAGTAGGGATTTTATTATTACCCTCACCTTAGAGATGAGAAAACTGAAACACAGAGAAGGAAAGTGAATTAACCACAGTTACATAGCTAGAAGGATCAACTAATCAATCAGTATTTATTAAATACCTTCTGTATGCCAGACACTGTGCTGAGTGCTGGAGCAGAGGTTGGCCTGGAGTGGCAAAACTATCTTATAATCAATTACTGGAGTTGTAATAAAAGGAAAAAAGAAGTAAGCAAGCAGGCCTTTCTTTTATTTTTACCATTCATTTTTCAAAATTTTGAATTTCAAATTCTCTCCTTCCTCTCCTCCACTCATTGAGAAGCAAGTTATATGATTCTCATTATACATGTGGAGTCATGTAGAACATATTTCCATATATATGCCATGTTGGAAAATAAAAGACAAAATGAGAATAAAGAAAGAAAATGGAATTACGTATTCTTCAGTCTGTACTCAGGGTTCATCACTTCTCTCTGTGGAGGTGAGTCCTTTGGAATTGTCTTGGATCTGTGTATTGGTCAAAGTAGCTAAGTCTTTCACAGTTGACCATTGTTACAACATTGCTATTATTGAGTATAACATTATTCTGGTTCTGCTCATTCCACTTTGCATCAGTTCCTATAAATTTTTTGAACTTTTTCTAAAATCATCCTACTAGTCATTTCTCATCACACAATGGAATTCTGTCATAGTCCTATACCATAACTTGTTCAGCACTTCCCCAATTGATGGACATACCTTCAATTTCTAATTCTTCTCCTGCACTAAAAGAACTGATATAATTTTTTTTGATTGATAGTAGCTCCCCTGTAATTGTAATGGCAATCCAAATACATTCCCATTGTATCAAGTAACTGAAATAAGATTGTCATTCAAATTTTGTCTTACTGCTAACTTTATAATATTGTTCATTCATTATTTTTTTGTACAAAAGAAAATGGTCTGCTTCATTCTGCAATCCAATTTCATAGTTCTTTCTCTGGATATGGAAGCTGGTTTGCCTCAAAAGTCCATTGAGAATTTTTTAGATCTTTGCAGTGCTATGAAAGACTAAGTCTACCAGAGAAATTCCTCCCACACTGTGGTTGTTGCTGTGTACAAAGGTCTCCTGGTTCTGCTCCTTTCATTCAGCATCAATTCATATAGGTATTTCCAGGCCTCCCTGAAGTCTTCCTGTTCATCATTTCTTATAGCACAATAATATTCCATTACATTCATGTACCACAACTTGTTCAGCCATTCCCCAGTTGATGGACATCCCTTTGATTTCTAGTTTTTGGCCACCACAAGGAGAGATGGAATAAATATATTTGCACATATGGAACCCTTTCCCATTTTTATGATCTCTTTGGGATACTGTCCTAGAAGCGATATTGCTGGGTCAAATGGTATGCACACTTTTGTAGCCCTAAGGGCATAGTTTCAAATTGCTCTCCAGAATGGTTGGATCAGCTCACAGGTCCACCAACAATGAATTAGTGTTCCATCTCTCCCACATCTTCTCCAACATTTATCATCTTCCTGTTTTGTCATGCTAGCCAATCTGATAGGTGTGATGTGGTACCTCAGAGTTGTTTTGACTTACATCTCTCCAATCAATAGTACTTTAGAGCATTTTTTCATATGACTATAGATGGCTTTAATTTCTTCTTCTGAAAACTGCCTGTTCATGTCCTTTGACTATTTATCAACTGGGGAGTGACTTGTATTCTTGTACATTTGACTCAGTTCTCTATATATTTTAGAAATGAGGCTTTTATCTTAGACACTAGTTGCAAAAATTCTTTCCAAGTTTTCTGCTTCCTTTGTAATCTTGGTTGAATTGGATTTGTTTGTACAAAAACTTTACAATTTAATGTAATCAAAATTATTCATTTTGCACTTCATAATGTTTTCTGTCTCTTCTTTGGTCAAAAATTTCTCCATTCTCCTAAAATCTAACAAACACACTATTCCTTGTTCCACTAATGTGTTTATAGTATCAATTTTTATACCTAGATCATGTACCCATTTGGACTTTATTCTTGTGTATAGTGTCAGGCATTCATCTATTCGCAGTTTCTGCCACACTATTATTCAGTTTTCCCAGCAATTTTTGTCAAACAGTGAGTTCTTATCCCAGAAGCATGGGTTTATCAAACAGTAGATTGCTGTTGACTATCGTGTCTTGAGTACCTGATCTATTCCACTGGTCTACCCCTCTGTTTCTTAGCCAGTACCAAGTGGTTTTGATGATTGCTCCTTCATAATATAATTGGAGATCTGGTAGGGCTAGGCCACCTTCCCAGCATTTCTTTTCCTTAGTTCCCTTGATATTCTGAACCTTTTGTTCTTCCGGATGAATTCTAATATTATTTTTTCAAGCTCTAGAAAATATTTATCTGGCAGTTTGATTGGTATGGCACTGAATAAGTAAATTAATTTAAGTGGAATTGACATTTTTATTATATTAGTTCAGCCTACCCACGGGCAACAGATGTTTTTACACTTCCTTAGACCTGACTTTATTTGTGCGAAAAGTGTTTTGTAATTGTGTTCATATAGTCCCTGGGTTTGTTTCAGCAGGTAGACTCCCAGATATTTTATAGTGTGGACTTTAACTTTAAATGGGATTTCTCTTTGCTGTTGGACTGTGTTAGTAATATATAGAAATGTAGATGATTTATGTGGGTTTATTTTGTAACCTGCAACATTGCCAAAGTTGCTTATTATTTCAAGTATTTTTTTTATTTGATTCCCCAGGATTCTCTAAGGATATCATCATATCATCTGCAAAGAGTAATGACTTAGCTGCATTTTTGCCTATTCTAATTCCTTCCATTTCTTTTTCTTCTCTTATTGCTAGTACCATATTGAATGTCTTTTTTCACCCCTGATTTTATTGGAAATTCATCTAGATTATCCCCATTACATATAATGCTTACTGAAGGTTTTAGGTAGATACTGATTATTATTTTATGGAAAGTTCAATTTATTCCTATGTTCTCCAGTGTTTTCAATAGGAATGGGTGTTGTATATTGTCAAAAGTTTTTTTCTGTGTCTATTGAGATAATCATGTGGTTTCTGGTAGTTTTGTTGATGATATGATCAATCATGCTAATAGTTTTCCTAATACTGAACCAGCCCTTAATTCCTGTTATAAATCCTACCTAATCATAATGTATTATTCTCATGATAAGTTGCTGTTGTCCTTTTGCTAAAATCTTATTTACAATTTTTGCATCTATATTCATTAGAGAGATTGGTCTACAATTTTCTTTCTCTGTTTGGGTTCTTCCTGGTTTAGGTATTGGAACCACATTTGTATCATGAAAAGAATTTAGTAGGACTCCTTCTTCCCCAATTTTCCCACATAGTCTATATACTGTTGCAATTAACTGTTCTTTAAATGTTTGAAAGAATTCACTTCTAAGTCCATCTGGTCCTGGAGATTTTTTCCTAGGGAGTTTATTGAAGGCTTGGTCAATTTCTTTTTCTGAGATGGGGCTATGTAAGTATTCAACTACCTCTTCTGTTAATCTGGGTAATTTATATTTTTTAAGAATAATCATCCATCTCATTTAGATTGTTGAATTTATGGGCATAAAGTTGGGCAAAGTAATTTCTAATTATTGTTTTAAGTTCCTCCCCATTGGAGGTGAGTTCACTCTTGTCATTTTTTATTTGATAATTTGGTTTTCTTTCTTTTTTTTAAATGAAATTGACAAGAGGTCTATCAATTTTATTTTAAAATTTTTTATATTTTATTTTTTTATATTTTATTTACATAAAATATAAATATTATATTTATTTATGTAAAATTTTTTCTATTTTAAAATTATATCAATTTTTAAATAAAATCAACTCAGTTTTATTTATTAGTTCAATAGTTTTCTTAAATTCAATTTTATTAATCTCTCCTTTGGTTTTCAGTACTTCTAAATTGGTATTTACTTGTGGATTTTCAGTTTGTTCTTTTTCTAGCTTTTTCAGCTGCATGCCCAATTAATTTATCTCCTCTTTCTTTATTTTATTCGTGTAGGCAGTCAAAGATATACCTTTCCCTAAGAATTACTTTCGCAGTATCCCTTAAGATTTGATGAGTTGTCCCATTATTGTCATTCTCTTGAGTGAAGTTGTTAATTGTTTCTATGATTTGTTGTTTAACCCAGTCATTCTTTAGGATCAGATTATGTAGTTTCCAATTAATTTTTGGTCTCTCTTTCCCTGACCTTTTATTGCATATAATTTTATTGCATTATGATCTGAGAAGGATGCATTCACTATCTATGCCTTTCTGGACTGTATGGTGAGGTTTCTATGCTCCAGTGTATCGTCAATTTTTGTATATATGCCATGTACCACTGAGGAAAGTATATTCCTTTCTATCCCCATTAAATTTTCTCCAGAAATTTACCATATCTACCTTATCCAGAGTTTTATTTACCTCCTTAACTTCTTTCTTGTTTATTTTGAGGTTAGATTTATCAAGTTCAGAGAGGTGGAGGTGGAGGTCCTCCACTAGTATAGTTTTGCTGTCTATTTCTTCCTGTAACTCCCTCAACTTCTCCTCTAAGAATTCGGATGCCATACCACTTGGAGCATATATGTTTAGTAATGAAATTGCTTCATTGTCTATGGTGTATTTTAGCAGGATATAGTTTCCTTCCTTATCTCTTTTGATTAGATCTATTTCTGCTTTTGCTTTGTCTGAGATTAGAATTGCTTTTTTTACATCAACTGAAGCACAATATATTCTGATCCAACCTTTTACATTTACCCTGTGTGTATGCCCCCATTTCAAATGTGTTTCTTGTAAACAATATATTGTTGGATTGTGGGTTTTAATCCTTTCTGCTTTCTGTCTCCATTTTATGGGAGAGTTCATCCAATTCACATTCACAGTTTTGATTACTATCTGTGTCTTTTTCCTCTTTCCCCCTGTTTGTGCTTTTAGATCTCCCTTCTCCCTTCCCCTCCACAAGAGAGTTTAAATTTTTGACCATCACCTCCTTCAGTCTTCCCTCCCTTCTTTCTTCCCTTTGCCTTTTAATCCCTTTTTCCCTTACTACTTCTTCCCTTCCTTTTAGTCTCCCCTCCCTTTTCTTTGCCCTTCCCCTACTACTGCCTATAGAGCTAGTTATATTTCTATACTTACTTCAGTTTGTTGTTCCCTCTTTGAACCAAATCAGATAAGTGTACCTTTCAAACAATGCTTATCTCACTCCCCTCTTCTCCTCTATTGCAAAATATTTTTGTACTTCTTCCTGGGATGTAATTTACCTTTCTCTGCCTCCTCCTTTTCACATCTCCCATTACAATCCTTTTGCGCACTTAAATCACATTTTTACCATGACATAATTTACCTTATACCTCCTCCCTCTATCTCTGTATATCCCTCTTATAAATCATAATAAATATATACTTCTAAAGATTAACAAGTATCATCTTCTCCTGTAGGGAAGTAAACAGTTTGCCCATAATGAATAACAAGTTTTTCTCCCTGTTTACCTTTTTATGCCTCTCTTGTGACCTTGTTTGAAGACCAAATTTTCTATTGAGCTCTGGTCTTTTCATCAGGAAGGTCCAGAAACCCCTTATTTCATTGAATGTCCATCTTCTTGCCTGAAATATTATGCTCAACTTTGTTGGGTAATTGATCTTTGTTTGTAGTCCCAGTTCTTTGCCTTACAGTATATCATATAATGTCAAAGCTGCCAGGTCCTGTGTGATCCTGACTGTAGCTCCTCAATATCGTATTGTCTGGCTGTCTGTAGGATTTTCTCCTTCACTTGATAGCTCTGGAATTTGGCAGTGATATTCCTTGGTGTTTTTAGTTTGGGATCCCTTTCAGTGGATTCTTTTGATGACTATTTTGCCCTCTGGATCTAGGACTTCTGGGAAACTTTCCTTAGTGATTTCTTGGAAGATATTATCCAGTCTCCTTTTTTCATCATGGCTTTCTGGTAGACCAGTAATTCTTAGATTTTTCTCTCCAGGATGTATTTTCTAGATCAGTTGTTTTTCCAACTAGATATTTTACATTTTCTTCTATCTTTTTGTAGCGGGACGAGTTAGAGCCGACCCCTATCCATTTTCAGGACGCCACACTGAGAGCCTGCCTAGATAACCTAGGGGCTTGTCAGTAGGGGTGGAACTAGATGGATTCAGGAGGAAGGGTCTCGTCCTTGTTTGCAACGTGGCAGTTCTTTGTCCTGGCTCCGGATGTCCAGTGGAGAAGACACCCATATAAGGAAAGGTGATAGGTGATAGGTTCAATGTAAAAGGTGATAGGTGATAGGTTCTACGTAGGGCTTAGGAATGTACTTAGGAATGTACGTAGGTAAAACTATAAATGTATGTGCTTTAGAGGAATAAAACGGAGTCTTCACCATCTTTGTCTCCCGCCCCATTTCATTACTCACGAGATCAAGGCCTCTTGCTGGACAAGAGCCTTGGGTCGGGGTTAGGGGTTCCCGTAAGTGGTCTAGGGGACCCCAACATCTTTTCATTCTTTAGATTCTGCTTGACTGATTCTTGATATCTCATAGAGTCATTAGTTTCTACTTGCCCAATTCTAATTTTTATCAAATCGTTTTCTTCAGTTAACTTTTGCATCTCCTTTTCCATTTGTCAAATTGTTCCTTTTAAGGAGTTATTTTCTCCAGTTAGTTTTTGTACTTCCTTTTCCATTTTTCCAATATTCCTTTTAAATTCTTCTGTGATTGCTTTTTGCGTATTTTTAAAATCATTGACCAGTTTTTCTTCTATTTTTCTAACTTGGAATTAAAATCCTTCTTCAGCTCCTCAAAGAATCCTCTTTGGGCTTGTGACCAGTTCATATTCCCTTCTGAAGCTTCAGATGGGTGTACAGTCTCAATGCTGACCTCTGGTATTTGTATTTTGGTCTTTGTCCCCATAGAAAGATTCTATGGTCTTTTCTTTTCTGCTTTGCTTCTTACTCATGATGATCATCCTTTTCCTGGCTTTTAAAGTAGATCTCTGCTTCTGGGGCACAAAGGGCTCTGTCCCTCAGTTCTTGTGCCTTGAACTTGAAGCTTTGTGTGTTGTGTCCTCTAGTTTTTTCAGCTAGAAGCTAAAATGTTGCAGCCTACCTGGTGCTGAGCTGGCTGGTTTGAGAAAGCAGAGGCCAGTTGAAGTCTTTCTGTGTTTCTCCAGAGCTGCCCTGGAGCTAGCTAAGTTAAATTGGGGGGAGTGATGTTCTGGCTACAGCAGGTCTCTTCCACTGAGCCAGCGCATAGGCAAGCTCAGCAGTAGTGATCCCATCTGTGCTAGTGTCTTCCTGATTCCCCTGGGGTGCTGAGGTAACCCTGGGGTCTTGGTGTTGGCAGTTGCAGGCTCCACCCCCCTGAAGCTCCAAGTCTTCTCCCAGTTTGCTTAAGTGGTGCTGTCTGGGACATCTCCAGTCCTGTACTGGTCCCCTTCAGCCACAGCAAGAGGGACCCTCCTTAGCAATTTTTCTAGCCTCATATGCTAAGAGATTGTTTACTCCTTCAGCTGATCCCACTGTTCCAGGATTATTCCTGGGGAAATATTGTGTGGGTCTTTCAAGGTCAACAAAGCGAGGGGGAGAGCATTTACCGATCACTCCACCATCTTGGCTCCCAGAAGTTCAAGTAGGTGACTTATAGACATTTAATCTGTGGGCTGATAGTCTCAGGAGCAGGCACTGCAAATGACTGGGGTTCCATGGCCCTCACTCACTCAGTTCTGTTGGACTCCTGTCCTGGGCTGATATGCCTGAGATTCCACAGTACACCCACTGCCTCAGAACATACAGGGTTTCCTGCTTGGCCCTGCCACAGTGGGGATGACTCTGGTACTGGTATAGTCTGTGCCCTGGGTCTGCTATAAATATTTTTGTACATAAAGGTTCTTTTCCTTTTTGTTTTTTATTTCTTTGAGAAATAGATGTATTAGTGCTCTTGCTAAATCGAAGAACATGTACAGTTTTATAGTTCTTCGGGCATAATTTCAAAATATTCTCTGGAATGATTGGATCAGTTCACGACTCCAACAACAGGTAATTTATGTCCCAATTTTCCCACACCCCCTCCAACCATTCTCATTTTCCTTTTCTGAAATATTAGTCAATCTGATATGTGTGACATGGTACCTCAGAGTTGCATTTTTCTAATCAATAGAAATTTAGAGCATTTTTTTCATATAGCTATAGATAGCCTTGGTTTCTTCTTCTGAAAAGTATTTACTCATATCCTTTGACCATTTATCAATTGGGGAATTGTTCTTATTTTTACAAATTTGTCTCACTTCCCTATGTATTAGAGAAAAATTAATTCCAGTACTACATAAACTATTTAGCAAAAAGGGGAAAGAAGAAGTTCTACTAAATTCCTTTTATGTCACAATTATGGTGCTGATACCCACGTTAGGAAAAGCCAAAACAGAGAAAGAAAAGTATAGACCAATTTCCCTAATAAGTATTGATGCAAAAAAGTTAAATAAAATATTAGCAAAGGGATTACAGCAACTTATCACAAGGATAATACACTACAACCAGGTGGGATTTATACTAGGAATGCAGTGCTGGCTTAATACTAGGAAAACTATCAGTCTAATTCACCATATCCATAACAAAATTAATAGCAGTCATATGATTACCTCAATAGATGCAGGAAAAGCTTTTTAACAAAATACAGCACCTATTCCTATTAAAAACACTAGAGAGCATAAGAATAAATAGCATTTTTTAAAAATGATAGGTAGTATCTATCTAAAACTATCAGCAAGCATTATATGTAATTGGGATAAGCTAGAAGCCTTTCCGATAAGATCAGAGTGAAACAAAAACGCCCATTATCACCACTGTTATTCAATATTACACTAGAAATGCTAGCTTTAACAATAAGTCAAGAAAAATGGAAATAATTAGAATAGGCCACGAGGAAACAAAACTATCATTCTTTGCAGACAATATACATAAAGAATCCTAGACAATCAGCTAAAAAACTGTTCAAAATCATTGGCAACTTAAGCAAAGCTTCAGGATATAAAACAAACCCACACAACTCATCAGTATTTCTCTATATTACTAACAAAGCTCAGCAGCAAGAAATAGAGAGAGAAATTCCATTTAAAACAACTGTAGACAGAAGATGGCAGAGCAAAGGTAGCAGTTCTCCTGAGCTCTCCCCAAAACCCTTCAAACACCTTTAAATAATTCTATAAAACAATTCCTGGAGCAGCAGAACCCACAGAAGGATGGGGTCAAGTAATTTTTCTAGCCAAAGACAACTTAGAAGATCTGCAGGAAAGGTCTATTGCACCTGGGTGAGAGTGTAGCACAGGCTGTGCCAGCAGAGCCCCAGGTCCAGCAAACCAAGAACAGGCCTTGGAAGCCATAGTATCAGTAGCATTAGCAGCTCCTTCCAGTGTTCTCATCCTACAGATGGTAGGGAGGTTGAACAACTGGTCAGTAGGAGATTATAGGGATCTCTTTGCAAGCACTAAGGCAGGACTCTGTTGCTTTCTCCATACTTAGATCTGGATCACAGTCCTGGATAGCATTTCCAGGGTGATGAGGAGCACTAGCACACCAGAGTGTGAGACCACAGTTGACTGGAGACCCTCCTCACAGTTGCGTGGCAGAAAAGAGTGCCTGCAGTCACTCACAGACAAGAGCACAGGCCAGAAGAGTAGTAATCAAACTTCTCTTTGGATCATATCACCTTGGAATAACTGAAAACTTACAGATCCTCAGAAATGTCTCTAAAAACAGCTGCACAAAACCCCTGAAGCTTGGGAGAGTGAGCTTTCCACTCTGGAAGAAGAGCCCTCCTCTAATGAAGAGTTAAAAGCTAAGACATAGGCTGAGAAAATAAGCAAACAACAGGAAAAATAATCTTGAACATTAAAAGTTACAAAGAAGATGAAAACACACGTTCAGAAGAAGATAAAAAAAGTCAAAACTCCTACATTCAAAGCTGTAGGACAAATATCAATTAGTCTCAGGCCATGAAAGAGTTCAAAAATAATTTTGAAAATTAAGTGAGAGAGGTAGAGAAAATTGGGAAGAGAAATGAGAGTGTTGCAAGAAAATCATGAATAAAGAGTCATCAGCTTGGTAAAGAAGAAACAGAAAAATACTGAATAAAGTAAGGCCTTAAAAAAATCAGACTAGGCCAAATGGTAAAAGAGGTACAAAAATTCACTTAAAAACCAAACAAACCACAACTCCTTAAGTAGAATTGGGTAAGTTGAAGCTAATGACTTTATGAGAAATCAAGAAACCATAAAAGAACCTAAACAATGGAAAAATAGAAGGCAGTGTAAAATATCTCCTTAGAGAAACAACTGACCTGGAAAATAGATCCAGGAGAGATAATTTAAGAAATTATTGAAGTACCTGAAAGTCATGATTTAAAAAAAGAGCTTATACATCATCTTTGAAGAAATTATGAAGGAAAATTCCCATGATATTTGAGAATGAGTGGTAAAATAGAAATTGAAAGAATCTAAATCACCTCCAGAAAGAAACCCCCAAATGAAAACTCCCAGGAAGATTATAGCCAAATTTCAGAGCCCCCAAGTCAAGGAGAAAATATTGCAAGCAGACAGTGAAACAATTCAAGTATTTTAGAGTCACAGTCAGGATAACACAAGATTTAGCAGCTTCCACATTAAAAGATCAGAATGGGTTAGGATATGATATTCCAGAAGGCAAAGGGGTGAGTATTAGAACCAAAAATCAACTACTCAGCAAAACTGAGTATTATCCTTTGGGGGGAAAGGGGAATGGACATTCAATGAAATAGAAGATCTTCAAACATTCTTTTTACCTCCTTAACCTCTTTCTTGTTTATTTATCAAGTTCAGAGAGGGGGAGGTTGAGGTTCCCCACTAGTATAGTTTTGCTGTCAATTTCTTCCTTCAACCCCCCCAAACTCTCCTCTAAGAATTTGGATGCTATATCACTTGCAGCATACATATTTAGTAATGATATTGCTTCATTGTCTATGGTGCCTCTTAGCAGGATACAGTTTCCATCCTTATCTCTTTTGATTAGATCTATTTCCGCTTTTGCTTTGTCTGATATTAGGTTTGCTACTCCTGCTTTTTTTTTACATCAGCTGAAGCACAATATAGTCTGCTCCAACCTTTGACCTTCATCCTGTGTGTATCCCCCCATTTCAAATGTGTTTCTTGTAAACAACATATTGTTGGATTATGGCTTTTAATCCATTGTGCTGTCTCTGTTTTATGGGAGAGTTCATTCCATTCACATTCAGAGTTATGATTACAATCTGTGTATTTCCCTCCATCCTCTTTCCCACCGTTTGTGCTTTTAGCTCTCCAGTCTCCCTTCCTCTCCTCAATAGTATTCACTTTTCACCACCTCCTCCTACAGCCTTCCCCTCCTTCTTTTAGCCCCCCCCACTTTTACTCCCCTTTACCCTTACTGCTTCTTCCCTCTCTTTTAGCTTCCCTCCCCTTTCTTCCCTCTTCCCCTCCTACAGCCTATAGAGCTAGTTAGGATTATCTACTTAAATTTATTGTTCCCTCCTTAAAACAAATCAGATGAGAGTACCTCTCAAACAATGCTGATCTCCCTCCCCTCTTTCCCTCTACTATAATTTTGTACTTCTTCCTGTGATGTAATTTACCATTTTCTGCTTCCTCCTTTTCACACCTCCTATTACAATCCCTTCGCATACTTAAATCATATTTTTACATGACATCATTTACTTTATACCCATTCTCTCTATCTATATCCCTTTTATATTTCATAATAGATGCACAATTCTCAAGATTAACAGGTATCATCTTCCCTTATAGGGAGGTAAACAGTTTGCCCAAATTGAATAATAAGTTTTCTGTTTTTTCCCCTGTTTAGCTTTTTATGCCTCTCTTGAGACTTGTGTTTGAAGATCAAATTTTCTATTGAATTCAGGCCTTTTTGTCAGGAAGGTCTGGAATTCCCTTACTTCGTTGAAAGGCCATCTTCTTTCCTGAAATGTTATGCTGAACTTTGCTGGGTAGTTGATCCTTGGTTGTAGTCCCAACTCCTTTGCTTATAGAATATTGGGTTCCAGTTCCTTCACTCTTTTAATGTAGAAGCTGCAAGATCCTGTGTGATCCTGACTGTAGCTCCTCGATATTTGAATTGTTTCTTTCTGGCTGCCTGTAGTATTTTCTCCTTCACTTTATAGTTCTGGAATTTGGCAACGATATTTCTTGGGGTTTTGAGTTTAGGATCCCTTTCAGGAGGTGAACGGTGGATTCTGTTGATGACTATTTTGACCTCTGGATCTAGCACTTCTGGGCAGTTTTCCTTGATGATTTCCTGGAAGATATTGTCCAGACTCTTTTTTCATCGTGGCTTTCTGGCAGGTCAATAATTCTTAAATTTTCTCTCCTGGATCTATTTTCCAGGTCAGTTGTTTTTTAGATATTTTACACTTTCTTCTATCTTTTCATTCTTTAGATTTTGTTTGACTGATTCTTGCTGTCTCATAGAGTCATTAGTTTCTACTTGCCCAATTCTAATCTTTATCAATTTGTTTTCTTCAGTTAACTTTTGCATCTCCTTTTCCATCTGTCCAATTTTTCCTTTTAAGGAGTTATTTTCTCCAGTTAATTTTTGTACTTCCTTTTCCATTTGTTCAATTTTCCTTTTCAAAGAGATGTTCAAATCAGTGAATTCTTTTTTATAATTTTAAAATCATTGGCCAGTTTTTCTTCTATTTCCTTCTTCATCTGTTCCAGGAGAGCTGTTTGCGCATGCGAACAGTTCATAGTCCCTTCTGAAGTTTCAGACGGAAGTACAATCTCAGTACTGACCTCTTTGGTATTTGTGTTTTGGTGCTTGTCTCCATAGAAGGATCCTATGTTTTTTTTCACCGTTCTTCTGCTTTTTCTTGTTCATGATGGTGATTGTGTGTTGTGGCTTCTGGTTCTTTCAGTTAGAAGCTGCAGAACTTGGTGTTGAGCTGACTTGTGTGAAAAAGCTAAGAGCAGGTTTTTGTTTTGTGTTTCCCAGATCAGCCCAGGGGTTAGCTTGTTCATTGTGGGGGTGGGGTGGTCTGGTCACTGGAGATCTCCTCAGCTGAACTGAGGCAAAGGCAAGCTCAAGGGATGGTGATCCCAGCTGCCCTATTGTCTTCCCATTTCCCCTGGAGTGCTGAGGCACACCTAGATGCTAGTGGGAGTTCCCACCCTTCCTGGGGCTCCTCTCCTGGCGCTGAGGCTTGCCTGGGTCCTAGCGTGAATTTCATCTGCCATGGGTCTTCTGTCCTTCCGGTTTGCCTCCACCACAGTAGGAGGAATCTCCCTTAGCTATTTTCCTAGCCTCAGGTGTTGTGAGATTATTTGCCCCTCTGCTGTTCCCACTGATCCAGGATTTTTCTGGGGAAATATTTTATGGTTCTTTCAAGGTCATAAAGGGGGGAGGAAGGAGCATTTACTCATCACTCCACCATCCTGGTTCCCGGAAGTTCAAGTAGGTGACTTACCTATGTTTAATCTGTGGGCTGAAAGTCTCAGGAGCTGCTGTGCTGATATCTGGCGCTCAGCAGCCACCACTCCTTTGGCTCTGCTGGTCTCCCACTTTTGGCTGCTGCTTTGCTGGTTCCACCTGATGCTGTCTCAGGTTTCCCTGGGGACTCTTCCACTCTGCTGTGCTGGACACACTGCGCTGTGGGCTGTGGCCTCACCCCCATGGAACAGATCCCTCCCGTAGAACTTTCAGTCTGTCCTGGGCTCCAAATCCACCACAGTCTGTCTCCCACTGAATTCCACACCTCCAAAATTTGGTTAGATTCTCCTTTCAGAGGTATCCGAAGGAGTTTGTCCAAGAGCTTAGGTGAGTCAGTGCTCTTACTCCACCAGCCTGGCTCCACCCCCCATCTTCAAAAATTCTTGAAGAAAAGACCAGAGCTGAATATAAAATTTTACTTTCAAATACAAGACTGAAAAGAATCATAAAAAATGTAAACAGGAAAGAAAAATCATTAGGGACTTAATAAGGATAAACTGTTTATATTCCTACATGGGAAGATGATACTTGTAACTCGTAAGAACTTTCTCATTCTTAGGACAGTAACAAGGAGTATACATAGACAGAGGACACAGGTATGAGTAGAACTTGAAGGGATAATGTATAAAAATAAAATTAAGAGGTGAGAGAAGAATGTACTAGGAGAAATAGAACAGAAGAGGTAGAATAGAATTAATTATCTTGCACAAAAGAAGCAAGAAAAAGTTCTTAGAGTGGAGGGGAAGAGGGGAGAAGTGAAGGGCAGTGAGTGAACCTTACTCTCACCAAAACTGGCTCAAAGAGGCAATAACACATATACTCAAATACATATAGAAATCTATATGGGAAGGGGATAGGAGAAAGGAATGGTGATAAAAGGGAAGGGAGATTAGGGGAAGGTTAATTAAACATCAAGTACTTTTGAGGAAGGATAGGGTGAAAGGAGAAAGAGAACAGACCAATAAAAACTGCTACCCATCCTCAGAGAAAGAACTGATGGTGTCTGAACAGAAATTTAAGCATACTTTTTAACTTATTTTTCCTGATTTTTTTTGTTCTATGTTTTCTTTTACAACATGTTTAGCATTTGTATAACCTATATCAAATTGCTTGCCTTCTCAATGAGGCAGGAGGAGGAGGAAGGAAGGGAGAGAATTTGGAACTAAAAATCTTAAAAAGAAATGTTAAAAATTGTTTTTACATGTAATTGCGTGAAAATAAAATACTAAATAAATAGAAATATTGCTCCAAAAAATAACCATAGACATTATAAAGTATTTGGGAGTCTATTTGCCAAGAGAAACCCAGAAACTGTATTAACACAATTACAAAGCACCTTCAAACAAAGTAAGTCAGATCAACAGTTGGAGAAATATCAATTGCTCATGGGTAATCTGAACTAATATAATAAAAAATGGCAATTCTAACTAAATGGCTTTACTTTTTCAGTGCTTTCAAAGATTAAACATATGTTGGCCAGCTCCAGCCCAAGAGAGAAGTCAGGCCCAGCCCCACCCTTTCTTGCTCCTTCCTTTGCTTTTCTCCTTCTGAGTTTCATCCTCTATCCTGGTCTCTGCCACAGCTTAGCCCCCTCAAGACTCACCAGCCCAGGCCCAGATGTTGAGTAAAGTCAGCAGAACTAAAGCCCAGAAACTCAGAGAAAACATGCTGTGACTCTCCTCTCTTCTTTGAAACTCCAAGGCTAAGTCAGCTGTAGAAACAGGAAAAGGAAGTGGGAAAGATCTGAACTTTACAAGCTAACCTATTTAAGCATTGTGTCTCCAGGACAGAGGAGATGACTCTAAAATCCCTGGCAAAATTTCAGGAGATTTAGCCTGCAATAACTCACCAAGTCTCTTCACTCTTCCCCTGCTGAGCACTTCATGGCCCCTGTGTGAAAAGTCGTAAGTTCTTCCACATTCTCTCCTTCCCACAGAGCTACCTGGCTAACCTCTAAACCTTTCTGGGCCTTCATTTCCTTCTGTGTTACATAAAAGGGTTAGATTAGATACTTTCCAAATTCTCCCCAAAACTATTCTATAGTCTGTCTTCTCAGATCTCTTCTGATTCAATGTTCCTCTTATAAAGATCCTCAGGATGGTTTCCCAGATAAGTGGGATCACCTTAGGGGAAACTGGGAAGCAGATAAATTTCATTGACAGAACCAGGGTTTCAGCTAAAAGAGACTTTAAAAATCATATAATCCATATTTTACAGATAAGGCAACTGAGGCCCAGAAAGAGAACATCAAAGTTATGACAATAGGATCACAGATTCTGTAACTGAGACAACAGGGGCCATCTAATTGAATCTTCCCATTTTACATTTGGGGAACTGAGGCTTAGGGAGGTAAGTAACTTGCCCAAGGTCTCAAAGGGAACACCAGAAATGGAGTAATATTATGGTGAAAGCTGAGATCAGGCATAAACTGACTTCTAACCTTTTGGGAGACCTGACTTCAAATACTACCCTTGCCTCTTGTAATGTTTCCATTTGTTCACCATCAGCAATGCTGGAAATTTCCTACTGGGTCATTTTAGAGTGTCCACAGCCTGGATCCATGAGGAAAACAGGGATTGAGGGTAAAAACTCTAGACTTATTACAGGCTTAGGACAAAAATGGAACAATCACAGGACATATGGCCATAGGGGGACCTAGATACCAACTGGGGTTTGCCCATTCTCTGTGAGAGATAAGAGAGCTGGCCTTTAAGGGCTCAGTCTTTTAATGCCAAGAAGGCTGGAGGGGGAGGAGTCACTAATTTAATTCCTGTTTGTTTCTTAACATGATCTATATATTTATGTTGCTACCTAGGAATCCTCACAGATTCATAAAGAACTTGGTCCAACTCAACTTGAACAGGCTTCCCCTCAGCAGTGTCAGCAGGAGTTTATACTGATTCTGCTTAGAGACCTTATGTAATGGGGTCTACTTTTAGCCATCCTTCATTTCTTTTCCTGCCTTTACTTCTGACCTTCTGTAGTTGACCCCATGCCTAAACTTCCTTCTCACTCAGGAAGTTTCCTCAGGGCCTGTGACCTTCTCACCCCCAAACATCCTGGTGTCCCTTGTGCTTTTTCACCTCAGAACATCTCTCTACTCTGCAGCCCCCTTCTCCCATTTGTGAGCTCCTCTCAGAATCTCCATTTCATGGAAGGACCCAGCTTAGCCATCTTTCATCTCCTCTCCTGGCTCTGCTTCTAACTCTCTGGACTCTCCCAGTGTGGGTTCCTTTAGTCCTCCTTCTGCCTTTCCTTTCAATTCCTTTTATGCCTTGTCTTCCCTTATTGGAATGTAAGTGACTTGAAGGTAAAGGATGTTTCTTTTTGTGTATTTGTATCCACAGCCCTTAGCATGCTTCCTGACATAGAGTAAATGCCTAATAGATGCTCCTGTATTTGACTTTTTGAAGCAATCCATTCTACTCTAGGGGGTAGATGATACAGTACAGTAGATAGAATGCTGAGCCTGGAGTCAGGAAGACTCATTTCCCTGAGTTCAAATCTCATCTCAGACACTTATTAGTGATGTGACCCTGGGCAAGTTACCTAACCTTGCTGGCCTCAGTTCCTCATCCACAACATGAAGTGGGGAAGGAAATGGCAAACCACTCCAGTATTTTTCCCAAGAAAACTCAAATGGTGTCACAAAGAATCAGACACGATTATAAACAACTGAATAACAAGAACAAAAATTCTACTGTTGGACAATTCTGTTTGTGTACTTCAGTCCTGCCCCCCTCCCCCTTGCTGCCAATCAAAACTATGCCCAGGTTCAAGCAACTCTTTGGGTATCTATTCAAAGCTACAGATCGTGAACTCCCATCAGATGTTTGTTTTGATCATACAAAATCAGAGTGCACACTAAGTCAAAACAAACAAATTTAATTAAAGAGAGTAGTAAGACAAATGGCAAGGAGAAATGGACACTTTCCTCTCCTTCCAAACACTCAGGGATACACTCTCCCAATTATTCTCATGCTGCCAGTTGGAGAGGGAGTACTGACTGGAAAACTCTTGCTCATAGGATTGAATTCCAGCTGGAATCAAAAAGCAGGGACTTTTAACTTTTGTATCATGGATCCCTCTGGCAGTCTGGTAAAGCCAATAGACCCCTACTGAAAATAATACTTTTAAGTGCATAAAATAAAATACACAGAATTACACTCCAATTATATTGGAATAGAAGTATATGAGTTTTAGTTTTCCCATGTAATTACAGAAACTCTGAGAAATCTCTCATGGATTCCAGGTTAAGAACCCCTACTTCAGATGGAATGAAACAAGGACAACATTTTGTTGATCCAAGGTGAGTGCCATTAAATAGCTTCTGACTTTGAATTAAGATTATAGCAGCTTTCAGCACTCTCAGGAGTAAGGAGAGATGGTGAAACATTTCACCAGAGCCACAGGCTGGAAGAGGAGCAGTGTCCAGTACAAGGTAAACAACAAATGGAGAGAAATCTGGCAAAATACGTGCCTAGCAAGGGAAACATCTGACAATCTGTCCAGCAGAAGAGTGAGTAATACATTCCCTAAAGAGCAGAGCAGAATCCAGAAGTAGCACAGCATGTAAGTAGAATTTCCCCATTCAGTATTTTACTGCATTCACTCAGTCATATTTATTCACTGAATCATGCCTGACTCTTCGTGACTTCATGGAACACTCTTTCCATGGAGTTTTCTTGGCAAAAACACAAGAGTGGTTGGTCATTTCTTTCTCCAATGATCACTGGGTGCTTGTCCAGTTCCCCTGCACACTGTGGACACAAAGAACAGGTCCATAGTTTTTAAAGAGTAGCTCTTTCCCATTTCCCAACCTGCAGGACTTTCTGCCTCATTCTAGACTTTGCAGTGTTAATTAGGAGTCTCCTGTGTAGTAGTGATTAGTCCTAGGGTTACAAGCAAAGTCAAAACAGAGATGATTGACAGTTGTTGAATACATTCAGCTGAGCTTTTGTTTATGGGCCATGGGGACAACTAGCTGCTTCTCAATCAGAAGTTATTTGTGTCCCATCCCCTAAACCAGGGACTTCCTTAATCCAGCTGCCCAAATATTCTTTTCCCATTTGCAGACTTGCTTTGTTTAACAAGGAAGAATGGTGAACTTAGTGCATATGGATGGACATTCCTATTTCCAGACTCCTTTCTGGCACTTTTCTTGGGTCCCAATTGCCTTCCCTACAGCAGTGCACTGAGTCTTTTTTTCCTTAAATGTATTTATTTATTTTATTAAAATTTTCCCAATACATGTTAAAATGTTTTCATATTCATTTTTTAAAATATTGAATTCCAAATTCTTTCCTCCCTCATTTCTCCTCGTGTTTGAGAAGATAAGTAATTTAATATAGGTTACACGGATCAAGTCACGTAAAAAAAATTCTGTATTAGCCATGTCCTGCAACCGAGTCTTAACAATGGCCTTGAAACACAGGTCTTAAAATACTCACCATCTTCTCAGTTTTTTCAGTTGCCCTGGATGCGTGGGACCTGACATGAATGGTAGAGGGTGGAGGGTGGAGGCTGAAACCATTTAAAATACCTAGACAGAATAAAATACCTGAGTGTATCCCCACAAAACAGACACAAGAACTATATGAGGACAAACTCAAAATACATTTTGTACAAATACATTTAGATCTAAATAACTGGAGTACTATTTATTATGTATAGGTAGGTAAAACCAAAATAATGCTTAAAATGAGAACTTTATCTAAATAAACTATTCATTGTCATCAACATTAAATTACTAAAAAAAATTATTATACTGAGTTGGAAAAAAATAACAAAGTTCATTTAGAATAACAAAAGGTCAGGAACATCAAAGAAACCAAGAAAAAAAGATGAAAAAGGAAATACATTGAGCAGTATCAAACTTAAAAAGTATATTATAAGGGAGAACATTGTTTAAGTGTAAAAGGATAATTTTGATAATTTTAAGTTAAAATTTCCTTGTATAAATAAAATCTATGAAGGGAAGAATAGTAGGAAAGTAGAAAATTGGAGGGGGAAAAATACCATAAAATGTCTCTCCAACAGCATGTGATTGGATGACATTATGGCTGTCAGCGTAGGAAATGATGAGCTCTTTGACTTGGAAAACTGTAGAAAGACTAGGACCTAGGAAAGAAGATGCTACTCACATTCAGAGAAACAGATGACAAATGGAAATAAACGTACTACTCTCTTACATATAAGTATATGAGTGTCTACCTGTGTATATGAATATTTATTTATGCCTCTGAGTGTGTGTGCATATATATATATATATACACACATATATTTATACATTTATGTTTACATATATATTTGTGTGTATGTGTATATATACATACATATATACAAACACGCACATACATACATATATATATATATATATATATATATATATATATATATATATATATGTCCAGACTTCATCTTAGACTTCTTTAGTGGGAAAGGGAGGAGGGGAAATAAAGAATAAAGTGCACAGTGAGAACAAAAGGAAACCAACAAGGACCCAAAGAAAAGTTGAGCAGCTTTGAAAACAATGTGTAGTATTTATTAGACAGGTTTTCTTGAAATTAAAATGTATTTGTTTATATTGAACCCTCTCATGTTCTGCTGTGTACATGGCAATGGCATTTTTTTCTCTTCTAATTTTGTATTTAAGTTTAAAATGAAAAAAACAAACAAAGAGAAAGAAAACCCAGTCACTTGAGTATGGTGTATTATATTGAATGGGGAACAAAACCAAGGTGGCTGACATTCTCTTGGGGGTGAGTTGGGGGGGAGGGGGAGATTGTGTGTGTTTTTTCTTCATTTTTGAAGAAGACCATGACATCAGAGAAATGATGACATGATTTGCACTTGACTTTGTTTTGAGTGAGGGAAGGCTGTGCAAGGTCACCAGCCTCACTTTCTCCTCATGAGCCATCTGGATCCAGCGACCTGATATTCATCAGGATGACTGGAGACAGTCCAGGATGCAATGGGAGACCCTCATCCTTTTAGGCTAATGCCTTTTCAGGTCCTCACTTAGAGTGAGGTAATGCCCATTCAGTGAAAAGGCCCCTTTAAAAGGTAGTCAGGTAGTCAGGGGGATGGCCCCTTTAATAGAAAAGGAGAAATAAATAGATAAATCATGCTGGGAGGGGCAGGAACCTCAAGGTTGTTGTTTCCAAGAGAAACTCTTTCTATTGACATTCATTCTAAGCCATGAGGGTCAAAAACCAGCCATTGAGTGGAGGTTGAGCAAGGACCCTTCCTTATTCAATCCATAGGCTTGAGTACATGGGGGTCTAAGGTTTTAGGGGAGACAAAAAAGAAGGGAAAAGTAGGGGAGAGGAGAGGAAAGGGTCCCCATTTAGGCAGCTCATTCTACTCACAGGTTGTGTTTATCCTTCGTTTTCTAAGAGGACCATGACATCACAGAAATTTCTCATTTCATTTCATACTGGCTGATTAATGATGGAAAGAAGGTCTTCCCTAAACCAAATGAATCACAGGTCTGGAAAAAAAGATTATAAGAATTCAACATAATCTGGTAAAACTCTTACAAGTGTTTAAGAGTAAAGAAAATTGAACCAAAAGAATATGCTACTATTAAAGACAATAACAGAAACAAGACCTTGTGAAATACACAGAAAACTACACCAAGAAGGAATAAGCTCACACAAAATGTTGATCTACCTAGAACCTGGCTGCTGTTGCTTCACCTGATGTTCCCAGCATCACAGCTCAGGTTATTTGTTCTACAACTTTGCAGTCTCTCCTTGGGTATTTAAACTTGGTGGATGTTTTGGTTTTGTTTGTTTGGTTTTTCTGCCTTTCTCTCTTGTTTTTTCTACTCTTCTTACTTCTTTCCCACCTGGATATGGTCCAGGGAGATCAGTGGACAGATATGTTTAGCTTTCACTCTGATTCTTTATAGAGGTTCCCTTGTTTCAAATCCTTAGTCACTTTGACCCAAGTTGTGACATGAAGTTGAGAAACAATACGGGCTTTTGGAGGTTGGGAGGGTGGTTTGGGGATAAAGGGCAGGAAGAGAAAAAAAAACCCACTGAAAAATTGATCTGGTATCCACCGTTAGGACTGGCTCCTCCATTCAAAGTATTCTCCTACATCAGATCCGCTGATGTAGGAGGGAGTGCAGGAGAGGGTGTATCAAGGTGGGAAAGGCTGTGGCCCTGCTCACTGGAGGCTTCATGTCCGTGAAAGAGAAAGAAGAGCTTGGCACTGGTTTAACAGTGCTTCTGCTGCAAGTTCTGTAAGGGAGAGCTGCAACACTCCTCCAGGCCTGGAAGTCAGAGAGGGCCCTGTGGTTAATGTGGATGGCTGACAAGATCATGGGATTTGGGCCTGGAAGAGCACGTAAGAGATTATGTCACGAAGTCCTGTTTCTTTACAGATGTGGAGACTGAGGGGTAGAGAGGAGATTCAGACTCTAAGTGGCAGAGCTGGGATGTGCCTCCAGGCTCCAGGGTCTCCAACGTTGCTCTGGTATACTGTCTACACCAGTTTGAGTCAGTTGAAGGCAGTGTCGGCTGAGGACAGGGGCATGAGAGCAGAGAGCAAAGCCTAGTGGGACAAGCATGGCAGAAAGGGATGTTTTTCATGCTGGGACTCCAGACTGGATAGCTGTTTTCTGATTTACATTTTCCATTTTTTTTGTCCTTCTTTTGTGCCTAGAACATAATATTCATTTCTACCTATCAGGATTCTTCATCTTCCTTCATTCAAGGCTCAATTTAAGCACCATCTTTTACTTTATTTCAAGTCTTCTTCATCTCCTCCCGACTTGTTGGAGCTCTCTTGCTTATTGTCTTAGCTTATCCATGTACCTATTCTATACTTCCCCATCCCCTCCCCCCATAAAATAAAGGTTCTTTGTGTTCAAGGACTATTTTTTGTCATTTTATCATTCTGGGGTATGAAGACCCGGGGACCCAGAACTTCTCTAGGCTGGAAAAAGGGAAACTTTCTGAGTGTTTATTACCACTTACACTCAGCTTTGAGAGCCAGCACTTGCTGAGTGGAGCTCTTCACCTCAAGTATATCATTCCTCTATGACGCAATTGCTGTGCACATGACCTGAGTCAACAATTGGGAAACACAAACAGACTCACTCCAGGCTGGTTCTATGGAGGCTGGGTGGGGGAAGAGCAGCTCTTGGAACCAAGCGGACTGGTAGTCTACCTCAGGGGGAGAGGTGAAAATGGGAGCACCTGAACAAGGTTCAGGCAATTAAGTGAGGGAGGGGAGGAGGAAAGGACAAGTTTCAAGACCATGCTCTCAGCTTTCTCTAAGTAATAGTGCCAACTATTTGGGATAGAAACTGTCTTCATTCCAAGGACAGAGATCTGAGGATGGTTCCCTGCCTCCTGACTTTACAAGACACTGTTAACTGCACTGTGTCCATGGCTGGGGGAGGGAGGGAAATGCAAAGAGAAGGAAAGAGGAATTTGAGGAGGGAGAGTACCTTGCCAATTTAGGGCTATTAGCTTAGGTTCTGGGGCATTGAAGGTGAAAGAAGCCTTTTCTTTCCCCCACACCAGCCCTCTTTCTTCAACTGCCAGCCTATGAAAACGTCTTCGGAATTGTAGGACTTTTGAATTCACTAATCTAGGGAAGTCCCACCTGAAGAAATTGCTTCTAACTCATAAGACTAGGTAGCAGGTTTTCAAATTTTATAGTTTTAGCCTCTTATGACCTTGGTGTTTCCAGGCTTCTTTTGGCCAAGATCAATTTTCCTTCTAGCAAATTGTTGTTTGGGTTCTTGATTGGGGTGGGGGGCGGGGAGGCAGGGGAGCTCCAATTGAAGTCATCTACTTTATTGAGCCCTTAGATAAGAGGCCCCACCCTTCCATGACATAACCCTTGTAGGCGGTACTTTTCTCCTTATAAATAGAGGAACTGAAAACTGAACAACAGCCTGAAGGGCTACCTTGGAACCTGAAAAGGGGAAGGTGATTGGAGTTAGCTTTCCAAATACCGTTCAAGCAAAGATCTAACTTCACAGACAAAGATTAAATATAAAAGTATATTAGTAAATATAAGTATAATAATAAATATAAGTATAAAAAGTACCCAGGAAGATCCTGAAGAGGTAGGAAAGGCTGGTTTCAGTCAAGAACCAGAAGAGTGAGAGACTGAGAGGGAAGACCGAGGGACAAAGACAGAGACAGAGAGAGACAGAAACAGACAGAGACAGGAGACATAAAGAGGAGAGAGCAAGCGAGAGAGAGGGAGAGAGAGAGAGAGAGAGAGAGAGAGAGAGAGAGAGACAGAGACAGAGAGACAGAGAGACAGAGAGACAGAGACAGACAGAGAGAGACAGAGAGACAGAGGGAGGGAGGGAGGGAGGGGGGGAGGGGAGGAGGGAGGGAGAGGGAGAGGGAGAGGGAGAGATGCTGCCCTAGAAGGAAAACCGATTGTCGGTTGGACTGGAGAGCACACACCTCACTTTCTGCCTCAGAAGCCTCAACTGGATCAGATTCCTGCAGCCAACCTTGCAGCCCATGATGCCCTCACAGATGGAGATGATGAAGCCAGGAGCTGCTGCTTTCGTTCAGGGCAGATCTCCGGTCAGCAGCAGCTCTATGACAACAGCCTAGTCCTGTAGAAACGGCAATATCGGCACCAGCACCGAGGTGCAAACTTAGAATGGGAGTAATGTCATGGTGATGAACTCTCCCCAGTCAGGAAGTGCTGTTGCTTTTGCTAGGCCTCCAGCTGCTGCTACTGCGACTTCAGCTTCTAATACTGTCCTCCAGACTTCTTTCCTCAGCATTGCTGTGTTCTCCTCTTCCTCCCCTCCTCTCCTCCTCCCTTATTGGAAGTGCAGGACCTACCCTGGCACTAGTGAGGCCACCAAGTGCAGGATCTGGTGCAGCTTCCTTTGCTGCAGCTACGGAGAAGCAGAGAAATCCTGAGATCAATTCCACTATCAGTGTGCGGAGTTTCCCTGTCACTGCTCCTGCTTCTGGAGCTACTGTGGGTGCTGCAGTTTCCCCTCAGGTATTCATTGTGAACAGCCAATCTGGCTCCTTGATGCCAGTCACAGCCACTACCCAGGTCCTCAAATGGGGGCCCCCTAAAACTACAGTGCAGACAGTGCCTCAGCAGCCAACATTGACAACCAATGGCCAGTCCAGCACCGGGGCTAACGCGGTCATTGCAAAAGCTAGGCAAAGGGGGCATTCCCAATGCTAGTGGCACTGCCGATAGAGTGGCACAAAAACTGCCAGGGTCTCCAACAGTCACTACAGGGGGGATCGGAGCAATGTTGATTCCTATACTTTTAGCCCCTCGTCTTCCTCCACCATGTTAGAATCCTACCAGTATTCCAGTGTTTCGGCTACCCCCAGGTATGCTCCTCATTTGAAGTGAAAATGGACAGTTGTTGATGCTTTCCAAACACAGCTTGGCACACAGATGCAGGCACAGGACATATACTCAGTCTCAGCCTCGAAATACCACGGCATCACGCCCTGAGACACCCACAAGGACCCCTCCGGTTCAGCTCTCAACTGCAGGCTTCTGGAACACCCGTTCTTGCACGACATGAGACAACAACCACCATAATGCAGCCAGTGTCCCAGTCACAGACGACGCTGCTGCCAACTACGTTACCAGAGTACAGCCTCACATAGTTCTGGGTGCTGGAGCACAGACAGCTGCATTGGGAACTGCTTTCCCTCTCCAGCCTGGAACCCCGCCCAGGGCTAAGGAGCCACAACAGCCTCTGCTGCTGCCACTGCAAGGATGCAAAATGTCTGGAAATGTCGGCATTATCTCTCAGAGTTAATGCAGCTGGCCTCATTTGGGGATCGCTCTACAGAGACTGCAGCAAAGGTCAAAGAGTTAGTGCAGAACTTGCTGGATAGGAAAATCAAGCGAAAGAGTTGACCAGCACTTTATGTGGAGACCTGAAGACTTCACCTTGACCTTGTCTCGTGTCTTTCCTGAAGAGCAGTTTACCTGCCTTGAGAGTGTTAAGACCCGATTCGGCGGCCTTTATCCAGCAAAGTCAGCCACGACAACCTTCGGCACCTGCCACAACTGCCCTGAGTGCCGTGGAGCCGAGCGGCTAGGCTCAGGGCACAACCGGGAAGCCGGCCGCCACTGACACCAGTTCTCTCCAGCTTCCAGTCCTTCGGTTGACACAACCTGCACCAGTCAGCGTTGGCAAACCTCTCCTTATCAGAGGACCACAGAATCTTTGGGTGGCGATGAACCTTGCCCAGGTCACCTGCGACACCAGCTCCTACCTTAGCATCGCCACAGCCACATCATCGTCTCCTGCTCACTGGTGCTCGGCAAATCCAACCCCATCAGCTTCAAAGTGTCCCCGTGGTCAAAACTCCTGGGCTACCCGGCACCAAAGCTCGTTCTACTGCTTCGGCACCGCGGACTCCAAAGAATCACCCCAAGAACCTGCAGGTGCTTCTTTCAGGGACCGCGAAGACTTTCGTGACGTCATCTCACTGGCAAGAGTCCACTTATCCCAGGAGAGTGCAAGGATATTGGCAACAAATTCTCAATTCGTGGGCACACAAACGAGATCTTGTCGGGATGGTACCTTTCTCTTTCAGCATCCTTACAAAGAAAGATCCTGGAAATAGGTAAAAGTACGGAATAACAGAACTCCACCATGACGTAGTAAAGGACGTCTCTCACCCTACCCAGCAGAGGCTCCAAAACCTTGCCGAAAAAGAGTCAGAAAGTGCGCAACCAAAGAATCTTCTGTGGACGATGAAAGGTACAACAGGCCAGTGACGTCCGTGCACAGCTGTAATTATGGGAACAGATGGAGGAGATTGAAAAGCAGAGGAAAGATGAACCACAGCGAGAAAGGTTCATGCGAGAGGCAAAGTCTGGACCAGAACAATTGAACTGGAACCAGGAGGCAGAGACCCAGTAACCAGAGCTAGATCGGAAGAGGCAGAGGAAGGCCAGCTTCACTGTCGTAGAAGGAAACAGTCCTAGGAAGAAGAGGAAAGTGGATTATCTGGGACCTGGTTCAGGTCCAGAACCACTAGACTGTAGAGCTCACAAAGGGTAAGGAGGGTCAGCCTTAGGAACCTCGTATTTTGTTTAGAAAATGATAGAAGGACCAGGCATTCACCACGGCCATACAAAGCATTCCTTAGATAAAATGGAAAGGATCAGAGTATTTTGGGTGGAGACGCCTGGGGAGGTTTTGATAAGTTGGCAGATTAAACCTTTTGATTGTTTTTGTAAGGAGCAAATGGGATGTGGTTTACAAAACAGCCACCTCTTCAAAGCCAACAGATTTATAGTCCAGTTTACAAATCAACTCTTCAGTAGGAGAGAAAGTCCTTTCCTGTCACAGTGAGAAAACTTACAAAGGTACGTGGATATGATTAAAGAACAATTTAATCTTAACTCATTTTAACAGATGAAGATGGGGATTTTGAGGAAGAAAGTGAAAGAAGACACTGAACACTGTCCTGTTATCAACTATTTAGAAAAGAACCCATGTCTTGGCATAGGAGAAAGGTAAGAACTGGCAGCAAGGATCAATATTGGTGAGTCTAGAATACAGGTAAGTGGAGAGTTGATGCCTGGGTGGACCATGTTTGTGTTTTATGTTCTGTTGCAGACAGTATGAGGGCAGGGAGAATGCCTGAGAAAGTCTGGGAGAATGAGGCACTGGTTGTTCAATTTTCCTGGAGAATGTAGGAGAAAGCTGCACAGGTAAGTTGGTTCAAAAATGTTTAGTGGAAATCAGAAATATTTCTCCTCACATTGATGTGGTTTCAAAAGCAAAGATACACAGTAGGAGGGAACCTGAGCCTCGAGGTCACATGTGGCCCCCTTGGTTCGTCAGGTTTGGCCCTGTGAGGGAATCCAAACTGCAGGAAACAAATTCTTTTATTAATAGGGTTTTTAATGTGAAGTTTGCATTCACATGAGGTCTAGAGCCCACAGGTTCTCCACCCCTGACTACTAGACAATCCACACGACCAAAAAAGTGACCATCTGAGACTTTCACCAGTTCAAGCAACCAGATGTGAATGGATAATTGATCTCCAAGTCCAGTTCTGGAAGAAGACCTCTCTGAAAATAATCTGTAACCACTAAGTACATCCATGTCTCTGTCCTATTCAGGAAGCTGGCCCTAGGACTAGCTGCTCCATCAAGGGGAGTGCAAAGCATCTAATCAGTGACCTTGCTCTGACCATAGCCTTGTCTAGGAGGAAAAAGGCAAATTAGCTGATGATGTATCCTAATCACTTCTGGGCCCCAGAAGGCAATCTGAAGTTGCTGAAATGAACCACCACCTAGTTCCTGATCTCATGGCTTTGGGCAATGGTACAAGTCATCCCCAAGCTGTGATATTTCTCCTTATCTCTGTCTCTCCAAAACCCTTCTGTCCACCATCCAATCTAGCTGAAAAGGCAGGGTCCCCTGAGGGAGACCCAGTAAGCAGCATGTTCTAGGCAAGTTGCACCACAATCACCACCGTCTTTCTCAAACCCTAAGGAAAACTGCTAGAAACCCTGAGCCCAAAGCCTTGGGAATCAGTGCTCCCCACAACAACAGACTTGCTTCCAGCCAGCTCCCCTGTCATTCAGGGGAGAAGCCATTGTAGACAAGAAGGCAGATTTCTTCATCACCACCACCAACAACAACCACTGACCAACTACCAACCAGAAGGTAAGCAGGAATGGCAGCACCCCCTTCCCACACCACATACCGCCCCCCCCCCCCCCTCCTCCTTCCGACCCAACCCTCACAGCTGCATCTGGAAAGACAATCCTGTGGAGACGGGAACCAGTCAACAATCACCTGGGCCAGGCAAGCTAGCAGAGCTGTGAGAGAAAAGAAGAAGGAGGGAGAGAGAGACAGGGGAGAGCATATAACCAGCAAGACAAATCACGATCACCATGCTGACCACTACCGCCATTTCATTTGTCTTTTTCTTTGCTGCACAGTAAGTGTCAATATTTGTGGAGTTAAATTGAAAGCTTTCCCTCATTCTCTGAATTTTTCTCAGTCACTCCATCAGCAAGCCTTCCTTAAGCACTCCCCAGGGGCAGGCACTTCTCTAAGTGCAGAGAATACAAACCCAAGCAGAAAAAAAAAAAAAGATAATCCCTGCCCACAAGGCGCTTACCTTCTAAAGAGGAAAGAGAATATGTAGAAGCCAGCTAAGCTGGGAGAGAGGGAGAGGTCACAGAAAGCAGGCAGTTAGAAAAAACCTCAGATGGAGAACAGCCTGGGGAGCAGCTATTAGTCAGCTATCTCTCTCTCTCTCTCTCTCTCTCTCTCTCTCTCTCTCTCTCTCTCTCTCTCTCTCTCTCTCTCTCTCTCTCTCTCTCTCTCTCTCTCTCTCTCTCTCTCTCTCTCTCGTTGGTTTGTTTCTGCTCTGTAGCCTAGAAGCGCCTTCTGGGCAGGGACTGTTTGTCTTTGGATCCCTTGAACTTAAGGGATAAGACAATACACCTTGTCTGGTACATTGCAGGCATTTAATGAATGTTTCCTGAATTGTGGCCGACCATTCCCTCTGTATTAAACAAAACATGAGAAACATCATTGGAGAGTCTAAGGAACACCGATTCAATTTTCTTTTCATGTGGAAGAATTTCAAAATTAGATAAAGTGACTAGTCAAGTTAATTGATGGTTTCAGTAGTTTAAATATGCTATAAGAAATGGCAAGCAGGATAGTTTCAGAAAAACCAGAAAGACATTCGTGAACTGATGCAAAGTGAAGTGAGCAGAACCAGGAGAACATCGTACACAGTAAAAGCAACATTGTTCAGTGAAGAACTGTGAGTGACTTGGCTATTTCTCAGCAATACAAAGATCCCAGACAATTCCAAAGGACTCATTATGAAGCATACTATCGACCTTCAGAGAAAGAATTGATAATGTTTGAATACAGACTGAAGCAGGCTTTTTTTTCCACTTTCTTTCATTTTTTTCTTTTATTCGTCTTCTTGTAGAAAATCACTAATATGAAAATAGTTTACATAATTGCACATGCATAACCTACATATAGTTGCTTACCATTTAAGGGAGGGGGGAAGGAAAAGAGGGATAGAATTTGGAATTCAAAATTTTAAATAAAAATGTGTACAAAAATGTAAAAAAAAATTACATCAAGGGAGTGGAGCTTCAACCGCTGCGCCTGCTTGCTCATATGGATATGGCCTGTCCCAAAGTCATCACTGGCTCCTCCCAAACCACCACACTGTTAACTCCACTTCAGCCTTGTGTCCTCCCCAGGCCAGTGTCCCAGGGAAGTCAGTGGGCATTTTCCTGAGCCCTATAGGGAACAAAAGGTCTAGAAAATCATGGCAGATACACACACACACACACACACACACACACACACACACACACACACACACACCTCCTTTTATGGAGGAGTGAAGCCACCACTGCATGATCAGGAGTAAGGTAGGGTAAAGAGACAATTGTATTCAAACCATCACTCACTACTTTGCAGTATACACACCTGCCCCCACCTCAGCTGCAGCAGCCCTGCTTCCCTCAGTGCCCCAGCCCCCACACCTCCTAGGCACAGCATCTCAGCTCTTCTCCCCATTAGTCAACACAGGTGCATCAATGCCAGATACAGCCCTGGCTGAAGGGAGAAGAGCACCATGGGAACTGTTTCTTTTAACCAGAAAGGACAACTGCAGCCCAGCAATCTATCCAAGATTGGACTTGGGTCTACAATGCTTTTGCCTGATGCAGGTGTGACTGCGCCCTGGGAGATCTGGCTTCCTCCCAGGAACATCTAGATGTCCCCCTAAGAGATCTAGCTGCTTCCCAGGGACTTCTATTGCCCACCAGGGAAATCTGGTTAATCTCTTGGGAGATGTGAGAGAGACACCAGATCCCTCTGATCAGATGAACCGTCTAGATGTCTGATTGGCTGACTTAAAAGATGAATTCTCAAGTAGAGATTTTTTTTTTTGCCATGATGTAACATTCGTGTTTATTTTCAGGAATAGTCATAGCTAACACTTACATTAAGGCTTACTCTTGGCCAAGTCCTGCACTAAACACTGTACAATTATGATCTCATTTGACCCCCACACTTGGAAGTAAGAGCAAATCCTTTCTTCAGCTTTCAGATAAGGAAACTGAGGCATGCAGAGAGTAAGAGACTTGCCCAGGGTCACACAGGTAGTAAGTGTACAAGGTCATATTTGAACTGGGGTAATGCTGACTCTAGACCCACAGCTCTATCCCCCTTTTAAGGGGGCAGTGTAGAATGTGAGTGCTAGAATATTTCCAAGGCCAAACTGAGTGGTGGGATAGGTTTTTCATTTGTTTTGATTTTTGTTTGTTTGTTTTCCATTCTGTAGGAGAAGACAAATGCTTTCAATGAGGATGAAAACAGCATCAAGGTCAACTGCTGTACTGACAGCAAGTTCTTCGATTTGAAAAGGCTACAAGCCAAGACCAAAGTGGAGGGAGTGTTGGGGCATGATTTTCCCTTTGCAGATGATTGCACACTCAGTGCAGCCTCTGAAGGTCAGATGCAACAAAGTATGGATAATTCTCTGCTGCCTCTGCTAATTTTGGCCTAATAATTAACACCAAGGTAACACAGGTGCTCCATCAGCCACCACCACACCATTTATACATGGAACCATCGGTTACAACAAATGGAAAGTTTTGAATGCTGTGGATAAGTTCACTTACCTTGGTAGTGTACTTTCCAAGGATGTACGTATTGACAATAAGGTTGATGCACATATTGCCAGAGCTAGCTCAGTGTTTGGGAGGCTCCGAAGAAGAGTTTGAGAGAGAAGAGGTATTAGACTGACGACCAAACTGAAGGTCTACAGAGCCATTGTGCTGACCTCATTGTTATATTCTTGTGAAACATGGATAGTCTATCAGTGCCATGCCAGGAAACTGAGTCGTTTCCATTTCAACTGTCTTAGAAAGATTCTGAGGATCACTTGGCAGGATGAAGTACCAGACACTGATGTCCTTGCTCAAGTTATACTGGCAAGCATTCAAACTGTGCTTCAGAGAGCACAACTCTGATGAAGAGTTCAAATACAAATACGTTGTTCAAATACAAAATGTTCACTTGCCAAAAAAGCTATTTTTAGGGAGAACTCTCATGGGGCAGGCAATCACATGGTGGCCAGAAGAAACAACAAAAGGACACTCTCAAAGTCTCTCTCAAGAACTTTGGATTTGACTGTGCAACCTGGGAGACACTGGCACAGGACCACTCATCATGGCAGACCCACATCAGAAAGGGTTCTGTGCTCTTTGAACAAAGCAGAATTGAGACAGTACAAAGTAAATGTAGGATGCGCAAATTTGGGATATCCACCACAAATATTCACATGGACTCTCTGTGCCCAACCTGTGGTAGATCATTCTGAGCTCCTATTGATCTGATTAGCCACAGGTGGACACACTGAAATTTCACTTTATCATGGTGATGTCATTTTGGTCCTCTTCGAAGATGAAGGACAACAAACAACCAACCAGGAGCAGTTTTCACTTAAGAGATAGGCTGGGCATTCAGCAAACAAAAAAGCCCCCCAGGATTACTACCCGCAGAAGCACCGGACAATATTCTCAGACTAGTTTCAGAGATGGTACTGAGCTGCTTTCGTAAGTGGGAGTTCCTCAGAAGCATTCATTCACCAACCAATAAAATTCCAGAGTGAGAGTCATCTCTTAATTCCTGAGAGTCAAGGATTCTATCAGGGTACTAAGAAAGAGAAATGGAGAGAATATGAAAAATGTGCATGGAAAAACAAATTTATTTTTTCATCTGTGTAATCCATATTATATTGATTTCTTTTTGAAGAAGGTGAAAGTGAAGGAGTCAGACAGCATTTGAAACTCAAATTTTTTTAAATGATGACTTAAAACATTTTTACATGTCATTGGAATGTATTTAGGAATTTCATTTTACAAAGAAATGAGTGTTGAAACACTATTCTATGTGAATGGGAAATATTTAATGAAATAAAAAATATTTTTAAAAAAGGCTCAGTTCAGTATCCTTGGAGAGGAGATTAGGACCTGGGTGAACTGCTGAATCCTTCCCAGTCATCAAGAAGTAGTCTGGAAGCTGGAGTGTACATCAACGAGCCCAAAGACACCATCTGTGACTTTTTAAACAAGTAAATCTATAAGTAGGGAAAGAATGTGAGGGACAGCTATAACAGGGGAGTCCTCACTTTAGGTCATACTGCACAAGTAGCTTCTCCTGCTTGAGGAGCAGCTAGCTGTCCTCATGGCCCAGATAAGCAAGCTGAGATGGATGGATTCAAGGACTATCAATCATCTCTGATTTGACTTTGCTTGTATCCCCAGGACTATACACTATAACACGATAGGTTCCTAATAAATACTGCTAAGTCTGGTATTACGACAAAGTGCTCTGTAGGTTGGGAGGTAGAAATAGCTACTCTTTGAAAAGTGTGGATTATTAACCTCCACACTCCCAAACTGCCACTGTTCTGACCCTGCAGGATCACTACTAGACACAGACCCCAAACATCAAAGAAAAATAATAGGAACACACATAAAAAATATGTAAGTTTTGTTGTAACAAAGTCCTGGAAACAAAGTAGATATTCATTAATTGGTGAATGGTTGAAGATAGTATGGTATAGGAGCATACTTAACTATTCTTGTACCATAAGAAATGTCAGAAGGAGGGAGTATTCTGAACAGTCTGGGATAACTTAGAGAAGCTGAGGCTGAGTGAACTGAGGAGAACCAGGAATGCAACACTGGAAAGGAAATCATCTGTGGATGATCAAGGACCATGATGAAACGAATGACCAACCTCTCTCTGCAGAAGAATGATGTTTCTCACCTCTTGGCACAAAAATGAGGGGTGACAAATGGATTTTCAGAGGAGGATCATATGTGGATCTGCTTTGGGTGATCACACTCATTTGTGAGAGAAGGCTTTGAACCTCAGAGGGAAGGAGGAAGGACAGTTGTGACAGAAAAAGAGGAGATCAGTCCTTCGAGCACGTGCAAACACTAGGGTTTGGTGAGCCCTGCTTTAAGTGGGCAGTCAGGCCTCTCCATTATATATCCTCACAATCTTCCAAAAGCAAATTCACCAACCTCAATGTTTGCCCGAACATCCAGAATTGGTCTTTCGTTGCCTTGTAGCTTCTCTCCTCTTCCAATAAATTATTTCTCACAAAGAAAATATTGATGAATCATTAAAAAACAGACAAGAGGAGAAGGAATTTCAGAAGAGGAAACAGCAGAGCAAGCTAGTATTGGAGGTTGTTTGTTAAGTCAGAAATGTGCCTAGAAAATATAAGTATTGTGCATGGTGGAGTTTTAGATACAGTCCTTGTTTTCTGTTTTAGATACAATCCTGGTTTTCTGTTCTTCTTTGTACAGGAAAGTGTTCATGTTTGTTAATGAGGGCAATAATAAAAATAGCTCTAAAAGATCTGTTGATTATGTTCAAACTTTAATTTTCTTTAAACAGTAGAAATGAATGTGTGATTCCAATAGATTGATTATGTCTTCAACTGCAATAAAGTAATGCAGGAACTGAATTCCTCACAGAGTAGTACCTTCAAAGAGTCCCCTACTCTGCTGCCAAAATCCTCATGGATTCTCAGCTACAGGTATTCTTAATGTAAAAACTATTTGCCAGTGTTTTTATTTTTGACCCTAGATCTGTTCAATAGAAGACACTGCGGAAATCACAAAAAAAAGGATATTTTGAAAAAATGGTAAAAGGAGTAGCTTATAACCTACTGGGAGCATCCCACTGGAATGGGAACATACCAAGTGATTCCAAGAGGAAGACTTGATACAATCTATCTTATTGCTTCTGTGGACATGAAAGGAAACTATACATGAAACAAAAAGAAAGGTCTAGAAATTTGGGGGTTTTGAGAATCTAAAATACTGTGATAGGTTGTTTGCAAGAGCCAATGCAACCATAAATGGGGATCACGCTACACCAACCCAAGCAAAGGCGAAATTCCCCTCAGAGAGAGGAAGATCTACAGGATGATCATCTGACTGCGTTTCTCCACCAGCCAACTTTTGACCTTTTTCAGCCTTTGACAACTATCCCAGAGCAGCCTCATATCTGTGACCTGAGGTGTCTATTTTCTGTAGGGGTTAGTCTGAAAAATTCTCCAAATCACTAATAGTTAGAAAAGTATAAACTAAAACAACTCAACACACACACAGATAAGAAAGGAAAACGAGAAATGTTGGAGCCGGTACTGGAAAGCAGGTCCGCTAATGAACTGCTCAGGGTGTGATTGGGGCCAGTCATTCTGGAAAACAATTTGTAACTATGCCCCAGAGTGCACACCCCTGTATCCAGCAGCACCACTACTAGTCCTAAGCCCCAGAGAAATCAAAGAAAGAAATAAGACGTGAAGTTCTCTAGCCACTTGGCCACCCAGCTGCCCCAACAACATTTACAGCAGCTCTATTTGTAGTATCCCAAATTTAGGCACTGAAGGGGATATATCACATGGAAAATGGTTGCTCAAATGGTGATATGTAAATGGAATGAAATCCTACTTGTACACCTAGAAATGACAAAATGGGCCAATTCGGAAAACCCTGAGAAGACCTTTGTGAAATGATGCAGAGTGAAGAGACCAGAACCAGAAGCACTGCTACAAACACATATGGGAAAATCACTTTGAAAGGCTCAGAGGCTCAGATCACTGTGATTTTAGGATTCGAGGACTGATGGAGCATGCTGCCCCCTTCTGGACACATTGATCAATGCAAGGTGCAGAATAAGCCAGACATTTTTCAGCCAGGGATAAGGGGGGAATTAGTGTGGCTTCATTATTTACATGTATTTTAAGGTCCTGGTTTTTCTTTTTGCCTTCCCCTTTGGGGGAAGAGTGGGATGGGGTAATGGGAGAGTTTTGTGACAGAGGAGACAACGTGAAAAAGAAAACTCATGGAGGAATTTTCAAAGAAAAATGACGGAGAAGAGAAGGAAGACTGGTAAGAAGCAGAATCACTGGCACTGTGAAAGCTACAGGTGGAATTTAGGATATTTTTAAAGAAGACCAAGCTGTACTAAGAGATCTGATCATGTCTAATACTCATATTTTCCCATTTTTTTGTATTTAAGTTCTGAATAAAAAATAAAAAGAAACAAAATAATGAAGTGAACAGGGAGTGGGACAGCTATCAATCTGGGAGTTGCCTCAGAGACTAGGATCACATAGATCCAAATATTTACTTAACACCTTTGTGCCAGCAAAGAAAGGGAAAGGAGGGAGATGTCAATCAATAAGAGAATAATGAAAGACCTTTGAGGAACATGACTGTGGTGGAATATTCCTTTACCCTAAGAAATGCTGAACAGGAAAAATTCAGAGAAGAATGTGAAGACTTGCATAAAGTAATGCAGAGTGAAAGAAGTGGGCCCAGAAAAAAAAAGACAGCTACTCTGTGACCATTCAAGACTCAGCTTGTTCTCATGGCTAGAGAGGCATTTTCGAAGCCAACTCAACTTGGCTTGAAGTCTGATCTCATACCCCAGGATCTGAGGAACCCAGAGAAAGTCACAACTTTTTCACTCTAAAACAACTCTCAGACTGCTATTTGCAGAATGATTGCAATGATTGTGCATTGGCAGAAAGATTGCCCTCAGCTGGAATCATAGTTCTCATTGTATCCATGATTCCTGCTACAACAATGTCAAGAATCACAACAGAAAAAGGGAGGGGCAAAGGGCCAATTCAACCCTGTATAATTATGATGACCAAGCCCCAGTATCCTTCTCTATTACACGAAGAAGTTAGACTAGATTGACTCAGGTTTCCATTTTAGCTCAAACTTGTGATCCTTTGAAACAAAGGCTGTCAATGGGGAAGTGTATGAAGAATTTGTAGCATATGAATGTAATGATTCAATATTGTAAAGAATACAGAGAAACTTGGGAAAACATGAAGACGTCACAACTCAGAACAAGGCTATGATTGATACTGGATCGAGAACACTTATGAACATGTCTGCTTCTCTCTTCTTTGGTGGTTTATCACCAAAGGACACAGAGGCTATCACACGTGGCTAGTGTGTTCATTTGCTTTGCTTATTTGTCCTTATTTGCTTATTCAGAACACTTTTCATTGTGGTTGTGTGGTTGTGTTTATTGCAGTTCCCTTGAGAACTGTCTGTTCGTATGCTACTTATTGGGGAATGGCTTTACCTTATGTGTTTCTGTTAATTATTCGTACATTTTTGATACGAAGCCCTTATCAGAAAAATTTGATGTAAAGATTTTTTCTCCACTCCACCACTTCCCTTCTTATCCTAGATATCTTAATGTTGTCTGTGTAGAAGCTTTTCAGTTTTAAGTATTCAGTTATTTATTTTATCCTTTGTAATTGCCTCATTTGCATGTTTGGTTAATAATCCTTTTCCTACCTAAAGCTGTAAAACGTAAGATCTGTTTCTCTTCTAGATATTTTTTTTATCTTCTTTAATATTAAGGTGTGTGGTTTAAGATGTTGTTCTACACCTAATTTCTGCCAGACTGTTGTGTAGTTTTCCCAGAAGTTTTTATGAAATAGGGAGTTTTTTCCTAGGTAATGTGTTTCCCACTTTATCAGACATTGGGTTGTGGAGTTCTGTTTCTGAATTTCCCCTTTCTCATCTTGAATAACATAATTTTGATGATTATTATTTTCTTTTATGTTTTAAGTCAAGAGCTGATATTGGAAGGCCCCCTTAATTTTCTTTTTCCCCGTTTGAGACTGCCACTTCTTTCTCCAGGTAAGTTTTCTCAATTTTTCTTCAGTTTTATAAAGTTATCTTTGGATAATTTGATTGTTATGGCACGGAATGAGCCAATTAATTTGAATTCTGTTAACTTTTTCAAAATTACATTTTCTTGGCCTGTGCACAACAAATTCATATTTCTCCAATTGTTTCTCTATCTTCATTTCTGTAGAGTGTTTTATAGTCCAGTGAATCTTTGCAGATATACTACTTAATATTTTATACATTTTGAAGATATTTTAATGGAATTTCTCTATCTGATCTTGCTGGGTTTCATTGTAAATGGAAAAATTAACTTTGCTTCCCTTATCCCCATCTTCTCTCTTTTCTTGTAGGGCAGGATAGATTTCTATACCCCATTACCTGTATTTCTTATTTCCCAATTACATGCAAAAACAATTCTCAACATTTGTTCCTAAAACTTTGAGTTCCAACTTCCCTCCCTTCCTCCCTCCCCACCCATCCACACTGGGAAGGCAAGCAATTCAGCATAGACTATACATGTGTAGCTTTGCCAAAGACTTTCATAATAGTCATTTTGTGAAAGACTAACTGTATTTCCCTCCATCCTATCCTGCCCCCCATTTATTCTGTTCTCTCTTTTGACCTTATCCCTCACCAAAAGTGTTTACTTCTAATTACCCCCCTCCTCTCATTTGCCTTCCCTTCTCTCATCCCCCCCACACATTCCACTTATCCCCTTCTCCCCTACTTTCCTGTACTGTAAGATACATTTTCATACCAAATTGAGTGCTCATGTTATTCCCTCCTTAAGCCAAATGTGGTGGGAGTAAGCTTTACTTTTTCTTTCTTACCTTTGTTATGGATTTTAAGTCAATAGAAAATTATCAGTTGAAATGCATTGGTTTTCCACATGCCTATTGAGTACCTCCCTTATCCTTCACCTTTGCCTATAATTCAAAATCTGTGAACACCTAACAGTAAAATTCATACCTGTACACTTTATAATTTGCTGTAAAATTGGAACAAAAGTAAGTTTTCTTTTACACAGAAACTAATTTCAGAACAAATTTACATTAATATAGCCTTACTTATTACTCTATTCTATGTATTTATTTTAATTCTCATTTAAAATTATACTCACAGCTAAAGAATAATCTACTCTGATAAACAACAACAAGGATGGATGGAATAACAGATGAAAATTTCAGAGTCTTGTCATGCCATGTATCTGTGCTTCCAGAAGCAATATGGTTTCCTTGAACATTGGCAACCATTTCATGAAAAGTCTTGGTCTTTCCACTGGCCAAATAAGTCTGTGTTTGGAAAATGGCAGCTTTCAGAACAATCAGACGAGATGAACAATTTTCAGTTTCTGCATAGATTGGTATGGCTTCAACTAATGAAAAGAAATAATAAAATGCAAATATTGATATAACTGTGGTTTAACAAAAATGGCCCAGCATAATACTGTACTAAGTACCTATCAGTTTACTATCAATAATGAATTTGAATTAAATACTTGAATCAAATGTTTAATAATATTCAATAACAACTTTTAGAAATTAAGACGATAAGGCAGTAAATGAAAATTCTAAATCTGAGACAGCTGTTCTGATTTTACAGCTTATTGTGTAGTTATAATGTAGTCTAATTATCAATGTTTTAACTTGCATGCAAATACAAGATTCACTTCTATCGTTAATTTATAATAAAACATCACCAGTGCATTCAATGGTGTCTAAGAAATAAAAATGTTGCTCAAAACAAGAAAAACCTAAAAGAAAAGAAAAGAGAAGAAAAATTAACTTTGCTGGCTATTATTTTAGCAACTTTTAACTTTGTTCTTTAAGATTTTCTAAATAGACCATCATGTTATGTGTAAAAAAAATGACAGTTTTGTTTCTTTTTGAAGGTGCTTATCCTTTAACATCTTTTTCTTGACTGATTGCTATAGAACTATATGAACTATGTGAAATAATAGTAATGATGAACATTCTTCACAAAACATTTGTTTTCTCACTGTAATTTTCTATGACAAAACCTTGTGTTTTTAAGATTTTTTTATGATTTTTGTTTTTTAAAGGGCATTTAATATGAATTTGATTCTATGACTTCTGTAAAAGATGTCTTTAATATTTCTACTTTTGTGTATTTGCCTGTGAGATTGCAATGCCCTAATACATGGTCAGTTTTGAGAAAGGTGCTGTCCACTGTAATCATCAGAGATCTATCATATCTAACTTTTCTAAAATTCTCTTGAGGTCCTTAATTCTTCCAAAACTTTCTTAATTTGTCCAAGTCTCAAGGCTGAAAGCAGTACAATGAGTTCCCCAATGAGAGTTTTACCATCTATATTTCCTGTAAATCAAGGACTATTTCGTTTAAGCACTTAGATACTATGTAATTAAATGCATATTAAACATACACACATACACATATGGGCTGAAATTAATCCACTCTCTTTGATACTGCTAAGCATCAAAATACCTTTGTTGTATTTCCCTATTTATCTCTTTTAATCAAGTTCATTTTACAATTGAATGGCCTGCGCCATCTCCGTTAAGTCACCTGATGCATACTGTTGTAGTCCTTTACTATAATTTTGTGAGAATATTTCTGTCTCAAATGTGTTTCTTAGAAACAAGATGCTACATTCTAATTTCTAATATGTCTTTTTATTCTCTTCCACTTTATAAGTGAGTTTATAAGCCTTGAAATAAAGAAACATACATCCCAGGATGACTTACAGAATCACAGGCACTATTATGCTGCTAGATCATACCACAGGATACAAAATTCCTCATATTCTTCAATAATTAACAATTTAGCACAGCCCAAATATCATCGATCTTTTTTTTTTTTAGCACAATAGCTACTATCTCAGCAGCCAGGTATCCCTGAGGAAAAGTCACATATCTCAGAATATTATCCAGATCTCTCAAGATGGTATCCAGATCTCCTGGGTGGGCAGGCAGATGTCCATCAAGGAGAAGCACTGTAGGTCCAAGTCCAACAGTTCTCTTGTATAGATTGATGGGTTACAGTTGTTCTTTCTGGTTAGAAGAAAGGAACAATTCATTTGGGTGCTCTTCCCACCTCATCAGTTTGGGTGACTGTGTCTGACTTTCATGTTTCTCTGTTGACTGCTGCAGAGATGAGGTACCTGGAGAGTGGGAGTCTGGCGCACCAAGGACAACAAGACTGGTGGCTGCTGAGTGTGTGGTTGGGGGAAGATGCACACTGGCTGGAGCTCTCTTGACACACTGGCTGGAGAAGGTACAAAGCTGAAGTTCAATTGAGTTTCTCATGGTTTGGGAAGAGAAAAATTGATGGTCTTGGGAAATGTGATATCCTGAGCAAGCAGCCTCAGTGGTTGAAGTCACACTCGTCCCTTCCATGAAGAAGCACCATCTTGGACAAGTTTCCTGATGAGGCTTACCTAGCCCTGACCATGAGTCAGATCTGGTTGCATTTGGTAGTGAAAACTCATGCTTAGAGAGGTCATGTTTATAGATGTCTTCTTTGGGAATTTGATGTGGAGATGAATTTTCTGGGTGCATCCTTTCTCTTGAGTTGGTTGAAGACAGTGATGCATGCTTTTTCTGTTTTGCTAATTGTCTAGTTCTGTGGTTTTGAAACCAAACTTCAGCGAGGAGTGGAAAAAATATAATGATGTTCATTAGCCTGACCTCAGCATTACTTTTTCCTTGTCCAAAAAAGGGATACATTTTTATTTCTTTAAAGTAGTAGAGGTTTTTAACTTGACAGGATAAGTTGGTAAGACCTTTCTCTTCTCTTCATCTGGTTAAAAGAAAACCTTAAGTAGACATACACTTAAAAAAGACACTTTACTCTGGACTATTTCATGTCTCAAGAGTCACTTCCCTACCTTCTTTCCTCTGTACGAGAAGGGACTATCTGTCCTTCTTTCAATCTGTTGTAAGTACTCCCAGAGTTGTTGCACATTGCCCGGCACACAATAGGTACTTATTAAATGATCCTTCAATTGAGTTGCTGAGAAAATGGAAACTGAAAATCTTGAAGTACTTCAATAATCACTTTAATTGCTCTCCCAGCTTTCTTCAAAACTCAGTCGAAATGTCCCCTTCTAAGAGTCCTTTATGAGCCCCTTTGCCCCAGATACCATCACATCCCCTAACTCAAACCTGTGAAAATGAGAGCCATTCCCCAATAGGTAAATATGATCAAAAGACATGGAAAAAAAATAGGTACATTAATGAACTGTGCATGGAGGAGTGATGTGGTCCAACTATTCTCAAGAACAATCTGGAACTATTTCCAAAGGGCTATAAAACTGTGCATAACCTTTGGTCTAAAAATACCATAATACAACTGTATTCCAAAGAGATAATAAAAAAGGGGAAAGCACATGTACAAAAATATTTACAGAACTTCTTTTTGTGGTGGCAAAGAACTGGAAATTGAGGGCATGACCATCAATTAAGGCATGACTGAACAAATTGTGATATATGATTGTGACAGTAAACTGTTGGATCATAGGAAATGATGTGCGTGATGATTTAGAAAAAATGGCAAGACCTACATGAACTGATGCAAAGTTAAGTGAGAAGAGCTGAGAAATTATTGTGCACAGTACTTAGCTACTGTGATCAAAACAGCGATCCAAGACAATTCCAGAAGACTTACTATTAAAAAAAAAAATGCTATCTTCCTCCAGAGAGAGAACTGATGAACTCTGATTGCAGGTTGAAGTATAATTTTCCAACTTTCTTTTTTTGTGATATGGATAATATGGAAATATGTTCTGCATGATTTCACAAGTATAATTGATATCATAGTTTGTCTTTTCAGTGGATGAGGAAGTGGTGGGAGGGAAGGAGAGAAGCTGCAACTCAAAATTTAAAAGAAAAGAATGCAATGTAACAATGGTTAAAAAAACATAAGCAAGACCACTTTTCAAAGAAATTCAAGCTATATATAAACATATCTTCAAATCCCAGTTACAAAACCCCTTCTCCAGACTCAGAAGCTGTTTCCAAACCCCTTGGTTATAGCTCCTTCCCTGTGTTGATTATTTTGCGTCATTTTCCTGATGTCATGGTCCCCTTCCCCCTTTTGATTATGAGCTCCCTGAGGACAGAGACTGGATCGTTTGCCTTTCTTTGAATCCACACAGTGCCTGACACATGATAAATGCTTAATAAATATTAGTTGACAAACTGATATGAAAAATCTCCCAAATCACTACAAGTGAGAGAAATGCAAACTAAACAAACTCTAAGATTCCATCACTCTGTCTCTGTGTCTCTCTGTCACACACACACACACACACACACACACACACACACGCTACCAGATTGACAAAGATGACAATAAAGGAAAATGAGGAATTCTGGAGAAGCTGCTGGCAAAGAGGCTCAGTGGTGCATTGCTGCTGCATGTGTGAGCAAGTTCATTCAGGAAAGCAATTTGAAGATGTACCCTAAAAGGTACTAAATTGGGCATACCCTTTAACCCAGCATTACCATCACTACTCATATACCTTAAAGAAATAAAATAATATTAATAGCTAGCATTTATATAGTATGACCTGTGTGCCAGACATTGTACTAAAGTTTGTTTAAACATTACCTTCTTTGATCATCACAACACCTATATGAGATAGGTGCTATTATTATCCCCCATTTTACAGTTGAGGAAACTGTGGCACACAGAGGTTAAGTAACATGCCAATGTCACATGGCTAATAAGTATGTGAGACAGGGATATGAATTTGAATCCTCCCAGGCCTAGTACTCTGTCTACTGGACCACATAACTGCCTCTAAGAAAGAGGGAAAAGAACTATAGGTACAAAAATATTTATAGCAGCTCATTTTGAAGTACCCTAAACTGGAACCTGAAATAGTTGTCCCTCAGTTAGAAATGTCTGGACAGCTACAGTGCATTTGTGTTGTAGAATACTACTTTGTGCCCTAAGAAATAATGAGATAGCAGCTTGGGAAAAACCTGGGAAAGCCTGCATGAATAATGCAGAGCAAAGTGGGCCAAGTCAGAACAACTAATAAAACCTTATAAAGGAAAGCAACTTTGAAAGGCTCAAAGGCTCTGATCAATGTCAGAACTATCTAGGACTCTAGAGGACTGAGGAAGCATGCTGCTCACCTCTTGACGCACTTGATTGATGCAAGGTGCAGAATAAGATGTGCACTTCCTTTTCTTTCCTTTTTTTGCCTGTATATCTTAATTTCCAGCTGCATGCTAAAACGATTTTTAATATTCATTATCAAACCTTTGAGTTCCATATTCTCTCCCTCCCTCCCCACCCATCCTCATTGAGAAAACAAGTAATTCAATATAGGTCATACATGAGTAACAATGCAAAACACTTCTATAATAGTTATGTTGTAAAAGATTAACCACATTTCCCTCGGTCCTATCCTGCCCTCAGTTTATTACATTCTCTTCCTTGACTTGTCCTCCCACAATAATATTTGCTTCTGATTATCCCTTTCCCCAATTTGCTGTCCCTTCTATTATCTTCCCTCTCCTATCTCCTTCCCTCTTGCCTTCCTGCAGGGTAAAATAGATTTCCATGTGCAATTGAGTGTGTATTATTCTCTCCTCAAGCCAAATCCCATGAGAGTAAGACTCAATTATTTCCTTTTATCTTGCCCCTCTTCCCCTCCATTGTAAAAGCTCTTTCTTCCCTTTTTTATGTGAGATGATTTGCTACATTCTACCTCTCCTTTTCTCTTACTTCCAATACATTCCATTCAACAGTAATTTTATTTTTCCAGGTATATACCCATACACTCCTATATCTATATCTATATCTATCTATATCTATATCCATATCTATCTATCTATATTCCCTTTAACTACCCCAATACTGGAAAAGGTCTCATGAGTTACAAATAACATCTTTCCATGTAGGAATGTACACAGTTCAACTTTAATGAGCTCCTTAAGTCTTCTCTTTCCTGTTTACCTTTTCATGATTCTCTTGATTCTTGTATTTGAAAGTCAAATTTTCTATTCTACTCTGGTCTTTTCAATAAGAATACTTGGAAATTCTCTATTTCATTGAAATTCTATTTTTCCCCCTGAAATATACTCAGTTTTGCTGGGTAGGTGATTCTTGGTTTTAATGCTATCACCTTTGACCTCTGGAATATTATATTCCAAGCCCTTCGATTCATTTGTGTAAAAGCTGCTAAATCCTGTGTTACCTTGATGACATTTCAACAATATGTAAATTGCAGGTGTAGTTTTTCATGGGAGTGTGTTTCAACAGTACAAGAAACAATTAACTCTTTGAGGAGGCTTCCCTTCAGAGATATCATCTCTCACAATCCCCCCCTATGACTTCTTACAATATGAATACTCTTCATACCATTGTTGGAATACTTCTTCCACTATCATCTGTTGCATGTTTCTGGTCTGGATGTTTGTTCAAGCTATCTTCAACACAGCATCTCAGTATCTTCTTGCTTTTATCTTCTTGTAGAAATCCAAACGTCCACTCTCCTTCAAAACTGACCTTAATACAATTTTAGATGACCATTCCTATCACTCTTGCAAAATCAAAATTGGAACTTTGACCAATTGTCATGTTTAAGAAATCCACCATAGAACCCAGTTTGTTTTTACATTTTGCATTATTACCTATCCATTTCCCCATCAAGAAGATGAGATTTCTCTAAGGAGTCAATAACAGGCTCCAGTACTTACATTTAGTCCCATTTGTCTAAAAAGGTCCTGGAAAACCTCACCTTGGATATCTCTATTTGATCTGGGTCTCTAGAAGTCAGCTCATTTTGAAGTACCCTAAACTGGAACCTGAAATAGTTGTCCCTCAGTTAGAAATGTCTGGACAGCTACAGTGCATTTGTGTTGTAGAATACTACTTTGTGCCCTAAGAAATAATGAGATAGCAGCTTGGGAAAAACCTGGGAAAGCCTGCATGAATAATGCAGAGCAAAGTGGGCCAAGTCAGAACAACTAATAAAACCTTATAAAGGAAAGCAACTTTGAAAGGCTCAAAGGCTCTGATCAATGTCAGAACTATCTAGGACTCTAGAGGACTGAGGAAGCATGCTGCTCACCTCTTGACGCACTTGATTGATGCAAGGTGCAGAATAAGATGTGCACTTCCTTTTCTTTCCTTTTTTTGCCTGTATATCTTAATTTCCAGCTGCATGCTAAAACGATTTTTAATATTCATTATCAAACCTTTGAGTTCCATATTCTCTCCCTCCCTCCCCACCCATCCTCTTTCTTCCGTCTTTTATGTGAGATGATTTGCTACATTCTACCTCTCCTTTTCTCTTACTCCCAATACATTCCATTCAACAGTAATTTTATTTTTCCAGTTACATACCCATAAACTTTTCTTTATCATTATACCTCAATCTCTGTTTTATTTTCCGTGTTTGATCCTATTGATCCAAAGCTCCAGGTAACTGTTCACTCCCATTAAGACCATCCCTGGAACTCTCAGACCTCCTGGGGCCACCCCCAGACTTCTTCCTCAGTCCCTCTGTAGATAAGATAACAAACTTTGACATTCTTTACCTGAAAGAAGGCTTGGGTTGAATTCATTTCAGCAAGACCCAACATGTCACTATTTTGGGGTCCCTAGCACCCCCAATCTCAACAATTCTACACAATTACAGTTAACTTTAAATCTCCGTCTTGCTCTATGTACATTTGTACATTTGGTTTACATCTTACATTTGTACATTGATTTCCTTTCCTTTATCTAATTATTCCTATAACATTCAGAAAGAATGTTCTATTTCATGGATTTTATCTTTCACACCAGAGTACCCATCCATCCAACTAATTGAAAACAGCAAGATTCCACTACTTGCCTTGTGCTTATATCTTAAACTATCTGCTTTGATTATAGAAACATTCTATGAAGATGAAAAGAAGGACCTAATTAGATATCATCTCCACTTTATAGTGGGAAAACATTCCTTTTCAAAGAAACACAATGGGGAAACTGAGCCAGAAGGATCCCATCCCAGGCTAAGGACAGGATTGTCTCTTGAGCCTAATTTCTTCTTGTAATGGTCACATTCCTCTCTGAGTATGGTCCCAGAGACTTATACATTAGATGGAAGGTTTCACTAACCAAAAATTTTACCAGGATTCACATGTTAAATATTAAATTTGTTCTAAAAACCAATCACTAGAGATTATCACCAACACAAATTCCTTGTTTGGGAATTCCATGTACAATTCACACTTTACATAAGAGATTACAGCTTTAACAAAGTGAGGCACCACACCACTTGGGTGATGATTTTAGGCTTTTAATGTCTTAGGGCCCCAGGATGGAAAGAGTTACATCCTTTCTCTGAGCAGTTCCGAGTTCAGATTAGATCTTAAGAAGTCCTTCTGTAATTTCTGGACTTCAATAGGAAAGGGGAATGGGGCCAAGAGGCTTTTTGTCCTAAAATGATCACAGAGCTTTCTGGAGCCATAAAATTCCCTGTCTCCCTTATCTTGTGCCTTATCTTCCAACCCCTATAAAACCTTTCTTTATTATAATAATTGGCTTGCAAATATAAATTTGGTAGGTAAGTCTTTCAAAAAATAGTACAAAAGATGTTACAAAACATTTCTTCACACAACAAATATCTTCCTCTTTTAAGAACAGTTTACAGTTTATCACAAAACCCTCATGAACCTAATTGACAAAACTTACATTGTCTTTGCACATTTTCTCATAAGCTTCTTTTTATAAACATGCTTTTGTAAATGCTTGATTCATAACAAAAACAGTTAAAATTTTCTTCTTAACAGCAGAAACAGACTTTTCCATATACTTAATACAAGCTTCTATCGAACAGGTTTGAAAATCACACCCATATATATAAATATATATGTGTTTCTTTAAGGATTTTCATTTTCTCAGTATGAATTCTACAACACAGAAACTCTTACACAGAATTCCCAACAGCTTTTTTAAAACCAATTCATCATTAATTTAATAATACAATTCCTAATATAGCAGCATTTAGATTTACTTAAAAATTTAAACTAAGCTTACTTAAAACTTAAAATAAGCCATTATCCATTTGGGTGAATGGATTTCCACATCACCTTGCACAATAATTCATCTCTTTATCATCATGTGGGCACACTATCACCTGATGAGACAGGGTCATCTCAAATCTGATTGAGCTATTAATTATCAAACCACTTTATATGATTTCTCTATCTTCTTTAATTCCTCACACTCTTACCACTTACTGAAACCATCTGAAACTGACACAAAGGTCCAGAACAACTATCTAGGGACAGGAGTGGTTTGAATTACTCCCATTTTTTCCCAAACCTTGTCTGCCTTCCATATTTTCAATCAAATCATTAGTCACCTTTCCAAATCTCTCAATCCCATTACTCAGATTATCCAGCTTTCATTTACATTCCAAATAAAAACAAAATGCCTAACAATTTTATCCTACCCCCAAACCTTAAAAACTAGATGGAGTTAAATATCCAACAATTTACATACCAAGAAAGTCACATTTCCTTCCCCTCCCCCTCTGAAAAAAAAATAAATCCCTTTTTACTTATCTTAAAGTCATCACTTTTTAAAGACAGAAAAACCCCTTCTTAATTTTTTTTGCCAGTTTAAAGACATTGTCTGGTATCAGATATATTGACTTAATTTGAACATAAAGTACCAACTTTAGCTTCAAGACCTAATTAAATCTAAATTCAAAACTCTCAACCCTTCTTCTAAATTGCCTGCTTGAGATTTTTCACTTGCTAATCTTCCAGTTACTTCCATCAGACTTTAATAAATTCTAACCTATCTTAAAAATCAAATTAAGAGTGACACATTTCACCTATTTACAATTACAACTATGACCAGAATGAATTCAATTAACTTTCTGTTGTGCCCCATTACACAAAAATGTCTCCTTTGGTTGAGTCAGGTCTTCTGCTCTTTTCTGTGCATTTTAATTGATTTATTGATACTTTCTTTCAGAGAAAGAATTTAGTATCACTATTGTAAGGGACAAAAGGGGACTAGGTAATCAAAGTCCAGTTCTGGAAGCATAGTTAAATACTGGTTAGCCTGCCTTTCTTTGGTCTGAGGGGAAAAAGAGAAGTTCTCTCCCTCTATTTTTTCTAGCCTTCTTATATCACAGTACCCATACTCCTCTCATTTCTACCTGCTTAAAATTTCTTGCCTTTTCCTCTGGTGGGCTTTGATTAAATCCCCTTCAAAACCACCCATAACTTATTTCTTTTTCTTACTTGATATTTCCAACCACATAAACTAAACAGTAAAATAGTTTTTCTCTCCCTCCCTATCCCTCCACTTCTGAAGAAGGGAGGTAATACGGCATTTCAAGCACAGCCCAATTCAGCCTTTCTTCTCTTGCTGGCTGGCTGACTAAATTTACAACCTTACCCGTGTCAGATAAAACAGAGAAACAGACTTTCATTCACACAGAAATATCAACACAATACATACAGAGAAGAGATTTGGCAAAACATTAATGAGTGCACACATAGGTTTAAAGTTTTGGAAAACCCAGTCCTCGGAGGATTTGTACACTGGCCAGAAGATATTCCCTCTGAGCTGAGTGCCTGCCCAAACTAAACAGCAAAACTTAATCACTTTCTTTTTATCTTTCTCCTGACACTTTGGTAATTCCCAATTACTAAGCCTATAGTTTTGAAGGAGATTTTTTTCTTTGCTAGATTTAGACTGAGCATTCCCCATGACTCAAAAGTCCTTGTTCTCTCTTTTTTGAAAGAGAAGCTCATGAGTCTTGCCCTTTAAGAAAGGCTCTCCAATCTTGTCTCAACCCTAACTATGTGGTCAACCAGGTACTCATTAATCTTGCCCTCTAAGAGGACTCAAGGGTCTCACTTACCTGGGTCTGTGCACATAAACATTTAAATACATTTTGCTTAGGGTATTTGTTCTCTTAGTGATTGGTCACAGTGGGACTTTAAAGTACAGATGTACAACACCTTTGGGTGTAGGAACAGAGTGCATTGGTGCAACATTAATGAAACTGAGTCATTAGCATTAATTATAAAACAAAATTTATTTTAAAATTTTTATTGATATCTTTTTGTACATTTCACTAATTTCCCATTACATCCTTTCACACTTTTGTGAGCAAACACTTGATTGAAGTCACACATTAATTCATACTGTTGAAACAAGACTAAGGTTGACACTTAAATAAAAATAAACTTTTTAGATCTCTTAACAATATTGACAAAATGAACACTTTGGTGTACAAAGAAGAACAGAAAAATAGAAATGAATCCAAAATTGTGATTCTCTACTGCACACAGCTGGGTTACTTTCTAGGTCTATTTCAAACTTTACATTAGCTCCAACACTGGCCTGCTCTGCTATGTCCCCTTCTGAAATTCCTTCTGCTCTTTCCTGTGCATTTTAATGGATTTATTGATACTTTCAGAGAAAGAATTTAGTATCACTATTATAAGGGGAGAAAGGGGACTAGCTAATCAAAGCCCAGTTCTGGAAGCACATGCAAACATTAAAGTTTGGTGAACTTGATTCTGGAAGAATGTGAGAAAACAAAGTAGAGAAACCTAGGTTCCCACTTGGAAGAAGGCTCACCAAGTCCCAGTGTTTGCACATGCTCCAAGGACTGGTCCTCTCTTACCCTGTCACAAGCCCCTCTGGTTACCACTTTCCTCTTCCCCTCCAAGAATAAGAGAGTCTTCCTCAGAAGTAAGTATTGTGATTGCAAAGTCATTTTCAGTCATATCTGATTATGACCACTTTAGGTGGCTTTGTTGGCAAAGACTTTGCCCCTTCCTTTTCTAGCTCATTTGATAGATAAGGAAACTGAGGAAAACATGGTTAAGTGACTTGCCCAGGGTCACAGAACCAATGTCTGAGGCTAAATGTGCACTCAGGTCTGGTGGCATTGCTGCCCAAAATACAAATGGTAGACCCAAATCTACATAATTACCTTATTTGAAAATTCACTTGTTTGACTATTTGTAATAGGTATCATATTTCTTGCCAGAGGAGTGGAAGAGAATAGAGAACTGGATATTAAAATTTAAAAATCTGAAATTATTTTAAAGGAAGAAAAGAAATGACTTATCCTACATCTCTTCATGCCACCAAGAGGTGGAAGGCATTAATCTTTTGCAGTTGTGACTCGTTATTTCCTTGGTCATACTTCTTGAGTCCTTCACAGTTGTTTTCCTTTTGATGTTGTTTTCATCATCTTTCTGCTCATTTCACTCAGTCTCTGTGTCCATCTAAGTTCTCCCAGATTTTTCTGAATTATTCTTTTTGCCATTTTTCATAGCATTTAACTATATTAATATCCTGTAATTTTAGGTTTTAAACACTCCAATGTGACAGGTTTTTGTGAGGGCTCAAACATGGCAATAGTTTTAGAATACAGACCTGAAATCCTGTGCTTCTTGACGTTGAAGGAGCTCCTGTTCAGACAAGTTCAGAACATTCCCTGAAAATGTGGTCTTAGAGGGTTTGCTGGGGGCATGGAGAGGATAGTAATGCTCTTAGTAGTGTTAAACCCTGCTACTCAAGTGGAAGCTTAATTCTGAAATGAATATGGACTTCACAGAACACCAACTAACCACACAAAACTCCAAACAAATCACAATCCTTTCGCACCACTCAGCTCAGCCTTGGACCTGCTCAAGCACTCATGGACTCAATATACCCTTAATTGACAAAGTAAGATGAAGGATTTTGTTAGAGTGCCTATTGCCCCAGGTATCCATATTATTTGAATGAGTCAAGATCCATAATCTTCATGTTATGTAGGAATTGTCACTGAACACTAATGATAAGGCATCTTGAAATAGGAGCTCCATGGAATTGGAATCTGGTATCTCAGACTGCTGTCCAAGGGGCACAGTCAGATCTTCCAGAGAGTCAGCCAAATCTCCTAGAGGGCCAGTGAGATCTCCCACAGGGGTATCCAGACTTTCCTGGGAAGCAGCCAGATGTTCCTGAGGAGCAACCAGATCTCCTATAGGGGTAGTGAGATGTCCTTGAGGGGCAGCCAGATCTCCCAGGGAGGCTTCCAGGTGTTCATCAGGAAGAAATAATGTAGACCCAAACCCAACAGTTCTCTTGAATAGATCAATGGGATGCAATTCTTGCTGTTTAAAAGAAGGGAACAATGTATTTATCTGTTCTTGGTCTTTCACACATTGTGGTAGCTGTTTCTGGACTTCAAGCTCCTGTGGGGACTGATGTTGATATGGGGTCAGCTGTTGTATCTGGGGTATGGGATGTTGCTGGGGGTATGACTGCTGCAGATGATGTGAAGGCCCCCCTGCATGCTGAAAAATCATTGGGTGATACCCTGGGTGCAACTGCCCCATTGCCCATCTCTGTTGCAGTGGTGGCTTCACTACGCCACAAATAAAGGTACATGAGCCATAATTCTCTGTCCTTTGTGTTCTCTGTAGGGCCCAGGAAGATGCCCACTGGCTGGAGCTTCCCTGGGATGTTGGCCTGAGGAGGGTGCAAGGCTGAAGTTCAGTTGATGGTCTTATAGATTGGGAGGAGAAAAAAGGATGACTTTGGGAAATGTCATGTCCATATAAACAGGCAGCCTCAGTGGTTGAAGCTGCACTCCTCCTCTCAAAAGAGCAGTCATTCCTTGGATCAGCTTCCTGACTAAGTTCACCTGCCAAGGAGGGGCACCTGGATGCCTTGAGAGTTGAAAATTCTTGCTCAGAGCTATCCTCTTCCAGATTTGGACTTGGAGATACATTTTCCAGGCACATCCGTTTTCTTGTGCTGGTGGAAGCCTCAGACAGCCGCTTGGTTTTTTGTGTGGAATGTCTAGCTCTTCTATTTTGAAACCAAACCTAAGTGGGAAGAAGAAGAAATATAATGATGTCCACTAACCTGACTTCAATTTTATTTTTACCTTGTGATAAAAAGAGATAATTTTTTATTTCTTTAAAGTCATATTACTGAATACTATTAAGTCTGTATCCCAAAGAGACAAAAAATGGAAACCAGAATGCCGAGGAAGGATCTGCTAATACAAAAATATTTATAGCAGCTCTTTTTGTGGTGGCAAAGAATTGGGTATGAAGGGAATGTCCATTCTTTGAGGAATAGCTAACAAGTTATGATGTGTGATTGTAGCAGACTACCACTGTCTTATAAGAAGTGAGAAGCAGAATGGTTTTAGAAAAACCTAGAAAGAACTGGTGGAGTCTGAATGCAGACTGAAGCATGAAACACAGAAGATATCCAGATCAAGTATCTTTCACATCTATGGTACTAAAAGATATCCCTTCGTTATATAAAGTGAAGGGAGCAGACCCAGGAGAACATTGTACATAGTAATACGAATATTGTACAATGATCATCTGTGACTAACTGAGCTATTCTCAGCAATACATTTATCAAAGACAATTCCAAAAGACTTGTGATGAAAAATGCTATTCACATCCAGGGAAAGAACTGATGGAGTCTGAATGAGGATTGAAACATGTTATTTTTCAGGTTTTTATTTGCTTGTGGTCTTTTTCCTCTGATCTGTTTCTTCTTTCACAATATGACTAAAATAGAAATATGTTTTACATGATTCCAATACATACTCTATATCAAATTGCTTACTGTTTTGGGTAGGGGATACATGAAAGCGAGAGGGAGAAAATTGTGGAACTCAAAAAAAATAAATCTTAAAAAGTATCTTGACATGCAATCAGGAAAAGACATTTCTCTTTTTGGCAGATTTCTTTATCTGATTATAAGAAAGCCTCAAGAAGTCATTTTCAAGATATTTGGAGACACCCTGTTTACCAGAACTAAGGTCCAGCAAGCAGACAGTGCCTGAGCTTGACATAACAACAATCCTTTGTGTTTAACCTCGAATGATCTCACCCTCAGCAAAATCCCAGATTTGTTTTCCACCAGCAACAGGTGGCCTCTGAGCTTAGACAAACATCTCTAATATCCATGTTCTGGTCATGAAATCCTGCTATGAATCAAACATGTCACATTGTCACTGTTACCCCTCATTGTCAGGGCTACAGCTGAATGTGTAGCCATAGGTATAAAAACTGAGATCTGCCCACACTGCTGTGGGTCCCTTCCATTAGGGGTGGAGCTCTGGCACCTGTGAGCTTGCTTACAAGCTGTTTTCCTCCCTTTATAATGAATTAAACTTCCGTTTGTCTCTTGACTCTCTGGACTCTAGCCGTTCTGTTTGGATCTGGCCATTCTAGGGTTAGAGGCTGTTCACAGCATAAACTTAACCAACACTACTTCGTTTCTTAATATGTCCACCTGAATGTTGTTTGACCCCAGTGGACTCTATTCTCCCTAGAAGCATCTCCATTTTCCAGACTTTTCTCACTCTCTGGACATAAGTTGTCTCAAGCTCATGTACCCCTCTCCTAAAATTCTCCATTCAGCCATTCTAAAAATTAAAATTGCAGAAGCTCTGTTCAAATATGTTTCTTAAAATTTTTAAAAAGCCTCCTATAAAAAGAAAGAGGGTAAAGACTATATCGCAATGAGTTCAAATAGATATGAAATCTGAATTTTAAAAATATTTCATTTTTTCCAATTGTTTAAAATTTTTTATCATTCTTTTTAAAAATTTAAAGTTCCAAATTTTCTCCTCCCCTCTCCCCATTGAGAAAGGAAGCAATTTGATATAGATTCCATATGTAGAATCATGTAAAATACTTCCATATTAGTCACGTTGTGAAGGAAAATACAAACCAAAAAGAAAACATAAAATTAAGAAAGTGTAAAAAAGTGTGATTTGATCTCCATGCAGACTCTTTCAGTTCTTTGTCTGGAAGTGAACAGTCTTTTTTATCATGAGCCCTTCAGATTGTCTTGGATCATTGTATTGCCTATCCTGGGATATCCCATTTTTTGATTGTTTTAAATGTAATATTTTACTGAACAATAAAAAAAAAATCACTGTTATTTCCCAATACTTCCTGCTACCCCCAACAAATAGACCTTTCATGGTAACAAAAGATAATTAAATAAAACAAATCGCTTTTGACATTGACCATGTCAATATAATATAAGCCTCCTTCTAAAGCATCACCCCCTCTCCTGAGTCATCTTCATCCAAAATTCATCATGGCATCAGTCTGAGTTCTGATATCCTTTAGTGTTTTCTCTGAGTTCTGATGCATTAATCTGAGGGCCAGGGTGATCCAATTCCACATGGAACGTTCTTTCAGCATCGTCAAAAGTGCTGACTTGTTTTATTTAATTGCACTTTGTTACCACGAAAGGGTGTGTTTGTTGGGGGTAGCAGAAAGTATTGGGAAATGGCAGTGATTTTTTATCGTTCAATAAAATATTACTTTAAAAAAAAAACAAAAAAAGGGAGCTAATGCTTTCCTCCATTTCATAATGAAGAATGGTAGGAGAATTAAGTGAAGGTGTCCAAATAGATATTAGCTTATTGACTTGGTGTATGGAAAGGAGAGGCAATGTTGGATTTTATATTACAGATAGATTTCATACTATCTCTACAAGAACTTTAAAGACACACACACACACACACACACACACACACACACACACACACACTGTCATTTCCTTATCTATAACATATAAATGTGAGCTCTCTACTTGCCTGTATTCGAGACTCATGAATATTGATCAGCCTGGAAAGTTCCTCTCTTTCTTCTATCCCAGGATAAGGGTCTTTTTCAAAATACTTTATAAGAATATTTATTTGTTCTCTATCAAATGCTGTACGTTTTCTTCTTGTTGATGTAGAAGAGTAATCTGAAGGAATGGGATGAAAAGAATTGGAGAGTTAGATGACAGAACCAGGAGCATTTCCTTACCTTACTAGATCATATTTGGAATAAATAACTCTGAGCTTTCAATCAGCTGCTCTGCAAACGTGGACACGACTGGGCTTTTCTCAATCCACCATGCCTTGTTTTCCCTAATAGGATTGTCTCCCTACCATTTGCCCTTTGCTTCTACCTTTTTTTTCTTGCACTCTAAGTATTGAAGAAAGTCGGTCCTCAGATCTCTATTGTGTCCCTAACATCGCTTCCCTCTTTTCTATTCCCACTACTTCTAGACCAATCCAATTTTTCATTACTTCTGGCTTTCATCTCACAAGACCCTCCTAATATAGACTCCCTGCTTCCACACCTGTCCAATACACTCTGCTTGACACTGAAAAAGCAGAATTTAGTTGTCTTCTTTTCACCTCCCTCCCATAAAAAATTCCAGGAACCTTTTATTCATTCCTCCTTGCCTACTGAGAGAAGGAAGAAGGAATAGAGTCTCTGGAGTCAAAGGGCCTTTGAATCTGACAGCAAGTCAAATAACTACTTTAGCTTCAGTTTCCTCATCTGTAGAAAGGAATGAGAATGGCTGACTAACGTTTTGGTTTTTTTTTCCATTTCCCCATCTATGGTGATCTTCTCACTAAGTTCCTTAGCTTGCTATTCAAGACCCTAAATAATTTGTAACCCAACCTACTTGTCCAATATTCTCCTCCAACATTATCCAGTTAAATTGAACAACCAGTCTCTGATTCTCCTACCCCAGTGATTTTGCTTAGCACTCCCTATACCAGTAATCCCCTCCCCTTATGTTGGGGTTTGACATCCTCCCTCCCTTTTCACCTCTTCCATGATGACTGCTTTCTCCACCATCCCACTCCTGGTTGGCAAAGATCTTCCTTTCCTCAGTACTCATCCCTCCCTTCTTCAGTTATACCATAGTTTTACCGTATTATATGAGTTGTCAGCTATAACATAGGTTGCCTCATTTTTAAAATGGTGACATTTGTCTGGATGATCATTAAGCTCTCCCCAGTTCCAAATATATGATCCCAATGGATCACTCAGTCAGCCTGTGTCAGAGGCAGAATCTGAACACAGGTCTTATGACTTCAAGGGTAGATTCTTGTTCATGATGCAATGCCTGCCTCTCATCATTTGAACTAGCTTCTAAATTCTAAGTGTATTAAATAGCCACTACCATTGTGATGGACAGCTACATGGCAAAGTAGAGAGGGTGCTGGACCTGAAGTCTGGAAGATTCATCTTCCTGAGAGATCTTTGCTAAGCAAACCCAAATGGAGTCACACAGAGTTAGCTATGAAAACACATTGTGGTAGGTTGTTGTAGAGTGCAGACAAATATAGTTTGATGCCTTTAAGCCATTTAAAGATCTTTGGAATTTCTCCTTAACAAACTACTACACTCTTAAGAATACAAACACACACACACACCAACACACAGGGTCCTAAAGTCCTTGGGACTACACTTGTGTGTAGGAAACTCAGGAGGAAAGTCTCTCTATCAATAACAATGACAATAATGATAATGATAAATTATTATGAGAGCTAGCAAATGTTATCTCAGTTTATCCTCACAAAACTACTGAGACTATTATTATCCATAGCTGACAGAAGACAAAGGTGAAATGACTTGCCCAGGGTCACACAGCCAGGCAAATATTAGGGATTATGTGGGAACTCAGAGCTTCCTGATTCCCAAAATCAGCACTTTCCAGAGAAACCAGTTGGTTGTGTGAGTTTGGCACTTTCTCCACCACAGTCCATATATTTCAGAGGCAAGTCTTTAATTATTCAGGTTTTCCTAACTCTGAAACAAGCTCTGTGTACACTGAGCCCTTCTACTTTCCACTCCCTCCCCTCCTCCCCCCTAGTTCCCCCCCACCCCTCACCCCCACTGAGAGATCAATGTGTACCATTACTGTCACAATTGGTTATGAAATCTCTGAAGACCAATGTTAACTCATCCCACAAGATGCAGTATTCCACTGAACAAGAGTAACAGGATCGATATCATCCTTTCAAAACACCCGGAGAAGAAAATTATCCAATTCTTGCTATAACAAACTTCTTTAAAAATTATTTTCAACCATCATTTAAGATACTTCAATAATGCATTTATTGCCAACGGCAAGACACTGGGCTGAACCCTAAGGGTTCTTTACATTCTCCTCTACTTTACATTCTTTACATTCTCTTCCAGTGATATAATATGCAAATTGGCAAAAATGGACTGGAGGATTTGGGGAATGGAGGGAATAATAACAAAGCACTAGAGAGGAGAGAGATTGACTCTAGTTTGCAGAGAATCTCAATGTGCTGTTTCACAATTCACTATACAGGGTTATAATAGCTCTAATAAGAAACTTAGCTCAGTCATTTATTCAATGACCATTTTTTCAAAGGTCAAGGACATAGCGCTGTACACTAGAGCAGTAAATGAGGGGAAATTTGAACTTGTAAAAATCCTCTAAATCTAACTCAGAAACTATCCCCTCAACTATCCCCTCAAAATTCATTCAAACTATAGAAATACCCTGCAGAAGCTTTCCCATTATCCCCAGAAAAAAAGTAAGTGAATTTCAGTCAGACTTTGAGGACAAAGAGCACGTTACTTACTGAAGGAATCCAGCTTCTTCTCTTCTGGTGCTGGGTTCTTGGTCATCTTCCTTGAAGAGTCCAGAGCTCAGATCCAAATGGTAAGAAGTAATGGAGGAGTACTGAGGCCTGGGATATTTATACTCTGTTCCTTCAAGCTCCAACTCATAGAAACTAAGAGCCCTGCCTCCTTTTATTTTCTGGAGGTCCTCTCTGAAGGCAGGTTCACAATTTCTACAGAAATAAGTACCTCCTACAAAGGACTAAGTACACTAGGTGGGTTAAAACCTGGGTGGACAGGGAAGGGTGGTGCTTCTTATATAAGTACTCAGGAAAAGTAGGTGTTAACTTGGACTTGAGTTGTGGTTCCCCCACGTCACACCCAACAACTGAAACAACAATTTGCCAGAAGGAAAGTTGAATTTGGAAAACTGGATGACCAAGTAGATAGAGGGAAGGACTTGGAGTCAGGAAGACTCATCTGGCTTCAAAACTGGCTTCAGATCCTTACTAGCTATATGGACCTGAGAAGGTCACTCTACCCCATTTGCCTTACTTCCCTCATCTAAAATGAGCTGGAGAAGGAAACAGCAAACCATTCAAGTATCTTTGTCAAGAAAATTCCAGATGGGGATGAAGAGTTAAACACAATTGAAAAATGATGGAAAACTACAAGAACAACAAAGTTGACACTGGCCAGAAGAACTTAAATAAGCCCAACAACAGGAAAGCTATGAAGCTAAAAGGATGAAGTAAAGAGAAGGTGTTAACTTGCCTTATTAGTGAGAAGAATCTTCTTCATCTGACATTCCCCATGCTCAATGAATTCCCAAGTCCAGTCCCGATCCCTACAATTCTGAATCCTTGTTTTACAAGGTTGGAAGCTTAGTGAAGTGGGCTGGTCTGGGAAACATGAGGGGACTTCATTCAGCTTTGAAGAAAAAAAGAATCATTAAGACATAAAACAATATAAAGTTTTAAAATCACCCTACCTGCTTTCTCTCAGGGAGTCCTCACAGCAACTTGGAGGTACTAAGTAGGTACTATGGCTTTGTGATTTATAAACCAGACCTGTGATCTCATAAGATTAGGGAGCTCAGAATATAGACCTTTACTCTACCCAAGCAAATGGACATCTTCTCTGCAAATGAGAATCTGAGAAAGTGACTTAAAGTCCCAGAAAAGTCAGTGACTTGGGCAGAGTCCCACAGTCATTAAGTTGCAGAGGGAGGACATGGTCAAGGTCTTCTTAATTTAGGGGCCAGCCTTCTATCACCATTGGCACACTACATCTCACAGGTAATTTTTCTCTCTTTTTCATACATGGGGAAACTGAGGCTCAGAGGAGTTTAATGACTTGTACCTGGTCACAGAGTTAGTAAGGACCATGGGTCTTCCTGATACCATATCCAGCACAGTATTCACTGTCATAGATCCAGTGTAGCTCTGGCCCAGGTCTATGGCCTGAGGAGCACAGTGTCCCTTGATATTCCAAAATGGGCTGTCACAAAAACTTGTTCTCAGAATGTTCCACAAACAGTCAGACATTTCTGTATCTCCACCATGTGCAAGATTCTGCTAAATTCTGAGAGAGTCAGAGACATTAAACTCACCCTTACTTCCAAGGAGCTTAGAATCCAAGGTAGGAAATGAGATAAACAGTAGGCAAACAAAATTCAGAAAGCATACAGTGAAGTCATGTAAAACAAAACTAGTCTTTGAATGACTATGGAAATGGATGCCCTCACCAATAGTCATATTTGCCAATGGAAGCTGTTTTCAAGGACAGAACTTGGCAGTGTGATGTCCTGAGGTCAAGTGATATCAGAAGACAGGGGACCAGGTATTTACCTCTCCCTTGAAGTATGAACAAAGGCAAATCCCTTCCCCCCTCAGTTTCCTTGACTGTCAAATCTGGTGGGATTTGGAGAAATGATCTCTTGGAATTGGGGGAACTCTTAGGAACTTGTTGAGTTGATTTGCATGCATGGTGATGACATGATGAAATGAATGATAGAGGATGGAAGCTGAGACTGACACTTTTGTCTTCAGTGACACAACACTTGGAGACAGTGCATTGGAGAGGATGTGGGAAAATTTGGATGCTATTACACAATTGGAATTGTAAATTGAGGGGGAGGCAGAGCCAAGATGGCCAAGTAGAAGGACATACATATAACTAGCTCTTCCCACACAGCCCATAAAATACCTGTAAAGAAAGACTCTCAGCAAATTCTAGAGCAGCAGAAGTGGAGAACAACAGAGTGGAGGAGATTTCCAACCCAGGGTGAGCTGAAAGGCTGATGGGAAATGTCTGTCACTCTGGTTGTGGAGTGGAACCCAGACCAGCCTTGGCTGTGTGGTGTGGCTCTGGAAGAAGGATGTGAGCAGGCCTTGGAGGCAGAATCCCCAGGCACAATAGCAGTGGTTTGCAGATCCCTCAACCCACAGGCACCAAAGGTCAGTGACAGGATTTTTTCAGCTGGCCGAGAAGGGAGAAGGGCCATCCCATAGTGCCAGCCTCAGGCAGTAGTCACAGAGGCCACATCAGGCAGGGGGCAGCAGTTCCTACAGCAGCCCCTACAGCAGTCTGCATCCATTGTTGGATCGTGAAATCCCAGGGGACACTGAGCAGCTGATTCTTACCTCAGCCCTGTGTAGAGGTCCTGCAGCAGCTGATCTTTATCTCACACCTAATGTGTGGGCCCTGCCCTCACAGCTTATCTGAATCTCAACCCCCCAGTGCTGGTTTGGTGGAACTGGAGGCAAGGTGGTTGTAGAGAGGAAGCTCTACTAAGATTCTGGACACAAAAATCTCTTCTTGCCCCCAGACCAGTGCACACGCTTGATTGTGCCACCTTGGAGGAACGGAGATATTACAGATCCCCGGAGTATACCCTACTCTTGAAAAAGGACCCAAAAGTCAAGTAACTGGTTGGGAAAATGCCCAAAAAAGGGAAAAAAATAAGACTATAGAAGGCTACTTTTTTGGTGAACAGATATCTTCTCCCATCCTTTCTGATGGAAGAACAATGCTTACCATCAGGGAAAGACATAAAAGTCAAGGCTTCTATATCCCAAACATCCAAGACAAATATTCAATGGTCTCAGGCCGTGGAAAAGCTCAAAAAGGATTTTGAAAATCAAGTAAGAGAGGTGGAGGAAAAATTGGAAAGAGAAATGAGAGACATGCAAGAAAAGCAGGTCAACACCTTGCTAAAGGAGACCCCAAAAAATGCTGAAGAAAATAACAACTTGAAAAATAGGCTAACTCAATTGGCAAAATAGGTTCAAAAAGCCAATGAGGAGAAGAATGCTTTCAAAAGCAGAATTAGCCAAATGGAAAAGGAGGTTCAAAAGCTCACTGAAGAAAATAGTTCTTTCAAAATTAGAATGGAACAGATGGAGGCTAATGACTTTATGAGAAACCAAGAAATCACAAAACAAAACCAAAAGAATGAAAAAATGAAAGATGATGTGAAATATCTCATTGGAAAAACAGCTGACCTGGAGAATAGATCCAGGAGAGACAATTTAAAAATTATGGGACTACCTGAAAGCCATGACCAGCAAAAGAACCTAGACATCATCTTTCATGAAATCATCAAGGAAAACTGCCCTGATATTCTAGAACCTGGGGGCAAAATAAATATTGAAAGAATCCACCAATCATCTCCTGAAAGAGATCCAAAAAGAGAAACTCCTAGGAACATTATAGCCAAATTCCATAATTCCCAGGTCAAGGAGAAAATATTGCAAGCAGCTAGAAAGAAACAACTTGAGTACTGTGGAAATACAATCAGGATAATACAAGATGTAGCAGCTTCAACATGAAGGGATCAAAGGGTGTGGAATATGACATTCCAGAAGTTAAAGGAACTAGGACTAAAACCAAGAAACACCTACCCAGCAAAACTGAGTATAATACTTCAGGGAGAAAATGGTCTTTCAATGAAATAGAGGACTTTGAAACATTCTTGATGAAAAGACCAGAGCTAAAAGAAAATTTGACTTTCAAACACAAGAATGAAGAGAAGCATGAAAAGGTAAAAAGGAAAGAGAAATCATAAGGGACTTACTAAAGTTGAACTGTTTACATTCCTACATGGGAAGACAATATTTGTAACTCTTGAAACTTTTTTCAGTATCTCAGTAGTTGGTGGGATTACAGAAAGAGAGAGAGAGAGAGAGAGAGAGAGAGAGCACAAGGTGAGTTGAATCAGATGGGAATCATATCTAAAAAAATTAAATTAAGGGATGAGAGAGGAATATATTAGGAGGAGAAAGGGAGAAATGGAATGGGGCAAATTATCTCTCATAAAAGAGGCAAGTAAAAGACTTTTCTGTGAAGGGAAAATGCGGGGAGATGAGAGAGAAAACATGAAGCTTACTCTCATCACATTTGACTCAAAGAAGGAATAAAATGCACACTCATTTTGGTATGAAAACCTATCTTGCAATACAGGAAAGTGGGGGAGAAGGAAATAAGCAGGGTAGGGGGATAATGGAAGGGCGGGCAATGAGAGGAGGGAGCAATTAGAAGTCAGCATTCTTGTGAAGGGACAAGGTCAAAAGAGAGAATAGAAGAAATGGGGGGCAGGATAGGATGGAGGGAAATATAGTTAGTCTTACACAACATGACTATTATGGAAGTCATTTGCAAAACTACATATATATAGCCTATATTGAATTGCTTACCTGAAGGTAAGCAATGGGGATGGGTGGGGAGGGAGGAAGGAAGAGAAGTTGGAACTCAAAGTTTTAGGAACAACTGTTGAGTATTGTTCTTGCACACAACTGGGAAATAAGAAATACAGGTAATTGGGTATAGAAATTTATCTTGCCCTACAAGACAAAAGAGAAGATGGGGATAAGGGAAGGGAGGGATGTTAGAAGGGAGGGCAGATTGGTGGTAGGGATAATTAGAATGCTCAGAGTTTTGGGGTGGGAGGAGGGGAGAGATGGGGAGAAAATTTGGAACTCAAAATTTTGTGGAAATGGTTGTTGAAAACTTAAATTAAAAAAAATTTAAAAAATTTAAAAATAAAGAAATTGTAAATTGACCCAACCATTCTGGAGAGCAATTTGGATCTATGCCCAAAGGACAAGACATCGGTGTATACACTTTGATCTAGCAATACACCTACTAAGTCTGTATCTCAAAGAGATCATTAAAAAAAGGGAAAAGGACCCACACATACAAAAATATCTATAGCAGCTCTTTTTGTGGTGGCAGAGAATGGGAAATTGAGGGGATATACATCAGTTGGGGAATGGCTGAACAATTTGTGGTATATAAATGCAATGGAATACTATTGTGCTATAAGAAATAATGAACAGGCAGATTTCAGGAAAAGCCTGGCTTACATGAACTGATGCAAACTGAAATGAGCAAAACCATGAGGACATTGTAAACAGGGACAGCAACATTATGAAATGGTCATCTATGACTGAATTAGCTTTTCTCAGCAACACAATTCCGAAAGTTTCATGATGGATAATGCTATCTACATTCAGAGAAAGAACTGATCTGATGGAGGCTGACTGCGGAATGAAGTGTATTGTTTTCACTTCATTTTTTGTGTTATTTTTCTTTTGCAAATTAATTTTTTGGTAAACTTTCTTCTTTCACAAAGTGATTAATATGGAAATGTTTTACATGATTGCAGATATATATGTGTGTGTGTGTGTTTATATGTGTGTATATATGACATTTATACATATACATACACACGTACGTTTACACAAACATATAACTGCTTACAGAGGGCTAAGGGAAAGGAGGTAGAGAGAAATTTTGTTTACATGAAATTGGAAAAAATATTATACTGCTAGAAATTTTAAAGAATGCATTTGTGCTGGCCAAACTGGGGGTAGCCAATAGGTTCCACTAACCCAATCTTCAAAGGGAAGACCTGGTCTCTGTCACAGACCATCTATATGGCCCTCACCAAATCAGCTGCCATGGCTTTAAGCAACGCTATAAGATAGGAAATTGGTAGGGGTTGGGGGACAGGGGGAGTAGGGGTAAGGAAGTGCCAACTTGCCTTGATAGAGAGAGCTTCTTCAGCCAGCAGATCCTGATGTCAGTGAAATCACAGGTGCCATGCCTATCACTAGCTTAAAGTGAGCTCCTTCAGCAACGGGGATCATTCCTTCAAGGCAACAACATTCTCTGTTAGTCAGCCCAGCAGTTAGCCCCGGGCCTGGCACACACTGAGCATTTCCTAAATGCTTGTTGGCTGGGTACTATGGGCCTACTCTAGGACTGAGGATCCAAAGACAAAACCAAAGTCTCCCTCAAGTAATTGCTTAGTATACACTTTGTATTTACTTGTGTAGAAGTTTTTTGTGGACTTTACCCCTTCTCCCAATCCCTGCTCCCAGTAGAGTAGAGCACAGGGAGGTTATTTTTTTCCTAGCGTACACAAAAACAGCGTCCCAGTTCTTTGGTCATACTTAGAAAAGTTACTTAATTGGATGTCGAATTGAATGGGGGTGGGGGTCAAGAAATCTCTGGACCCCAAGGAGCTCTTACGTTCTTGGGAGAGAAGTGGGGAAAAGCACACTGATGATGAAAGAGAAAGTTCAGGAGGTGGGGCTCCTGTTGGATATCACTTGGTTCATGGAGAGAAAGAACAGAATTATCTCACAAAAAAAGGCAGAGCCCTTTCTAACATTTGCAGAGGGTCTTTGGAGTCTCTTCAAGGAAGATGAACCCCAACCCACCTCTAGAGCACAGGAAGCCTTCTTCTGATGAGTGAGATATCTTTGTTCCCATTTGTTCTATGGGATTATTTACATGGGGTCAGGATGGTGTTTCCAGAGTTGGAATGAATGTGCTTATACAGCATTCCTTTAATTGGAGCAATCATTTTTGGGTGGCTTTAAGTTTTTTTACTAGTTCAAAATTCTCCCACTTTCTATTCAAATACTCCGTGCCTTGACTTTGGTCCTTAAAAAATGATCATTGATGGAAAATGCTATCAACATCCAGAGGAAGAACTTTGGATTCTGAATGCAGATGGAAGCATTCTCTTTACTCTCCTTTTCTTTTGTTGTTTTGTTTTCTTTCTTTTTTTCCTGGTTCCTCCCATTAGTTCTAATTCTTCTTTACATCATGACTAATGTGAAAATATGCTTAATATGAATGTATAAATAGAGTCTATATCAGATTGTACACCATTTTGGGGAGGTTACAGGAGAGGTAGGGAGAGAAAATTTAAAACTCGAAATCTGATCAATGTGAATAGTGAAAATTAAAAATAAATAATAAAAAAATGATAATTGAATGAATGCATGAATCAAATAAAAGTTTATTGCAACCCTCAGCAATGCATTGTAAAATAACATATGAAGGTTTATTGTGAACTGGAATCAAATTCTCTTTTCTGCCCTAATAGTACTTTTTCCTCAAAATTATTTGGGACATACTTCCCAGTTTGCACACTGTATCACCTAAGGAGAATGCAAATTGCTGGAACAAAAGGAGAGAGGGAATAGGCCTATAGAGAATACCTACTGTGTTCCAGGCACTGGGCATAGTGCCTTCAACAATCCAGGAAGGTAGGTACTATTATTATCTCTGTTTTACAGTTGAGGAACTGAAAGAGACAAAGGTTAAATAACTTGCTCAAAGTCTCATAGCTAGTAAATATCTAAGACTGTATTTGAACTCAGGTCCTCTTGACTCCACACCCAGCCCTCCATCCACTGTACCACCAAGCTGGTATGAATTTATTCTGAGAGTATAGCTTGGTTACTTGTAGGTAGTAGGTGGCACTGTTTTAAGGGCCTATGATGATACTTGAAAACATTGGACTTTATTTGTGGGCCCAAAAAAGACCCTTTAAACTTTTAAATACTTATGAAACTGTGACTTAAGAATTGTGTATTTTATTGAAATCAGAACAAAATCCAAGGTTGTTTACATTGTCTTGGGGGTAGGAGAAATGTAAAGATAAGGAAAAAAGGAATTTCAGGAGGTAGAGTGCCTTGCCATCTTGGGGCTATCCCCTAACAGTCTGGTGGAATTTCAGCTCAATGAAGCCTTATCTTTTTCTCACAGAGCTCTCTTCATTCAGCTTCCAGCCTTGTAAAACAAGGCTTCAGAACTGTAGGGGAGAGGAAATTCACTTGGCACTTGGGAATTCTCTGATCTAGGGAACTCCCAGATAAAGAAGTTCCTTCTAACTAATATGGACATGTTAGCAACTTTCTGCCTTTTTTAGTTTTAGCCTCAAATAGCCATCCTCTTGCCAGCTTTATGTAGGTTCTTTTGGCTAATATCAACTTTCCTTTTCCCATATTGTGGTTTCAGCTGTTGGGTATGGGGAGCACAACAGAAGTCCAAGTTATCACCTATTTTTCCTGAGTACTTAGATGAGTCCCCACCCTTCCATGCCCACCTTGGTTTTAACCCAACTAGTAGACTTAGTGCTTAATCCATATAAATGAATGAAGCTGCCTTCAGAGAGTATCTCCAGAAAACAAAAGGAGGCAGGGTTTCTATGAGTTGGAACTTGACAGAACAGTATAAATATCCCAAGCCTCCATGCTTGTTCATTACTTCTTAAATAGTGGGCTAAGGAACTTGGTCAGAAGATCACCATAGATGGAGAAATGGAAAGAATTTTAGAGCTCAGTTATTCCCACTACTTTCAACAGATGAGGAAACTGAGACCAGGATAGTTGATTTCTTTGCCACCAGTTTCAAAGGTCCTTTGACTCCAGATGCGCTGTTCCTTCTTCCCTCTCTCTCAGTAGGAAATGAGGAGTGAATGAAAGGTTGGGGATATTGGGGGGTTGGAGTGGGGGAAGAGTGACATCTTTCAATTCTCCTTTGCCAGTATCAAGCAGGGTGTATTGGATTGGTGTGGAATAAGGGTGTCTAGAAAGTTAGAAGTAATGAAAAATTGAATTAGCCTAGAAGTCATGGGAATAGAAAAGAAGAAAGGGAGGCAAGGGAAGCTGTAGAGGCCTGAGGACAGACTTTCAAGAATACTCATACTCAAGGAAGAAGAGGAGGAAGAAATGGTAGAAGGAATGGGCTAAGGTAAGGAGAAATCCATGTTAGGGAAACCAAGAGAAGGAGGATAGGAAAAGGCCCAGTTGTGTCTACTGCTCCAGAAAAGCTGATCTGACTGAAGTGGACATTATTCCCCCCCCCCTCCCCCGGAGCCCCTGGGTTGAGAAATGTCTGTGGAGTTTCTAGGCAGGGTTGGGCCTAGTAGCCACTTTCTATTAATGGCTACACTTTCTGTTGTACCCCTTTGCTAGCAGCTGCCTGGGCCCCCATCTCTGTTGTACCCCTTTGCCTAGCAGCTGCCTGGGCCCCCATCTCTGTTGTACCCCTTTGCCTAGCAGCTGCCTGGGCCCCCATCTCTGTTGAACCCCTTTGCCTAGAAGCTGCTTGGGCCCCCCTCTCTGTTGTGCTCCCTTGCCTAGCAGTACCTAGGAACCCCTGTCAAAACTGTTCTGTGAAAAATGTGTGCTATTGGAACCACAAGGCTATACCGGGAAGTGCTAAGAAGCTTAAAAGGCACACAGACCTTTGTTCGGGGCTGCCACCTTTGTGGACAGCCGCCGGCTAATAAAGACGCTCCCAAATTCTCAATTAACTCTTGCCTGTGCTTGTCTTGGTCTGTCCATTTCACTGACAATCAATGTATCAGTGTCTTGTAAAGTTCTGTTACAGATACATGGAGGCATCCCCCAATGCCTCTCCTTTTCATACACCAAGTCACTAGGCTAATATCCATTTGGGCCCTTTCAGTAGGTCTTCCTGCAGTTCCTCAGTGGGAAATGAAGGCAACCCTTGGCTTCTTTTTTCTTTAAGATAATATTTGATCATAAAAAGTCACTGCCATTTGCCAATACTGCCTCCTACCCCCACAAATTGAACTTTCTCTGATAACAAAAGACAATGAAGTCAAAGAAATTAATACATTGATCACATGATAGCACAAGTCTCCTATTATTCACCACCTTTTGACCTAGAGCAACAGGTTTTTCAGAAAGAGGTAATGTCCTTATATCATAATCCAGATAGACTTGGTTGGGTGAAGGCCAATTAGATGCGTGCATAGAACTCATTTTTTGCAAAGTCTAAAAGAAATCAAAGGAAAAAACAAAATAAAACATGTTACATCACTGGTCACAGATCATCAGTAAAAGAATTAGTTTGAATGAAAGGGAAAACTGTAATATTACTAGGTTTGTCTTCCAGAAGGAACCACTCTAGAAAGTAAAAGGAGACAAGGCTCTGAAGTTTTATTGACTGGTGACTTCAGAAGCTGTGAATGCCCTCTGAGAAAGCATCTGCAAAAAGTAAAAGCAGGCATGTTTCTTGGTTCCTGTTGGTTCGAAGCTGAAGGTAAAGAGTAGAACTATCTGGAATTGAAGCAGCTTTGGGATGGACAATCACCTCTTCCCATTTGGTTCCTTCCATTTGGTGCTAAAAGATGAATACATACATGCCAAGAAAAGATCAGAAGTCCCCATTTTGGAAGAAAGATGACTTTTCTCTACGGTTGTTTGGCCAGTGCTCCTCTTGAGTTTCAACAGTTATAGAGAATATATCCTTTCTCATTCCATATGTTGGGGCATGATTTGTAAGTTTGCTTTAGAAGGTGGGTTTTGGGGAGGTTACTTTGTTTTCTAGTTAGAATTCCTTCCAGCTTCTGCTCTAGTACTTAGCCTTTGGTGAGGGAGGAGAGGAGGTTACTGAATGAAATAGGAAACAATACATTGAGATCCATTGTAAACTGGAATCAAACTCTCTCCCTTCTTCCCCTCTCACCTCAAATTAACCAGAATATGCTTCTCAGCCTGCATATTGTATAGTAAAAAGAGAATGCCAACTTCTAGAGGGAAAGTCTGGTTGGGATGGATTTTTCATTGCTAAAGTTTGATTGTTTTTGTTTTATTCTTGGAGGGTGTGTTTCCTTCTTATATTTAGTGCTTAGATCACAGAACTTATAGTTAGTAATTGTTGATAAATGCTTATTGAATTTGCTTAAGTTGTAGTTTGGGCATATTAGACTATTGAAGGTTATTAAAGCAGTCTTAATAGAATGTAACATTGCTTGTTTTCTCAATGAGTGAGAAATGACCTGGAGGAAGGAAGAAAATTTGAAACTCAAAATCAGAAGAAAAAGAATAAATAAACTTTTGAAAATAGTCGTTATAGATGAGAGAGGAAACCTAGATTATTTTCGTGATAGTCACAAAAGTTTTAGATACTACTACTGCATATAACTGAGAGTGGTTATTCCTCACTGGAATCTTGTGGGATTGGTCAACTCTATTTTCCAAAGATTTCATAACAGACCAAGAAGTAAGATTCCTATTCATCTCCTCTTAGAAAAGAAAAAGGCAACAAGACCTGGTGGATCAAGGACTGAACCCTGAGCAAGGAAGAAATGGGTTAAAAGCTCACCCCTGAAAGATACTGGTTTGTGTGCTGAGAAGGTGCCAAGCACCTTTGGGAGACAGTATACTCAGCTGGGCATTTTGTACCCATACAGTCAGAGGGACACAGGACTGTGTGTGTGTGTGTGTGTGTGTGTGTGTGTGTGTATCTTAATAAATGAGTATTTGATAAGAGGAAATTCCAAGGTTGTCATTCTGTATCATATAAGAAAAACATTATATTCATTTGTATTCTACACAGCAAGGTGGCACAACGTAGCAGGAATCCAGGCATTGAAATGGAGAGAATGCTGGACTTTGAGTCAGAAAGAAGTAGAGTTGAAATCCAGCCTTAAACACTTACCAGCCATGTGGCCCTGAACAAGTCATTGAATGTCTGTCTCAGTTTCATCAACTGTAAAATGGAGGTAATAAGGCAAATACCTCGCAAGATTGCTGTGAAGGTTAAATAAGGACAGTCACAGCTTCATCAAGCAAAAGCATTGTTGACCCTAGTCCAACCTTGGATAGACTGCTGGGCTGCAGTGGTACTCTCTGGTTAAAAGAAGGAAACCGCCCCCATGGTTGCTCTTCTCTCTTCAGTCATGGCTGTATATGACATTGATCCACCTGTTGTGACTGAGGCAGAGAAGAGCTGAGCTGCTGTACCTGGGAGAGGGGTGACTGGGGCACTGAGGGAAGCAGGGCTGCTGGCTGCTGAGAGTGAGGCTGCTGCAGCTGAGGTGGGATCTGGTGTGTATACTGAAATGTAGTGACTTATTGCCCTATCTTGCTCCTGATCATGCAGTGGTGGCTTCACTCCTCCATTAAAGGAGGCGTGTGTGTGTGTGTGTGTGTGTGTATGTATGTGTGTGTGGTGTTATCTGCCATGATTTTTTGGATCTTTTGTTCCCTGCAGGGCCCAGGAAAGTGCCCCCTGACTGTAGCTTCCCTGCGATACTGGCCTGGGGAGGACACAAGGCTAAAGTGGAGTTGACAGTGTGGTGGTTTGGAAAGAGCTAGTGATGACTTTAGGAAATTCCATATCCATATGTGCAAGCAGGCTCAGTGATTGAAGCTGCACTCCTCTTTATGGAGCAGCTAGTCCTAGGGCCAGCTTCCTGAATAGGATAGAGACATGGATGAACTTTGTAGTTACAGATCATTTTCAGAGAGGTCTTCTTCCAGAACTGGACTGGGAGATCAATTATCCATTCACATACGGTTTCTTGAGCTGGTAGAAGTCTCAGATGGCCACTTTTTTGGTTATGTGGATTGTCTAGTAATGAGGGATGGGGAACCTGGGGGCTCTAGACCACATGTCGCCCTCTAGGTCCTCAGGTGTGGTGCTGTGACTGAATGCAAACTTCACCAAACAAATCCCCTTAATTCTGAAGTTTGGATTCCCTCACAGGACCAAACCTAGGGGGCCATATGTGACCTTGAGGCTCAGGTTCCCCACCACTGCATATCTCTTTTGTTTTGAAACTACATCAAAGTGAAAAGAAATGTTTCTGACTCCCACTAAACATTTTTGAAGCAACCTTCTTGTGCAGCTTTCTCCTATGTTCTCCAGGCAAACTGACCAATCGGTGCCTCATTCTCCCATACCAGTGACTTTCTCAGGCATTCTCCCTGCCTTCATACTGTCTATAACAGAACATTAAATACACACCTAGTCCATCCAGGCACCAGCTCTCCACTTACCTGTATTCTAGACTCACCAATTTTGATCCTTGCTGACAGTTCCTCCCTTTCTCCTAAGCCAGGTTCTTTTCTAAATAGTTGATAAGAACAGGAAACTATTCTAAAGTCTCAGTGTCTTCATCACTTTCTTCCTCAAAATCTTCATCTTCATCATCTTCATCCATTAAGTTAAGATTGAATGGTCTTTGAATGAATCATATCCACAGACCTTTGTAAGTTTTCTCACTGTTACAAAAAAGAACTTTCTCTCCTAAGGAAGAGCTGATTTGTAAACAGGGCTATAAATCTGTTGACTTTAACAAGGTGGCTGTTTTGTAAACAATATTCCATTTGCTACTTAAAAAAAAAATCAAAAGACTTAATCTGCAAATAGATCAAAACCTCCTCAGGCGTCTCCACCCAAAATACTTCAATCCTTTCCATTTTACCTAAGGAATACTTTGTAAGGTGAATGGTGAATTGCCTGATCATTTTCTAAACAAATTATGAGGTGCTTGAGGCAGACTCGCCTTATCCTTTGTGCCCTCAACTGTTCAGTGGTTCCAACTCCAGAGGTGCCCGGGACTGCTGTCCCTGTTCTAGAAGCCTCTGTCCCTGATACCAGTCCCGTACAATCCACTTTCCTCTTCCTGGGACCGCTTGCTTCTACGACAGTGAAGTCCGCCTCCCTCTGCCTCTTCCAATCTAGCTCTGGCTGCTGGGTGTCCCCTGCCTCCTGGTTCCAGCTCAGTTGTTCTGGGCCTTTTGGCCTAGATCCAGACTTTGCCGCTAGCATGAACCTTTCTGTCTGGTTTATCTTTCCTCCGCTTTTCAATCTCCTCCAGCTGTTCCCATAATTGCAGATGTGCATGGACGTCACTGGCCTGTTTGTATTTTTCATCTTCCTCAGAAGAGAGATTCTTTGGCTGGGCACTTTCTGACACTTTTTCGACAAGGTTTTGGAGCCTCTGCTGGGTAGGGTAAGAGACGTTCTAAAGGATGCAGTTCTACGTCAGGATGCAGTTCTGTTATTCTGTACTTTTTATCTATTTCGAGGATCCTTCTTTGTAAAGGTGCTGAAAGGAGAAGGGTTCCATCCCAACAAGATCTCCTTGGTGTGCGCACAAAATGAGAATTTGTTGTCAATATCCTAGCACTGTCCTAGGATAAGTTGACTCTGGCCGGTGAGGTGACGTCATGAAAGTCTTCCTGGTCCCTGAAAGAAGCATCTGCAGGTTCTTGGGACTGATTCTTTGGTGCCAGAAACAGTAGAACGAGTTTTGATGTCAGTTAACACAGGAGGTTCGACCACGGGGACGCTTTGAAGCTAATGGGGTTAGATTTGCCAAAGACCTACGGTGTGGCTGTGGCTATACTAGCGTAGGAGCTGATGTCCTCCGTGACCTGAGCAGGGCTGCAGTTGCTGTGGTCCTCAGATAAGCAGAGGTGGAGGTTGTCCTCATTTGACGAGGCTAACTGGTGCGGGATGTGTCAGTTGGATGACTGGAGGCTGGAGAGAACTGGTGAGATGCTGGCCGGCTTCCCCGCTGTGCCCCGCGGCACTCAGGGCAGTTGTTGCAGGTGCCGACGGCTGTCGTGGCTGACTTTGCTGGATAAAGGCTACCGAATCGGGTGTTATCTGTCTCAAGGCAAGTAAACTGCTCTTCAGGAAAGGCAAGAGGCAAGGTCAAAGTGAAGCCTTCAGGTCTCCCTGTAAGGTGCTGGTCAACTCTTCTGCTTCCATTTTCCCATCCAACAAGCTCTGCCCTAACTCTTTTACCTTTGCTGCTGTCTCTGTAGAGTGTTCCTCAGATGAGGCCAAATGCATTAACGTCGAGAGATAATGCGGGCACTTCTGCACATTTTTCATCCTTGCTGTGGCAGCAGCAGAGGCTGTTGTGGCTCCTTGGACAGCTCTAGGACGGGTTCCAGGCTGGAGAGGGAAAGCAGTTCGCAATGCAGAGCTGTCTGTGCTTCAGCACCCAGAACGATGTGAGGCTGTACTCCAGGACAACACCGTAACGTATTCGACTGCAGCGTCGTCAGTGCCTGAGATACTGGCTGCATTATAGAGCTTAGTGTCTCATGCTGTGCAAGAACAGGTTGTTCCCAAGAGCCTGCAGAGTTGAGAGCTGAATCCTAGGGGTCCTTGAGGGAGTCTCAGGGCGTGGTGCCATGGCATTCCGAGGCTGAGACTAAGCATGTGCCCTTGCCTGCATCTGTGTGCCAAGCTGTGTTGGGGAAGCATTAACAACTGTCCATTTTCGCTTCGAATGAGGAGCATACCTGGGGGTAGCTGAAAAACTGGAATATTGGTAGTATTCTGAAGGGGTGGAGGCAGATGAGGTGCTAAAAGTGTAGGAGTCAACGTTGCTCCGATCCCACCTGCAGTGGCTGTTGGAGACCCTAGCAGCTTTAGTGCCACTCTGTCGGCAGTGCCACTAGCATTGGGAATGCCCTCTTACTTAGTTTCTCCAATGACCACGTTAGCCCCGGTGCTGGATTGGCCACTGGTTGTCAATGTTGGCTGCTGAGGCACTGTCGGCGCTGTAGTTTTAGGGGACACCGAATTGAAGATCTGGGTAGTGGCTGTGGCTATCATGAAGGAGCCGGACTGACTGTTCACAAGAGATGCCTGAGGGAAAACTCCAGCGCCCACAGTAGCTCCAGAAGCAGCAGCAGTGACAAGGAAACTCGGCACACCGATAGTGGAATTGATCCCAGGATTGCTCCCCTTCTGGGTAGCTGCAGCAACAGAAGCTGCACCAGATCCTGCACTTGGTGGCCTCACTAGTGGCAGGGTAGATCCTGCACTTTCAATGAGGGAGGAGGAGACGGGGTAGGAAGAGGAGGATACAGCAGTGCTGAGGGAAAAGTGGAGGACAGCGTTGAAGAAGCTGAAGGTGCAGCAGCCGCAGTAGCAGCTGCTACAGGTGGAGTCCCAGTAAAAGCAACACCACTTTCTGATTGGGGAGAATTCATCACGACATTACTCTCATTCAAAGTTTGCACCGTGGTGCTGGTGCAGATTTTGTCGTTTCTGTAGGACAAGGAGGTTGTCATGGAGCTGCTGCTGACCGCAGATCTGCCCTGAGCGATGGTAGCAACCCCTGGTTTCATCATCTCCATCCGTAAGACAATCATCGGCTGCAAGGTTGGCTGCAGGAATCTGATCTAATCGAGGTTTCTGACACAGAGAATGAGGTCTAGTCCGACCGACAATTTTTTTTCTTCTCTTTCCGCAACTCTCTCTCCCTCTCTCCGTCTCCCCTCTGGGTCGCTCTCTGTCTGTCTCTTTCTCTCATCTGTCTCTATGTGTCTGTGTCTCTCTCTCACTCTCCTAGTTCTCGACTGAAATCATTCTTTAGAACCTCTTCAGTATCTTCCTGGTCAGTTGGTCTATATTTAATCTTTGGGTAAACATAAATCTGTGCTTGAACAGTGTTTGAAAAGCTGTCTCAAATCACCTTCCCCTTTTGCATTTCCAAGGTAGAGCTTCTGGCTGTAGTCTAGTTTGCAGTCCCTCTATGTAGGTGACTTCAATTAGCATTCCCCCGACTTCCACCTCCCCACCCCACTCTTGAACAATTCTACCACCTTTTGCTAGAAGGAAAGTTGACCTTGGCCAAAAGTACCAAAAGAAGCCTGGAAACAGCAAGGTCCTAACATGCTAAAACTATAAAGTGCCTAGATACTGCTACTTGTCTTATGAGTTAGAAGAAATTTCTTCAGCTGGGACTTTCCTAGATCAGTGAATTAGGAAGTCCAGTCCCCTACAGTTCAGAAGCCTTGTTTTTCTCAGTTGACAGCTGATGAAAGAGGACTGGTTTGCGGAAAAAGACAAGGCTTCCTTCTCTTTCAATGCCCCAGACCGCAACCTGTCGGCCTTAAGTTGGCAAGGCACCCTCCCTCCTGAAATTCCACTTTCCCTCTCTTTGTCTTCCCCCACCTGCGCACCCCCAAGTGAATGTGAACAACCTTGGTTTTATTCCCCATTCAATTAATACACGATACTCAAGTGACTGGATTTTCTTTTTGTTTTTCATTTTAAACTTAAATATAAAATGAGAAGAGGAAAAATACCATTGCCATGAACACAGCAGACCAAATGAAAGGATTCAATATAAACAAATACATTTTCAAGAAAACCTGTAAATAAATACTACTCGTTGTTTTCAGCTGCCCAACTTTTCTTTGGGTCCTTATTAGCTTGCTTTTCTTCTCTGCTGCGCATTTTCTACTTTATTTTCCCCTCCCCCCTAAGATGAAGCCTGGATATATATTCACTGATAGATATCTATAAATGTATATATATGTATATATATACATATATATACATGTATATATATATATATATACAGATAGACACTAACACACACCTGTAGGATCATAGTATATCTATTTCCCACTTAACCTGTGTTTTACTGAAAGTGAATAGTACCTTCTTCATAGATTGGTCTTTCCACAGTTTTCCAAATCAATGTGCTCATCATTTCTTAAACCACAGCCATAATCCCACGCAATCACATCCTATCTGAGAGATTTTCTGTGAGATTTTCCCCTCCAATTTTCTGCATTCCTTCTATTCTTGATTATGTAGGTTTCATTTATATAAGAAAATTTTAATGTAAAATCTTCAAAATCACCCTTATTTTACACTTAAACAACGCTCTCTCCCTTTTAATACTTTAAGGTTTGGTACTACTGAATGAATGTGCTTCCTTTTTCATTTTTTCTCCTGGTTTCTTTGAAGTTTTTGACCTTTTACTCTTCTAAATGAACTTTGTTATTTTCCCTACCTCAGCAAAATAATTTTTAGTAATTTAATTTTGATTACCTTTAATAAATAGTTTATTTAGATTAAAATTGTCGTTTTTAAAATGATTTTGGGTTCTCCTACCCAAAGCCAAAAACATTATTGCACTTATTTAGATCTGAGTTTATTCATATATTTTATGTTTATGTTCAAATAGTTCTTGTGTTGTTTTTCTTGGGGATAGACTCAGATATTTTATTCTGTCTAGGTATTTTAGATGGTTTCAGCCTTCATCCTCCATCATTCACTCCAGGTGCCAAGCATCCAAGGCACCTCAACAAGCTGAAACAACAGGGAGTGTCTAGGACTGATGGGGTGCTTAGGTACTTATGCTTGGACCCCATTTCCAAGATCACATTTTTTTCTAGCCTCAAAGCGCTATCCCTGACAGTTTTCTCCCCAGCCCAAGGACACTATGCCTAGTTATAACTGGGTCTCAGTAAATTGGTCTCAGTAAAACAAACTATCTCTCTCTGCAATTACTCAGGAGGGCCCCCAGTAAAATAAACTATCTTTCCCCATCACAAGAACAAGCTGACCTCTGAAGATATTCTCATATAAAAACAGGGCTATCTTTTAACCACAGAATTATCATTGTATTGATACCCAGAGTTTGCATATTCAATTCAGAGGTCAAGCTACAATCATCAACTGTCAAAGCTACCTTGCTAGACATAACACACTAAAATATACCCATGAGAAACCCCTTCACCTGGTTTCCAGTAGCGAATGAGGCCTGTGACCAAGATTGTAAATTGTCACCTAATTAGCTCATCTGTCAAATAATCCTGTGCTTTTCCTACATAAGCTTTAGCATCACTCCTGTTAAGTTGCAAGTTCCTTAAGGAATGCAAGTTCCCTAGGGAGGTCTGCCCACTGTATTGACATTACAACAAACCCTTACCACCTTAACTCAAAGAATGCTTAAGTCTGTGAATTCATTCTAGAGACTCCTCTCCTGTACTCTGGTATTTGGGGGGGTGGGGGAGGCCTGAATCCCCCTCAAACCTCAACAAGACCTGCATATCAAGGCCATTGTTAAGATTCAGTGCAGGACATGGTTAATATGGAAAAAAATTTTGCATGACTTCATCTGTATAATCTATATTAAATTGCTTATCTTAAAGAGTGGGAGGGATGATGGAGGGAAAGAATTTGTAAATCAAGATTTTAAAAAATGAATGTTAAAATATTTTACAATGTCTTGGGAAATATTTAATGATATACACATGTGCCAAATATGCTAACTTGGTGTTTTGGGGTGGGATTAGGGCATGGTTAAGGAGTGGTTACTTACATATGATTGGTCAGTGAGTAGTAAATGTCATTATGACTCAGTGCCCAGGTTCAGTCAGTACACAGCTGATTCAGACTAATAAATTCTGTACATTCAGCTGGCTGCTGTATCAGAAAGGGAGATAATGGTTATTGCTGGAGCAGGCTGTGTCCCTGGACTGGGAAGAAACTGCCTGGGATAGTATTTTCAGGCTAGGAAGAAATGTGATTTTTCAGGAGAAATGTGATTTAGAATTGAGGCCCGAGCACATGCACCCATGCATCCCATCATTGCCACTCAAGCACTTTTGAACAGAGTCCTCCCATTTTGCTAACACCCTTAGACTTATTTTTTTTGGACTCTACTTCCTGGTGCCCCAGTTTGGGGTTTCCTTAGTCGCCTTAATTTTGTTTGGTTTTAATCTATTAAGGATACACTTAAGCAATGTGAAGGTTTTTTGCCCAGCAATTATCAAATGGCTCTGACTCTGTTTTCTAAATGTAAGCCTCCCACATTTTCCCAGATAGATGACTGGATTAGTAAAAGACATACAGGCAAAACCCAAAGGCTGAGTTTCAGAGTTTATTTATTTTCAACCCATCTATCTCTGTTTTCAGAATTCAAAAGCTACACAGAGTAAACTTAAGCAAGAGATTCACTTTTGCAACATTTAAGTTATTAACTGTAAATTCTAGCACAAGATAGCATGCCTAGAATCTGGGAGTAGCAGTCTGATTCTATATCACAATTCAATATTTTGTTGTTGGTGTTGTTGTTTAGGGAGTGTTTCCTTTCTCTAGGAGGGGATAGTCATGGGGGACAGTGGTCCTACAATTCATTCAGAAAGAATACAGTTATTGCACAAGGAGAGTGGGGTAGGGTAGGGTCTTGAAACCTATACTATCTGGAAAATCTGCATAAGATATTTTGACCTTCCCTTTGTAGCTGAGAAGTCTGAATTAAGGTATTAAGAGATAAAATATTTTGACATTATACAATACTACACATATAATTTATATATTTTTTAGTTTCTAAACTTTTCTCTGTCATCTGTGTGTCATATGTGGCTTCCTCCAAACTCCTCCAAAATTTCCATTTAATTTCTTTTGTCATCTCGTGATATATTGAAACCTCAATGGGGAAAGTTGCAATGTGAAAGGAATAACTATACTACTTTCTAAGTAACAACAATTTCTCTATATTTCCCTGGGTTGGTTGTTCAGTCATTTAGCTGTTTCTGCCAGGCTACATGTCCCAAGTAGAAGATCTGTATGATAAGCATGCAGACACAGATATCGCCACTACACTTATCTGGAGCAAAGATAATTGTCTTACTATATTGTCTTACCTAGACCACATTGACTATTAATGATAAGATGGATGTGCTTAGAAGATGTATCTCCAGGTCCAATTCTGGAAAAGGACTTCTTTGATCAAGAACTTACAACACCCAATGAATGCAGATATCCTCCCTGGGTAGGTGAACTTAGAAACCTAGCCCAAGGAGTGTCTGCTCCTTTTGAGAGGAGTGCAGATTCAACCACTGAGGCTGTTAGTTTATGTGGATATGGCATTTCCCAAACTATGACACAATCAACTGAGCTTTAACTTTGTGTACTTCCCAGGCCAATGGACCAGGGAAGCTCCAGCCAGTGGGCATCTTCTTGGGCACTGCAGGAACACAAAAGCTGGAGATCACACACACAGCTTCTGTTATGGAGGAGTGAAGCCACCACTGCATATTCAGGAGCAAGGCTGGACAGTGGAACAGTTATACTCAAAGAATCACTCACTGCTTTTTAGGTGTGTAGAGTAGCCCCCACATCAGTGGCAGCAGCTACATCAACAACAGAACTGCTCCCAGCAGTTAAGCCCCAGGCAGAACTACCACCAGCAGGCTCACCCCAACCAGCCATGAACCCTGCAGCTCTTGGTGCCCCAGACCCCCATCTTTCAGGGACAACACCTGACCTCAGCTTAACATCAGTCACAGGAGTTTCAAGACCAGACACTGCCACCACCATTGGTTGGGGGTGGGGGGAAGAACAGTCATATGAATCATTCCCTGCTTTTAACCAAGAAGAATTGCATTGCAGGGATTTATCCAAGAGAACTGTTGGGCTTGGATCTACATTGCTCCTTTCCCCCCCAAACCTCCCCCCCCCGGGCACCTTATGCCCTCCAGGGACATCTTCCTGCTCAACTTGGGGGAAATGCAAAGAAAAGAGGAGTTTCAGGAGGGAGAGTGCCTTGCCATCTGAGGGTCTTCAGCTTAGGGTCCCCTGGCATTGAAGCTGAAGGAAGCTTTGTCTTTTCCCCTCTTCCTTCAGCTGCCAGCCTTGGAAAACAAGACTTCAGAATTCTAGGGAGGGGACTAGATTTGTGAATTCCCTGATCCAGGGAAATTCCAGATAAAGAAATTCCTTCTAATTAACAAGATGAGTTAACACCTTCTCTGCACTTTATAGTTTTAGTCTCTCCTAGACTTCCTGTTGCCAGATAGGTTTAAGGTCTTTTGGCTAATGTCAACATACCTTGTAGTAAATTGGTTTTTTCAGTGGTTGGGTGAGTGGAATTCAATTGAACTTTGAGTTCACTCCTACTTTTCTTGAGTACTTATAGAAGAGACCTCACCCTTCCATAGCTAGTCCTCTTTGGGGAGGTACTTTTTCCTATCCAAATGTAAGGAATGGAAACTTGGCTTGTTTGTCCTACTGAAGACTTCACCAGCTGCAAGCCCTGCACTGGAACCTGCAAGAGATGGATGAGGGGTCAAGTTGTACCCTCCCCGAACTTCCCCATTGCTAAACCCTCAGATCCAGGGGCAAACAGCAGTGTTTGCATTCTTCTGTTCGCATCCTTAGTATCTCCTGCTCATTTGAGGTAAGGACACTAAAGGTAGGCTTAGCCAGGTTGTGACTTGCCTAGGTCCACCACACAACTGATTTTGAGTGATACAATCATTTACTGTAAAGACAAAAGGAAATGCCTATTACAAAACAGAAGATGAGCAAGAACAAAGAAGAAACTCCACATGAGTTGGAAAGCCAGCTCGTATTATGTCTGCCTCCAGATTATGCTTCCACTGTGAGAAGAGCAATACAGTCTGGAAGCATCATGGAATTGTCTGGGTAGACTGTGCCCTGTTAGCTTCTAAAGTAGTTGACCTGCCCTACATCACTGAATCCTTGAAAACTATAGATAAGAAGACCTTTTACAAGACAGCAGATATCTGCCAGATGCTTATGTGCAGCGTGGATGGGGATCTTTACCCACCTTCGGAATAACCAGTTGCCACTACTGATCCAAAGCTAGTAAGATACAGGGAGAAGAAATTCATCTGGAACCATGGCATAGTTCTGCCACTAAAGAAAGTCAGAAAGAGGAGATTCCGTAAGAAGGCCAAGAAGAAGTACATTGAATCACCAGATACAGAAAAAGAAGTAAAGAAGCTTCTCAGTACAGATGCAGAAGCTGTCAGTGCCCGATGGGAGGTGATTGCAGAAGATGAAACAAAGAAAGCAGACAACCAGATTTCCCTAGCAGGTCTAGAATTGTCATCTCAGGAACGGTCATAAACAGGGCTATGGCTCCTTCAAACATGAAGAGCTTTGGGAGATATTTAACGACATTAGCAGCAATAGTGAAGAGGAAGATGAGAGAGATCCTCATGATGATAAAGATATCAATATCATCGACACTGAGGAAGACCTAGAGAGGCAACTACAAGACAAGCTTAATGAATCTGATGAAGAACGCCAAGAAAACAAATCAGATGGTCATGGGAATTCAGAAGCAGATTGATATAATGAAAGGCAAACTCCAAGAGACTCAAGGGAAAGCAAAAAGACAGGAAGAATTTATCATAAAAGTGGAAAACCTGGCACTCAAGGTTCGTCTTCAGGCTGCGTTGGCTGAGCTCAAACAGCAGGAAGAAGGAAAGATAGAACAGCTCAGTTCCTTGCAGGAACAGCTAGAACCACTCTTGGAGAAATGAGGCCCTTGCCTGTAAATTCACTGTTGCCCTCACTTTGCTAAATGGCTCACATTCCATCCTTTGGGTTAAGGACAATATTAATTGTTAATATGGGAATTTGACTATGCACATTTCACCATGTTTCTGTTGCCTAGTTGGACTTCATTCCATCTCTCTCTGTAACACGTTATTTTGCTAGAAACTTTCACGCTAATAAATAGAAGGTGATAAGTGAAAAAATCTGGTTGTAAAAGAGTTTTGGGATTAATGGACTAAATAGTTCATCTTCTATAATTCTCACATTTATTCCAAGGCTTTTTCTTGACAGATTTGACAGATCCCAGCCTGCCTAGCTGAATGGTATGCATGACTTCTGGGTTGTACAAAAAGATGAATTTTGAAATAATTTAAGGAAGAAGGATCCTTCCCTATCATGTAACAGTCACCCTAATAAAATCCTTCATCTTCCTGGTCAGCATGTAGAGCATATGTAGAGGGCTAACTCAGTTCGAGCACCAGTGCTAAGCAGTTTACAATTATGATCTTATTGATTTCCACAACAACTCTTGGAGTTAGGAGCTAGCCTTATCCTCATTTTACAAATGATTCCACTGAGGCAAGCAGGAAGGTAAGTGACACACTTCCATGATAGTCATGTTGTGAAAGACTACCCACATTTCACTCTATCCTGTCCTTACCTCCATTTATCCCATTCTCTCCCTTGACCTTTGCCCCCATGATAGTGTTTGCTTCTGATTATTCCTTCCCTCAGTCTTCCATTCCCTTTAGTATGCTCCCTCTCCTATCCCCTTCCCCCCTGCCTTCCTCTAAGATAGAGTTCCATACCCAATTGGTTTGGGTGGACAGCTCAGGCAAGTCTCTGCTTCTACTCTGCCATCTTACAATACCAGTTAAAAGAAACACAACTGTACCCCTGATTATGACAAAGGAAAAAATTGAGGAAAATATAATAGAAATTGTTAAATTTCTTCTTCTCCTCATTCTAATTTGGTTTGAAAATAGAACAGCCAGACATCAGCATAAGCAGGAACCTTTGTCTTCTACCTCCTCTCAACAGAGATGGAACTAAAATTCCCCAATCATAGATTACCAACTCCACTTCAACCTTGTGATCTCCTCAGGTCAATGTCCTAGGGAGACTCCTGCCAGTGAGCACCTTCCTGGGTATATCAGGGAGCCCAGGGACTAGAGAATTATGGAGCACATACCTCCTTCTATGGAGGAGAGAAGTCTCCACTGCATGATCAGGAACAAAATAAGGCAATGAGACAGTTGTACTCAAACCATCACCCACTGCCTTTTCAGCATACACAGGAGCCCCCTTCTCAGCTGCAGCAGCCTCACTCCCAGCAGTCAGAAGCCCTGCTGCCCCCAGAGCCCCAGGCCCCACCTCCCAGGTACAGCAGTTCTGCTCTTCTATCAGTCAGATACAGCCATGGCTCAAGGAAGAAGACAAGGAATTATTGACTTCTTTTAAGCAGAAAGGACAGCTTCAGCCCAACCATATCTCCAAGGTTGGACTTGGGTCTTCTGATAAAGGTTTGACTGCCAACCTGAGACATCTGGCTTTCTTCCCAAAAACACCTGGATATCCCCCTAAGAGATCTAGCTGCTTCCCAGGGACATCTGGGCGTCCACCTGTGAGATACCACTTTTCAAAAGGTACATCCGGCAGTTTCCCAAGGATATCTGGCGGTACTCCAGGAAAATCTGTGTGCTCACTTCAGAAACATGACTGCCCAATAGAGACATCAGACTGCTTTCCAGGGAATCTGGCTTCCCCCCTGTTAGAACAGCCAGTCCGTCAGGGACATCTGGTCACTTCCCAGGAACATCTTACTGCGCCCCAGAAACAACAGCATTCCCCTCTGGGGGACATGACTGCCTACAAGGGCATCTGTTTGCTTTCCAAGGACATCTGGGTGCTTTCCAGGGATATCCAGATCTCCCCCTGGAAGAAGTGCTTCATCTCTTGGCAGATTTGAGAGATACACCAGATCCCAGCCTGTCTAGATCAGTAGTAGATGGCTTACTGGTGGTACAAAAAGATGAATTTTCAAATAATTTAAGAAATTTGAATCCTTCTTCATCATGGAACAGTCACCCTAATAAAATCCGTCATCTTCCTGGTCAGCATGCATAACATATATATTGGGCTGACTCTGTTCCAGGCCCTGTGCTAAGCCTCTTACAATTATGGTCTTACTTGATTCCCACAACAACTCTCGAAGGTAGGAGCTGGTCTTATCCTCATTTTACAAATGATTAAACTGGGGCAAGCAAGAGGTTGAGTGACTTGCCCAGGGTCACACAGTAAGGGTACAACATCCTATCTGAACAGGAGTCCAAATGACTCCTGGCCCAGGCCAAGACTCTGTCCACTCAACAATCCATCCCCCTTTTCAGGGGGTGAGAATAGTATGTGGGTGCTTGAATATATCCAAGGCCAAGATGCATGGGGAGGATAGGATTTTGATTGGTTTTGTGTTTGCTTTATTTCCTTTCTGTTCCATAGAAGTATTCATTTCAGTGTTAGGCTAGGGCTTCAACAAACAAAAAAGCCCCAAGGCTTTACTACCCTCAGGTGCCCCTGGCAACTCTCTCTGTTTCAGAGAAGATGATGACCTGCTTTTGGAAGACGAAGTTGTCCAGGATCATATATTCACAGACCAATAAATGTCGGAGTGGCAGTCATCTCTTAAATTACCTAGACCTAAGGACTCTATTAGGGTACCAGGAAAGAGAGATGCAGAGAGAATATGAAGAATATGCATGTGAAAAAATATAAAAGCAAAAGAAGAAAAATCGGTACAGAAGAGACCTGAGTATTTTGGAATGAACCATCCTCCATGTCTGAGAGTCCACACAAAAATCTGTTTAAAAACAAGGCTGGACAATAAGAGTTGCACTCCCATCATCTCCAGGGGAAAATGGGGAGTATTGTTGAAGAGAGAGTTGGGAGCACTGCTTCAAATTTGAATGAATTCACTTAGACATTTTCTGTAGCTATTGAGAGCTTTATGGACACAAAAGCAGCAGACCTGAGATTTAGCAAGGAACTAAACAAAAGGCAGTGATATAGGGAAAAGGCCTAATTATATAGGGTGATTGTAGGGTTTCCTTATGGGGGTTGGAATTCTAGGGTAAGTCTTGCAAGATAAAAACACCAGATGAAGACACTGAATGACACAAGATAAGGGAGATAATGAAATCCCATTCTCTAGGATGGGATGGGAATTCCATGGTCCAAGATAAGGGGGAAGTTTTGTGATATTCCAAGATAAGGGGAGACATTAAGGTGCCAGGGAAAGAGCAACTCTACCTTTAGGGTGCCTTTGTATCAAGAGTCTTTAGGGTACCTTTAGAGGATGAACCAGGGAAAGGGCAGCTCAACCTTTAAGGCTTCTTTGTATCCAAATCATTTCCCCACTCAATCACCAGATAGAAGTCTTTAGGAGGGAAAGGAGTAAAAGTCATTGTCTTCAGTATCTGCTTTCTGCTGAATGGGGGCGAAGAATCCACTTCGGGGGCCAGAATAGATTGGGGAAGGGGGTGATTAGCGTGGAGTGCAGAATCTGGTGCCAACTGAGTCCAGGGTGGAGAGGCAAACCACTTGGAGTCATCGGGGCAGGGGTTGGTATCCTAAAAGTTGCTGTGGGGAAGACACAAAGAGAAGCAGGAGGTTGAATCAGCACAGACCAAATATGAAAGTGAGTAAAATGACCAATAAGAGGGTCACAATGATGGGAAAGAAGGGAGAGAAACCATGACTCCCAGAAGGAGGTGGGGGGAGATATCAGGCTGGAGTGGATGTCTTGCATCCAAGAAGCTGCCTGAAATATCCTTTGAGTGTTCAAAGGAAAAATTCCATGCCGGATCTTCAGGAAATAGGGGGAGAATTGGGAAAGGGAGATCACATCTTTAAATTCTTTGCCAGTGTCAAATAGACTGTATTAGATAGATGTGAAGCAAGAGTGTCTCTTTAGGAGGGTATTACAATGTGAAAGCCAAGAGTAATGAAAAATTGAATTGCCCCAGAAGTAGTGGGAATAGAAAAGAAGAAACAGAGGCCAAGGATACTACAGGAACCTGAGGACATTTCTCGAATGTTCATAGTGAAGCCAAGAACAGCTTCCTGTTATCAACTATTTTGAAAAGAACCTATATCCTGGATAGGAAAAAGGGAAGCATTTGAATCAAGGGTCAATATTGGTGAGTCTAGAATACAGGTAAGTGGAGAGCTGATGCCTCAATGGAATATGTGTGCTTGTGCATTTCTTTCACATTCAGTAACAGACAGCATGAAGACATCCTACAATGAGTGCCTTTCTTTTCCATATACCAAATCAATGGGCTAATGTCCATTTGAGCACTTTCCATAAGTCTATAAGTCTTCTTGTAGGTCCTCCTTTTTTATAATATTTCTTACTATAAAATACTGATTGAATCAATTCTTATTCTGCAAATTTTCAGAAACTACTTGCTTAGTAGACTAAACTTTTAAAGATCACAGCTTTAGAGTAGGAAGGCAACTCAGAGATCACCTAGTCCAACTTGATCACTTTTCATATAAAGGAACTGGGGTCTAGAGAAGTCAAGTTGAGTTGCCCAGTTAATACAGGTAGAAAGTGGCAAAACTAGGATTTAACCCAGGTGCTCTGACTCCACTTGGATTCTTCTTTCTAGTGGTGGTATTGCCACCCCTTTTCCTGCTACTACAGAAGTGTTACTATAGATATTAAATTTCATACCATTTCCACTACCTCTGATCTCTTTGAGATAAGTGCCCAGTAGTAGTCAAAAGATTGCAATAGTTTTGTCAATTTTCAAGCATGGTTCTCTAAAGTGGTTGGATCAGTTACAAGAAAATTCCAGTGTATTTTGGGGTCTGTCTTCCTCAGTCTCTGCTGATGTGGAAATAATCCCTCTTCTTTCATCTTTGCCCAGGTATTGGTGGCTCTTGATTTCCCCAGGCTGTGCCAATGGAAAGTCTCTTTGAGTCCCTCTATACCAGGTCCTCAATCTAAGAATGTCTGGCAGGAAACAGATTTCACTGGAGCCCATCCAAAAGACTTGTACAAACTATCTTTTGAAACCAGCTTCATTTCCTATGGATGAGATTCATAGTAGCATCATAGATTTTAGAGCTTTGAGGGAAACTGAGATCATCTGGTACCGTTCTTTGCCATTATAAACTTAAGATATCAAACAATCAACAAAATACATCTTAACAAAATTCTTTATCCAAGGATTCACATCCATTGTGTGGGTACTCACTCTATAGACACAGATGACAAAGCCCTCTCCTTGTATTTCAGGTGACTTTGATTTACTGTGACCAAAAGAATTCATCCTTCATTGAGTAGGTCCTCAGAGATGGAGCGTCTCCCAATGTGACTGTGCTGGTATTACGTAGTTGGACTTTTTTTGGTTTGTTACTTTAATTTTTTAACTTTAGATCTGAAATACAAAAATAAGTGAAAGTTTCAAAGCTGTAAATTGAAGCTCGTGCTAAAAGCAAACATTTAAGGAAGAAAAAAGAAAGAAAATCTGTCCACTCTTTTCTTTTCCCACAATAATTAATACATGGTTTTTTACATCACTTTGATTTTTGAATCTATTTTCCCTCTCTCCTTTACCCATTGAACCATCCATCCATAACAACAGCAATAATAAAAATAAAGATGGGGGGAAGCAGTTCAGAAAAAGTAACTGAAATACATAACTAATTAATAATCACATATGCAGGGATTCCTCCCAATAGACCTCAATTTCTTGAACCAAGGAGGAAGAGCTCTAGTCTCTCATCTTTTCTCTACAACCAGTCTTGATCCTCATAATTACACAAGGTTGAATTACCCCTCCCCCCTTTCCTGTTGTTTTGATTCTTTACATTGTCATAGTAGGAATCATGTATACAATGACAGATATGATTTCATTTGTATAGGGTACTTCCACCTGAGAACAACCCTTCTGTCAATGCAGATTAGCAATCATTTTTAAAATTATGGCTGGGAGATGCTCCAGTAAGAAGAGGTTATGACCAGCCCAGGGTCATACAGACAATATATCAGACATCAAGTTAGGTGTTGTTGGCTTCTAAGTTGCCTCTCTGGTCATTAGACTAGAATTGACTCTGAATTGTCACAGAGCAACTGTATTTTTTTTCTGGACCCACTTCTTTCACTTGGCAATACTTTTTGTAAGTCTTTACATTCTGCTCTGATTTTTTCCTGTTCAAGATTTCTTAGAGTAAAATAATATTCCATCACATTCATGTTCCACCAAAGTGTTTCATTATTCTTCACTTGATTAGCATCTCTCTGGTTTCCCTTTCTTTGCTGGCACAAGTGTTTAGGTGAATATTTGGATCTATGTGATCCTAGCCTCTGAGGCAACTTCCAAATTGATACTAGTCAACTCCCTGCTCATCACATTGTTTTGTTTTATAATTTTTATTTATAATTGAAATACCGATAAAATGGGCAAATAAGAGGATTGGACATGACCAGATCTCTTATTACAGCTTTTGCTTTTCTTTTAAAATATCCTAATTTCCACTTGTAGCTTTCAAAGTGGATGTTGTGCTTCATACTAGCCTTTATTCTGTCCTCATCTTTATCCTTTCACTTTGAAAAATGCCTCAAACGGGAAGACAAAAAAACCCAAACAAACAAACTAAGTCTAAAACACATATGAATAGGGAAGCTGCGCTAATTCCCCCATTATCACTGCCTGAAAAATGCCTGGCTTATTCTGCACCTTGCTTTGATCAGTGTGTCCAGAAGGGGGTAGCACTCTCCATCAGTCCTCTAGACTCCAAGAATGATCTGAGCCTTTGAGCTTTTCAAAGTGGTTTTCCTTTATAAGGTTGTAGCAGTCATTCCTCTGGCTCTGCTCTCTTCACTCCACATCATTTCACAAAAGTCTGCCCAGGTTTTCCTGAAGTTTCCCCTTTTGTCATTTCTTGGGGTACAAGTAGGATGCCATTTCATTTATAAATGGTCATTTGAGCTGCCATTTTCTACTTGATGTGTCCCCCTTCAGTTTCTAAGTTTTTTATATTACAAAAAGAGCTGCTGCAAATATTGTTGGGCCTTGAGGCTCTTTCCCTCTTGGAGGCAGCTGGCAGGCTCGGTGTTGAGAACACTGGCCTTCTTATTCCTTTCCCTCTTTCTTTGATTTCTTTGAAGCATAGGACCAGTAGGGGTACTGGTGAGTCAAAGGATACGCACAATTTAGTGACTCTGGGGCATAATTTCAAATTATTTTCCATAATGACTGGCACATACTCCAACATTTCTTTTTTTTCTTGTCATGTGTATTTTGGAACCCTAGAGTTGCTTTAGTTTGCATTTTTCTAAATTGTAGTGATTTGGAGAATTTTTCACACAAACTCCAGAAGAAAATAGACACCCTAGGTCACAGATATGAGGCTGCTCTTGGGAAAGTCGCCAAAGGGATCACCAGGTTGGCTGGGGGAGAAGCTCTGTCAAATGACCATCTTGTAGATCTGGCTGTCTTGGAGGGGAACTTGGCCTTTGCTTGGGTCAGTGTAGCAACATCCCCATTCAGAGTTGGTTTGGCTCTCGAAAACAACCCATAATGACATTTCAGATTCTCAAAAGTCAAAAAATTTGAAACCTTTCTTTTTCTTTCATCTGTAGTTTCCTTTCAGGCCCACAGATACAATAAGATGGACTGCATGAAGTCTTCTTCTTGAAATGGGTGTGTTCCCATTCCACTGGGATGATCATGGTAGAACGTAAACTGTTGTAGCTTTTTTCACATTTTGGTTTTAATGTCAATTTCTTGAGGCCAGGGACTGTTCTAGTCTTTTTTTTTTTTTGTATCCCCAGCCTCAGCTATCTCAGAGGCCAAATGAGCTCTGCCAGGTTCTGGCAGATGCCCCCATGGGAGAGGCCATAGAATTCCAGCACAGTGCCTGGTACATAGTTGGCACTTTGTAGATATTCCCTGAATTCAGTCCCTAAGCATTTAAGTGCCTCCATTGTGCCAGTCATTGTGCTGAGTGCTGAGGATATAAAGACAGAAGTGAACCAGCCCCTGCCCTGAAGGATATTACATTCCATCAGGGAGACCACTTGGATTCAGAAATATATGTCACAGCAATACAAGGTCATTCCAGGTAAAGGGGAGGAGATGGCAGCTGGGACAGAGGGGCTCAGAAATGCCTCTTACAAGAGGACATTAGGCTGAGCTTGGAAGAAATTTAGAAGGGCCATAAAGATGCTTATTGAAGTACTTAAAGATTTTCCATTTCCTCAGTAATTCAACTGAAGGATCATATAATAAGCACCTACTGTGCTGGGCAGTGCAACATTCATATGAGTACTCACAACAGACAAAGTGGTGCAGATAGTCTCCCCTCTTGGAGAGGAAAGAAGGTAAGTGTGTGGCCCTTGAGAAATAAAATGGTTCCTTCCTTCTCCTTATGGCTTTCTTTTAAAACTGAGGAAGAAATCTGCCAAAAGGAGAAATTCACACCGAATTATCCTGTCAAAATAAGAGCAATGACATTTTACCACAACAAAAACTTACCCTTTTATGATAAATTATAAATAAAATTGAAGTCAAGTTAATGGACATAATTATGTTTCTTTCTCTCCCTACTTAGGTTTGGTTTCAAAACCAAAAAACTAGGGAAATACTCAAGAAAACAGATACACCCAAAAAATTGATTTGCAAGTCAAATTCTCAAGGAGGACCTCTGCTCCAGCCAGTGGACATCTTCCTGAGCAGAGAACACAAGAGACAGAGAACCAGGGCATGCATACTTCCTTTTTATGGAGGAGTGAAGGCACCATTGCATTGTCAGCATCAGGGATGGACAACAGGACAGTTGTACTCACCTTATCATCCACTAACTTTTCAATGTGCACAGGAGCCCCATATCAGCTACAGCTTATGCAATCAGGAGTCATGCCCCCAGCTCCCCCCAGTTTGTCTGTCTTCAGCCTTCCAGATGCAGCAGCTGAATCATCCTAGCGTCAGTCACTAAGGGGCATCAAAGCCAGATATAGCCACCCCCACTGGTGAGAGGGGAAGAGTAGCCAAATCAACTGACCTCTTCTTTGAACCAGCAAGAATTGTAGACTTTAATTCTATCCAACATCAATAACCCACTTGCATCTACTTGCTTCTCTCCCAGAAACATATGCATGAGTACCTGACTGCTGGATTGAAGCATCTCGACCATCTAGACCAGAGGTGTCACATGTACAACTCACCACTCACTCCAGGGGGACTTATTAAACATTTAATTAGAAGCTATTTAACTAAATAAATAAAAGTACAATGAAATGTGAGAATCCTAGTCTGTGGCTTTCTAAGTCCACGTGCACCTGTAGGGATCCTTTCTTCTGATAGTGCATTTTATGAAACCATACTGCCCAAGTAATTTTCACTAATGAACCATGCAAGTGTTTGTAACATCATAATAAAGAAATAAACTGTCTTTCCCTCTCTCTCTCCCTCCCTCCATCGCTATTTTTCCCTCATAAAAATCCTGGGATCTAGGAGTTATTATACCCATTTTATAGATGAGGAAACTGAGGCAGAAGTTAAATGACTTGCCCAGGGGAAGAAATTCAGTTTAGATTGTATATGAGTTTCAATTTGAACTATGATCTTCCTAATACAAAGGTCTAGGTTCTGCCTACAGTGCCACCTAGAGGTATCTTCAGGGAGTTCAGAATGGCTAGTCACAATTTTTCCTTTAAAGTCTCAGAGAATCCCAGCTGAGAGAGGGAGGGATTGGAGCTGCCTTGAGGGCACAAAGAGAGAAAACATTTTGAACTCCTCCTAAGCGAGTCCTCAGTGAGTCTGCTGATACATCTGATTGAGACTGAGATCAAAACATAATCTAAGAAGGATAGAAGGACTTCCCGATTGCAACAGTGCCCCTTTGAGATTAGATTACATAAATTTATAGAACTGTCTATCCATGGAGGAGGAAACAATGAGACTTTATTGCATTTTAGAATGTTAGAACAATAGTCAAGCAGCGAAGGTGATTCAAGGTTGTAGATTAGTCGAGACCAAAGAAAGGAAAGAGAATGGGTCAAGGGATTGAGTGGTAGAGGAGAATGTATAGTAGAAATTGGATGGAGTTTCAAAGAGAGGAAAATGAGGGTTGTGGAGGTGAATGGTGGGTTTATATGAGGGAAAATCACTAGTTTCTGGAGCAGATGGTAACATAGCAGGATAGAATGTGATTAAAGGGTGATTTTCAGAATTCAAAAATGTGGAGAAAGTTATAGCAGTGGTATGTGATGGCAAAAATATAAGGTATAGTCACCTACATAGATGACTGAGGAGTAAAGCAGCAAATCCTGGGAGTCAAGGATGATGATCCGGGAAGTCAGTGTGTTAAGAGCATTTAGAGTTTAGATTTAGGGTTAGATGACACACTGGGTTAGACGAGTTAGGGTTAAATGATTCAAAGATTGAAGTTCCCAAATTTATGGGCAGATCTAGGGGTAGAGAGGAAGACTGTGGACCAGGGATTGTGTGTGTGTTCGTCCTTCGTTGCCAAAGAAGACCATGCCATCAGAGAAATAAGGACATGACTTGCACTTGACTGTTTTTGAGTGAGGGAGGGCTGACCAGGGATTGAACTCCTTGAGAAAGGAAACAGAATGCGTGGGGGTTAGTAGATCTGTTTTATTGGCTTTTTTGGTTCATTTTTAAGAAGATCTAAAGGATACAGTCTAGATCCAGGATACAGAGAGATCCAGGGAACCTCCAAGGAGGAGAACTTGGTAAGGAATGAGGATAAAAGGAAGACCTCAAACTGGGGGAGGGATGTCAAACATGGCTCATATCAATCACCTAGAACTGTCGAATGGCATCTTGATGGTGTGTCCCTGATGATTTATTCAGTTCAAGTGGGGTGGGGTGGAAAGGGTATTGGAACTAGAGCCATCTGACCTGCCTAGGTTGGAATCTTGGCTTTATTTACATAAACTACTGGACTTTGGGCAAGTGAACAACTTATCTGAGACTCAGTTTCCTCATGGGTAAAACAAAGGAATCTAATAGATGATCACTAAGGTCGCATCTAGCCATTAAGTTTGATCTTGGGAAATACTGTTTAAAAACCTGCCTAGCACAAAGTAGTCTGTGAGGGGAAAAGCCCAGAGAAAGACCTGCAGGCCACATTACAAAATAGCCACGACAATTCTCTTTTAGCTTCAGGTTTTACAAAGAACTTTCCTCCCAACAACTTGGTACAAAAGATAAAAAGAGATTGCTAAACTCATTTGCAAACGGAGCAAAGAGAAGTTAAGCCAGTGTCCCCAGGGAGCAGAGTGAAACACAGAGGATCAAGAACAGGTACCATGAAATGACTTCTAAGGTCCTGTATGAGACAGGGTGGGGGGTATGAAAACCAAGAGGAAGCTATTTGCCCTCCTGAAGCTTCCATTCTATCAGAGAGATATGTATACTTGTGCATAAATAGTCAATACAGAGCCTTCACAAAGTTATAGGAAGGGCTTTCTAGAGGAAGTGATCAGGAAATACCAGAACCTGGGGAGATCTTAAGACTCCAAAGACCATGACTCCAATAGTTACAACAGGCTGGAGTTATAAACAAAAACTACATATGTGTAAATACAGGCATGAGATAGTCAAACAATGTGTTTTGTTGGCAGGTCTCTAGGAATGGCAGAGAGGTCAGAAAAGTCTTTGGCGAGAAAGCAGATATTGAGGCCTCCCTGAATAAACTACTTCGGGGTATTCCACTGATCCAGAACAGGGGCAGCTAGGTGGTACAGTGGATAGAGCACCAGTGCAGGAGTCAGGAGGACCTGAGTTCAAATCTCACCTCAGACACTTGACCACTCACTAGCTGTGTGACCTTGGACAAGTCACTTAACCCCAATTGCCTCATCCTGGGTCATCTCCAGTCATCCAATTGAATATCTGGTCACTGGATTCAGATGGCTCTGGAGGAGAAGTGAGGCTGGTGACCTGCACAGCCCTCCCTCAATCAAAGCAAAGTCAAGTGCAAGTCGTGCAATCATTTCTCTGATGGCATGGTCTTCTTGGGCAATGAAGGAAGAACACACACTGATCCAGAACACATTCCCCATCCAGCTGAGCATTTGTCAATGCTCCATAAATCGAGGGAAATCACTATCCATTGAAAGCCTCCAGTGCTAACAGGGATGGAAAGCTAATATATGTTTGATGGAAGAACTCTATGAGAGGTGTGATTTTGTTTTGATTTTATATTTTCTGGGAGAGGCTTTTCTTCAGTTTCTGTTCAACCTCTGCCTACTAGCCTCCTCCTTATAATGTCTTATCCTTTCATCTAAATTAGGTGTTCTTAAGTTTTTTCCCTTTCAAGGACCCCTTTGGTAGCCTGGTGAACCAATGGACCCTTTTTCAGAATAATATTTTTTAAATGTATAAGATAAAATACAAACAATTACTAAGGAAACCAAAGGTTAGAGAAAAGAAAAATATCACCCCCTTGCCATTTAAATTCCTGAACTCACCTGAAACTTATCTAAGGTAAGAACTCCAGGTTAAGCTTGCCTTTTCTAAAAGGTCCCTCAGGGACGTGTGGAAAGAAGTTTCTTCCTCTGCTCTCACTTTTGCCAAAAGGAAGTTGCAATGCCTCAAATATTTTTCTTTAGAGGTTAAACAAATCCTCAAAAGTGTTTCTTTTCAAAAACCATTTTTTAAACTGAAAGTTCCTCTGGTGACCAAGGAAAAATTCCATTTGCAGCTTATTTCTTCTAGAAGGAGCAGAAATAGAATGGGTAATTTTTAGAGATTTGGTATACTCTACCACAATTACTTATCTGAGCCAGAGCACTCACAAACATCAGGATTGGTTTGATGAAAATGGCAGGGAAATTCTGAGGCTACTAAATGAGAAACAAGAACTCTACAGGGTCAACTGTGAAGATATTTCATCGGTCTCTAATAAGGCAGTATTTAATACCATCAAATGTAAAGTGCAAACAAAGCTTAGAGAGATGCAAGAATCTTTGCTCAGTAAGAAGTCAGGTGAAGTTTAGTTTTAGAGTGCAAGTAACAACCCAAGTTGTTTTCATAATGTCTTGAAGGTCATCTATGGGCCAGAGACTTTTGGTGCATGTCAACCACTCAGCAGTGACAGAACCACAGGATATGATCCTGGAAAGATGGACTAAACATTTTCATCATGTTCCCAACGCAGCATCATCAACCAATGCTGAAGTCACTGATCATTTACCTCAGGTTGAAGTCAATCTGTCTCTAGCCAAACTTCCAACTGAAGAAGAGGTTTGAAATGCCATTAGGATTCTCTCATGTGGCAAAACACCTGCTGTTGATTCCTTTTCAGTGCAGATCTACAAGGCAGGAGATCCACTGCTCACACAAAAGGTGACAGAAATCTTCCAGGTTATATGGCAAGAGTGACTTATTCTCCAGGAGATCAAGGATGTCCATCTATATTAATGGAAAGGGAATAGCTTGTCCTATGACAACCACAGGGGAGTCTCTCTCTTAGTCATTACCAGTAAAATCTCTCCAGAGTCCCTGTTAATCAGCTGTTCTATAACTTGGAAGATTCTATAGGAAGTCATCTACTTGAGAACCAGTGTGGCTTCAGAAAAGACCAAGGAAAGACTGGCATGGTGTTTGTTGCCCAGCCACTCCAGGAGAAATGCCAAGGGGCAGAGGTCTGTATACAATGTTCTTCTATCTAACCAAGGCTGTTAGTTGTGGGGGCCCGTGGAAGATCAATACAAATTGGGTTGCCCAGAGTTCGTCATTATTGTATACCAGTTCCATGACCATGTGTACATCATTCTGGATAATGCTGTCCCACTTCCCCAGTCACCAGTGGAGTGAAGCAGAGTTGTGTGCTGCTTCCATGCTTTTTAGCATGATGTTTTCAGCTATTCCCTGAAACACCTTTAATGAGGATGAAAATGACATCAAGGTCAGAAAGGGTTACAAGGTAAGCCTAAAGAGGAGGAAAGTTGGTGAAGTGTGACTGGATAATAATCAACATTAATACTGGCATAATGCTTTATAGTTTGTTGAAAGTCTTACATACCTTAACACCTCTGAGGGGTGTTCCATTACTCCCATTTTCAAGTCTGCAGGTTGAATTCATTGTCAGACCTCAAAGAAGTACCTTAAGCTTCCCGCCTTACTTCTCCCATTCCCCCTCATCCCAGTTTGTGACCATTAGATCAAAATGACCGGTATAGAAACTGGAAACCTCTTTTTAACTGAATTAATATTGTCCTGGTTCAGTATCCTTTCTCTTCTTTGACTTTGGAAATCTATTCCAAAACTGGTTTGTGAATACCTAATATGACCCTGGAATAGATAGGCCTGAATCAGATCCAGCCTATAGAAACTGGAAGCCCACTTTGGATGGAATTTGCTGCATGAGGAATTGGACATTGAGGGGATACCCATCATGTGGAGAATGTCTAAACAAATTGTCATATATGAATGTAATCAAATACTATTGTACTATAAGAAATGATGAGCAGGCAGATTTCAGAAAAACCTTTAAAGATTGCACTGAAGCAAAGTGAAGGGAGCAGAACAGGTGAACCTTGTACACAGTAACAGCAATATCGTTGGATGACCAACCATGATAGACTTGGATCCTCTCAACAATACAATGATCTAAGACAAGCCCAAAAGACCCATGACGGGGAAAATGCTATCCACATCTGGAGAAAGAACCATGGAGTCTGAATACAGATTGAAGCATACTATTTTCACATTCGTTATTTTATTTTTTTGATGTTTTTTTCTTTTGATTCTATTTCTTCTTTCACAACATAATATGGAAATGTTTTATGTGGTTGAACATATTAAACTTGTATCAAATTGCTTACTGTCTGGTGGGGAGGAATGAGGGAGGGGGAAAATTTGGAACTCAAAATTGTGTATTAAAAATGAATGGTAAAAATTGTCTTCACATGTAATTAGAAAAAATAACATACTATTAAAAAGGGAGAAAAAAAGGAATTTGTTGCATGAAAGTGACCATAAATTCTTTAAGCTTATGGCAGCAGAGTCCTTGAGCTGGGAGCTTCTACCAAGCTGGGGAAAGGTTTGGAAAATACTCCTGGAGACAAGATTATTTGTCATTCAAGAAACCACATAATTGTGAAAAGGCTCATTTCCACTGTTTGGCCAACAGTTTCATTCTTTAGTCTTGGTGACTTAATTTCTTCTTCTTCTTCCTCTTCCTCTTCCTGTTCTTCTTCTTCTTCTTTCTTGTTGTATAATTATAAACCTAACACATGCAAAGGAAAATGGGCATTTCCACATATCAGTAAGCTGTACATAAGGGAGCACTGAAGTTCTATGTGCAATGCTCTTGTTGATGTTTTAAGTTTCAACTAAAAATTTAAAAGAAAATAAAAAGGCAAAGTCCGTTGACTGGAGAATTAATGAACACGCTGTTCATATGAATGTGAGTCAACATGGCATCATAAGAAACATTGTGAAGAACTGCAAGAAACCTGGAAGATATCAAAAGACATCATAACTCAGATTAATTCCAGGAAATATGGTGAATTAAGAAAACTCATGGGAAAAGTATACTTACTTTTCTTGGTCAAGAGATGGTTGACGTCTAAAGGAGTCACGTAATATCCACATATGGTCACGTATTAGTTTGTTTTGCTTGATTGTCCTCTGTTATCAAGGAAGGTTCTATTTAATAGAGATAAGAGGCACTATTGTTCAGATGAAAATTACTTTGTATTACTCAATAAAATATTACATTACAAAAAGGAAACCTAGGATCATTACCAAACCACAATGATGTATGTCAGTCAAGGCTTTAGTGAAGCTACTCAAATTTCTATTATTATTAATTTGGCATATAGAGAAGAGAGGCAAGGTAGCATAATTTTGGGAAAAAAATATATATATATGTGTGTGTGTATATCTACATGTAAACACACACACACACACACACACACACACACATACACACAAAGACAGACAGAGAAGCAAGAGTTATCAAGTTACCTGCATTCTAGATTCATTAATAGTGACCTTTTTAGAAAGTTCTTCTCTTTTTTTTATGCCAGGATATGGGTTCCTTTGAAAATGGTGGATAAGAATAAGAAGTTGTTCTTTGTTAAATACTGTATGTCTCCCTCTAATAGCTGAGGCAGAAATATGTACTAAGAGAAAGATTTGGAGAGTTAGTTTACAGAAATAGGAGCTTTTCCTTCCTCACTAGATCAAATTTGGAATAAATGTCTGTGATCCTTATCAGGCCAGCCTTTTTGGAGCACTGGACAGAACTGGGCCTTTTCAATCCTCCCTCCCTTGGTTTCCCTAACATGGTTTTTCTTCCAACCTCTCTCAATCCAACTCTCAACCCAACATCCACCTTTTCTTCCTCCTTTTTCTCCTTCACTCTGAGTATTCCAGGAGGTCTGTCCTCAGGTCTCTACAGAATCCCTGACATCTATTCCCTCTTTTTATTCACATTACTTCCATGCCAATCCAGTTTTTCATTATTTCTGGCTTTCCTATTACAACATCCTCCTAAATAGACCTCTACATTCACACCCATCCTATGTGCTCTTATTAGGCATCTCAAAGAACGATTTAAATTATGTCATACCCACCCACCCTAACCAATCCCCCCCTAAAAGAAAACCCTTTCATTGACTCATTGCCTAGAACTTTCTATCAACTGTGACTCCTAGCTAATGGTGTAGGTTGACAACTCTGAGTATATAGCCCATGTATTTCAGAGGCAAGACTAATTAATCAGGTCTTCCTGGCTCTGGCTAGTTTTTATCCAAGGAGCCATATTATATTTTTTTTTAACCCTTCCCCCAGAGAAAAATGCATACCTTCCTGTCATGATCTGTTATGAAGTGTGAAAAATTATGTTGACCTGTCCCACAAAATGGTAGTAAGTTATTCCCACTTAAATGGACTGATGGTATGGAATCATTTCAAGTATAAGCTCTCATCTATAATGACGACTTTAACAATATTTTTTTTAAGGTATGTTTCAAAGCAACAACTTAAGTTACCTCAACCATTACCAATTACTACCTGCAAAACACTGAGATAGACACCCAGGATACCAAACACTCTCCTCAAAATCACCACCCCTTCAACCACTACTTTTTCTTTAGGAGTTTGCATTCTTCTTGGGTGATAGAATATGCAAAATGATAAACATGTCCTGGATACTTTGGAGTAGGGAGAGTATTAATAAGGCAGAAGAGAGGAGAGTCTAATTCAGGTTCACAAGAAGTCTCAAAGCATTATTCCATAATAAAATGCACAAGGTTGGAATTAACCTTGCAAGGGATTTAGTTCATTCCTTCATTCATTGATTTTTCTTTTTCAGGGAGCACTGACATGGCACCATTGACTAGAGCATAAACTCTGGAAAACTTGAACTAGTAAATATCTTCTAAAATGAATCCAGGAACTATCCCCTCAACTGAAGTCCAAATTCATTCAAAGTCTGGAAATTCTGGAAACACCATAGAGATGCCAACAAATCATCTCCGTAGTAAAGTAATCAAACTTCAACAAGCCTTTGTGGAACAAAGAACTCCTCACTTACCAAAAGAATCTGGCTTCCTTTGTCAGGGAGTGAATTGATGTTCATCTTCCTCAGAGTCAGAAGAGTGGATCCGAGTTGTAGAAGTAAGGGAGAAGTACCAAGATGCCCCTAGATATTTATGCTCCTTCCCTTCAAGTTCCAATCAATAGAAAACAAGAAATTCCTTTTATTTTCTGGAGATGCTCCCTAAAGGCAAGTTCACTATTTGTGTATGTGTGTTTGTATCTATTAAAAAGAATTATGCAAATAAGAAAAGCTTAACACCTAGTGTGGCAGGAAAGGGTGGAACCTTGTATCTAAGTACTCAGGGAATGCAGTGGTTAACTTGAATTTCAATTGCTAACTTGGATTTTCTTTCAGTGCAGTCACCCAACAACTGAAACAACAATTTTCCTGGAAGGAAAGTCAGATTTGACTAAATGATCTAAATGTGCCAGGGAATAGACCCTAAGATAAACCTAAAACTATAATGTGCAGAAGGTGCTAACTTGCCATATTAATAGTAGGAATGTCTCAACTGGGGAATTTCCTAGATCAGTGAAATCAGAAGTGTAGTCCTGCTCAGGTCAGGGAACCATATGATGAGATTTGGGGACCCCAAAATACCCACACACCAGGTCCTGCTAGAATGAATTCAACTCAAGCTTTCTCGCAGCCAGAGCAAAACAAAGTTTATTAAAGATTCATCATATTGGGCTGACCCGTAAGAAGCCTCACCATTTCTGATGCTTGTGTTGACAAATGGGCCAGATTGAATCTGAGCCATATTGAATCTCAGTGTCTTCATGGAGGGAAGGTGAAGCTTATTTACAGAAAGACTATATTCATGACTCCTGGCTTTCCTATTGTAATACCCTCCTAAAGAGACACTCTGGCTTCACATCCATTTAATACTGCTTATTTGACACTGGCAAAGAAGAATTTAAATATGTGATCCCCTTTCTCCCATTTTAACACCCCCAAATCCCCAGACTTTCATTTGCTCATTTACTACAAGAGAAGGAAGAAGGAATACTTGTAAGGGTGAGAAATTTGTGACCCTCTAGGTCCTCAAGTGTGGCCCACTGACTGAATCCAAATGTCACAGAACAACTCCTCTTAATAAGAGGCCCTTTATTCAGCAGTGCATCTGGAGTCAAAGGGCCTTTGGACCTGGTGGCAAATAAAGCAGCTATTATGGCCTCAGTTTCCTCACCAGCTGAAAGTAGTGGAAATGTGCTGATGTCTAAAGTTCTTTCCATTTCTCCATCTATGCTAATCCGACCATGTTCATGAACTTATTTTTCAAGGCCCTAAACAATTTGGAAACACCCTACCTGAAAGGTCTCTTCCAACTCTAGATCTACCTCATAACATGACTTTGTATTTCCTTCTGTGTCCTGGAAGCATGGCTCCATGGGAAGAATCCTGGTTCTGGAGTTAGAAGAGCCTTCCAGGGTGGTTCCCCCTCTTCAGACCTCAGTTTCTTCCTTGGTAAAATGAGGGCAGTGCACTCAATGACTTCTCACATCCCTTCTACCCTAAGTGTATGAGCCTGGCTTTTACACTGGGAACCCACAGGCTCCTTGAGGGGAGGGACATTTTGGCTTAGTTTGCAGACTTCCTAACGAAGTACCTTGTACAGAACAGGAACTTGATTCTTATGGAACTGAATAGCCCTTAGATAGCTTAGAGACTCCATGATGTATTTGTCTGTGTCGTACCCGCAACTCAGCCCAGAGATGGAGGTGCCTGAGAAAAAGCTGCAGAATTGAAAAGCCTGATGCAGATACTGGGAGGCAGCTGCCCCTGGAGGTGGGAAGATGAGATTTCAGTTCCTGCCCCAACTCCTCCTCCTGCTGCTCTGGGCTGAGTGGGCAGATCACTCCACTGGCTAAATCTACAAGACTAACTTAAAAAGAGCCACCAAGCAAAAGACTTCTCCCAGGACACCTAGGCTAATTTCCCTAGAGCTCTGAGAGATGCAGCGACTGACACTCAGGGTCACACAGTCAGGCTATGTCACAGGCAGAACTAGATTGCAAGTGCAGCTCTTTATCTCCAATGCTAAGCTGCCTCTCAACACCCGAGCTAGGTTTTAAAAGCCTAAAGGAAGGGAATAAGCCATTTATATAGTACCTGCTATGTGCTAGGCACTTTACAAATAGTATCTTATTTGATCCTCACAACAGCTGAGGTATGTGCCGTTGTTATTCACATTTTATAGTTGAGGAAACTGAGACAAACTGATGGTAAGTGACTTGTCCATTTGGTAAGTATTTAAGGTTGGATTTCACTTCTTTCTGACTCAGGGCTCAGCACTGCCTTCACTTCACTACCTAATTTCCTGCTACACTGTGGAATACAAATGAATACAATCTCATCCTTAACAAACTATATGATGACAACCTTGGAATTTCCTCATCAGACTACTTGTTTATTAAGCACACATTCACAGTCCTGAGTCCCTCTGACTCTATGGGTAGAAGAGGCCCATCTGAGGATACTTTTTTCCAATGTAGCATGGCACCTTTGCAGCACACAAAACCGGTATCTTTCAGGAGTTGGATTTTCACTCAGTCTTCCTGACTCTAGGGCCAGCTGCCTGTCCACTGTGTCTTGCTGCCTTTTTCTTCTCTAAGAGGAGATGAATGAGCATCTTACTTCTTGGTCTGTTGTCAGATCTTTGAAAAACAAAGTTGACCCACCCCACAAGATCACAGTGAAGAATTCCCACTCCCATTTATAGCTAAGTGTTGTGACACCTGTAAGATCATCCAGGTTTCTTCCCTCATCTGTAATAACTTGTTAAAAATTTGTTTATTGAACTTTTTTATTTGTTTCAAATTGTTTTCCTCCCTCTAGGCCTGTTCCCACACACTGAGAAGGCAAATGTATGCTGCCTCCATAATATTTGTTTTAATCATTTTAAATAGTGCAATATGTCCAAGCATGAACTTACGGCTATTCAGCAAGCATTTATCGGCAGTCGCTAACTGTAAGTTCATTTGAGTTAAATTTCAAATATAAGAAGCAAAACCATCTTCTAGGAATGAAACCAAAACAAAACCCCCACTCCAAGCACACCTTTTCTGCAGGAGTTTTCATTCTCCTTTGGCTATACAATATGCAAAGTGAGAAGCATAACCTGATGAATTTGGATGTGAGAGAGGAAGAGGAGACACTTTGATTCCAGTTCACAATGAATTTCAATATATTATTTCATAATAAATAGTAGGGGACTTGAATCATTAATTCAATGACCTCCTTTGCCCCTACCAAGAGCTAAGTACTAGAGCAGAAGCTGGAGAAGATTCCAACCAGAAAACAAAGACCTCCCATCCCCACCCATCAAAAGCCACCTTCTAAAACTAACCTCCAAATCAAGCCCCACCATAAGGAATGAAAATATTGGTGCTCTACAACTCTGGAAACACCTTGGGGACACTAGTCAAACAACGCTAGAGGAAAGTCATGTTTCTTAGAAAATAGGGCCTTCCTGGGGTTCCATGACAGCTGGACACTCTTCTTTTACCATCAAATGAACATAACAGAATGGAAAGAGGTGATGGCCCATCCCAAAGCTGCTTCAATTCCAGATGTTTCTACTCTTTCCCTTCCAGTGCAAAGTAATAGAAACCAAGAACCATGCCTGCTTGTACTTTCTGGAGATGCTCTCAGAGGGCATTCCCAGCTTCCAAAGCCACAACTCCTCAGCTACCAACCAATAAAACCCCAGAGTGCAGCCTACTTTTACTTTCTAGAGTGGTTCCCTGTAGAAGGAACAAGATAATAAAATTATACATTTCTCTTTCAAGGAAACTAATTCTTCTTCTGATGTACAATGATCATTATGTAATGTTTTGAATTTTTCCCCCTTGGATTTCTTTTAGATCATGTAAATAACGAATTTTGCCCATATATCATCTCCTTGGCGTTCAGCCAACCAAGCCTACCTGGGGCTATGATAAAGGGGCATTAGCTTTGAGAAAAGAGCAAAATCTACTCATCATTAATAAGCCCCAAATATGCATGGATGGGGGAGTATTTTTTTCTTTCTTTTGGGAAATTGGCTTGCTGAGCGACAAAAAAATGGAAGAATAAACAAATTAGTACAGACTACATACAGATCTAATGTTTACACATACATATAAAAATACTGATGTCTATTACTTGTGTTAACCCCTAACAGTATGGAATGAAGGGGGTGGAGTCTTGTGTCTAAGTCCTTAGGAAACCTCCCAGTTAAAGTTGATTTACGTTGACTTCTCCACACACAATAAGCCCAAAACTTTACCATCTGTATGGGGAGCTGACACTTGTGTATCTTGTTACTTTTCATGAGTTTTACAAATTGTTTGGGTTCCTTTTGCCTGAACCAAAGTCCAGTGGACTTTCCCCTAAATAACCTAAACAAACCTGGTGACAGAGAGGTTATAAGAACCCGAAACTATAAACTGCAGACAATGTATTCACTTGCCAAATTAGTAGAAAGACTTCTTTATCTGGGAGTTCTGTTGGTCAGTGAAGCCACAAGTCCAGTCCCTATCCTTACAACCTGAAATGTTATTTTACAAGGCTGGGAGCTGCCTCAAGAGAGCTGATGCAGGAAAAAAAAATAAAATAAAATGAAAGAGTCCAAGTTGCAAATGACAATGCTTCAATCAATTGAATATCCTTAACCTGATGCCGGTGAGATGGCAAGACATTCTCCCTCCAGATATTACTTTGTATCTCTCCACTGCCTATGCAATGATATGGCCAGTAAAAATGCAACAAATATAAACTGAAGCAATAATTCCCAAGCAAGATAATTGTTAATAAAATGGGTTGAACTGTCCCCCTTCAGTTACATCACCAACCACCCGCAGGACTGAAATGGTGTTATTTACTGAGATTTCAAAAAGGGGAGGGAAAGGAGAAATTTGGGTAGTAGAAAGTCTTTGACTGCAGCTGAGGAAAGTGGGTTGGTTTTCATTTGCAGCTGATCAATCCCCTTTCTTTAAGGAATTTAATTTGAAAGCTAATTGTTTTAGGAGACTCAGCTGCCTGTAGTTATCACCCCCTCCCCCAATCAGAAATACAACCAATCACCCCTAACTTTGATCCTTTAAGGAAAGGTAAGGTCAGAAGAGTCATCCCCTAGAGATGGACCCAGGCCACGTTAGTTCTTTGGTTTACAGGTAAACAGAAGCAAGACTCCTTCTTTAAACTGGTCAGAGAGTGATCCCTCCCCCCCGCCCCCAACCATACCTTTAATTTAGAAAAAGACCTCTCTTTTTGAGCTAGCCTGAGAAATAGGATTCAACAAAATGAAGAATAGGATGGATTATGAAATAATACTCATTATTTTACTGATACTGATAGACTAATATTAATTTTCCTCATTATGAAATTAAATAATTTCAATGAAATAATACTGATTATTCATTGATACAGCATAATAATTTTTCTCAAGGAAAGAGCACTGAGCCTGAAGTCAGGAAGGCCTGAGTTCAAATTCAGCTTTAGACATTTACTAGCTGTATGACCATGCCTAAGTCACTTAACCTGTTTGGCTCAATTTCCTCAATGGTAAAAACCATTAATAATGATAGTGATGGCACCTACCTTCAAAAGGGTTGTGATGAGGGTCAAATGGAATAGCAAATATTACTTGGCACAGTACCTAGAGCATAACTGGTTCTATATGAATGGGCATTACCTTTTGCCATCTGTGAATTTTCCACCACCCCTTCCTCAGCAGAATAGAAAAACGTTGAGGTCAAGAGACTTCTTTTCCTCATTCAATTTAACATACAATTCTTAAGTGTCTTTTTTCATAAATGTGTACTAAGTAAGGACACTTTTACAAGGCTAAGAAAACAAATAAACTCCTTGCTCACTGGGAGGGTCCATTCTTCTTGGGGCATGGACAGGAGAAAGAGTAAAAGATAAAGCTTCTCCACAACTCAGTACAAACTATATATGAAAAAAATTACAAGCTGGAGAATTTATCTTTGTCATTTTATCCCACACACAGAGCACAGCTATGTAGGAGTTGGTCCACAAGCACTTAGGAGGCATATACTATGTGCCAGGGACTGTGCTAAATGCTGGGGATACAAAGATGGACTTTGGCTTATTTATTCTATTTTCAGCTTTACTTTGAATTGGACCCTTTTCTAGGCTGCACACATTTGGTTGGAACTGGGGGCCCACTGTTTGGTCCTGATATATATTGTTTGGGGTCTGGCCCCAGGCTCCCTCTTCTTATGGTAGTTACTGTACACAAGGACCTGCCAGGTCTCAGTCTCACCTACCTCCCCAGATCCCATAATCCCTTCTGAGTTTTGGTGGGTCATAATCCATGGCTTTTCAAGAGTAATTATTCCCACTTCCGAATCTACAGACCACTTTGTGCCTAATACCAATCTTAGCAGTATTTATTAAGAACTTCCTGTGTCATAATGTTAAGTCCTGGGGATACAAGCAAAGTCAAAACAGACGTGACTGATAGTCCTGAAGTACATCCAAGTTGGCTTACTTTTATGGGCCATGAGGACAGCTAGCTGCTCCTCAAGCAAGAGTAATTTACTTGTAGTTCATCACTTAAACAGAGACTCCCCTGATCCAGCTGCCCCTAATATTCTTTCCCATTTGCAGAATTGTTTTGTTTAACAAATCATTTTTAACATTTTTGTTGAGCTTTGGGTGCACTGTTGCACACTCCCAGTTCCAGACTACTTTCCGGTGACTGGGGCAGATTCCCAGTTTACATGGATACTAATTGTCTCTCTCACCGCATTGAATGAAGTCTTTTTCTTTCCCAAGTACACGTAAAATGTCTTAACATTCATTTTTAAAATTTTTATTTCCAAATTCTCTCCCTACCTGAATCCTCCCCCGTCCTTGACAAGAAAAGCCATTTTAAATAGATTATACAATTTAAGTCCCACAGAACATCTGCATCTTAGTCATGGCCTGCACTGACTCTTAACAAGGGCCTGGATATACAAATCTTGGCACTCCCCATTATCCCAGGGTGATGTTTGAGTGCAACTCTCGTTGTCCAGCCTTGCTTCTTAACAGGTTTTTGTGTGGACTCTCAGACATGGAGGATGGTCCATTCCAACCTACTCAGGTCCTTCTGTACCAATCTTTTTCCTTTTGCTTTTATATTTTTCATATGTACACTCTTCTTATTCTCTCTGCATCTCTCTTTCCCAGAGGCCTAATAGAGTCCTTGGTTCTAGGTAATTTAAGAGATGACTGCCACTTCAGCATATTATTGGCCCATGAATGGACGATCCTGGAGAACTCCCTGTTCCAAAAGTTGGTCAATCCCTTTTCTGAAGCTGGGTCTTGGAGAGTTGCCTGGGGCACCTGAGGGTAGTAAACCATTGGGGCTTTTTTGTTGCTGACTCCCAAGAGAACAGAAAGCAAATAAACCAAACCCAAAACAAATCAGAACCCTATCCCACTATTCAGCTTGACCTGAGCATGTTCAAGCACCTGAATACTATACTTACCCCCTGAAAATGGGATGGGTTGCCCAGGAAATAGAGTCCTGACCTGGGGCTGGAGTCAGTTAGACTCCAGTTCAAATATGACCTTTTACCCTTAGTAATTGAGTAACCCTGGGAAAGTCACTTACCATCCACTTGCCTCAGTTTCATCCTCTGTAAAAAGAAGATAAGACTGGCACTTACCTCCAAAGAGTTTTTGTAGGAATCAAATGAGATCATAATTGTAAGATGCTTAGCACAGGGCCTGGAAGAGAGTAAGCCATGTATACATATATACACACACATACAAATATACATACATACATATATTCACATGCATGCACGCGCATGTACACATATATGTTATGCATGCTGACAAGGAAGATGACAGATTTTATTATGGTGACTGTTCCATGATGGTAAAGGATCTCTCTCAAATTACTAGAACATTTTTCTTTTAGTACAACCAATAAGCCATCTGGACCATTCAACTAGGCAAACTAGGATCTGGTGTCCCTATCAAATCTGCCAAGCAATCAAGCACTTCATCCATTGGGAGATCCAGATCTCCCAGCAAAGCAACCAGATGTCCTTGGGAAGTACCCAAATGTCCCTGTTGGGCTGGCAGTTCTCCCAGTGGAGCAATGAGTTGTCCCTGGGAAGCAGACAGATCTCTCTGCTGGAAACTCTTATTTCCCATGTGAGCACCCAGATGTCCCTGGGAAACAGCAAGATCACTTGGGGGGACATCCAGATGTTTCTGGGAGGAAGTCATATCTCTCAGTATGGCAGTCACACCTTCATCAGGAATAAGCAATGAAGATGCAAGTCCAAACTTAGATAGATGGCTGGGCTGCAGTTGTCCGTTCTGGTTAAAGGAAGGCAACAATTCCCAAGGTTGCCCCTTCTCCCTTCAGCCATGGTTGTTTATAGCATTGATTCAACTGTGGTGACTGAGGCAGAGAAGAGATGAGCTGCTGTATCTGGGAGGTGAGGGGCTGGGGCACTGAGGACAGCAGGGCTGCTGGCTTCTGGGAGTGAGACTGCTGCAGCTGAAGTGGGGGCTGGTGTATAAAATGAAAAGGCAGTGGCTGATGGTTTCAGTAAAACTGTCTCATTGACCTTTCTTGCTCCTGATCACGCAGTGGTGGCTTCTCTCCACCATAGTTGGAGGCATGTGTGCCCTAGGTCTCTGGTCCCTTTGTTTCCTGAAGCACCCAGGAAGAGGCTCACTGGCTGTAGTTTCTCTGGGTCATTGACCTGAGGAGATCACAAGTTTGAAGTGCAGTAGTTGACAAACTCATGGATTGGGAACTTTTCTTCTCCTTCTGTTGAGAGAAGGTGGAATCCAAGGATGCCCAGTTTTGTTGATGTCTAGATCTTCTATTTTGAAGCCAAACCTAAATGTGGAGAAGAAGAAATTTAATGATTTCTATTATATTGCCATCAATTTTTATCCTTGTCATAAAAAGTGGTAAGTTTGTGTTTCCTTAAACTAGTATTGGAAGATGGCAGCATAGAAGCAGGGACATGCCTGAACTCTCCACCCAAACCCCTGAAAATACTTGTAAAAAAATAACTGAATAAATTCTAGACCAGCAGAAGCCACAAAATGACAGAGTGAAACAGATTTCCAACTCAAGACAATCTGGAAGACTGACAGGAGAGGTCTAAGGAGCACAGCCAAGCATGGGCTGCCAAGCACAACAGTGGGGGATTCTGGAGCTTTCCACCTACAGATACTGGGGGAATAGAGTGACTGATCTGGGTGGCAGTCCTGGGCAAGGAAGAGTTCTGGAATGGCAGATCTGGTGGCAGTTGTGGAGAGAATGCTACTCCCAGATCCACAGAGGAGAGTGCTTGTGGTTGTTTACAGACCAGGAGAGGAGTAAGCACCTCTTCTTTCATCATACCACTTTGGAGGAGTTGAGAATATGCAGGTCCCTGGAGATTTCTTTTGAAAACAGAGAGTGATGCATTAAAATCATGAAAAACTAGTCAACAGCATGCTAAAGGAGACCCCCACCAAAAAAAAAATCAGGAAAATGACACCTTTAAAAATAGACTAACCCAAATGCCAAAAGAGGTCCAAAAAGCTAATGAGGAGAAGAATGCCTTAAAAAGTAGAATTGTCCAAATGGAAAAGGAGGTCCAAATGCTCACTGAAGAAAATAATACCTTAAAATTATAATGGAGCAATTGGAAGCTAATGCATTTATGAGAAATCAAGATATTGTAAAACAAATCCAAAAGAATGAAAAATAGAAGACAATGTGAAATATCTCATTGGAAAAACAACTGACCTGGAAAATAGATGCAGGAGAGAGAATGTATTTTTAAACTATTTAAATTCCTGAAAGCCATGATAAAAAAAAAAAAAAAAGAAGGAACCTAGACATCATCTTGAAAGTAATTGTCAAGGAAAACTACCTTGACATTCTAGAACCAGAGGGTAAAATAAAAATTGGAAGAATTCACCAGTTGCCTCATGAAAGAGATCCCAAAAGAAAGATCCCTAGGAATATTGCAGCCAGATTCTAGAGGTCCCAGGTCAAGGAGAAAGCTCCCTGAAGAAAATAAAACCTTAAAATTATAATGGAGCAAATGGGAGCTAATGACTTCATGATAAATCAAGCAATTTATAAAACAAAACAAAAAGAATGAAAAAATAGAATACAACATGAAATGTAACATTGGAAAAACAACTGACATGGAAAATAGATCCAGAAGAGATAATTTAAAAATTATTAGACTGACAGCTATGTTAAAACAAAAGAGCCTGGGCATCATCTTAAAAGAAATTATCATGGAATACTGATTTGAAGTTCTAGAACCAGAGCATAAAATAGAAGTTAAAAGAATCCACCAGTGGCTTTTTGAAAGAGATCCCCAAAGGAAAACTCCTAGTAATACTGTAGTCAGAGTCCAGAGTTCCCAGATCAAAGAGAAAATATTGCAAGCAGTCAGAAAAAAAAATATTGTGGAAACACAATAAGGATAACACAGGATTTACCATCTTCTACACTAAGGGTTCAGAGAGCTTGGAATATGATATTTCAGAGGTCAAAGGAGCTAGGATTAAAACCAAGAATCACCTACCCAGTAAAACTAAGTATAATACCTGAGGGAGGGAAATGGAATTTCAATGAAACAGAGAACTTCCAAGCATTCTTGTTCAAAAGACCAGAAATGAAAAAAAAAATTGACTTTCAAATAGAAGAATCAAAGAGAAACATGAAAAGGCAGACAGGAAAGAGAAGACATAAGGGGCTTATTAAAGTTGAACTGTTTACATTCCTACATGGAAAGATGATATTTGTAATTCATGAGACCTTTCTCAGTATTAGGGTAGTTAGAGGGAATATAGGTGAGTGTGCATTATATAAGTGTAGGTATATGCATATGTGTGTTTGTGTGTGTGTGTGTGTGTGTATGTGTGTATGTGTGTAGAGAGAGGGCACAGGATCAGCTAAATATAAAGGGAGGATACCTAAAAAATAAAATTAAGTGTTGAGAGGAATGTACTAAGAGAATAAGAAAGGGAGAGGTACAATGTAGTAAAGCATCTCACATAAAAGAGACGAGCTTTTACAGTGGATGGAAAGAGGGGGGAGGTGAGAGGGAATAAGTTAGCCTTACTCTCATTGGATTGGGCTTAAGGAGGGAATAACACACATTCACTTAGGTATGGAAATCTATTTTACCCTATATGAAGGCAGGGGGGAAGAGGATAGGAAGGGAGGAAATAAAGGGATGGCAGACTGGGGGGAGGGGTAATCAGAAGCAAAGACTATTGTGGGGGGTACAGGTCAAGGGAGAGAATGGAATAAATGGAGGGAAGGACAGAACACAGTGAAATGTGGTTGGTCTTTTGCAACATGACTGTTATGGAAGTGTTTTGCATTGTTGCACGTGTATGACCTATGTCGAATTTCTTTCTTTCTCAATAAGGGTGGAAGGAAGAGAATGTGGAACTAAAAGCTTTAAAACTGAATGTGCAAAATTGTTTTGGCATGCAACTGGGAAATAAGGATGGCAATGGGGTATAGAAATTTATCTTGCCCTACAGAGAAATAGAGGGAAGGGAAATGGGAGAAGGGGGTAATAAAAGGGAGGGCAAATTGAGGAAAGAGGTGGTTGGAGAGTACACTGTGCTGGAATGGGGGCAGGGGAGAGATGGGGAGAAAATTTGGAATTCAAAATCTTGTAGAAGTTAATATTAAAAACTGAAAATAAATAAACTATATAAAAAAGAGGAAAAAAAGAATCACTTTACAAAAATATTTATACTGTAGCATCTTTATTATAAAAATGAATGGTTTTGAAGAATTTTTTTAAATGATAAAGAATGAAATGAGCAATGAAAAAGAGAACTAGTTATTCAATAACAGAAACACTGTAAGGACAAACATCTTTGAAAGGTATAAGAACTCTGGCCAACACAACGACTATCCATGATTCCAAAGTTCAGGTACTGAAACACGCTGTCCATCTCCCAATAGTGGTGAGGGATTCAAAGTGCACAGTGATATGTTTTGTTTAACCTGACTGATGAGGTTACTTATTTTATTTAAGCATGCCCACATATTACAAAGAATTTTGTTTATTTTTCTTTTTGTCCCCAATGTGGGCATAAGGGAAGAGGTGATAATTAAAGAGAAATAAAATTTATTTCCATTAATTTAAAAGAAATGAAACTAAAAAATTAAAAAGTAATGAATTGCTATTACTCTTCTCAGGACAAGTTGGTAAGAACCAGGTGCTGTGCTGGGGTTCTGTGACCTCTCCCATGTGGGCACCTGCCCAAAACTAGCAGAGCTCAATTTGCTTTTGGTCTAGCTGAGGCAAAAATAACTGGGGAGACAAAAAACAAACCTATTCTTCAAGACCTGCTGTGCAAGGACTGAACTGGAAAAGAAGAGTTCCTCCATCTACTTGACTGTGACTCTCCAGAAAAATGCCATCTTTCCTTAGCAATGCAGGACACTGGGAAATAGCAATAGTTGTGGGAGACCAGGAAGAGGGAGCAGCCATGTACTAAAGTTCTAACATTAATAGGCACCATGCTCTCTTTGGGCCTTAGTATCCTCAGATGAATTTTGTGATGATTAAATGAGATAATGTATTAAAAGGACTCAGTAAAATATGCAAACTCAAAGAGAACTTGCTCTATTTTCTTAAATTCAGAGAAAAGAAATGTCTTTGCTCCACTCTTCCTCTCCAAGATCCTTTACTGCTTCCCTGTCGCTTAGTGCATTCCTCTCCCTTCCTGGGCCCCACTGGGTTCCACCTTCCCTCTGGAATCACCTTCATTCTCTAGACTCTTCCTAACTCTCTGGAAATGAATCCTGTCCCCTACCACATACTCACACTTCTCCAGGTAATAAAAAAGGGAAAATAGCATTGGACACTACAAAGAAGGATCTGAGGTGGAGAAAAAAACTTCCAGAAAATTGGGACAAATTAAGTGTTCAGTATAGATTTTATAGGAATAATGGTTCTGACGCTTTCTACCTGTATCACCTGAGCAAGTCACCTTGACCTCGCTAGGCCCCAGTTCTGTCATGTATAACATGAGCAGCTTGGATGGGTGACCTCTGAGTTGCCTTCCTACTGTACAGCTGTGATCCTTTGCAGCTTAGCCTGAGCAAGGAATTTCTGAAACCTGGCGTCATGACAATTGACTCAAGAAGTATTGTATCACAGAAACATTATGACCAGTTCAGAGAAATCAGGGGAAACATCAAAAGACATCTGGAATCAAGATCAATACCATGCCAAATACTGAAAGAAGAAGACTCAGGAGAAAACATGCTTCCCTGCTCTTGGTCAAAAGAACTATGGCATGATCAACAGGGTGGTTTCTTTTGCTTCGTTGTCCTTTGTTATCAGAGAACATTTCATTTCTTAAGGGTAGGAGGCAGTATTGGGAAGTGACAGTGATTTGTTTTGATCAAATGTTATCTTAAAGAATAAAGGAAGCCAAGGGTTGCCTCCATTCCCCCAATGAGGCAATGCAGGAAAACCTACTACAGGTGCCCAAATGCACATTAGCCTATTGACTTGGTGTTTGGAAAGGAGAGGCACTGTGGGATGCCTTCAGGCATATGTAACAGAACCTTAAAGACATGCACAAGCGCACATGCTACATGGAGAAATCAGCTCTCAACTCACCTGTATTCTGGACTCTTCAGTGTTGAGCCTTTCTGCAAGTTCTTCCCTTTCTATTATGCCAGGATAGGATTTCTTTGCAAAATAGCTGGTGAGAACATTAAGGTGTTCGTTCGTAAATACTGTTTGTTTCCTTCTTGAGGCAGGAGCTTGTTCCATGAGAAAAGGGAAGAAAAGTTTTGGAGAGTGACAGGAGCATCTTCTCTCATTGCAAGATCAAATTAGGAATAAAAGACTCTGAGACATTGTCAGATCAGCCTATCTAGAGCAGTGGACACAACTGGGCCTTTTCCAATCCTCCTTCCTTTGCTTTCCCTAATATAGATTTCTCTCTACCTTAGTCCATTCCTTCTACCATCTGATGAGAGTTGGATCAGAAAAATTAAAACATCAGAGTTGCAAATGACAGGGTGTCAAAGACCCTTCACTGATGCCCCTCAGATGGCAGGACTCTTTCCCTCCTGATGTTACATTGTGTCTCTGCACTGTTGAGTCAATTGCGTGGCCAGAAAAACACAACAAAGATAGACTGAGGCAAATTTTCCAGGCAAGATGACTGTTAATAAACTGGGCTGGATTGTCTCCCTTCAGTTAGATCAGCAACCATGATGGGACTGAAAAGATAGTATTTGAGACCTGAGAAGGAAGAGGGGAAGTAAAAGAAAAGACTGTAGATCATCTGCAATTGGGAAAAAGTGGGTTGTCTTTCAAGTGTGGCTGATCAACCTCCTCTCTTAAAGGAATTTAGTTTAAAAATCTTAACTGTTTTATGACACTCAGCTGCCTCCACTAATCAATCTAAACAGGAATTCCCATCCCCCACCTAAGCCTTCCTCTTGGATACCAAATCACACTTACCTTTGATGAGGAAAACCAACCCAGGAAAGCCATACTCTGAGGATGGACCCAACCCAAATGGTTACTATAAACTGGTTACTTATTTTGCTTGTCAGAGCTAGCTGTTGGGGTGCTGCTACTTCGGTGAGCTCCCTGTATTTTTCAAAGTTAGAAGCAGATACATAACGTCTATGACTCTTTAGTCATTTATCTTCAAAGTTGACAAACTGTAAAGTGCACAGAGCTTGCTGATTTATTTTAATAGTTAGAAGAAGCTTCTTCATCTGAGAATTCCCCTAGATCAGAGAATTCCCAAGTCCATCCTCTATCCCTATAATTCTGAAGTGTTGTTTTATGCTAATGGAGGCTGAATGAAGAGGGCTGGTCTGAGCAAAAGACAAGAATTGCTTCAACTTTTCTTTAATGAGGAAAGCTAAGGTCAGGAGAGCCACTCTCTGGAGATGGACCCAGCCCAGACTAGTTCTTCTCTTTCCAAGCAATCTGAAGCAAAGGGCCCACTTTAAACTGATTAGGGAGCAATCACATTCTTCCACCATTCCTTTGTGAGGGAGGTTGAGAAATGGGGTTTGACAAAATGGGGAATAGGATGGATTATGGATTAATACTAATTTTTAAATGATACAGTATAATATGAATATCTCACAGTAGATAGAGCACTGGGTCTAGAGTCAGGAAGACCTGAGTACAAATTCAGTTTAAACACTTACTAGCTGTGTGACCCTGGGCAAGTCACTTAACTTCTGTTTGCCTCAGTCTTCTCAATTTTTCAATGCTGGTAATAATAGCACCTATCTCCTCAAGGTTGTTAGGAGGATGAAATGGGATTGTGAAAATTGCTTAGCACACTACCTAGCACATAACTGATGCTATATAAATGAATATTTCCTTTCTCCCTCTGTGAATTTTCAACCACCCCACCTTCAAGCAAATGTAAGAACCTTGGGGTCAAGAAAATTTTTCCTCATGCAATTCAAAACACAATTATTAAGTGACTATTTCAAAAGTGTGTACTTATGCAAGGATACTTTTTCTGTGCATGTGTGTGTATGTATGTGTGTGTGTGTGCACGCTAGGAACGCAACTAAACTCCTTGCCCACTAGGAGGTTCTATTTTGTTTGTTTGTTTTAATTAGTATTTTATTTCTCCCCAGTTACATATAAAAACAATTTTTAACATTTATTTTTAGAACTTTGAGTTCCAAATTCCCTTCCTTCCTTCCTCCTCTCACCCACCCACCACTGAGAAGGCAAGCAATTCAATATAGGTTACACCTGTGTAATCATGGAAAACATCCATAATAGACATGTTATAAAAGAAACATAGACAAAAACAAAACTTGAGAAAAATAAAGTAAAACATAAGTGTGCTTCAATCTGTATTCAGATACCATCAGTTTTTTCTCTGGGGATAGTCAGCATTTTTCATCATAAATCCTTCACAGTTGCCTTAGATCATTGTAATGCTCAAAATAGCTGAACCATTCACAGCTGATCATCTTACAATTTTGCTGTGACATCGTGGAGAGAACATTTCACTTTGTATCTGCCAATGCAAGTCTTTCCAGGTTTTTTCTGAGATTTCTTATAATACAACAGTATTTCACCATAATCACATATCACAACTTGTTCAGTCATTCCCCAGCTGATGAGCTTCCCCTCAGATTCTAATTCTTTACCCCCAGAAAAGAGCTGCTATAAATATTTTTGTACATATAGATCCTTTTCCTTGTTTTTTTAAAATCTCTTTTGGGATACATTCCTAGTAGTAGTATTGCTAAGTCAAAGGGTATACATACTTTTATAACCCTTTAGGTATAGTTCCAAAATGCCTTACCAAATGGTTGAATCAGTTCACAACTCCACTAAGGATGCATTAAGGTTTTATTTTTCCCATATCCCTTCCCTAGCATTTGTCATTTCCCTTTTCTATCCTATTAGCCAATCTAATAGGCCTGAGGTAGTACCTCAGAATTGTTTTAATTTCCATTTCTCTAATCAATAGTGAGGTAAAGTACTTTTTCATATCCCTATAGACAGCTTTGCTCACATCATCTGAAAATTGATCATATCTTCTTATGATTTATCAGTTGGGGAATGGCTCTTATTTTTATACACTTGTCTCAGTTCTCTATCTGTTTCGGAAATAAGGCTTTTATCAGAGAAACTTGCTTCCAAACTTTTTTCACCTTTACTCTTGCTATTTCCCTCCATCCTACTTCATCCCTCATCCTGTTCATTTTCTCTCTCTCCTTTCACCCTTTCCCTCCTCAAAGTGTTTGCTTCTGATCACTCCCTCCTCTAATCTGTCCCCCTTCAGTCCCATCCCTCCCTTCTTTTATCCCCTTCCCAGGAAGTTACATTATGCTTGGGACAGGCATAGGAGGAAGGCTGGAGCAGAAGACAGAACTTTTGCACAAGTAAATACAAGCCATATATGGCAAAAGCACACTTTTTGGGTGGACTCAATGGTTTGAGAAGGGCAGAGCCACTGGGCTATCCCTAGAAGCTGGTCTTGATGCTTCCCCTAAGAATCCAATCTGTGAACCTGAAAGTGAGAAAGATGGAGTACTCCCTCAAAGGTGTTAGGTATGTAAAGCACTCTACAGACTTCCAAAGGAATATGTCAATGTTGACTCTTAACCTGTTATACTTCAATATACATGACAAATTGTTGTAGAGCCTGTGCTCAAAAATTTACAAGGGGAGGAGGGGATCCACAACTTTCCTAGGAAACTCATCATACTTTGTAGCAGCTTTCATTGTTATTAAGCCTAATTTTATAATTTAAATATATTTTGCTTAGGATGTTCTCCTAGTGATAAGTCACAGGGTGATTTTGAAGCAGACATGTACAATAGTTTTGGGTGTAGGAATAGAGTACTTTGGTGTAACATTAATGAAACTGAGGCATTAGCATTAATTATAAAAGCATAGAATTTATTTTAAAATTTTTATTGATATCTTTTTATACATTTCACTAATTTCCCATTATATCCTTTCATACTTCTGTAAACACTCTATTGAAGTCACACATTCATTCATACTGTTTAAACAAAAAGGTTGGAACTGAAGAGATCTAAAAAGTTTATTTTTATACTTAAAAATATTAACAAAAATGAACACTTTGCTATATGGAGAAGAACAGAAAAATAGAAATGAATCCAAAATTGTGATTCTTTACTGCACACAACTGGGTTACTTTCTAGGTCTATTTCGAACTTCACATTGTATTTCCAACACTGGCCTGCTCTGCTGTGTCCCATTATGAAATTCCTTCTACTCTTTTCTGTGCATTTTAATGGATTTATTGATGATTTTTTCAGAGAAAGTATTTAGTATCACAATTGTAAGGAGAGAAAGGGGACTAGCTAATCAAAGCCCAATTCAGGAAGCACATGCAAAAAATGAAATTTGGTAAACTTGCTTCTGGAGAATGTGAGAAAATGAAGTAGAGAAACCTAGGTGCCCACTTGGAAGAAGGCTCAGCAAGTCCCAGTGTTTGCATGTGCTCCAAAGACTGGTCTCCTCTTACCCTGTCACAAGCCCCTCTTGCTACCTCTTTCTTCTTCCTCTCCAAGAATAAGAGAGTCTTCCCTTAGAATTGAATATTGTGGTTGTAAATTCATTTTCAGTCCTATCTGACTATGACCACTTTGGGGAATATTGTTGGCAGACATGGACATTCTTTGCCCCTTCCTTTTCTATCTCATTTGACAGATGAGGAACCTGAGGCAAACAGGCTTAAGTGATTTGCCTAGAGTCACACAGCCAGTGTCTGAGACTGAATGTGCACTCAGGCCTGGTGATTTTGCTGCCCAAAATACAAATAGTAGAAAGAAATGTATATAATAACCTTATTTGAAAATGCATGAGTCTGACTTCACATTTGTAAGAGGTATCATATTTCTTACCAGAGGAGTGGAAGAGAATACAGAACTGAATTAAAATTTTAAAAATCTGAATTTTTTTTTTAAAGAAGGAAGAAAACAAATGATTTATCCTATATCTCTTCATGTCACCAAGAAGTGGGAGGCATTAGTCTTTTGCAGTTGAGACTGATCATTACTTTGGTCATAGCTTGAGTCCTTCACAGTTGTTTTCCTCTAGAATGTTGTTTTCATCATCTTTCTGCTCATTTTGCTCAGTCTCTGTGATCATCTCAGTTTTCCCAGATTTTTTAATTATCCCTTTTGACATTTTTGATTGTACAACAGTATTTAACTATATTCATATCCTGTACATTTAGGTCTTGAACACTCTCAAATGTGACAGGTTTTTGTGAGGGCTCAAACATGACAATAGACCTGAAGTCCTGTGCTTCCTGTCCTTGAAGGAGCTCCTGTTTGGACAAGTGAACATTCCCTGATAATGTGGTCTTAGAGGGTTTGCTGGGGGCATGGAGAGAATAGTAATCCTCTTAGTAGTGTTAAACCCTGTTACTCAAGTGGCAACTTAATTCTGAAATGAATACAGACTCCTCAGAACACCAACTAAAAACACAAAATCCCCAAAAAAAGATCAAGCCTTTCCCACCACTCAACTCAGCTCTGCCTGGGACCTGCTCAAGTACTCACAGTCTCAATATACTCTTAATTGACAAAGCAAGATGAAGGATTTTATTAGAGTGCCTATTGCCCTATGTATCCATATTCCTTGTATAAGTTAAGATCTATAATCTTCATGTCATGTGGGATTTGTCATTTAACACAAGTGACAAGGCATCTTGAAACATGAGATCCATGGAATTGGAATCAGGCTTCTCAGACTGCTCTTCCAGGGGGTCGGTCAGATCTTCCAGGGAAGCATCCAGATCTCCTGGAGGGGTAGTATGATTCCCCAGGGAGGTGTCCAGATGTGTCTGGGAGGTAGCCAGCTGTTCCTGAGGGGCAGGCAGATGTTCCTGAGGGGCAGTCAGATCTCTGTCCTTGGATACATTGGTGGGCTGCAGTTGTCTTCTCTGCTTAAAAGAAGGCAACAATTCCCAAGGTTGCTCTTCTCCCTTCAGCCTTGGCTGTACATGACATTGACTCATCTCTGGTGACTGAGGCAGACAAGAGTTGAGCTGCTGGATCTGGGAGGTGGGGGTTTGGGGCTCTGAGGGCAGCAGGGCTGCTGGCTGCTGGGGGTGAGGCTGCTGCAGCTGAGGTAGAGGCTGGTGTGTAAACTGAAAAGGTAGTGGCTGATGGTTTGAGTAAAACTGTCTCATTGTCCAGCCTTGCTCTTGATCAAGTAGCTGTGGCTTCTTTCCTCCATCTAAGGAGATATGGTCTCCATAGTTCTCTGGTCCATTTATTCCCTGAAGTGCCCAGGAAGGTGCCCACTGGCTGGAGTTTCCTTGGGACATTGGCCTGAGATCACAATGTTCAAGTGGAGAAGTTGATGATCTCATGGTTTGGCAATTCTCCTTCCCCCTCTGTTGGGAGTGTGTGGAATTCAGGGATGCCCACTTCTGCTGTTGTCTGGCTCTTCTGTTTTGAAACCAAACCTAGATGTAACATGAAGAAATTTAAAGATTTCAATTCTATTGCCCTCACTTGCTTTCCCTGTCATAAAAAAGAGTAAACTTGTGTTTCTTTAAACTGGCATTGGAAGATGTCAAATAGAAGCAGGAACTTGGCTGAACTCTCCAACCAAACCCCTGAAAATACCTACAAAAAATAACCGAACAAATTCTAGAGCAGCAGAAGCCACAAAATGACAGAATGAAACAGATCTCTAGCCCAAAACAATCTGGAAGGCCAACAGGAGGGGTTTCAGAGCATAGCACAGTCCAGCATGGTCTACCAAGCACAGCAGCAATTGCTTCTGGAGCTCTCCACCTACAGATGGTTGGGGAATAGAATGGCTGATCTGGGTCTCAGTGTTGGGTGGCATTCCTGGGCCAAGGAGGAACTCTGGAGTGGCAGAACTGCTGGCATTTGTGGAGAGAATGCTACTCACAGATCCAGGGCAGAAGAGAGTGTTTATGCTTGCTCAGAGAATAGAATGCAGGCCAGGAGAGGAGTAAGCACCTCTCCTTTGATGATACCACTTTAGAGGAGTGGAGAATTCACAGTTCCCTGGAGATTTCTTTGAAAGCACCTGCACAAAGCCCCTGAATCTTGGGGCAGTGCACCCTCCACTTAAATAGGAGGCTCAGATAATTGTCTGGGGAAAAAACCACAAGCGGGAACAAATAAGACTATAGAAGGTTGCTTTCTTGGCTAAAAGGTATTTTCTCATGATGAGGAAGATTAAAGCATGCAGCTGGAGGAAGACAGCAATGTCCAGGCTCCTACATCCAAAGCCTCCATGAAAAATGTGAAATGAACTCAGGCCATGGAAGAGCTCAAAAAGGATTTTGAAAATCAAGTAAGAGAAGTACAGGAAAAATTGGGAAGAGACATGAGAACTTTGCAAGAAAATCATGAAAAATGAATCAACAGCATGCTAAAGGAGACCCTCAAAAATAATCAAGAAAACGACACCTTTAAAAATAGACCAACCCAAATGGCAAAAGAGGTTCCAGAGTCCAATATGGAGAAGAATGCTTTAAAAAAGCAGAATTGGCTAAATGGAAAAGGAGGTCAAAATGCTCACTGAAGAAAATAATACCTTAAAATTATAATGAATCAAATGGAAGCTAATGACTTTATGAAAAATCAAGATATTATAAAACAAATCCAAAAGAATGAAAAAATAGAAGACAATGTGAAATATCTCACTGGAAAAACAACTGACCTGGAAAACAGATTCAGGAGAGATAATGTATTTTGAAACTATTTAAATTCCTGAAAGTCAAATTAAAAAAAAAAAGAAGGAACCTAGACATCATCTTGAAAGAAATTATCAAGGAAAACTACCTTAACATTCTAGAACCAGAGGGTAAAATAAAAATGGAAAAAATTCACCAGTTGCATCATGAAAGAGATCCCAAAAGAAAAACCCCCATTAATATTGCAGCCAGATTCTAGAGGTCACAGGTCAAGGAGAAAATATTGTAAGCAGCCAGAAAGAAACAATTCAAATATTCCAGAAACACAATTAGGATAACACAGGATTTAGAAGCTTCTACACTAAGGGATCAGAGGGCTTAGAATATGATATTTCAAAGCCAAAGGAGATAGGATTAAAACCTAGAATCACCTCCCCAGTAAAATTAAGTATGACACTTCAGGGGAAGAAATGGAATTTCAAGAAAATAAAGAACTTCCAAGCATTCTTGTTGAAAAGATCAGAATTGAATAGAAAATTTGACATTCAAACACAAGAATCAAAAGAAACATAAAAAGTAAACAGGAAAGAGAAGTCAAAAGGGATTCATTAAAATTGAATTGTTTACATTCCTACATGTAAAGATGATATTTGTAACTCATGTGACCTTTCTCAGTATTAGGGTAGTTAGAGGTAACATATTTGTGTGTATGTATATGTGTGTGTATATTATATATGTGTAGGTAAATATATACATATATGTATATATATACATATATATATATATATGGGTGTGGGGGGGAGGGGACTGTGTATAGACAAAGGGCATAGGTTAAGCTGAATATGAAGGGAGGATATCTAAAAAATAAAATTAAGTGTTGAGAGGAATGTAATAGGAGAAATAGAAAGGGAGAGGTACAATATAGTAAAGCATCTCATATAAAAGAGAAAAGAAAGAGCTTTTACAGTGGAGGGGAAGAGGGGGGGAGGTGAGAGGGAATAAGTGAGCTTTACTCTCATTGGATTTGGCTTAAGGAGGGAATAACACACATTCACTTAGGTATGGAAATCTATCTTACCCTATAGGAAGGCAGGGGAGTTGGGGATAGGAAAGGGAGAATAATAAAGGGATGGCAGACTGGGGGATGGGGCAATCAGAAGCAAACTCTATTGTTGGGGGACAGATCAAGGGAGAGAATGAAATAAATGGAGGACAGGACAGGAGAGAGTGAAATATGGTTAGTTTTTTGCAACATGACTGTTATGGAAGTGTTTTGCATGGCTACACATGTGTGACCTACATGGAATTATTTGCTTTTTCAGTAGGGGGGGACAGGGAAGGAAGGGAGAGAATGTGGAACTCAAAACTTTAAAAATGATTGTTAAAAATTGTTTTTCCATGCAACTGGGAAATAAGTTGCACATGCTGTGGCTTTGCAGAAGAATGCTGTCTGTCTCTGGCAATGCAGGACACTGGGAAATAGCAACAGTGGTGGGAGACCAAGAAGAGGGAGCAGCCATGTACTAAAATTCCAACATTAATAGGCACCACTTTATCTTTGGGCCTCAGTATCCTCCAATGAATTTTGTGATGATTAAACGAGATAATATATTTAAAAGACTCAGTAAAATATGCAAACTCAAAAAGAATTTGCTCTATTTTTTTAAATTCAGAGAAAAGAAATGTCTTTGCTCCATCCTTCCTCTCCAAGATCCTTTACTTCTTACCAGTCTCTTAGTGCAGCCCTCTCCCTTCCTGGGCCTCACTGGGTTGCACCTCCCCTCTGGAAGCACCTTTATTCTCTAGGCTCTTCCCAACTCTCTGGATATGAATCCTTTCCTCTACCACAGACTCACACTTCTCCAGATAATAAAAAAGGGACATAGCACTGAACACTACAAAGGAACAGCTGAGTGGAGTCAGAGCACCTCAGTTCAAATCTTGCTTCTGACACTTTCCACCTATATCACCTTGGCAAGTCACCTTGACCTCACTAGGCCCCAGTCATGTGTAACATGAGAAAGTTGGATGGGTGACCTCTGAGTTGCCTTTCTACTCTACAGCTGTGATCCTTTGACATTTAGCCTGCTGAACAAGGAATTTCTGAAACCTGGTGACATGAGAGTTGACTCAAGAAATACTGTATCACAGAAACATTATTTCCAGTTCAGAGAAATCAGGGGAAACATCAAAAGACAACTGGAATCAGATCAATACCATGAAAAATCATGAATGAAGAATGCTCAGGAGAAAACATGCTTCCCTGCTCTTGGTCAAAAGGTGGTAAACTGCAGGAGGCTTGTGCTATGACATGATCAATGTGTTGGTTTCTCTTGCTTCATTGTCCTTTGTTATCAGAGAGCATTCCATTTCTTGGGGGTAGGAGGCAGTATTGGGAAGTGACAATGATTTGTTATGATCAAATATTATCTTAAAGAGTAAAGGAAGCCAAGAGTTGCCTCCATTCCTCCAATGAGGCATTGCAGGAACATCTACTGAAGGTACCCAAATGGATATTAACATATTGACTTGGTGTTTGGAAAGGAGAGGCATTGTGGGATGCCTTCAGGCATATGTAACAGAACCTTAAAGACATGCACAAGCACACATGTTACATGGAGAAACACCTCTCAACTCACCTGTATTCTGGACTCTTCAGTGTTGAGCCTTTCTGCAAGTTCTTCCCTTTCTGTTATGCCAGGATAGGGGTTCTTTGCAAAATAGTTGATAAGAACATTAAGCTGTTCTTTTGTGAAGACCGTTCGTTTCCTTCTTGAGGCAGGAGCTTGTTCTATGAGAAAAGGGAAGAAAAGTTTTGGAGAGTAACAGGAGCATCTCCTCGCCCTGAAAGATCAAATTAGGAATAAAAGACTCTGAGGCATTGTCAGATCAGCCTTTCTGGAGCAGTGCCAACAACTGGGCTTTTCCCAATCCTCCTCCCTTTGGTTTTCCTAACATGGATTTCTCTCTACCTTAGTCCATTCCTTCTACCACTTCTCCCTCCTCTTCTTCCTTGAGTATGACTATTCCTGAAAGTCTGTCTTGGGTCTCTACAGCATCCCTTGCCTCCCTTTCTTCTTTTGTGTTTCCATGACTTCTGGGTCAATTCAGTTTTTCATTACTTCTAAATTTCTAGAAACCCTGACTTCATACCTATCTAATACACTGTGCTTGACACTGGCAAAGGAGAATTGAAAGATGTCACTTCCCCCATTCCAACCCCCCAATATCCCCAACCTTTCATTCACTCCTCATTTCCTACTGAGAGAGAGGGAAGAACAAATAGTGCATCTGCAGTCAAAGGACCTTTGAACCTGGTGACAAATAAATCAACTACCTTGGCCTCAGTTTCCTCATCTGTTGAAAGTAGTTGAAAGTAACTGAGCTCTAAAGTTCTTTCCATTTCTCCATCTATGGTGATCTTCTGACCAAGTTCCTTAACCTGCTATGTAAGGCTCTAAACAACTTGGAACCAACCCACCTGTGCAGCTCTTTCCTATATTCTCCAGTCAAATTGAACAATTTGCCTCTCATTCTCCCTCCCCAGTAACTGCTTAGGCATTGTCAATCCCCTACTCTTGGCAGCTGATATCCTCTATCTCTTTCTACCTCCTCCATGATGACTGCTTTCTCTATCATCCCACTTCTGGAAGGCAATAATCTTTCCTTTCTCAGGCCTCATCCCCCCTCTCCTTCAGTCATACCATACTTATACCATATTCCATGAATTATCAGTTATAGTATATGTTCCTTCATTTCTAAAAGCATGGGATTGGCTTGGGTGACCCTTAAGGTCTCTTCCAATTCCATATCTATGACCCCATTTCAGATTGAGCTTGTTTCCATGTGTTATACCTCCTGTCTCCTTGCCCTCACACAAGCTTTTCCTGTAGGAATGGCTTGTATTCTCTTCCATCTCCATTTCCTAGACTCCTTGGAGTCTTTCCAAGGGCAGCTTAGGTACCACATCTCCTCCCCAAGGCCTGTCCTGCCATACTGCTACACTCACACACTGGTTAAGGTTCTTTACCTCTTGAGATAACTTTGTTTTTATTTCTTTGTGTCCTGGAAGCATGGCCCCATGGGATCAACTCTGGTTCTGGAGTCAGAGGAGCCTATGCTATTTCCTTCTTGGGCGGTTTCCCCTCACCAGCCCTTGGTTTCTTCCTTGATCAAATGAGGGCAGTACTCTCAATAGCTTCTCACATCCCTTTTGCCCTAAATGTGTGAGCCTGGTTTTTACACTGGGAGTCCACAGGCTCCTTGAGGGGAGGGACTCTTTGTCTTAGTTTGCAGTTTACCTAGCAAAAGTACCTTACACAGAACAAGGACTTGGTATTTACGGAACTATTGGTGATCTAGAAGCTTCTGGATGTCTGTATCCCATCTGTAATTTAGCTTTAGGGTGGAGGTACTTAAGGGGCTACAGAATTGAAAAGTCTGGTTGGTACAAAAGATGAGAGGCAGCTGCCCCTGGAGGTGGGAAGATTGGGGTTCAGTTCCTGCCCAAACTCCTCCTTTTGCTCCTCTGGGCTGAGTGGGCAGATCCTTGGAATGATTAAATCACAAGGTCAGCTTTAAAACAGTGAAATAAAGGACTGCTCCAAGGACACCTAGGCTGATTTCCCTCAGGCCTTGATAGATTCAAAGAGTGGCTCAGGGTCACACAGCCAGGCTATAACATAGGCAGAACTGGGGCCCAGGTGTTATGACTCCAAGGACAGATCTTCACTCAGAATGCCAGACTTGCCTCTCAACTTTTGAGCTAGCTTCTAAATTCCACATTTCTTAAGGACCCACTACATTGTGTTAGATTGTAGTGGAATATAGATCAAGGCAATTTGGTGCCTTTAAGTTATTTAAGGTTGTTTTGGAATTTCTCCTTAACAAACTGCTCCCTGATTAAGAATACAAGCACACACAGCCAGCACCCTAAAGTCCCTGTGACTACATTGGTTTGTAGAAAACACTTGGGAAAAATCTCTTTCAATTATAACATTAATAAATTATTATAGTACATATGTAATTGATGTAACTAGCTTAAGCTTTACAAAGTACTTTGCAAACATGACCTCATCTTCATAAAACTTTGGGGACTAATTTTATCATCATTTTACAAATGGCAGAGTTCAAGTGACTTGCTCAATGTCCTGCAGATAAATAAGTATAACAGACATGGTGGAACCTCAGGTCTTCCTTACTTCCAAATTCAAGGTGCCACTTGGTGGTATTTGAGGTTGGTACTTTCTTTAGAAGACTATCATATTTCAAACAGCACTCTTTAGTTACTCAGGTATTCCTAGCTCTGGAACTGGCTCTATATCCACTGAACCCTTCTGCCTTTCCCCCTGCTCCTCAAAAATATGTATGTACTTTATTGGCATGACCTGCTATAAAATCTCTGAAAAATCAAGGTTAAATTATCCCACAAGACTACAGCAAAGTATTCCACTGAAATGAAGTAACAGGATATAACCCTTTCAAGACACCAGGAAAAGAAAATCATACAGGTCTAGTCTCTCCTCAGTAATGACTGCTTCAACAATCTTTAAAAAAAAACTATTTTCAAACATCATTTATGCTATTGCCAACTGCAAGACACTGAGATCAACATTATGGAAAGAAAGCAACCTCCTGCATATATACCCCCCACTCTTAACCAGGTCTTTCTTCAGAACTTTGAATCCTCCTTGGGGGATACAATTTGCAGATTGGTAAGCATGTCCTGGATCATTTGGACTATGGAGAGAGCGTTAACAAAGCACGAGAGAGGAGGGAGATTCATTGCAATTTACAGCAAATCTCAGTGTTGTTTCACAATGAAATGTCCAGGGTTACAACAGACCTAGCAAGGGACTTAACTCATCCATTCATTCAATGACTATTTTCTTTCATGGCCAAGGATATGACACTGTGCACTAGAGCAGAAGCTGAGGGAAAATTTGAATCAGTAAAAATCTTCTAAAACTAACCCAGAAACTATCCTCACAGGTGAATGAATAAAGCTGAAACTCAAACCATAGAAATACCACTCAGAAGGTTTCTCACCATCCCCAGAGAAAAATAAGTGAATTTCAGCCAGACTTTGAGGATAAAGAGCATTTACTTACTAAAGACATCCAGTTTCTTCTCCTGTAGGGGTGAGTTGGTGGCCATCTTTCTTGGAGTGAGGTAACATCAGATCCAAATAGTAGGCAGTAATGGAGAAGCACTGAGGCTTGGGATATTTATACTGTCCCTTCTAGATCCAACCTATAGAAACTAAGAACCCTGCCTCCTCTTGTTTTGTGGAGATGATCTCAGGTCAGGTTCACTCTTTATATAGGAATAAGCACCTCCTACAAAGGACTAAATCTACTAGGTGGGATAAAACCAAGGTGGCTTGAGTACATCAGTATCTGGGTACTGAGGAAAAGTAGGTGTTAACTAGGACTTCATTGTAAACCCACCACCACCATTGAAAAACCATTTGCTAGAAGGGAAGTCTACATTGGTCAAAAGAACCTCAATAAACCTGGTAACAGGAACTTTAGAAAAGGCTAACACTTGTAAGGATACTAATGCCAGGATCACCCCCTCTCTTTTTACTACTAGGGGATACCCTATATTCCAGAGCTAAGGCCAGCAAGCTAGCTGGCCCTGAGCTTGGCATAACCACAATCTTTTTGGCTCACCCTGTGGAAAAACTCTGCTGCAGCGAAATCCCAATATTGTTTCTGCACCAGCCCCATGTAGTCCCTCAGCTCAGATAAGTGTCTGCAGGAACCATGTTCCAGTTATGGAGTCCTGATGAGACTAAATTTGTTTCATTATGGCTGCTACCCCCTATTATCATGGCTACAGCTCACTGCAAAGTCTGCATGTATCAAGGATTGGCCACACTAAATCCAGTCTTCTAGAAAAGACCTGGGCACATGTGTCTAGTCTCCCTCCTGCAAAAGAAGAAAGAAAGCTTTTTGCTTATGATGGCCCTTAGGTCTTTGTGTTTTATTTATTTTCCAGAATTAACTGTGGCTGTGATAACCTGTGTGAGCTCTTTGATATTTTCACAGTTCATAGTGGACACATAGCTGCTGTGGGTTACTTATTTTGTTTGTCAGAGCTAGCACTTGGGGCATTACTTCTACTAGATCTCTGGTATTTTATTTTCAGTTAGCATCAGCTGCATAAGCTCCGTTAACTCTTTGCTCCTTTGTCTTCAGAGCTGGCCAACTATAAAATGCAGAGAAGGTGCTAACTTGTCAATAGTTGGAAGGAATTTCTTCTGGGACTTCCCTGGATCAGTGAATTCACAAGTTCAGTCCCAACCCTCCAATTCTGAAGACTTGTTTTCCAAGGCTGGCAGCTGAAGGAAGAGAGCTAGTGTGGGGAAAAGACAAGGCTTCCTTCAGCTTCCATGCCAGGGAACCCTAAGTTGAGGGCTCTAAGTTGGCAAGGCACTCTTCCTCCTGAATTTCGTCTGTCCTTACCTTTGCATTTTCTCCCAACTGATCCCCAACAGCAACCTTGGCTTTTGTTCCTATTTCAATAAAATACACAATCCTTAAGTGACAGTTTACTAAGTATTATGAGGTGCAGCTAGTTGGTACAGTGGAAAGAGCACCAGTGCAGGAGTCAGGAGGACCTGAGTTCAAATCTCACCTCAGACACTTGACACTCACTAGCTGGGTGACCTTGGGCAAGTCACTTAACCCCAATTGCCTCATCCTGGGTCATCTCCAATCATCCTGATGAATATCTGGTCACTGGATTCAGATGGCTCTGGAGAAGAAGTGAGGCTGGTGACCTGCACAGCCCTCCCTCACTCAAAACAAAGTCAAGTTCAAGTCATGTCATTATTCCTCTGATGGTATGGTCTTCTTCGGCAACAAAGGAGCAACACACGCACACGAGGTGCAGGGATTTTTCTTTATCTCCATAAAATAAATTAAACTCCCTGGCCTTCAGGAAGTCCTGTTCTACTGGAAGCAGGGAGTGGGCAAAGAAGTGGAGCCCAGAGAGAACTTTTACACAGGAAAATACAAGTACTAAGCAATTACAAGAGGGAGACTTTGGTTTTGTTTTTGTATCCCCCAATCCTAGTGTAGGCACATAGAACCTACTCACTGTGTGCCAGATCCTGGCTGGGAGCACAGAAAATGGATTTTGCCTTCAGGGAATGATCCCCATTGCTGAAGAGCTCACCTTTGACCTACTGATTGGCATGGGACCTGTGACTTCACTGATATCAGGACCTCCTGGGTGAGGAAGCTCCCTCTATTGATGCAAATTGGCACTTACCCCCTTCCCACAAATTGCTGTCTTGTTGTGTCACTTAGAGCCCTAAGAGGTGACTTCATCAGGGTCACACAGTCTGTGTAAGAGATGGACCATCTTTATGAGGCTGCTTAATGGAGCCCATTGGCAGCCCCAGTCTGGCCAACACCAACTTTTCAAAATACTGCACTGTCAGCTCCAAAGGGCTCTGTCATTAAGATCAAAAGTGTCACCCTCAGCCTCCATCCCCCATCATTCATTTCATACACCTTGTGTCTGACTCAACAAGCTCAAAGAATTCCCCCAATTCTAAGAGGTCATCTCTCTAAGGTCCTTCCCTTCAAAGCCACCTCATTTTAAATCTGAAGAACTGAGGACCTGAGAGGGGGAGGGATTTGTCTTTGGTCACCCTGAGAGGGAGTAGAAGACAGGGACATTTGTACCCTATCTTCTGATAACAATGGAGTTCCAAATGTGTTCACTGAATTCTCTTTGCATTCTGTTTTTCTCATTTCCCACCATGGATTCTAAGCTTGGAAATCAGTGTGATTTTAATATCTCTGACACTCTCAGCATTTAGCAGTATCTTGCCCATGAAGAAAATGAATGAATGTCTCTGGCTGTGTGGGGCAGCTAGCTGGCACAGTTGAATAGATTGCAGGGCCTGAAGTCAGGAAGACTCATCTTCCTGAGTTCAAATCTGGCCTCAGACACTTACTTGCTGTGTGATGCTTAGGTAGGTCACTTAACCCTGTTTGTCTCACTTTTCTCATCTGTAAAATGGGATGGAGAAGGAAAGGGCAAACTGTTCCAATATTTTTGCCAAGGAATCCCCAGATGGGGTCACAAAGAGTGGCACACAAGTGAACCACCACAATAAATATGGCTGTTTGTTAAAGGTTCTGGGAACATGTGTTTGTGAGAACCATTTGGGAATATCATGTGACACTGGACTCCTTGGACCACAGATGTGGCCAGAGCCACATTGGACACATGACAGTGAACAGAGTGCTGGATATGGTATGAGACAGAAGCCTTACTATCTGTGTGACCATGGGCAAGTCATTGAACTTCTCTGAGCTTTAGTTTCCCCATGTACATAGAGACAACTATTCCTGTGAGGTGCAATGTGCCATTGTGCATGGAGAACTGTTCTCTGAATGAAGAAGACCTTGATTCATGTCCTGGCCCTGCAACTTAATGACTGCAGGACCCTGACCAAGTCACTGACATTTTCTGAGACTCAAGCCTCTAAGAGTCTCATTTGCAGAGAAGGTGTCCTTTTGCTGGTGTACAGGGAAAGTCTTCAGTCTGAGCTCCCTAACCTTGTGAGACCATGGGTTGTATTTACAAACACAAAGCACTAGTGCCTACCAATGACTTCCAAGGTAATTATAAGAACTGCCTGAGGTGGTAAAGTGTTTTATAAAATTCTAATAGTTCTCTGTTTTAATTTCATAAGTTGTTGAAGGATCCCAAGGATGGAGGCAACAAGTTAAGGGTCACTTCTTTAGGGAATTCTTCCCCTCAGTTCTTCCTTGCAGGGCTGAGGTTTGTAAACGTTAGCTGCTGATGGCAGGCTGAATGAACCCTTGCTTATCTAACTGGGTTAGCATAATAGAAGAACTAATTAAATTTAAATAAATCTTTCTCCTTTTGCTGGAGCTAAGCTTTGAGAGATTTCTTCCCTGACTTGGAGGGGAGTTTGTTGGGGGTGGGGATGGCGGAAGGATTTTTGAAAAGAAACTTTACCCACTAAAAGAGCCTTTCTTGTGCCTTTTAGATTAGGGGATCTTAAACTGGGGCTCTTCCCCAGGATAGACTTCCAATAGGTTCATGAATTTAAATGAGAATATGGAATGACAGTTTTATTCTCACTAACTTTTCTTTCTTTTGTAATCTCATGCAATTTATCTTATGTATTTAAAAACATTTAAATTTAACAATAAAAATTTAAAAACATTGTTCTGAGAAAGAGTCTGCCAAAGGAATCTTGACAGGCAAAATGCTTAAGAACCCAATTTAGATGAAAGGACAATATACTTTAAAGATGGGGAGCAGGCAGAAAACTGGGAATTTTTGCAACTAGTGTTTGTGATAAAGGCTTCATTTCTAAAATATATAGAGAACTGAGTCAAATGTACAGGAATATATTTGATAATTTATAAATGGTCAAAGGATATGAGCAGGTAGTTTTTGGAGGAAGAAATTAAAGCTATCTATAGTCATATGAAAAAATGCTCTAAATCACTATTGATTAGAGAGATGCAAATCAAAACAACTCTGAGGTACCACATCACACCTAGCCGACTGGCTAACAAAACAGGAAGATGATAAATATTGGAGATGTGGGAGAGTAACTAATTCATTGTTGATGGACCTGTGAACTGATCTAATCATTCTAGAGAGCAATCTGGAACTAGGCCCAAAGAGCTACAAAAATGTGCATACCCTTTGACCCAGCAGTATCACTTCTAGAGCTGTATGCCCAAGAGATCCTAAAAATGGGAAAGGGTCCCCCATGTACAAAAATATTTATAGCAGTTCTCTTTGTGGTGGCCAAAAACTGGAAATCAAGGGGATACCCATCAACTGGGGAATGCCTGAACAAGTTGTGGTATATGAATGTAATGGAATACTATTGTGCTATAAGAAATGATGAACAGGAAGACTTCAGAGAGGCCTGGAAAGACTTATATGATCTGATGCTGAGTGAAAGGAGCAGAACCAGGAGAACTTTGAACACAGCAACAACCACAGTGTGTGAGGAATTTTTCTGGTAGACTTAGCTCTTCACAGCAACGCAAGGACCTAAAACATTCCCAAAAGACTCGTGAGGAAAAATGCCATCCACATCCAGAGAAAGAACTATGGAAGTGGATCATAGAATGAAGCAGACCATTTTCTTTTGTGTTTTGTTTTGTTTTGTTTTATGGTTTCTCCCATTCATTTTAATTCTTGCAACAAGACTAAGGTGAAAATGTATTTAATAAGAATATATGTGTAGAATCTATATAAGATTGCATGCCTTCTTGGGGAGGGAGAGGGAAGGGAGGAAGAAGGGGGGAGAGAGAAAAATCTAAGACATATGGAAGTGATTGTAGAAAACTGAAAACAAATTAATTAATTAATTTTTTAAACAAAGAGATAGGGAGCAGGTAAAGGTTGAGTAGAAATTGAACAAAAGGAACCACTCCTTGAAAATCAAAAATCAAAACAAAATTATACCTCTCATAAAGTTGTTCCAGGAAATCTCCTCCAATAGATCATTCCCCTCTCTCAATGGGTCTTAAAGAAACATTGGCAACCAAATTTATTCTCCTTATTTTGTTGAAGTGTCGCCAGATTTTTAAAACATGGACTTGGGTTAGGAGTCCAAAAAGCCCTCAATCAAATCCTGGTACTGACACTTCCTGTGTGACCCTAGGCAAGTCACTTAACCTCCCTAAGGCTAAGTTTCCTCATCTATGGAATGGGGATAATATACATAGTCCCTACTTCAGCATCTAATGAAATCAAACCGGCAAGCATTTGTTAAGATCTTTGGGGTGAGAAGTGTGTGGGTAGCTGAGAAAATAAAGCAATTCCACTTTGTCTGTGGTTTTTCTTATCTTGTCTCAGACCTTGTCTGTATTGCAGCTCCTTGCTTTCCTTGGACCTACCTTACTGCTGAAACAGCAAGTATGCAGATTACAAGAAACAATTTACTTTCCTGCTACATGCCCCAAGTTGTATGCCTACTCCCTCTAGCAACAGGCCCTGTCGAATCAAGAGGTAACCTGTACTCAATTTATCTGCCGCCTAATTGAAATCTATATAACCCTTGTCCTTTGGCTCCTTGTGGTGTCTCTGCCCACGGGGTTGATGGTACTTTGCTGACAAACTCAATAAACCCTCATTAATTCCTAAATTTCTGGTCATGGTTCTGTAGCACCAGCAACTTTTCCCACAGAAGGTAGCAGGAGCAAAGTGGAGAAGTTCAGAGAGTCCCTTTTTGTAGACATTGATTATTTAACATTGAAGGTGGCTACTGGACCAAAAGGAGACCCGCATCCGTGGCAGAAGAGAGATGGATACATTCCAGGCTGACTGAAAGAGAGAGAAGGCCCCTAAAGGAGGAAGTTGTTTCCAGCATGTGATCCCTGGAAGCAGAGAAAAGAGCAAACTATTGACTCAAAATGGAAGAAGCCTTGGTGATCCAGAGTCACGCTATGCAGAGAAGACCTTGGTATCTCAGCTAAGGAACCAACTCAGAAGAGACACTGCCCTCAAAGAGAAATTGTGAGGATTTAGTGCAGAGAGAAAGGACTTCCTGGTTCTGCAGTACCAGGTGTTCTGAATCTCCTTTGTCAAAAATTTTATATAAATAGATATAGAGATAATGATTTCACTATTATTTTACTTTATGTTTCAGTCTATTCTTCCCAAAAGATCTTGTTTATATTTGTGAGAGGGTACAAAGCAGTTTCATGGGAAGCATGTGTTGTTTTATTCTTACTGCTCCATCTTAAGAAATGCTTTAATTAGTAAGAAATTAATTAAAAGAAATGCTAGGGAAGGTGGCTTAACGTACCAGATCTTAAATTGTATTATAAAATAGCAATCATCAAAATTTCTTAGTATTGGCTAAGAAATAGAGTGGTGGATCCATGGAATGGGTTAGGAACACAAGACACAATAGTCAATGACTATTGTCATCTACTATTTGATAAACCCAAAGACTCTAGCTTCTGGGATAAGAGCTCACTATTTAACAAAAATTTCTGGGAAAACTGGAAAATAATATGGCAGAAACCAGACATAGACTAATATCTTACACTGTATATCAAGATAAAGCCAAAATGGGTATATAATTTAGATATAAAGGCTGATACCATATGCAAACCAGGAGAGCAAGGAATAGTTTACCTCTCAGATTTATGGAGAATGGAAAAATTTATGACCAGCAAGAGATAATGTTATGAAATGCAAAATGGATACTTTTGATTATATTAAATTGAAAAGATTTTTCACAAACAAAGTTAATGCAACCAAGATTAGAAGGGAAACAGAAAGCTGGGAAATTATTTTTATAACCAACATCTCTGATAAAGGCTTTGTCTCTAATATATATAGAGAACTGAGTCAAATTTATAAGAATATAAATCAATCACCAATTGATAAATGGTCAAAGGATATGAACAGGCAATTCTCAGATGAAGAAATTAAAGCTATCATATAGTCATGAAAAAAATGCTTTAAATCATTATTGATTAGAGAGATACAAATCAAAAGAACTCTGAGGTGCCATATCATACCTATCAGACTGGCTATGATGTTAAAACAGGGAAATGATAAATGTTGGAGAAGAGGTGGAAAAGAATGTTAATGCATTGTTGGTAGAGTTGTGAACTGATCCAACTATTCTGGAGAACAATTTGGAACTACACTCAAAGAGCTATAAAATTGTGCATACCCTCTGACCCATCAGTACAACTTCTAGGTCTGTATCCCTAAGAGATCATAAAAATGGGAAAAGGACCCACATGTTCAGAAATATTTACAGCAGCTCTTTTTGTGGTGGCCAAGAACTGGAAATTGAGGGAATGTCCATCAATTGAGGAATGACTGAATAAATTGTGGTATTTGAATGTAATGGAATACTATTGTGCTATAAGAAATGACAAACAGGAAAGACTTATATGAACCTATGGGAGAAAATTCAGCACTCAAAATCTTATGGACGTTAATGTTGAAAACTAAAAATCAATAAATAAATTTTAAAAAAAAAGAAATGCCTTTGCTAAAATGTATTTGTGTCTGCTGACTGTTTATGAGAAGACCACGTGTTGGTGTTCAACAGTATTAGATTACAGAACCTAGAACTTGGTATGAATGCTTCCCCTGGGAATCAAACCTGCACATATATGAGTGAGAGTTATGGAGCACCCCTCAAAGGTGTTACGTATGCAAAGCCTTGCAGGCTGTGTCATCTAGCTACCCAAAATAAAGATATTCAGTTAATACAAGTCCACATAATGGTCTTTCTGGAAAATGCTTAGCTCTGACTTCATATGTATAATAGGTATTGTATTTCTCAACTTATTAATGGGTGCTAGAAGAGTGGAAGGGAGAGACTTCAGAACTTAAAAATACAAATTAAAAAAGAAAGGAAAAGAAAAGACTTATCCTACATCTCTCCATATCACCAAGAGGTAGGGGGCATTAATCTTCTGCAGTTCTGATTGATCCTTTCTTTGGTCATACTTCTCGAATTTTCCTCTACAATGTTGGATTCATCATAGTTCTGCTCATTTCACTCAGCCTCAGTGTCCATCTAAGTCTTCCCAGATTCTCCTGAATTGTCCCTTTTGACATTTTTCAGGACACGATAATATTTGGTTATATTCAAATGCCATCATTTGTTCAACCATTCTCTAATTAATGAACATCCCACTTTGTGTCCAGGTCTTTGTCACAACAAAAGGTACTGCTCTAAACATTTTTTATATATGATTCCCTTCCCTATTTCTTTGATCTTTGAGATATATATCTAGCAGTGGTTTTCCTAGGTCAGAGCAATGGCAGTTTGGTGATTTGGGGTGTCAATGATCATAATCAATAATTTTTAAAGAATAATCATTTCCACTCTCACACACCCACCCCCACCCCCCCAGAACATTTTGTGCCTAACACCAATCAGCCCTAGAATTTATATACAGTTTTAAGGTTTAAAAAGCACTTGACTTGGGTATTGTCATTTAACCCTGTGAGGTTTGTGTGATAATTATTCAAATTTTAGAGGAAAGAAACTGAGGCTGAGACAAGTTAAATGATTTGACCAGAGTCACACAGTTAATACATGTCTAAATTCCTTCCTGCCTCCAAGAATAGTTGTTGGCCTATCCACTGGGCTACTTACCTAACTACCTGTCTTGAACTGCTGACTCCTGTCTTGACTGGTGGCATTCATTTTAATATTGGTCTTATAGGCCTTCATTATTGTAAGTTCTTGGGGGGAAGGTACTGGCCTTGTGCCTGTTCTGCAGACTCCCTCATGGAGGCAGTCAAAGAGTGTCATCCTTCTGTCTGTCCCCAAAACAAAATATGGGATACATAGTTAGTTTTCAATATACTGTCATGGGATCTCCTTGAAATGACACACTCCCTGAAATAGGATTGAGTGAGCCCATCATATCTTCTTCAATTGCCTTCCATTCGAGGACAATCACCTGAGCAAGGCACCGTGCCTGGAGCTGGTTATACAAAACCAAAGGTAAAGAAAGGGAGTTCTTATTCTCAAGGAGTGTTCTTTCTATTGGGCAATCTTGAGTGAATTTCTGCTGCTAGGAGCCAAGGAAATGGAGTATGGTAACTTCTCCCTTGCTCTTACCTAGGAATTCTTAGCCTGACACTCATAGATCCCAGAAAGGTCTGAAATTTCAAGGTGAGGCATGGACATAGAGGGGAAAAAAATTTATTTTCCCTTACCTATCCAAGAAATTTAGTCTTTGCTGAAAGAAATGACAAAGTGGATGGTTTCAGAAAAACCTAGGAAAATATATATGAACTGATGTAAACTGAAGGGAACAGAAAGGAGAACACTGTACACAGTAACAGTAATATGATGACTATAATCCCCTGTGAAAGATTTAGCAGTTCTGATCAACAGAATGATCCAGGACAATTCCAAAAGATTCATGATGAAAAATGCTGCCCACAGTCAGAGAGAGAACTGATGGTTGCAGTTTGAATAATTTTTTCCACTTTATTGTTTGCAACATGGCTAATAGAGAAATATGTTTTGTAGGACTTCTCATTTATAATGGGTATCAACTTACTTCCCTTCTCAATGGATGAAGGAGGGACTCAAGGAAGAAAGAGAATTTGATATTCAAAATTGGAAAAAAAAGAATATTTTAAAAAGAAATTCATTAAATTCAGCAGGTAAAAAAAGAATCTCTTCTATCCCAAAGATTGATATAATGAGAAGGTAGGGAGGAAAAATCAAGCAGGTTCCATAACAAATAGAAAAATAAGACAATAAGCAGACATATAGATGGAGGCTTCTCATCCAATTGATGACATTATTACTCAAGTACTGAATAAGTTAAAACTACCCACAAAAATCTCTTCAAGTTTGTACCTTTAGATACTTAGAGAAGGATTACAATAAGTTAGGCCCTTCTAGCTCTGTGCTAGAAAATTCTAATAGCTTCCCCATGGATCCTTGCTTCCTGTCTTTTCTCTTTCCTATCATTTCCCACAGAACAACACAAGAATCTTTCTAAAATCATTTCCCTATTCCCCAATCTTCAGATGCCCCCCCCCCCCGCCACTGTTTTTTAGGTAAAATACAAACTAGCCTTTCAAGCCCTCCACCATCTGGCTCCATCTAACCTATTTTTCCAGATATTTCACATTATTGTCTTCATACTCTCAGCATTAAATCCAAACCTAATAGTTAGCAATTCCCCATTTACTTTCCACTCCCCTCTTCTCTTATGGAAATAGAGGTCCAGTCAACAAGAAAGTGGTTTCTGATGATAGCCCAGGAAAAACATCTTCCAGGACCCAAAACAGGGACTACTTCTCAGGCAAAAGAAGTCTTGTGTAGATGGAGCAGTGCTGTTCAGCTGGGAGTTTAGGGTCTAAGAGCATTCGAGAAAATTAAAGGACTTGGACTCATCTGGAAGTTTTCTCCCAAGAGAATGTGACCTCCTAAATAGTAGGGGCCATTTTCAGTCTTTATCTCCCTAGAGCCTTAGCCTGGTGCCTGGATATAAAAGGTGCTTAATAAGCGATTTTGAATTAAATTGAAGATTGATTCAAATGAAAGATTTAGCTCCAGAAGGATTGTTTGAATTTTGAATGTTGACCCTGGAGATGAGAAGACTTGGGGAGGGACTCCAGAACAGTCCTTGAAGGTCAGTCATCCATTAGAATGGGATCTCTACTGCTTGGCCACAAGAGAGGAAGGTTTTCAAACTGATGACTGACTTGAGCTGTAAACTCCTGGAGACCACTGATAACAGAGATGACAGCCCTACGTCCCTCCAGCTCAGTTTGCTTTTATAGACCATGAGAAGTTTCTCCTCAGTCAGATGAAGCTCCTTATGTCCCCTCACCTTAGACTGAGGACTTTCCTGATCTAGCCTCTAATATTCTTCTCCCACATATAGTCTTGCTTTGTTGAATAAGTCAAAAAGGAGTAGCTCAAAAGCCATATTCCTCACATTACTGAGAATATCACTTAAAATAAACAATCAGATATCTAGAAACCTGAAATTCTTGGATTTGGTATTTGGTGTCAGTCAAGACCTCCAAGGATGTCTGTCAGACTGCCGATTGGGTCAGCTAGGTGTCCACAGGAGTCAGCCAGATGTCCCTGTGAGGCAGGAAGATGTCCATCAGGAAAAAGCAATGTAGGTCCAACAGTTCTCTTTGATTCATCAATGGGATGCAGTTCTTGTTGGTTAAAGGAATAGAACAGTTCATATGACTGCTCTTCCTCTTTCACCAATGGTGGTGGCAGTGTCTGGTCTTGAAGCTTCTGTGACTGATGATGCAATGAGGTCAACTGTTGTACCTGAAAGGTGGAGGCCTGGGGCACCAAGGGCTGCAGGGCTGATGGCTGGTGGGAGTGTGGTTGTTTCAACTGATGTGGGGGCTCCTCTGCATACCTAAAAGGCCATGAGTGATCCTTTGAGTGTAGTTGTTCCACTGTCCAGTCTGGCTCCTGTATATGTAGTGGTGACTTCACTCGTCCATAAAAGTTGCTGTGTATGTCATATTTCTCTGGTCCTTGGGTTCCCTGCAGGGCCCAGGAAGATGCCCACTGGCTGGAGCTTCCCTGGGATATTGGCTTAGAGAGGGTGCAAAGTTGAAGTTCAGTTGATGGTCTCATGGTTTGGGAGGAGTCAAAGTGATGGTTCTGGGAAATGCCATATCCATATAAACAAGCAGCCTCAGTGGTAGAAGCTGCACTCCTCCTCTCAAAGGAGCAGCCACTCCTTGGGCCAGCTTCTTGACTAGGCTCACCTGCCCAGGGAGGGTATTTGAACGTATTGGTTATGGCAAGTACTTGCTCAGAGAAATCCTCTTCCAGAATTGGGCCTGAAGAGACGTCTTCCAGAAACATCCATCTGAAGCGGGTGGAAGCCTTAGCTGTCCCCTTCTGTTGTGCAGATTGTCTAGCTCTCCTGTTCTGAAACCACACCTGAGTGAGAAGAAATGTCATGATATCTATTAACCTGACTTCAATTACATTTTCACCTTATCATGAAAAGGGATAAGTTTTTATTTCTCTAAATTGGTATCACTCTTCTCCAATGGACAAGTTAGCAAGACATTTCTCTTTTTTGGCAGATTTCTTTATCTGATTAGAAGAAAGCCTCAAGGAGACACCTACTTAGAAAACCCCACCTCTTGATTTCTCAAAGGCCACATCCCCACCCCAACAGGTTTGATCCCACTGGACTCTGGAGTCTTCCTGGAGCAGCCCCATTCTCCAACCTTATCTTACTCTACAGAATACACGTACACATACATGTTTGTATATATAATTGTTGTTATGTTTGTCCTTCATTTTTGAAGAGGACCATGACATTAACAAATGATGACATGACTTGCAGTTGACTTTGCTTTGTGTGAGGAAGGGCTGTGCAAGGTCAACTAGCCTCATTTTCTCCTCCAGAACCATCTGGATCCAGTGACCAGACATTCATTGGGATGACTGGAGATGGCCCAGGATGCAATGGGAGACCCTGACCCATTTAGGCTAAGGCCTTTTCAGGTACTCAGAGTGAATAGGCCTCTTTAAGAAATAATCAACGAATTGCCCCTTTAATCAGAAAAAGAAAAAAATCAAGGTGAAAGGGCAAGACCCTCAAGGTGGCTGTTTCAAAGAGAAACAGTTACCATTGACATTTACTCTAAGCCAGGAGGGTCCAAAAAAACAGTCATTAAATGGAGCTTGGGCAGGGACCTATTGTGGTCTAATCTATGGGCTTCAGAGTGAAATGGGGGGACAGGAAAGAAGGAAGGAAGGAAGGAAGGAAGGAAGGAAGGAAGGAAGGAAGGAAGGAAGGAAGGAAGGAAGGAAGGAAGGAAGGAAGGAAGGAAGGAAGGATGGAAGGAAGAAAAGAAGGAAGGAAAGAAGGAAAGAACAGAGGAAGGAAGGAAGGAAGGAAGGAAGGAAGGAAGGAAGGAAGGAAGGAAGGAAGGAAGGAAGGAAGGAAGGAAGGAAGGATGGAAGGAAGAGAGAAAGAAAGACATCTAGAAAGAAATCTAGAAATCTAGAGAGAAAGATAGAAATCTAGAAAGAGATCTAGAAAGAGGATGAGAAAAATCTAGAATTAGATCTAGAAAGAGATTCAGAGAGATCGAGAGAGAGAAAGCTAGAAAGAGATCTAGAAAGGGATCTAGAAAGAGACCCAGAAATCTTGAAAGAAAGAAATCGAGAGAGAGAGAGATCTAGAAAGAGACCTAGAAAGAAATCTAGAAAGAGGTATATATAGAAAAAGATCTAGAAAGAAATATAGAGAGATCTAGGAAAAGGTCTAGAATGAGATCTAGAGGGAGTTCTACAAAGAGAGCTAGAGAGATCTAGAAAGATATCTGGAAAGAAATCTACAAAAATCTAGAGAGAGATCGAGAGAGACCTAGAAAAATCCAGAGAGAAATCGAGAGAGATCTAGAAAGGGAACTAGAGGGAAGTCTACAAAGAGACCTAGAGGAAGGTCTAGAAAGAGATCTAGAGAGAGACCTAGAGTGAGATCTAGAGAGATACCTAGAGAAATGTAGAAAGAAATCTACAAAAATCTAGAGAGAGATCTAGAAAGAGATCTAGAGGGAGGTCTAAAAAGAGGTGTAGATGAGGTCTAGGGAGATATCTAGAGAGAGACTTAGAGATATCTAGAAAGAGGTCTAGAAAGAAGTCTAGAAAGAGATCTAGAAAGAGATCTGGAGAGAGCTCTAGAAATCTTGAAAGGAATCTATAAACCTAGAAAGAAGGAAAGGAAGAAGGAAGGAAGGAAAGGACAGAAGGAAAGAAGATATTATATATAATATACATATCTATATCTATATAATATATCATATATGATATATATATATATATATATATCAGTAGACATATAGACATGAGTTCCCAACTTGCATGTATGCGAGACTCAGGAATGTTGATCAGCCTGGTAAGTTCTTCTCTTTCTTCAATTCCAGGATAGGGGTTCTTTTGAAAATAGTTCTTAAGAATATGTATTTGTTCTTTTGTAAACACCGTACGTTTTCTTCTTCTTGTTGACCCAGAACTGTAATCTAAGGAAAAGGAGGAAAAGAGCCAGACAGTTAGTTCACAGCAACAGGAGCATTTCCTTCCTATGCTAGATCAGATTTGAAATAAATAACTGAGCCTTCAACCAGCCTCTCTGCAGAGGTGGCCACAACTGGGCCTTTTTCAATCCACCCTCCCTTGATTTCCTTAATGGTCTTCTCCCTACTTTTGCCCTCTGCTTTTTCTTTTTTCCTACTTCCTGAAGAAAGTCTGTCCTCCAGTCTCTAGTGTTCCTGGCATCTGTTCCCTCTATCCTATTTCTACTACTTCCAGGTCAATCCAGTTTTTCATTACTTATGTCTTCCCTTCCCCCTCAAAAAAAACCCTCCCCCACTAACATGTTATTCACTCCTCCTGGCCTACAGAGAGAGGGAAAAAGGAATAGTGAGAAGGGCTTTTGAACCTGGTGGCAAGTCAATTAACTACCCTAGCCTCAGTTTCCTCATGTGTAGAAAGCAGTTGGAATAGTTGAGCTCTAAGTTTCTTTGCATTTCTCCATCTGTGGTGATCTTCTAAGTTCCTTAACCTGCTATTTAAGTCTCTAAACAACTTGGAACCTCTTTCCAGCTTTCTCCTACAGTCTCCAGCCAAATTGAATAACCAGCCTTTCATTCTCCCACCCCAGTGACTTTGCTAAGGCATTCTCTCTATGTCGCATCCCCTGCCCCACCTCTTGGCAGTTGACATGTTCCCTCCCTTCCCACCTTCTCTATGATGGCTGCCTTCTCCCCCATCCCACTCCTTGTCTGCAATGATCTTCCCTTTCTCAGTCCTCACCCCCCTCTCCTTCAGTTATACCATATAATATGAATTATCAGTTATAGCACATGTTCCCTCATTTCTAAAAGGATGGTATTGGCCTGGATGACCCTTAACTCCATATCTATGATCCCATTTCAGATTGAGTTTGTTTCCATGTGTTGTACTTCCTACCTCCTTGCCCTTGTACAAGATTTTCCCTAGGTATGAGATATATTTTCCTTCCATCTCCATTTCCTAGACTCCCTGACTTCTTTCCAAGGACAGCTTAGGTACCACATCTCTTCCCCAAGGCCTCTCCTGCCATACAGCCACACTCACATACTGGTTAATGTTCTTTATCTCTTGACATGACTTTGTATTTGCTTCACTGTGTCCTGGAAGTATGGCCCCATGAGAAGAACCCAGTCTATGAAGTCAGAGAAGTTCAGCTAGAGACCAGCCTATACTACTTGCTACCTGATAGGCTTCATCTGCCTTCTGAATGCCACATATATTGTGCTGGGCAACTAAATGGTACAGTGAATAGAGTGATGGGCTTGGAGTCAGGAAGACTTCGTTCAAATCTGGCCTCAGACACTTACTAGCTGTGTGACCCTGGGCAAGTCACTTAACCCTGTTTGCCTCAGTTTCCCCATCTGTAAAATGATCTGGAGAAGGAAAAGGCAAACCACTACAGTATCTTTGCCAAGAATATCCCAAATGGGGTCGGAAAGAATTGAATGTGACTGAAAAATCACTGAACAACAAAAATGATACATTGTGACAAGTTGTTGTGGAATACAGATGAACACAATTTGATGCCTTAAAGTTATTTAAGGATAACTTTGGAATTTTTTCCCTTCAACTATCACACTCTCAAGAATATACTCACACACACACATACATACACATGCACGCATGCATGCACGCACACAATCCTAAAATCTCTGGGACTACATGGGTGTGTAGAAAACTCCCGATTGAAATAATCTCTACTATTAGTACTAATGTTACTACTGCTACTGGGGCAGCTAGGTGGTACGGTAGATAGAGCAGCAGTGCAGGAGGCAGGAGGCAGGAGGACCTGAGTTCAACTCTCACCTCAGATACTTGACACTCACTAGCTGTGTGACCTTGGGCAAGTCACTTAACCCCAATTGCCTCATCCTGGGTCATCTCCAGTCATCCTGAGGAATATCTGATCACTGGATTCAGATGACTCTGGAGGAGAAGTGAGGCTGGTGACCTGCACAGCCCTACCTCACTCAAAACAAAATCAAGTGCAAGTCATGTTATCATCTCTCTGATGGCATGGTCTTCTTTGGCAACAAAGGATGAACATACACACGCACAACTACTACTACTACCACCACCACCACCACCACTACTACTACTGCTAAATTATTATAATAGCCAATAACTATTATCTCAGTACATCCTCAGAAAACCTCTGGACACTATTATTATCCTCATTTTACAGATGGCAGAGGGAGATAAAGTGATTTTCCCAGGGTCACACAGTTCAATAAGTATTAAGGACAAGGTGGGAATTCAGGTCTTCCTGCCCCCCCACTATGCTGCACTTTCCACAGTTTCACCTAGTTAGTATTTTGAGTTTGATACCTTTTTTTTTTGGAGGGGGGAAGTCAAGGAAATTGGGGTTAAGTGACTTGGCCAAGGTTATACAGCTAGTAAGTATCAGGTGTCTGAGGCTGGATTTGAACTCAGATCCTCTTGACTCCAGAGCCGGTGCTCTATTAACTGTACCACCTAGCTGCCCCCAGTTGATACCATGCCATATATTTCAGAGACAAGTCTTTCACTACTCAGGTATTCCTAGATCCGGAACCAGTTCGACATCCACTGAGCGCTTCTGCCTTTTTTCCCCCTCTGGGGAGATGTATGTGTACCTTTACTGCATATCATGATCTACAATATAATCTCTGAAAACCAAGGTTAACTCATTCCATAAGACTGCAGTAAAGTATTCCACTTAGCTGGAGTAACAAGATATAACCTTGTCAATTCTTCAGGAAAAGACAATCCTGCAGGTCTAATCTCTCATCAATAATAACTGCTTTAACAATCTTTTATTTTTTAATGTTTTTGAGCATCTCTCATGCTCCTTCAACAATGCATGTATTGCCAGCTTTAAATGCTGAACGCAACCCTAAGAATAAGAAGCAACCTCCTCCAAAAATTCCCACCAGTTCTTTCTTTTATGAGTTTGAATTCTCCTTGGGGGATATAATATGCAAACTGATAAACATGTCCCAGACACTTTGGAGAAGAGAAAGAGCAGAAGAGAGGAGAGAGATTGAATTCAATTTACAGCAAATCTCAACGCGATGTTTCACAATTAACTGTGCAGTATTACAATAGACCTAGTAAGAGACTTAGCTCATCCATTCATTCAATGACTTTTTTTTTTTATGCCAAGGACTCGGCATTGTAAACTAGAGCAGAAGTTGAAGGGAAATTTGAGCTAGTAAAAATCTTCTAAAACTAACCCAGAAACTATCCCAACAAATGAAGGAAGTTTGAATTCATTCAAGCCATAGAAATACCATGTAAAGCTTTCCCATCATCCCCAGAGAAAAATAAGTAAATTTCAAACAGGCTTTGAGGACAAAGAGCATGCTACTTACTAAAGAAATCTACCTTCTTCTGTGGTGCTGGGTTCTTGGTCATCTTCTTTGGAGAGTCCAGAGATCAGAGCCAAATGGAAAGAAGTAAAGGAGGAGCACTGAGGCTTGGGATATTTATATAATCCCTTCAAGTTCCAACCAATAGAAGCCAAGAGCCCTGCCTCCTTTTGTTTTGTGGAGATGCTCTCTGAAGGCAGGTTCAGCATTTACATAGGAATAAGTACCTCCTACAAATGACTAAGGTCTATTAGAGGGACTAAATCCAAGGTTGGCATGGAGGGGTGGGGCTTCTATCAAAATACTCGGAAAATATAGGTGTTAATTGGAACTTCATTGTAATCCCCCCACCCACCAACTGAAACAACAATTTGCTTGAAGGAAAATTGGACAGCCAGGTGGCTCAGTGGATAAAGGACTTGGAGTCAGGCAAACTCATCTTCTGGGATTCAAATCTGGCCACAGCTATGTGGCCCCCAGCAAGTCACTCAACCCTGCTTGCCTCAGTTTTCTCACCTGTAACATTACCTGCAGAAGAAAATGGCAAACCCCTCCAGTATATTTGCCAAGAAAACCTCCAACGGTGTCATGAAAAGTAGAACAGAACTGAAAACTGACTGATCCACAACCACAACAAAGTTGATATTGATCAAAAGAACCTACATAAACCTGGTAAGAGGAAAGCTATAAAGGGCTAGAACTATAAAGTGCAGAGAGCTTGCTAACTTTTCTTTTTTTTTCTTTTTCAGAAGGAACGTCTTCATCTAGGAAATCTCTAGATCAGTGAATTCCCAAGTTTCTATCCCCTACAATTTTGAAGCCCTGTTTTACAAGCCTGGAAGCTGAATGAAGAGGGCTGGTCTGGAAAAAGGTGACAAGGTTTTAGTCACCTTAAATGCCCCCAGACCTTTAGCTGATCACTACAAGATAGTAAAACATTCTCCCTCCGGAAATTCCTCTCTATTACCTTATCTTTGCATTTCCCCCCAATTCAACCCCCAAGAGATTGTGAGCGATGTTGACTTTTGTTCCCAATTCCATATAACACATAATTCTTAAGTGACTGTTTCGTATTTTTAAATTTTAATCTTTTATTCAAAATAAATTGCATAGTAAGATAGTGATTTTTATTTTATTTCTAATTTATGGAGTAAAACAAGCATTTCCATAATAGCAGAATAAAAAAAGATAATTGCATGTGAGACTCTTACAATGAACAACATATTGTTCCCTTCAAATATCATGTAAATTTATTTTCTTCTTTCCTCCCCATATAGAGATAGCTATCTTTAGACACAAACAGGTATATATACATGTATATGTATGTAATATTATTCTATACATACTTCTATTTATCAGTTCTTTTCTTGGATGTAAATAACTTCTTCACATATCCTTTATAGTTAATTTGGATATTTATGTCATAATATATGTCAAGATAACTTCTGTGCTCAAAGTCATTCTTAAAATAATATTGCTGTTACTGTACACAATGTTCTTTTGGTCCCGTTCATTTTGCTCTTCTTTATTTTGTGCAAGTCTTTCCATGTTTTTCTAAAATCATTTAACTCATAATTTCTTTTTAAAAAACTAAGGAATTTATTTTTAGTTTTAGACATTCAGTTTTATAAGATTTTGAGTTCTAAATTTTTTCCTTTCGCTTCTCTCCCTCCTCCCCAAGACAGCAAGCAATCTAATATAGACTATACATGTATAATCATATTCAGCATATTTCCACATTGGTCATGTTGTGAAAGAAGAATCAGAACAAAAGGGGAAAAACATGAGAAAGAAAAAACAAAAAAAGAAAAGAGAGAAAATAGGATGCTTTGATCCGCATTCAGACTCCATTGCTCTTTCTCTGGATTTGGATAGCATTTTCCATCATGAGTCTTTTGGATTTGTCTTAGATCACTGCATTGCTGGAACATCATTTCTTATGGCACAGTGGCATCCCATTACAATCATATATCACGACTTTTTCAGCCATTCCCCAGCTGATGGGCTGCCTTGCAATTTCCAGTTCTTTGTCACCACAAGGATACTTGCTACAAATATTTTTGTACAAATTGGTCCTTTCCCCCTCCCCTCTTTTTAAAAATCTCTTTGGGATACAACCTAGAGTGGTAAGCAATACCACTTGAAGGAAACAAAAACTTACCCCTTTTTATGACAAGATAAAGATAAAATTGAAGTCATGTTAATGAATATTGGATCATTACATTAATGGATCATTAAATTTCTTCTTCTCCCCATTTAGGTTTGGTTTCAAAATAGAAGAGCCAGACAATCCAGACAACCAAAAAGCTGGTGTCTGAGCTCAAGAAAAGGGATGTGTATCGAAATTGTATCTCCAAATCCATTTCTAGAAGAGGACCCATATTGCCTCCCTATTACCCCCAAAAGTTGCTGTGAGAACTGAGTGAGATAAAGTGAATAAAATGTTTTACAAACTTCTAATTGTTGTACATCTTTATTATTCTTTCCCCTGAATGAGTTTTTTTGAAGCACTGATATTGATATCTCAAGGAAATATATATCACAATAAGTTTAAAAGTACCTTCTTCAGGGAAATCATCTTGATTTCATTTCCTCTATGCTGTTGGAAAGAACTACCTAAAGAAGAGTGAGGAGCTTTTCTGAGTTCAGAACTCCAAGTAGTGGGATAAGTAAAAGGGGTATAGTTTGTAAATGTTTGCTGTTAAAGACTGCCTGAATCCTTGCTTATCTAATTTAGTTAGCATAATGGAAGGGCTGGTAAAATTTAAATAAATCTTTCTTTCTCTGAAAGAAGTAAACTACAAAGGGATTTCTTCTTTGGCTTGGAGAAGAATTTGCAGGGGGAAAATGGTTTTCGACAAGAAACACTGTTGAGAATTCTTTCAACCTCTAAAAAAATATATTTAAGCCTTGACAACTTCAGAAATACTTTCCTATTCTTCTGACAAAAATAAGAGCAAGGTAAAAACTTTTCTATGTAGGTGTTTGTTGGGTATTATAAATCAATTATTATTCTTTTTAGGTAAGAACCTGAGCTTCTTAAGTTGGAAAGGTCAGGGGAAGGGGAGGGGGTCCATAAGATGAGAAAGAATGACATCTTTATTTTTTGCTAATTTTAGCTGCCTGTGTAATCCTCTGTGTTTTATCTAATGCATTAAAAAACAAAACAAAAGGTAATTCTGAGAAGGTTCCCAGGGTTACTGGAGGATCAACAGTTTCCTCTTGGTTTTCATATTCCCGCTGCCTAGCACAGGATCTTAGAACTAGGCATTTCATGTTCCATGTTGTTTAATGCCTATGCTTAGCTCTGTACCCTGGGGTAAAAGGCTTAACCTCTCTGTGCCCCAGTTTCCACATTTGGAAATTGAAGAGAACAATCCTCATAAATACCAATGCCTTAAATTGTTTACCATCACACATGACTGTTATGACCTTCTTCATAATTCCAAACTGTTCATAATGTCTTATCCTTCCATCTCTTTGTCAGCTTCGCTTTTTCTTAAACTATAGTTTTCTCTCATTAAAACCACCAATGTCCTCCATATCACCTGTTTTTCTCTCTTCATCGTCTTGAACTCTTATTTAACTAATTCAATTATGAATTCTCCTCCACATTTTACTCCCTTGACTCCTGATCTTTTCCATCCTTAGGTCTTGACTAATTCTGAACCTTTCATCAATCTCACCATCTAACTTTTGTTCTAGAATTCCAAAAAGCATAGCCATCCCCTCTTTTTGCCAACAGATGGCTCCGTTACAAATTCATTTTATCTAATCTCAAGTATTCATGATTCCTCGGAAATCCTTTCACTCTCTTTTATCTCATTTCCAAGTTCCAGATCTTTTCTTTTTGCCCTCAAGCTAGTCCCATTCACTCCCTTTGTCAACAGGTGTCCTTTTCCCCTTTAAAGCAAATAATTGAGGCAGTCTGTTATGAATGCTTTCCTTCCCCAATTTTACTCCTTGAAATTTCCCTACATATTCACCCATTCTCTCTTCCTGTACTCCTGTAGTTTCTGAGCAAGACATGGTCCTTCTCCTTTCCAATACCAGCCCTCCAATTTTTATCCTATTATCTCTTGTCCCTTCGAAGAGCTTGCCTCATCAACCATTCCCGTCTCCTAATCTCGCTTTTTCTTCAGCTTCTACCAGTCTATTGACTCCTTCCCTAGTTCTTGCCCCATCCTAAAAATTAGCTTCACCAGACTTTGCCCATCTCTAGCTCTCGTCTTCATCGCCAGCTTCCTTGAAATAGGCACATATGCTAGATGCCTCAATTTTGGTACTACCAACTCCCCTCTCAGTCTCTTCATTCTGGTTTCTGACCTCACTAGTTAACTAAAATTAATTTCTGTATGGTTACCAATGATCCCTTCACTGTTAAATCCAATAATTTTCTATTAGTCTTCACCTGTAAATTTTGGAATACTCATCTTCCTGAGTTCAAATCTGACCTCAGACACTTACTGTGTGATCCTGGGCAAATCACTTAAACTTGTTTGTCCCAGTTTCCTCATCTGTAAAATGAGCTAGAGAGGGAAATGACAAACTGTTCCAGCATCTTTGCCAAGAAAACCCCAAATGGGGTTACAGAGAGTCTGAAATAACTGAACAATAATATGGAAAAGCAAGGTAGAATTAGTACTAGATTGCTAAATTTATTATACATTTTAAAAACGAGCTGTAATAGAGATTCATAGTTTCACATACAAAAAGACCCAAATGGTAGAAATGAAAAAACACATTAATAATCGTTTATTAACTTTAAATAATTCAATTGTTATTGATATCTTTGTTCCAATTCACAATGTCCTAGTTCTATTCATACTTAGAGCTTGAAAAGACCTTAGACATCTTTAAATCCAATCCTCTCATTGTAAAATCATGACAAGGAAAATGAGGCACTGAATTGCTTCTTTTTCTTTTATTTTGCTCTGTTTGATACTGGCACTGGCCAAACAATACCAGACATAAGAAAATTTACATTTTTTTTCAGAAGTGATTAAGCACTCCATCTTTGCTTCCTGAGTACACACTCTTTTCTGAATTTGGGGAAAATAATTTCTCCAATCCAATCCAAGAAACATTTATTAAGTGCCATGGTGTGTGCCAGGTGCCATGCTAAGCTCTAAGGCAAAAATTAATAAAAAGAAAAACAGTCTCTGCTCTTAAGGAGCTTGTACTCTAAAGAGAGAAGAGAAGAAGGTGAAACAATTGGGAGTATCGTTCCAGGGAGTTAAAAAAATCAGACTTGAGTACTCTAACTGCTTATTCTCAGACTGAGTTGCTTTCAGTTTGGATAACAATATGATTGTTTAAAAACGAACATTATTAAGAATAAGGTTCTTTTTGGAGCCTTCCTTTCTTTGTTTACCCTCTCAATAATCTTGTCAGTTTATTCACCAATTCCAGTTACCTTCTCTACATTCATGACTCTCACATGTACACTTCTGGCCATAAAAACATGAACACCATCCCATATCTCCCACCACACCTGTATATTCCTTCTTGATTGTCTTACGGGCAACTCAAATTTGAGGTGTCCAAAATGGAACTAACTCGAGTATGTCACTGCTCCAAACTCCCTTATTTCTCTCAAGGGTATCTTACCATCCTTTTAGTCTACTAGATTTATAACCTGAGTCATTCTTGGCTCTTGCCCCTCTTTCAGATCTCAAAGCTAATTAGTCACCAGCTATTGACAGACCCATAACTAGAATGAGGATTACTTACCTCTAGTGGACAATGAGAAACATGGAAAAATACCATGCCAGGCCATGAAGAGGATTACATATGTGCGAAATTTTATAATCTTGCCTTGGATGCAAAATTAACCAGCTATTATTTGTTGCAGCTAGCTGCTGCTTATTATTCTATCTTTGTTACAACCCTCTGGTCTGTGTTCTCACTATACTCATAGTCAGCACCCTTCTTCCAGCTTTTAGCACCTCTCTCCAGAATATGATGATAGCCTCCTAATTCTGTTAGTCCCCCTAATTCCAGTCTCCCCTATTTCTAATCTGTTCTTCACAGAGCTTCCAAAATAATCTTCCTGCCCCAGAAATCTGACCAGGTCAGTCCTCGGTATGACATCTTTCAGGGCTTCCCCATTGTTCCTAGGGCAAAATGCAAACCTTTGGAGAGAGGGTTGTATTTAATTTCCTCTATAGTCTTTCTCTTAATTCGATAGTTTTGTTTCATATTGTCTTTTCACCAGCTCTAAATTCCAGTCAGACTGAACTGACTGTTCCCTAACCCAACTCTCAGTTCCCCCACGAAGACTTTTCTTACTCTTCATTTGTAATTGTTCTCTTCCACCTTGATTTACCTTGTATTATATTTATTCATGTCTATATGATTCTTCCAACTCAATAGAGTCCTCTCTGCAACCTTAACTGGGTCTTTGAATAAAATTCCAGGCTTTAATATTACAAGAGCTATGAGGACTACTGAGTTGGTATCTTAGAAATGATAGAGTTTATACCAATAAATCAATAAGCATTTATCTGGGATTTCTTAACACAGGGTACTTGAAATTGTATTTTAAAAATACTTTGATAATATTTAAGTATAATTGTTTTCTTTTGTAATGTTATATATTTTGTGGGGCTGGGGGAGCAGTAATTTGTAAACTAGATATCATCCTGGACTTTCTCTCCTTATTTACCTTCTTAAGATTTTGACTCTACACTCCCTTGTCTCTTCTATCTCCACCACTATACAGGCTGTTATAACCTCACACATGGTGCGTTGAAATGGGCTTCTGGTTAATCTCCCTGCCCCAAGTCTTTTCCTATTTTGGTCCATCAGAGACAGTTAGGTAGTGCAGATGGTTGATTCTGGCGTCAAGAAGACTTAAATTCAAATTCAGCCTCAGATAATTATTAGCGGTGTGAATCCGGACAAATCACTAAATCTCTGTCTGCTTCAGTTTCCTCAGCTGTAAAATGGGGATAATATCATCTGCCTCCCAGAATTGTTATGAGGATCAAATGAGATATTTTTAAAGTGCTTAGTATGAACTGAGAACAAAAGATTCCTAAAACAAAATAATTTTGGAAGACATTTATTGTCATCCAGTTGACCAGAGAGCCAAAAGGGGATGGCCCATTCCCCTAAATGTGCGTAAATTACATGTTGTATAAACTTCAAACAAAGGAACAAGGAAACAGTAGCTGACTGGCCAGCATGGAGGTAGTTTCCAGATGAGACATGTAGGTTACCTGAGGTATAGAAGAGGAGAAAACTTATATTCCTTACGTCAACTCTCGAATCTGATTGGGTCAGTCAGCAGAGGTCCTGAGTTAAGCACCAAGCAACAGGTCTGTCTTTTTAGCCACTCATGGCTAAATTCAAACAATGGCATAAAAATTTCCCACATTTTCCCCATTTTAAGACTTTAAGTCCAACATTTCCATACTAGTGGAAGCACACTTACAGAAGCAGATTAGTTAGGTTAAGGTTTAAAATAGCCTGAGTCAGTGAAGCCATCTCTTTCATTGTTCATCTTATGAAGAGCTCAATAGAATTCCTTTAAGGAGTAACAGGAACTAGATAGGTGGCAGCTCAGAGTCAGAGGTGTCAAACTGGGCAAGTTTCAGGCATTATAAATCAGGAGACTTAGACTTTCACCAAGAAACAAGTGCACAACACAATACAGGGAGATTCTTCAGACACTAAAAGAACACATATGGCCACAAGTATCACAAAAAGTTTTTTGTTTGTTTGTTTCAAGAGACAAATTCACAATCTCATTCTTCCTTCAATGTCATAAAAATTGAACAAATTTAGTTAAGCAGTCATAATCTCATACATTCCTTGAGGAAATGAATCTTTTTAAACTAAGTAAGTAAACTAAGTCAGGTTACAGACTAAATTATCTTTGGCAGCTTCTGTTGACTCACCAGCGATTCCTTCAGGGGAAGATTTATTTTTTTTCCATTTTTAAATTAAGGGGGAAAAAATTGTTTTCTAAATTGAATTGATTTATGTACTTGAGCTGAGTTTTGTTGTTTCTCCGTGTCAAACTTATTTCCATGGTTGAAGTCATTTTGTATATTCTTTTCTTTTGGTTCTGCTTTTTTCATTCTGAAACATTTCATCAATGTACGCATGGGTCTCTAAATTTTTCATGTTTATCATTCCTTGCAACTCATTAAAATTGCATTATACTTATATACCATGATCTGTTCTGTCTTTCCCTCAATCACTGGGCACCTATTTTGTCTCAATCTTTTTGTTATCATAAACAATGATGCTATGAACGTTTTTCTGCCTTTTCTTGATATCAGTTTCTTCTTTTCAATATTATATTATCCCAAGAGAGAAATGTCTATGTAAGAATATGGATAATGTATTAACTTCTCCTATGTAATTCCAGACTATTTTCCAGAACAATTGACCAATTCATAGCTCTGAAAACAGTGAAATTAGAATGTGTAATAATAAATATTCCTTCTTTTAATATCTTTGAATGATATGGTACTTCTAGATTGTGATACTTTGCATTTCTTTGACATTAAGTGATTCTAAATCTTTTTTCAGTGAAAAAAAATCTTCCTTTGAGAACTGTATATTCCCCCCCCCCAAAAAAAAAAGAAAGAAAAAAGAAAGGAGAAAATCAGCACAACTAATTAAAACATTGAAAAAGCCTAAAAGTGCAGTTTGCAACACCCACAGAACTTCCATTTTTACAAAGGCAGGAAATGGAGGTGTCTTTCTCAAATCTCTTCTTTGTACCATATGGGTTCTTTATAATTTTGCACCATTAACATTTAATTATTTTGTGTGTGGTTGTTCATTGCTGAAAGGGCTATGTGTATTGTTTTCTTGCATTCTTCTGCTTTCTTCACTCTGCTTTAGTTTATACAGATCTTTCCATGTTTTTCTGTATTCATCACCCACATCATTCCATTACATCCATATACCACAATTTGTTTAACAATTCCTTAAACAATTGCACCTACTTTGTTCTTAATTATGACAAAATGTGCTGTTATAAATATTTTGGTGTATATGGGAACTTTGTTCTTATCAATAGCTTACTTGGGTAATGAAAGAGCAGTAACAGAATCTACGGATCAAAGGGTATGGTAGCAATTTTATTTATATTATTTTATAATATGTAATCTTATATAATACATATTTTTATTTGTATAATTATATTTAGATTTTTAGTAATTTTATCGGAGTAATTCCAAATTACTTTCCAAAATGACTGTACCAATTCACATCCCCACCAACAATGCATCACTGTGTCTGTTTTTTGACAGCTGCTCCAACGTTATTGCCATTTTTATCATCTCTGCCAATTTGTAGGGTATAAGATGGAACCTCAGGGTTATTTTGTTTTGCATTTCTCTTATTATTAATGATTCAGTGTTTTCTTTCATATAGTTGTTAATACTTTGAAATTCTTCATTTGAAAACTGTTTGCTCCAATCCATTGACCACACATCTATGGGAAAATGGTCAACTACTTTCCTTTTTTCTAGGTGCATTAATGTCTGTGCAAAAGTTTTTTTCACTTTCATATAATCAAAATTATCTGTGCAATCTATCTTATGCAATTGCATCTATCTCTTGTTTGGTTAAGAATTCATTTCATAGGAGGAGCCAAGATGGCGGAGTGGAAAGATACACATATGCTAGCTCCGAACCCACAGCCCATAAAATACCTGTAAAGAAGAACTCCCAACAAATTCGGGAGCAGCAGAAGCCACAGAACAACGGAGCAGAGGAGATTTCTGTTCCAGAGAGACCTGAAAAACCGACACCAAAGGTCCATCGTGCACCAGACCCGGGGCAGAGCTGAGCCTTGCCTTGGCTGAGCAGCACCAAGAGGAGCAAATCCGAGCAGGCTTCAGGGACTGAATCTCCAGCAGCCATGCAGGTCCCTCCACCCACAGGTGCCAAAGGTCAGTGAGAGGGTCTTTTCAGCTCGTGGAGAGGGGAGTGGAGTGTCCCCATAACTCAGGCCCCCTCAGGAGGCAGCAGCTGTGGTGGGAGCAGACAGGGGCTTCCCAAGCAGGCAGGAGCCCTGATCCATTGTTGAAGGTCTCTGCATAAACCCCCTGAGGGAACTGAGCCCTTGAGGCAGCCCTGCCCTGACCTGAGCACCTGAACTTAATCTCACACTGAATAGCAGCCCTGTCCCCGCCAAAAGCCCTGAGGCTAGGAAGCAGCATTTGAATCTCAGACCCCAAGCCCTGGCTGGGCAGATCTGGAGGTGAGGTGGGTGTGGAGACGACACTCAGAAGTCAAGTCACTAGCTGGGAAAATGCCCAGAAAAGGGGGAAAAAAATAAGACCATAGAAGGTTACTTTCTTGGTGAACAGATATCTCCTCCCTTCCTCTCTGATGGAAGAACAATGCTTACCATCAGGGAAAGACATAGAAATCAAGGCTTCTGTATCCCAAACATCCAAAATAAATGTTCCATGGGCTCAGGCCATGGAAGAGTTCAAAAAGGATTTTGAAAATCATGTTAGAGAGGTGGAGGAAAAACTGGGAAGAGAAATAAGATGCAAGAAAAGCATGAAAAGCAGGTCAACACCTTGCTAAAGGAGACCCAGAGAAAACGCTGAAGAAAATAATACCTTGAAAAATAGGCTAACTCAATTGGCAAAAGAGGTTCAAAAAGCCAATGAGGAGAAGAATGCTTTCAAAAGCAGAATTAGCCAAATGGAAAAGGAGATTCAAAAGCTCACTGAAGAAAATAGTTCTTTCAAAATTACAATGGAACAGATGGAGGCTAATGACTTTGTGAGAAACCAAATCACAAAACAAAACCAAAAGAATGAAAAAATGGAAGATAATGTGAAATATCTCATTGGAAAAACAACTGACCTGGAAAATAGATCCAGGAGAGACAATTTAAAAATTATGGGACTACCTGAAAGCCACGATCAAAAAAAGAGCCTAGACATCATCTTTCATGAAATTATCAAGGAAAACTGCCCTGAGATTCTAGAACCAGAGGGCAAAATAAGTATTCAAGGAATCCACAGATCACCACCTGAAAGAGATCCAAAAAGAGAAACCCCTAGGAACATTGTGGCCAAATTCCAGAGTTCCCTGGTCAAGGAAAAAATATTGCAAGCAGCTAGAAAGAAACAATTCAAGTATTGTGGAAATACAATCAGGATAACACAAGATCTAGCAGCTTCTACATTAAGGGATCAAAGGGCATGGAATAGGATATTCCAGAAGTCAAAGGAATTAGGACTAAAACCAAGAATCACCTACCCAGCAAAACTGAGTATAATACTACAGGGGAAAAAATGGTCATTCAATGAAATTGGGGACTTTCAAGCATTCTTGATGGAAAGACCAGAGGTGAAAAGAAAATTTGACTTTCAAACACAAGAATGAAGAGAAGCATGAAAAGGTAAACAGCAAAGAGAAGTCATAAGGGACTTACTAAAGTTGAACTGTTTACATTCCTACATGGAAAGACAATATTTGTAACTCTTGAAACTTTTCAGTATCTGGGTAGTGGGTGGGATTACATACACACACACACACACACACACACACACACACACACACAGCACAGAGTGAATTGAATAGGATGGGATCATATCTTAAAAAAATGAAATCAAGCAGTGAGAAATATATTGGGAGGAGAAAGGGAGAAATGGAATGGGGCAAATTATCTCTCATAAAAGAGGCAAGCAAAAGACTTTTTAGTGGAGGGAAAAAGAAGGGAGGTGAGAGAAAAACATGAAGTTTACTCTCATCACATTCCACTAAAGGAAGGAATAAAATGCACACTCATTTTGGTATGAAAACCTCTTACAATATAGGAAAGTGGGGGAGAAGGGGATAAGCAGGGTTGGGGGGAGGATGGAAGGGAGGGCAATGGGAGAAGGGAGCAATTTGAAGTCAACACTCTTGGGGAGGGACAGGATCAAAAGAGAGAATAGAAGCAATGGGGGGCAGGATAGGATGGAGGGAAATATAGTTAGTCTTACACAACACCACTATTATGGAAGTCATTTGCAAAACTACACAGATATGGCTTATATTGAACTGCTTGCCTTCCAAAGGAAAGGGGTGGGGAGGGAGGGATGAAGAGAAGTTGGAACTCAAAGTTTTAGGAACAACTGTTGAGTACTGTTCTTGCTATTAGGAAATAAGAAATACAGGTAATAGGGTATAGAAAGTTATCTGGCTCCACAGGACAAAAGAAAAGATGGGTACAAGAGAAGGGAGGGATGATAGAAGAGAGGGCAGATTGGTAATGGGGCAATTAGAATGCTCGGTGTTTTGGGGCAGGGGGAGGGGACAAATGGGGAGAAAATTTGGAACCCAAAATTTTGTGAAAATGAATGTTAAAATTTAAATAAATAAATTTTAAAAAAAAAGAATTCATTTCATACATATACCTGTGAGAAAAAAATGACAAATCCATGAGACGTGTTGCAACTGGATTTATTATAAGACAAATAAATATGCATGTGGAACATACAGACTCAATAAACTTCAGTAGCTTCCTAATCACCTACAAGATGAAATAAAAAAAACCTGTCTTGTTTTTAAAGTCCTTCATAACCTGGTCCATTCCTACCTTTCCAGTCTTTTTGTACTTTGCTCTCTTGCATGTTTTGTTTTTTTTCCCATTCAGTGTCACTGGACTCCTTGCTTTTCCTGGAAAAAGACATTCCATTCCCTAACTGCATTTCCTCACTGGCTATCCTCCATGCCTAGAATTCTTTCCCTCCTAATTCCTTTCTTTGGGCTTCCCTCAAGTCCAGCTAAAATCTCCTGTTCTGCAACAAGATTTTGCCAATCTCCCTTAATGCTAGGGTCTTCCCTCTGCTATTTGCTCCAGTTTATCCTGTATATATGTATCATTTGTCCATAGCTATTTGCATGTTGTCTTACCCATTGAACTGTGAGCTTCTTTAGAAAAGGGATAATTTCTTTGCCTTTCTTTGTATTTTCAGTGCTTAACACTATGTCTGGCCCATAGAAGGCATTTTAGCAAGTGCTCATTGACTGCATAGTCATTCAGAAACGTACATAACTATGAAATGCATAATTATGAGATATAATCATTATCATATATAATAATCAATATAATCATTATCATACAATATTTTCCTTTGTGACTTTTTACATGTAGATAATGGATCTCCCCAAGAATAATGCAAAATAGGAAGAATGGTACGAAATTACCTGATAGGAGTAGAAATTCAAGATATGTAACCTAACCATGCCTGACACAGGGCATAATAAGTAGAGCCCTGGATTGGAGGGAGCAAGAACTTGGTTTCAATTCCGTTTCAGATGCTTACTTGCTCTCTGACCCTGAGCAAATCCCTTGGTTTCTCTGTGCCTCTGTTTCCCCATTGTAACAAAAGGTTAGGCTTGATGGCCTCAGAGGTCTCTTCCAGATCCAAATGCAGCATCTTTTGAGTCATTCAAAGTCACCAAGCCCAAATGACATAAGGTGTTAAGGTAACTAGAAGGTGCGACCTTTGAGCCAGTCGGTGATCTCTGAAAAACCAAGAAGCGCTGGGAAGGTGCCAAAAGAAAGGAAAAATTAATATTAGTAAAGGTGCCCTAAATCCACAGTCCATTGTATTGATGGGGGTCACACTTGTACACTCTGTGCCCGGATACTCACACGTGTGCGCAGTACACTCATGCACGCACGTGTATTACACCCATTCATGTGTGTACGCACGTTTGTGCACGATCCATGTAGTACATTCACGAACATGTGGCATTACACTTACGCGTGTGCACACGTGTGTATTACATTCACGCACGTGTGCGCATTACACATTCGCAGGAGGAGAGCGCGTGTGAGGGGGCGCGGGGGGCCGACTCAGGTGCATGCACTAGCACCAGCACCAGCGCAATCCCTCCATGTGGTTTTCAAGGAGCGCCAAACTCCGCCCCCGCCCCCGGGCCCCTCCCCCGCTCCACTTTCCTTTCCCGGGTCTATCGCAGTGGGCTCCGGCCGGTGCGAGGCGCAGCGGCCATGGAGGCAGCGGGGAGAGGTGCCGCCTACTTCAAGAGAGGCAACTCCTTTTGGTTCGCGGTGATCATCTTGGCCTTCGGTTACTACACGGTAAGTGGGGCTGAGGGGAGTATGGAGCCCCAGCAGGGTGGAACCCCAGGAGAGCGGAGCGCAGGTGCTCTCCGCCTCCGCCGCCCAAGTGCCCGAGCCTTTGCGCATGCGCCCTCCAGGCCAGGAACGGGTTAGTCCACTTTTCCTCAGCTGCGGGGGTGGGAGCCGTGCGCTGCCCTCACAGAACTCTGAGGATGGAGGAGAAGAAAAAGGAAGGTTCGGAGCTGGCTGGCGTTTACTTCCGAAGGGGCAGCCCGGTGGGCATGGTGATCACCGCCGTAGTTCTGGGATACTTCACGGTAAGGATCGGTAGGATTTTAAAAGTTGTCGGAGCGGCGCAGCCGCACTGGTTTCCTCTCGGCCTGTCTTTCTAGAGGCTCGTGCGCATGCGGGCGTCGCCCTCCTCCCCTCCCCCCCATCCCCCTGCTGCCTAAGTTACGGGAGTCTGGATGGAGAGGGGGCTGGTCAGGCTGGAGCATCCCGGAGACTGAGCGGCCCCGGGACTGAGAGTGGGAAGGCTGGAGTTTGGGGGGGGTGAGACCGGGGCAGAGGAGCTTTCTCTACCCCGGCTGCACAGTCCCTCAGTAGGCACTTAATCCACGCCTGTAGCTCCCCTTACCTGTAAGATGGGAGTACTTGCAGTACCTGCTTAGTGGCTCTGTCCGCGTTCTCCTGAGCCACCAGCGTTCCTTAAGAGCCTGCCGTGTGCAGGGCAGTGAGCTGCGAAGAGGAGGCCGCCAGCCGCGCTCCGCGAGGTTCCAGTTTAACGGGGTCCAGCCTTACACTTTCGTGTTAGCCGTCATTGTGGAGGCATCCCCGACCTGCCTGCCCAGCCCTTCCTCCCGACGCTCCCCTTCTGGAGCAGCCCCCGCTTTTTAGCCGTTTGTTCCCAGCTCCCAGAGGGAGTAGGCGGATGAGGGGGACTTGCCCCCTCTGGCACTTGCCAAGATAGCTGTGCCAGAGTACCCGATGACCAGGACAGGAGATCGCAGTGCCACTGAATGGAAGGACGCATGAAAGCACTTACTGAGGGCTCACGGGGTGAGGCTGGCGAGTCAAGACATCGCCCCGCCGCACCTCTTCCAAAAGGAAGGACTAAGAACAAGACATTCCCCATCCTTAAAGAGCTGAGGGAGTGGGGGTGGGGGACAAAACATATATACCCCCTCCAGGAGTAGACTGGATCGGATGATGCTTTCAGAAGTGGGAAGGGAGTGGGTTGGGAGAGACTATTCCAAGGTCGGTGAAGCAGGGGGATGGGACAAGGTCATTTGAAGGTCCATGAGGCAGATAGAGACTAGGTAAGGAGGGAGTAAAGTGAAGACTTCGCAGCAATCCTGATAGAGTAGCCCATGCGTGAAGCAGAGTGGGAAAAATTCGTCTGGAGGAGATAGGGAGTCTTAACAAAGGATGAATGAGATCCGGAGAGTAGAATTTGCAGGAAAAGGGGTTAGAGCAATAAGTGCAGTCACGTGAAATGTCGTAGGTGGGCCCATTGATTTTTTGTTAAAAGGGGAAAAAGCTATAATGCCCAGAAAGTAGATGGGGTCAGATTAGGGAGGCTTTGAATGCTGTGCTAAGGACTGGGTTGTAGGACTGGGGTATAAAAATGTTTTTGTTATGCTTTTGTTTTTGTACTATAATAATAGAACTTGATGGAATGGAATTTTGCTTGCCAAGGTAAAATAGGGAGGAAAGATTCGCTGGAATTTCGTGTTAGCACAGGATAGAATTTGTGGACGCTCTCACTTTTCTCTTTTACCATGCTTTGGGAAAGCTCTGTAGAATTTCAGAAGTCATTTGACTGAAGAAGGAGAAATACAGTGTGGCAAACTATAGAATAGGAAAAGAAGATTTTATTTAAGTCAGGGACTGAATTGGGGGCTTAAGGAGAGCAACAAAGTAACGCCTGGAACTAGCAACAATCTTGTGTTCAGGAGAGACATGCTTGAAACAATGTAAAAGAAACAGTTAAAACGTTAAGTTGTAACTCATTTCTCTTCCAATATTCCATTCCTATAAATGGGAAAAGTAAATGGAAAAATATGAACTATGTTCAGGTCAACAAAACTTGAGTTCCTCTTGTGCTTAGAGCATTGTACTAGGTTCTGAGGGGTATGTACAATTTAGATAAGATGTGATGGGCCCATGAATCTCAGTCTACTTGGCCTTAAGACACCTGTGGAAGCATACAAGTACACAATTATCTTTATAGTGCACCAGAGAGATAGAAAAACAAAATACTTGGTGAAGTTTGAGGATGGAAAAGGTGGTTACAGGCAGAAACTTCATGGAAGCAGTAGCATTTGTAATATGAAAGTCATGATCTCTTTCAGAAAAAAATTTGCCCGGGTTAACAACTATACTTCTGGAGGGTTATTTATATTTGGTATCATGAAATTTAATAGTTTTGGTCTAGCTTATCATTTTCAAGCATTCACTTTTGCATGGATACCTAATTCAAACCATATACATAGCGTTTCCCCTTTTGTTGGGCTTTTGGAATTTGGGACAAATGAGCTGCAACCTAATGGATTTTATTCAGTATTTTTGTGGTGATCTGATGTATGTTGGTAGAGCTCAGTTTGGTAGCTGCCTTTCAAAATACAGAGAAGGGGGAAATTCTGCTTTGTAGAATGAGGATTCTTTTACAGTCAGTCTCTTAAAAGGGAAAGTTTCCATGGCTATCAGGTGACCTAATGTGTATTCTGTTCCTTTTCTGCTTCTTTTTCAGTGGGTAGCCTTCTGGCCTCAGAGCATCCCCTATCAGAAACTTGGACCTCTGGGGCTCTTTTCTCAGTACTTGGTGGATAACCATCTCGTACTCATACGTAATGGGTAAGTGAGATCTGGAAAGAACAGGTGGTGACCCTGCAGTATTTTAGAGAGACTCATGGAGATCTGAAAGGCTTGTATCACCAGCCTTCTGCATTTTAATCTTTGACCAACATCTGTTTCCCAAATAGCTAGCATCTTGCCTTCTGCATTTCTGTGACAGAATTTACTTATTGGAAACAATCCTTCTAAAATCACCACTGGCTTTCTGTTTTAGGTATTGGCTTGCCTGGTTGATTCATGTGGGAGAAGCAGTATATGCTATGATACTATGCAAGTAAGTGGCAGGGATTTTCTTTAATTCCCACTTCCTTCCATCCTTTTCTTCAGTTTATTGAAACTGGAAATAAACCAAGTTAAAGTGAGCTATTCTTAGATGATTCAATTAAGTCTTATGATGTAAAGGATAAAAAATCAGTGTTTTGAGGGGAGGTTAGAGTTCATATAAAGAGATCATAGAATTTAGAGATTTTCCAATCCAACCCACTCCTTTTACTAGTGAGGAAACTGAGACCAAAAAAGAATGAAAAGAACAGGAACTTGAACCTAAGTACTCAACTCCAAATCTAGTGCTCTTTCCTTTATACCATCCTTGACCAGTCAGGATCATGGATGAAGAATGAAAGCCTACATTCTTTTCAGGATAATAGCTATTTGGGACAAAATTTGAAAAATCTCTTTGGTTTAGGAATCAATCTAGTAATAATTTTTTATATTAGCATTGGTACAGCTGCAATCCATTCATAGCTTGAAGTCATTAAATAGCAATTTGTTTTTCTCTCTTTGATTCTTTCCTCCCTCTCTGTCTTACTCATTCCTTCCTGCCTGTCTCCTTCCCTTCCCCTCCTCATCTTTCTTTCTCCCTTTCTTTTTTCTCCCTTCCTTTCTTTCTTCCTTTCCCTTCCTTCCTTCTTCCTTTCTTTCTTCTTTCCTCCCTCCCTTCCTTCCCTCTTTCTATCCTTCTTTCTTTCTCTCTTTCTTCTTGGTAAGCCATCCTCACATCATATCCTAAATGAAGTTTCGGTCACATGCTTCCCACAATTTGCTAGACCACATACTAAGAAAAAATGTTTTTAGCCATTTGGGAAGTTAGAATTTTGGAGTCAGATCTCTTAATTTGATTAAAATATGAATAAAGAAGAAGACATGGTATTTCTATATATTCAGGACTTCAAGGTTGCATCTGTAATAGAGATACCTTGCGTGACTAGATTATCTGCTTATGAAAATCTTTTGAAATTATCAAATGGTTCAAACAAGTAAGGACAAGTGGTGCTAGCAGATTTTGTAGATAAACTATGCCCAGATCGTCACATATCCCAGTATGTTGATTTTAAAAATACATCCTAAGCAAAATATGGGGTTGCCAAATAAACTGAAATGGCTTTCGTCTTTTTTTTTTCTCTCTAAAAATGGCCAAGAAGATATAAGCTTAATTGGTATCATTAAATCTGTAGAATAAATTCTGCCTTCATTTGGATCTTTATATTTATAAATGAATCCCAGCTGTTGGATGTAGAACCATTTATACAAAATGAAAAGGGCCATGTTTGTAATGTTGTTCTTTTTTCCATGCAGTAAAAAAGGTATCACAAATGGCCAGGCCCGACTGCTATGGTTCCTGCAAACATTCCTCTTTGGAGTTGCTTCTCTCTCTGTCTTACTTGCATATAAACCTGACCGTCACAAAAAAAAGTAAAGAAGAAATTAAATGAGCTTTATGTACATTATGTATTCATTCTTGTTTTGTCTAAATATTTTTCTTAATTTAGTGTTTTCTTGATTGTTTCAGAAAATATCTATACCGTGAATAGGTTTGGTTCCTTTTCTCTGACCTTAAAACTCTGACATCATCATGTACAATAACTGAAGATTTTCATCACCTCTGAGCAGAGGCTGCCTGACTAGTTTTATTGAATTCTATGTGACTCAGAAAACATTGATTGAATACTATGGTGTGCAAGGCCCAATATGAATTAGATGTGTTTACAGTGCTGGCCCTGGAGTCAGAATGACCTAAGTTCAGATCTAGCCTCAGACACTTGACACTTACTAGCTGCATGACCCTGGACAAGTCACTTAACCCTGTTTGCCTTAGTTTCTCCATCTGTAAAATGAGCTGGAGAAGGAAGTGGCAAATTGCCATAGTATCTTTGCTAAGAAAATCCCAAATGGGGATCACAAAAGAGTGGGACACGACTAATCAGCTAAACAGCAACAACTTCCTGCAGGTGGTGGAATGAAGGGGTTATACACACTGAGGTGGTTTTTTTTTTAAATTCTCAACTTTACAAACGCAAAAGAAGCATTTCCATGTACATTGTGGACCAGAAGGAGAACATCATGTTTGAAATTGGGAACTGATTATGTAGAGCTTTTTCTTTTTTAACCTGTAATAAATTCAAAATATAACTTTCAAAGCAGTTCTGTTTGTCTGTGATTCCTTCTGGATTTCCTTCTGTTCTCGCTTTAGGAAAAGAAGCCCTCATCTTTCCTCTTCTTCTTCCTACCTCTTTTTCTCCTTTATAATAAATATGCATGTAACATTGGGTGATGATCATCTTTGATAGACATGGCTCTTCTCAGCAATGCAGTGATCTAAGACAGTTCCAAGAAACTCATGATGGAAAATGCTATCCACATCCAGAGAAAGAACTGTGGAGTCTGAATGGAGATCAGAGCATACTGTCTTCACTCTTTTTGTTTTTTTCTTTCTCATGGTTTTTCCCTTTTGTTCTGTTTCTTCTTTGACAACATGACTAATGTGGAAATATGTTTAATATGTTGTACATGTATATATCAGATTGCTTGCCATCTTGGGAAGGGGTAAGGAAAGGGAGGGAAGGAGAAAAAAGTTTGTAACTCAAAATCTTGTAAATGTTCAAAACTATCTTTACATATAATTGGAAAAAAAATACTATTAAGTGGAAAAAAATAATAATATGCATAGTCAAGCCAAACAAATTCCTGCATTGGCCATGTCCCAAAATAACTGTCTCATTCTGCACCTTGGATCCACTGCTTCTCTCAGGAGGTGGGTAGCATGCATCATCAGCCATCTTCTGAAATTGTGGTTCAGCATTATGTTGATCAAATTTCTTAAATCTTTCAAAGTTGTTTGTCTTTACAATGTTGTTATTGTATAAATTGGGCTTTGGGTTCTGCTTACCTCACTCTGTATTAGTTTATACAAGTGTCCCTTGTATTCTCTGAAACCATGACTTCCATGATTCTTGTGGTACAGTTGTACCATTATATTCATATGTCATCATTTCGTTAGCCATTCACCGATTGATGGACACCCCTTTAATTTCTATTTATTTGCTGTTACAAAAAGAGGTCCTATAAACGTTGTCTGTATGAGTCTTTTTATTAAATCTATTTTTTTAAATTGTCTTTGGGCAACATGCCTAATAGTAGAATTTCTGGATCAAAGAGTAGTCACAGTTTAATAAATTTTGAAGCGTAATTGGAAATTGCTTTCCAAAATGGTGGGACTGATTTGCAACTCTACCAGCAGTGCAAGAATGCTCTTGTCCTCCATATTTGTCATTTTCCTTTGCATATATGTAAATGTGTATGTGTTTGCCAATCTGATAGTTGCTAGATAGAACCTTACGGTTATTTAATTTTACATTTATCGAATTATTAGTGATATTCAGCATTATCTGTGATTATTGTTAGCTTAGATTGTATATTTGACCAGAGTTTTATAGCCGTTTACTCTTAGAGAAGTGTAATTGTCTTTCCTTGCATGGAATTGCAATCAACCTCTTTCTTCTTGCCTCCTTTTGCCTTCCTTCTTGGCCAAACAGAGCAATTTACTCCTGTTTCCATATGATAGCCCTTCAAATTTCAAATTCCTGTTCATGGCCCTATTATTAAGAGGCATCATGCTTGGAGACTGTGGAGTTGTCTCTGACTCCTTTTCCTCCCTTAATCCCCGCTCCAATCAGTAGCCAATGTTTCTCCATCATAGCCTTCCTTTTCTCTTAATTGCCAAAATCTTAATTTAGATTCCCATTGATCAGGTCATCCTTCCTCCCGCAAAGCCTTCAGTAGTTCCCCATAATCTTCAGAATGCAATGTGAGCATGCTAGTCTGTCATTCAATGATCTGACCCCTGCTTTATTTTTTAACCTTCATCAGTTACTCTTTTCTCTTGAAACACTACATTCTAGGCATCTGGAATTACTTTCTATCTCCTAAGGTGTTATCTTACTTTCCTGCCTTTGCCCGCAGAATAGTCAGCATTTATCTAGTACTTTCAGTTTGCAAAGTCTTTTACATACATTATCTCCTTAGATCTTGACATTGTAGCCCTCCCATCTTTGCCTTTTGGAAATTCTAACTTTCCTTCTCTACTTTTGCTGTCTCTTTGCAGATCTCCCCAACTTCAAGGAAATGATTATTTCCTCCCCTAAGCCTCCATATAACTTACGTTGTATTATCTATTTGGATGACTCCTGACATACACACACTTCCTTAAAGTCATTTATCTCCCCTACTGCATACCAAATTCCTCGAGGCCAAGGACACTAAATACAGCTAAATATAAAGCATTAAGTTCAGGTTTTACTTCCAGTTCTCCTTATTACCTATGTTGCCTTTGGCAAGCAACTTTAAGAGTTTTTTGAAACTCAGCTTCTTCGTCTGTAAAATGGAATAATAATACTCCCACTAAAAAAACAACACATAGAACTTTTACTCTTAAGGGTTGTTTTTAAGGGTTATATATGCATAAGCTATTGTACAACTTTGAACAACTTAGACAAAGTTGGTATTCAGACATTGACAGAATGAATGTCTATGTATATTTTTGCCTTATAATTCACAGTTCCAACTTTGACTCTTTGTCCCAAGTCCTTGGATGGGAGTCTACATGCAGATTGAAGCATACTTTTTAAAACTTTCTTGTTGGGTTTGGTTTTTTTTTTGGTCTGTGTTTACTTTCACAACATGACTCATATGGAAATACGTTTCACATGACTGCACATATATAACCCATATCAAATTGTTTGCCTTCTTAATGAGGGGCAGTAAGGGAGGGAAGCAGAGAATTTGGAACTCAACATTTTTTAAAAATGTTAAAATTTGTTTTACTTGTAATTGCGGGAAATAAAAATATTGAATATATGTAATATATATGAAAATTTTGAAGTCAGGGTTAGAGTCTAATGAACTCCATGAAATAACTGGATAAAAATGCTTTTCAGCATTAAAGAGGTTAATTTTGAAAGGGTTTAAAAGTGAATGGTTTGGAGTTCCGAAAAGAAAATTTGAGAAAGAATCTGTGATCCCACTGAAACAGAGAAGATTTAGGAATTTGTAAAGCAATGTTTCTTTAATAGTTGCTGCATTTCTTTTCCCCAATCAATATGAACGTAAAATAAACTTCATGAAATGCATATTAATTGGTGGGGAGAGAAAGGATTATCTCTTTGCTCTGTTTTAAATAGTTATGCTAAAGGATGAATAATTTAGAAAATTTACAGGAATTGATTTTTCTCTGGGTAATTCAAAGAAATAAAAAGCAGTAATGGGGAGTTGGGAGTGTCAATATGAATTTTTGAATATGAACTAACTAAAAACAATGGACTATTGCCAAAAAAATGAGATTTAAATACTGCCAATAATAATTGTAAGTCATTAGTTGATTGGGTTGAAAATTTTGTGAAAATTAAGAACTTAATCTGTCTTTGTATGTAGGCAATCTCCCAGGGTTGTTGAAAGAAGTGTGATTGTGAAGCTCTTAGCATGGTGCCTGGCTTGTGTAGGAATTCAGTTGGACATAGGTGCTTTTCCTAATTTGCATGAAATGTTAACAAATTTGCTAATATATTTCAGGAATCCAAATTCTAACTTAAAAGTCATAGACTGAACATATTAAAACACTTCTGAAAGCAGGCCTTTGAAATTCCTTAAAGCAATTTTTAAAATGGCTTAGAAAAAGCCTGGCATGGGGAAAGCACTATATAAGCTTTTCTTATTTTCTGTGAAAATAGCAGGAGTATGAGAGAAATGACTTTCTTGAAATGTATTTGAATAAATTAATATCACTACATATATGTTGTCTCAATAAATTAGAAAATAACAACTCAATGTTGGGAGAAGTAAGTGGCAGAGTTCCCTTCCAATTTCTTTGTGAGTTGTGAGATTTTAACAGCCCTGCTAACAGGGTATTGTGAAACTCTGCAGCACTTCTTTCTGTTTGAGGAACTAGTACCACCCCCAGTCAAAATGGAGAGATGTACAGGCTGATTATTTGGAGAATCATGAAATTGTACCTTGCATCCAAGTATTTACTCCATGTGTGTTAACTTGTGGTACTGTATATGGATATAATACCTGACTCTTGCTAAGAAAATAGCATCCTGTCCCCTACAATGATGCTGAACTGAAGTGGAAACATCAGCACAAGGCTAATCAGGTCTCTTAGGTCTGGTTGATTGAGGAAGATAAACCACTCTTCTCTAGAATTTCTATCACCAAGTATACTTTTTAGTTGGGAGGTAGGGGAGCTCATTGTAGAGGGTCAAGGGCAAGGTCTATCTACCAGTAAGACTCTGTATTTTTGGTCTGTTCCACCTGTATTGTCTGAATTATCAAGCACTATAAAACTAAAGCCCTGGAGGAAGTAAGCATCTCAGATCATGAGGAAGATCTGGGGTCTACTTCATTAGTGGAAGCCATGGACCCTTAAAATAAAGTATCATTGGCTCAGAGCTCTGCCTCAGTGGTTTTTCTTGCAGATCAGACAATTTTAGAATTCCCACACAACTTAAAATCTTCCAATGACCTTACAGACAACCTCATTCATTTATTCAGTCAACAAACATTTATTAAGCTTCTGTTGTAGGCAGAGCACTAAATTGGATGCTGTAAGAATTTAAATGTGTATTTGCACGTGTAGTCCAATCTTATTTGAGATCTTAAATACTATTTTAACAGATCAGGAATTTTGTGCCCAGAGGTTGGGACTCTCCTAGGATAGTTACAAGTTGTAAGTAACAGCCACATTTACAACCCAACACCTGTGACTCCCAACTGAGTGCTTCCCCACTCTACAACCTTGTGATGTCTGAATTCTTGTGACTTACACTCTACAGATTTTCCCTCAGGGCATTTTTTGCCCCTGCCTTTCACAAGCCCACCTCCCACTCTGACCCAACAGGTCAGACTACAACCATAGGGGCTTCTTTGGATGGATAAAAATTCTTCCCCAACCAGTGTTAGGGATGTAACTCCCCCTCACTGCTGCATCCACTCCAGGGATGGATAGCGTTCTAAGAGGGCACTTCGGAGCTGGGCAGCTTGTTGCTTGTCTCTAGTCTCAGCAACACAGGTGACCTAGAGGAGAGGGGAGAGGTTTGTCATCCAAGGTCATAAACCCAGCCAGGAAGTCTAACTGGACACTTGCAGGGTCTTAGTGTACTTGAACATGCTGGCCAAGTTTCTTAATACCAAACGCTTCCATTATCCTTTTGTCCCTAAGGCATTAAATACTTGAGTCTTGTATCTGGGATAGAGCATTAGTCATTCCTCTCCCCATTTTCTAGAGAAGCAAACTGAGGCACACACTGGCGAGGGGATTTGAAGTCTTTCAAGGAAGGAGGGGCTGGAATCAAACATTTCTGATTGTTGTTCAGTCGTGCCTGACTGTGACACAGGGGTTTTCTTGGCAAAGATGGTGAAGTGGTTTGCTATTTCGTTCTCTAGTGTGGTTCCCATTTTATAGATGAGGAACTGAGGCAAATAAGGATTAAGTGACTTGCTCAGGGTCAAACAATTTGTGTCTGAGACTGGATTCGAATTCACATCTTCTCAACTGCAGGCCCGTTTTTCTATTCGCTTAATCATCCAGTTGCCCCTGAAATCTAACATTCTTTCTGCCTCACAGTTTTCATGTATAAACACTAGCCCATGTTGCCTCCTTACATTTTTTCGCCTCTCCTTTTATCTCTCCAAGATAATCCTGTTTCTTTTATTTCTGTGCTGCTCCACACAATACAATGTATCCATTTACTCTTATTTGATCATGATGCTGGTGACTGCTGAAAAAGAGAGGAGAGGCAAGGGAACCCTATTTTGCCTGGTGTGATCATAACTTGGAAGACCACTGCCACTCATTTCCTGCTGTCATTGTTTTAGTCAGAGCTGAAAAAGTTTTCCTGATTTGAAAGAATATTACTTTCTCATGATTTGTCGTAGGAGTCATCAGATCTGGGTTCAAGTACAAGCCCCACCATCTGTAAAATTTACAGCTGTAAAATGGGGGTTGTTTGACCTCCCAGCGTTGTTGTGAGGGAAGGCTGCCAATCTTCAAAAGCTATGAATCATAGAATCCGTATCTAGGACTCTTCCAAGAAATAAAATCAACTTGCAAACTGTTGATACAGAGGAAAAGAGGAGGAGGCCACCAAGGAAGGAGGAAAGCAAGCCCGTCTAGGGCTGAAGGAATCTTACATAACATCACTTTACCAGTGGGGAAATGGAAGCCCAAAGAGGTATAAGGGACCTGTCTGAGGTCATATTGGATTAGAACTGTGATGCACACCTAGGTTCAGTAGCTCAGCTCTTTCCACCATATCAAGAGTAGCTTTCAACTGCCCCTCTTACTAAAAAGAAAGCTCTGATAATGCTAATGGACTGATGCAACATTCTACAGAAACTCAATTGTTCCTTCACTTTCTGTTCCATTTATTTCTAGTGTAATTTTTATGAATTCCCTTATTAACTCTCCTCTGGAGTATTAGTTTGTGCATCACTTTTTTGGACAGTGTAATGAGGTGAACAATGTTCCTTCTTTGTGTCATGTTTTTGTTGTTTTATTGAGTCATTTGCAGTCATGTCCAAGTCTCTGTGACCCTATTTGGGCAAAGATACTAGAGCATTTTGCCATTTCCTTCCCAGCTTATTTTACAGATGAGGAAACTGAGGCAAACAGGGGTTAAGTGACTTGCCCAGGGTCACACAAGTGTCTGAGACCAGAACAGAACTCAGGGAGATGAATCTTTCTGACTCCAGGCCCAGTACTTTATCCATAAAGTTGCTGAAAATAATAAGCAGATATTATATGTCTGACTTTGTAAGTATGAGAAATAATAAAATATTGTCCCTATGTGACCCATTTTATTATACAGCCTATCAGAAGAAAATATCAATCAAATTTGGGTGTTTTCCCCGCTCTGGGATTTTTTGAAGCTTTTTAAAGCTATGTTTAACCAGACAAGTCAACAAGGGAAAAAGTACTCTTAACGGGAAATTTTTACTTTCTCCTGCTCATTTTCTTCTCTTATGAAAAAGAGGCTTCCTTGGACCAATGGAGTCAATGTAGTATAAAGGAAAGAGGTTGCCCAAGGTCACCCACAGTCAACTAACATGGAATAGAAAATGGCCAAGCAGACGGTGATACATAAATATTATGGAAATATTACTATGTCATCTCTATAAAAGAATTCAGAGAAGCAGGGGAAGATTTATGTGAACTGATCTAGTGTAGATTAGTTCTGCTGCCCAAGAAATAAGCAGAACCAGGAAAACAATATACTCAATGGCTATGATGTCAGTGGAAGCAACAGCAACAATAAATAAAATTAACATTGTCTAACTATAATGATTAATTTAGTTTTAGAAGAAATAAGAACATATACCTCTCCCCCTTCTTTGCAGAAGGTGGGTAAAGAACACTACATATATTGTCAGACTCGGTTGAAGTGTTTGCTAGTATTATTGATTTTTTTTCCCTTCTTTTCTCTTTCTTTTTTCATTGTGTTTCAAGGGATCATCCCCTGAATAGGGGACAGGAGAATATATTTGGACATATACACATATATGTATACATATGCACATGTACATATATACACATGCATGTAAATACATATTTTTGATGGTTTTTAAATAATTATTTTTTTCAGTGTTCTATAATCACCTCCATATAGCTTAGATTTTTCCTCCCTCCCCTTCTTAAATACATATTTTTTCAAGCTAAACTTGGAAGTGAAACTTAAAAACAAAAGATATGAAAATGGTTTAAACTTAAAAAATAAAAGAATCCAGGTCATCTAATCTAAGTCAAGGACCCTTTCTCCTAGGGATAGCAGGATTGAATCGAGACACAATGGATTTGGAGGTGTGATTTCTGTCACTTGATTGAACTGGTGACCTCTTGGCAAGCACTTCCCATGTTTAGGATGCCCACCAATGCTATCCTTCTTACCTTTGTCATGAAGAGCTTAGAGGTCACAAACCCGTGTTCCTTCTGAACATCCAGCACCCTAAAAGATACGCAGAGTCACAAGGAGAAATATACTATGGTGTTCCATACCTCTTCTTGGTTGGACAGTCACTGTTACGCATTGACTAAGGCAATAGTCAGGGGACAGTACCATCTCATTCCCCTGTCCTCAAACTGCCAGTCACATCACAGTCATAGCTCCTACTTCAGAGTTGATAGTACCTTTCACAACGGAATAACCACCTGTCTTTCTTTGAATGTGATCTATAAGGTGATGACCCAAAGTAGAATAGACTATCAGGGCTGGAAAGCCACTGGAACCCAGAGAAGTTCAATGATTTCCCCAGAGTCACACAGCTAGTAGCAAGTAGGGGTGTCAGAAATGTCTGTTTTGATGTCTCTGGACCCCAAAACCAATGCTCTTTCCATTACATCATTATATGTCTGATCCACCCAATCTGTATTTCAATTTAGAGACTTGTAGTGGTGTCTCCCATAGTCCACTAGCCAGGAATACTTTCCAGACCTCCTCAAAAAAGGACCCTTGCAAATTCTTCATGGCAGTTATAAGAGCATTGACTTCAGGGTTTAAATCCCAGTTCTGCTACTTGTATGACCTCAGATAATGCCTCCTTTGTCTAAAGGCTTGAGGGTGTTCATCTTTAAAATAAGAGTGATAGGATTATATGACCTCTAAGGTTTCTTCCAGCTCCTTTGTTTTCATTCTTTCTCCTCATTCCTTCAAAATCCAACCCTACAGTTGCCAGAGGCTCAGTTTCTAAGTAGATTCTATTTCTTGGAAGAGTGACTTAAACTTTAAAATATGCTCCCAAGTGTTCAGTTTCCCTTACTTAACCTAGGGCATGATAAAAGTCATCATTTCTCCAAAGGAAAACCATCTCCTCCCAATTCAATCCTGCTTTACCAAGGGTCCACCCATCAACTTTCCAAAGTGTTCAGAAAACACCCATAGACCTAGTAGAAGGTAAATTCCTTGAAGTCAAGAAACGGTTTCAGCCAGAGGATCTTAGCCACCTCTAGCCCAAAGGCAGGCAAAACAAAAGTACTTTCTAAAGTCTAGGTCGAGTTTAATTTTAAATTGGGTGGGAAAGTAACCCTTTTGAGATTCTAACTGCCTCAGGGTACAAACAGTTCCTTATTCCTAACGAGTGACTTAGAAATCAAGATTTTCCCCAGAAACTTGCACAGTAGTTTCATCAGAAGAAGGTGAAACCATTTGGTAGAATCTGAGCTGTCTGAGACGTAATCTCCCCACCGGGTCTTAAGTCGCCCTCTCTTTTCCCATCTGTTCATTAAGTCCCTTAGATTTCTCTCTTTTCTCAGAGAAGTATCCTATCCCCCTGCCCCGTCTCTGACTAGGGTACTCAGCCATCTAGAGCAGCATCTGCAATTACCTTACTGCCTCTCGGTCCAGGATTTCCAGCAGCCTGGCAATATCCCCCGCACTGTCACTCAGCCAGAGGGAGAACTTGCAAGTTCGGCTATCCAAGGTCAGGGCCCTCTGGATGCATTGCTGTAGGAGGGTCAGGCTAAGGTTTCCACTACACAGGACCACAGTCACTCTGCAAAGGGAGACAGTAAGTGGGGAAGTCCTTGATGTCAATTTAGGACTCCTTTCTAAAAATGATGAGTACTTTTAATGATCTTTAGATCATCATAATTTGATTCAGGCACTGCTCAATTGCCTATAAGTTAAGTGATTTATAGTACATGGTCGTATGGTTAAGTTCCAAAGGCTCTGGTCTTCCTGACTCCAAGCCCAGCACACTACCCACTGTCCCACACTGCTTTTCATGGTTGATATTGGTCAATTATAATTGGAATATGAGCCCAAACTCAAGATTTTCTATGATGTGATTCCTTACCTTTCAAAAACTACCCTTCATGTGTCAGGCAAACTGGACTACCCATAATTTCTTATGCATATCCCATACTTTCTCACTCTTCCCCCATGGTTTGTCCCTCTACTTGGAATAGCCTTTCTTCTAGTTCCAACAATACAGTTCCAAGCCAACTTTTGAAGCTCAGTTCAAAAGCCATCATGAAGCCTTTCCTTATTCATTCCATCAAAAGTGTTCCTTTGTTCTACTGAATTCCAGTAGCACTTGGTTATACCTCTCTGATGACAGTAATCACATTCTGCTAGGTATTATTGGGTTTTGTATCTATAGCTTATCTATCTCCCCTATTAGACGTTAAGTTCTAGGGTATAGAACTTTGCTGTTGTTTTCAGGTTTTTTGGCAAAGATACTGGACTGGTTTTACCATTTCCTTCTCCAACTCACTTTACAGATGAGGAACAGGGGCAAACAGGGTTAAGTGATTTGTCTAGGATCACACAACAAATGTCTGAGGTCAGATTTGAACTCGTGAAATTCAAAGTCTTCCTTATTCCAAGCACAGTGCTCTAACCATTGTGCCACCTAGCTACCCCCTCAAGAGCTTTGTACCTCTCTCCCAACCCTGCAGTGACTTGTACATAGCAGAAGTTTAATAAATGTTTATTGAATAATAGTACAAATAAGACAATGGCCTAAGAAGTAAGCGTATTTGTTTCTACCACATTTTAGAGCAAGCATGGGCTGATCTAAGCACTTTAAAATGAACTGTTCCTAAATCAGCCATTAGACTCTCACTGAGTGAAGGTCTAACTCTGAAACATCCTAGACCACCCCTTGTTTACTGAGTTTGACTCCAAGAGCAAGATGACAAGTCTCTATATCAAGTCATCTGGTATATTTTTCATTAATTACCCCTCCTCCCTCACCCCTGGAATGCAGACAGTGAACTTGCCAGCAAAGTTAGTTTTCACATGACCTAGTTGTCTGCTGGCTGGATGCAGAAAGGGAGCTAACTGTCTCTATGCTAGACTGTTCAGTTCTTGCCGGGCTTGCTTCAGCTAAGACAGATTTCTGTAATCGCTGAAATGAGTCACCACTGTCTCTCTTGGACAGGGGAATGAATAGATTTCCCAAGAACATTTGTGAAACAGGTCCTGTTCTCATCAAGCAAAGTGGAGATTCTCAATTTTAGCAGTGGGTTAAATCTAAACTCTCCTGTCTAGAGTTCTGGATTTGAAATTAGAGCCTGGCTTTGCCTCTTACCACCTCAGGCAAATCTTTTCTTTCTCCAGAAATCAAGACAATTCTTCTTGAAAATTATTTGTTTAGACCCAAGAGCCTCTAAGGATACTTTCACTTCTATAATCTCGTGGTCCTTCTTTTCCATGACAAGACTGAGTTCCCCACCTTCTTCCCGATACCTTTGGCACATTCCAACCTTTGTGACTTCTGGGGCTAGAATGTCTTCCCCTATCATCTCAGCCTGTCCAAATTCTACCCATCCTCCCAAACCTCCTTCTCAAGTCTCAAGTCCTCCTTCTCTTTGAAGTTTTTTTTCAATCGCTTAGCCTACACTTAATTTTTTTTATTTTGCTCATTTATATATAGTATCTCTATGCTTAGCACACAGTAAGTGTTCAATTAGTATTTGTTGAATGAAAGAAACTTCTCATTAGAATTAATATTCACTATTGTCCCAGGACAGAACCTGCCTAGAACAACAATAATAATCCAGAAAAGCCTGCTGATAATCTATAATTCAAATAGGCATTTATTAAGTTCCTACTATGTGCAAGACACTAGGGATATAGAAGGAAAGACCCAAAACGGTCATGCTCCTGGAGGAGTTTATAACTTACCATGAGCCTCATCTGGCTCTTCCAGCTAAGAGGTGCTCTCCAGAATTTGACTATATTTCCCTTGCCCATGAGTCAAAGTTCACTGCCCACATTATACTATCCAAGGGTATACCCCAAACCTAGTACAATCATAAAGGAAGCGAACTTTTTCTCTGGAGCTCCCAATTCTTCTGTGCCTTTTCCTCCTTTTCATTCTCCCCCTGGATCTCCTTTCCCCACCTTACCTCCCAATCTAGCATTTAGCGATCCCATGTGCTGTAAGGGGTCACTCCTGTCAAACAAGAGAGTCATTTGCTTAAGTCCATCCCACTGAGGTGTTTGGGACTGGGTGTGTTATCTTTTCTATAGAGTACTTGTATTTTATTAAGGGGATGAAGGGATGGGCCAACATCTGATCCAAAAGAACATTAGTTACATTGTGCTTTAAGGTTTACCAAGCAATTTACAGATATTATTTCATTTAATCCTAGAAATGACCTGTAAATTAGATACTATTATTCTCTCAGTTTTACACATGAGGAATTGAGGCTAGGAGAGTTTAAGTGATTTGCCCAGGATCACCTGGGTACTAAGTCGGTGAAGCAAGATTTGAATTCAAGTCATCTTGACTGCAAGCCACTGCGTCTAGCTATTGTGCAACCTAGCTGCCTCCCACTGCTAACTGGGAGATTTCTGGCAACATTGGAGCCGGGAGAAAGAAGAAACATTTTCAAGGAAAACCTTTTAGGAATGCCTCAAATAGCACCTGTGGCTGGCCAGTTAAGGGAGAGAGCAGACGCCTGCATCAGTAGGTGATAATGGAAGAAAAGGAGGCTAAGGTCATTGACGACTGGTTGTGTGTGATAGATCTTTAAATCCAAGGAACCAACCATTCAGTTTAGAGGAATGAATGCCTTGAGCCAGGGGTTGGAGATTAGCAAAGATCTATAATGAAAAGAGAAAAACTTAAGCCTGACTCAAGAAGGAATCATCTGGCCCTGTTTGGAGAAGGAGCACATTTCCCAAGCTGGATCCTTTTCCCATGACTCATCCTTGCCCTAGAGTCTCTTAAAGAGAATTTTTCATTCCACAATAAGAGATCCTATCAAAGAGATCACAGTTTGAAGTTTCAAAGTTCATAGTATTTGTTGAGAGAACAAACCGGAGCGGGACAGCTAGGTGGTGAAGTGGAGACAGCACCAGTCCTAGAGTCAGGAGGACCTGAGTTCAGATATGGCCTCGGACACTTGACACTAGCTGTGTGACCTAGGCAAGTTACTTAACCCTCATTGAGAAAGAGGAAGAGAACAAACAGCAGACATGAATTTATCTCCTCTACCCATCTAGAATCCTTGAGGGCAAGCTCTATTTTGAGTAAGTGTTCCCACAGACCTCCCAGTGTCTTGGGTTGAATAAATATTGATTTGGATGCAAATAAATGCTGGCCATCAGGACTCAGCCAGAGCATGTAAACAACTACAAATGAACAGGTTGTCCCACACTTAGTCTATCCAGTAGGTACCTTTTGCCCTTTAACTCTGGTAACTTCCCAGCCACAATGGCAGCTAGACCAATGGCACCTTCTGCATCGATTGTGGCTCTCTCATACTCCAGCAGCCTCAGCATGGCAATCAAAATGTCTTCTTCCCTGTCAGAAGGAAGGATGAACACTAAAGAAATGAGCAAAAGAGACAAGACACCTTTTCCCTCCACAATAGCTACAAGCATTGAGTACCCCTCCCGCTACACATATGAACTATCTAGGAAACATACGTCACTGTGACAATCTTGTCCACAAGTTCCCCCATCAGCTGCAGGGTATTTTTCCTGGAGCATGGCTCACTCAGGTCTGTGGAGAAAAAAAAAAAGTGATATGCTCTGAGGTTAAGGAATTCCCTCCCAAAGTTCCACTAAGCAAAACCGCAGCTAACTTTAGAGGCAGGGAGATTATGGGGCAAAGCCAGAAACTGGGGGTTTCTTCTCTCTGTCAAGCACCGTAGCCCTTGTCCAAGGAAAAGAGCAAAAAAAAAAAAAAAAAGCCCTACATTGGGAAGAAAGATATTAGGATGCTACCCCTTGGGTGGAAGGAATCAGGTTAGTGTAACCCCTGGGCTACAAGTGTGAGGCTGCTCTTGGGAAAGTTGTAAAATGGGGCACTAGCTTGGCTAAAGGGAAAGATCCTTAGGACCATTATCTAAAAACTTTCAGCTTTAACTATTCTTGTGACACTGAGGCACTAAGCTTTACTGTTTAACTATTGCTCTAAGATTTCAAGTAATGTGCACCCTCTAAATTGAGTGCCCCAAGACAAAGCTCTGATTGCCCTACCCTAGTTACCCCTCTAGACAGGTTCTTAGGGAATAGACTGGAATTTATGAGTTTCTGCAAAGTTGAAAGTATAATAGGAAGTAAATTGATACTGGGAATTAACTAAGCTATAATACCAAATCAAACAGAAAGCTTAATAATTAAATAGGAAACCTATGAAAGAATATAAGCTCTTTGAGGACAGGGACTGTTTCATTGTTGTTTTGTATCTCCAGGAAGCAGCATTGTCAGAGAGCTAACCTTGAAGCCAGGAAGACCTGGCTGAAATTCCACCTCTAGTATATACTGCCTATCACAACTCAGGACTCTGGGCAACGCTCTGAGACTGTGAGTTGCAAATGAAGCATTGACTCGCATTGATAGGAGTTTCCTCACCTATACCGTAGAGATGACAGGGTTGCTGAAGTCCCCATCCCCATCACAATCCTAGAGTTTAGTGTAATGCCTAATACATGGTAGGTGTTTATTAAATGCTTGTTGGTTAATTAATTGGTCTGTGAAAGACAGGAGAATAAGAGACAGATTCAGGAGCCAGGGTAGGGTCCTTGTAAAATCAAGGTCTTGAGGCCCTCAGAAGGACTCTTACCTCTATAGAACATGTGACCACCCCAGGTCTGGCTCTCTACCGGATGGCTCATCTTCAGAGAATGCTTTATGACAGGGAAACTCTCAGGCTGGACACCCTGGGGAAAGAGAATGGTATCAAGAGAATTGGAAAAGCTTTGGAAAAGTGTGGTTCTTTGGAAAAAAATATTAAACTAAGGAATCTGGAATTCTGGGTTCTCATCCTTGCTGAGATGCAGAAGCAGGAAAGCATTTAATTTCTCTAGACCTCATCTTTATCTGTCAAAGGAGGGATTTAGAAGAGATGATCTCAAAGCCACTACCAGCTTCAACTTTCTGCATGGCCCTTTCTTTGTTTTATCCACATTATGTTCTCTTTCCTTTGCCAGTGAAACACCCAGAGATTAATCAGCTATGCCATGGGCGGTCAGAGCATGCTGGGTTCTGATTGTATAAGTGCCACTGAATCTCACAGTAAAACCAGGAATGGTAGGAGGAGGGGGGAACTTACGATCACAGAGACTTGTGGGTTCAGCTGCTTCAGTGCAGCTGCAGAGCCTGCCAGAAGTCCACAAGGGCCTCCAGCAGGGAACACCACTGCATCCAGGTTTGGAACCTGCCTGAAGATTTCCAGTCCCATAGTGCCCAGACCAGAGAGGTACTTGACATTGTCTTCCCTGCAGGGAGACAGAAGATAAGACCGAAGAAAAAGAAAAATTCCACCTTTGACTCCTGGGAGTTGGTTCAATAAATTAAATAAACATTTATTAAGTACCTAAAAGGTGCAAAGTAGGGGCATCTAGGTAGTGTAGTGGATAGAGCATCTGTCTGGGAACCAGGAAGACTCGTCTTCCTGAGCTTAAATCCAACCTCAGACACTTACTACCTGTACGACCCTGGGCAAGACACTTAACCCTGTTTATTTCAGTTCCTCATCTGTAAAATGAGCTGGAGAAGGAAATGACAAGCCACTCCAGTATCTTTGCCAAGAAAATCCCAAATGGGTCACAGAGAGTCAGATGTGACTGAATGCAACAAAGGTTGACAAAGAACTTTTCATATGTGAACTCATTTGATCCTAAGAATAGTCTTATGGGGTAGGTGCTATTATTTTTCTCATTTTCCAAATGAGGAAACAGGCTGAGAGAGATTAAGTGACTTTTCTAGGGTCACCAAGCTAGTAAGTGTATAAGGCATGATTTGAACTTAGGTCTTCTTCATTCCCACTCTAACCTTCATCCACTATGCCACATAGCTTTACTCCATCTAATTATAATACAAAGTAATTTAAGGTAGATAAACACTAACAATCTTCTTGGACCTGGGAAGGTTTCGCAAAGGAAAGAGACCCTAAGATCAACAGAGAGAGAAAGTAACAAGTCTCAAAGATTTTCAGAGATGAGAAAAAAATAGATTCTAGGGGCGGGGATGATTTTCTATAAATGTATGGAGGGAAGAGTTTTGAACTCAGGGACAACTTAACCCAATTTGACCAGAATGGAAAGTGTTTGTACCAGTAATATCAATCAAGCTAGAAAGTTTGGAAGAACCCAGATTGGGGAAGACCTAGAATTCCAGGCTAAAACATTTGTATTGTATCCTAAGAGCAGTAGGAATCCCTTGAAGAGTTTATAACAAAGAGATGGCACAGTAAACTACGTGCCTTAGAAAGACTGGCAGCTATGTAGAGATCACATAACTCTAACCAAGCTAGGTTAGGGGGTGAAAGCAACAAGTAACACCTTGTCTCCCAAACAGTCATTGCTCTAGAATCCTTGGGAAGTGAGAGAAACTGGTAAAACATCATTGATCCATGTCAGAAATGGGAACTTTCATTGTAATAACAAGCAAAAAAACACTTTGTGGAGGCTGTGTCTCGCAAACTGATCTGAGAACAGCATGATTTAGCACTGATGCTTGGGGAGAGATTCGATCTACTGCCCAGAGGAAAAGTTGAAATGCCAATATCTTTTGTCTTTGATCCTTTAGCGGAGGCCTCAGCTGGCTATAAAAAGTCCTTCACTAAACATTGTTAATATCTATAAGTTTTGTGGGTGTTCTGTCTTTTGTTTTTCTGATGTGTCCTCTGACCTGGTACAAAATCAACCCCTTAGAGAACATCTGTTGCCAAATGATAGGGAAAATAGGCAGAACTTAATAATTTCTCCTGTCCTTAAAAAAACCTCCTTGAACCCTAAACCAAGTTTTGACCACACATGAAATTTATAGTAATCCCATTCATTTAAACCATCAAAGAACAAATCTGGGATAGATATGGCAGCTTCACAGTGTAGAATTGACTAGAAGAGAGTGGGTTGGATTAGGAAATAGTGCAGTGCTTTTAATGATACCAAGTGACTCCCTGGGACAGAAACCAATCTTTTAAGACATATGTTCTCCCATTGGTGCTGTATGGTTGAAAATCTTAAAACACCACCATTTCCAAAGAATCAAAGCTGTGGTTTGACTCAGAGGGAAATGAAAATGTATATTGTATGTACAAGTAGTGATAGAAGAAACATGTAAAAAAATGTATACCAAGAAGCTATATGATTATGATACTGTTACTAGAGTGAAACCCCAAAGAGATCAAAGAAAGAGGAAAGAACTCATATGTATAAGAATATTGAGAGCAGCTCTTTCTGTGGCAAAAAAGATTTGGGAATTAAAGGTGTACCCATCAATTGAGGATAGCTGAACAAACAGCAATATTATGAAATACTATTGTGGCGAAAGAAATTACTAAGGTAAAGGAAATGATTTCAAGGAAGTCTCAGAAGACCTGTATGAACTGATGCAGAATGGATGGAACAGAAGCAGGAGAATAACAAAAACAATGTAACACCATCATTATAAGGATAAACAACTGTGAAAGACCTGAAATTTCTTATCAAAGCAATGACTAACCATGATTCCAGAGGACAAATCATGAAGCATGCTATCCACTTTCTAACACAAAAGTGATGAGTATGGAATGGGACATTTTTTAAAAAATATGACCATTTGTTTTATTTGATAATGAATATTTCATATAAGGGTTTTGTTTTTCTTTCTTTTCTCCCTGTGTGTGTAGGTGGTATGGTAAGATGGGAGGTAGAGAAAGTAGATTTTGTTCACTGAAAAAAATTTTCATTTTAAAAATAAATTATTTGAAACAATATGGGCTAGTCATATTGTAAGAATAAGTGATAACAGGTAAGTAGCCTGAGAGTTTCTCAGATTCCCACTAAATATAAAAAGGTCTACAGAGAGATCTCCAGTGTGGGGCTTCACCAAGAAGATTATGATCTACATTGAGAGTGACTGTGCTCATTGATCAGATCACAGATTAATTAAAATATGAAAGTTTAGTTATTACCCCTATTATATTGTAAGTTCCTCGAGGGAAAGCCCTGTGTTATTATATAAATTTTGTGTATGTTCCACTGTCTAACACAGTGTTCTGTGCATATAATGGGCACCTAATAAATATTCTTATAAAGGGGGCAAAGGACTTGATTCTCTTGCCTGCTAAAGAGTAAAGCACTCGTGGTTCTAAAATAACTACAACGTCCTGTCTCCCAAACAAGCCTGATAGACTCCAGGTCTGGTCCACTTACTCCTCCAGGTAGAGATAATCATTCTTCTGGGCTAGCTGTTGGGCATGACTCCGTGAGTCTTTGGCTGATCCACCAAAGGTGATCACCACAGCACCGTAGTCCCGACACATCCTCACCCTGGTCACAGAGGTATTGGTGGGCATGATGACAAACACAGGGATCTGGAGTTCAGTTGCATGGTAGGCTACTGCCATGGAGAAGTTGCTGTCAGAAGCAACAATCACTCCCTTTCTCTGCTGGTCCTGTACAAACATACAACCCTGTCAGCTTCTGAGTGGGTTAAAACCTGCCTCTTAGAAGCAACCCTGTTCTCCATTCTTCCATCCTTACTCTAACCAGGTGTGACTTCTACCCAAGAGCTCCACACTAACCACTTTCAGGGACTCATTATCCTGGAGGGAATTTTTGCTAATTCTGCTCGGATCCTGCAACTTATGAATGCTGGTGGCTTGACCCTTAGATCCTTCCTTTGTGTTATTTTCCAGGATCTGTTCTCCTTTGGTTATTGACTACCTAGTTCTTGATTTGTTCTAAGATTCTCTGGGTATCGCAGGTGTAGAGTTTAAAATTGCCCAACCTACAATTTAAAAAATGGAGGCAGAACTCTGAGCCCATGGCACTTTATTAAAGGGTCCATGGTCCCCTTTAATGAAGTGGACCACAAACATTCTCCATAGTCTGAGATGTTTCCTTCTTCCAGGGCCTTATCTTTATAAGGCATGGTACCAAATTTGATACTTAAACACTCTAGAGGGGGCTACACAAAATACGGAAGCCCACTGGATGTTTTGGGGGTCAAAAATTATGCATCAGCTAGAAATATGTCAGCAGGGGAAGGTCTCCGGTTGGATAAATCATGGGTCATATCTATTGACAAAGGAGTCATAAGATGGTCATAAGATGGTCACCTGCTCATGTTGGACAAGAGAGAAGGGTCCAGAGGTATAAAAATAAGTTGGAGGACCTTCCATGTTAAGTCACTTCCTCGACACTGGCTTGGTCACCATAACAAGAAAAACAAAGGGTGGAAGACTTTTAGTTAGCTTCCTATGATTAAGCAAGAGAAAAAATCTGCAGCTCACAGCTCTGGGATCTAACATATAGAACTTATAATCATTCCATTTAGGGAATCATATCAAATTAATTGATACTTAGACCAGACTAGGGTTCCAAATGAATGTTTTCACATAGACTATTAGGTGTCGATCTTAATTCTTCACCCTCTCCCATCTTCCCCATATCCAATCCCTTGCCAAGTCTTGCACATTTAAGCTTCCTAACAACTCTCATATATATTCTCTCTTCTCTGACATTACCACCACGTTGGTACACTCCCTCATCTCCTCACACCTGGACTGTTGCAGTACAAGTCTCTTCCCAATCCAATCCAGTAGTCATTTTCCTAAAGTGCAGGGTTTGACCATGTCATCCACCCTCCCCCACTCAATAAACTCCAATGGTTCCCTGTCACTTCCAGAATCAAATACCAAACCCTCTCTCTGGTGTTCAAAACCCTTCATAACCTTCCCACTGCCCCTGTCATCTTACACTTTATTCCCCATCACATACTTTTTGATTCAGGGGAGAATTTGGTAATACAGGTAGTCAAGTGATACAAATAGCTAGTATTTATATTGGAAGTTAGATGTCTATCTCATTCAATCCTCAAAACCACCTTCTAAGGCCAGTACTTTATTAATTATCATTTCTTTCATTTTATTGGGAAGGAAACTGAGGCTCAAAGAGATAAAGTGATTTGCATTACTAATCATTAGAGGCAGGATTAGAACCCAGGTCTTCCTAATTCTAAATCTACAACTCTACCCATTGCATTTTTAGTTGTTGTTTCAGTCATGGCTGACTTTCTATGACCTCATTTGGAGTTTTCTTGCTATAGATACTGGAATGGTTTGCCATTTCTTTCTCCAGCTCATTTTATAGATAGGAAAACTGAGGCAGAGTTAAGTGACTTGCCCAGGATCACACAGCTAGCAAGTGTCTGAGGCCAGATTTGAATTCAGGAAGATGAGTCTTCCTGACTTGAGTTCTGGCACTCTATCCACTGCACCACCTAGCTGCCCTGCTCACTACATTGAGCAGCTTCTAAAATGTATTGGGTACTAGATATCAAAGCAAGACTATAATAAGATAGTATAAATTAAGCCTAATATTTAAAATCTACCCCAAAACTTCAGGAACAGGTATTAGTTTGAGGCAGCTAGTTGGCATAGTGGTCAGAGCACTGACCCTGAAGTCAAAAGTATCAGAGTTCAAATCCAGTCTCAGATACTTACTAACCGTGTGACCCTGGGCATGTGATTTAACCCTGATTGTCTCCAACCCACCACCACCAAAAAAAAAAGAACAGGAACTAATTTAAATATTTCTGAGTAATATACATATATTTGTATATATATATTTATATGTGTGTATGTACATATCTATGTGTGTATATACATACATATCTATGTGTGTGTGTGTGTATATACATATATATATATCCACATGCATATACATATATATGGTGGTACCATAAGAGGAAGAAGCAAAAAATAGGAGAAATTAACAGGGAGAAGTATTACAAGATGAAACTCTTAGGATGGGGTAGGGGAAGGTCTCTTTTTTCATCTGGAGGATATCTGGAACATCTGCCAGCATTCATAATACCCGATATGCCCAATAAAACACCACGATGCTCTATTTCCAAGTACAGACTTCATCATTTATCTGTCTGCGGCTATTCAACCAATCACTCATTTCCACACCCACCATCCATGTTTCCTAGCTTCCCAATCTACTGTAGCATTCTAAATATGCTTACTGACAAACTCTTATTTCATCAATTCTCACCGGATGGAGAGAGGCCAAGAGACAGAGTACCCCTCGATCCTTCACTGAGCCTGTGTACTGGAGAAACTCCTTCTTTAGATAGAGCTCCATTCCGTATTTCTTGGACAGTCTAGAATACTGAAGATGGAAGGAAATCGTTAGTCTGCTGTGCTGTGCTGATTCCTAAAAATAACTAAACTCGCTTATTTAATGCTAATATATTTAGCTCCTATTTGCCAATATGGTCTCCTCCTTCTTCCACATACTATCAATGATGGTCATACAAGAGCTAGTGAACAAGATAGTGTCTGAGAATAGCGTTTAGATTTCTTGAACCTGCCAGAACCTCATGGCTCCATAGCTTGGGCAGAAGAGAAGATGGAGTGAAAGAAGTGTTATACTTAAGATATATATGTGTATCTATCTATCTATCTATCTATCTATCTATCTATCTATCTATCTATCTGTGTGTGTGTGTGTGTGTGTGTGTGTGTAAAAGGACTCAACAATACCACTACTAGGTCTGTATCCCAAAGGGATCAAAGGAAAAGGACAAGTGTGTGCAAAAATGTTTATAACAGCTTGTTTAGTGGTGGCAAAGAATTTTGAGGGGATGTCCATCAGTTGGGGGACAACTAAATGTTATGGCATATGATTGTGATGGAACACTATTGTGCTATAAGAAATGACAAGGGGGGTGGTTTTGGAAAAACCTGGGAAGATTTATATGAACGGATGCTAAGTAAAGTGAGAAGGATGAGGCGATCATTGTACTCAGTAACAGTAATATTGTAATGATGATCAGTTGTGAAAGAGTTAACTACCCTGATCAATATAATGTTCTAAGACAATTTGGAAGAACTCCATGAAAAATGCTATCCACCTCTAGAGAGAGAACTGATGAACTCTGACTGCAAGTTGAAATACAATCCCAACCTAATCCTAGAAAGTGAGGAACCAAAAAGGAGGTATTAAACTAGTTCAAACTATGGTGGTCCCTTTCTAAGGTATGAAAAGCATTGTTTTAATGAATTAGAATGAGTAACATAGTTGGCCATAAGATGATTTGCTATACCAGTAGGTGGCCCTTAAAAGACAGTGGACCAATTTGAATGGAGATGAATTTAAATGAGTCTATTAATTATCCAGACTCAAAAAGGAACATAGCTCTCAACAACAAGATATATGGAGCTGGAAATGGGAGAAGTTTTAAGAAGCTTAAAATTAACATGGATAAGGGCTAGCCAAAGCACAGAGGATGGGGGAAAAGAGGGAGGGGGTAAGGAAAACAACCTCAGGAGGAAACTGAAAGTTTTTGATGCTTCCAAGGTGGTATCATCCAGGAAGAGGTGCAGTGACTGTTCTCCCAGTCTGTGTTCTGGTTTACCAATGAAAGGCCCTTGCTTCCCTACAGCCACAAGCACTAGGGATCCTCAATGCCTTTGAACTCTGACTAGGTTCCTGCTGCCTTGTGACTAACCAGAAGGTCCCTCTCTGCCCTGAAACTGTGGCCCAGAACCAGGTAGGGGCAACAGAATTGCCAATCAGCAATAGATGAACACATTGCAAGCAAAACATCTCCTGTAGTCTCTTTCTGACAAGTTGTCTGACCCCTTCTTACAGTCTATGGGTTGGAAGCTTCCAAAGCTGCTGCTGCCACTTCGGTCACAGCCACCTCCAAAGCTCAGCACTGGTGTTCACACCCTGGTGTTACAGACCTTTCCTGTGGACCACCTAAATTGTCTTGGATTGGAAAAATGTTTCTCTCTGACCTTTTTGATGTCTCTACCACTTCAAAATTTGATTTGAGGAATTGTTTTAATGTTGTTTGGAGGGGAATATTGGAAGAATTCAACTGGGTCCCAGCCTGTACTCTGCCATCTTGACTCTGTCCCACCCTCTTTCTTTCAGATTTCCCAGTTTCTGTTGAAGGTATCACCATCCTTCCAGCTCAGTGTCCTCTTCCACATTTCCTTCTCCTTCACCTCCTGTATCCATTCAGCTACCAATTCTTCTCATTTTTACCTCCACAGTATCTCTTACATCCTTCTCTCCAATCACATAAGGACTATCTTAGTTTATGCCTTCATTAGCTCTTATTATAATAGCCTTCTAATTGACTTCTCTGCTTCCCTTCTCTCCCCTCTACAATCTGTCCATTGCACAATTGCTAAACTATCTCCTCCCTCGTTTTTGTGTTTAGGTACCAGTTAGGACCATGAATGAATGAATGAATGAATGAATGAATGAATGAATGAATGAATATGAATGAAAAAACATTTAAGTATCTACTCTGTATCAATTACCCTGCTAAGTGCTAGAGATACAGATATAAAAATGAACCCTACCATTTAGAACTCAATGTCTTATAAAAGTTAATGTTCAAAACTAAAAATAAATTATTAATTTTTTTTAAAGGAACCCCACCTTCACCCCAAGTCCTCAGTGAAAATTCTAATCAGGAGAGAAAGCACAATAAATGGTAATATTGACTTAGCATAGTTTTTTCCAGAGATTATTGTAGTAACTCAATTATGGTTCTCAGAACAAAAAGTATGTATGGGAGGAGAAGATGAGGTTGGGGTTAAATTCCTACTTAACTGTAGAGCTGAAAATGGCCAGTTTGAAGCTAGATCAGAGTTGACTAATTTAGTTCCAGGGCTTGGTCTGGGGAGGCCTGATTTGGTGGTTGGAACATCAGCGCTGAGTGAAAAAGAGATTAGGTGGTTAGATCCAAGGCAGTTCTGAGAATAGCGCTTTCTTGAATATTTAAGCACCTTTGTTTCCACCTATTTTGTTTCCCGTTACTTCATTTAGAAAAGCAGTATTGTTCTTGGCCAAATAAAGGATAGAAAGGACCAGAGAAGATAAAATTAGCAATTTTGATTGCATAACATTTTTAAAATTCAGCACAAACAAAACAGTGTAGTTAAACAAAACTGTAGTTAAAATTAAAATAAAGGAAATGGAACTGGGGGGAAAATATCTTTGCAGCAAGTTTCTTAGATAAAGGTCTCTAACTCAAGATATATAAGGAACTGATTCAAATTTGTAAGCCTAAAAGCTATTCCTCCATAAACAAATGGTCAAACGATATAATAGGCAGTTTTCAAAGGAAGAAATCTATGCTATAATCAACTATATGAAAAATGTTCCAAAGCACTAATAATTAGAAAAATTCAAATTAAAGCAATTTCTGGGGTTCACTTTATACTCATTAAAGTGGCAAAAATGAGGTGACCGAAGAAAATAAAAATGATAAATGTTGAAGAGGTAGTGGGAAAACAAGCACGTTAATGCACTATTGGCAGAGTTGAGAATTGACACTCCCCAGAGTACTCTGCTGGAAATCTCCTGCCAGGTAAACATCCAACAACTACCATTTGAATCTGGCCAACCCACTAGTTTTTGGGTTTTTTTTAAATTCTGAATTTAACAACAAAATAGAGACAGTATTACATAGCAGAATAGAAAGAGGGTTATATGTGAAACCTCAAATGTCTATTACACATAGCTTGCTTTTTAAAACTTACGTAATAAATTTTATGTTACTTTCAGAACTGTCCTGTTTTGTGTTTCCTTCCAAACTTCCTTTTTTTCTCTCTCTGCCTGGAAAAAGTCCTTTCCTTTCTTTTCTTTTTCTTTTTTTTCTTTCTGGCAAGACTATCACTAGTTCCCCCTTCTCACATATTTCCCTCCTCCAAACATAACCATAGAAACAAGTAAGCAAAATCAAGCAAAATGTCCAAAAATGTCTCATTCTACATCTTGAATCCATCACTCCTCATGTCAGGATATAGCTAACATTTTCATTGTCCTTGGTCTACTAGAGTCTTTGTTCATTCAATTAGTTCTTAATCCCCGACTGATCATTTGTATTTTCATCTAGTCCACATCTCTCCATTTTAGCATAAGAGTAGAATTAGCCACTTTCTCTAAAGTGTCGCTAAAATCTTGAACTACATCTGAAACATTTCCCTTACCTACTTGTTTAATAATTCATTCCAAAAGAAGTTGTTAATTTATCCTGAATTGTTGTGGATGAAAATATGCTGATTTTTTTCTAATCATTACTTCTTTTAATGATCTATGCTTTTCCAGGAATTGAAATCAAACCAGCTGGGCTAAGGTTTGCAGATTCTGTTCTTGTCTTTATTTTTTTTAAATCTAGACACTTTCTCTTTTTGAGTCATGTAATACCTCTTATTTTCCATGATTTTTCATACATTATCAGTAGTGGCTCAGCAATTACATCTGCCAGTTCTTTCAATAACCAAAGACATAGTTAATCTGGTACAGATGATTAGAATTCAAGCACAACTAATTGCCCTCTTACTATCTCTTCATTTATCTTAGATGGAAACTTTTAAAATCATGTTTGTTCTGTCATTTCCAGGTCCTCTTGATAAAGAAAATAAAAACCAAATCCAAACCAAATGCCTTATTTCTGTTTTCAGTCATCATCTTCCTGTCCACGACAAACTAATAGCCCATCCATTTTTTATCCTTTTCTTCTCCTGAGTTTCAAAAATACTTTTTTGTTGTTGTCCTTTAACTTTCATTGTCAGCTGCAGCTCATTCTGAAAGAAAGTTAGACTATTTTTCCAGGATTGGGACATGTTCAAATGTTTATGCTCAATCATTCAACTTTACTTCCATCTTCTGCATTTTTCACTTTAAAATCTAAGTTGGTTGATATGTAGCCAGCTACATTGGTCTTCTCAGACCAGTTTTCTTTTCAATAGAAGTGTTTTCCTTTTCTGTCTCCTGTCACTTCCAGGCTGTTTCTCTATAGCATTTTAGCCTATGAGATCCTACCTGTCCTTCTCCTTGAGAGCAGAGACTGATTTTTGCCTTTCTTTGTATCCCCAACTCACAGCATCATATTTAGCACATAGTAGGCACTTAATAAATGCTAGTTAATTGACTGAATGATTGATGTATACAACTAGGTCCTGATTAGTATAAATAATGAAGTGATCCTGTGTAAAAAAAAATTCTAACTATTCAAAGTTATAATTATGTAAAATATGGTCATCAGTGCTAGCTCAACAGAAATATTCAGTGAATAATTCAACCACTTGAGCCGGTTTACACTAATTTGGACTGAGCCACAGTTTCTGGAATCATTAGCATAGAGATAATAATTAAACTTCTGGGAACAGGTGAGATCATCAAGTGAGAGTACAAAGAGAAAAAAGAACCCAGGATAGAGTGTTGGAAGATACCCATGGTTAGAAGGTAGGATATGGATGAAGAACCAACAAAGGAGCCTGAGAAGGAGGTAGAAACAGCTAGGATGAGTATCAAGAGAGAGCAGTGCCAGAAAACTCATAGAAGAGAAAGTATTTTGAAAGGTGGTCAATAAGGTCAGAGGGCAGAGATGGGTCAAGAAGGATGAGTATTGAGAAAAGATCATCAGATTTCTTAATTAGACCATTAGTAACTTTGGAAAGAGTAATTCCAATTGAATAATGTCAGAAGCCATATTAAATAAGGTTAAGAATGAGGAGAGAAAATGGAAACACTTGATGAAGAGTCCTTTTTCAAAGAGTTTGCTGAAAAGGAGACGAGAGCCGTTGGTGATGTTATGCATCAACTTCAAGGGCTCACTTCCCCAATTGACACTCCAGTTACTAAGTTGGATGCTAGAAAGATGCTTACTATTATTTTCTTTAGAGTTCTAGGAGTCATCTTTCTCTCTTCTGAATTGCTTATAGAGGATGACTTTCCCTCCAAGACAAAATAAATCATATTTATTCCATGGATCCCTTTGACAGTCTTGTAAAGCTTAAGGATCTGTACTGCTTTTAAAAGGTATAAAAATAAAATACATAAGGATACAAAGGAAAGCAATTATAATAAAATTCAGCTTTAAAAATGTTTAAATTGAGACCTCAGATTAAGAATCCTCTGAGATTAACCCCCTTCCTCCCTTTGCCCTATATATATATATGTATATATATGTGTATATATACATATATATATATATATACATTATGTATATACTTGTTTACATATGGGTTCCTTCATAAGAACATGAACTCCTAGAGGGTGGGGACCTCATTTTGCCTTTCTTTGCATCTCAGCACAGTGCTTTACACACAGTAAGTGCTTAATAAATGCTTGCTGACTCAATGACTGACTGCTGTAGAGCATTTTTCAGGGCTCCAAATGGCATGTAAATTGGAAAAAACTAATTTTAATAATCGTAGTCCCTCATACTGGACTAGCATTCAGAACTTCCTGAAGACCTCATCCTATTCGATCCTCACAACAACACAGTTGTCATGAATACAGTGCTGTTACCCTCACTCAGGCCGGAGAAGTTGCGTCTTGACCAAAGTCCCACAGCAAATTAGTGGCAAAGATGAGACTAGAGCCCAGATCTGCTTCTTTCATACCATACCGTGCACGGAGTGACCTGGATGCGCCTCTGGATCTCGGAGGCTGCTGTGTTAATATCTTCCAATTTGATCAACTTAAAGCTGGATGTTTCTTGGCAGGGCCTGCTTTTGGGTGGTATGACTGGGGGCTCTTCTCCATGGGCCAACACCTTCAACTTCCATGTCTTAGCATTCCCTTGAAGACCATCCTCGTCTACATACTCCTTTAATGGCTCCAGCTGGTTGGATGGCTGACACTGGTCAAGGCTGCTATTTTCCAAGGATTCTTGTTCTTTACTGCAGCCTGCCTGGAAGATGGCAGCTTCAGATTTCTTTTCTTTATCATTGTTCCTAGAAGGAGAAAGAAGAGGAAGAAAGAAGAGTTTGGTTACCCAAGAAGATACTCCTTATGGGGACCCAATTAGTCTGAATTTCTTAGTAAGATGCCATTTGTCAAAGGCATGCCCAGGCTCTTCCATCCTGAAAAAAAAACCTTCCTTGGATCTCATAATCCTCTCAAATTATTCTGTGTGATATCTCTTCCCTTTCATAGACAAAATCCACTAAAAAAAAAAAATCTGTCCACTCCTTTATTTCCCCTTGTCATCTGACTTCCTACCACAACATTTGATTTAAATTTCTCTTTCCAAAGGCATCAGTGGTCTTTTATTTGTCAAATATAGTGACCTTTTCTAAGGGCAGGTAGGTGGCACAGTGGATAGAAGGGGGCAGAGCGTGATTAGAGATAGGAAGACTCGAGTTCAAATTTTACTTCTGACTCTTACTAGCTATATGACCCATGGCAAGTCATTTAACCGTGTTTGCCTCATTTTCCTCATCGTAAAAATAAGTTGGAGAAGGAAATGGCAAACTACTCTAATATCTTGGTCAAGAAAATCCCAAAAGGGGTTACAAAGAGTTGGATACAACTGAAAAATGACTAAACAACACCAACAAATGTTACCTTTTCTCAGTCATCGTCTCTCTTGACCTCTTTGTACCAGCTTACACTTTAGACTACCCTTTCCTGCTGTATACTCTCTTATCTCTGGGTTTTCATGACAGTGCTCTTCACTGGTTTTTGTCCTATTTACCCGGCCTCTCTTCTCATTTTTCTTTTCTGGACCATCAACTTTACCCCACTACTGAGATGTAGGTGTCCTCCAAGGCTCTAGTTTGGACCCTCTTTCTCTCTATATTCCCTCACTTGGTCATCTCCTTAGTTCCCATGGGTTCATTCTTGCCTCTATGCGTTTGACTCCTAAATCTCTGTATTCAGCCCGACTGTCTCCTTGGAGATACAGTACCACCAACTGCCTACTGGATAATTCCAATTGGATATTCTATAGGGAGCATGTCAAACTCAACATACTCAAAACTGAACTTATAACTCTCTCCTACTCAACCTTTCTTTTTTTCCCACCTTAAAAAAATTTTTAATGTGTTATTTCAGTGCTCTGCAATGTAATTAATTTTATATGATTTGGTATTGAGGTTATAAGATTTCGACATATATTCCTTTATCCTTCATCACTGAAACCACACATCACATGGGATATCAAGTCAATCTTTGCTGAATAGTCCATTTGTCCATATCTAGTTTTGATTATGTCCCAAAAGTTTCCTTTTCTAAAAAAAAAAAATCAGAGTTCACCAATTTTCCTCTCTGGAGGTAGATAGCATTTTTTCATCATGGGTCCTTTGGAATAGTCTTAGACCATTGTATTGATCAGAGTAGTCAAGTCTTTCACAGTTGATCATCGTCACAACATTGCTGTTACTATACACAATGATCTCCTGGTTCTTCTTACTTCACTTTGCATCAGTTCACATAGGTCTTTTTTAAAATATAATTTTATTTTTTCCTCAATTACTATTCTATACTCCCCTAATTTGGTTATAGTATCACTCTTTATGTCTAAATCATGTACTCATTTTGACTTTATCCTGGTATAAAGTGTGAGATATTGATCCATACCTAATTTCTGCCATACTGTTTTCCAGTTTTCCCAGCAGTTTTTGTCAAATGGTGAGTTCTTGTCCTAAAACTTTAATCTTTGGATTTATCAAATACTAAAATACTGTGGTCATTTACTACTATGTATTGTCTGCCTTATCTATTCCATTGATCCACCACCCTTTCTAACCAAGTACCAGATTATTTTGATGATTATCACTTCATAACACAGCCATCTGGTACAGCTAGAGCACTTTCCTTCACATTTCTTTCATCAATTCCTTTAATATTTCTGGGCTTCTATTTTTCCAGATGAATTTTGTTACTATTTTTTTAGCTCTATAAAATATTTTTGGTAGTTTGATTGGTATGGCACTGAATAAGTAGATTAACTTACATAGAATTATCATTTTTATTATATTGGCCTGCCCCTCAGCAATTATTATTCTTCCAATTCCAATTTAGATCTGACTTTACTTATGTGAAAAATGTTTTATAATTGTGTTCATATAGTTCCTGGGTTTGTCTTGGCATGTAGACTTCCAAGCATTTTATTGCTTTAGATAACATTTCTAGTAATATTGAATAATAGTGGTGAATGGGCATCCTTGCTTCACTCTTAATCTTATTGGAAAGGTTTCTAGCTTATCTTCATTACAGATAATGTTTGCTGATAATAGATACTAACTGTCATTTTAAGGAGTTCAAATAGGTCTTGCCATATTTTTCTTAAACCACCCCCCTCATGATTTCTTAGAAAAAAATAGTACTCCATCACAATCATATGTCATACCTTATTCAGTCATTCCCCAGTTGATGAGCATTCCCTCAATTTCTGATTCTTTGCCACCACAAAAAGAGTTGGTATAAATATTTTTGTACATATACTCTTTTTCCTTTTTGGGAGGTGGGAGGGAGGGAGGGCGATGCTGTCTTTGGAATACAGAACTGGTATGCATAGTTTTATAGTCCTTTGAGTATAGTTCCAAATTGTTCTCCATAACTGTTAGTCCAGTTCACTACTCCAACAAGAATTCATTAGCGTATTTTTCTCTCCTCCCCTCCAGCATTTGTCACTTCTGGTATGTGTTAAGTGGTACCTCAGAGTTGTTTTAATTTTCATTTCTCTAATCAATAGCGATTTAGAGCATTTAGATTATAGATATCTTTGATTTCTTTTTCTGGAAACTGCCTGTTTACATACTTTGACCATTTATTAATTGTGGTATGGCTTTTATTTTTATAAATTTGACTCAATTCTATAATCAGCATATATTTGAGAAATGAAATTTTTATCAGAGAAACTTGCCATAAAAATTTTGACATTGCTTCATTGTATGTGGCACGTTTTAACAAAATGTACTTTCCCTCGTTATCGCTTTAATTAGGGTCTGCTTTTGCTTTGTCTGAGATCTTGATTGCTAGCCCTGCCTTTTTCACTTCAGCTGAAGCATATTAGATTATGCTCCAGTCCTTTATTATAACCCTATGTGTGTTTTTCTCTTCCATGTGTGTTTCTGATAAACCTCATATTGTTGGATTCTGGTTTCTAATCCATTCTGCTGCTTTCATTTTATGGGTGATCTCATCCCATTCACATTCCCAGTTATGATTACTGAGTATTTCCCTCCAGTCCATTGATTCTATTTCTTCTCTCTTGTTTTATCCTGAACCTCCTCAAAAGTCTATTTTGCTTTTAACCACTTCCTCCCTTAATCTTCCCTCCCCCATATCTCTTATCCCCTTCCCCTCCTGTATCTCTTATTCTCTTCCCCTCCTGTTTACCTGTTGGGTAAGTTAGATTTCTATACACAACTGAGTGCGTATGTATATATGTATGTGTATGCATATATACATGTGTATATCCATATATGTGTGTATGTACATAGATGTGTGTATATACATATATATGGAGAGAGAGATTCTCTTCTATTTGAATCAATTCCAATGAGATTGAAGTTCAAGCATTGCCCACCCATTTTCTCCTCCACTCTAAAAGTTTTTCCTTGTGTGCTTCTTTTATGTGAGAAAATTTGCCCTATTCTATCTCTCCTTTTTCTCTTCTCCCTGTGCATCCCCTTTTTTAACCCTTTCATTTGCGGGGTTGGGAGGAGATCATTTCAACATAATTGACTCACACTCATGCCATCTGTTTATATAAACTCCTTTTAATTGCCCTCATAATTATAAAGTTTTTAGGAATTACAGTTATCATCTTCCCACATAGGAATGTAAACACTTTACTTCCACTGACTTTTTTTACAATTACTCTTTCCTGTTTACCTTTTTATGCTTCTTTTGAATCTTCTATTTGAACTTAAAATTTCTTTTTAGCTGTGGTCTTTTCATAAGGAATGCTTGAAAGTCCTCTCATTAAATATGCATCTTTTCCCATGAAGACTTATACTCAGTTTTTCTGGGTAGGTTATTCATGGTTATAATCCTAGATCCTCTGCCTCCAGGAATATCATACTCCAAGCCCTTGGCTCCTTTAAAGTGGAAGCTGCTAAATCTTGTGTGATCCTGACTGTGGCTTCATAATATTTTAATTCTTTCTTTCTGGCTCTTTGAAGTATTTTTCCCTTTGACCTGGGAGTTCTGAAATTTAGCTACAATATTCCTCAGAGTTTTCATTTTTGGATGTCAGGAGGTGATTGGTAGATTCTTTCAATTTCTATTTTACCCTCTGGATCAAAGATAACAGGGCATAATTTCTTGAAACATGTAAAGGCTTTTCTTGAATCATAGCTTTCAGGTAGTCCAATAATTTTTAAATATCTCCCCTCAATCTGTTTTCCAGGGAAGTTGTTTTTCTGATAAGATATTCCATATTTTATTCTGTTTTTTCATTCTTTTGACTTCGAATGTTTTTGATGTTTTCTGGAGTCATTGGCTTTCACTTGCCCAATTACAATTTTTGAGGAATTATTTTCTTCAGTGACTTTTTGTAACTCTTTTTCCATTTAGTCAATTCTGCTTTTTAAAGAGTTTTTTTCTTCAGTGAATTTTTGTGTCTCTTTTACCATTAGGTCAATTCTGTTTTTTAAGGTGATTTTTCCTCAGTACTTTTTGTGCCTCTTTTACTAAGTTGTAAATTCTCTTTTCATAATTTTCTTGAATCACTCATTTCTTTCCCCAAATTTTCCTCTACCACTCTTTCATTTTTCCAGGAATTCTTGTTGGGCTTGGATCCAATTAACATTTTTCTTTGAGTCTTTATTTGGGTAGCTGTTTTCACATTGTAATCTTTTTCTGAGTTTATGTCTTGGTCTTTCCTGCCATTATAGTAGCTTTTTATTGTCATTTGACAATACTGACTTTTATTTTTGTGGTTTGCTCAGTTTTCAATCCTATTTCTTGACTTTGAACTTTATGCAAAAGTTGGACTCTGCTCACATGGAGATGGGGAGGTCCTGTCCCAAACTTCAAAATTTTTCATATTGCTATCTTCACAGGTAGTTCTGGGAGTTTGCACGTTTTTGATGCTTCCAAGGAAGTGTGATACAAGGAGAGGTATGGTCATTGCTCTCCTGTGCTTTGGTGCTTACCCAGGAAGGTTCCTTGCTTCCTTGCAGCCACAAGTACTAGTGTTCCAAGTCTTTGCCTTGGAACTGCAACCCTGCTCCCTTGTGACTGACGAGAAGCACTGTTCTCTACCCTGGAACTGTGACCCAGAACTGCAAGCTGGCAATAGAGCTGCCAATCAGCAATAGCTGCACCCAATGCCAGCAAAACATCCCATGTAATTTTTTTCTGATAGCTGTCTGGCCCTCTTGCCATCTCTGGACAAAGAGCTTCCAAAACCAATTCTGTTGCTGCTGCAGCCTCTGTTGCTATCCTCTCCCATGTGTGCTCAGGAAAGACCTCTACCCCTCTCCTACAGACTACCTACGTTTTCTTACATCAGAAATATGTCTCACTCTGACCTTCTGCTGACTTTGCTACCCCAAAATTTGATTTGAAGTATTATTTTAAAGTTGCATGGAGGGGAATATTGGGAGAGTTCAGCTGGTTCCCAGCTTATACTCTGCCATGTTGACTCTACCCCACTCCCATTTTTCTTTCAAATATTCTAGTTTCTATTGAGGGTATCACCATTCTTCCAGTCACACAGATCTGAAATCTCTGTGTGCTCTTCCATGCTTCTCTCTCTCTCATCTCCTGTATCCATTAAGTTGCCCATTCTTCTCATTTCTGCCCCCTCAACATCTCTCACATCCTTCTCTCCATTCACTTAACCACTATCCTCATTTATGTCTTTGTTACCTCTTATTATAATATCTTTCTAATTGGTTTCTCTGCTTCCCTTCTCTCCCCATCCAATTCATCCACTGCACAATTGCTGAGTGATTTTCCAAAAAGTACAGTTCTGGACATGTCATTTCCTGGGCTCAAAAAACTCCAGTAATTTCTTATTAACTCCGGGTTAAAATACAAACTCCTTTGTTTGTTGCTCAGACAGAGCCTTCTGCTCCTAGCTCCAGCTAACTTTTTCATATGTATTACACAAAACACTCTTATGGAAACTCTACATTCCAATAAACTGAATTGCTAATTGTCCCTCACATATGGCATTGCCTGTCCCTTATACCTGGAACACTCTCACTCCTCACTTCTGTCTCTCAGGATGACTAGTTTTCTTCAAAGTTCATCTCAAGCACTCTGTCCTCCATTAGGCCTTCCTGATCCCCCAAGGGGCTGGTGCCTTCCCAATTGCCTTGTATTTACTTTGTGTATATTTTGAATTTATATATGTTTGCAATAGAACAGAATCACAAACAGGCATAGTTTTAGTTTTTGTCTTTGTATTTCTTATGTTAGGACATAACTATATTAGCTTGTTTACAAAGCAATGTACTTTAGAAAGTGGTTTCTACTCCAAGGACCTTTTTAAAATCAAATGAAATAATATTTGGAAAGGACTTTGCACAGTGTCTGGCACATAGTAGGTTCTTAATAAATGCTTATATTGGGAAGCAGAACAAGATGATAGAGTAAAAGGAAGTAGCAATGTTGAGCTCCCCTCCAAAAATGTCTCCAAACAGACATAGAAAATTCACCGGATCCCAATGGGGAAATCCAGAAAAGGTCACAGGGAGTCATTTGTTCAGCCCAGATCAGGGAGGTTTGTGGATACAGAGGACAGGTCTGGTAAGGAGCACTTCAGAATCCAGGGAGAAACTGTGCACCATGGTCAGAAAAGGTCTCAGATCCTAATCAGGGCATCCCTAGGTATGTACTGAGTCATTTTGACAGGAGCAGTTGAAAACTGGCAACCAACCAATCCCAAGTGGAAGGTCCAAGGCAAAATGAATACAAAGTGGTCCCCAGGTAGGAAGCAATGTATGGAAAAAGCAGGAAGTTCAGCATTAGTGTGGCTCAGACCTCAAGTGTAAGGCAGGGTTTCATTTTCAACCTCTAGTCCAGCCTGAATGGGAATATCCAGCACAGGAATCCCAGGGGAGCCTATGATTCTATCACCCTAAGGCAACAGAGCTTTTTAGTTGGCTGATAGGGTTTCAGTCCAGCAACAGGTCAAGAAGTTAGAGCTCAGATAAAGGTGTGTGTGAAGGGTAGCAATCAAACATTGCCTTGGATCAGACCACTTTGGGAGCACTGAAAACTTGTAGATCTTCAGACTGTTCCTGAAATCCTGGAATAACACAGTACCCTAAGAAAGCAGCAATAGGGTCAGCCCAGACCTGTTCTCCAGAAGTGCTGTAGAACCCAACCCTGATGTTAAGTTTGAAATCAAGAAGGCTAGAAGAATGAGCAAACAAACAAATGTACAAAATGAGCTATTATGGTGGCAGGGATGTTCGAAAACACAAATGCAGAGGAGAATGACTGCAAAACATCTACAAGCAAAGCCTCATATAAAAACACAGTTTGTATGCAAACTCAAGTAGAATTCTTGAAATAAATCAAATTAAAAATAAAGATTAAAAAATTTTTTTTTTTACAAATTGAGAGTTCTTGAAAAAAACAGAAAAGAAATGAGTGTTATGGAAGAAAGAATTGGAAAGGGAATTAACAGTTTGGACTAAGATGTACAAAATCATGCCCAAGCAAATAAACTCCCTGAAAATTAGAATAGGCCAAAAAGAAGTCAATGACTCCATGTGATAACAAGAAATATTAAAAGTTAAAAGGCTGAAAAAATAAAAGTAAGTCATTTAATAGCAAGAACAACTGACTTGGAAAACAGATTGAGGAGAAAAAAATTAAGAATCATTGGACTATATGAATTCCATGACCAAAAATAAAGAGACTACGTATCATATTGCAAGAAATTTCAAAAGAAAACTGTCCAAATTTCTTACACTTGTGTGTTTGTCCTTAGTTCTCGAAGATGACCAAATCCAGAGCTTCAAGGTCCAAGGAAAAGTACTACAAGCAACCAAAAAGAAATAATTCAAATACTGAGGAGCCACGGTCAGGATCACAAATGATTGTACAAGCCACCACTACAAAGGAGCAGAGAACTTGTAATATAATATTCCAGAAAGGAAAGAATATGGGTTTATAGCTAAGAATAACTTACCCAGCAAAACTGAGTACAATGCTATGGGGGAATAAATGCAGTGGAAGACTTCCAAGCATTCCTAATGAAAAGACCATAGCTGTGGAGAAACTTTGAAGGGGAAGTGCAAGATAGAAGAGAAACATAAAAAGCTAAACACGAATGAACAATGATAAAGAATTAAACAAAGACAAACCGCTTACATTCAAAGACAGGGCAATGATACATGTGTCCTCTCTGATCACTATCATCATCTGAGTTCTTAGAGGCAGTCCAGTTAAATAAGATTTGAGAGTGGTTCTGTTATGTCTTAATTTTAAGAAAAGAATGGAAAGAAAAAGAAAGAAGAATACCCTGGGGGTGGGGGGAGAAAGGTAAAGAAAGGTTTGGGGAAAATTATCTCACATCGAGGTGCACAGATAGACATCTATGCAACCAAGGAGGAGGAGGTGGGAGGGGAATGGCCAGCACTTGAATCTCATTCTCATCTGAACTGATCAAAAGAAGAAAAAATACACATACATGCACAACTGGGTACAGAAATACATTTCTCTCAAGAGGAAATAGAAGGGAAAGGGGAAAGGAGGAAGAGGAAATTAGAGGGAGGGTAAATTAAGGGAATGATCAGTTCTAAGCAAACACATTCTAAAGATGTACACAAATACTTATAGCTCTTTTTGAGGTGGCAAAGAATCAGAATCCAAGGGGGAGCCCATAAATTGAGGAATAGATGAAAAGTTGAGATATATATAAGGATTACTATTGTGCTGAATTCTTATCCTTTATAATTATCTTATCATTATTATAAATTAGTAATATACATTCTCATGGAATTTTCATTCATAAATCTTATGAATTTATACTGAATGTAAACTTATATAAATATACATTCTTATGCTGACCAGAATTCCAGAGAACTAATGGTGAAACATGTTACCAGTTGGATTTTCTACAGTCCCATGCCCCATACACACCAGGAACTACCTCTTAAGTTAGTCAGTCAACAAGCATTTATTAACTTCCTACTAAAGGTACAGACAGGCATGTGCTAAGCTTTGGTATGCAAACAAAGATTAAAAACAAAAACCAGACCCTACTCTCAAGGAGTCTCAAGTCTAATGGGTGGGAATTCCATTAGATTTACTTAGATCTATAAAGGAAAGGATCCTGGGCTGTGGAGCAGGGACAACCTGGGTTCTTTCCCCAGTTCCATTATCATCTGTAGTCTCTTTTTTTTTGGTCACCTGTTGTGACCCCTCTTAGGTCATGTCTCTTAATCTCTTAAGAATACTAGAAATGCAAATATGCCCTTCAAATTCAAAGCCCAGGGAAGCATCTTTGCTGAGCAATTTTGAAATATAAGGGAAGGAACGTAGCCAAGGGAAGATTATTGATCTCCTATTCCTCTTTCCAGAAGAGTTGCCATTGTAAAATCAGTTCAGAGTCCACCATACTCTTCCCAGATCCAAGACACCAGGCTTAGCTCATTTCATTCTTTAGCATCTCTCTTCAGAAAGAGAGAAGGCACTGGCATTCATTTATCAGTTCTTTGTTTGGATATATGTCTTAGGTCGCCATCTAACAGCTACCTAGAATTCATCAGTATCATTGAATTTGGTTTCAGTTTCCTTAAGTGTAAAATAAAATCATATCTCAAGTGCCTCCCAGCCCTCACATTACAGGTTATAAGGTTCTTAAGCGGAGGTGGAATCTTATTTCTTGTGCCCCCAGGGCACCTAGACCAGAGCTTTATGGCCAGCTTTAATCAGTCCTTTAATCTATGCCCAGCCCTTTAATCAGGTACAATTAGAAACTAATCCTCAAATGGTTTTTTTCAGCTGGAGTATTATTTGGAATCATAATTAGCATTATCATTCAAGATCAGTTGAGGAACTACTATTTCAGACTCATGCAAACACAGAAAAACTTTTCCTTTGCCAATGAAAACTCTAGCTCCCAACACCACAACTGCTGCCACCATCATCTTTCTCTGTATCTCTATCTCTGTCTCTGTCTGTCTCTGTGTCTCTGTGTCTCTCTCCCTCCTTCCTTGCCTCCCCTCCCTCTCTTATTTTTCCCCCTAATGGAAATTTCCCATACTCCAAGATCAGTCTATCAGTCCATCAACAAACATTCATTAAGTTCCAGGTAGTGTACTAAGTGCAGGGGATATGAAGAGAGAATAAATTATGGTCCCTGACCTCCAGGAGCTCTCGTGTTCTAACATTCTAGTGAGGAGGCACAAATAAGCAAACTATGTACATGCAAGTTATATACACATACATGTACACATGCACAATACATATATACTGCACACAAATAATATGCAGATATATAAACATATGTGCATATACACACAAACATATGGATGAGGTATGTATATGTATACACACACATAAACATATACATGCATACACATATACACATATGTACATACATACGCAGTCACTCAGGTCATAGGGAGCCCTCAGGGAGCTGATTCAGAGGCATGTTAGAACTGACTGTTAAATTTTCAGTGTGAGCATTTACACCTCAGTCTCAGATTTACAAATCAGGGATTGATTGATTGTTTTGTTGATTGTCTAGACTTAAGAAAATGTTAGTAATGCAGAATAAACTGATAAGTCTATGCAAGCATTCTTTTCTTCCAGAGCCCAGGAGCTACACATTTATCAGCCCACTCCTGTTTGCTCTATCTGCTTGAGCTCAGCCAGTGAGCAGGAGGAGGCTCAAGGTATAAAGTTATCACCAGAGTAGATGCCTAGCAACTGGAGGCTAACAACTGCTACTACCACCACCACCACCACTACCACTACTACTACTACTACCACTACTACCACTACTACTACCACTACTACTACTACTGGCATTTGTATAATACTTTAAGGTTTGCAAAGTGCTTTACATTCATGATCTCATCTGAGTCTCATAACAGCCCTGAGGAGGCTTAACTATTCCAAGAACTAGGAGTGTTTACAAAGACAGCCTTCTAGAAGCACCTTATTGACTTGTTCCACTGACACGCAGCATTGCTGTGGTCTGGGTCACTGCGGGGTTTGGGGTTCCAGTGGAGAGGCTGTTGTAAGGACCCCGAGTGATTTGCTAATTTTGTTGTTCAGTTGTGTCTGACTCTCCATGATCTCATTTGGGTCTTTTTCTTGCCCAAAGACATTAGACTGCTTTGCAATTTCCTTCTCCAGCTCATTTTACAAATGAGGAAACTGAGGCAAACAGGATTTGCCCAGATAAGTATCTGAGGCCAGATTTGAGCTCAGAAAATGAGTCTTCCTGACTTCAGGCCAAGTACTCTATCTACTGTGCCACCTAGCTGCCCTATTTACTAATAACATAGGATAATAAAGTCCAAGTCAGGAAGATCTGAATTTAAATCCTACATCCAGGATTTGAACAAGTAATGACCTCTTGGAGCCTCAGTTTTATTATCCATAAAAATGGAGATAAAATCTGTAGTCACTATGGTCTAGGGTTTTTGTTAGGTTTGACTGAGATAGTACACATAAAACCCTTGGCAAACCTTACATCACTACATGATGTCAGCTGTCAATGTTATATTTTTGTTCCCCAACTGAGCACATGTGGGGCTTCCTGAATTAGGAGGAGCCAGTGGGGGGAAGCTACTTGGCGTTGTTACAGGTGTTGGTTAAAGCGAGTCACACAGCTTAACCTGGAGTTATTAAACTATTACTTAAATCACGTCGATCACACACCAAATTGCATTTGCAGATGAATGAAATGATTCTTTCATTTCAGGAAAAGGCAGGGGATAGCTAGCCTTCATTCCTCTCCCAGCTCCCATTCTGGCTTTCCAGACTTTACGATACCAAGTATTTTCCATCCATCCATCGCTCTTTCAGTTTTCTTTTTATATATTGTCTTTCTCTCATTAGAATATAAGCTCCATGAGGACTGTCTTAGTAGGACAGTCTCCTACACATAATAAATGCTTAATCAATGCTCTCTAATGCTCCCTTTTGTGCCCTTCCCACCCACCCAGCGAGTCTTCAGGGGTCACTTAGTTTGGTTAGTTAGACATATCTGTGCACAAGAAGAGGTAATCAGGTGTGATTCAAGAAGCTTACCTCTTGGAAATCAGCTCCTCAGCATAGCTGCAAAAACAACACAATGAGATCAGGAAGGCATTGTGAGACAGGTTGCAGGATCTGGGGGCAAAAAGATTGCTTACCCCTCCCTTACAGAAAAGCTTTGACTTGCAAAACTGCACAATAATGTCATTTTCATTATTACACTTGACCGCAATTTTGGATTCTTTTTTTCTCCCGTGTGTACTTGACTGAGAAGTTTTAATATTCTAACCCACAAAGCCCTATGGAAAACAGAACTCTTGACATTTTTCCCATCTGAGTAAGGTCGAAGATTACCTAACAGGACAGTATTGTGGACAAAGGACTGGACTTGGAATCATGAAGCCTTGGTTGCTAGCTATGCCACATGCTAGCTGTGTGAGATCGGCCAAATCTCTGAACCTCTTCAAACCTCAGTTTCTTCATCTGTAAAATAGGCATAATAGTATTTATGCAAGCTACCCCACAGAAGTATCCTAAAGACCAAACTAGGTAAGGTAGGGTAAGTATTGCAATCATGAGAGCTCTCTATATTTGTCATGAGAACCAAGTGAAACCCTGTTAAGCTTTAAACTGTAACTGATGTTGGAGGTTTTAAGAAATCTCATTCTATACACACATGTGAATTTAAAGGAGATTTAATAATAATCCTTCTAGGGTTGGACCAGCTACTAAGTAAGGTGTCACAGATATCCTTAATCCAGTCCAGTCTACCTATCTCGTGATGATCTAATTTTTACAAATGCATTGCCTTAAACTGTATTAAAGTATGCATTAACTTGCCTGATGAAAAATCTGAGACAGGATGTAGATACCAGAAATTCTCATCCCCAAAATAATTATACAATTCTGCTTTTATAAAATGGAGCATCAAAGTGAAGAAGATTTGGTTTCAAAACCTCTAACATTTACTTGCTATGAGACCTCCCAGTACCTCCTCTACTACCTACTTTACTGAACTGTTGCGGGGCACAAATAAAATTGTTGTTGTTGATGTTTTGTCCTTCATTCATGAAGAAGACCAAGACATCAGGAGGTGATGCCATGACATGCAAGTAAATGGGATTTCAGTGAGCTAGGGCTGTGCAAAGTCACCAGCCTCACTTTCTCCCCTGGAGGCATCTGGGTCCACTTGCAAGATATAGATCAGGACAGCTAGAGATGGCCCAGGTTGAAGTGGAGAAACTTGGCCTTTTTAAGCTAAGGTCTAACAGGTCTTAGTTTAACTGAAGCAACATCCATTCAGTGATAAGGCTGAGAACTGAGAAGAAGCCTTTAGCTAGGCAAAAAAAAAAAAAATCGATCTGAGAGGGAGAGATCCCCAGGTTCTGGCCAAAGCAGAAACAATTGCTATTTACATTCATTCTGAGCCGATCAGGGCCCAAACAATGACCATTAGTGCAAACTTTAAAACTCCATAAAAGAGCTGATTGGAGTGTTTATAGACCCCAGAATTGCCAAGCTGGAAGGGACTTCTGAGGCTATCTAGTCCAAAGGGTGACCAAGAATTCCTTCTGTGCACACACCATCCTCGGCAAGTGCTCATCCAATCCGTGCTTGAATTTCTGTAGTGAAGAACTCCCAGCTGGTGAAATGTATTTCCTTCCTTCACTGATATTGACCTTGCCCGGGAAAAGCCTAGGAAGCTTGTAGAGTTTTGAGGTGTACAAACCAATTTTTTCACAATTCTGTGAGGCAGGTAGTGTTACTATTATTATCAATTTACAAATGAGGAAACTGAGACCCCCCCCCCCCCAAGATATTAAAATGACTTAGGCAAGGTCACACTGTAAGTGATAAAGCCTACATAAGGATCTAGGCCTCAATAGTCTATGCTCTAACCCAAGAAAGAGCTAATTGTGACAAAACTGATATGTGGTAGTAATAAGGAAGGAACAGAATTACTCTCCCAAGCTCATGGGCAACCAAGAAAAATGATTGAAGTCACTATGTCCCCAATGCTCTTTGTTTCTAATATGGTTTTTCTATGACTTCAGTTACAATATTCTTCTGCCCAGAAAAGCCACAGAGAGTCCAGAATCAAGCCTGAATGACCTCCATAAAGTATTTTGGGCACCCCCAAATGCCAGGCCATTAACAGTCTCCTAAGATGGCAGTTCGTATCCATCACCCTCCCTTCAGAATAATATATATACATATATATGTAAATGACTCCACAAGCAAATGGCCCATCACCCTTTTGCCAAGATTGTAGAGCTTAGGTGAAATTCACTAGGAATTTGGGTCCTTCTCCTCCCTCTTCATCCCCACCCCATCTCATGCCCTCTCCCTTTACACACCCAGCTCCCTCCCCTGGCAAGAGCAAGGTAAAAGATCAGTAGAAGGGAAGAGAAGGATAAGTAAAATGCATTACCTAAACAATACAACAGCCACATAGACAAAGAGTTGAAGCAGAATCTTAGCCACAGCAGTATAAGGAGGCAACCAGGGTGACTGGATTTCTGGGTAGTCAGTTCCCCTGGGTCTAGGTCTGCTCCTAGCTGGGGGACGATCCATGAGTCCCTAAAGGAAGTCAGGGGTGGGCAGGGGGCAGGCACAGCTCTAGTTCTAACTTAGATCGCAGAGTTCTCCAACCTTGGCCAGAAAAGATCATATTCTTCTTCACCACCAAAGTGAGCCCCAGGAGATCGGTCCAGTGGTTCCTTCAAGAAAAACAAGCGGGCCACAAAATTCATAGTTGTAGGTGCCTCACCCTTCTCCCCACTCAGCCTCAGTCCCCTGTCCTTTGTGAGAGCTTTCCGGGGAGCCAACTGACCTCCAGCATATGCCCCCGGTGACTCTGGGAGCATTTGTGACCTATTTAAAGAGCTTACCTCACAGGCCCAGTCTGTCCCGTCAATTTGAGGGCTCTGCGGGATTAGCAGTTCCCAGAGAGTCAGGGCTTTAGGTGTTTATAGCTTAACCACCTAAGAATTAGAAGCCTGTTAGCAGAGAGGGGAAATAAGGGGAATTTTTCATGTGAAAATGACAAAGAAGGACGCAGAACATCCTCAAAGAATGGTAGGCTTTCATAGAATTTCAAGCTGAAAGGGAGCTCAGAGATTATATAATTCCCCTCTCCCTTGGTATGATTTATTTTATTTTTTTAAATTTCATTTACTTTTTTTTACATTTTTTTTTCAAGTTCCAAACTGTCTCCTTCCCTTCCTCCCCAGAAACAAAGCACCTGGTGCTGATTCTATTCCAGCTGAGATTTACAAGGTAGGGGGACCATTACTCATACAAAAGTTGACTGAAATTTTCCAGGTTATGTGGCAAGAGGAGGTTATCCCCCAGGAGTTCAAGGATGCCTCCACTGTTCATCTTTATAAAAGGAAAGGAAAGAGATTGTCCTGTGACAATATCAGAGGGATCTCTCTCAGTCATTGCTGGCAAGATTTTTGGCAGAATCTTCCTTAATAGACTGATCTTTCACCTGGAAGAAGGTCATCTACCTGAGATCCAGTGTGGCTTCAGAAAAGGCTGAGGACCACTCGATATGGTGTTTGCTGCCTGACAATACCAGGAGAAATTTCAGGAGCAGAACAGAGGTCTGTACACAACGTTTGTAGATCTAACCAAGGCTTTTGATACTGTTAGTTGTGGGGGTTTATGGAAAATTGTGTCAAAATTTGGTTGCCCAAAGAAGCTCATCTGTATGGTACGTCAATTTCATGACAGCATGCTTGCCTGGGTTCTGGATAATGGACAATCCTGCTTTTCCAATCACTAATGGAGTGGAACAAGGCTGCATACTTATTCCCATGCTTTTTAGCATGACGTTTTCAGCCATGTTGTCAAATGCTTTCAATGAGGATGAATATGACATCAAGGTCAGCTATCAAATTGATAGTAAATTTTTCAACTTGAAAAGACTACAAGCCAAGACAAGTGTTGGTACATGATTTTCTATTTGCAGATGATTGTGCACTCAGTGCAGCCTCTGAAGCTGAGATGCAACAAAGTATGGATCAATTCTCTGCTGCTTCTGCTAATTTTGGCCTAACAATTGACACCAAGAAAACAGAGGTGCTCCATCAGCCACCAACACACCATCCATATGTGGAACCATCAGTTACAACAAATGAAGTTCTGAATGCTGTGGACAAGTTCCCTTACCTTGATAGTGTACTTTCCAGGGATGTACACATTGATAATGAGGATGACACACACATTGCCAGAACTAGCTCAGTGTTTGGGAGACTGAAGAAAAGTTTGGAAGAGAAGAGGTAATAGACTGACTACAAACTGAAGATCTACAAAGCCCTTGTGCTGATCTCATTGTATGCCAGTTTGCCAGCAACATGCCAGGAAACTGAATCATTTCCATTTGAATTGTCTTAGGAAGATTCTGAACATCACCTGGCAGGATAAGGTACCAGATATTGAGGTCCTTACTTGAACTGCCAAGCATTCAGACTCTGCTTCAGAAAGCACAACTCCGAGTGGCCACATTGTTTAAATGCAAAATGTATGCTTGCAAGAAAGACTGTTTCATGGAGAACTCACACAGGGCAAGCATTCATGTAGTGGTCAGAAGAAGTAATACAAGGACACTCTCAAGGTCTCTCTCAAGAACTTTGGAATTGATCGTGTGACATGGGAGACACTGACACAGGACCACTCAGCATGGAATGCCCATATCAGAGAAGGTGCTGTGCTCTATGAACAAAGCAGAATTGAAACAGCTCAAAGGAAATTCAGGATGTGCAAATTTGGAGAATCTACTGCAGATGTTCACACTATTTGTATCTGACTTGTGGTACAGCATTCTGAGATCGTATTGGTCTGATCAGCCACAGTGGGACACACTGGAACTTGACTCTGACATAGGGATACCTTTTGGTCCTCTTAAAGAATGAAGGACAACAACCGATAAATCTTAATACAGAAGAACCAAGAGCATCTTTAACAAGGTAGGCTTTTGCAGGATTTCAAGCTAGAAGGGACCTCAGAGATCATATAACCTTGATGGAGATGGTTTTGTGGAAAGAATGAAAATGTCAGTTTGTATTCTAGTCCAGTTACTTCTTATAAATCACTTCCCTTTCTCAATTTCATTTTCCTCATCTGTAAAATAATGATGGGAACATTTTTACATTCTCTCCATAGAGCTTCAACACAGTCCTCTGAGGCAGCACACTTATTATCCCTATGACATTTGAAGAAACTGACTCAGAGAAAGAGGCTTGCTCAGAATCACATAGATAGTGAGCTCGTCACTTTACTTGCTGCTCATCTCAATAGCTTTGTAAGTCAATTAGTCAGTCAGCAAATACTAAGTACTAAGGATTAGAGATTCCAAAGAAAGGCAAAACCCCAAATAAACCAAAGAAACCCATCTTCCCAGCCTTTAAACTTACATTCTAAAGGGGGAGATAATACTAGAGATCTGGCTCTAGAGATTTTAATCACTTTATCTCTAGAAAGTCTGCCCTGCCCTACTTCTGCCTCACTTGGCTCGTTATTTCGAGAATGCCTGAGGCATGTCTCACTTCACTCTTAAAACAATGATCACATATAGGGGAGTGGGGTTGCTTTCAGGGCTGCATGTGGACTCGGGGATAGAGCGCTGGGGCCAAGTCAGGCAAGGCCTGGGGCCGGGGTTTCGGGGTGTATGGATGTACTCCATGGCAGAGTCACAGCACCTGCGGGTGCAGGAGGCAGTGGACACCATGGTGAAAGGGCTGGAGCAAGTGAATATCCACAAGATGCAGGGTATCATGTTCCGGTGCAGTGCCAGCTGCTGTGAAGATACCCAGGCCTCCATGTAGCAGGTTCATCAGCGCATTGAACGCTGCCACGCTCCCTTTGCCCAGGCACAGGCTCTTGTGACCAGCTAACTGGAGAAATTCCAGGACCGCCTGGCTCTATGTACCATGCACAGCAATGACAAAGCCAGAGACTTGATGGATGCTGGGAGCAAGGAGCAGCAGGTAAAGAGGCAGCTAGAGTCCTGTGTGACCAGTTGTGTTGATGACCACACACACCTTATCCCCACCATGACCAAGAAGATGAAGGATTCCCTGGCATTTGTTGCAAAATAGTCATTGTCAGTAGTCATCCGGAGTGGGAGAATGGGTCTACTTGTAAAAATGTATGGAAATTTTTACCTTTTCAGTGAAAATTTAAAAATGAAGAAATTGAGACTGGTCTCAAGTTTAATACCTTTATGGGAACTTTACATCTGCCTCTCGACTCTGATGGTTCCATTATATGTTTTAGCCCATAGGTGAAGAAATAGAAGAAGTTGGTGCTCAGATATGAACTGAAGGTAGCATGGAGAGCTAATAGTACCCAGATCCATCCCTTCAATGAAGATGACCCCTATTCTATCTGTTGGAGCCCTTAACAGCTTTCAGCTGGTTCAGAGGTATTCCATTTCCTAGAAGCTGGAATAAACATTTGGTCTCATAGGTATTAGCAGTTCTCCTCCCCAACCTACCTCCCATCTGGTATGAATCCCCAAGGTAACTGTCCACTTTTGTTTGGTGCCAACTTCACATCCACCTGATTGAACCATTTCCCATAGACCAGAAAGCAGCAGCCATGAATTCACTGCTGATTGGAAAAGAGAAACACAATTATGCTTTTCTCCCCAGTATAAGAACTGCCAATTCAGAGGGGATTGTGGGGAAAGAGGGTTACTTGCATTAGAGCACCGAGGGGATCCCAAATGCTCTTTCCTTTGAAGACAGCGCTCATGTCGGCTTTCCCTGGGACACCAAGCAAGATATAAATGGGAAATCTCCTACCAGGCATGTGAAGCTCAGGTTTCTTCACAGTAACTTTTCTAGGACTGCTGCTGGGGTTACTTTTTCTTGCCCTTCTGGAAGGTACTACAGGAGCAACACTTCAGTTAGTGTTTTTTGAAACTAACATGAAAAATAGTTTTGAGTTAAGGCCAAAGAAAGCTTCTCTTTGCTTGCCGAACATTCTTAAGCCTCTTGCTTAATGGAATGGTAGATGACTGGTTTGGGGGAAAGTTAGCTTTCCCCAAAGCAGAAAAAGATGTGATTCCTGACCCTGGCCCTGCTCATTTGCCCTCTTCCACAGAAACAACTAGTGGAGAGGAACCTCTTAGGATAGGAAAGCAACTTAAACTTCTAAGCAGGTTGCAAGGGAGAGCTTTTATCTACCCCAGAACACAGGAGACAGCTGGCACCAATCACCCAGTTATCACTGTTGGTTAAAACTTTGAGCAACATGCTAGTACCAGACATTGTGTTGGAAAAGATCTTGTTCTCTTTATACTAACTTCTTCCTAGAATGCAATTAACATAGCCTTCCTGTTCAGGTTTCAAGGCTATGTCATATTTTCCTAGTGGTTTGATGAAAAAATAGTTTGTTTTTTTTTTTACTTCTGAAAAGAAAAAAGAAACTATGATCATATTATCTCTGCCTTTGCTCCTGGAAGGGGTATGTCAATCTACACCTGATGGGCACCACTTATCCATCACCTGAGACTGTAGGGGGTGGGAGGGAGAACTGAACCTCTAGTTAAAATGACTTGAGCTCAAATTCCTCCTTAGATACTACTTAGCTGTTTGACTCTGGGCAAATCACTAAGACCATTAGCTGCCTCAGTTTCCTTATTTATAAAATGGGCACAATAATAGCACCTACTTCCCAAGGTTATTGTGAGGATCAAATGAGATGATATTTGTAAAGTCAGTTGGTAAACATTTAACAAGTGTCTACTGTGTGCCAGATACTATGCTAAACTCCTTAAAATGCTATAAAAATGTTAGCTTTTTTAAAAAAATATTTGTTCTTCTTGACCTTGTTATAATTCTCTGTTAGGAAACAAACTCTAGTGAGGAAAGGGACTTTTTCTGTTCTTGTATTTTGATCATCTGAATTTAGCACAGTTGTAAGCATGGTAAGTATTTAATAAGGGCTTTTTCATTCATTCGTTCAAAACCTGTACCTTCCCTATCTTTCCAAGTCTTCTTGCATTTGCTCACACACACACACACACACACACACACACACACACACACACACACACACACACACACACACACCCCCCTCACTAACACTGTATGGTCTTAGTCTGCTTGCAGTTTCTCGTACGTTACCATCTGTCTCCCGTCTTCATACTTTTCCACTGACTGTCCCCTGTCCCCATCCCTGGAATGCTGTCCTTTGCCTGGGTCCCTTTTTTCTTGCTCGTTTAAAGACTGAATGTCTCTATCTTTCCTAGGCTGGATGCGTATTTGGTCACTCACTGACCAATTCCAAAACCAGTTGGCACAGAAGGAATCTTTGACCTGCTCTGTTTCCAAACTACACCAGTTGACCCCTTCTTAGGCAGCCTGGTAGCTCTTGGCTCCAAGGGGTTCATCGTTTTGTGAGAGTACCGCATTGACTTTAGCCCTGTTGAAATTTAGAAGTCCTGAACTCGAACTATCCACCAGACTCAGCTTCTCCAGGAGCAGGGACAACAGTTATGGGTCACCCCAGTCCTGGGGGTGACAAGTCAAGAAGAACAAATATTTTTTTAAAAAAGCTAACATTTTTATAGCATTTTAAGGAGTTTAAATTATCAGTTCAGTCAAAATCTTGAGATGAGCCTTTTTCAACGTCCTCATTTGCTAATACCTCCGCCTCTGTCACTTTGTATAAACCTTATACACACCATATGTGTATATCCACAGACATATTTAATATATGAATTCATACGTGTTATCTCTATCAATAGTGACTTATCCTGGGTCACACAACTCACAAGTGTTAAGTGTCCAAGGTCAAATTTGAAGTCAGGTCCTCCTGTCTCCAGGGCCAGCGTTCTATTTGCTGTGCCACCTTTTCCTATAACTTTTCTTTTTCTCTATAACTTTACATTTTCTTTTCTTTTTTCCTATAACTTAGGGTAGTATAGTATCTGGCACAAAGTAAGTGCTTAACAAAATTCTTGTTGATTAATAGATGGGATTCAAACCCAGGTCTTCCTGAACACTTTAGCCTCTGGGCCACCTACCTTTTCTGGGACTGTCAATACTTGTACTTATATTTCCTGATCCCTCCTAGGCACATTTTAGATTTTGGTGTAGGATTGGATTAAACGAATGAAATATGAAGACCACTATGAGGAATGGGAACAGAATATAAATGCATTTATAAATTAATCATTGTGTCTTAGCACTTACCAATCATAGCACTTGCTAAGTATGAAGTACTTAGTACTTTGATCTGAGGCAAGCAGTACAAACAAGGTTGAGGCCTGAAACAGGCTCTTGTACCTTTTGGGAGGAGAATGAAAGGTAGGGGAAAAAATCAGAGAAAACAGTTCTCCAACACAACTGTTTTACACAGAACTGACTTTATGATCAGCACAGTATTTTCTGAGCAACCATTCAAAATTCCTAACCTGCAGTTCCTGAACTTGTGGTCGTTTTCTTTTCAATAATCACCTTTCAATATAATTGTTTCCCTTTCTAATCTTTTTTTTTTCTTCTAAAAACATTATTCTAAGAAGGGGTCCTAGGCTTTATCAGACAGCCCAAGAAGTCCCTGACACAAAAATGATTAAGAAATCCCTGCCTTAAAGGAAAAAAAATTCTCTTCCATAAGCAACCCAGAAGAAAGGGCTGACCCTTAGGGTGGGGGATGGGAGAGGGGGAGAGATGAAATTTGGAACCAGCTCCCAGTTTTGAATATACATGACTATCTGAAGCAGGGGGGCAAACCAGAAGAGATCATCTCTTCCAGATCTGGGGTTTGAAGAATCTAAGATTCAATTAAATGATTCAATTCAACAAACCTCTATTAAGCAGGTGCTATATGGGGGGAGGGGGGGAACCAACTGTTCTAGGTGTTGGGAAACATGTTGTATTTGCAAACTAAATTTAAGGGACATTGAAATGTCCAACAGTTTTTCACTATAAGTACTACTTTTTCCCATTATAGACAAATTCTTTCATGCAGCAAGTACGCAATAAAACCTAAAATGAGGAATAATGTTCTCATCATAAAGATTTCTGCTTTAGGGACTGACCGTTTATGAGGAATACACAAAACATAGACCATGATACTAATAACTTGCATTTATATTGAACTCTAAGGTATATAAAATGTCATCCTATGAGCTAAGTTCTACAAGTATCAGCATCCCATTTTATAGGTAAGGAAACTAATGGTCATACAGTATAATATAACATAACATAACATAATCTAACATAGCATAGCGTAATGTAATATAGTATAGTATAACATAGTATAATATGGTATAGCATTATATAATATAGTAAAGTATAATATATAATTGACTAAGAAAGCTACAATGTGCTCTGTAAAATCTGACGAGAAGATTTTTACTGAGCTGGACTTTCAAGATTTCCCCCACATCCAGTAATATGCCAAGCACTATCAGCTCTGCCTCAGCAGCAACTTTCTCCTTTTCTCCAACTCTTGCTATCCTTGCCCTAAATGAAGCCTTCACTAACTGGCTCCTGGAGACCTCACTGGCCTGGTCTCCAATCTTTTTCTTCTGTAATCCATTCTTCAAATCAAGTCAATAAGTATTTATTATGCAGGAATCCATCATTTTAATCAGTTTAAGAAGCTGGTAAGAGGGACCCTGACCTCTGCCTGGACAGGGGCTTTCTAAAGTCAGTAGGGCTCCAGGGTGGATACAGTTAATGAAAGGGTGAGAGCAGCATTTACATTTTTCTCCCCTCTGAGTCTATCTTAAGTCCTACTTATATTTCAGCTCTTGTTCTATCTACCCCTCACAAGCATCTCAAACTCAACATGTCTCAAGACCCTCTTTACATTTTCCCCAAAACTCACTGGTGTAGTAGATAGAGTTGGACTTAGAAACAGGAAAACCTGAGTTTGAATCCTACTTCTAAGTTCTGTTCAGGAAACTCTCAATTCAAATCTGGCCTTAAAACACTAGCTGTGTGACCCTGAACAAATAATTTAACCACTATCTTCCTCAGTTTCCTCTTCTGTAATATAGTGATAATAATACCACTCACCTTCTGGGGTTGTTGTGAGAATAAAATGAGAATATTTGTAGAAATGATTTGTAGCCTTAAGGAGCTTTCTAAATGCTAGCTATTATTATTCAATTAAATCTAATGAGTATTATTGAATGCCTACTATGTGATAGGTGCTCTGCTGCCTTCTGTTGACTAAATCACGTCTAGCAGATTCCAAATAGAAGCATTTTGCTTCATTTTCCATCTCTTTTCCTTTGCACTGGTGGTTCCCCATGCCTTGAAGGCATGCCCTGGTCTCTGCCTAATTTCCTTCATGCTCAGCTCAAACTCATTGAACCTTTTCCTTTAATGGCATTCCCTCTCCACAAAACTTCCGGTGTCATACATGTGCGTGTGTGTATATATACACACAACTGTATCATTTCCATCAACCCCACCTTGAGTGTCTCGTAATAGAAACATTATCTGTGCCAGGCTGGTCATCTATGTACTTGTTTTATTTAATTAGTGTGATCTAAAGTGAGAGAAAAAGTAAGGTATGACTTTCAGCCAGTTAATCACACAATACGAATAGCTAACATTTGTGTAGTATGTTAAGGTTTACAAAAGGATTTACAAGTATTGTTCAGTTTTATACTCACTGCAGGGCTGGTACTTAGCTGCTTTTATTATCTCTCTTTTATAGTTAAGGACAACAAGGCAGACAGGGAACTAAGTGAGAGACTCAGGATCACAAAGCTAGTTAGTGTCTAAGATCAAATTTGAACTCAAGTCTTCCTGACTCCAGGTTCAGAGCTCTATCATCCAATGCCTCTGTTATCATCCCATTTTACAAATGAGGAAACTGAGTCAGAAAAATGGTGAAATGACTTCTCCAGGGTCACACACCTTGTAACCTTCTGAGGTAGAATTCAAACTGAGGTCTTCCTGTTTCTAAGTTCAACTCTATCCACTACACCAGTGAGTTTTGGGGAGAATGAGGGTCTTGAGAGATGTTAAGTTTGAGATTCCTGTGAGGGTAGATAGGACAAGAGCTGAAACATAAGTAGGATTTAAGATAGACTCAGAGAGAAGAAAAAAAGGAAATGCTGCTATCATGATTTCACTCCAGAGCCTCACTGACTTTCCTAGAAAGTCCCTGCCTAGGCTGAGGTCAGGGTCCCTCTTCCCAGCCCCTAAAACTGACTAAAATGATTGTTCCTTGCCAAATGCAGGAGTTACTAGGATCAATATAAGAAAAGACTTCAAAGGAAGGAAACGTATTTATTAAACATCTACCTGTGCTAAGCCTCTTACAAATATCTCATTTGATCCTCACAACAAGAGGTGGGGAGGGAGAGACAGATATTATTATATCCATTTTACAGTTGAGGAAACTGAGGCAGGCAGAGATGAAGTGACTTTCCCAGGTTCCAAGTCCAACATTTTGGCCACTACTCCCCACTGCCTCTTATCCAGCTAGGACCTTTCTTCATCTACAGAAATCAGATGAATAGCTTAACTCACAACTCTAGGCATATCCAAAATGATCCAAGGGCCTTCATGAAGATCGCTGGGTTTGCTGTAGCCTGCCTCCCGTACTCTTAGCCCTCAGAAAACCACCCCTTATGCCTTTTTCAGTATGAAAGGACATACATTTTATGGTTTACCTTCCATGACCACAAAAGCAATCAAATGAGATTATCTAATTAGTTCCCTGTATCCTCTCAACAGAACTTTTCATATCTCCCAGAGGTACATGTAGCCTAGTTTAGGAATTCCTGCTTTGGGATGCAGCTAGTAATTTTTGGTCACTAAGGGTGGATCTTGTCAGTTTTGACCAGAAGCTGACATGTGCTTCTTCTCTCTCCATCACAGCTCAATCCAACCTTCCCTGCTCCACCCCCCAACCCCTCCCCTCCAGCCCCCCAAAAGGAAAAGGGTGGGGACTTGTCGCTGTTCTCTTGTGTCCAATCTTTTGTGACCCTGTTTGGGGTTTTCTTGGCAAAGATACTGCAGAGGTTTGTCATTTTCCTTCTCCGGATCATTTTACAAATGAGGAAACCGAGGCAAATAGTTAAGTGACTTGCCCAGAGTCACACAGTTAGTACATGTCTGAGGCCAGATTTGAACTGAAAGATGAATCATCCAGACACTTGGCCTAGAGATCTATTCTTTGCACCCTCCAGTTGCCCCAGGGTTAGGAAGGGAGGAATCAAAGCAGGAACTTTAAGGAAATTAATCACCTTTTTCCTTTCTAATCTCCTGCAAAGGACCCAGCTAAGCATTTGAATAAAAATCCAAACCCACCTCCCAAGATTTCCAAGAATTTCTGTACTGCCACCCCACCACCCCAGGAGGCAATCAGAATAAATAATGAATAGTCCAAGGTCCCTCAGGGAGAGATTTTGAAATCTGAAACCCAGGGCTCCTCCTTCCCTCTGCCTCCGAGCTCTGGGATTAGACAACAAAAGGGAAGTTTTTCCTTTGCATAAATGGTAGTTTAGGCTGTTAACCTAAACCCCAGGATGCTACCTAGGAAGCTGGAGGCTGGGTAGTACCCTAGTGCATAGACACACATAGACATGCCCCACCTCAATTACATAGTCTCTCTTTCCCAACACTCATCATTGCAGCCAAGTACCCCACCAACACATACACACATACACACACACACACACACACACACACACACACACACACATGCCCAGTGCTCACAAACACCCCACCACCGATTCAATAAGCATTTCTCAGACACCTACTATGGGTCAGGCTCCCATGGTAAGCACTGAGGATACACAAAGTCCCTGCCCTCAAGGAGCTTACAAACTAATAGGGGAGACAAGAAGCAAATAAATATATACAAAGTGAGCTATACACAGGATACGTAGGAAATGATGGAAGGAGGGAAAGCACTGGAATTAAGAGGGGTTAGGGAAGGTTTCCTGCAGAAGGAAACCAGGGAGGTCACTGGTGCGGGTATGTTGCCTGGGTAGGGAGGTATCCCTCCTTCCCTGGGGACTGGTGCCTAGATTGCAAGCCAGACTCCTTCACCTCAGAAGTGCCTAGAGGATTCATAAGCACCCCTTCCTCTGTCTCTCTGTCTCTCTCCCTCCCTCCCTCCCTCTCTCTGCCTCTTCCTCTGTCTCTCCCTCCCCCTCTCTCTCAGTCTCTGTCTCTGTCTCACCTATGCCCCCCTTCCCACCCTCCCCGCTCCCACTAATCCCACACACATTGGTTCATAGCTTGAGTATCAGTCCTCTCCTTCTTGGCACTGGCTCCTGGCATGCAAGGCACCCCTCCATCTAGCACTAGTGCCTGGCTTACACAGGCACCTCTGACAGCTGCATAAGCAACCTCATCACTACCTGGCACAGGAACCCCTTCCACCTCCTCAAGCATTGTCACCTCACCACCATCACCAATGCCTGCCTCATGTATCCAAGGGCAGAGATGAGGAGGAAGAGCATTGCAGGTTGGGGATAAGGGACAGTTTGTACTAAGACATGGAGACAGATGATGAGATGTTGTCCAGTCCCTTTGGCTGGAAGGAAAGTGTGTAGAAGAGGCAAAGGAGCCGAGTCTTTCCCTTCTCTGTGCCTAGACTCCCTTCTCTGTAAAATGAAGTTGGACCTGCCATGATCCTGCCATGTAGGAAATTCCGTGATTCTCTGAAACCGTTATCTGGGGTCCCAGCAAGAGAAGACAGGGGGGCATTATGCACTGCAGCCTCTCCGGCTGTCAACAACATTTCCCACTGGCTCTGGTCCCAGCTTTAGGGGCTAGAACAGCCTGCCTACCAAACTGATGGCTCCCTCCATTTCCTGTTTGCCTTGGCTGTTGGCCTTTGGAAATGGGTGGAGAGGGGCAGTCTCTCACCGGCCCAGCTTTCACAAGTCCCCATTCAGTTTCCTTTTTTTTTTTTTGGCTTAGCTGAAGTTTCCAAAGAATGCTTCTCTCCTGCTATGGCATTCTTGTTCTCTTTGGAACAGAAAAGGAGAGGAGGATCTTTTGACTTACCTTCTACCCCGCCTCCCCCATCTTCTCCCTATTATAGATTTGCAAAGTACTTTATAAATCTTATTTCATTTCATCCTCACAACAACCCTGGGAGATGGGTGTTATTATTATCCTTCTTCCACAGATGAGGAAACTCTACATTCCTCATTCCACAGATGGGTAGACAAGTTAAGTGACTTGCCCAGGGTGACAGGGCTAGTACCTGTCTGACGCTGGATTTGAACCCAGGTCTTCTTGACTCCAGGTCCAGTGTTCTTAGCATTTAGCTATGGTCAAGTAGAAAGGCTTGGAGAGTAGAAATTGAAGTTCATTGTTCTTTTTAGGCAAATAGCTTGAGCTCTCTAGAGTTCCTAGGTCTACAAAACTAGGGAACTGGAGTAGCCAATCAATCACTGAGCTCCATCTCAGCTCTAAAACTCTGTTTCTCAGCCCTGTCCTACCCACTTTGAGACATTGTATTGATTCTGTACATTGTATTGATTCAACTTGAGTGATGGTGTGCCATTTAGACCCAATGAGGCCTGGCTTAAACCTGAGGAGGAGGTCAGAGACTCCTTTGTCCTTGTCCTTATTCTCATCCTAATTTAGACGATTCAGGGTTCAGATGTATATCAACTATTCTTTTTCCTCTGTCCTCTCTATCACAAATGGATTGAAAATGACATTTTCCATTGCTGCACCAGTCATGCCGAGGATCTCAAAGCAATGACGTGGAGGGAGAGTGGTTAATCAACAATCACAAATCTCCATCATAAATTCTGACTATAATAATAATAGATAGGATTTATCGTATCACTATAGCACAGTGCCTATTATGTACTAAGTGCTTTGTAAAGATCATGTCATTTGATCCTCACAACAACCCTGGAAGATAAGGGTTATTATCATTATTTCCATTTTACCGATGAGGAAACTGAGAAAGACAGAGACTGAGGAGTTTGTCCAAGCTCATACAACTCGTGCAGATCTCAGAAGGGATTTGAAGTCAGGTCTTCCTACTCCTAACTTCCTAACTCTAGATTCCACTGTGCCACCGAGACATCTCTTGGTAAACTTCAATACTCTCCTGGTCCCTGGGTCTCAAAACAAAACTTAAAAAGGAGATTGGTGTTTCCAAGAAGGGACTGGAAGACTGTGGGCTGGTAAGGTCCCCTAATTTCTTTCTTTAATTGGAAAATGGAAATTGGAAAATGGAATATTATTTTTGCTATAAGAAATGACAAATAGGATAATGTTAGAAAAACTTGGAAAGACTTACACAAACTGATACAAAGTGAAGTGAGCAGAACCAGCACCATGTTATACAGGGTAACAACAATATTGTTAGATGAAGAACTATGAATGGCTTAGCTATTCTCAGCAGTACAAGTGATCCAAGACAATCCCAAAGGACCATGATGAAGCATACCCTCTGCCTCCAGAGGAAGAACTGATATTGTTCTAATACAGACTGAAATAGGCTGTTTTTCACTTTCTTCTTTTCATTCTTTTTCTTTTATCCAAGTCTTCTTATACAAAATGGCTAGTATGGAAATATTTTACATGACTGTCCATGTACAACCTCTATCTGATTATTTACCATCTCAGGAAGAAGGGAGGGAAAAACTCAAAACTTTCACAAAAGCAATGAGCAGAACCAGGAGAACATCGAACACAATAACAGCAACATTGTGTGATGATCAATTATGTTAGACTTAGCCCTTCTTAGCAATACAACGATGCAAGACAATTTCAAAAGACTTGGGATAGAAAATGCTATCTATAAACAGATAAAGAATAGATAAAGAGTCTGAAGGCAGATCAGAGCATCCAATTTTCACTTTTTCTGTTGTTGCTTTGTTGTTTTTTTTCTTTCTCATGTTTTTTCCCTTTTGTTCTGATTCTTCTTTCATAACATGACCAATGTGGGAATATTTTTAATATGATTGTACATATGTAACCTATATTGTTGCCTTGAGGAGGAAGGAAGAAAGGGAGGGAGGGAGAACAATTTGGAACTCAAAATCTTACCAAAATGAATGTTGAAAACTATCTTTACATGTAATTGGGAAAAAAATACTATTAAGAGAAAAAAAAAGCAATCCCCCAAAAAGCTTTCACAAAAAACAAATATTAAAATTTATTTTACCATATAATGGGAGGGGAAATAAAAAAACATTTTTAAGAAGCAAAAAAAGAAAGAAAGAAAATGGTATAAAAGTCAAAAATGTCAATATTGGTACATTGGACCTATGGCAAATAGGGAATTAGGTTTCCTGAACACCAAAAATTATAATCTTTTGCTACAGGTTGCTGAAAATGCACTTTGCACATATAATTCTTTCTAACAAAGCATTAATTCTGATAATATGTACTTTTCATAACACATGAAATAACCCTTACAATGCAATACATAAAATAAAATTGGTAACATGAAAACATTTTCTCACTAATAATTCCCTAAAATTCTGTGACCTTTTGTGCTAACATCTCCATAAAAAACATCAATTTCAAATAATATTCCTTTTTCCTAACACATGAAATCTATAGTACTATAAATGCTGTACAGAATGGGGTGGAGCCAAGATGGCAGAGTAGAAAGAACTGTTTACACTCCCACGTGGAAAGATCATATTTGTTGTTCTTGAAACTTTTCTCAGTACTTGGGTAGTTGGAGAGGTTATACACACACACACACACACACACACACACACACACACACATACATATATAGACAGAGGGCACAGGGTGAGTTGAATAGGAAGGGATGATATCTAAAAAAATAAAATTAAGGAGTGAGAGAGGAATATATTGGGAGGAGAAAGGGAAAAATGGAATGGGGCAAATTACCTCTCATAAAAGAGGCAAGAAGGGGAAAAGTGGGGAGGTGAGAGGGAAAAAGTGAAGCTTACTCACATCACATTTGGCTTAAGGAGGGAATAACATGCTCACTCAATTTGGTATGAAAATCTGTCTTACACTACAGGAAAGTAGGGGAGAAGGGGATAAGTGGGATTTTGGGGGGGATGATAGAAGGGAGGTCAAATAGGAGGAGGGGGTAATTAGAAATAAACACTTTTGGGGAAGGACAAGGTCAAAAGAGAATAGAATAAATGGGGGAGGAGGATCGAATGGAAGGTAATACAGTTAGTCTTTCACAACATGACTTTTATGGAAGTCTTTTGCATAACTACACATATATGGCCTATATTGAATTGCTTGCCTTCTCAATGGGGATGGGTGGGGAGGGAAGAAGGGAGAGAAGCCGGAACTCAAAGTTTTAGGAACAAATGTTGAGAATTGTTTTTGCATGCAACTGGGAAATAACAAACACAAGGTAATGGGGTATAGAAATCTATCTTGCCCTACAAGAAAAGAGAGAATATGGGGATAAGGGAAAGGAGGGGTATGATAGAAGGGAGGGCAGATTGGGGGAATGGGGAAATCAGAATGCACGGTGTCTTGGGGGTCGGGGGAGGGGAGAGATGGGGAGAAAATTTGCAATTCAAAATCTTGTGGAAATGAATGTTGAAAGCTAAAAATAAATAAATAAATTTTTAAAAAATAAATAAAAATAAAATGAACACACACACACAAAATAAATAAATACCGTACACCAAATAAAATTCTTAAGACCAAAACTTTTTTTAACCCAAATCTTACTTTCCACTGTGTCAGATGGTGGTGTGAGGGTGTTGTACTATAAACCTCTCTACCATCTCCATCCTCTGAAAACCAACGGCTGAGTCCTGTCAGCCAGCACTGCAGCATGGTTAGTTCCATGTACTCCATCTCCAGCCCCTTCTATATTCCAATAGTTCTGGGAACAGAGCCAGTACTCACCAAGAAAGGAGTGACCTCCCTCTCCTAGCTAAGCACCCCAGGCCACGCAGCTGTGTTCTTTCTCTCATTGCCTCTCTTTCCCTTCTTCAGTGTTTGGCTCCAAGCTGAGCTGGAAGGAGCCAAAGGAGGCAGACAACTTTTGCTCCACACTCCTTCCCCATTTGCTCAAAAGACTGGTGGTCTCGGATATCACCTCCAACACTCATCACTGTCTATACTGCACATAACCATGAATATGCCTGCTATCACATCAATGCTTGAAGTTTCAAAAACTGAACTCCAGGAATGTTGAGAATTGGCTGTAGTTAGGTGTAATGAGTATCATTCCATGGATTGTGTGCAGATATACCCAGCCTAGTTCTTGTCAGATGCATAGGGCTCTGGCCATATAAGTTGTTATTGTTGAGTTGTTTCAGTTATGTCTGACTCTTCATAACTCTATTTGGTGCTTTCTTGGCAAAGATACTGGAAGCCATTTCCTTCTCCAGCTCCTTTTACAGATGAGGAAACTGAGGCTTGCCCAGGGTCACATAGCTAATAAGTTTCCGAGGTCAGATTTGAATTCAGGTTTTCCTGACTCCAGGCTTGACACTCAATCCACTGTGCCACCTAGCTGGCCACATAAGACTCAGGGCTAAAGGTTCCTACTCTGAAATGTTGACGTCTTCTAACTGGCTTCCAAAGAAGAGGAAGTGATGATGGTGACTAAGCAACTAAGCCTCTGCCCTCTTTCTTCCTTTCTAGCCAAAAATACTGTAGTAAATAATGTGAGCACTCCTTCATCTATTCTATTTCCTTTCTTAAGTAGATGGCCTTATGAATTAAAAAAAGTTCAAAGATCTATAGGCACTATAGCAACAGTGTGCATGGGATGTCGTTGTAGCAGGTGGAGGAACAGGTGACTTTGGAATTGCCTAGACCCTGAGTTCAGAGGGTAGAGTTCCTTCCCAACAGAGGCTCTCCCTGAGCTAAAAAAAATAGCCACATATCTTGAAGATCCAGAAGAGAAAACATTTGCCATCAAAGTCCTTGCCATTGTTAGATGATTTAACATCAGAAACAGATAGGATTTTATCAGTGAAAATGACATTTAAAAAGAGGCATCACCTTCCACTTTGTTGATGCACCCTACCTTCCCTCTGTTTTGGCCTCTGAACCCTTCCATTTGTGTATTCTCCATTAGAATGTGAGTTCCTCGAGAGCAAGGATTGTCTTACTTTTCTGTTTGTATCCTAGCATTGAGCACAATGATTAAATATAGAAAGCATCTAATACATGCTTTATTCATTCATCATTCACTCACTCACGGTAGGCTCCCTGTGTCAGTGAACATTTCATTTTTTTATGCCTTTTGTCTTTTTACCCCAGAGATCCTCACCCAGGTTGAACCATTTCTTGTGACAAAGAAATATAATTAAGGAATAAAAAGACCATATTTAGCAATCTAAGTGATATTCTATCCTTATAGTCCCCTCCTCCTCCACTATCATGTTTCAGGATTGCTTCTCTGGGACTCTCCTTGGTTTTTTGATTACTCAGAATCCTACCTCTTTTAAATAACCTTTTCACTTACACATGCCCATCTTAAGGTAGGCTGAAATATCCTTGCTGGCCACTAGAGGGAAACTAAAGCCTGAAAAAGCTGGCATTATTCTCTACAGCGACCCCTTTCCCTTTGGAAAAATGTCTTCTATCACTTGTGTGACCTCCTTCCTCAGGTCCGGTCTAGGAGATGCTAAGGGCGCTTCTGTCCCCACCTCCTGGGAGAGCTCACTCTTAGTTCCTCTTCACTCTGTACTAGTTGATTCAAATACACAACATATTGATTCAAACACACACACTGCAATTTTAATGTAAATGTCTAGTTCTCTTATTTATCCTGAGTTAAACACTGTTATTTATTTCTTCCTTTTCTGCCCTCAATTTTCTGTACAGGGAAATCCCCACACCTAAAGAAGGCTCCTAGAAATAGAGAGACTGGAAGAATTATGTCCATTAGACAAAAGATTCTAAATGAAGAGGAAAGGGAAAGGCATTCGGCCCCAGGTATTTGCTGTAGAAAAGTAAAAGAAAGCTGAGGGCAGACTACAGACGTGTTAGCAAGACGTTAACACCCTTTACTAAATATGAACACTTTATTGGATTGGAAGGGGTGTCTGCCACTGGCTGGGCTCAGAGTGGGGGCCATGGCATGCAGGGCTTTAAATTGCTAAACCCAGGAAATAGTTGGATTGCCAGGAAGTTCTAGTCGATCCAGTCTATGCTCCCTTTGTGCTTGGAGGGGTGGGAGAAGGGGGGAATTTCTCTCTCCTCCTCTTCCTTCCCATTGATTATATCACCTAGCAGTAGAGATATTCACTCAGACAAAGACATTCAGTGATAGAACTGTCAGATGTAAAGTGAGTCTCTGCTCATTCAATTATGTTTTTTAAACACCACCTCCAGACTATTCTCCCTAGTTTGCACTTCAATCAATCAATCAAAATTTATTAGGCACCTACTATGTGCCAGGTACTGTGTTAAGCCTTGGAGATACAAAAAAAAAAAAAAAGGAGGAGGAGGAGGAGGCAAAAGAAGGTGTCTGGTCTTAAGGAGTTTACAATCTAATGAAGGAATTTATAATCTAACGATACTTGTACCTGTACTCAAATCTGGGTTGTGTCTTCAGAAGTTGGCTGCTTTTCTTAGGTTCTACGATGTAGTCTGAGGATCCAGGCTTCTGTTGCTGTAGATCAGGAGCCCCCACCCTTATGCTTCCTATGAACAATCAGTAGATACAATTAAAGAAGTCATTTACTAAGATGCTGTAGTGAGAATAGTATCTCCAAAATATCTCCCCTTCCCCGTAAACCTTCCCCGCACACTCTCTCAAATACAAACAGCATCAATGAGTAGGCTCAGACTTATAGGGGGAGAGTAACAAGGCACAGCGCACACCTAAGGAAAACTTGTGGCCAACCAAGGTTAAGTCATAGCTCTGATACCAAAGGGCCTTACTACTGCTTCTTTCTCTTTTTGTGGGATCATCATAAAACATCTCTTTGAACTCACTTCTGGTCCCTCTGAATCATCCAGGGGTCCATGGGAATTTCAAAAGGCAGAGAAAGCAAAACAAAATTCCCATGAGTTACAGATGATTCCCATAGCTGGAGTTCATTTTTTTCTTTTGTAAAATAAGAATGTCAGACTAGATGACATCTAAGCTAAGTATTTTATTAATTCCCCTTAGAGGGGATGCTCTGAAGTCCCAGAGGATTTCCTAGGATCAGGGATGAGAAGCAATGGTGAGTACATGACAGAGATCAGTCACATCTATGTAAATTGTCCCATTAAAACCAACAGTAAAGAGGCCACTGAACACTGATGTAAGTGAGCTAGAGTCAGCAGAGAAGTTGTTTTTAATTAATTAAAGAGTTTTTCAAGGACCTGGAGGATCAATGCCTTCAGGTCAGAAAGTTTAAAAACTATTTAAGTGAAAGGGAGAAAATGCCATACTCTCTGTCTTAACCACTGTTTCCTCCTCCCCACTTGTACAACTGACTTAGACAGGGCACTCCATTCTCTCTGAGGCCCCTTAGTATCACTCAGGCTGGGTCCAGATGGACAAAAGCCTTCCAAGTTTGAGCAACTTTGGCTCTCTGACAGCCCGCCTGCCTTGCTGGAACTTAAAGGGCGTGTGTGAATGTGTGTATGTGTTCGTGCATGCGTGAGTTTGCCCTGGGAACAAGGAAAGGAGGAGGTACAGAACAACATCAGAATGTTGGCTGGACTGTGGAGCATTTTCTCCCTGTGCTTTGGCTCAACCTCTTCATAAAAGCCCAGGGAGAAGGAGGTGGAGATTCCCACAGTTGAAGGGGGAGGGTTTCCTGCGCCTCTCTGACAGGGGCGCACCTCTGCTTTAGAGAGTGGGAGCCTGATCGGGAAGACTGGGAAATCATGCTCTTCATCTGGGCTCTGCAATTGGCCATAGTGCTCCAGGGGGGCTTCTCTGGTAAGTGTACCCAGTGTGGGGAGGGTGGGCTGAGATGTGGAAAGAGAACCCTGAGGAGGAAGGGTATCAGGAGGGGCGGGGTGCCTGGGGAAAAGACGAGAAGAGGTGGTTGTTGAGGATGGTTTGGAAAATGTGGTCATTTTGAACTCTGTGTGTGTGTCTCTGTGTGTGTGTGTGTGTGTGTGTGTGTGTCTATGTGTGTGTCTGTGTGTGTGTGTGTGTCTGTGTGTGTGTGTGACACAAAAGCCCTGCTGGGGGGAAAACCTCAAACTGGGTCCTGTTTTGAAATGCAATGACAAAAAAGAATTTGAGAGCTTGCTGATGTTGCCTGCATTGTATAAACAGCGGTGCAATGGAAGGAGAGCTGACTTTGGAGTCAGAGGGCCTGGGTTCAAATTCTGCCTCTGCCTGGGCCACCCCAGGCAAGGCACTGAACCTTGATGGTCCTTAGCTTCTGTAAAATGAGAAGTTTGAACCAGAGGGTCTCTTCCAATCCTAGATCTAGGATTCCATAGCTTATTGCAGTTCCAAACATTCATTTTGTGGCCCCCAAAGAGAAAATTCCCTTTGTAATTTAAAGGATAAGGTGATCGTTTCCTCACCCACCCATTCCTTGCTGCCAAACCTGTGGTCAGTCATACCAGGGCTTAGACAAGTCACTCTCCTATTTGCTGTCCTCTGGATGCTATGCAGCCTATCAGGGTCCTTCCTAATTTGTGGTACCCACAACGAACGAAATGCAGTCTGACCAGGGTGCACAGAGAAGACTGTTACCTTGTACCTGGACACTGAGCCTCATTTTGCGTTGGCTTCCTTGGCTGTCATGGCATGCTGTTGAGCCAACCATATTAAGCTAGCAGTTCACTAAAATCCTCAGATCCTTTCAAACCAACTAATGTCTAGTTACATTTCCTCTGATTTTGTGCTTGTGAAAGTGAATTTTTGAACCCACACATGACTTTACAATTTTTCCAACTAAATTTCATTTTATTCAATTAGTCCCAATACCAAAATCTTTTAGCCTCTCAGACTGTTTTTTAATGTTGACTCAGTTTGTGAATCTGAACCTCAGTTTTATCATCTGAAAATAGAGATTATATCTTGTATCATTATTGTTGTCAGGAACAAATGGGATTATATATGTGTGTGTACATGTGTATATATATAAAGTATGTATATATGTGTATATGTACACATACACACATATTTTATGTGTATACACACATAAATACACATATTACAGATATATTATACAGATAACATGTCTGTATAATTAATTATATATGTGGTATAAACATGTGTACACACACATGTATATGTGCATGGTTGTGTGTATATGCATACACATACAAAGAAAATGAGAGAGAGAGAGAATTGGGAACCTGAAAACCCTATGTGTGTCAACTATTGTTAACAGAACCCCAGATTTGGGGAGTTAGAAGAGACTTCAGTGACTTCCCCCTAGTCCAACTCTTACACAAAAAATTCTTATCACAGGATACCTAACAAGCAATCATCTGACCTCTCTTCGATGACCATCAAGGAGAGGGAACTTGAGGAGGAACCCTCTTGAGGTAGCTCATTCAATTTGCAGGCAGCTGAAGTTGTTCAGAAGTTTCTCTTGACAACAAACCTAAACAGGCTTTTTTACAACATCCATTCATTGCTTCCAGTTCTGCCCTCTGGGGCCAAATGGAAAAAGTCTCCTCTCCCTTCCACATGACAGCTTTTCAGAAACAGTTGTGTCTCCCAGAGTCTTCTTATCTCCACACTAAACATGTCCAGTTTTTTCAGCTGATCCTTCTAATGTCATGAACTCCAGGTCCTTCACCTTCATGGCTGTCCTCCTCTAGACATTCTCTAGCTTAACAATGAGCTTTTTAACCTTACTGCCTAGACCAAGCAGAAGACAGTGGGATGCCTGCTTTCCTTCTCCCATACTAATGCAGCCCCCAATTGCATTGACAGTTTGGGCTATCACATCAAACTCCCTTCTTCCATTGAGCTTGCTCTCTACTAAGAGCCCCTATTTCAAGTGAGATGGTGTTTATAAAGCACTTAGCACAGTGCCTGGTACATAGTTGGCACTGCATAAATGTTGCCTATCATCATTATTATTATTTAAATGGGAAGGGATTAACTGCTTTCTAACCACACTTCCACCATCTAATATTTGTGAAGCCAAGTTTTCGGTATCCAAGTGCAATACTTTACATTTATCTAAAAATAGAGCAGGGTGCCCTGGGTAGTAATTATCTTCTAGCTAAAACCCTGGGAGCCACACTGGAAATACTAATCCCACCTATCAGAGATACTTAGCAGGATTTGTGCTTTAGGCTGGGTTTGTAGTAGATTCCTTCTGATTCTTGAGATTCCACTGTTCTGAGATTTTGATCATCCAATTGATCAATCAACAACTATGTGCCAGTGTGCCCAGCATGGTGCCAGGCACCAAGGATGCAAATTCAAGAATATAATGTTCCCTGCTCTCAGTGAGCTTGTGTTCAAATGGGAAAGACAGAAGATGGAGGATTTCATCAAGTTATCATAAGTCCCATGACTCATTCATTTGTGTCCCATCCCAAACACAGAACCCATTTTCTCTCCAGAGATGTTACATCAGTCTTGCTTCCCGCCAAGAATCTCAGTTGTGCTGAACTGTGGCTTGGACCCAGATAACGATTTTTACAAGTTCAGCTGTGACTCTCTTGCCTTTTCTCGCAATAGCAAAGAACTAACACATGCTTTCCATTTGACTGGCTTGGGTTATATATTCCTGTCGCTCTTTGAGTCACAGTTTATAACCTGGTTGTGGATTTTATTTTGTCCGACATCTTTTCAAAGTAAAACCTTTTAAAGCTTCCCTATCCCTCCTAGGACACTCAGGTCAGGCTTTGATCATCTAGTCCTCCTATTATTCAAACTCACTTGTCACAGGTTAGAGTTTAGGAAAGCTGGTTCAGAGAGAATCCTCTAAATAATATACTCCTCCATTTTGAACTCCTTGTTTTTCCATAAAGAAAACATTCTATCTCTGGGCATTTTCTCTGACTGTCCCACATGTCTGGAATGCTCTCCCTCCTCAACTCTGTCTTCTGGCTTCCTTCAAGTTCCAACTAAAATCCTATTTTCTGTAGTAAGCCTTCCCCAACTCCTCTTAATTCTAGTGCCTTCTCTCGGTTGATTATGTCCTGTTTAGCCTGTATATAACTTCATTGCACATAGTTGTTGTAGTTGGTGTGTGTGTGTGTGTGTGTGTGTGTGTGTGTGTGTTTCCCCCACTAAACTGTAAGCTCCTTGAAGTCAGGCACTGTCTTTTGTCTCTTTTTGTATCCCTGACGCTTAGCACAGTGCCCGGCACTTAGTAGTTTAATAAACAGTTGATTTACTGACTGACTCCGGCACCTAACAGCATATAGCTCATAGCACAGAAATCACAGGATCATAGCTTTAGAGCTGGAAAGGACCTCCAAGGCATCTAGTCCAATATTTTACTGATGAGGACACAAAGACCAGAGAAATTAAGCGATTTGCACAAGGTCACACTGTCAATAAGCATTTACTAAATAAAATGCTTGTTAAGTTCTAGGCGGGCAGTGCTAATAGGAACACAAACAAAACAGTCCTTGCCCAGAAGAAGCTTACCTTCTAATGGGGGAAGGGAACCCATAAAAGAGAGTTGAAAAGAGGAGGGGAAGTGTTCATGCGGGCATAGCAGAGAAAGTCCTAAGAGTCAGGAGCAGAGCCTGGAGAGGAGTAAAGACTACTTTCTCCTATTGAGCTTGCGGTCAACTAAAACCCCCAGATCAAGTGAGATAATATTTATAAAGCAGGTAGGTGGCACTTCCTGAGTTCAGATCTGGTCTCAGACACTTAGTAGCTGTGTGACTCTGGGCAAGTCACTTAACCCTGTTTGCCTCATTTCCTCAGAGGGAAATGGCAAGCCACTCCAGTATCTTTGCTAAGAAAACCCCTAAATGGGGTCACACAGAGTTTTTCCTAACATCAAGCCTAACATGGCCTCTTGGTAACTTTTGTCCATTGCTCCTAGTCCTTCCCTCTAGGGTCAGGCAGAACAAGGTTCATTAATCTATTCCCTGTGGCAGCCCTTTAAATAGGTCCTTGAACTCTAAATCCAGGCCTCTTTCCATTTTGCCACTCAAATAGGTATATGCTAAATTTAGCAATAAGGATACATTGGTACCATTAGGTAGCCCCTTTATGCTTCTCAACATACTTTCATATTAGTTCTCCCATTTAATCTTTTCTTTATCCCCAGGCAATCTGGGTTAAGTGATGTGCCCAGGGTCATACAGCTAAAAAGTGTCAAATGTCTGAGGCCAGATTTAAACTCAGGTCCTTCTGACTCCAGGGCTGGTGCTCTCTCCACTGTGTCACTAGCTGCTCCTCCCATTTAATCTTTACTACACCCGTCTGTGAGGCAGGTAGGACAGGGATCCTTATTTGACAATTGAGGAAACTGAGGGCAAGGGAAATTGAATGACTGGTCCAACGTGTCGCCAATGGCAGACCTGGAATTGAACCCTTGATCAAATGTGATTCTTCTTTATGTCAATATACTCTGACTTAGAATGAGTAAACCTCAGTTTCCTCATCTGTTAAAGGCAAGTAATGATATTTATACTATCTGGTTTGGTTAAGTTGTGAGTAGTAGTAGAAGCTGGGATTACATGAAGAAAGTGTTCCTTCTCTGGTATGTATTATGTTTACACTTATATATATACATGCGGTTTCTTCATTAAAATGTAAGCTCTTTGAGGCAGAGGGTCTTTTGTCTGTATTTCTAACACTTTTGTCTTTGTATTTCTAACACTTATAATACAAGACAGAGTACATAACAAACACTTAACAAATGTTCTTTGATTAATGGAAAAGTGCCTATAGTTCTACACTAAATGGAAAGCTTTTATTGTTAACGATATTTAGATGAAGACAGACAGACCTTTCTAGACTAAATCCACAAGGGGTCAAACAGGCCATTCAAAATGAAGGGAGGTTGTGCAAATAGGTGTCTGTGAAAAGTGGGGCACTTGCCAAAATGATACCCATCAGGAACACTCAAATTGCTCGTTCTTGAAGTCCCCAGACTGTTACTTTTGTACTCCACCCTGTTTATCTTAGCAGAGATCAGCAGGAATGCCTCTAGCCTTTAGAAGGCAAAAGGGAGCAGACAGCTGAATGGAGCTGTCTGTGTGGTTTGGTTTTTTTTTTTTTTTGGAAAGTTTTTATTGCTATCTTTTATCTTAGATCATCTATATTTTCCAATGTGGTCCTTCCCCTTTCCCCTAACCCTCCAAGAGAACAATACTTCAGCCAAATTCACCAGTCTATCAAAAAAAAATATGCCAGCATATGTGATGTTCCACATGGGTGATCTTACTTCTCTGCAAAGAAGTGGTGGAGGGGCTTTATAGGAGCCTAGATTTAGAGTTGGAAGACACAACAGAGATCATCAAATCCTTGCCCCTCATTGTGAAGAAAAGGAAACTGAGGCACAGGGAGTTTAAGGAACTTGCCCTTCATCACACAGTGTATCTGAATTCAGATTTGAACTCAGATCTTCCTGCCTCAGGGTCCAGAGAACTGTTCTATGCTGCCTTCTTAACATCTCTTCTTTGGAGCCAAGCTGATTGTTAAAATTCTACAGTATTTACCTTCTATTGTTTTGCTCTTGTGTTTTACAATTACACTGTTAGAAACGTTTTAGCAGATCTCTTATTTCACTTGATGTTAATTTGTGAAAATCTTCCCTGTGCTTCTCAGTATTCATCAAATGCTTCATTTCTTACTGCAGAGTGATATTCATGTGCCACTCCTTGTTTGGCCATTCCCCAGTTAGTGAGTATCATTTTGATTCCAGTTCCTTGGGCTTACAAAAAGGACCTTGACAAATGCTGTGATGTAGATCCCTCCATGTGCATTTAACTGAAGGCCACTCAGATTCTACAGCTGGAACAGAATGGTTTTTCAAATTCAGCCTTCTATATTTCTTACTGCAAGTTAGATTTCCAAGTGGTTAGAGTGTTACATATGGAATTAGAAAGAACTGAGTTCAAATTTGGCCTCAGACATTTACTAGCCATACAACCTTGAAATAGTCATTTAACCATTTTTAGCCTCAGTTTCCTCATCTGTAAAATGGGAATAGTAATAGCAGCCACCTCAAAGCGTGATTGTGAGGATAAAATGAGAAAATACATGTAAAGCACTGGGCAATTCTTAAAGCCCTCTACAAATGCTAGCTATTATTATTAAGATCCTTTGTAGACTGTGCCAGCTTTCCAATTCCAGACCCTGCTGGAGTCTATGTTTCTGATGGCATAGTTCTCAGTCTCCGGGATGTGGCTTCTATTACATCTCAAGCATTGGGGTCTGCTTCCCATCAGGATGTGGCTTTCATTTCTTTTGGTTTCCATTAGAGCCCTACTCTGGTGCCACATCATGTCATAGAAGGCATGGTGGGTTCTGGAAGTCTAGGTCAGGGGAACACAACTTTTGGCAGGTTCTGCTCAGCCAAAGTGTTCCCATGCTAGCCTGGCAGAGACTACTCTTGGCTCTCTGGTTGTAAAGCAGCATAACTATGTTCAGAGCTCATCAACAGTGGTTTGACCACCAGGGGACTCATTTTTCTGATCATAGTAACTCATGAAGACCATGCACTAATATAAGATGTGGAAGAATCTGAGGACTAGTTGGGCAATAGAAATTCCTATGCCACAGGACACCATGAGCCCTTAAAATACTAAAGAAGGAGGGACTCAAAGAGAAAAGGTAGGGTATGGGAGTTCAGACATTTACAGCATGGAGTGATGCCTTTCATCGAGTCTCTTGAATTACAGAAAGGTCCTAAAGGCTGGAAATTTGATCATTTCTTTTTTGTTTTTAAGCCAAGAGCAATAATAGCAGGAACATTTTTTCAAATTTAAAGATTTTACAGATATATTTTATCTTTATATAAACTACATTTCTGAATATATCCTTTTCCTTGCCCCTCTCAAGGCAGCCATCTCTTGTAGAGGGCTATGGACTAGACTGAGGACTTCATTGGTATGGGGAATTCCCAGATGAGGAAACTCACTCTACCAATAGAGGTTGGCATTTACTCTGCAATTTATATACTCAAAGTTGCCTGGAACACTGAGAGTGAATATCTTGCCCAGGATCACAGTCAGTATGTATCAGAGGAGAGATTCAGACCCAAGACTTCTTAGACTATTCCATACTACATCTTTGCATCCCTTGAGTCAAAGAAGAAAAAGGAAAGGAAAAAAAAGGTTCATCAAAACTGACAAATATATTAAAAGACTCTGATAATGTCCCATACTCATAGTTCCCAACCTCTGCATAGAAGAAAGGAAGGAGAGAGGGAGGAGCGTTTTTGAATCCCTTATTTGAACTCAAGATTGGTCCTTCTAATTACACTGTATAAATTTAAATTTAAGTTAAATTTTAATTTATATTATATAAGTATAAATTTAATTCATACTTAAATTAATTTAAACAACCTAATTACAGTGCCTTTAAAATTACAGAGATTTCTTTTTCCCGTATTTACATGATATATGTTAGTTTTCTGGTTCCACTGATTTCATTCTTCATCAGTTCATATAAATCTCATGCTTCTCTGAATTCTTCCTATTTCTAATGGAGCAATACTATTTCAAAATGTTCACGTGTTTAGTTATTCCCCACTTGTTGCGGGGGGGGGGGGTTCTTAATTTTCATTTTCTTGGCTACCACAAAAGGTTCTGAGCAGTTTACATTCTCTTTCAGGTTTATAGAGCTTGCCTTTCCATGGCTCTGGAAGGTAGGCAGTATAACTGTAACTATCTCCATTTTAGAGATGAGCAAATACAGTCACAGAGAGGTTAAGTGACTGATCCAAGGTTACCCAGTAAACATCAGAGCTGAGATCTGAGCTCAAGTCTCCTGGGTCTAAATCTGACACGCTTTTCTGTACGCCAAGATTCAAAACGATTTCATTTGTTAGAATCAAAGCTATCCAATGGTTGCAAACCTGGAGATTCCAGAGGGAGTCATCCTCACTCTTCACAGGCTCTCTCACAATTTTTGGTTCTGTTTGCAAGCAACTGAGCTGGAATGGATAAATGTGTACATATACATACATAGTATACATATAGACATATATATATACTTCTAACATGAATATATATGCTAAATATAGATATATACAAAAATATATATTCAAATACAACAAAGATACTTTTTTAAAAAGGGAGCACGTTGTAGACTTTTAAAAGTGACATAAATATGTATTCATTATTATTAAATACTTATAAAATAAATACTTATATGGTGTTTTTAAGGTTTGCAAAGCACTCTGTATGCATATATGTGTGTGTGTATATATATGTATATACAAAATCTCATCTGACATTATACTTAACCATAAGACTATAATTATACTGAATATATTCTAAGGCAGGAGGATCTAGGGAAAAGGATTTGGGAAGGAGGGTGCTTTCTACCCTTACGGTTGAGCCCAGTGTCTTGCAGTTGGCAATAAATGCATTATTAAAGGAGCATAAATGATGGTTGAAAATACTTTTTAAAAAGATTGTTAAAGCAAGAATTGGATAATTTTCTTCTCCTAGAATGCTTTATTGCAGTTTTGTGGGATGGGTTAACATTGATCTTCAGAGATTTCATAACAGATCATGTAGTTAGAGACTACTTCTTAAACAGGCCTATTCACTGAATAGCTGTTACCTCACCCTAAATGAGTACCTGAATAGCCCTTAGTCTAAAGGGGCCAAGGTCTCCCATTGCATCCTGGACCATCTCCAGTCATGCAGATGAATCCAGACGGCTCAGGAGCAGAAAGTGAGGCTGGTGATCTTGTACAGCCCTCAGTCACTCAAAACAAAGTCAAGTGCAAGTCATGTCATCATTTCTTTGATGTCATGGTCTTCTTTGAAAATGAGGGATGAACACAATAACAACAGCTATGTGATCTTGGCCAATTTCCTTAACTGCTACGCCTCAGTTTTGTCATATGCAAAAGTGAGCCAGTCAAAGTGTGCTGGGAGTGGAACTGCCAAAAGTCTAAAAAAATGGCTTTGCATTTTCATTTAATTATCTCATGCTTTAGTTTTAAGCTAAAAATATCATGTTAAGCATAAGCATTGTACTTAAATCTAGTAAAGGTGTTCTTTCTTTGGTTAGATGAGTTCAGAATAATTTCCCGGACCATTGGCTGCTCTATTGAGTTTGCCTTTAAAAATCGATAAATAAAACTTTCCAGTTACTCATCCTGATGAAATGTTCTGTCCATGCCTGCGGTCCTGTTATAAACAGGGATGTTGCTAGGATGAGGTGGCCTGGGCCATCTCTAAGCTTCCAAAGAGCTCCTCTTCCACTTAAGTTCTAATTGTCTCCTTCCTACTCTCAGGGGTATTGTCAGTATCAAATGACATAATATGCACAGAAGCACTTTGTCAAGTACTGGACACGTATGAGGTATAATTACTAGTGAATTTTTCTTTGATGATTCAAAATGCATTTCGGAATCCCAACCCCCCAAGGGTCATCATTTTCAAAATCTTTTCTATTTATGCAGGGCTTCAAAAAGCATTTTGATTGTTGGAGGATGATTTAATTCTGGTTAAAGGAGACTTGGAGGCATCTAGATGGTACAACAGATAGAATGTTGGCCCCGGAGTCAGCAAGACCTGACCTCGGACGCTAGCTGTGTCAAGTCACTTAACCCTGTTTGCCTCAGTTTCCTCATGTATATAATGAGTTGGAGAAGGAAACGGTAAACCACTCCAATATTTTTGCCAATAAAACCCCAAAATAGAGTCACACAGAGCTGGATATGACTAATTGACTAAACCACAACAAAGGGGACTTACTAGAGGTTGTTTTTGTTATTTTTGGTTTTGGGTTTTGGTTTTGGTTTTTTTTTGCTGATAGGAGTAGAGATGATTCTGGGAATATCAGAGAGGATTCTTTCTGACTGACCTAAGGTCTCCCTTTCCAGGAGATCTTGTCCAGCAAGCAAAGGAGAGCAGGAGTAGAAATTTGTTTCTTTAACAGGATGCAGCCAATGAGAGAAAGATGGGAGTCTGCAGTTCTGCTTCATTCCCTCCCTTTTGCTGGAACAACAAGGTTGCCCCACCCATGGCAGCTATCCAATAGGAATGTCTGGCAAGATATGGGAAACTGAGAAATTAGCCTATGGAGCCCAGAATAGGCAATTTCTCAAATGACCAGGAAGCTGGAAAGGAAAGGAAAAAGAAGAGAGAGGCAGCTTTGACTGAAAGCAATTGGGACAGGAAGGAACTCTGACCTGGTCAACAACTGTCATCTCTGCTCGAAGTCCAGTGGCATACGTGCTGTGCAAATCATTGAGAAAGGGACTGAGCTCCTTTTCTCTTAGATTGTCCAAGGGGCAGAAATTGACCTCCAATCCTAACTCTGAATTTTGTAGTGAATTTCCCTGGTTTTCCCTGGGTTCTTCACACACAAGCAAAATAAATTCCCTCAATGAGTGTATGTAAGTGTGTGTGTGTGTGTGTGTGTGTATGTGTGTGTGTGTATGTGTGTGTGAATCCATATATATCACACACAAAACACATGTAGATACAACATACACACATGCATGTACATATATACACGAACATATTCCACACTCAAAATCCATCATGTGTCTGTCGTGGTGCCATGTTTCATCATCGGTCCTCTGGAATCACGAATGGTCATTGTGCTGATAAGTGTTTTCACACTTCTCCTAATTTAAAGATTCATATGAAGCACATGATGCCTTTCTTGATCCCCCCCCCAACTGCTAATTACCTGTATCTAATTTGTATTTATTTGGGATATATTTACATATGTCCATGTCCTCCCCAGTAGAATCACAGCTCCTTGAAAGTAGGAATTGTTTTTTTCTTTATATTCTCAGCACCTTCAGGCATAGCTAGGTGTCCCAGTGGGTCGAGCACTAGGCCTGGGTTCACATCTGTCCAGACACTTGCTAGCTGTATGACCCTGAGCAAGTCATTTAACCTCTGTTTGCCTCGGTTTCCTCATCTGCAAAATGGGGATAATCATAGTACCTACCTCACAAAGTCGTTGTGAGGATCAAACGAGACAATTTTTGTATAACTCTCTTAGCACAGTGCCTGTCACATAATAGATACTATAGAAATGCTAGCCATAAACTATTACTATTATTGCCAGGTACATAGGCATTAATAAATTTTTAAATACATAATTAGTGAAAAAAATAAAATTTTTAATTGACTTTTCGGAGTCAGAAGGTACCATTGAGGTCACCCAGGACAGTGTTTTCCTTCCATGGGTCTATATTTCTTTTTTTCTTTTGTCAACCTCATTGATAACATTCCTTTCCCTTAAAGCTTTACCCATCTTCCCCTGGAAAAAGAAAAACAAAACTCTTGTAACAAAAAAGCATAATTAGCAAAACAATTTCTGTGCGTCTATTGTTTTAGAAGATATATGTTTGTGGGGCAGCTAAGTGGTGAAGTGAATAAAATAAGGGTGGGGAATCTGTAGCCTCGAGGCCACATGTGGCCCTCTAGGTCCTCAAGCGCAGCCCTTTGACTGAATCCAAACTTCACACAACAAATCCCTCTGATAAAAGAATTTCTACTGTAAAACTGAACTCAATCAAAAGGCCCTCACCCAAGGACCTAGAAGGCCTCATGTGACCTCAAGATCACAGGTTCCCCACCAATGAAATAGAGCATTGGCCCTGGAATTAGAAGGACCTGAGTTCAAATCTAGCCTCAGACATTAGCTATGCGATCATGGGCAACTCATTTAACCCTGACTGCCTTCTCTCCCCCCCCCCCCCAAAAAAGAAAATATATCTTTCCTTCTATACCTTGAGCCCTTCATCTCTTCATCAAGAGTCCTCTGGCACTGTGGCTAGGCACTGTATTGTTTTATATCTTTCACAGCTGCTTTTCTTTGCAGTGGTGGTATTGCTGTACGAAGTATTGTCCTGGTTCTGCTCATTTCATTCCAAATCAGTTCATATACATCTTTTCAAGTTTCTCTGAACTTACAGCCCAATAATATTCTACAACATTCATATAACAAAGTTGGCTAAACCTTTCCCCTGTTGAAGAGCACTTCATAGTTTCTAGTTCTTTGCTACTACAAAAAGAATTGCTATCATATTTTTTTATTTGTTTGCTTGTTTTAAATACACATGGGTCCTTTTTTTTCTTTCTTTGATTCCTTTGGGGGTATAAGTCTAATAGTGGTATGACTGGGTCAAAAAAGTAGTGACTTGGAGCACAGTTACAAACTTGCCTTGTTCTAATTCACAGCTCCACTAACAGTGCACTAATCTTGCCTGTTTTCTTTTAGCCCTTCCAATAACTGTGATTTTCCTTTTTTATCATCTTTTCCAATCTAAAGGATATGAGGTACAATCTTGGAGTTGTTTTGATTAGTGATCTGAATCACTTTTTTTCATGTTTATTGTAATTTGGATTTCTTCCTCTATGAACTGCCTGTTCATATCCTTTGGTAATTGATACTGGAGAATGGATCTTCTTCTTATAGGTTTGAATCAATTCCCTACATATCTTAGAAATGAGAACTTCATCTACCTTTTCCACCTCTAGCCCTGGGATCCATAACCAAATCAATATCACCATTGTTTCTGGAAAGGGTAGATCAATTAATTCTCCTAGAGTTCACTTGAGATAAAAATAGTCAGTATTTGTAGCTTGCAGAAGCTTTTGTATACTGTCTCAGTTTATCCTCACAACAACCCCAGGAGGCAGGTGCTCTTATTATCGTTCTCATTTTACAGGTAAAGAAACTAAAGTTAAGTGATATGTTCAAGGTCACAGGGATAGTAAGTGTCTGAGGCTGAATTTGAACTCAGATCTTTGAAGCTAATACTCAGTCCACTGGGCCACCCAGCTGCCTCTAGTCCCAAACAATTTTTTTTTACTACTATTACCCTTATGTGTTATGTCTTCCTATTAAAATGTAAACCCCTTTAAGGGCAGGGACCAACTTGATTTTGTATTTTATTAGCACAGTGCTTAGCACAAAGTAAGCTCTTTCCTTCCTTCCTTCCTTCCTTCCTTCCTTCCTTCCTTCCTTCCTTCCTTCCTTCCTTCCTTCCTTCCTCTCTCCCTCCCTTCCTCTCTCCTTCCCTTCCTTTCTCCCTCCTTTCCTTCCTTTCTTCTTTCTTTAATTGGTAGCATGGATATCACATCCCTCTTCTAGAGATTGATGGATCCATCTGCTGCCTGTATCACAGACCTCAGCTGGACCATTCCTGCCCCCTCCCAGAGTCAAAGGAGATGACAGCTTTCACACCTTCCCCTACTCCATTGCTACACCCTTATCCCCACTCCCTTTGGCTGTCTCCTTGTCTTTCTCAGACTGCTGTTAAGGGTTAGGAGTCAGAGAGTTGGGAGACATCAGAAGCAAGGAATGGGCTACTGTTTCCCCAGTATTACTGTACTTGCACCATCCTCAGGGAGTACTGACAACTTTGAGACTATTTATATCACATCTTCAGTGGAAGCCCCCAGGGAATCAGGGATGCAGGCTGCGCTTCTGGAAACCTCCCCGGAAAGGCAGCCTGGTGCATGGAGAAGGTACTGGATTTGGACTCTGAGGACCTCAGTTTGAATTCCTACCTGTGTGACATTAATTTCTCTGGGTTTCAGTCTCCCCATTTGTAAAATGAGAAGATTGGGCCAGATGACTGAGAAGGTCCCTTCCTTCTCTAAATCTAGGTTCTTGTGATCGATTATAAATCTAAGCTGAATTTAAGAATGAAATCAGAAGAAAGCAGTTGTGACTCTGGAGGCAGAGAACTCTGGTTCAAATCTTATTTCTGACAGTACAGCTAGTGATAGCATGCTCATAATAACAGCTAATATTCATGCAGTTTTCTTTTCCTTTCTCTTCCCCTTCCCTCCCCTCCCATCCTCTTTCTATTCCTTCCCTTCCTTCCTATTCCTTCCCCCTCTCTTTTCATCCCCTCCCCTCTCTTCTCCTCCCTGCCCTTCCCTCCCCACCTCCTCTACCCTCCCCTCTTCTTTTTCCCCATTCCTTCCCCTCTCCTATCTTCTCTTATGCTGCCCTGCCTTCTCCTCCCTTCCCCTCCTCTCTTCTCCCTTCCCCTCCCCTCCCTCCTCTCCTTTTCTTTTCCCTTCCCTTCCCTCCCCTTTCCAATGAGATGATAATATGTGAAAATGTTTTGAGAAGGATGAAGAACATTGAAAGCTGAGGGATTAGTGTTGTTAGTATGAAGAGAGAAGCTCTCTAGCCACAACTTTTCCCCTTAAGGAGGATTTGAGCTAAGCTAGATGCGGTCTCAGACATACAAAGAACAGGGCGTTTTTGGCAAGCTGAGGGGGTCAGAAACAACTTGAAAAACAAACCCAAACCCTACTTGGCATGTCTGCTTTCGTTCTTTGCCCATTTGTGTAGTCTTGGGGAGGGGGGAGCAGCAGGGGGATGGGAAAAGCAAAAGAAGGAGAGAATCAAGGAGGAATGGGAGCAGAGGTCCAGGAAAATGAGCTGTCCCAAATCTGGTCTTTTTTTCTGCTTTGTCTAGCTCCCTGGGCCCCTTCATCAGTGACTCATCCAGACCTTCCAGGGCCAGGGGCACTTGTGAGAGTTGGATGAGATGTGGGGGTTGGAGGGGTGGGGGTGAGGGGAAAGGTCAACTGTAGCATCTATGCAAGCCAGATGCTAGAAGCAACTTGCAACCAACACTCCTATCTGCTGGGCAGAAGTTTGGTCTAGGAATAGAGGAAAAAGCAAGTTATTGTGAGAGGGCCTCTCCTTGCTCTGAGTTCATTTGATTAGAGAAACTTTGGCAGTCCAGTTCTGGGAACAAGCTACAATTAATTGCATCACAGACCAAGCCAAACACTATTTCTCCTGTTCTCCCTTCCCTCTCCCTTCCTCTCTCATCCCCACTTCTTCCTAAACTCCAAGTTGCCCCCAGAGGGATTGGGTCAACAATTTAAGAGGCAGGTATCAATGGCTAGGTGCTAGTGATCCAAAGAGAAAAATTCAACTCTGCCTTCAAGGAGTTTGCATTTAACTAGAGAGAAACACACAGACAAGTAAATACTAGGTATGTGGAAGAAGGATGTTAATGTAGGGAGAGGGGCAAGTGGTTGGTGGGAGGGAGGAGATTCAGGAAGGATATAGCATCTGAGCTAAGCCTTGAAAGAACATGGGGACAAAAAAGAGGAGAAGAGGAGAGAGTCTAGTCCAAGTCCAGGAGCAGCTAGTGTTTCTGCACAGAGATGAAAGAAGGAACATTGCTCCAGTTTGAAAGGGATGTAAAATACATAATGTGAGACAAGAATGAAAGATGGTAAAAGCTAGATTGCAGAAGTCCTAAGATACCACATAAAAAGTTTTTGTTTTTGTCTTAGAGGCAACAGTCATTGTTTTTGAACATTCATTTTTAAAAAAATTTTTGAGTTCCAAATTCTCTCTCTCTCTTCAACCCTTTCCCCACCCACTGAGAGAGAAAACAATGTGATACTTGTTATAAATGTGAAATCAGGCAAAATATATTTCCATATTAACCATGTTGCAAAAACAAAATAAAATAAGAGCGAGAAAAATAAATCTTTTTTTTTAACAGTATGCTTTAATCTGCATTCAGACTTCATCAATTTTCTCTCTGGAGTTGGACTGCACTTTTCATCATGGGTCCTTTTAAATTGTCTTAGACCATCATATTAATCAGAGTAGTTAAGTCTTTCACAGTTAATCATCACACAATATTGCTTTTACTGTGGGCAATGATCTCTTAGCTCTGCTTGCTTCACTCTGCATCAATTCATATAGATCTTCCCAGGTTTCTCTGAAACCATCCCCTTCATCATTTCTTATACCTCAGTATTAAATAGTACTCCATCCCAATCCCAATCCCAATCCCAATCCTGTGCCATAACTTGTTTGACCATTCCCCAATTAATAGGCACCCCCTCAATTTCTAATTCTTTGCCACCAATAAAAGTGCTACTATAAATATTTTTGTACATGTGGGTCGTTTTCCTTTTCTCTCTTTGGGATACAGACCTGGTAGTGCTATTACTAGGTCAAACTAAGCCCCTTAGGCATAGTTCCAAATTGTTCTTTAGAATGGTTGGACCAGTTTACAATTCCACCCACAGCATGTGTTCCAATATTTCCACCTCCTCTCCAGCATTTGTCATTTTTCTTTTCAGCCATGTTAGTCAATATGATAAATGTGAAGTGGTATCTCAGAGTTTAAGTTGGATTCCTTTAATCAATAGCTATTTAGAGCACTTTTATATGACCAAGGATAACTTTGATTTCTTCTTCTGAAAACTATTTATTCACAGCTTTTGACCATTAATCAATTGGGGAATGACTCACTTCTATAAATTTGACTCAGTTCCCTATGTACTTGAGAATTGAGACCTTTATCAGAGAAACTTGCTGTAAAATTTTTTCCCCAGTTTCCTGCTTTCCTTCTAATTTTCACTTCATTGGCTTTGTGAAAAATCTTTTTAATTTCATATAATCAAAATTATCCATTTTACTTCCTGTGATTCTCTTCCCTTAGCCGTAAATCTGACAGGTAAAATTTTCCATACTCCCCTAATTTACTTATGATGTCAATCTTTATGTCTAAATCATGAACCCTTTTTGACCTTACCTTGGTATATGTGGTGTGAAATGCTGGTCTATGCCTACTTTCTTCCAAATTGCTTTCCAGTTTTTCCAGCAATTTTTGTCAAATGGTAAGCTCTTGCTCTCCAAAAGCTTGGATCTTCTGGTTTGTCAAACACTGGACTACTATGGTCATTTACTATAATTATTGTGGACCTAATCTATTCCATTGATTTACCACTCTATTTCCTAGCTAGTACCAGGTTATCTCGATGATTATCACTTTGTAATATTGTTTGAAATATGGTACTGCTAGGCCTTCTTTCTTCACATTTTATTTTCATTGATTTTAACAGGGAGTCATTGAAGATTGTTTTTATTTTTGGTGGTGGTGGTGGTGATGGTGGGTTTTTGTTTTGGGGAGGCAATCAGGGTTAAGTAACTTGCCCAGGGTGACACAACTCAGGTCAAATGTCCAAGGTTGGATTTGAACTCAGGTCCTCCTGACTCCAGGGCCAGTGCTGTATCCACTGTGCCACCTAGCTGCCCCCATAAAGGTTTTTGACTGTTCAGGTGACACCAGAGCTATGATTTCACTGGTTTAATATAATATAATAATATAGTTATAATATAAACTCCAATGATTATATTCTACTTACCAATAACTTTGAGTCACAGAGAGTTTGTCTGGAGCCCTCGAAGGTTAGGTGACTTGTCCAAGGCCACACAACCAGTATGCCCAAAGGAGAACTGGGTTCTGGTTTCTAACAATCTTGGACAAGTAACCTTACTTCCCTAAGACTCAGTTTCCCCATTTGTAAAACGGAGATGTTAATCATTAGAGCTGGTCACAAGGACCCAAACATATGTATTTATTGGCCTTGCAGGCTCTGGCTATCAAGACCTAGCTGGATTTTACTATTGATATAGAATAAGCCAATTCAGATCCCTGGCTGATAAAAGGAAGGCCTCACTGTGTTCATAGTGGTATTCCATCCCTATGGAGCCCATTCCTAAGAAGCCTGGGACTTGTACAGACACAGAGATCCTGGACGGGGAAGGATGCTGGAAAGGAGGGCAAGGGGATAGAGGATGGTGGTTGTCCATCACTCACTTCTACTTATGTCAACCAGAGCAAAGATTGCTGGGGACCATGATCCCAGAGCTTGCCTTCAGGGTAAAACAAAATTCTTCAGCTTGGGTTTTAAATCTTCCATCGTCTAACCCCAAATTACCATCTCGGATTTATGCTGCATCATTCTCCTTCAAACATTCCACATTTCAGCCAAACTAGTCTATTTTCCAGTTCAGTTCCCAGAGAACGAACTCTGCATTCCATCTCCTGCCCTCATTCTTGGCATGGGCCAAGTGCCTGCAATGTTCTCCATTCTTACCTCCAACTCTTTATATTTTTTTTTTTTTGTGATACAATTACGGTTAAGTGATTTGGCCAGGGTCACACAGCTAGTAAATGTCAAATGTCTGAGGTTAATTTGACCTCAGGTCCTCCTGATTTCAGGGCCAGTGCTGTACTCATTGTGCCACCTAACTGCCTCCTCTCCCCTCCAACTCTTAGCAATATTTAGTCTGAAGTTTCACTTCAGGGATTACTTCCACAGGAATCTTTCTTCAATCCCTCAGTTATCCATTTCTTCCTTCTTGAATGATCTTGGATTTCAGTATCTGTTTTTATGTTCTCTCTAGAGAATAAAAGCCTCTTAAGAAAAAAGGACTGTGTCATGTCTCAGTGTCCCTACTGTCTAGAATTATGTCTAGCACACACTAAGTACTTTATAAACATTTGTTGTATTGGATTCCCTCACAGGAGTGTTATGAGGATCAGAGAAGATGATGGATGTGAAAGTGCTGGAAAAAAACAACCAACTGTCTGATATTCTTTCCACAGCATGGTAGGACAAGGCAGGGTTTTGCTAATAAATCTTTAACCACTGGCTCTGCCCCTAAAGTGGCAAAAGATGTCTTTAAGTTTAAATTGTATTATTAACATTTTCATAAGAAAATCTAGAGAATCAATAAATCAAGGCCTGATTTGTAGCATTTGCAGTTTTCTGAGGCTTGCATGTTCACATTGAGAACTGAATAAGAAGTCTTTGAACTGGATCCTCAGAAGGTATTGTCTCCATGGAAGATCTTTTAGACAATTAACAAAGGGCCCTTTTAGGCAGGTTAGTTGAAATGAAAACTCATTCAGCCTCTAAGGCCCCTTGTACCTAGTGAGATCATGTGTGTAAAAGCACTTTGCAAACTTTAAAGCCTTAGATAGACATCACTCATAATTATGGTTTATGGCAAGGTATGGGGGTAGTAACTGATAAACTGTTCGGTCATTTCTGTCCAGTCAGAGTCCCTGTGACCCTGTTTGGGGTTTTCTCGGCAAACATACTAGATTCTAGAGTGGTTTGCCATTTCCTTCCCCAGCTTATTTTACAGATGAGGAAACTGGGGCAAACAGGGTTAAATGACTTGCCCAGGGTCACATAGCTAGTAAGTGTCTGAGGTCACATTTGAACTCAGGTCTTCCTGACTCCAGGCCTGGTGTTCTAGCCATTGAACGACCTTGCTTCTCATAGAAATGGTTAATGCTTGAGTAATTTGAATGTGAAGTTACTGGAGTTACCAAAAAGATCTATGGTGACAGATAAGTGATGGTAGCCATTTCTTTAGGCCATATAAAAGCTGGACTTTTATGAGAAGTAATTTAGGGTATCCTTTTTAAAGTTGGGGAAGCTAGGTCCGAGTTATGAAGAGTCAGATATGACTGAAATGATTGAATGACAACAACCAAATGCTACAAGCAACATTGACAGATCTCTGGGGCTGATCTTACACTCGCATTATAGGACCTATATGGGCATTAGCCAAGGGTTCCACAGAAGGATAGAATGGAGAAGACAATGAATGAGAAATGAGGAGATATGTGTTCTAGGCCTGCCTCAATCACTGTGAGATATTCAGGTTTCTGATCTATCAAATCAAAGGATAACTTACTCTGCTTCCCTTATAAGATCTACAGAAATAATCATTGTGAAAATTCTAGAGATGTAAGACATCCTAATGATACCAGAAGAGCTAATGCAATCTTTTTTTTTCCTTTTAAACTGCTTTGTTGTTCTTTTTTCTTTTTAAAAAAAAAATACAATTGACACTGTCAAATTAACTTCTCCCACTCTGTCCCCTCCTCCCCTGCAGTAGAATCTTCCCTTTTTAATTTGTTAAAATGCTTTTTCCCAATTACATGTACAGATAATTTTTAACATCTACTTTTTAAAATTTTGAGTTCCAAATTTTCTCGCTCACTCACTCACCTTCCTCTTCCCTGAAACAGTAAATAATTTGATATAGGTTATACGTGTGCAATCATGCGAAACACATTTCTGTATTAGTCATGTTGTGAAAGAAGACACAGACTAAAAGAAAAAAAACACACAAAAAAAGTGAAAAATAGTATACTTTAATCTGCACCCAGAGTCTGTCAGTTCTTTCTCTGGAGGTAGATGGCATTTTTCATCATGAGTCCTTTGGAATGGTGTTGGCTGTTGTATTGCTGAGAAGAGCTAAGTCATTTTCAGTTGCTCATCATACGGTATTGCTGTTACCAGGTACTATGTTCCCCTGGTTCTCTTCACTTCACTTTGCTTTCATTTTATGTGTATTTCCAGGTTTTTCTGAAATCAGCCTGCTCATCATTTCTTATAGCCCAATATTATTCCATTACAATCATATAACCCATCTTGTTCAGTCATTTCTTAATTGATGGGCATTCCCCCAATTGATGGGCAACATTCTTTGCCACCACAAAAAGAGCTGCTATAAATACCCTTGTACAAATTGTGTGCTCTCTCTCTCTCTCTTATATGTGTGTATGTGTATATGTGTGTATGGATATAGACATAGTAATGGTATTGCTGGATCAAAGTGTATGCAGAGTTTTATCTCCCTTTGGGTATCATTTCAAATTGTTCTTCAGTATGGTTGAATCAGTTCACAACTCCACCAACTCCATTAGTGCTCCAATTTTCCTGCATTCCACCCCCCCAAACATTTATCATTTTCCTTTAAAATCTTCCCTTATAACAAATATCAAAAGCCAAAGAAAACAATCAGCACATGGCCATGTCTGGGACACGTCTCACTTACTTGTAATGCACCATCTCTCTGCCAAGAGATAGCAGGCATGTTCCCCAATCAGTCCTCTGAAGTCCTAATTAACCACTGAATTAACATAATTTGAGATTACATTAAGAGAGGTGTAGCTTCAATGAATCGGTAAAGTTTTAGTAAGCACTGTATGCCAGACACAGTGGTAAGCTCTAGGGATATGAAGACAAAGGTAAGTCAGTATCTTACCATAGAGGAGGCATAAGCACACAGAGGTATGCCAAAATATATACCAAACAGGGACAAGATGATTGGATTGAGCCTCATATCGGTGGAGGTACTTGAGTTGAGTGTTGAAGTAGACTAGGAATTATAAAAGGCAAAGGTGAGAAAGGAATACATTCTGGACATGATAGACAGGCAGTACACAAGCAGAGATGGAAGATGGAATGTGCAAGAAATGATAAGGAGGTTGGTATGACTGGACCATAGAGTACGTATGGGGAATAATTTATAGAAAGGATAGAAAGATAGGATGAAACCGGGTTCTAAAGATATTTAATGCTAAATAGAGTAACTTATATTTGATCCCCCAGCCTCCTCTCCCTTCTGGTTGGAGGACTCAGGGATGGAATACTAAATGTCACCCAAAACTTTTCTGTATAGAGAGCAGAACTTGGACTTCACAGCTCACTTGACTTTCCATCTGCAGCTCTGGTTTCAGCTTTCAAGAACAAGTTGCTCCCATGCTGGGTACCCTCTGGTGGCCCCTTGCCTTTTCCCAGATTCCTTCAATATTATGTCTTCCCCCATCAGACTGTCAGTTCCTTGATACCATGGACTCTTTCATTTTCTTAATGTATCCCCAGTGCTTAGCACAGAACTGGGTACCTAGTAGGTACTTAATGGGTGGGGGGTTTTTTAACTGAACATTTGATTTTGAGTAGGGAGGGGACATGGTTAGACCTGCATTCAGGAAAATTATTTTGGTGGCTCTGTGACACATTGGTATGGAGAGAAACTTGGGACAGGTAGACAATGAAATCAGTAGAAGACATAGGTAGTTTTGTGGTGGTGCCTTTGTCCTGGTCACACACGTTCTCTGTGTGTGCATCACTTAACACAGGTGCCCTGACCTGTGTTTCCTATCTATGAATGACCCTGTTGAAGCTGGGTAACATATATTTATAATTGATCCATTTCAAACCAATGGTGGCTTTCTCTAGCTTCTTTCTGTAGCCTGTGAATAGGGGCAGAGGAGGTGGAGAGAGTAATCCAGAGCAGAGGTTTGGCAAGGGATAAGCAGGAACAGGAAAAGGGGTTGAGCAGAGGACAGTGTGGCATTGGACTGGCTAATTATATGGTGGGGATCGGAAAGGAAAAAAAGGAAAGCATAGGCAGAGGCAGTGGCTTAAGAGATGACCTGAGTGGTCAATGGATCGGAGATCTTGATGAGATTAGGGTAAGTTTAGGAGGGTGATGTGGAGAAAGATGGAATGATAGGAGGTTTGGGGGGTCAGATAGAGAAATGGTTCAGCTCCTTACTTCTTACTCTGAAATGAACTACCCTGCCTTCACCTAGCCTTATCAGTTCAACGGTCCCCTGACATGTTCAGAAACTCATCTTTAGACTTATCTTATCCCCTCACTGAAGTAAATACCCCAAGGTCTCCATTTCCTTAAACAGAAAAGGGATTAGAAGTCACTGGTAAGGAAAAATGTTTCCCAGCAGTCCCTGTGTTCTATGCTAAATAGCAATTGTTCTGCTGGCTAAAGAATTCTACAAGCCTGTTCTGTGTAAATAGCAACTGGTTAGAGAATTCTGAATGAAACAGTGACATTTTTATTACATCCTCCAGCGGCAGCTGGCCAAGCCTTTTCCTCTGATCACTCTACACATGAAACAAGTTAAAAATGGTACAAGACCGTCCATGATCAAGTGGAAAATCATGGGGCATTGATTTAAGTAGAAAGTTGGTGTAATTGAAAGGCTAGAGGGATGGACTTGGAGGCGAGGAGTTTGGGGTTCAAATTCCTCCTTCAGTACTTACTGTGTAACACTGACCAAGTCACTGAATGGGTCGCTACTCTCTGTCTCAGATTCCTAATTTGTAAAAGGGTGGTGACAATAGTACCTATTTTACAGGGTTTTTGTGAGGATTGAATGAGATGTAAGTAAAAGTGATTCATTAAACCTCAAAGTACATCAGAAATAAGAGCAATTATTATTCTAAGTGAAGAGGACCTCAGAGAAAGGAGAGATCTTTCAGTCTCCTTGGAGCCAAAGGGTCTTGGGAAGCTTTGAGGAGGAGGTGGGTGGTGAGCTGAGCCTTGAATGTAAAGATCCCAGAGTACATACACATTGATTCACTTTGGTTCTTCCCTCCCTTCAACAAGAACCTTCTTCAAGCCCCAGTGCTGTTCTCGCTTGTGAGGAGAGCCTAACCTTAAACTGTGTTTGTGTTTCCTGCAGGTGCACAACCATTTAGGTCCTCCCCTGGGAATGCAGACCAGTGGATAAAATGGTGTGATGAACACAAAGCTCTCCACAGTCGTCTAGACCTTGTAGAAGAGGTACAGGAGCTGTGGGATGTGGTGGGAGAAAAGGGAGAGGGGATGGGGAGGCAAGTCAGGTATTTGCAACTCTGGGGATGGTGGGGGCAGAGGTGGGAGAGATAGAAAAGGGGCTCATGTGTCCAGCTCTGTGTCAACTGCTGAGAAAAACAAGGAAATGTAGAATGGTGGCCATGTCTCTTCTAGCTAGCCGGGAGATAAGACCAATGCATGTGAAATTAGGAGAAAACAATATAAAGTAACATAGGATCAAGTCCTAAATTGTAGACTAGGCTGCTTTGGGGTATCAGAAAAAGCAAAGGTCATCATGGACTGCAAGGAGCAGCAAAGGTCTCCTAAAGGAAATGAACCTTGAAGGATGAGTAGGATTGGGTAGACCAAGAGGATCAAGGGAGACATTCCAGGTAAGAGGACTGGTTCTGGCACCTCCATTGTGTGCCTTGCTCATGAATGAAAAAGAGGTTCACTATAGACCACTGGTAATGACTAGAAGTCAAGGATCATAGAATTACAGACTGAGAGGGAGCTTAAAGGTCATCCAATTCCCCATCCTCATTTTACACTAACTCAGTGTCAAGCACATAGTAGGTGCTCATTATTTCTTGAATTTTATAGTGATAATAACAAATAATAATGGCATATTATTATTATCATTGCCATTATTTGTTTAGATCTGTGATTTCATTAGTACTGGGAGTTTCTCCTTAAGGAAACTTTCCTATGCAGATTGAAAATCATTCTGAGATTGTCTAGGAGGCTGAAAAGTTCAGTGACTCACCCAAGCTCACACAGCCAGGATGTATCTGAATTGGAATTTGAACTCATGTCACCCTGACTTGTTGGCCAGCTCTCTGTATCACGTTACTTCTAGTGACCACATGATTGATTTTCATCATCCCCATGGTTGTTATTTCTTCTTAGGGGAAGCTACTTGTTTCCAAAATGGCCAAATGTGCCACACATATACATACTTTGTTGCTTAATAAATATTTTATTTAAAAGATTATTATATTAAGTATATTAATTATATGTAATGTATTATCTAGTATAAACAATAGTATAATTAATTATATTGTGATAATTATTAACATTAATTTAAATATATTCTATTATTATAAATATATATATATATAATGTTTTATTAAAACTTGAGAGAGTTTAAAAAACAATGCATTTTTAATGGAAGAAAACATTTCAAACTCTAAACTCGTTATTTTCCTAAAAGGCCACTAGAGGGAAGCATGACAAAAATAAAGTGAACCAGCATCCTGGAACTTTCTTGGGAAGGAGGGAACCAGCACCTAATTTCTTGTTAAGCATTTATCTCATTGTTATTGACACCTTTGGACATCATTTCTGAAAACATCCTTCCATTCTTCCCTACCCAACAAGTCTTCCCTTATAACAAATATGGAAAAAAGCAGCCCAGACAAAGCAACCAGCCCAGCAAGGACATCTGATAGTACATGCTATATAGCTCACAACCACAGAAGAGAACTCCACCTCTTCAAAGAAGGGAGGGAGATCCTGCATCCACTTTATACCAAGTATATTAGTGCAAAATCTGAACCCACAGGTTCTTCCCTTTCTGTACACTCGTCAAAAGGTCGCACCCTTTTTCTTAAGGAAATCAGAGATACCTGGACACAAGTAGATGAGCATGGGTAAGGGAAGAAAGGGAATAAACATTTATAAAGAGCCTTCTGAGTGCCAGGTAGTGTGCAAGTATTTTTTACAAGTATTTACAAGTATTATTTCACTCAAGCTTCACACCAACTCGGTGAACTGGTGGTAGTTCAGCATTTTCAGTCCTGTCCAACTCTTCATGACCCCATTTGGGGCTTTCTTGGCAAAGACAGTAGAATGGTTTGTCATTTCCTTCTTCAACTCATTTTATAGATGAGGAAACTGAGGCAAACAGGGTGAAGTGACTTGTCCAGGGACACACTGCTTGTAAGTGTCTGAGGCCAGATTCGAACTCAAGGAAGATTAGTCTTCCTGACTCCAGGCCCAATGCTCTATCCACTGTGTCACCCTATGAGGTTGATGCTATTATTAGTCCCATTTTACAACTGAAGAAATTGAGGCAGCAGATGTTTAGTGACTTGCCCAGGGTTGCACAGCTAAGTAAGTGTCTGAGGCTAGATTTGAACCCAGGCCTTCCTTAGTCTAGGTCCAGTGTTCCATCCACTGCACCACCTAGCTGCAGGGTAGGGTAGATACAATATGATACATGATATTACTATGATACACGATATTAATATGATGCATCTCTTTATAATATAGGTTTGGTTCCACTAGCAATTACATCTTGGGCCCTGACCCTACATATGGCTCAGTGTGATGAGATCCAGCATCAGCATAGTAGCTAGTCTAATGCAGACTCAATCCCGACCTTAGCCTATGGACATTTCACATTTCTAAGCTCCTCTTTTCTCTCCCTTTGCCTTGACTTTTCCACTGTCTCCTTACCAGACCCTGGACAAGACTGTGGAGCACCTCGAGTCTGAAGTAAAGAACCTGCTTAAGCTGATGGATGGGTTAGCATGGAACTTGCCCCCAGAGCCTGGGAGCCCTGCTGAGAACTTCTTTGGAGATGGTGCGTGTCCCCAAGACGGCCCTGAAAGCCCTGGCTGCAGCTCAGCCTCCCATCTTTGTCCCAAGCACAGCTCCAGATGGAATTTAATGAGTCTCAAGGCTCTAGGGATAAAAAGGAAGAGGGATAAGAAATAATGAATAAGAAATAACAATAATAGCTAGCTTGTATACAGCACCTACTATGTACCAGGCATTGTGCTTTACAAATACCATCTCACTCGATCATCACAACCCTATGATGTCAGTTGTTGTCCTTTGTTCTCGAAGGCAACCAAAATGACATCACTATGTCGAGGTCAATGTACAATGTGTCCAACTGTGGCTGATCAGACTGATATGAGCTCAGAAGGCTCTACCACAGATCAGGAACAAAAAGTCCATATGAACATTTGGAATGGAGAGGTCTCTAAAGTTGAACATCTCATGTTTCTTTGTAGCTACCCCGAGTTAAGTGCTATTATTATACCCATTTTATAGTTGAGGAAACTGAGGCAAACCAAGGTTAAGTGACTTGCTCAGGGTCACACAGCTAGTAAGAGTTTGAGGCAGGTTTTGACCTTGAATTCTCCCAGCGCTTTTATCTACCGCACTACCTCAGGAAGTAGGAATAAGGAAGTTGGACAGTTTGGGTGTCTTTCAATGGGAGAATAAAAGGGGTAGGATCCATGGGTAAGATGAAACCCAAACAAAGCTAAAGCCCAAAGGGACCAGGATGATTTTAGGCCTTCATGATAAAAAAGATAAGATGATACCTTACCTCCCCTGAAGTTTTATCAACATTCTTCTCTCCCCTTCTCATTCTCAGTAGTGATGAATACCAAAGGCAAAAAACAGATCACATGAGAAATTCCAGCTTTTGGAAGAAAATGTGGTTCTCAGAATGTGAGATCTTTAGGGGTCTTAGTGTAAGCCAAAACACCTGGTTTGGCTTTGCTGGTGTCTAGAGAAGATTCCTAACCTGAGGAAGAAAGGTGGGAGCAAAAACTGAGTAGACTTTACTTTGTGTATGTGCCTTTACTTTTGTGTGCACATGTACACAAACACATGTACATTTATGCCATGCACATGTATTACATGGGGCTATAAATGCACATACTTTATATTCATGTAACACATACCTATCTTATATATGAAATTCCTTGTATATATCTTATATACACATATAACACAAATATGCTATGCTATTCTATACATATACAGTATACTCTACATATACATACTATATGCATACATTTCTGTGTCATGTGTGTAGTTTTAGACACATGGCATTGTGTCTATCTTATATATGAATATAAATAAACACATGTATTTGAGCAGAGGGAGTTGGTCAGGCCCTGTGATTTCACAGGGATGGATTATTCACTGGTGTGGAAACTCTTTTAGAAATGCAGAATAGGATCTTTCTTGTAATTTGTAGTCTGGAACTCTGAGAGGATCACATAGATGGCATGGGTCAGAAGCAGGACTTTAATCAGGGTCTTCTCAATACTGAAACCCAGCCTGTACCCACTCTGCCAAATTTCCTGTCATTGCCTTTACTTTTGTAAGCATTAACTCAAGCTCAAGGGTTGGGAGGGCACTGAGACGTTACCATTCCTGCTGTCAACAGGAGGAAAACTAGACATGGCTGGATCGTGCCATCTCTTCAGCTCTACTGATGTGCAAAGGGAACTCCTAGCAGTCAAGGAAGAGGATGCAGGGGGAGGGGAGATATGGTAAGCCTCAGGGGAGGATGAATCAGTCAGCATCATGCTCTGGTCTTGCTCCTACTAAGTGCCTTTCTTCATGCATTACCCCCTTTCCCCAATTCCCTGAAGCCTTAACTACCTTTCTGCCCTTGTATTCCTTCTGTAGCCAAGAGGTCCACTCAAAGACATCTCCCAGAGGAGACTGGGAATTTCTGGGGAAAGGTAGTTACATATGAAAACAGGTAGACAAGATCTGCTGCCCTTCTGACTCGACTTCCTTTTAGCAAACTCAGGTTTCAAACTGTGCCTGAAGAAGAAAGAGCTGGGTTCCCCATGCAGAAGAGCAGAGCAAAGGAGAAGGGCTAGGCAAACCTGGGACATGGGCAATGGATTTGAGCACCACCAGCTTCTTAGTGCTATGGTCATTTCCCATCCTCATGCTAGCCTCTTCTCTCAGACACCAGATTATCTCCTTCTTTCTCTTCCCTCCTTAACAAAAGCCTCCCTTAAGGGAAGATCTCTCATTAGTACCTTATACATTGGCATGAATTTTAAGACTTTTGTGAGTCCTCTCTTAGGAGATTTTGCAACTTAAGTATGATACTGAAATGAAAAGCTTTGAGCCCTAGGAGAAGGGTACCATTTGGGCCCTGGTGGGGGACAAGATTAGGGGGTTAATGGAAAGAAAGTTTCCAGTTTTCTGGCTATTCATCTTAACCCCACAATACACAGGAGTTGGAAGGGGGCCTCCCCAAAAGAGGAGCCTCTCCTTCCTTGCAAATGTAGATCCACCCTCTCATGCTCCCACCCACAGGCATTCTAGTCAGCTTTTCCTTCTGTGCCAGTGCTGCTTCCACCAACCATGAGACCTCCTTGTTTCTTACAGAATCCCTCTGAGGACCAAGAGGACCTGGGGCTGAGGGCAGCAGTGGCTCCACGGCTTTTTGGACAACTCATTCCCTGGGTGGCTGAGGCTGTCACGTAATAAATGTGTCTTGTACTGTGAATGCCAACTTGGAGACTCTTGCACTATTGCGACAAGCTGCATGTGTGATGCTTTCCTCTTTGTCTTTATCTCCATTTGCTTTGCTGGATCAGCCAGATTCACGTTCTCCTTATTGTTCAAGGAAATCATCTTCATCCTGGGAGTCTAGGACCCTGAAAATATAGTCTAAAGACCAAGGTTCAAATCCTGAATCTGCTCTGTACTACTTTTGTGACCTTTGGCACATGAACTTCTCTGGACCCATTTTCCTCAACTATAAAAATTATGGGATGAAGCTAGATATTCTCCAAATATGAATTTAACATCCAAATTCTCCATCCTTGTCATCAGGCATTCGTTGGAAGAGTCCATATTTTGTAGATAAGCAATTAAAAACTTGGAGGCATTAGGGACTCGACCCAGAATTACTTGAGACTTAGAGACTCAAATGCACTGTCCCTCTCCTTCCTAATACAACTAATCCCAAGCTAAATTAAGTCCAGAGTCAAGGGATTCTATATTGTGACTTGAACAGAAGTTGGAAGAGTCAGTAAGAAGGGTAGAGAGGAAATCTTGGAAGCCCCAGGCCCTCAGAAGAAGGGCTAAGAAACATTGGCACAAAGGGCTTCAGTAAGGAAAACTGCCTAGGAAAGGAGAGGAGGCAGGAGACCCTGGTGGGAGGAAAAGAGTGATCTGGGAAACAAACTGGCCCAAAAGAAAGCATTGAGTACCTCCAAGACAAGAAAACTCTGGGCACTTTTTTTTTCTTTTCCTTTTTTAAATGTTTGTTTATTTTTGGTTTTCAACATTCATTTCCACAAAATTTTGAGTTCCAAATTTTCTCCCCATCTCTCCTCTTCTCCCACCCCAAAACATTGTGCATTCTAATTATCCCTTCCCCCAATCTGCCCTCCCTTCTATCATACCCTCCCATCCCTTATCCCCACCTTCTCTCTTTTCTTGTAGGGCAAGATAGATTTCTATACCCCATTACCTGTATTTCTTATTTCCCAGTCGCATGCAAGAACAATTCTCAACATTCATTCCTAAAACTTTGAGTTTCAACTTTTCTCCCTTCCTCCCTCCCCACCCATCCCCACTGAGAAGGCAAGCAATTCAATACAGGCTATGTATGTGTACCTTTGCAAAAGACTTCCATAATTGTCATGTTGTGTAAGACTAAATATATTTCCCTTTATCCTATCCTGCCCCCCATTTATTCTATTCTCTCTTTTGATCTTGTCCCTCCCCAAAAGCGTTTACTTCTGATTACTCCCTCCTTCCATTTGCCCTCCCTTCTATCATCCCCCCAACCCCCACTTATCCCCTTCTCCCCTACTTTCCTGTAGTTTAAGATAGATTTTCATACCAAATTGAGTGTGCATGTTATTCTCTCCTTAAGCCAAATGTGATGAGAGTAAGCTTCACTTTTTCCCTCTCATCTCCCCCCTTTTGCCTCCATTAAAAAAGCTTTTCTTGCCTCTTTTATGAGAGATAGTTTGCCCCATTCCATTTCTCCCTTTCTCCTCCCAATATATTCCTCTCTCACCTCTTAATTTTATTTTTTTAGATATCATCTCTTCCTATTCAACACACCCTGTACCCTCTGTCTATATATGTGTGTATAATCAGTCCAACTACCCAAATACTGTGAAAAGTTTCAAGAGTTACAAATATGATCTTTCCATGTAGGAATGTAAATAGCTCAACTTAATAAAGTCCCTTAGAATTTCTCTTTCCTGTTTACCTTTTCATACTTCTCTTGACTCTTATGTTTGAAAGTCAAATTTTCTATTCAGCTCTGGTCTTTTCATCAAGAATGCTTCAAAGTCCTCTATTTCATTGAATGACCATTTTTCCCCCTGAAGTATTATACTCAGTTTTGCTGGGTAGGTGATTCTTGGTTTTAATTTTAATTCCTTTGACTTCTGGAATATCCTATTCCACTCCCTTCGATCCCTTAATGTAGAAGCTACTAGATCTTGTGTTATCCTGATTGTATTTCCACAGTACTAGAATCGTTTCTAACTGCTTGCAATATTTTCTCCTTGACCTGGGAATTCTGGAATTTGTCTACAATATTTCTAGGAGTTTTTCTTTTTGGATCTCTTTCAGGAGGTGATTAGTGTATTCTTTCAATATTTATTTTACCCTCTGGTTCTCAAATATCAGGGCAGTTTTACTGGATAATTTTATGAAAGATGATGTCTAGGCTCTTTTTTCATCATGAAAAAAAGGTAGCCCCATAATTTTTAAATTATTTCTCCTGGATCAATTTTCCAGGTCAGTTGTTTTTCCAATGAGATATTTCACATTGCCTGCTATTTTTTCATTCTTTTGGTTTTGTTTTGCAATTTCTTGATTTCTCATAAAGTCATCAGCCTCCATCTGCTCCATTCTACATTTTAAAGACCTATTTTCTTCAGTGAGCTTTTGAACTTCCTTTTCCATTTGGCTAATTCTACTTTTTAGGGCATTCTTCTCATTGGCTTTTTGGATCTCCTTTGCCATTTGAATTAGTCTGTTTTTAAAGGTGTTATTTTCCTCAGCATTTTTTGGGGTCTTCTTTAGCAAGATGTTGACTTGCTTTTCATGATTTTCTTGCATTGCTCTCACTTCTCTTCCCAATTTTTTCCTCCACCTGTCTTGATTTTCAAAATGCTTTTTGAGCTCTTCCATGGCCTGAAACCATTGCATATTTATTTTGGAGGTTTTGGATACAAAAGTCTTGACTTTTATGTCTTCCTCTAATAGTATGCATTGTTCTTCCTCATCCAAAAGGACGGAAGAAAATACCTGTTCACCAAGAAAGTAACATTCTATAGTCTTATTTCTTTTTCCTTTTTTGGGCATTTTCCCAGCTAGTTACTTGACTTTAGAGTCCTTTGTCAAGAGGAGGGTATACTCGAGGGACCTGTAAGTTCTCAGTTCCTCCAAGGTGGCACAATCAAGGGAGAGGAGTTCACTCCTCTCCTGGACTGTGCTCTGTTCTGGGAGCTACCACAAGATTTTCTGCCTAGAATCTGCTAGTAGAATTCCCTATCCAGAGCCTCCACCAGCTCCACCACATCAGCAATCTTCCTCACCCCAGAACCGCCACTCAGGGCTGAGATCCAGATCAGAGGCTCTATTCCCCCAGGGTCTTTAGGTGGAGGCCTCCAAAAATGGATGCTACCACTTCAGTGGCTGCTGTCAGTGGGGCCAGACCACGTTCCCTTCTCAGTCAAGCAAAAGAGTTTTCTCACTGGCCTTTGAAGCTGTCTTTGGCATTTGTGGGTTGAGCAATCTGGGAACCACCGGGGATTCTGCCCCCTGAGGCCTGTCCCTGCTGTGTAGCCAGTGCAGCCAAGGCTGGGCTGTGTACTGCTCCACGCCTGGTGTGATAGATCTTTCCTGTCGACCTTCCAGGCTGTCTTAAGCTGGAAATCTCTTTCACTCTGTTGTTTTGTGGCTTCTGCTGCTCTAGAATTTTAGAGTCATTTTTTACAGGTATTTTATAGGGTATGGGGGAGAGCTTTTACAGGTCAGTCCTTCTACTCCTCCTTCTTGGCTCCACCCCACCTTGGGCACTCTTGCTGGTGGATTCTATTTCCTAGAACAAAGGTACTTAATCTGAGTTCCTTGACCTTAAAAAAATTATAACTATATTTTAATATAATTGGTTTCCTTTATAATCACATGTATTGAAACCATTATTCTCGAAAGGGGTTCATAGACTCCACCAGACTGCCAAAAGTGGTCCAAGATACAAAAGCTTAAGAGATTCCTGCACAGAAGGAAGGGAGATTTGGATACACCAAAGATAGTTATTTCTTGGAGATTAGAAAGGGAAAATGGAGAAAGGGAGAGGAAATTGGAGAAGGCAGAAAGGAAAAGCAAAAAAAGGAGAAAAAAGAGGGGGAAAGAATGTTTGAAAAGGCAAAGAGTGACTGGCCTCTGATCTGCCATGGAACTATGTCAGGAGTGGGCCCCACATGTGGTCTCTGGGCCACAGGGTCCCCACCCCTGGTCTATATAGTCTTGGGTAAGTATCTCTCAGCATGTTCCCCATGTATGAAACAGGGTGATTGAATCAGGTGATCATTAAAGTTCCTTAACTATATAGTTCATTTACTATAGTAATCTAGTGGTTTCAAACAGTTTTTTGTTCCTCAATCGTGTTTCAACAACAAAAATGGGTTGTGAGTCCCATGAATAATTTAATGCTTGTAATAATATTCTTTTAGACTTATTCATTAAGTGCTTACAATAACCACAATGATAATTCTTGCCCCCCCCCCAAAGCTCTAAACAAAAATTTGCATTATATAATTCTATAATTATGGAAGTTAAATATAAATTTATTAAGCTATAATTGTATAATTACAAATGTTTTATGAGGCATTCTGTAAGAGTTAAAAATAACCCAGCAAGACCACATGTGCTTACTATTTTCTATAAGACTTCATATTAAATTTCCTTATTTGATAAACTTGGTTGAAAATAAATAACATTTTAATGAGCTAAGTTACAGACTGGAAGATATTTAACTTAACATTATGATCACACATAAACTGAAATTCAGCATTGTACTTTTTTTTTACTTAAACAAAGGTTTGTGATATTCGGCTCAACACCAGACACAATCTTAAATCTGTTTGCACATCAAGTTTGTTTCTGTGTTTTGATTTAAAACAAGAAAACGAAAATGTTCATTCACACAAATATGTAGGGGAAAGGGTAAGAGAATTTTACAAGCTCTCTTGCTGAGAGATGGAAAGTCATTTTTTATTTCTAACCAAAAATGTACAGGGCTGCCATTTTTAAGTGATGTTTGTAGTTCAAGCTCCATTGATAGATATGAATTTAATTTTCTTTTTCATCCATTTTCATTTAATCAGCCAGACATAAAAGACATATCAAATGTGTCATGAGTCCAATTAAATTTATTAGAAATTTCAGGAAATTACTCATTGAAAGTCACTTCTAAAAATTTCTGATGATTGCTACTGACTTTCTTGATAACCTAATTCAAAGGTAGTTCACTTTCTAATAAAATTATGTAATATCACAGAGCTCGGTACTATTCTTAATCATGTGGTTCCAAAATTGTAGTGTCTTAATCATACTTCTTACTTCGTCTTGAACATGAAATGTGTTTCTATTTTCACCCTCTAATGATGTGTTGAGTTCATTCGTTTTTTAAAAGATGTCTGCTAAATATGCTAATTTTTGTAGCTACATACACTCAAATAAGAAGTATGGTAACTGAAGACCATCAACTCTTCTCTCAATTCAAACAGATGAGTAATAATTTAGAAGTGGAAAAGTCACCTCTATATGTGTTAGAAATGTAACATGCTCAGTTTTCAACTCTTTTTATCAAGAAACAATTGAACCTTATCTGCAACGTAATTGGGTAATTATTTATTGCTTATGCTACCATTAAAGAATGTTTAGCATAAACCCTTTGGACCATGGTGGGGTGGGTGGCAGGAGGATGACAGGTGGGTTGTAAAACACTAAATGGGAATCACTGGTGTAATAGTTTAAGTCCTGACTTGAAGTAAAAGAAAACCTATATTCAACTCTTGGTTTTCTTACTGACTAGCCACATGACATTCAGTCTTTCTATACCTCAGTTTTCTCAAGGTTAGCTACTGTACTGATGGTAAGTTCTTCAATTTGAAAAGGCCACAAGCCAAGACCAAAGTGGAGGAAGTGTTGGTGCATGATTTTCTATTTGCAAATGATTGTGCACTCAGTGCAGCCTCTGAAGCTGAGATGCAACAAAGTATGGACCAATTCTCTGCTGCTTGTGCTAATTTCGACCTAATAATTAACATCAAATAAACACAGGTGTTCCATCAGCCACCACCACACCATCCATACGTGGAACCATCAGTTACAACAAATGGAGAAGTTTTGAATGCTGTGGATAAGTTCACTTACCTTGGTGATGTACACAACTGACAATGAGGTTAACACATATATTGCCAGAGCTGGTGTTTGGGACACCCCAAAGAAAAGTTTGGGAGAGAAAAAGTATTAGACTGACTACCAAACTCAAGGTCTATGGAGCCCTTGTGCTGACCTCATTGTTGTATGCCTGTGAAACCTGGGCAGTCTTCCAGCACCATACCAGGAAACTGAATCGCTTCCATTTGAACTGTCTTAGGAAGATTCTGAGGATCACCTGGCAGGATAAGGTACCAGACACTGAAGTCCTTGTTCAAATTGAAGTGCCACGCATTCAAACTATGATTCAGAGAGTGCAACTCCTATGGGCTGGCCACATTGTTAGAATGCAAAATATACACTTGCTCAAAAGACTATTTTATGGAGAACTCACATGGGGCAGGCAGTCACATAGTGGTCAGAAGAAGTGATACAAGGACACTCTCAAGGTCTCTCCCAAGAACTTTGGATTTGATTGTGTGACAGGGGAGACACTGGCACAGGATCCCTCAGCATGGGATGCCCACACCAGAAAGGTTAGTCTATGAGCAAAGCAGAATTGAGACAGCACAAAGTAAATGTAGGATGTAGGATTTGGAGTATCCACCTCAAATATTCACATGGACTATCTGTGTCCAACCTGTGGTAGAGTATTCCAAGCTCATGTTGGTCTGATCAGCCACAGTCAGACACACTGAAACTTCACTTTGTCATGGTGATGTCATTTTGGTCCTCTTCAAGAACCAAAGACAATAACCAACCAACCTCAGTTTTCTCATCTGTAAAATGGAAGTAATTATTCCTTGCATAATGTACCTCATAAGTTTATTTTGAGAAAATGTGCCTTGTAGATTCCTAAGCCACCATAAAGGAGTATTCCAAAGAAAGCTGCCATATCCAGCAACATCATTAATATATTATAACAAAATCTCATTGTAACATAGTTAAGTCCTGTCACAACACCATTTAGTCAATGACTTACATATAATACTGTTTCTATGGAACTGTTTGGTGTGATTTTGTTTTGACCTGACATTGCTGGTTTTAAATAGTTACTTGAATATGCAGGATATACTTGTATGTGAGTGACACTGTATGTGGTGAGAAGCTTCATGGAAGAGAGGAGAAATCTAACCTCAAAGGCAAGATCTGAGTTTGAGTCTTGCCTCTGACTCAGCCTACCTACCTAAACATGGGCAAGTTAGCTAAACCCTCATTACCTCCTCTACAAGTTTAACTAGCAGAGGAGTCTCCTCACTTGCGAGTTCTCCGTACAGATGAAATTATGGGTCTGGAGAAACAATAATAAAAATTCCAACAAAGAGTATGTGTTGGGATAGAGTGGACAAAAGAAAAGTCCCTGTCAGAAAGAGAATCCTTCCAACTCACCCAGAGGTATATTTGAATGATTTCTCATCCCAGACACTGTTCCTTTCTCAAAGAAGGGTTAAGAGGAACTATCAAGTCTGTCTCTGTAACCACAGGAAAGGCAAATTCACTTGCCAGGGGCTTATTAGCATAGCCCTCCCAGAATACACTTCTCAGTACACCGATTGTCCTCTGAACCATTGGGTCTACAAAGAACATTTCTCTCTCTTTTAGGCTTTTAAACAGCAAGAAGGCAAGAAATATCATAGATAGAAGAACCAGGAACAACTAGTGTAAGTTTCAGGGGCAAGTTACTTAGGCATGATATAAGGAAAATATTCCCCAAATCAGAAATATCCCAAAGTAGAACGACTACCTCAATTAGTGGACAAAGAACTGAATATCAAATCAGAAGTTCAGATCCTGTGTCAACTACTTACTACCTTCCTGACCCTGGGCAAGTCTTTAACTTCATTGTGACCCAATTTCCTCATCTGTAAAAGGAGGGAGTTTGCTTCTAAGGTCTCTCGCAGCTCTCATTCTATAAATCTATCATAGATAGACGAACATTTCTCAGGTACAACATAAAGGGAATCGTGTTCAGGTACTCATTGGACCAGATGGCCACTAAATTCCTCTTAAATCTGTGATTTCCATTCCATGCCCTTCCTCCTCCCTCTTCCACTCACTCTGTAGGTGAAGTGTCTTCAGACTGCAAAGGGCATCTGGGTAGACAAAATCAGGAAAAGGGCTGTCACTTGCCCACTTTTTGATGGCCTGGGATCCACTTCTCTTTTCAGAATGCCGATCCTCAAGCTATGGGGTTATTTTTTCTCAAATGAATCTGAACTTTGGTCTCATCAGCCACAAGTTCGTTCCCACTTACCTGCAGCTTGCAGGCTACCTTTGTTCTGGGATTGGGTTAGATTCCAGCAGGTAGGATTTACCAAACTCTTGCCTAGGGCAGGCTATGTCTGCAGCTCTTTATAACAAAGCTGTCTCCAGTAAGGAAGAGACCTTGAAATAGGATACTCCAACCACTGAGCAAAGGAAGTCATCCCTTGGTCATTTACAGGTTTTGTTCTCATTTGTGTTTATTTATTAGGTTTTAGCCCAAGGCTCTGCCACAGTCTTCCAGCAATTTACCTGGTTTAAGACTTGCTGTTTCACATTTAACAGGCATCTGACCTCAAATCCCAAGACTCATGACTTGGAAAACCACATGTTGACTTTATATTCTATTGTATTGTTTATTATTTCCCAATTAATTTAACCTGATCCTGTATCACTAGGGATGTTTTACATCCCTGCCCTATAGGATATGGCCTAGTTCAGTCCCTGGGCCTTCCCTCCTGGTTTTGCAGAATAAAAAGAACTCTCAAGTATAGAGAGCTTTTATTTTAAGACAAGAGCCCTGTAGGACAGATTAATAAAAACATTATTCCCATTTTACAGATGAGAAAACTGAGGGTCAGAGAGTTTAAATGACTTACTAATGGCCACACAACTATTAGTATCAGAACCAAGATTTTAACTGAAATGTCCTGGCTTTGAAACCTATACTGCATTTGGCAGAAAACAGAACGGGATCTCAGTTACGAAGATCTTGTTGCTGGCACCTCCAGATCTTTCTCAAGAGTCACACTCCAAACTAACAAAACATTCCACATGTGGTCTGACCACATGACTCCTTCTGGCCGCTATATGTTTATTAATGAAGACTAGTATCAAATTGGCTGGTTGGGCAGCTACATACTAGTATCATTTTGAATTTGCAACCAATTCAATTTTTATTTTCATTCAACTGCTGTTCATCTAGCTCCATTCTTATCCCTTGGTTCTGTAAGTGATTAAAACCTAAGAATAGGACCATACATTTACTGGCTTCAGATTTTATCCAGTGGGGCCTGACTCTTCCATCCAGTGTACTATTTCTTTCAGTAGTTATATGTAAACTTAATAAGTATATACCATGTATGCCTTCATCCGACCCTCACAAAAATATTCAATAAGATGGTGGAAGGAGGAAAGGGGAATGATCCTTGCAGAATACCTCTTCCCATTCATTGATATCTATTTAACTATACTATTGCCTAGTTCTCATATCGTCCAAAGGAATATTGGGGACCTTCTCTGGTGCCCCCTTAGTGCCCCCCAAAAGATAATGATAGTAGCTTGGTATGAGTTGGGTTTAGTAACGCCTAGATCACCACTTCTCTCCACATGCTCCTAGACATGCTAGAATTATGCCAGAGCTTGACCTCGCATTCCCTCATCTAATCTGCAGAATCTATCTTTTGAAACTTTATGGTTGGATTATTGTAATAGCCTGCTGGCTGGTGTGCCTGCCACGAGTCTCCTGACTCTGCTCCATCCTCTAGTCAGCAGTCTGTGATCTTCCTGAAGTGCAGGTCTATACATCCTGCCTTGTCCCCAGTACTCAATAAATTCCAGTGGCTTCTTACCATCTTCAGGATCAAATATAAAACCCACCAGTATTCAAAGCCTTTTAATCCTGACACCATTTTCTTCCTTTCCCATTTTCTATTACCTTATGAACCAAAGGTTTCCCCCTCCCCACGTCACCCCCAATCTTGTACTCTTCAATCCAGTGACATCGAGCTCTCCTTGCTGCTCCTTACCCATGACTCTCCCATCTCCAGACTCTGGGCATTTCCACCGGCTGTACCCCATGCTGGAATGCTCTCCTCTCTTCATTTCTGCTTCCTACAAGTTCCAGCTAAAATCTCCCTTTCTACAGGAAGCCTCACCCAATCCCTCTTAATGCTAATGCCTTTCCCTCCATTGAGGATTTCCTCTTTATCCTATCTATAGCTTGTTTGTACCTATTTGTTTTCATGTTTCATTCCCCAGTAGACTGTGAGCTCCTTGAGGTCAGCGACTCTTTTTGACCTTTCTTTGCATCCCCAATGCTTAGCACAGTGCCTAGTACACAGGAGAGGCTTAATACTGAGAGAATAACAGTTCTCTTGTCTTCTGGTGTCTGTGCCATCCTCTATGGCTAATAAAAGATGACAGTCAGTGGTTCAGTCTGGGGCCAATCAGCAATTTCTTCAGTATCCGGGATGGTAATTTGATTCAATGAACTTGCAGTAAGCACCTACTACATACATTGTGATACACTCTGGGAGGTATACAAAGGGCCAAAACAAATAAAGATGTCTGCTGGGCCAGATGATTTGAACTCCCTGAGAGAACCTAGGTGATGATTAATTCTTAACCTACCTGGGCTTTCAATTTCATCCAGGCCACGTTTGCTCTAGCCTTGGGAGCCTCAAAATTCTTTCTTAGTCTAATGGTTCTTGACCTGGAGTCTCCTCCTCAGCGATCTAGGGACACACTTCAAGGGCGTTAATGAATTTGGATGGGGAAAAAATGCATCCTTACTTTCACTAATCTCCAAATGAAATTTAAAATTCCCTTTAATTATATAAAAAGATTTTTCTGAGAAGGGATCCACAAGCTTCACCAGACATTTACCAAAGGGGGCAGAGGGGAATATGACACTAAAAAAAGTTAAGAACCCTTAACCTACACAAAAAATTGGAAGCAAAACAAAGCTGAGGAATTCTTTGTTTATTTGCATCACATCCTTAGCCCCAAGCACAGGGTCTAGCAGTCCTGCCCTGTTTCTTGGCATTTTCCCACAGGTCCTGGCTCTTCATGACTTTTGATTGAGTGACTTTTTGATCCTCTTTTTAGAGGAGGTGCCTCTACTACTGGTTTCCAGTTTACTTCCTCTTCCCACACCACCCTTTCTATATTATGCCTCAGTCGTGCTACCTCTGGCCCCCCAGTCTCAGCACCTGGACTGGGATCCACTACCCTGCCCATCCCCATGTTGCTGAGGAACACACAAGTACCACTATATTCATGGCTCCATTAGCGATATTTGATTGCCTGACATGTGAGGAGGCAGATCCTGGATCCCCAGAGGAAGCAAAACTAGGGAATATCCACGGTGTATCCTTCCCACTAAGACAGTAGGTTTCTACCTTAGCTCTGATGTCCACCCTCCAGGCCTCCTTTTTTGAAAGCAGCCTCAGCCCCATGAACAGCAGAATCTGCACCACAAACTAAAAAGCAAACCACACGCTACGGCCGAGTAAGACATTTCTAGAAGGTTTAGAAGAGAGATGGTTTTAATTGGATAACAGCTTTCAGCTACAGGCATTCAGCTTTAAGGCATCTATCAAAACAGAAGGGTATCTGTCACTGGCTAGCAGCTGCTGCTACATTCTCATGATTTGTGCACTAAAGACGCAGCACATAAACAGTCTCTCTAAATGCATATTTTAAAAAGTGTTTGGCAATGACAGTTCTCATGACACATTCCCTCCAGACATACGAAATTACATTTAAAAGCCTTTCCACTCCCTTCTCAAATAGGGCATCCACTCCAGAGAGAACCGGTCATCCCTTGCACCAGAAATGTTTGTGGTTTAAAAAAAAAAAGAGACACATGGCAATGGTTATTTAAAAAAAAAAGTAATCATTGCTTCAAAACATAATGAAAAAGTCTAAATGAAGCCAACAGTTTCTGAATGTGTAACAGGAATATGGGACCACGTGAGACTGCGAGGGAGAAAAGAAAATCAATTACGTACTTCAGCAGCAGGAGGCTTGTGGCCATTGTGATGGATGAAAAAAATATCCTGAGAGAGTTCTAAAACATCTATCAAAAGTCCTTCAGTGTGATATGCCATTAGGGAAGGGAAGGGACAGGACAAAGACAGGAATCTATGATGGATGCTTTGACATCTACAAAAGTCTGGGTTTTCTTTTTTGGGAGGAGGAAAAAAACAAACTTTCCCTCCTTTTCCTCTTCTTGGTCAGAAGGAGAGCACACAGGTTCAGTCATTGCCTCCACATATCTTCAACAGGATCTTCCGGTAATCCCCAGAGGTATCACCCTAGCCACAGAAACCAAAGGACAAGTTAGGCAAGAGAAGAAGAACCTTGTTTCCTGATTTCCTCTTATGACAAGGGCTCCAATTCTGAGGGCCATCCCTCCAAGCTCCAGAAGGATCCTTCATGTGCCAATGGAGCTAAGTGCCATCTCCAGGGGGTCAAAGGGAGAGCATGTACAAAGACAAGATTCTTGAGGGTTTGAAGGCTTCCTGGGCATACAAGCGACAGAATGCAAAATAAGACCAAACTAGCCCCCTGGCTATCCACTACAACTATTCTGTCCATCTATATCTGCCCAAAGTCCAAATCCTTCTGGACCCAAGCAGTAAATCTGAACTCAGTGCTCAGAGAATTTTTTTTAATTATAAACTACATGTTCTCTGATATTTTTCAAGTGCCATCAGAGTAAGCAAATTGTGACAAGTTCCTTAAAACAAAGCATTATCTTACTGAGGAAGATAACTTAGAACAATGATTATTCCCTTTTCTTGTTCAGGATTTCATAGGCTTTTAAAAAGAGCTCTGGCGTATTTTAAACCCCTTTCTCAAAGGAGGATTTGCTTTCAAGGTCAAAATGGACAACCACATAGTAGCATGTGTATTATCAGTCAACACAACAAGAACCTATAATGTAACCAACATGAACATATCCTACATAGCTCATCTATCATTCCTAATTTTAGAGGGTCACCTGCCTAAAAATTGTGGTTTACATCAATGATATCAGGGAAGACAGATATTTACTAGAGGAATTTCAACAAAATCCTTTGCATAATTAGCAGATAGAGAAATGAGTATCATGATTTAGGAAGTTCTTCCATTTTGAGTCTATGTATCTTTTCAAGGTGTTGTTTATCAGCTATGACAGCCCTTAAAACCAAAAATCAAAGTAAGGCAAACCTACAACCAGATCTTTGACTTTTCCCATCACGGTGTTCAATAAATTATGATAAAAGAGTAAAGTACATTGAATCACACTGTCCTCGCTAAAAATGACAAATACTTTAACAATAAACTAAATATTTTAAAATTTAAAACTGTAGTACAGTGACCTAACAGAGTACACTGGATTATAAGAAACGATGAATATGAAGAGTAGTACAGTATGGTAAAACTCACATGAACTTGTACAGAAAAGCGAACAGAAGCAGGAGGACAACACACACCATGACAAGAACACAAAAACCAAAGCCACAACTGAACATGGTGCAATCAGAACGACCACTATAGGGTTCAGGGAAGAACTGAGAAGAATGACTTAGGGGAGAGAGGAGCATCATGGGAAAAGTACAGAGGGGAGTGACAGCGATATAAAAAGAGAAGAAAAAATCCAAGAACAGAAGGAGGTTCAGAGACAAGAAGGGCTGGTACAACAAAACGGTGATTACTACTAGGTTAAAGTTAATGAATACTGAAAAGCACAAGCTATAAATAGCAGAGTCACAGTTTCACAGACAATCCTTTTTTTATCTATGGAAATGGCTCAGTTTTTGGCTGACTTTCAAGTTTGTAACAATAAAACCCAAAAAACAAAAAAAGGATTTTCCTCCCCTCTAGACAGAGGCAGGGGACTGGGAGTGTGGTGTGGCACACCGCATACACTCTTAGACTTGGCTAATCCACCAGTTTTGCTGAACTTTTTTTCTCCACTTTCTTTGTTATGTGCAGAGAGTAGTTATTTATTTGGAAGCGAAGGTGATATGCAAACAATATGTAAAAATTAAAGCAAGTCACCTGAAGTCAAAAGATTAAATAGTTTATTAATTACTATTAATAATTCAAAATTATTAAGTGTCAGAACCGGAATCAAAATGCGGTTCTTTCTAAGCCCAAATTCATCATTCAACCCTTGCTCCAATCAGGCTGCTCTCTCTTCACTGTACACTGTACTCCATACATCCCATAATCATGTCTGCCTCCAATATGTTGTTAGACTTTTTATCCCTCACCTGGAACACCATGGTTCCTCCCCATCTTCTCCACCAAGTCAGATCCTCTCCATCCTTCAAGGCCTACCTGGGATGGCCCTTCCTTGGCTACTTCTAACCTCACTGATCGCTCTGGTACTTACTGCACAAGCAGGCCATACCAGAGTTTAGCTCTTAATTGTTCAAATACTTCATTTGTCTCATCACCTGTTCTGGGCATCATAGAAGAAGCTCCATAAATCCTTGGATTGCTCCTCACAACAATGAGCTCATGAGATTAGCAGGAAAAGGATTACCATCCCATTGGAGGGCAGGATGGCCCAACAGAAAGAGCCAAATTTGGGGCAAGAGGATCAGAGGTCAGCTCCCAGCTCTGTCACTCACTACCTGTAGGATCTCGGTAAATCACTTCGCCTCTCTAGAGTTGGACTAGGGGACCTCAACAGCTGATTCTGTGACTCAAATTCAATCCACTAGCAGACTGAAAAGACAAACTGATCATTAAAGATAAGAATTCTTAGACTGGAACTGGAAAGGTCAGTGAATCTCCTATGAGAGCAATTATTCAACTGACAAACATGGCACAAGGTATGAGTGCTGTTGCTTCCCCTACTTTAGGGGAATGGGGTGGGGATAGGGAGTGGTGCTGTGACTGGAAAAAGGTGACTGACGCAGTTTATCATAGTACAGTATGACTTGCCACAGCAAGGAATAATTTTTCTGTTGACCAATAATTTAAGGGAGGTGTTTTGAGAAGACATGAAAGGCTTTTGAAGTGAGCCCTCCCCCATCATTCCTGATGGTCAATCCCAAAAGATTAGGGATGTTTTCCCAATGGATGATATAAGTATTTAGTGATATGAAGAGTAATTGTTTTGGGAAATACAAAGTATTAGGTAGATACCCTGCTCCCAAGGAATTTATGGCCTTATTTAAAGACAAGATATAAATGACATCTGTATGTGGAAGTGTAGGATACCAGAGTATTGCATATAATAAATAACTAAATGATGAGGTTTAGACCTTGAATGAGTAGACTGAAAGACAGAGTAACAGCGAGCGAGACAGCAAGAGAAAGAGAGAGACAGAGAGCAATCTGCCCAGTTAATTCCCCAACTGAAAACTCCTCCTTACTGTAATGTCATGGTATAGACTTTTGCCATAGAGCCTCTTATACTCAGCTCGGATGTCAAGCAGGTCAGTCTCACTTCGAGACACCAAGATTCGGATAAGAGTCCTGTCTTTTGTTCCTGCTCCCTGCAAAGTCACCAGAAAAACATCAATCAGTATCTTTTATCTCCAGCACTTCAAAGGGGTTAGTACATTTGGAAGGGGAATGACATGATAAGGAATACTCAGACTTCTACTCTCAGCCTGACATTGTGAGATCTGTTGACTTCCCGTTTTCTAAAGATGGCATGATAGCTGCAGGGTGGGGGGCGTGACCATCATGTGGGGAGGATCTGGATTCCGGCCCACAGAGGGGCACCTCCCTCCCAGTTACAACTAATTCTTCCAGGTCCTCTCCGTGGACAACTATTAGGCTAAAAGCAACTTCTGTTCCAAGGCCTAGCTACGGCTGAACCCAACAGGCAGGGTTGTGGTTTCTTTGACATTTCCTAGATGGAGTACTGATTAGTGCTTGATTTGGAGTCTGGAAGACATGGGTTCAAATTCTGCCTCAGATACTTTGTGATTCTGGGCAAGTCACTTAATCTGTTTTATTTTCTTCAGCTGTAAAATGGAGAATAAACAGCACCTACCTCTGAGGGTTATTGTGAATAAATGGTTTTGGAAACTTCAAAGTGTTTTTAAAATTATTATTAGTTTTTAAAATTATTATTTAATAATAATTAAAATTATTATTACAACTATTGTTGTAGTTGTAGCTGGGTGCAAAGGTTCTTAGAGCATACGTACCCTCATTGCCTTGTTGAGTCTTTCTGCAAAGAAAGCTGGAGTGTTTTTGAGGCACTTCACTGTAACAGAGAAAACAGGGCTTAATTAGATTAGCAATACATGCAAAGGCTGAGAAACAGTGATTCAGACCTGTTGGGAGGTCTCAAGCACCTACACCACTGCTTCATCCATCCCAGTTTCTGTGGACATGGCATGAGGCCGTTGGTTTCTCTCCATCTCCAGATTCTGATTTCTCATAACCCACCACAACAACCCCACAATCCCAGCTCCATGGCTTCTTGAAAGAAAGGTCATGCAGATGCCCCAATCTGAGCCCCACCTCTTAGTCAGGAAGGCACTTGGTAACCAACTAATGATGAATGGCAAAGAAAACTGGGCATTTTATGTGTCATTCATTGTAAAGAACATGGATGTTCATGAAAAATCACTGGTGAAAGACAACGTGAAGACACCAACAGCAAATGATGTTCACACAGGAAAAGGCAGCAAAATATGGTAGGGATGTTCCCAGAGATGCTTCCTCACTCAGCAAGCCACAAACACCACAGGAGAAACAGAGAAATTAGTGGGGTTTACCCAGCATGTGATCCAGAAAGCTTTGAAAAAAGCAAATTGAAAAGACAGATGTTATTTTTCCAAGAAGGCTTGAAAGGGCAATTGGCAGTTCCCTGAAGAGATAGTGCAGTGTGGACTGTAAGCGTGGAGGACAGGAGCAGATGCCAGCCTTCTTGAGGACAGCCTACAAGAGACTCACTTTAGGGAAATGGGGTGGGGGTGGGGAGTGGGGCCATGCTAGGAAAAAGTCAATCAACTGAGTTCATTACAGTACAGCATGACTCGCCATCACAGGGAATAATCTTTCTGCTGACCAATAACTTAAGGAAGCTATTTTGAGAAGACTTGGCAGGATGCGTGTGATTTCATTTCCTCTGGGAGATGAGCCCAGTGAGCCCTCCCCCATTCTCACTGCCATTAATACCAAGCATGGACAATAGCTGTGTATCTCCCAGAATGCTGGGTCATCTCCAGTTGTCCTGATCTATATCTGGCCGCTGCACCCTGATGGCTCCAGAGGAGACAGTGAAGCTGGTGACTTTGCACAGCCCTCCCTCACTTAAATCCCATTCACTTGTAAGTCATGGCATCATTTTACTGATGTCATGGTCCTCTTCGAGAACAAAGAAAAAACAGTCTCCCAGAACAAAGCTACAAATACAGTAACTTGGCAGAGAAGGACACAGCGAGACGACATGAACACTCAGCCAAAGACAAGGAACCAAACTTCCCTAACTTGGGTGGCAACATGTTAAGTGATGAAACCCTTAGGATTGGTCATCCTCATCCACCCTCTTTTGTCCCTGACACAAATGAGATCAGTTCAGAAAACTGATTATTACTTTGGGATGCACAGCAGCTACTCTGGACACAGCAAGAAGGAAAAGTGACCTACTCCCTGACCTTTTTTAATGTGCAGGTCGGGCATGAGTCTCCCCCCTCCCCCATTTCTAACCCCTAGGCCTAATGTTTCTTACTTTCGAAAAGGTTCCTCCTGCCTGCTACCATCGCTGAAAATTAAAGTTAGAAAGCTTAGCCTTGAGTGTGGCCACCAGACACAGCAGGGGGGACAACATACCCACAGCCAGCATGCCCTGCTCCAAGTCCCCAGACATCTCCCGGCAGATGCTCTTCTCAATATCCCGGTTTGTCATCCGCTGGTACTCATTGAAAACTAGGGTAAGAGAGAGGATACGCGAGGATGAGCCTTTGCCTGGCAAGGTGGAATGCTGCACAACTCTGACACTGACTCCCAGGGTTTCCTCCACTTTACTATGAGCCCTCAGAAACTGCCTTTGGGAACTATGCCATCCTTCCAGCCTCTGTGCCTGCTCTTCTGCCTGCTGAAGGGCACACTCCTTACTCTCTGATGTTTTTTCAAATCTAACCCAAGCTCAATTCAGTTCAATTTAATGAACATGTAGTGAATGTCTATTCTAGCCCAAGGCATTATGCTAGATGCTTGGTTTACCATGATGGAAAAAATATTCCTAACCTCAAAAAGCTTATCATCTAATAGAAGGGATGATAACCCATGGATCAACCAATTAAGAAGCACTGATTATTAAGCACCTATCAAATACCAAGTATTGAGCTAGATACTATGTATGCATATGCATTTCTGTTTTGGGAAGTCTGCTTCTCTAAGGGGAGTAATCAGCCACAAGTATCCAGAAGGGAATTTTGTTGGGGAGAAGACTTCATGGAGGAGACAGAGCTTCTTTCTGACAGGGACACAAACCATTATAAGACAAGCCAGATTTTGACTAAGTGCGCAAACAGCTTGGAGGTGAAGGGTCACTTCCAGAAGGGATCAGAGAAGGTTTCACTGGCCAGGGAGTGGCTGGGGTGGGCCCTGTAGGGAAGGTCTGCAACAGGCAGAGATGTCTGCATAGGACAGGGCCAGGGGAATGGGGAGAATCTATTTCAAGTCTGGAAAGTTTCTTTTACAAAATGGATGGAGGCAGGGGACGAGAGGAAGACTGGGAAAAGTGAGGAGGAGGGACGGAAACAAGCATTTACTAGGCACCCACTAGGTGCCAGGAACTGTGCTAAGCACTTTACAACTATCTAAACAACTCTAGGAGGTGGAGACTTCTTATAAGCCTTGTTTTAGAGCTGAGGAAAATGAGTCAGACAGAATTTAAGTGACTTGCCCAGGGTCACAAAGCTAGTAATTATCTGAGACTGGATTTGAACTCTGGCCTTCCTGATTCAAGGCCCAGTGCTCCCTCCGTCTAGTCTAGTGGTTTTGGTGGCAAATAAGAAAAATGCAAAATAAGGCTGAAAAGGTGAGCTAGAGTTAAGACTGTGGAAGGTCATGAATGCCAAGCTAGAAAATTTGGATTTTATTTGGTATATAATAGGTAAACAGCTAGGTGGCACAATGGATAGAACACCTGGCGTGGAGTCAGGAAGACCTGAGTTCATGCCTGGCCTCAGATACTTTACCACCTCGGTGACCCTGGCCAAGTCACTTAATCCTTAATTCTTCATCTGTAAAATGAGCTGGAGAAAGAAATGGCAAACAACCCTAGTAACTTTGCCAAGAAAATCCCAAATAGGGTCACAAAGACCCAGACACAGCTGAAACAACTGAACAACAAAAAATAGGTACACAATGAAAGTTTTAAAGCAGGGAAATGACATGATCAGATCTATCACTGCATTGGGCGAGTTTCTGAGTCATTGCTTAAAATATCAGATAGGCTTCTGCCAACATTAGAGTGAATGTAACCAAGCCCACTGCAACTGCAGATGACAGAAAGCTGGGAGGGACAGACAGCAACACAGTGAAGGACAGTTAGGACACAACAGCGTCTTGGAGGGCTGGCAGAGTATTGGGCTGAATCTGATATGATGAAAGGCAACAGGAAGATGTATATATGTATATGAGATGAGTGTGTGTATGTATGTATACATGTGTATATATGCACCACATACATATACACATGTGTATACATCTACATACATACACACACATAATCTTATACTAAGATTCAAGAAATCAATTTCCCAAATACAAGACAAGGACAATTGTCTGAAAAAAAAATTGCAGAGTTTTAAAGGACCCCAAGATCAACACTGCAAAAAAACCCAACAAATAAAAAACTAAGGTTTAGAATCCTATCTCCCAGGAAAGCAAGGTGAAAGTCCCTCTGTCACAGACTGCATCTGAGGAATCGTGTTGCACACTGGGCACCATCACTTAAGGACAGTGAAAAACGAGACTAAGATGGTCAAGGACCAAGTCTATGGCACATGAAGATACAGGAAAGGAATGGAGGACACATTTATCCAGGAGACGTAAGGTGCTTATTTGGAGTCAGCTCAGGAAGACATAAAGCAATCTCATGTAGTTGAAAAGCTGTCATGGAAGACCAAGGAGGGACAAGGTGGTACAAAAAGGACAAAATTAGGTTTGGAAACTGTGAAGAAATGACCCCCAACTTATATACCTCCCAAAATGGAATGTGCTGCTTTGGGACGTAGGGGGTCCCCTTCACCAGGAGTAAAAGCTGGATGACCACTTGTTGGGGGTTTACAGTGGTGATTTTTTTACAGATGTAGGCTGAATTTGGTGGCCACTGAGGTCCCTCTTGACTCTAAGCATCTGCAATTGTGTAAAGATTATTCAGGTCATGGTCTGAGAGAAACACCGGAGACCAGTTAGAAACTGTTACAATGATAAAGTGAGAGGGAATGAGGGGTTGAACATGACAAGACAGTAAGAATGTAAAGAAGAGGAAGGACTAAGGGATAGCACCGAAGGGGGATTAACAATCTAGCAACTGAATGGTTGGGAGTGGAGAGAGAAGGTGATGATCAAGTCTTGACCTCAGAACCCACTTCCTCCAAAGAAGCCTTCTCAGGACTCTGCAGGCCTTAGGAGCCTCCCAGCTCTGAACTCCTTGGTGCTTAGAACCAGTATCATCTGGGTCAGTACTTCTCTGTTTCGTGTGTTAGACCTGCTTCTTCAATCAAATTGTACCCTCAAGGCTAGGGACCTTCCTCACCTTATGTCTCCCATAGAACCTAGCTCAGGACAGAGCACACAGGAAATAGTGACTGGTTGAAGAGGAAGGAGGTGGGGGGGAGGGCGTCCTCTGGGGGCTACTCCTTTTTGGAGCCAAGTCAACTATGCCTCGGATCAACTTCTGCATTCCAGCTGGTACGTGTGTCTTTAAATACGTTTGTGACAACTTCTGGGGCTCCGAATAGAAGACAGAATCAGTGTGGCGTGAAGGGCCAGGAAGTCAGGAGAACTGGGTCCTGGTTTTGTCTACATCCTTAATAAGCTCCACTGATCCTGGGCAGGTTGCTTTACCTTTCAAAAAGAATGTGGCCAGAAAATCTCCCAATTTTTTAGCTTTAACACTTGAAATGATTGTATATATAGCTTTTAGTCAACAAGAGACCCTCCTTCCAGGTCTAGCTGATCCCTTGAATTTGTTTTCTTTTGCTTTTAATTTTTATCTGTTCTATTTTTAATTTATGGGATTTCCATGACACAGCAGAATAGAAAAAAATGCCTGCACATGGAACTGCAAATCTATTACGTACAACTCGCTGTTCCTTTTAAACATAAAATAAAGTTACTGTGTAAGTTTCTTTTCTTTTTTTTCCCTCCCCAGTCCCTTCCCCTTCCCCAGAGATGGCTACCATCAGACACAAACCTACATATTGGATTTGATCCTTCTGAGATGAAAGCTTATTATCTTGGGTGGAAGGTGATGATGCTAACTTGCGTAAGCTGGCCCATTTTAAGTATCATCCGATAACCTTTCACTAGGGTAGGGGTTCTTCACGTGGGGTTTACTTATCTCCAAAAAGAAAAGAGGACAGAGTTTGGGGGGGTGTTCTTTGAACCTGGATGGAAAATGTATATCTTCATTTCAATATAATTAGCTTCCTTTATAATTCTTTGTGTTTTATACACTGAAAAATATTATCCTGAGAAGAGGTTCAGTGGCTTCATCAGACACTATCAAAGAGGTTCATGACCTTTGGTTAAGAACTCCTGAAACAAGGAGAGAAAAACAACCTTGGAAAGGCTTGTACCTGCACTATTCCCTCTCCCCAGATGCATCAGGGAATTCAGCTGTGAAGTAAGAAAATAGACTCTGTCTCCAGATGGCTCTAAGCTTCATTACCTGCTGTCAGGTGAGCTCGGCTCCTTGTGCACAGGATGGCATTGAATTTGGATTCATCCGTCCCCAGACGATTCTCTCCAGCTGCGTACAACTCCTGGCCAGAAGGGAAAAAAGGCAAATGTGAGGCTTTTATACCACAAATCTTCAAGTCATCTCATTTCTAGGGAAGGAGGTCAACCATGAAAGTTCCATGGGTTAGCTATCTGGGTACCTGAGGGACAGATGGAAGTGAAAGGAATGGGCACAGAAATCAAGCAACATCCAGTGCAACCGCTCAGGGCATTGCTTCCTGGAGGCTGTCATCAAAGGGGACACGGGGAGTGTCACGGATTATGAAAAGAGGCAGAAAGTGAGGGGCACCAAACCAAAGTGAGACTGGAGGGGATGCAGCAGGGTCAGTTTGAGATCCAAAGAGTAGAGAGAAGCCAATGAAAAGGCAGGTGCTGGACGATCAAGGCAAGCAGGGAGTCAGGGAATAGGCAGATGAACCCTAACCCAGAAGCCTCTTCTGTGTGTCCAGGATTTCCTGGACAATCAAGGTCTGGAAGTGGGAATGTGGGTATTAGGTGGGGGCGATGGTGAGTAGGCAAACGTGGCTAAGGCAGGGAAGCTGGGCTCTGAGATCAGGTAAACACAGACCCTAAGCTATGCCTGAAGACCACAGACTCTTCCCCATCTGTGCAGCAAAGAGCTCCACGCTAAGGCACAATCTAGGGTAACTTTATACAACACTGACTAGGGAGCTCAAGGTCCTGGGTTCTAATCCCAGACCTGACACTATCTATCAATGAGACTTTGGGCAAGTAATAAATTCAGAGCTCAGTTCTGAACTTAATTCTGAACTTAAAACATCAAATAAAATGAACATTTATATACATACATATACACACACACACACACACACACACACACACACACACACACGTAATATAAAGTGGAGCAGCTATTGAGGGAATTGTACATGAAACTTTGATATTATGAAAAGCTGACTTTCACTCTGTGGTTTTTTTAAAAATTATCCTTTCCCAAATATCACTAAAGCTAGCAAAAACAAAAAAAATTCAGTTCATCCCAACTCCTTGCTTTAAAAAATCAGAACTGTCCCTTGCAAAAATATAAGAAAAAGGATGAGTCCATATGCATTTGCTACAAGGGATTGTTGTTTCTTTTCTCTTCCTCAGGATGGGGCAGGAAGGAGGAGGAAGGCAAAGGTAAAACTCGTTAACTTAAAAAAGGACATGAGTCACTTTGGCTGCCCACAAGCGTGGCTTGATACTAACCTGAGCATCTCTTTGAACCAGGGACATATCCACATTTGTGCTTTCATCTCGGTTTCCCTGGAAGAAAAGTTCCATTTGTTACATCTACAGTGTGATGTGCTCCACCACAGAGGGTCTGGGGAGAGCTCATGATTTCTTTGGAACGAAGTGCCCATGTCATACCTATCCTGCCTTAGAACCCAGAGACGGGACTCCTGAAATGTTACCTGAGCAAGTGAGATCAGAAGTCTCTGGAAATGTCCTGATGTGTCACTTTTAATAGCTTCCTCCAAAGTCTTCTTGAATTCTGAAAGTAAAAAAGATGTTGAGCAAATCTTTCCAGCCTCAGAGCAGGACTGACCTGACAGTGGAAAGAAGGGCCTAGGTGGACACTGCGGCTTTAGGGTGGCTGCTGTGAAATTGTGAAAGCTACCAGCTATGTAACACGTGATGGAAGGATCTTGCAATCACAGTGAATGGCAGGGAGGGAGGGACAGATGGATGGATGGATGGGTGGATGGGTAGATGGGACTGGAGTTAGGAGGAAGGAGTCCTGAAGGGAATAAGAGAAAGAAAAAAGGATTCTATCGGGGGATAAAAGGCTACTGGGGCCAATACACCAAAGGAAACCCCATTACCAAATCCATATGTATTCATGAAAACATTGTGAGCGCCCACAGGAGAACCCTCCAGGTGAGCCTAACCTGCTTTGTAGGCCCTGCTGACTTCTCGAATGTGCTCATTGCTGCGAGAGGCGAGGATCTCAATGAGGCACGCCTCATCCGTGCCAGCGCCCTGTATGGGGGAGGGAGGGAACAAACCACTTATCAAAGGCCCACTTTTTGAGGAGACTACCTGACAGGCACTTACTGTCCCTGGGACATTGAAAAAACAAAACAGCACAGCAACAAATACATCCTCGTTGTTTTAGAAGACCAACTGAAAGGCTTTCCTAAAGACCCTTCACACGTACAATCATTAACTTCTGTTGCCTAGAGTGGGGCAAGCTAAGCTTCCTTTCTATAACCTCAGGACCTGCCTATGAACAAGAGGGACCTAAGACAGAAGGAAGAATGGGATAAAAACTCTGGGTGGGCTGCGGACTCCCCCCCACCTCAAGACGGTTCACAATCACCTCCCCCAGAGGGGTTAGACATACACCTGTCAGGAGGTGGCGGGCTGAGGCAGATTTCTCTCTCACAGTTGCTGCTAAGGTTCAAGAACTCTCTCATTCTGTGATCATTAAAGTTGGCAGGCCCCCTTGACATGACCTAGTCCTCTTTTGGGGTGGGCAAAACTGGGAGGGTTCTAAGTAAGCACTGCTCTACCATCCACAGTGCAGCAGATGTACAAGGTGGAGGTGGGGGAGGAGATGCCAACTTCCTGGTGCCCAACACTCAGCACAGCATCTGCCACAGGTCACTGATCCAGCCAAGTCTTCCTCCTGCTGACCCCATTTGGGGTTTTCCCAGCAAAGGTACTGCAGTGGTCTGCCATTCCCTGCTCCAGCTCATTTTACAGATGAGGAAACTGAGGCAAACAGGGTGAAGTGACTTGCCCAGGGTCGCAGAGTTTTGAGGCCAGACATGACCTGACTCCAGACCCAGCACTATCCACTGCGCATCCCAGCTGCTTCACATGTAGTAGATGATTAATAAAGGTCTGCTGACTCCATAGCAAGTCTAATTCTGTTCTGAGAAGAAGCTGATGAAGGGGGATGAGAGATCAGTTTAGGTCTCCTTATGTCAAAAGTCAGGTGAGTATGATATCACAAAGCATGAAGAACAGCTCCTTCCTGTGTCATTTGGACTCTTCCCATGGAAGAAGGAGGAAAGGTGAGGTCTCCTCTATAAAAGCAGTGGGAGGGTGGAGCTGGCCGTATTCACTTCCAGGCCAAGTGACTGAGGTAAAAGGCAGATAATGCTTATCTAGCCTGACACAGGACTACCCCCTGAACAAGTCCTCTTCTTCAGAGCTTACTTGGGGTTCCTGAATTGGACTGTTCCAGCTTCTGATGGCCCTGGCCTTTTCTTTATCATGACCCATCCTACCTAAATCCTCGTTCTCCATCTCAGCCTGTAGAGGATCTTCAGGACCACAACACTCCCAGGAGAAGATCCAAATCCCACTGTGGAAGGATCCCACTCCAGCCATAGACTCAGATAACCTGATACAGTACTCACTGACTAACCACCCACCAACCTTGATGGCTTCCTTTATTTCATAGACATCATAGAGGACGGGTGTCTTCATCAAAGCCAGGATGGTCTTCTCAAAATTCCCTGAGAGTTCTGATTTGAGATCCTTGATCAGGTCCTGGTTGGACAGGAAGGACAGACAAATGAGAAGTCAGAAACAGAGTATACAACAACATCACAATTGTGGAGTTGGAAGGGGCCCCTCCCAGAAGCTGAGTCCACAGATGGAGAAACTGAGGCCTTGAGAAGTACAGTGGCTTACCCCAAGGTCAAACAGGTAGAAAGCATCACAAGTAGGATTTGAATCCAGAACTTATGACTACAGTCAATGTTTCTCCCATTATAACATACCCTAGCACCCAACTGCCTCAACTTCCAAAACACTGACTCACACCTTCTACTTCTCAAAAGAATTAGTACGAGGTTGAAAGGAAAAATAACTTGAATTTTTGGTGTTCAGAAGCTTTTACATGTTTTGTATTCAGTTGTTACAAAAACTGTATAAGGTCAGTAAGGCAGTAAGTCTTACAAGGTAAGAAAACTGAGGCCCAGAGAAGTTAACAGACCTTAATCTGGGAAGATGGCTAAGTGGGTAAACCATATCCAGTCATCTACCCTGCTTTTCTTCATTATAAGATTTCAGAGAAGATAATATTTGTAGAAGTGCTTAGTACAATGCCTGGAATACAACAGGAATTTAATACGGCAAGTGGCCCCAAATTCACAAAACTTTTCTCATAAAGGTGATAGCTTTAGAGATGTGAGTTAATGTATGTACCTTATTTTTGTCTTTGAGTCACTCCCCCCACACACAGCACAGTGCCTGGCATATAGCAGGCACTTAATAAACCCTTGAATTGAACTGAACTGCTATTAACTACCATAGAGAGTCAAGCTTTCATCTAATCAAGTCAAAGGAGAAGGGGGACCCCTAATTGGGTGGGAAGATGCACTAAATGAATTCTAAAGTTGCTAAACTTTTATGTGCTTATAACTAAGGGAAGAATCACATGTGTATGTGTATGTGTATATACATACACACATATGTATGTATGTATATACACACAAACATATATATGTATGTGTATGTATACATATGTATGTCTCTCTATCCAGTCACCTATCCTTCTATGTCACATCTGAAGAAGAATATCAAAGGAACCGAAATAATGTCTCCAGATTCCTAATCCAATGTCCTTCAGTTCCACCATCATAGTTACCATGAACCCAAGGCTTTCTTGAAGAGGTTCAAGATACCCAATTCAAATAAAGAGCTACTAACTTGAAGACTACTGATACAGCAAGAAAAAGGAATTAAATCTAGAGTCCAAGATGGGGATTATTCCCATAATCATGACCCTAGCCCTTTCCCAGGCCCCAGGAAAAATAGGGATGAGCAGGAAGATGAGCTGGGAATCCATACATTGAGTATGGATATGAGTAATGAGTAATGCTGGGCTTCTGGAAGCCCTGATGCCTTTGTGTTTTCTCCAGACTTGCCTTTCCATATGCTGTTTTGAAGGAAAGTAGGATCTGCTGCCTCTGCTTGTTGGAGCGACTTCCAAGGCAGTCGATGATGGCCTGTTCATCAGTCCCTAGGAGAGAAAGGAAGAGGCTGTGAGTGGTCAGGGGGTGGGTGACATTTGTGCAGGTACAAGTCAACTACCCAGAGCCCAGGTTACTCCTTCACCTCATCATTTTAATTTCTACCTTTCCATCACACATAGCAACCCAAATGCAAACTTTCTCTTTCCTTGTTAACTCCAACTCATGTTTTCATCACCAGAAAGGATAGAAAATGGCCTTTAGGTCACTGAACTCAATACCAAGTCAGCAACAGGGGGTGAGTTTAGAGGTCAATGTCCCCACTTTCCACCTAATGTCCACCCAAGCTGGGTCTTCCAGGACACTCACCAAATCCTTTCATAGCTTTCCGCAAGACTTCCGCATCCCTCAGGGGATCAAAGCAGGGAGCATCCGTGATAGTGCCTCGTTTCCCAAACTAGCCAAAGAGAGAGAAAGAGGTTAAGAGGCTTCTCTGAACTCACAAGGCTGCACACAGACACGAAGTCCCCAGAAGCACCTAAGAGAGCCTTCCCCTCAGTGAATGTTTAAGGCAGTGGAACATGTGTTTGCTTTGGGGTCAGAAGACCTGGGTTACAATTCTGCTGTCAGTGCGTGCTCTCCCAGGGAGAAGTCACACAGAATCAGGGTCTCCTGACTCCATATTCATCTCTCTTTCCATTGCACTGCTGACTCCTCATTTGATATCACATTTTAAGGTGGAATTGGAAAAATGGAATTTAGTAAAGGACAACCAGAATGGTGAATTGTCTGGAAATCTTGTTCTGTGAAGTAAAGTCAAGGAAGCCTGCAGAAAAGACTGGAGGAAGGGTACATGGCTACTGTCTTTGAACATCACCTGTGATGGAGGGACAGCTGGGGTGACTGATCCTGAGAATCCAGGGTAGGTTGGCATTGGTTGCTGCTGCCCAGGTGGCAGCACTGGCTGCTGGGAAGGTGGTGGCATTGGGTGTTGCCCTGGATAGGTCATTGGCGATTGACCAGGATAGGCACCCGGAGCCTGCTGTCCAGGAGGTGGCATGGGTTGGCCTGGCACAGGGCCCCCGGGGTATCCTGGGTAAGCTGGCATTCCTGAGGGTGGGTTTCCTCCAGGAGGTGGGTACATTCCATAAGGGGGCACTGGCTGCTGGGCAGGAGGGGGCTGCCCAAAGCCCCCAGGAGGAATGGGTGGGAAACCTCCTCCAGGTGCTCCAGGATACATATTTGGCATGTTGGCTCCTCCAAAGGACCCTGGCAAGTTAGAAGCCTGAGAAAGCAAAAACAGAATAAAGATGTCTCAACAAAGGAGTGATTTCAAAAAATACACAACTCAAAAAATCACTCCCCATAAAAGCTTAAACTATCACCAAGGAGAGTAAGCTCAGCCTGAGATTTATCAGTAATGATCACAGCGTTCCCCACACCCTTCCCTCTCTTGTGAGGCCGATTCTCATGAGCTGAGCTCACACTTGATAATCAGGAAGAAGTCAGAGTGTTCTTTGCAAAGACCAGCTCTCCTCCCATTCCAGCTGCAAGCTGTTTTCCTTGGGCCAAAGACAGGATCTCAAAGTCAAGGAGGCTTCCTTAGGGTAGCTTCTGGAGCTTTATCAGACAGATAGACAGGGAGACACAGGCATAGAGATACACAGATACACAGACACACAGACACAGACACAGACACAGACACACAGACACACACACACACACACACACACACACACACACACACACACACACACACACACACACACACACACACACACACACACACACACACACACACACACACACACACACACACACACACTGTCTCTCTCTCTTTCTCTCTCTTTCCAAAGCCCTGAAATCTTCCCTCCTTGACTTCTCTGTCCCAGACAAACGTACCCCTCCTGTGAGTCATTAGTGCCATACAGTTTAGCACTTAATTGTTTCTAATCAATATTTCTAGGTAACATTTACATCTCACATTATTCAGACACCTCCCTCCACTGCCTCTTCCTTCTCTCTAGTCTCAGGTGAAAAGGTGTCTTTTCTCCTTGAAGACAAAACTCACCTCTAATCCTGTTCTTTTGTTTCTTCAATCAAGACTAAATTTCTTGAGGGCAGAAACACCTTTTCCTTTTTTTATATCTTCCCCCCCCCCTACAAAAAAACAGCCCAAAGGCTTGTCCATTTCTTTGAAATGCTGTATCTTTCTCTTTTCTCCTCAGAACAAGAGGACAGTCTATTACTGCCTGTGTGACCTTGGATAAGTCACTTAGGATCCCTAGGTCTCAGTTTTCTGATTTGTAAGGAATAGATGCCTTCTGAGGTCTCTTCCAGCTCTAGTTCAAGGACCCTCTAAGATCCCTAGAGGTACAGTACAAAGACGCTTTGACTTATGACAAACATTTCCCCCAAACAGTCCAAATACATACCCCAGAAAAACAGATGTTCAATCAACATTTGCTGACTGAATGACACAGTCAAAATCATGGGCCCAAATGCAAAGAACATTTTCCCCTCTCCTGCCAAGATAAATCAATCCTCTCTCATTTCATCCTGAAGGAGCAAGACTTACCATTCCTGAAAGATAACTCTGGTTATACTGCCCCGCATAGTTGGCCACATTGTCCAGCCCAATTGGGGGCATGTTGGGAGGGGGATAGGCTGTGCCTCCCCAGGCATTACCACCTGAAATACAACAGCAAACACTGTCAAACTAGGCCTAACCCTCTGCTGCTCTTAAAGTTGAAAACTCACCAACAAGACGGACCAAGAAAAGGAAAAGAAGAGAAAAGCCCCAATAATGAGCCCTGCCCTCCCTCCCCAAGTGAAAGGGGCCAGCAACCCTCTGTAGGAGAACAGTATAAAGGAACTGAGGCTCTCAAAGAAACATTTCCCAAACAAAGTTTTAAAAATTCATAATGTGAAAAGAATATTCTTCCAAGTAGAAAAAGAGAGACAAGAGTTTTCTTTCATATAAACAAGGATCTAGGCTGAAAACTGGTCACAGAGAGATGAATGCAGATACAACTGGAGGGGCATCAAAGGGAACTCTAGCTTAGATTAGGCTCAGTCTTGCTATGGTGCAAGTAAAGGAAACCAGATGAGCTCAACTAGGTGGCTTGTTAGCTTGGGCATCCTCTGTTTGAGAGCAAATCCCTCCCCTCATATACCCTCATAGAGTACCAGCATTACAGGCATTACCACTTTACAGTATTGATTATGTACCATGCATTATCCAGCCCCTGAATTTTGCAGACAAGAAGCTGAAGACCCTTGAAGGGAGAGCAACTTGCTCACACGGGTAAGAGAATTTTTTTCCAAATTTTTAAAATTTCCAAAATTTGAACAACTGCTTCCTCCAAGAAGTCTTTCTTGATTTTCTCAAAAAAAAAAAAATTGTATCTGTCCCATACTTAATAATCTGTGAATGTACCAAATCTTTCCAATAAACTGTAAGTTCTTTCAGAGCAAAGACTATTTATTTCATTTTTATATTTGTATCCCTGGTATCAAAAAGAGTACCTGGCACATCATGGCAGCTTGATAAATCCTTGCTGATTGACTGATTATACCCAAGAGTGCTTTGGGGCATAAATTCACCATTCTGCTTTCTGTTCCACTCTTATTTCCCCCACTAATTAACCACTTACATTATAGTTAGGGAGTTCTATCTAAGGAGGAAAACCACGTCTCTGCTTTTGCTCAGCCCTGCTAAAAAGTAGGTGCTTAATAAAGGCACTGTGACTTTTGCCTGTCACAGATGTTAGGCTACAGAAGCTAACTAAAATAAAAATTCATCCATTATGTAAATATTTATACTATGATATAGATATCTTTAAAAACAAACAGAAATTCTCTTCAGAGCACCCCTGGATTAAGATGCTCATTCATTCTAAGGCATTATCTCCCTCTCCTGGCCTTGGGTTTCTGTAACTCTGGAGGCTGCCCACCTGCCAAATGTCCAGCTTCCAAAAATCACATGATTTCCCACACCAAGTCTAGAAATAAAATATTTGGAAGGATGTGGAAGGGGATGGGGGAGAATTTGGACCAGTGATCTAACTGGGAGGGAATTCCCAGTGTAGAGATTCCCTCAACTGGACCAGACTGGCATCAGGTTCTTTTAGGGCAAGATGAAGTACTGTGTATCAGAGAGAAAGTGAGCCCATGTATTCCTGGCTCCAAGGCTGATGCCACACGGTGTACCTCAAATCTAGACTTACAGATATTTGTTAATTTTGAGGCATGTCTGAAAAAAAGCAAACACTTTAGCAAACTGCCAAAGTAAGTGTAAGTTTCTAGTATTCTTCAAGGATTTTAATATCAAGGATTTAACTGTGTAGTTTCTTTTGAACAGAGCATAATAAATTCAGAAAAAATTTAACAAATATCTTGAGGAATACTGTTAATGTTTCTACTACTGCTATTTTTCAGTCATATCTGCCTCTGACCCTGTCTGGGGTTCTCTAGGCAGAGATAGTGGAGTGGTTTGCCATTTCCTTCTCCAGCTCCTTTGACAGGTGAGGAAACTGAGGCAAGCAGGGTTAACTGACTTGCCCAGGGTCACAGAGCTAGTGTCTAAGTGTTTTACCAAACAAAATTTGCTGTTTTCCCCTTTAAAGCAAATCATTTTTAAAGGTTTGCTGTACTCTAAAAAGGGGCATCTAAGGGATATATTTTTCTTCCAGTGGAATCCATATCCAATTTTATGAGGAAAATCAGAAAAGTATCATTTGCTAGAAAGTACACTTTGCTGGAATCCATTCTTTGTAACACTACGTGAAATTCACTATTTACTAAGTGCTTCACCCACGTTTCTGCCAAACCAGCCTATCACAAGATCACGACACTTTCTCTTGAAAACGGCCAGGGTCCAAATCTTTTTTATCTACTCTCATCATGTTGTTTTCTTCTTACATGGAAAAGCAGAAGATCTGGGTTAGATTTAAAAAAAAACAACCCATCAATGGAAGCTTTTAAAGGTGTTACTAATTCTAGCCTACTAACATGGCTGTGTCTCTGTGTTCTTCAGTAATAGGACCTTTATAGGGCTTAGTTATTAGCTCAGTAACTCAGAACACGGTGATTATAAGCCCTTCCTCAGGAAGCTTGTGCTGCTTTCCAGGAGAGGCATTTCTAAACCACATCAGTTGTCAAAGAGCCAAGAAATCTCAGCATTAGAAGAAGACGTGGCTGGTGACCTGGTCCAATCATTTGCCTTGGCAGCCTTTCACCACCCTGCTTACGCTGTTCTGCATGCTCTCCACCTAAAATGTCACAGGGCTCGCCTCTTCCTGAGCATAATGTTGCGGCACAGTTGAGTCACTAAAAGGAGCACTCCTTCATCCATTCCATTAAACAACAAACCCGTTCTGTGCCATTTGTTGTTTAACACCTATAATGGATTCACCTCAGATGGAGGTCCATACATGAAAAAGAGACCCATCATAGGCCATTACTATAGCAAACAGACAAATCTTATCTCCTCATAGGGTCTCAATGTCCTCAACTGGGACAGCAAGGAAATTGGAATGGATGATCTATAAGGTCTCCTTCAATTATGAAATTTCAAGATTTCAAAATTCCAGGCCACTAAATGCTGCCCAGAAAGATGCTCAGAGCTCCATGCTGGGATGGAGGCAGCTGGTGCTGTATCATCTATTTCCTCACCTACCCTAGCAAGCCAATACCACGAGAGGGAGAAGCATAAGGTCACTATCCCTATTTCCCCCCTTTTCACAGGTTCCCTGGTGTTTCCTTTCTGACAAATGACTGAGCTCTATTCCAGGAAAAAACAGTAAAGGGAAAAGACTTAGATCCTGGGAATCTTAACAGGACGAAAGAGTAGTTTTCACCTTACGTGGAGAACTAGAAATGAGGTACCCTGTAATCGATGTTTAGGGATAAGTCAAACCCCTGCAAACTGTTATCAGGTCTGCCCCTGGCCCGTCAGAGTCTGTGTTCTAATCTTTCCCGGGGAGAGTGTGAAAACTCTGGAAGCAGAGGCCTGTGAGCATTTAATAAACGCTCGCTCATTCATTCATCTCTGGACACAGCCCCTGGGAGAACGACTCGGCAGGGCCTCTAGGACTAAAACATCATGTCCCACTTTCCATGGCAAACTCTCCTTGTCACCTCGGGGGTGGTGCAGTCATCCAGCAAACAGCACACTCAGATCTGCGGTGCTTCTGTCTAGGGGACCCAGGGATAGAAAAGGAGCGAAATCTCCTCAGGGCTTCTGTTCCATCCTGCTACCCTGAGTGGGTGAAGAATGTTGCCAAACACCTTTGGGCTGGTCTCCCTTTTTTGTGTGGCTGTTTACAACCCCCCTGCCATGTACTGCTCCCCCACCCCCTCCCTGAAGCTTTATCTTTCTAGGTAGCATTTCCCTGTCTGTTGTGAGTGTGATATCCACTCACTGTGTACGCGGTGGTGCTGGAGGAAAGATGGCAAGGGGAGAAAATACTGAATTGTTACTGAGGAACCCACACTCCCTTACCTGGGGCAGCTGGTGGGTAGCCCCCTGCAGGGGGAGGATAGCCTGGGTAACTCATCACTTAGACCTGAAAGGAAAAGAGAAAAAACAAACGTTGAGTTCACTCTTCTCCAGCTCCTGTGGGGGTTGACACTCCACATACTTTGCCCAGTGACCCTTCAAAGAGGAGAAAAGTCACACTTTTGGCATAGCCACATATATATAAATAGCCTTATTTCATTCATGCTATTGGCCATTTTAAAGAGCATTTGGAAACAGCTAGATGGTGCAACAGATAGACTGCTGGGTCTGGAGTCAGGAAGACCTGAATTCAAATCCTACCTCAGATACTAACCAGCTGTGTGATCTTGGGTAAGTCACTTAACCTCTGCCTGCTTCAGCTTTCTCATCTGTAAGAGGGGGATAATCATAGCCCCTACCCCTCTGGGGTGCTGTCAGGACCAGATAAGTTAACATTTTGTAAAAGGCTTTGCAAATCTTAAAAACAAATTACATCAGTACTTGCTGTTATTATTGTTATCATGTTCCTGGTTGTGGCAAACTACAATGTCCATCTGCTAGGGGTGAGCCTGGAGAGAAAAAGAAACTGACTATGGACTCCTGGGTGCACCCTAATATATAGCATATATTATGTAACATCCCCAGATAGGCTGCCTTCAAACATAATGGCTCGCACCAAAGACGGTATCTTTTTGAAGAAATCAGTCACATAGGTATGTATTGAAAAATAATTATTACATTTAAAATACCACCAAAAATTGTCTTATTTCACTGAATTCAAATAAAAATGTCGATTCATTTTTTTCTATCATCCCCCTCTTCAACCTTTCCACCCTTTCTTGTCATTCTCTTACCTGAACTTAGGTGTTGTACAAGCCAGATTTGGTCTGAAGGTACATTTAAACTAATAGAGTATTAACTTATCAGGCCCTTGAGAAAAGTCTATTTTATAGACCTGACAGTGGCCTTTTACAGAGGTAGTCAATATGGAGATCTGAAAAACCATCCCCTGACCCAAAGGTTTTGACCTCATTATCACTAACCTTTCACCTTCATGTTCACTTTTTGAGTATTCCAGAATAACTTGGTCCTTCCAGGTATTTTTATCTTTAAAGACACGGAGTCCCACTCAAAACACCATAGTGGGATGGGAAAATCTGGCCAACCACTGTAATAGGGCCTGGTGCTTCCAAGATCCTCTTTCTGCCTGGAACACCACAACTGTTCTCAGGGGCCGTCAGGTCATGCCTCCTTCCTCAAGCAAGACCCTGGACAAATGCCCTAGCACTGAGCAGGTAGGAGATGAACCGACCCACGATGATCTAAGGGATGCTGTGCCCAATCAAGTCCATGTGGAGGTCCCTCCAACCCCCAAAGATGAAGCACAAACTCAGATTAGATTTAGGAATTCAGTACTAAGGAGAAGCTGTCCCTTACCAAGGTCAGACTCCCCTTCTCTAATTTTACCATTCCGTAAAGACCAGGCCCCACAGATTCCCAGCTTCCTAGCCCTTAAGGCAGGGCTGACCTGATAACCCTGATTCCTTCAAAAGGCACCTGACAGCAAGCCTTTGCTGGCACAACTGAACTTCTTGGAGAAAATCTGTTGCCTCTAGTCTGCCCAACCTCAGTCTCACCTTCCTCGTGTCTCTAGGCCTAACCTGGTCAGGTGACCACAAACAGACCTATCCTACCAGCTCCCCAGCCTCAGGTTCCACCTCAAAAACCCTGTCCCTTCTCCTCCCCTTCACTCTTGGCCTAGGTTGTCTGCTCCAGTAAAGTTCCCTGGAATTTGCTTCCATTAGGTGGGCACCTACTTGGGATTCTGCTCGGAATACTCATCTCGCCTGACACGGTGCGTGGTCCACGATCAACAAACTCTACAGCTGCACCCTAACCTGACTACCAGCCTGGCTTTTTGAACACTAACTACCCCAGCTGGCCCTGCTAACCCAAACTAGCTTCCCACTCCCCTGGAAAGAGACCTGGCTATCCCTGTGAAATTCAGGTGCCCATGGCCCTTCCAAATGGTGTGCACCAGGGAACGGAATTTGACTGCTCCCTATGAATTCTGGGGGAAAGAAAAACAAATTGCAAGACAATTCCCCCTGGAAAGTTTAATAAGCTGAGTCATCAAGACAGTCACAGGCAGTCAGCTCACACCTACCAAAAGCACAGCTCCATCCAAAGCATTCTATTCATAAAGGTATTTTAAATCTAGCCTGAAGGATCAGGGGCTCCCCACCACTTTGGCAATCTACACACACACTTGGTTTGTTTTTCAGTGTTAAAATTAACTCACACTGGGGTCATCAATCCTGCCTGCAGTATTTTCCTCTGAAGCTTGGACCCTGTTTAAGATGACTGAGAGAGGACTAGCCCTAGAACTTACACAAGCTTTCCAGAGTCCCAAGCACTGCTCAGACCTAGATGAGCCTAGAATCTAGGCCATCATTTCCCCCAATGAAGGATCCCCCATTACAGCACTCCTAAAAGGCCACACCATGTTTGATTGATACCAGTAGCAGTGAACTCACTACTTCAAATGGTTCGTTCAAGTCTAGCTCTATTACAAAAAAGCAATTCTTGTATAAATCCCACGTTGGGCTCCCAGCAACTTCAACCCACACTTCTGGTTCTTCTCAAGGGGGCAACACAGGACAAGACTAAGGCCTCTTCCATTTATTAATTCCCTTCAGAGACAGCAAATGGGTTCTTTCCTCCTCCTTAACCCACTTCTCCACCCCCATCTCCTCAAGGTGTTTTTCTCTTACCCAGGTTAATAATTTCCAGCTGTTTCTCAAAATAATAATAATCACCAACACCTATGTAGTGCCTTAGGCTTTGCCAAGTACTTTACATATATCTGCATATTCCATTTGATCCTTAGGTTTTATTATCCTTATTTTACAAATGAGGAAACTGAGGTTCAGAGATAATAGTTAAGTGACTTGCCCAGAGTCACCCACCTAGTCAGTTCTGGGGGCAGAATCTGAACTCAGGCCTTCCTAATCCCATGCCCAGTACTCACCTGTTAAGCCACCTACTTCCAAGACATGATTTTCGAACCTTTCCTTCATCACTATGGTCAACCTCATTCACACTGTTCATTAATGTCTTTGTCAAAATACAGTATCTGGCCTATTTTTTAGCACCAACGCAATCTGAAAGTTAGCAAAAGGTCACACAAGTAGGCAGTTAGTATCAAGAGTCCTGTGCTTTGTAGTAACATTCTCATCCCCACCAAATGAGTAACCTCTTCTCTGTGGGTCTTAGCAGAGCCTTTTCTTTGTGCCTACTGTTTGAACAGTTTCGAGAGAAAATGTCAAATACAAACATGAAATAATCCTTCACCTTCATGGAAGATCTGGAGCTTTCTTTCTCTTCATGGGGATTTTAAAGCTGCAAGATCCGACTGTACACTCCCAAAGAGACTTTATAAACTGAATCACCTACATGAATATCCCTGCCTAGTCTGTCAACTCCTGCACTGGCCTTCTGCTGAGTCCTGGCCACAGAGTTTCCTTGTTTGAATCTTCGGCAGGACTGAGGGCTCCAGTGGATGAGAAATCAAAAGGCACTGTGCTGTAATGGAAAAGGAGTCAGTAGCCCTAAGGCTGAAATCCTGGTTCTGATCCTTCTCAGCAGACTCTAAGGAATTCAGGGAATCCTGAGAAGACAGGTAATAACAGATGAACAGTAAGGAAGCAGGACTAAAGATCAATATAGATGATGTCAATAAAGTAAATAAAGACACTAAAAAGCTGTCAGATTTTGGTCAACCTTTCAAGCCATAGACGAATCTTGGGAAACCCAACGCCTGAGAAATGGGACATCAGATTCAGGAACGTTACCTACAAGCGCTGTCAGACAAAGTTCCTGTTTCAGCTGGTTTAACTGTTCTTTTCTGTTCCAAGAAGGGTTCACTGGGGATGGAAAGTGAGAACTGGGGGAACATGATTATAGGTATCAACAAAGGCATCAACCCCAACAACAAAGATGAAAGGTGCCGACCACCCCAGAGGGGATGAACAGCCCAATCAAAACTCAGAGCCTTGGTAACAGGAGAGCGGAATGAGATGGAGACATCCCCTCAATCACCACCAAGGTTAGTGAGCCATCCCAACTTGGTTCCCTTGCTGAAAATGCCCTTTAAGGTAAGCAAAGGCATGATGTGGGAAGCTGCTACAGGAGAGAAGCAAACACATGGAGCACCTACTTCAGAGCTCCACCTAACAAGAAAGGTAGGGAGCATCTGAGGAAGTCAGAGTTACAGCGTTTCCAGTTTTTTGCCACCGCAGAAAGAGCAGATAAGAATATTTTTGTATATAGGATTTTTTGCCTATTTCTTTGATCTTGGGGGTGATATGAGCCTAGCAGTGGTATGACTGGATCCAAGGCCATATACTATTTAGTGACCTTTGGTATAGGAGATTCTATGAGGCAGAGGTGAGGAGAGAGTGTGTTCCAGCCACTACTACGGCATGGAAGAGTGCTCTCTGTGGATGGGAATCACAGAAAAGGACAGTCTGGATAGAGCACAAGAAACAAGAAGGGAAGTAATGTATAATGAGGCTGGAAGGATCAGTGGGGGTCAGATTGTAAAGGGCCTTAAAAACAAAAACAGGAATTTATAATTTGTTCATTGAGTAGGGTCATAACATGGTCAGACATGTGCTGAAGAAAAATCATCATTCAGCCTCTGGGAGCCTTGGTTTTCTCACTTGCAAAATGAGGAGACTGAGCTAGATGAGCGATAAGGTTCCAGTTCTAATTCTTTGACCCCACCTTCCTGGAAGCCTCCCAGAAGGTTAAGAAGGGTGGGTAAAGCCTCTTTTTCCCTGCCTTTGACAAGATAACTAAATTATTTGTAGTCTTTTTCTGTTCCACACATCAATGTACTCTGGGTTCCAGAGTCTGCTCTGCCCTTACTAGTGGAGTAACTTTGAGAATGTTCCTTCAACCTCTCAGTCTCAATTTCCTACTCTATAAAATGAGGGGGCTATGCTAGGTATGGTATAGATACCACCTACTTCAACATTATCTCAAAGACTCTAGCTCGGTGCTTCTGCAAAAACCTAAGGAGAATAATAACCCTCTTTTCCCCTGCCCAGTTCTGAGATGGATGGACTTAGAGGTGGGGAAAGGGCCAACTAATCAGGGTGAAATATGTAAAGGGGTGGGGCTTTTTTGGAGAGCAGAAAATTCCACTCTCAAGGAAACATTAAGTCCTTGTTTTTTGGGAAAAGCCACGTGTGTGCGTGTGTATTACATGGAAGGCTTGAAGACTCCGGTGGCCAAGAACACACACAGGTGCAATGTTCAAGGTTTATCTAGAACATCAAGAAAGATCTTAAGATAAAGACTGGGATGGATCTGAGAGGTGGTCTAGTCCAACCCCAATTCCTTTCTTTGAATCATTCTCATTCCCCAATACAGTTTTCCTATACCACATACACCCACATCCCCAACCCAGGCCAAGAAGTTGCTCTACAACACTCCAGACAAATGGTCCATGAACCTTCAAGGGGCAAACCATTCCCTACCATAAGAGCCAAAGCCACTTTTCAGACAGATATGACTATTGGAAAAGTTCTCCTTCCATCTGATCTAAAAATGCTTCTCTTAAGGGTGGTAAACTTTACATACGGATCCCTGCATGTCACGTATTAGAAAACCACTTATTAACATCATCTGTATTTTATTGTGTTTTTACTTAGTCTGTTAAATATTTTCTAATGATATTTTAACCTGGTTCCCAGAAGGGCATCTGATACTTCTGTCATTCCTCTCATTATAGCTTAAGATCAACCATGGTTTTGGGCTGCCATGTTGACGTATTAGACTCATTCTGAACTAGCAAGCCAATAGAACCACTAGGACTTTTCCAATGGCCACCCTTCCCCTACCCAGGAAGTGTGAAGCTGACTTTTTGACACAAAGTTAAGACTTTTTGAGATCTGACCCAGCATTCTAGTCTGTGATGCTGTCATCCCACCAGCTAGCTGTCCCTCCTATCTCTGTGGCAGCTGAAATCAGAGAAGGTTGTGATTGATCTTTATTGGCCATCCAACTTACTGATAAAAACGTTACAGCACAGATCCCCAGGCTTTCCACTGGAAATCTTCCAGAGCCACTACCAAACTAGTTCTGAGGTCCATCTTTTCAATCAGTTCCCAATCCATCTAACTCTACTATGAACTATCTCAGGTCTTTCGACCTGATCTACAAGAAAAAAAATCCCTAAACAACATCTACAACATTCTGCTCATTTATCAGTCTTGTAACCTTTTCAAAAGAAATGAGATTAGTCTGGCATGACTAGTTTTAAGGAAGCCATGCTGGCTTTCCATGACTCTTCCTTTTCTAAATCAATCTATCAATTAACAAGCATTTATTAAGAGCTGTCTACTTAGTGCTAGGCTCTGGACCCAGAAGCAAAAGTAATTCCTACTTGGAAGGTTACAATTCTAGAAGGGAAAACACCTTTGAATAAATCTCTCTCTCTCTCTCCCTCCCTCCTAGAACTTCGCCAGAATCAAGTTCACTGCTCTCTATATAGTTTTACAGATTCTTAACAACTTTTTTGAAAACTGGGACAATACCTGTCCTCTCTGGTCAGGGAAAAGAACAGAAATAAAGACATTTAGACAGGGGATGGTTTTGGCATTTCCTGTGGGTAAGGAAGTTAGAGGGATCTGCACACAGACAAAGTCTATCTAGCTGAGCCAGTCCTGATTACATGACCCAGCCCAGGTATTCCCTTCCAGAGGCCACAGCTGCCCAGAAGGAAAAGAGGAGTCACCAGGAAAGTCCCAGTCACCAATACACACTACTCTACTCACCATTTACGGGAAGAGGCCAAGGCCAGTTTTAAAGCACATAGTATGCCTGTCCCTGTGAACACCCCTGACCTTGCTGCCCACCCTCTAAGTAAGGGAGCAGGTGAAAGGTTAAAGCTGAGAGGAAGTGCGGCAGACCAGCAGAAAGCAAGCACTGCACTGTTTGGAGCATTGTTGAAAATAACCCCACACACCATTTGTGTAGCATTTTAACTTTTCAATCACCTTTACACATGGCAGGGCTCTCATCTGAGGCCATGTGGCACAATGAAAATCATGCTGGCCTTGGGAGTCAGACAGCTGGGTTCAGATGTGCCTTCAGTCACTTATTAAGCTATGTGACTCCAGTCACTGAAACCTCCCAGAGCCCCAGTTTACTCATGTGTAAAACAGGGGTTAACAATGCTATACTGCCTGCCTAGAGAGGCAGCAGGTGTGTGCTGATAGCGTTCGGGCCTAGTGTGATATGAGACAGAGCCGTTGGAGGGAGGGCTTATGTTCCAGTCGGTCCTATGACATCCACTGGGTCCCAGACAACTGTTAAAATTTTAATTTGGAGAAGAGCTGCTGATCTTCACTGGTAAACAGTTTCTACTTAGGAGAGCTAGGACCAGGTTTATTGTGAGGAAAGTACTTTGCAAACCTTAAATGAATGAACTGTTATTATCAGACAGGTAAGAAAGTGACTTAGCAAAAGTGGGAATAAATCCAGGCCCACTTATTCCCAGAGCCTCAAGCACTGATAGCTTTGGTTCTACCCACACTCTGATGAGGACTATTTCCTTAGGGGGGGAAGGGATCATGTCTTCCAGACAAATATTATTGGTTGGTTGTTGTCTTATACTCTTGAAGAGGATCAAAATGACACTGCTATGCCAGAGTTAAGTTCCAGTGTAGACAACTGTGGCTGAGCAGAATGTTCTACCACAGATTGGGCACAAATGGTCCATGTGAACAGTTGGGCAGGGGAGGATTCTCTAAATTTGCACATCTCCTATTTCTTTTGAACTACTGCAGTTCTATTTGGCTCATAAAGCACAGCATCTTTTCTGATGAGGGCACATCATGCTGAACAGTCCTGTGCCAGTGTCTCTCGTGTCACACAATCAATTCCAAAGTTAAGAGAGACCTTGAGTATATCTATGTATCATTTCTTCGGACCTCCAGGTGAGCACTTGTCCTGTATGAGTTCTCCATAAAATACTTTAGGCAACATATATTTGGCATTTGAATTATGTGGCCAGTTCTCTTGTAGTGAGTTTGAATGCTTGGCAGTTTAGTTTGAGAAATATTAGAGGTCTTTCAAAATCTTTAATGCATAAACATGGGCAAAATGGAGATGAAACTTGGGAGGCATTTGATCCAACCTCTTTATTTTACAATTGAGGAAACTGCCTGCCCCAGAGGTGGGGGAAATTTGCCCAGTGTCCCACAGACAGTATCAGAGCAGGATCTGAGCCTAGGAGTTCCACTTCCACAGGCCTTTCTCCTTCCCCTGAACCAACCTCAGGGCCTCTTTAGTGGGGGAGGGGGTCCTATGATGTTCATGTCCAACAAAGTCTCAGAGGTGTTCCTATAAACTAAGAGAGAACTGGACCAAAAACAAGAACAACCTAGGTTCTAGTTGTAGGCCTTATTTTTATTTACTAACCTTGGCAAAGATCATTGAGCACATTCTTGTCAATCATATGGAACTAAGAACACCTGCCCTCCCTACCCCACCTTGTCTTTGGGATCAAAGGAGATTATTTTAGTGGAAGCCTAACCACCTATACAAATGGAAATAAACTGACAAGCAAAACCACTACAGTTGCTTAATCTGTAAAATCAGAGATTTAAAATTAGAAGCAGCTAGATGGCCGGGTAGATAGAGGGTCAGGCTGGTGTCAGAAGACCTAGTTCAATTCAGGCCTCAGACACTAGCTGTATGATCCTGAGCAAGTCACTTACTCTCTGCTTGCCTTAATCCACTGGAGAAGGATGGCAAATTACTCCAGTCTCTCTACCAAGAAAACCCCATGGATAGGACTGGCATAGTACAGTCCACGAGGTCATGAAGACTTAGCCACTACTGAACAACCATCGGCCCTTTCCCCTTCTAACAATTCAATAATTCTAAGCTTGGACCCTGGTTACTTAAGCCTTAAAAGCCTTAGAGCCAGTGATATTTTTGCAGCACTATTAACAACCTCTAGCCCCATTGTAAGACAGGATTTTGCCTCGGTGTCACACAAAGCGCTCACTAATGTCCAGCCTTGTCCTACAGGACAAGATTGGGCTCTACTCCAATGTTTTCATACAGGCCTTTTCATCCTTGGTCATCTCTGCCCATATCTTCCAGTCCATGATCTTGGGAACATCCTCTCGATGGTACACACAGCTTAGCCCACATTCTTGCTAGAGGCTTGGTCCCCACCCCCACTTCTGCTCCCAGATAATCTTCAGCTGCTTCTCCTACATAATGATTTAGCAGTACTATATTCCAGTCAAACTCATCCACTACCAAATCAATGACCATTTATCAAGTGCCTATTATATGCCAAGCACTCTGATTACCTTTGAGTAACCTCAAATTTTAAATCAGCAAGATCTGAATGTTCTATACCTCAGAAGTGATAATCATTTAATATAAATTCTGGACTATAATAAAGGCCCAAGCCTGAATTAATCAATCAGACTACTTTACACTAAAAATGCCCTTTCCTATGTCAGCAATTTCAAAGACCTGTTTATGACAGAAGGCCTGCCACCAGAGTTGTGGGATCTCTCTCCTTATTGTATGTCACAGAGAGGAAATTCACACAGCCTGGAATCATGAATTCCAACTGACACTGCTTTGTTAATTGTCTTGTCTCACTAAATTTACAATTTCTTCAACTAAGAAAGTTCCTTTCTCATGGTAAAATGTATTTAAGCCTAGTGATTTCTGTACTGAGCAGTCAGGTTCTGATCCTGGCTCCATGGAATGCATGTACTGTTACTTTAGAGAGAATTTAAAAGAATAATAAAAATGTATGCATTTAACCTGTTGCCTCTACTTTAACCAAACTTTCAGGTTAACAGAAGTCATACAGTAACAGGGGAAAGGGATACATACATACACGTGTGTGTGTGTGTATATAAATACATGCACACAAACACACATATATATACACATTCACATATGTATTTTAAAGATGGACTCAGCACAGGGCTTTGGCACATCATAAGCCCAATTAATCAATACTTATTGACTGACTGGCTGACTTTTGGGAGAAGTTATGGGCATTTTAAGTACTTGGGGTCAAACTCCAAGATCAAACTAGCTAGGCTTCCAGCCCTCTTTCCATTAATTCAATGCCCACAGCAGTTTATAACAGATACAAGAAGTTAGCCCAACACACAGATAGACTGAAACGCTTTCCCTGAGCATACAAGTCATCTTATTTTCATTAAAAGCCATGGATTATATTTCCCACCTCCACCAGTCACTAAACAAATGGAAAACTACCAAAAGAAGAAATATTAAGGCAAAACTCTTCCTGTTTGTCCTTTGTTCTGAAAGAGAAACAAGACATCAGGAAGATGATGCCAACATTTGCAAGTGAACTGGATTTAAGTGAGAGAGGGCCGTGCAAAGTCACCTGGTCCTGTGGCAAGATACAGATCAGGATAACTGGAGATGGCCCCCCTGGTTAAGGCAAGAAAGTTCCGCAAGAAGAGCCTCGGTCCTTAAAAAGGGGCGAGGGGGGTGGCTATAAAGCCCCCAGGTATAAAAAAAGCTCCTGGGCTACCTTTGCTTCTCCGACCCCACCACTCCAGCCACCAAGGGTTTCTGGGCCCAATTTGAACCCTAAGCTCTTTCTACAACTGGGTGACGCAGGCACAAAATCAGAAGACAGGCTTTTGTAGCCTTCTGGCAATTTTCCAGGTAAGAAACAAAGTGGAAAGGAGTAGAGAGAGAACAGAATAGAAAAATTCAAGACAGTCCGATCTGTTCAGACCAAGGCCCGCCCGGCCCACCACCATGGGGACAGAATGAACAAAGTAGCTGAATGATGCATGATTATAATGAGCAGGCCTGTCCCCTCAGAACACTGGAGAACTTGCATCTCCCTCCTTAGTTGAGTGGGGGATGAGGAATAATTCAAGGAAGAGATGCATTTAAGGAAAAGGAAAGAAACACAAAATCTATGGCACCAGAAGGTGACTGACAGGGAGAGGCCCTAGGGAGGATTTATCACAATGGTCAATGTAAGCCCGAACAAAGCCATGGCTCAAACATAGATCTGACTCTTGTTCATTCACTTTCAGTCGGATCTGACTCTTTGTCAGCCCACATGGGGTTTTCTTGGCAAAGATCCTTCTGCAGATCATTTTACAGAAGAAGAAAGTGAGACAAACAGCGTTAAGTGACTTGCCCAGGGTCACCCAGCTAGTAAGTATCTGAGACTAGATCTGAATTCAGAAAGATTAATTTTCATGACTGAAGGTCCACCTAGCCACCCATGGTACCTTGGTGTCTTCTACGAATATTGGAAAAAACATTATCTCAGTCCCAGCATCTCTTCAAACTCAGGTCCTTGGCCCTCTGAAGGGCAAAGAATTAGGAGGATCACTGTATCAACAAAGAAATATACAGCTGTGTGACCTTGGGCCAGTCACTGATCTCTCCTCCCTAGGCCTGTTTTCTCATCAGCAAAAGATCACTACATGATTTAAAATCACTTTCAATTCAGATGGGAGGTGGTGAGTAGAGGGGAAGGCAGGGTGAAAAAGTAAGGATGGGGCAGTGGATAGAGCACTCAGCCCTGGAGTCAGGAGGAGCTGAGTTCAAGGCCCTGAGCTCAAATCCAGCCTCAGACACTTGATACTTACAACCTATGTGATCCTCGGCAAGTCACTTAAGCCCCAACTGCCTCCAAAAAAAAAAAAACGGAGTGAATGACATCCATACAAAATTAGAAATGAGGGTTTTGACCTGGAAATTCCTACAAAAATCAGCATTGGAGAAAAGGGGTGCAGGGAACAAATAACTAAACATCCCTTGGCTAAAGTGGTCATCACCTCCTAGTTTAGACTGAGGGTGGGGCGGACAGGCTAGGCAGCACAGGAGTGCTGCCTCCAGACTCCATCAGTCATATCCAACCTCAGTCAGCTAAGGGTTCAATAATAAGTCTTTAATAAGACTACAGATTCTAAGGAGTGTTTTAAGCTAGAAATTAGCCCTCCTTTGAGTATTGAAAGCTGTTCTTTCACCTTAATTCCAGCCTCTGTGAAGCTTTCCCTGACCGTTCCTTCTTGTTTGTCTATGACCTATCTGTATTCTTGTACTGTTTATACCCCACACATGGCATTCTGTGTGATATTATGATTAAAAATAATTGATATATGGTCATGTCATTCCCTTGCTCAGAAATCTCCAGTGGCTCTGTTTTATACCAAGTAAAATTCAAGCTTTATTTGGCAGCAGCCCAACATTCAAAGCCCTCCAAAATCAGACACCACAACTCCTTTCCGGTCAAGGTTCACCCTACACACCTTGCCTCCTATTCTGGGCTCTGGGTAAAGGGACTGCCCAAACGTGCCCCACCTTCTCCCACCTCCATACTCTGGTTCACCCTGTTTTCTATGCCGAGAAATTCCCTTCCCATGTTACAACCCAAATGAAATGCCATCTCAGTTGGGAAGCCTCTCTAACCACCCCCACCCCCTTAGTCTCCCACTTTTCTGTGGCTTTTATCATGTAGTGAATTACTGTTATGTCCACGTGCCATAAGAATCATAGTATGTTAGAGATAGGATGTTAGCAGCCATCTAGCTCAAAGTCTTCACTTTGCAGATAAGGAAACTGAGGCTAGAGGGAGGAAATAAGTCTTGATGCTGAGCTGACCCCCAGATATCACAGGACTGTCACAAGTTATGTATTCTGCCTTTCGAGTACTGGGCTCCTGCCCACACAGCATTGACTTCTTCTCAGACTTCACCATGGGAAGACAGACAGGCGAGTGAGGCAGAAAATAACTGGTTTCCTTTTCTCAGCTCCATGATCTGCTTGCCTTGTGACTACATCTCCAGTAGGCCCAGACTATCCTAAGAGCCAGAAAGGGAAAACCTGTGGGAGGAGGGTGAGCAGATGGGGAGGAGAGAAAACCTGGCTGTCAATCAGATAACTAACGCTTACTGTGCAGTTCCAAGTGCCCAGGACAGGAGGAGAGGGGAAGTTACATAGCCTCAATGCCACACAACCTGCTCCATTCCCATCCAGATAAAGCATGCTTATGAGGTGCTCCGAGCATGGAATGTCCTGACCTGGTATTCTCTACCTACCTAAATTTTAGATGTAGCTAGATGGCCAAGTGGAGAGTGCTGGGCCTGGTGTTAGGAAGACCTGAGTTCAAATCTGCCCTCAGACACAATTAGCTGAGTGACCCTGGGAAAGTCACTTAACTTCTAGTCTGTCTCAGCTTCCTCATCTGTAAAATGATAAAAATAATAGCACCTAATTCCATAGTAACTGTATCAAATAAAATATTTGTTTTGTCTTTTGCAAACATCCCAAGTGCTGTGTAAATGCTAGCTGTGATTATCACCTATCCTCCAAGGCCCAGCTCACACTGACTACTCTGAAGCCTTCCAGAATTCACTCTAGTTTACATCCTTTATATCCTTTAGAAATCAGAGCTTTACAGCTGGAAGAGGTGATTATTAGGTGATTATGTGCTCTAATTCCTCCATTTACAGATAAAGGAACTAAGGCTCAAAGGGAAACACCTTGTCCAAGGTCACACAGAGAGTTAGGGATACAACCTGGACAAGACTCCAGCTCTCTAGACTCTCAGTCCCAATCTGTGCCACTGAAGCAATACTGTTGGCGTGGGAGGGTCGAGTCAAGTGTAGTTTCAAGACTTGGATTTGCCAGTTGAGTCACTCACCCACTCTAAACCTCAATTTCCTCATCTATAAAATGGGGATAATAGCAACTACCCACCTATACAGAACAGCTGAAAAACATGGCAATGCAAATATGAAGCAATTCTTAAAAATCATTCCTTGCTTCCTGTGTGCAGGTGTTGTCTAAGAACAGAACGCCTGTTGAATGAATGAGCCTCTTTCCAAAGCACAATGTTAAGCTATGAGATCAGCACAGACAATAATATCCTTGCAAGCATGGCAGTGCTGGACCAGCACTGAAGGGCAGCATCTTGGTATGGTGGAGTTCAGAAGACCTGGATGCCAATCTTTCTCTGACACTATCAGTGTGACCTTGGGTAAGTCACATACCCCAGACCTCAATTTCCTGAAATGTAAAATGAGGGTGTTTGAGGTCCCTTCTGGGTCTAGATGCAATGACCTTAAGATCTTCCTTCAAGCTCCCTCCCATGGCACTCTCTATAACACAGATTAACTTCTTGTCTGTAACAGCCAGAACACTGGAGCTGGAATCAGGAAGCCTTGGGTTTGAAACCTGCCATGTGATGCCTGAGCAAGTCACTCAATCCCTCCCTGTCTCAGTTTCCTCACTAGTGATTGTTGGGGGGTAACTAGATGGCACAGTGGATGGAACGTTGAGCCTGGAGTCAGGAAGATTCCTCTCTGTGAGTTCAAATTTGGTCTCAGATACTCACGAGCTGTGTGACCTTGGGCAAGTTACTTAACCCTTTTGCCTCAGTTTCCTCATCTGTAAAATGAGTTGGAGAAGAAAATGACAGACCACTCCCCTATCTCTACCAAGAAAACCCCAAATGGGATCAGAAAGAATCAGATGCAACTAAATAAACAGACCACAACAAAATGACGGGTTAAACTGGCAATCTCTTAAAGTGCTTTCTAGCTCTAAAGTCTCAGGAATCCGATAATAAAAGAGCCAACCTCATAAAGCAGTTGCAAGAAAATCTGTCTAAAGTACTGCACATCATGAACTTATCCAACCAATCTAGAGAGCAATTTGGAACTCTGCCCAAAGGGCTATAAAACCAACTGCCTGCCCTTTGACCCAGCATTATGACTGTGAGGTCTGTAACCCAAGATATTTTTTAAAATAGGAAAAGGATCTATATGTATAAAAATATTTATGGCTGTTCTTTTAGTGGTGGCAAAAAATTGGAAATTGAGAGGATGACCATGAATTGGGGAATGGCCGAACAAGTTGCTGTGTATGAGTATGATGGCATTGTGTTGTAAGAAATCACAAATGGGATGCTATCAGAAAAACCTGCGAAGACTTACATGAACATTGATGCAAAGTCAAATGAGCAGAACCAGGAGAACATTGTATATAGTACAGAAATATTAATGACAACTGTGAATGACTTAGCTCTTCTCAGCAATACAAAGATGAAAAATGCTCTGCATCTCCAGAGAAAGGGAGTCTGAATGCCTATCAAAGCATATTTTTTCTTTACTTTGCTATTCTTGGGTTTTTTTGTCTGTGTTTTCCTTAACAACGTGACTAACATGGAAACACTTTGCATAGCTGCACATGTATAACCTATATCAAATTGCTTGCTTCTCAATGGGGGGCAGGGATTAAGGAGAGAGTTTGGAACTCAAAAATTTTTTTAAAATGTTAAAAATTGCTTTCACTTGTAATTGGGGGAAATGAAATATTAAATTAAAAACAAAAGATTTCACAAACCTTAACACCCCTTATAAATGTTCGCTACTATTTTCATGACTCATCTTCACCACACTCTTCATTCACTCACCACCAAAGCAGCATTGCCAGGAAGTCTTTTGCGATGTAGAAAAACAAAAAGTGATGACATTTCCTGATGTCACCTCGATTCAAGGTTTACAAAACACTCTCTACAATCCCAGTGAGGTGGGTGGTCCATCTACTCCACAAAAATTTCCTTGCAAATCTGAAATAAATTAGGGTGTTTACAGAGAAGGGGGAAGGAAGAAAGGTGGTCAAAAGGTTACTCCCAGAGAGTGGGACCTAGGCTCATTGTGTATCCTTTAGGGAAGCTGAAAATAAGTCCTCAGTAAATGCTTACTTGCAATGACGAATTATCAGTTAAGTAGTCATCATGAGTCATCACAATGATACCTGAAACATTTCAAGTGGCATATAACCTTGCAGTGGTAGAGGTAATGACATGTAGAGCAAAGACACCAAGAAGACACACCCAGCTCTATCAGATTCTCATGGATGCAAATCCTTTTAAGGCAGGGTCCAATTCTCCATGCCAAGGCATAATACTGCCAAGTCAATCAGAGTAAAGAGTTCACATGGCAACCAAGAGGACAGTCCTGCTCTGCCCAACTAGATTGTATCACTGCAAGGTTATCCTCCAAGTGCTTTATAACTGTTAGCTATTATCAGTAAGAATATGATCTTTATCACTCCTTTAGTATTGGGGGAGGGAAAAGATTGAGGATACTGGGCTCCTAATAGGAGGCAAAGATGAAAAATGTCCCATGGAGGGAAACAAAAATACAGAAGAGGGAGTCTGGCCCTGGAAGGACAGAATGCTTGAATTTTCTTGTTGTTGTTCAAACATGTTATTTTTTGTCATAGAAACCTCCCAGAACTGAGGTAGATCAGAAACTCAGTTATCAGTCTAGGACAGCTTCCTGGGGCAATGATGGTTGCACAGAAGCAGAATTTCAATGGGGCTCTTCCCAATTTCAAGATCTCTGGCATATCCACTAGGACACCCAGCCTCTCACTGGATCTCCAGTAGCAGCTAATTAACAATGGAATGGGCTGCCTGGGGGACAGGAAGGGTATACTCAGACAAGTACCTAAAACCATTTTCCCTCGTGGTGGAAATCTTTCTCCCTGGATCATCACTGACCTTAATTTTCCCATCTGGTCCTGGAATACCCAGGATAGGGAGGAGCAGACCCTAATCGATCCTCCAGGTAGACACCTAGGAGGGTGTGCAAACAACATGCTACAAACAGCCCATGAAGCACTAGCTCTTAAAATAAAGCCCTTCTGTACTAGAGCTCAGTCTCCACCCACAAGGTATGGACGTCATAGGTGCCATATAAAAGCAAAGCCAGAGCTCCCAGGTGGCATTCTACCAGCCTGGTCCCTTTCTCCCCCTAGGCACTTAAACAAAAACTCTATTGAGTGTGCCAGTTAAACTGACATTAAACTTTCCACCCACAGACCACTCATTCAAAATAGCTCTGTCAATCATTAGCCAGGCTAGGCCCTGAGCTCTGGTTTATACGATCCCATTTGCGCCCAGCTTTGCTCAGCAATGGCTGCACCCTGCTAGAGAGAAATTCTGCTTGGGCCCTGGCCAGAAGGTCCCAGAAGCAACATGGAGGAGCTGACCACAGCCTCTGCTATCTAAGTCGGCTATGTCATAGCCAGAAATTCCTGACCAAGGGCATGAAAATAGACCATAGCAGGCAGGCTCTGACATGCACTCTTGGACAGTTCTCCAGTGGAATAGAAACCGTAACAACAAAAATAATCATTAGCATTTAGACAATACTTTAAGACTGGCAAAGCATTTCTTTCGTTTTTGGCATTTATCTGACCCTCACTGTAACCTTGTGAGGTAGGTGCTATTATTATTTCTACTCTAGAGGTGACGAAGCTGAGGCTGACAGCGTCCAAGCAACTCAGCCAGGGTCACCCAGTAAGATTGTCTAAGGCAGGATTTTAACTGAGATCGGCCTTTCCGGACTACCACCATTCACCAAGTCATGAAGGGCTCTAGCCAGCCTTCTTTCTGTCAGGGTACAGACTCTGGGAACCTCCTTGAACTCTCCTCCAATCTTGCTACTTAACCTAGCTCTGCATATCCAAATCTGTTACCCTTAACCTAGCCTGACCCTCCATTACTTGGATTGCCCCACCTGCTTCCTACATCAGCCCTCCATGGTTGCTTATCTCCCGAATGTCTCCAGCTGTTTCCTATCCTTGATCAATCACCCCAGTCCCACCTAGGATTCCTCATCAAGATTCTCTCTAAACCCCTCTCTCCCATCACCCCAGACTACTAGACCACCCCCAGATCCCTCCCACAGTCTTTCTATATATAAGTTCCATCTGGCCTCCATGAAGGCACTCAGATTCAATCTGACTCACCTGGCAATACAAGTGTCATAAATGGTGAGGTTTCTTAAGAGTCAATTCAATATGGCCAATCTTTAATAAACTTTGCTTTATTCTGAAAGAAGGCTTGGGTAGAATTCATTTGGGTAGGACCCAGGGTGTCAGTATTTTGGGGTCCCAAGCACCCCAAACCTCAACCTTAGGGTTCCCTGATCTCAAGGGGGTTCCCAGAGTCTGTACCCTGTTGATTCTTCTCCTGACTTGCCCTACCATAATATAGAAGCTCACGTCATCCCTATGGCCCGTTTCTCTGATTGGCAGCTTTTTCCCACAACCTCCATTTTAAAGAAAGCACCCAAACCAACCATGTTTTCACCATTCCCCTGCAGGCTTTACTCTAGACTCCTCAAACTGTCTCTGGGCAAGGATTCTCACTTTCTGATTCTATTGGAACTTCTGGTGCTTGGAATTGGTGCCCAGCACGTAATAAGTGCTTCATAAATGCTTGTTGATGTCACTAGCAGGTAGCAGAATCAAGAAAGGCCTCAGGTAGAAGCTTTGTCTTGAAAGAGACTAAGGATCTGAAAAACCAAAGGGAAATAACCCCTCGGGATTGGGATTGGGATCCCTGCAGGTTCATTCCAGAATGGACTAACTAGCATTTCTCTAACCAGTCTGGGGAAATCACTCGTTAATTGAATGCTTTAAAAATATTTGTGGGCTTTGTGTCTAGTGCTCTGCAGGTAATTTAGAGAGTAGCCCCTCTTCCAGGGCTTCCAGGTGAGGGGGCACATTGCAGCCAAAAGACAGCTAGGTGGCACCATAATTCACAGAGCCCCAGGCCTGTATTCAAGAAGACTCATCTTCCTGAGTTCAAATATGACTACAGATACTTAACTAGCTGGATGACCCTGGGCAAATCACTTAACTGTTTGCCTCAGTTTCCTCATGTGCAAAATGAGCTACAGAAGGAAATGGCAAACCACGCCAGGATCTTTGCCAAGGAAACCCCAGATGGGGTCATGAAGAGTCAGACACGACTGTAAATAACCAAAACAGGGCTCAAACCAAGGCCTTTGTATTCTAGAGCACAAGATGTTTCCTCTGCCTATTTTGTTTTTTCAATAACTAAGTTTCACTTCTCCAACTAGAATAATTCCTTGAGAAAAGAGGTTGTTTTCTTTTACCATCTATAATTAATAATAATAATAAATTTAATATTTATACAGGGTATCCCAAGGGTCTTGGTGCAGTTTTAAACTTTCATAGCTTAAATAAATAAGCCTGTTATTATTAAAGCTTAAAACTGTACTCAGATGGGTCTTCCTGACTTCAGGTCTAGGGCTCTACCCTCTGTGCCACAGAACTGCCCATTGGCTGGAATGTCCCCCCTCAAAAGCCCTTGAAGGACTTCTCTACTCTTTAAATTACCTTCAGAGTGCTGGAAACAGTCAATAAACATTTTTACAGCATTAAATTAATGAACAAATTCCCCAGACTTGTTAGAGGAAAGCTAGCTAGTCCACACTGGAAGAGTCACATATGATCTCATTTGATCCTCTCAACTCTTCAGAGTAGATGCTATTAGCCCCATTTTAGAGATGAGAAAACTGAGGCTGAGGGAGGCAACTTAAAGAAGTCACACAGCTATTAAATGTCTAGGGCGAACTAAATTCCAAGGTACAGAGCTCTACCCACTAAGCTTTCTCCATAGGCTCCAGCAAAGAACTGTGCACACTCTAGACACTCAATTAAGATTTGTATGAATACAAATACAGGTTGTCTCACCCAGTCTAAAATAGCTATGACCTTTACAGTGGATACCAGAGATTCCTACCTGTTATCCCCCTTTATAATCACCCTTTCTTTCTCTCTGCCAGTTGTCATAGCATCCCATCGGCTGCCCCAACCCAAGACATCTAGAAACACAATTCCCAACAACTTTTTTCTCTGTTCTTACAATCCAGGAACTCCTATGGAGTTTCCCCTTCATTCCCATATATAAATTATGCTCACCTCCCAAATCTGTTTCTCATTTTCACACAATGAGCTCCTCCACCTTGAGGTAAAAGGGACTGGGAGGAAAAGAGGAGGGGATCAATTTGGAGCTGTACTTTTATGTCACTATTGGCAGCAACTCTCTCTCTCTCTCTCTCTCTCTCTCTCTCTCCCTCCCTCTCTGGATTAAGTGACTTGCCCAGGGTCCTCCTAACTCCAGGGCCAATGCTCTATCCACTGTGCCATATAGCTGCCCTGTCTCTTTACACTTAATACCATATTCTATCACTTAACACAGAATCACAGAACCTGGAAGGTAGTTCGGCAACCATCTACCCCAACCAACATGTCAAATGAGTTACTACTCTAAGACACTTGCCAAATGATGATCATCCAGCTCTTTCTTTAAGACTTCCAAGGAAGGGGAAATGACCCCTTTTTGAAGCAGCCCAGGGCACTCTGGGCCTGCTATACCTCAGTTGTCGTTTTTATACCTTCCCTCCATTGCTCTCAATTCTGTCCTCTGACGCCCAAGGGAACAAATGTAATCACTCATCTTTCAAATAATACTTGAACATAGCCATTATGTAACCTCCTCCTGCTCCAAAATGCCCCTAAGTACTTTCTTCTTCAGGCTTAAAACCAATAGTTCCTTCAATGGATTCTCTCAGGCCACAGAGAGAGAGCCCATTCCTCCAGAGGCTCTCTAACCAATCAGTGTTCTATCAGTCAACTGTGATACCTCCAACTGAATATGATATTCCAGAGGAGGGTGGAGGGCAGAGGGTGGAGAGCTATGCCAAAGTAGGAGTTTCCAGGAATTTCAGCTGAAAAGAAGAAAGGGAGGGACACAGTACTGACTTGAGGTTTGGGGATGCAACTGTAGTATAGCAAAAAGAACCTCAGAGGCCCTGGGTTCAAATCTCAGGTCTGCTACTTACAATCTCTACAACCTTTGGGGCAAGTCACATAAATTCAACAGATATTAACCCCTATTTTGTGCAAGTTGGAGAATAGAGATTTTTTTTTTAATTATAGTCTCTATATACTTGAGAAACTTAAAAATTCAGTTGGAAGGGAGATGCAAAGGAGGGAGAAATGATACTTATGCACAGAGGAAGTATAATTACAGGGCAAGGCAAGAAAGGGGCAAAGGAGAAATGTAAAGTAAACACTTTCAGCTAAAAGGTTCACAGGGCAAGCTGAATGCAGTGGGAGCCTGAGCGAAGCCTTGAAAGAAGAGAAGGATTCGTAAAAGCAGAGAGAAGAGTAGATTCCAGGCACGAGGAATGACCTTTTGGACTGGCAGGGCTGGAAGATGGTATGCAGAGTTTAGGAAACAATCCAGTTTGGCTGGAATAAAGACTGCATGAAAGAGGAGTAATAAGAAATAAGGCCCAAAAGGTGAGTTTGGAGCCAGACTGGGGAGGGCAGAAGTGATATGGTCAGAGTCATCCCTCCAGGATGGGTCAGCAGCAATTTGAAGAATGGACTGAAGAAAGGAGAGGCTGGAGGTCCAATGACCAGTTAAGAGACTGTCCCAACCTCTTAGGTGAGGGATAATGAAGGCTTTACACTATGGTAATGGAAGTCTCTTTGACATCAGGAGCTGTTTAGGGTTTATCTTTGTATCTCCAGCTCCCAATACATACCTAGCATACAGTAGGTGCTTGATAAATGCTTACTGATAACAAACTTTCTCTACTTCCCGATACAGCTGAGAGTCCACAAGGACTGGGACTACTTCCCCTGAACTTTCTTCCTTGGCCACCAAATGAATTCCTGATCATCTGAGGTTTAATCCCAAAACACCTAAAGTAGGCAACAGTAAATATTTACTGAATACAAATAAGATATAGCACTTGTTGGAGATAAGACATACACCCATGAACCGCTAACTATCATTTTATGATGATATTTGTTATTGCCTCAGTTGTGTTCAACTCCTTGTGACCCCATTTGGGGTTTTTCTTGACAAAGATACTGGAGAGATTTGCCATTTCCTCCTCCTGCTCATTTTACAGATGAGGAAACTGAGGTAGACAGGGTTAAGTGACTTGCCCAAGGTCACACAGATAGTAACTGTGTGAGGCCAGATTTGAACTCATGAAGATGGGTCTTCCTGATTCCAATTCCAGTGCTCTACCTATTTCGAGACACTACATGGCAAGAGCTTAATGAATGATGCAAATATTAAGAAAAAAATAGGGATTCAGTTGAGAATTCTTACAAGCTGGGGTCATGAAGCTGGCTTCACTGAGCTCCAAGTATTGGTCATAAGACCGAATTTGGAGCTGAGAGGGATCTAATGTCACCCCTTCATTTTATACACTCCCAAAAGTTGCCATGTCAGACTGTTTTTCCTACCCCACCAGATAGAAAGCACCTTGAAGCAAAAATCTTATTCTCCTTGGGATCTTCTAAAAAGCCTTGAGACCAGGGCCCGGCTAGTGACTTTCTGCTGATGTATTTGGTCAGGTAGTTAATGCCTGTTAAATGGTAGATGGTAAAATGTGTCACTGGACTCAAGCATACAAAGTAAGTCCAAACCACAAAGGTCAAAACCAGAAGAGGACCCACAAAGATTTCTGTCCGGGGTCCCATTATGAGCTCCAGACTTTCTAGATTTCTTTTCTCCACCATCCTCCCACTATGGGTAGTTCTTGCCTTCTCCTTCTTGCCCTCCCTTTCAGCTTCCTTTTTCATATGTTTTCTTCCATTAGAATGTAAGCTTTTCTTCTATCAGATTGCATGTGGTCATGGGGAGGGGGGTAAAAGAAGGAAGAGGAGAAAATTTAAAATTCAAAGGCTTTTGTGGAACTGAATGTTCTAAACTAAAAATACATTAATTAAAATTTTAAAAAAATAATGTAAGCTCTTCAAGGGCGGGCAATTCTTTATTTTTGCTTTTCTTTTTATTTCCTTCCAGCAGAGAGTAAGTGCCCAATAAATACTTGGTGACTTAACCTGCCCAACAGTGGGCACCTCTGGAGCTCTTTCTCCCTTGCCCTGCCATTTTGAAAATAGTACCAAAGCTCCTGGTGCCCTTTGAGCATCTTTGCACTCAACTCTGGGTAATCTGGTTCAATAAACAGTAATTATCTACCTTAGTCCTTGACTTTGAGAATAATGATAACAGTAGCTAACACTTACATATGGCTTACCTTGCGTCAAGTCCTGTGCTAAGTGCTTTGAAATGAGGATCTCTTGATCCTCACTAAAAGCCTATAGGGTAGGTGCTTTTATTATCCCCGTTTTACAGATGAGGAAACTGAGGCAAAGAGAAGGTAAGTAACTCGCCTAGGATCCCACAACTAAGTGTCTGAGTCTGGATTTGAATTCTGGTCTCCCAAACTCTAGCCCTCCCTCTCCCCATCCAGTGCTAGTCACCACCTACCTTGGTGGAAGGCGAACAGCTAAATTCTTTCTCCTCTATCCACATGGCCAAGAAGGAACTTTGTAGAGACCTACCTTCTCCCCTCTAGCTATTGATATTTGCCCAGAGAATTCAAGCTCTCTCTTTTTATAAGATATTTTACAGATAAATGTTAAGAGGCCAGGGGTAAACAACAGAAACCAGAGCTCCCAGAAATCTTGAACCGCGGGTTCTTCCCCTTCTTACAGCTAGGACTGAGCAGCTGGCAGCCTATTAACAGGTGTTAAGTAATTCTTTTTTTCAGCAAACCGAGCTGTTCCCAATTGCTTGGAATAACTAACTCTCCAGGGGGGCTCCCTGACATATAGACAACCACACTACCAACAATCCCTTCCCCTCCCCCTCCCCCTCCCAAGGAATAATCTTAATTATTTTTTCCTTCAAATTGGAAGGTCCGGTGGGAAAACAGGGGGCAATTTAACGGTGGGCTAAGACAAAGAAAGTATGGTACCTCAAATGTTTCCCAAACCTAAAACGTCCACAGCAAGTAAAGCCTCGAACGTTACCAGCTCACAAAACTTAGCAGGACCTTGTCTCCTTACTGTGGTGGAAGGCAAAGACAACTGAATCCAGCACGCCTGACCTCTAAGGCCACGCAAGCCTCTCCATCTCTCCTGGATGGCCTTTTCCCGCTCACTTGATGGTGAAACACACCAGGGGGTTGGCCAACGGTCGCGAGTTCTAGTCTCGGTGAGCTTTCACTTTGCTCCCCGGCCCTAATCGTAACTCCCAGCCCCAATCATTCATCTCTCCAATGCCTGGGGGAGTGGGAAAGGCGGAAGACGGTCCCACTACCTCCTCTACAGTGTAGGTGCAGGTGTAGACTCTCCATCCAAACCACCGCGGAAACGGCTCAAAAGCCAGTCTGGGTGCCTTCCATTCCTTCCGCCCGTGGCCACGATCACCAAAGCCCAATAAGCTTTCGTAACGAGCTGGCCTTTAAGAGTCTAACCTTGAACACCCCAGCGGAGAGCCAGCCCAGGATGCCCGTGGTAAGACCCGGCCGGGCGCACCTCGCTCGGGCAGCCTGGGGACCCCGAGGGCCGGCCGCCGGGGGGTCCCGGGAGCGGGCAGTCCGTGCCCAGGCTGGTGCGCAGGAGCGCGTCCGTCCGGCACGGGCGGGGAAAGGGCCACGGCAGACCGGGCACGGAGGCGGCGATTCTCCTCCCGGCCCGAGCAAATCGAGCCCCCGGGCCCCTCGGCCCTTTTGAAAGAAGGAAGTTCCGGCTTAGGGCCAGGGACCTGGGAGGGAAGGAGGCCTGGGGGAGGGGGATAGGGAACCCTGCTCCCCACCGTGCCCTGGCCTCGGTGGACACAGGGCACGGCTGTACCTGGGCAGGGGTGGCAGAAGCGGCAAGGGCTGGGGGCAGAGAGCTACCGCCTCCCCACCCCAGCGGCAGCCTACCTCCGCTGACGGGAGCGCAGAGACTCCCCCAACGCACACACAAGCTGTCTCCCGGGGCTGGGGGGGGGGGGGGGAGGAAGAGGAGGAGGAAGGGCAGAGGAGGGCCGGGGCCCCTCACCTGCCCAGCCCCGCGCACTCACCTCTCAGCCCCGCCGTCTCCGGAGCCGATGTCTGGGTCTGATCGTCCGGCTTCCTCCCGAACCTCGGCTCCCTCCCCCGGGCCGTCCTCCGGTCCGGGCGGGGCCGAGGAGGGAGGAGCCCGGACCGGGAGCCCGCCCCGCCCCTACAGGGCGGAAAACACAGCGGGGAGGGGCCGGGGGGAGTGCGGAACAGGCGGCCCCGCATCCTAGCCCAGAGTCCAACCTAGCCGGGGGTCCCCAGACCCGCAGGGAGGTGGCCGTCAAGGTCCCCGAGCCCAGCGTGGGCCAGAGGTCCGGCGGCGGAAAAGAAAAAGAAGGTGCCCGGATCCGGAGTGGACGTGACCCCCAAAGGCACCCCCCTGGGTTTTACAGATGAGGAAATCGAGGCCCAACGTGGGGAAATGACTTTCCTCCAGTCCCACGGGTTACACTTGGCGGAGGCTACAGTGTGTCCCTAAAAGGAAACAGTAACACTGGAGAGAAAGAGGAAGCCCCTCCCTCATCTCGGCGAGGTCTTCCTAGTCCTCTTAGGGAGGAAGACAGCACGGGCCAGGGGGCTGAGAGCACGGGCCAGGGGGCTCGGACCACGGGGCTACGGCTAGAGATCGCTGACCACGCCGCCACCTCTGTACTCTCCGTAGGGTTTAGGGAAACGTGTAGGACAAGGTCTAGGTCTCCCTGTCCCCCCAATCTTCAGTGCACCCCTCCCCCTGCTTTTTCCATTTGCTCCTTTTGACCTCAGCCCCCTCCAAATAGTAGAGTAACCTAGGGTGTTTGGTTACTTTGTGCCCCTACTCCACAGAGATTTGTATGTTAAAGACTCTGCTCAAGGCCAAAGTGTTTTGAGTTTCTGGAATTCCATGCTTCACAACTAGGTCAAGGAAGGAGAAGATGTTGGGGAGGGGAGGAGACGTCTTTGACTCAAATCACATCTAGTTCCTATTAGTGAAGCTAGCCCTGGTACCCAAACCAGGGCACCAGCCAGCTTCCAGTAGGGACTTTGTGTGGGTTAAAAGCAGCTTAGTGTTCTTGGAATGGAGCCACCCCTGCCAACCGTCCAAACCACAGGGAGGTGGCCTGGTAAAGCAGAGAGACTGTGCTCCCTTCTCTTCCACAATCTCTCCTGCTTAGCCTTGCTCTTGAAGGACCTTAAAATAACATCTTGTTCTGGCTGCCCCCAACTCCCAGAGTCTCAGAGAGAGGAAAGAGCCTGAAGACAAATCTTTCTGGGCTGGGCAGCATTTTTGGAAGATGAGTGAATAAAAAACAGGGAGAACCAGAGGCAGGTCCCAGGCTTAAATTCTCAAGCAGATAGCTGAGGCTCCCTTCTCAAGAAACCATCCCAAAGCAACCATACCCAAAGTCTGTAAGCCTGGGGTCCAGAGGGATATACTAGAAGAAAAATATTTTGCTAGGGGCAGTCAGTGATAAAGATGCTAATTCCTTACATAAATGTGAACCTTATTTCTAGAACAACATGTGATATGACTCATAGCTGAAGGTTATGTAAGATTACATTGCTGTGCCCTCAGATTTTGGGGGCAGAATATTAACTGAGTCTTCTACAGATTTTCAACTCACTTAGAATGGCAAGCATCTGCTAGGTACCCACCCTGTGCTAGGCAAAAGGAAAGAAAAGAAATGAAATGGTGTGGGTCTTTAGGAAGCTTAGAGGCCAATTGACCTGGCACTTATAAATCCATCACAAGGTACAAGATGGGCCCTTAAGTCATTCTCAACACTTCCCTCTACCTGACTCTCCCCTATTATCTAAGTTTCAAATCTTGTCACTCCATCTCCACACTGCCCATCATCTCCCCTTCCATTCATATGACCACCATTCTTACTGAGGTCCTCATGACATCTCAACCAGACCACTGCCAGAGATTCCTAACTGATCTCCCTACCTCTAGTTCTCCTTTTTCCAAACTCTCTACACAGTTGCCAAAATAATGTTAGCAAAAGACAGATTTTATTGAGTTACACCTTGGCTCAAAAAACCTTTCTGTGGCTTCCTATTAACTTTAGGATAAGATATAGTCTCCTTAGCATGGCATTTAAGATCTTGCCCAAGAATGCTTGGCACATAGTAGGCACTTAATAAAAGGTTGTTAAAAGGCATATAGTATGTACTTAAAAGGTTATTCATAAAAGGCACAGAGTAGGCACTTAATAAAAGGTTGACTGTCGACTCATCAGCTGCCTCCAATCACCTCAAGTCTTATTTCACCCATTCTGTGTTTCAGCCAAACTGGGCTCAATATTTCATCTCTTATACCTCTGCAAACTAGATCAGAAGTCTTAAATATTCTGTCCACATGTCAGGTCCACGGAGCTACCGAATGTTGCCAAACCAGATTAAAATGTAACTAATATTTAATAAAATAAATAAAAATACAATAGAGCATAGATAATGTTCATATGTGGTTTTCTAAGTTAATATATAGCCCACAGGAATCCTTATGTATGGTTTAGTGGTCTCTGATTCTAGATGAGTTTGATACCACTGGACTAGATGAACTAGAAGAGAAGAATTCAGATTGGAGAACAGTGAAAAAGTAATAAAGCATGATCATTTTGATAAGTTTTAGGTTAGAGGCTCTTAAACATCCTTATGGACCTGGATACACTTAAGGGGACTTCTCACTTCTCTGCCTTATTGCTTTCAGAGTCTGAGATATTCACCCACCATCTCTTGTCACCAATTCCCTTTATAAGGTTCAAGAAATTAACTAGATTATTTATAGGTTGAAGGATGTCAAATAAGGGTCACACAGAGCTCAGTGGCAGTTACAATACCCACCTACAGACAACCATCATTTACAATCATGCTCAGGTATTCTATTTAGTTGGACTTTGCAGAATGCTTCTGAACTGAGGTCTCTTTTCATGGTTCTGGAAGTCTCTTCAATTGTCAATCTGCTGGCAGTTTCCTTCAGCTCCTAGCAGATGGCAATGTTCCTATTTCCTGAGTCACCAGGTTTCTGCTTTCCAGGTGATGATCTCCATCCTCTTTTGTAGGTCTGACCCTTGAAGCATCCTTTGACATCTATCTCCATATCTCTCCTCAGACACCATCAAATGAATCCAATCTGTCTTTTTCCCCACAACCAACTCTGTATTACAAACTCTATGAAAGAAACTTCAGTATGGCTTGGAAAGATTGTTTCAGTTCTGTCCGACCCTTTGTGACTCCATTTGGAGTTTTCTTGGTAAAGATACTGGAGTGGTTTGCCATTTCCTTCTCCAGTTCATTTTGCACATGAGTAAACCAAAACTAACGGAATTAAATGACTTGTTTAGGGGTCACACAGCTAATAAGTATCTGAGGCTGAATCTGAACTCAGGAAAATGTTTTCCTGATGTTAGGCCCAGCATTTCAATCCACTGTGCCATCTAGTAGCTAACATTTATGCAGGACTAACCATGCTAAGCACTTTTTTACGAAGATTATCTCATTTGATCCTCATAAGGACTTTGTGAGGTAGATGGTATCCTCATTTTATAGAAGAGGAAACTGAGGTAAATAGAGGTAAAGTGACTTGCCCAGGGTCACACAGCTAGTAAGCATATGAGGACAGAATTGAACCCAGATGTTCAGACAGTAGGCCCTGGATCTGTCTGTTTTGTCAGCTTGCTTCCCCTTTTCTGAGACCTTATCATACTTCCAACATCACACAAGAGCTAGGATGAGAAACAGAATTTCCACAAAACATTTTTTTTCCTTTTTCACTATGACTTGACAAACATCTTTAAGCCGAAACATTCTAACATACAAAAAGAACATGAAAAGGACTTACGTATGAAATGGCAAACTTCTCTTAGGTACAATTTGTTTTTTAAGGACAGCTTCCAAATAAGACTCAATTCCCAGTATTGGGTGGGTCTTGGCAACTCCATAGTCTGATGTCCTTTCACCCTCAACATCCAGAGATGTATTTCCCACCCATATCAGCACTTGTAATGGGTTTGGAGCAGGGGTTCTTAACCTTATTCGTCTCATGGACACTTTTGGTAGTTGAATAAAGCTTAGGGACACCCTTTCAGAAAGGACAATATTCTTAAATATATAAAATATATAGGGTTGCAACAAAGAACAATTATTTTGGAAAAAACAAAGAATTTTTTCCTCATCAGAGTACATGCACTCCTTGGAATTCTATTGACCCCCGGTGTAGAGGCTCCACCTACAACCTTCAAATTGTTTCTCGAACCCAGTGTCTCTGGAGCTGATTCACAGGATTATGCTGAATCTGCTTCCTGAGTCATTCAGGGTAAGGGTAAGGAATGTAAATAGCAGTTGTTTCTCTTTTGGCCAGAAATCCTGAGGATCCTCCCCTCCCAGACTGATTTTTTTTTTTAAACTAGATGAAGAAGATATTCTCTGCTTCATTTCTTAAGCCTCAATCACTGAATGGGTGTTGCCTCAGTCAAATAGACCTGTTATAGACCTTATCTTGAAAAATCCCCACTGCACTCTGGATCATCTCCAGTCCTGATGTATATCTGGTCACTGGCTCCAGATGGCTCTGGAGGAGAAAGTGAGACTGGTGACTTTGTACAGCCCTCACTTAAATCACTGAAATCCAAATCACTCACCTGTCATGGCATCACCTCCCTGATGTCATGATCATCTTTGAGAATGAAAGACAAACAACGATATGTAATTTGGGAAGGAGGAAAAAATGAATAAAGAAGAGGCATGGGAAGCAGCCTGGGGGAATCATTGCTTTCAGCCCTTGGAACCTAAGGAAGGAATGAAGCAAAGTACCCAAGAATACTGGGGAAAGAAAAGAAGATGGGAACTGGCCTCTCTGGGATGCTGCCCAAGTCATCCCCCCTTTTGGGGCCGCAGTTTTTTCATTTGTAAAATGAGCAGCTTGGACAAGAGTAATCCCTAAGGTCTCTTCCAGCTCTAAATACAACAATTTTATTCTTCCCTATTTTCAAGTAAGGGCTGCAGCCAAAATTGGACCCTAGAGTCTTAGACTCAAAGCATAAAGCTTTTTCTACTACATTATGCACAGAAAATTCTCAATATGATATCCTTTTCCACTGAAATGCCACAGCCTCCCTAGATGCTACTTGATGCCTCATCTTGGCATGGCATGGCAGCAATATTGGATTCTGGAATATTAATTTAACATTTGGTTCTAAAAACATTTAATCCAATGACCAGAAAGTCAACATACTGTTGCTATGAATCATACCAATTATAGATGCTAATTGTTAATATTTGTATCGTACTGTTAAGGTTTTGCAGAGCTTATGTGTAATATCTCATTAAATCCTCATAATATCCCTATGAAATAGTCATTAATACAATTCTGCTATTTACCAGCTGTATGTATATACTATGTATATAGAGCTTATGTTATCTCATTTGATCTTCACAAATTTAGCCCTTTGTGTTGGGTGCTAATAATATCCCCATTTGACAGATAAGGAAACTGAGACTGACAAGGCTTGTTCAGGGTCACACAGGTAGCATCTAAAACAAGGTTTGAGCTTGGCTCTTCGTGACTCCAAAACCACAGCTCAGGTTACCTAACTGCCTTTACTATGAGAAAATCTAAGGGAGATGCCATTAAGTGAAAGAATAGTCTAGGTGTGCCTTGGAAAGGAAAGTGAAGTTAGAAAAGCTGGTTTTATCCTGTGTCCAAGGCAATCATCATTTCTTGGGGAATTTAGTCATCTCACATTGCAATGCTTAGGATTAATATCCACAAAAAAAAAAAAAAAGACCCATTATGCAAATTTTGTATCTTAATCAATGTCTATTGTTGAATATTAGGAGATGAAGTATCCAATAAGAGTAATCAAATTAAATCAACATATAATTTATTACTCAGCAAATTCAAAGGTGAGTATAAGGAAAGTTGGAGAAAAATATGTTGGAAGATATGGCTCAGGATTAAGAAATGGGGAGACCAAAGCTTGTAGACTACAAGTACAAGGCTTGTATTCCTGCCTGTATATCATTAATACTATCTTCAAGAAGAGATTGGGGGGATGTTGGGCATGGAGAACACTGGATAATGTCTCTCACATATATACAGATTCTAACATAATTTTTTAAAATTCTAAACTTAATCACCAAAAAGAATATGCAAAACAGAAGAAAAAACAATTATGTGGAAAATTAAAAATTTTTTATATACATCTCACATTTTTTTAAAAAGTATATAATAAATTCAATATGTTACTTTTAAAATGGTCTTGCTCATCTGTGTTTCCTTCTGAATTTCCTTCTGTTCTCCTCTATCCATTTTTTAAAAGTGTTTCAAAGACCCTCTTTTCTTTTGTAACAAATCCTGGGAACATATATTTTGGGGGCCCACTTGTAGAAGTGCTTGATGGCACAAAATAAATGAACCCAGCTGTCTGCTTAGAAATGTGTACTGGTTTGACAGTTTCCTTGTCTATTAACCCCATGGTAAAGAAACCAACTTTTGACTGATTGATGAATTGAAATTGGGAGCACCACAAAGGACTCCCTGGGGGCAACTCAGTCCTCTTTCCTTACAGACTGCACCCTAGAGAGGGGGGCCAGGACTGCTGTAACCTTCCAGGAGGGGAGAGAAAACAAGTACTAATGGGCAGCCTTTATACATCTCTCAATCCTAACTCTCACTGACAAGTTGAATCTGTAGAGTTGAAGTAGGTTTCTGATCCCAATCAGTTCTAAGGTTACCACAGAGGGATAAGAGACTTTCGTCTAGTGTTATTAGCCCCCTAATTCTGATGTGTTCTCCCAAAGGCAATAACTAGCCACAGATAGTATCTCCCTTATATCATTGATCCAGAGATTATTACTGCATTATCTTATAATCCCAGTATCATTTAATCAATTAATATTAACCAGTTGATAACCAATAAAATAATTTTACAAAAAAATATTTATTGAGACTATATAGCAAGAACAGAAATGCAAATAAAACATTTCTCCCCAAATTCTCTCCATTATAACACTTTAGTCCCTGGTGAGAGTAAAACTCTTAAAAGTTATTGGCACAAAATATTGGTTCACCTTCATATACTGCACAGTCAATGGACAGAGTCAGTCCCTAGCTTGAAGGACCTGCCATCCTGGCTATGGGGACTACTTTGGTCATGGAAGCTTGGCTGGTTACAAGCTTTGGTCTGAATTCTGGTTCCTGGACCTCCTGGTGGTTCTCCTAATCTTTTAAAGTCCTCAAAGTCAGTGGCTAGTCATTTCCATTTCTAATGCTTCTTCATCTAAAGAGGGAAAAAATTGAGCAGAGACAGACACAGTAATGAGGCCTGGTGCTCATGGCTTCATTATTGACCTGGATGGGGACTGCCGGCCACTGGAGCTAGTATTCTTTCCACAAAGCAAGGCCACGTATTTGTGCTTTATGTGGCTCCAGATGAGAAAGGCCTGAGGCCACCTGGAGCTCCATAGCAGATTGTCCTCTTTGGTAGATATCAAGGAAGCAAAACAAGAGTGGCCCTGAGGAGTCTTTTGAATTCACTACCAATTCAGACTCAGCAGCCAATCAGAAGTCTATTTCTTCTCCATGTGGTTGGTAAACAAGAAAACCATCATACCTATCCATGCTCTGAAATGGAGAATTAGGCCCTTTCATTCTTTGTCATCAGATACATACAGAAGCAAACTCAACAATGTATGTGCTGCCATGACTCATTGGCCGAGACTCCATGACATTTTCTTTTCTTTCTTAGATGAGGGAGACACTATTACTACTTCTCTTCATCCCTTCTATCCCCCAACCAAAAAAAAAAAAAAAAGAAAGAAAAATACCATTTTTGTAAAAAACAAATATAGCCAAGAAAAATGAATCCACACATTTGCCATGTCCAAAAATGTATGTCTCACTCTTCATCTTGAGCCCATTAACCCTAATTGACTCTATCATAACAGAAAAAAGCAAGTGATTAATAATGTGAGTCACTTCTGAATTAGTTGTTTGTATACATAGAGTATATGTAATACAGAGTACAAATGGGACAGGGCTTTTCTATAACTGAGTGGAAGGGGAGGGTGTTCCAGATATTCCTGTTGGCAGATGATATTGTACTGGTTGGCTCAAGTCCTGAAACATGGCAGAGACTACCAAGGACAGCCATAATCACTCAAAAGAGTTTGGCCTAAATCCATATAGGAAAAGCCAAGTCAATAAGGAATGCCCATTGTCCAGAGTATAAACATACACACACACACACACACACACACACACACACACACATACATACCCTTGAATAGATACTTCAAAAGGACAATGAACTAGGCCCAGAACTGGACAAGCATAAGTGAGAAAGCATAGCAATTGACAAATTATGTACTGTTTCTAATAATTACAAGCTTCTCGACAGAACAAAAACTGAACTTTTTAAAACCAACCTTCATCTAGTAATACTACATGATAACACATCATGTAATTCAAACATCTCAAAAGAATCAAAAGTGCAGGTTACCAAAAAGACAATGGAAAGATACACAAAGTGCATGTGAGTGGGCTTCAGTCAGTCATCAATGAAGAATTGTGAGGTATAAGTGAGATATGAAAGGAAAGGTGATCCAATAGTATATTGAAAGAGAATCAATGAACAGCCTGCATGCTATATTATTGGACCATTAAATGTCAAAAGAACTAGAGCTACCCCTGTCCCAGTGGATACACTGGGAGAATCCCCTGTGGAGGATTCGCACGAGAGTCACCTACAGGGAAAGTGGATGGATGGGTGCCATTAAAGGAATACCAACCACATCGATGAGCTCTATTAAGGTGTTAAAGTATGCTAGACCCTGATAAGTAGGAAAACCATCTAGTCAAGGCCCAGGACCCGGGGCCACATAAATCCCAAAGCAAAGGTGACAGGTGATGGGGATGATAAGAGAGAATGAGGGGAAGAGGGCATGGCAAGAAGGAGGCGAGAGACACCCAGACACAAACTGAGAGATAGAGACATACAGAGATCCAGACAGAGACAGAGAGACACAAATAGAGAAAGACATAGAGAGAAGGCAAAATTTGAGAGAACAGAAATAAAAGCAGATACACCCACCCTATCTTCAGGGAATATAACTTATTCTCTTTCCTCTCTGTGCCAGATGCTCCCTCTAATCCTCAAAGGCCTGGTTTCTCTATGGCTGTATAATTTGAAATTAGCACAATGGTTGTTTTTGTAACCAGTAAACCCCAGTCCCCAGGTACACATTCCCAGATACTGCTGTCTCTTACAACAGACTCTCAAACTCAGTTCACCTAACTACTGGATTTCTCATTAGTACATGTATCTCTCTAGGGGTCAGTGTCTACTTAAGATGCATCTGCCCCACCATCTCACTCATTATTGGTTGTGATTCTGAGAAGTGACGTTGCCCTAGGTGGTTTGTTAGGCAACCAGCCTTTCCCAGAACTATATAGATTTATTTTGGATGGCACTGAGTAGGGTGGGGGTGGGTTTGGGGTCTATGGAGTTTTATACTGAATTAGACAAACAGAGTGACTGCCATTGACAAATGCACCATTCCAAAGCAAACAGGGTCCAGTCACCTTTGGGTGCACCAGTCAGGAGCAAGACAAAGTAGATTAACACAGGGATTGGTAGAAATTCACTTGTGCCAGGGGTTGAATTTATGGCTCAATCAGTCATTCTAGCAGTTTCTAGACTTCCATCCTTAGGGACAGGAGCCTAGTCTAGCTAGACTGCAGCAAGTCAAGTGACTGAGAAGCCAGGAGCAAGAAGTGAGGAGGGAGAGAAAGCAAGGCACTGGGTACAGCCAGTGAAAAGACATTGAGTTGGAAGATCAATCATGTTGGAAGGATTAGCAAGGAGGCTCAGATAGCTGAATTGTGGAGGACGCACCAGGGAGGAAAGCATAGGAAGGAGATTATGGAAGGCTTTAAAAGTCACATAGGAGATTTTGTAATTGATCCTTTTAGCAATGGGGAGACCCTGAGGATTATTGAATAGAGAGGTCACATGGTCGGATCTGTGCTTAAGGAAAATCAATTTGATAGCTGAGTCAAGGATGGGCTAGAGTGGGGAGGCACTTGTCACTATATCGCTCTTTTCATCAGATAACATTAGTGCAGGTGGAATGTCTGGACAAAAGCAATATCCTGAACACTAGTAAATGCACTAGATTTGGAGTTAGAAGACCCGAATTCAAATCCTGAATCTGCCACTTGTAGTAGTATGACTTTGGACAAATCACTTAACTTCTCTGAGGCCTCAGTTTCCTTACCTTTCAAATAAAGATGGGCTCAAAGGTTTCTTCCAGCTCAAGGACATAAATAGGAAAACATTTTATACACCAAGCCTACCTTTCCAACTCCAACTCTCACATGTGAAAAGTATTTTTGATAGACAAAAATATGTCATGAGAGGTAGCTACAGTGTGTATAGGTCTAATCTTAAAAGGAAATTTCATATTTAGATCATAAAGTTCTAGAGCTGAAAGGCATCTTAGAAGCCAGTTAATCTAATATCCCCGTACCATGACTGATAGTCATGAGGTTATTTATGTATCAAAAGTAAGTATCACATAGGACAGTTTTATTTATGAAGATATCTAATTTTTTATCTTGCTCCCACATTTCCTTATTGTCCTCCTTCCCCAACCCAAGGGTATTCCCTGGTCCCATTCCTTCAGAACCCTTAGACTACCATTCATAGAGTTTTTCAATATGTTTCATGCTTTAAAGTGTTCTGTGACCAAAGTAGTTTGGGAAATCCTGCACAAGACCTCAAATTTGGGTCTGAGAAAAAGGCAACAGTTGTACTATTCTTTCTGAAGTACATGATAACTATCCAAACTCTTTGAACCAATCTTCTCCTTTTTAATTTATTTTAAACTTAAATATACAATAAGAAAAGAAAAAGAAACATATTATAAATCTAAATACAAAATAAGAAAAGAAAAAAAGCACTGCCATGTGCTCAGCAAAGCATAAGAAGATTCAAAATATACAGCAATAAATTTCCATTTCAAGAAAGCCTATATAATAAATACTGCACATTGGGTTCAGAACTCTCCACCTTTTCTTTGCTTCCTTGTAAGTTTTCTTTTGTTCTCTGTTGTGTACTTTTCCCCTTTCCTCCCTCTCCAAGAAAGCTACAATTAAGCATGTGCATATATATACATATGTGTATATGTATAGTATATACATATATATACCTACATACACAAACATATATACACATACACATACATGCACTTATATACACACATATACTTATATATCTATAATCATACTCATATATAGACATATACATTCATATGCATCTGTGTAAGATTCTACTATACTTGTTTGTCCGCTGTTTCTCTGAGGGTGAATAACAACTTCCTTGATAAGTCCAAGTTTTTCCATTTTTTTCTAAGTCCACCAACTCATCATTTACTACACCGCAGCAATATTCCAATTTTATACTGTCTAGTTCTTTTAAATAATCTAAAACAATATTGATGAATATGACTGACATATCCCTATTTTTCTCTTTTGATTAAATCTATTTTAGCTTTAACTTTGAGACTTCAATTCAGCTTTCAGATCTTTCCACAACTAATTCAAATCTGTCTCTCACTGCTGGCCTGAGTAAACCTTCAAATCCTATCCACTGGTTCAGCTCAACATCTCCTAAATGGGCCCTACCAATTCCTCCTTCCATGCCTTTTGTCAGCAGGATTTCCCTGTTTGGAATACTTTTATTTTTTTTTTCTGGGTCCAAAAGAGGGCTTTATTCAGACTATGGAACCAACAAGCTTCCTTACATCACTTCTGAATCCAAAAAGTTGACATCCTGGTATTCTGTCCAAACCACCCAAAAAGATTCTTGAACTTGGAGGGAATGGGAGAGAAAAGGGTGAAACAGTGGGAGAAGTAACATGAAGTAGAAGGAATTCTTCCAGGGGAGAGCAGGGTGACAGCAGAGTAAATTAAATAATTTCATGGAGACATGGATTCCTGATAAAGCTACAAAATTCTCTGTATTGAGCCTATTCAATTCCACTTACATGGCAGTGGCAGATTGCTTGGCCTGCTGAAGAGATTTCTGAATAAATAGATTTCTTTTATTCTCATATCTCTTTTGGAAGATAAAAGGATACATATATACATATGTATATGTATATATGTGTGTGTATCATTTGGGAGAAAAAGGGATATACACAAATTCCTTTAAGGACATTCTGAACTTTCTTCATCCCCTTATCTGGGGCTGATTTCCCTGGGTACAGAGTACAAACGTCCTGGGCAGAGCAGCCCATAACCTAATGACACAAGGATGGCATGAACCTGTTGGATCAGAGCTTTGAGGATAGAGTACAACCTGGCCACACAAAAGCAGGTGGAGTGATGCCTAGCTCCTCCCAAAGGACTCCTATGGGCTGCTCGCCCATGTTGAGGATGCATCAGGAGTTTCAGGCATTTGGAACTGCCCACGAAATCAGTTTTGATAATCAACACTTTCAGCTTTCTGTAGTGATAGAGAAGAAGCTACTGTCAACCCCACCCCATCCTTCACCTATATGACATGTCTAGCTGTAAAGAGATTGCCAGTCATCCTGATGAATATCCAGTCATTGGACCCAGATGGCTCTGGGAGGAGAAGTGAGGCTGGTGACCTGCATAGCCCTCCCTCCCTCAAAACAAAGTCAAGTGCAAGTCATATCATCATTTCTCTGATGTCATGGTGCTCTTCAAAAACAAAAGATGAACACAGCAACAACAAAGAGGTTGCTAAGGTCTGAATGCAGGCACTGATGGGGCTCTGGGCTCCTGCTCCTATTTCCTGCCCCTCTGTCCCCCACCTCTTCTTCCTGCCTGGATACACATACAAAAGGCCACAAAGGAACTTCCTTGGCACTGAGTTGGATAGGTCCGAAGGCAGCTTCTAAGATACACGTGGGCAGGCCTGTTTGGATGGCTTTGAATCACTTAACCATAACTTCTCCAAGCATCTTGGTGGGTATACCCAAGAGGGTGACAAGTAGGTCATGAATTTCATGGTACCACTGGATCATATAAGCAAGTTCTTCATCATCCACAAAGCGGGTGGGTGCTTTGTATCTGGGGATACCCTATTAACATCAAGAAAGTAGGCATACTCCCAACCAACGAAAGGAGTCCTCTGGTAGGGTCCAGAGTTTGTTCAAGTCCAGGGTCTTGCTCTCTAGCTAGATTTGTGGCTGTTCATGCAGGATCTGGGTACTTTCAGGATCCCTCCTCATCCAGTCCCTGACTCCTGCAAAACTTGGTGCCCTGTGGTCTCACCCAGAATAGCAACCATATCATGGCGGTAGGGGATCATAGAGTGCCATGCAGGTGGCATCGGCAGCCATCAGGGCCTTCTGTAGCAAGCTGGTAGGTCTGTGACCTGGGTAGAGCAGACCCAGATGTGTGGGATAAAAAGACCCTTATTCAAAATTTTAAATAAATAAAATGCTTCTCAATAAGAACAGAAAGAAAAAGATTTATTACAATTCTCTAGAAAGGGATATCTTTCCACCAGGTCGGGGAATCTGATGGAAGGAGGCAACTTACAGAAATTGAAGCACAATTTTTATACCTAACACAGAGAACTCTACCTCCCCACTATCCCACCTCTCCATTAGCTGAGAGGTGGGCTCACAATCTCAACGTGAAAAACTAGGCAAACCCCGGGAAATCTTCACCCATCCCAACAAAATTACCTTATCTAATATCTAACAACTGCTGATGTGGCTTTAGAAAAGAGGGGAGGGGGAGAAGCGGGAACTGGTAGTGTTGATGAGGCAACAGTACAACAAACAAAGGGGAGATTTGAGTGACTTCCAAGTTTCAGCTACAGCCCACAGCACTTTCACAAAGAAAGCTGGTAGCTGGTAAGGGGATGGGGAGGGAACCAACTGACCTTCCATAAGCCCTGGATACCTGAAACTCAGGTATTCAAGGAGAGAGGCCTTATGGAAGAGAAATTTTATTTAGAAAATCCAATATTCCCCATATTTTTATTATGAAAAGTCTTCACAGTCTCCTCATCTCACTCACAGACCTGTATCATGGCTGCCAGGGAGAGCCACCAAGTTCGAAGCTGGGCAATGGACATCAAGCTGGAGTCGAGGTAGTAAGCCACGGAACCAGTCTGGAATACTTCTCAAATGAAATATCTCTCTTCCTCTCTGACTCCCAATCATCTTTCTTTATGGAATCCAACCTTGTCCTTGAATCCTTCCCTAATGATCCCAATCCACCATGTTCTCACTCTCTGTTGATTGTCTGCAGTCTTTACTGTCCCTACCACCCTGCTGGCCTTGATCATATATTCACATATGAATATGTGTTTCTGTTGTTTCTCTCATTAGGAGAGAATTTCCCTGAGAGCAAATGATATTTTACCATTTCCTTTGTATCTCCAGACCTTAGTACAACGTCTGGTACGTAGCATTTAAGAGATGTTTGTTGATTGATCTTCTTGATATTTCAACCTGTATATGAAATAGCAATTGCTTTCTGTTCCAGCCAGAAACTCTGAGGATCTTCCTCTCCCAGACTGATATTTTAGTTTACCATAACTAAAAAGGCCATTTTTTGTTTCAGTAATAACCTAGCCCTTAGTCATTGAATGGGCATTACCTCAGACAAACTGAAACCTGGGAAAGACCTTAATTTGTAAACTTGAAAGCACCCTATAAATGCTAGCCATTATTATTACTATTTCTTGAAAATAAAATGTATTGATACCTTTTGTTTTTCTGTCAAAGAGATTTCTAGATTACTCCCCATATAGGAATAAAACTAGTTTTGTTAAATAGTACAACAGTTAAGAAAAAATAATAGACACCCTGTACCTTTAACCACTACCTCTCCACCAAAAGGTTGGGAGATACATTTCACTCTCTAAATCTATGACCAAGATTGTTAACTATAATAACTAGAGTTTGATATCTTTTTTAGTGTTCTTTTCATTTATATTATCGTACTCATTGTTTGCCTACTTCTATGTACTTCATCCTGACTCCTGGGAATCTTAGCAGTTTGTGTTTCTTTGAATTATTCGTATTTATAATTTCTTGCCTTCCAATAATATTGCATTAAATTCATGTACTACATTTGACTCATCCTTTCCCCAGTGGATGGGAACCCATAGTCTCATAAATATAGAGCTGGAATTTTATGTCTGGTTTTTCACTGGCTCAAAAAACATTGTTCTAAGTATTTTAATACAAATTAGTTATCCATTATAAATATAGAATTATATTATATATAAAAATTATGAAATATAAATTAGTTATAAATTATTAAGTTTTTGAACTTGACTTTGTTAGGGTATATATCATGCTGATGGGGTTCAGACTCTGGGAGCCTCCTTGAGCTCCCCTTGAATCTTCCCACTTCATCTGGCCTTGCTTACTCAAATCTAATCTTCCCATTTGTTCCGGCAGTCTCAGGAAGCCCGTGGGCTTTTCATTATCATTCTGCTCAGGTCTCTCTTTCACCCCCCCCCCCCCCCCTTGATCCCATCAAAACCCCATTCCCCAGGCTGCCGACCACTCCCGTCAAGATCCGTATTCATTCTCATACAGCCCCTATCAAGATCTCTGGATTGCCCCACCTGCTTCCCACTCAAACCCTCGATTGTCTGATATCTCCTGATAGCCTCCAGGTGTTTCCAGCCTTTGACCCTCCTGGGATTCCCTCCTTGGACTTTTCCTCAAGACCCTCCCTAAGCCCCTCCTCCCAACACCCGGGATTACCAGACCACCACCCCCAGATCCCTCCGATACTCTTTTCTGTATTTAGTTCCATCTCGCCTCTTTGAAGTGACTCAGATGGAATCCAACTCAGACTCTGTCTACCTGAGATTCTATCTGGTCCACTTTCTAATACAAGCGTTACAAATGCTTAGGCTCCTTAAGAGCCAAGCCAGTCTGGCAAATCTGTAATAAACTTTGTTTTCTTTGGCTTTAAGAAGGCTTGAGTCGAATTCATTTGAGCATGACTCGGACTGTCAGTATTTTGGGGTCCCCAGAACCCCAAAACCTCTTCAATGCTAGGACAGAACACTGTGCCTGAAATTCAGAAAGATCTGAATTAAGATCTGACCTCAAATACTTACCATCTGTGTGACCCTGGGCAAGTCACTTAACCTGTTTGCCTCAGTTTCCACAACTATAAAATAGAGGTAATAATGGTACTTACCTGTCAAAGTTGTTGTGAAGATCAAATGAGGTTTGTAAAAGAGCACTTATCACAGTACCTGGCACATAGTAAGTACCATATAAATGTTTATTTCCTTCCCCTGTGTGCTAAGTGGTGGGTTTAAAGAGACAACGTATTGAAAATTTTAGTCCTTTTCCTTACATAATTCAGATCGCTTTTCAGGAGAGTTCGACCAGTTCACACCCATGTCTTCCCCAGCCCCTCCAGCATTAACTGCTTGTTTGTTTGCTTTTCATTTTCTAAGCCCTGGTTTTTAATAAGCAACTAATAAACTTAGGAGTTTCTGGGTACAGATGGGTCAGTCAGGTAGTCAACACTACATTCTAGTCTCTGCTAAACACTGGGGAGAGAGAGAAGCAAAAATAGCTCCTATTCGCAAGGAGCTTATATTCTAGTGGAGGAGCCAACCTTGGCACCCAGGTGGTGTGGTAAATAGAGGGCTAGATTTGAAATCAGAAAGACCTGAGTTCAAATCTCATCTCAGACACACTCTGCAAAGATCCGGGGTGTCACCTAATTGCATCTGAAAATAAGGGGGTTAGACTTGGTGGCCCCCAAAGTGTCTTCCAGCTCTAAGGCTAGGATAGCATGTAAATAACTAGCTGCACACACACCCCAACATTTATAAAAACAGAGTAGATTGAAGACAGTGTCACAGGGGAGGGCAGCTGGAACATATAATCCCAATACAACAAATAGGAGATGAACAACGAACAGGTTTCATAGGCACCTCAGCCAAAGTTCCTTCAAGGTCCTACTCAAAACCTACCTCCTCCACGACACTTTCCTAACCATCTCAGCTTATTTGTACTGCCTTGAAAGTACTTGGATACTCCCTTCTTTGTCAGAGTTGCTCGTTATTCTTATGGCTAGTTATCTTCTCATAAAAATCATCCTTTGTTGATGGTGTAGAATCATCTCACGCAGATGGTACAGTTTTAGAGTTTACAAAACACTTTCCCATTATCTATGTTAGAAAGAATGTTTTATTTGGATCCAGAGGATTTAAATCTTCCTGACTATATGTGTGACCTCAGGCAAGTAGTTTAATCTCTCTAGCTAGTTTTCTTATAAGTAAAATGAGGGGGTTGGACAACATGATCTCCATGGTCCCTTCAAGTTTTTAACCCCTGATACAGTCCTTACAACATCCCTTTGTGGGAGGCAGGGCAGAGACCCATCATACTGCCAGTCAGGACTCAAACCAGAATTGCCTGACTCCCACTTCCATTTGCAGCTCACTATATTTATTGGCTGGTATCCAATGTATGTCTACTCTGTTCCATTGATCTACCTTTGTATTTCTTAGCTAGTACCAGATTGTTTTGATAATTACTGCCTTGTAATATAGTTTAAGATCTGGTACTACTAAATTTCCTTCCTTTACAGTTTTTCATTAGTTCCTTTGAAATTCTTTTTATTTTATTTTTACCTTTTGTTCTTTTTATTTCTACATTTATATTTTTACAATTATATATTATTGATTTATACAACTATTTATTACTACCTTTTATTCTCCAAAATGAATTTTATTACTTTCTCCAACTCAGCAAAATATTTTTTTGGTAATTGGGATGGCATTGAATATGTAAATTTGTTTAGATTAAATTGTCATTTTTATTGTATTGACCCTGCCTACCCATGAACAATTACATCATATTGCCTTCTTTCCTTACGTAAATAATAAGTGTCTTCAGAATGGCAATCTTGTTTCCTCTCTATAACCTAGTATAGTAGGAAACACAGCAGACATTCAATAAATGTTCACTGAGTGACTGAGTCACAATTTTGTCCCAGTTCAGTCCTTCCTGGAACAGGAGTAGTCAAGGCTGGAGCATAGGGACATCTGGCTCTTGGCTGTGCCAGGACATTTGCGCGTGAACATTAGGCAAGGGTTTCCATTGGCCTTTTGGCTTTGTCTATCCCCTTTGTTGACCACAGATTGATAATGATCTTTTGTTATACCCTAACTATTTATATTTTCTAAAAGTTGAATGTCTGTGTGTTAGGGGTGGGAGTGGGGGTGGGGAGCAGGGTCCCTGGATCCAAGAGCAAAATAAAACCCCTTTGAAGATACAATGATTGAGAGATCAGGTGCAAGGCTTATCTCCTCTTTGGTGATTCAGTAAATAGAATGCCAAACCTGTAGTCAAGAAGATCTGAGGACCTGGCCTCAGATATTTATTAGCTGTGTGGATAACCCCAAGGCCATACAGCAGCTAAGAAACAGGAACTGGAATTCACACCCAGGTCTCCTCACACTAGGCTCAGCCCTCTTTCTGCTCCACCTTAGCTTCCTTGATATGGCACTCCGGCTTAGGCTAGAAATGTGGGACTTTCAACAAAGCCTGATAATTCTCTGGAAATGGAAATCTTGGCCATTGGAATCCCAGGTTTTCCTTAAATATAGTAGTGAGTGAATATTATTCCTTGCTCAGTCTTAATATTTAATATCACCCTTAAAATATGATGAGGGCAGGCAGAGGGCTGGTTCACATACCCTATTTTTATTCTTCAAGGGAAGCCAAGGTAAACTTTCCCTCCACAAGCCTCACCTTGCGTCTCTTGTGACTTCATCATTGACAGAGTACTCAAGCTAAAAGGGATCACTTTGTTCCTTATCTTACAGATGAGGAAACATGTTTGGAGAGAAGAAGGACGTTGCTGCCAAGGCCAGGACAAGAACCACCAGTTCCATTAGTAATTTTTTTTTTTCCATTTTGACCCACTGATGTCTATCAGAGATCTTATCTCCCCTAACCACTTTGTAAGCTACGTAAGCTATCATAGGTAGGACCAGGTACATAGGAACTTGGCAAATAATTCCCCAATATACTCTCTCTTCTCTCTCTCTTGATCTCTCTCTGTCTCTCTCTCTGTCTCTGTCTCTGTCTCTCTCCCTCCCTCTCCTCTAGCTAGGCTGCTCTTTTCACTGCTCCCTTTCCCAAGACATTTGAGTCTTCATTTACTGTGAGTCAATAAACATCTATTAAGCACCTGCTGTGCACCAGACATCGTGCTAAATGCTGAGGATACAAAGGAAGGTAAAAGACAGCCCCTATCTTCAAGGAAGTCATTGGATCATGAGAGAGATACAAGAAACAACTGTACAAACAAGCTAGATACAGGATAAATATGAAATAACAACAGAAAAAGGCACTGGAACCAAGAAGGACTGGGAAAGACTTCTTGTAGGTGAAATTTTAGCTGGGATTTGAAGGAAGTCAAAGGGCAGAAATGAGAAGGGAGAGCATTCCTCACATGGAGGACCCAGAGCTGGAAAATAGAGTGTCTTATTCAAGGAGCAGCAAGGAGGCCAGTGTTACTGACACGTCTAGAACCTCTGATTCTATGACCTCCTTGCTTCTCTCTGCCTACTTCAGTCACCTCATTGCACCCAGGGTGCCCACTGTGACCATCCCAGTCCATAGTGGTCACTCCCTCTCATTCCTCAGGCATTACCTGCTATAGACACTGAACTGTTTTATGTGACTACATCCTGTATGTAGAACAAATCCATTTGTTCTGTGAAGTTTGGATTCAGTCAAAAGGCCACCCTTGAAGACCTACGACTCACATGTGGCCTCAAGGCCATACGTTCCCCACCCCTGGATTAGATGGTGTGTAAGATCTCTTCTAGCTCTAAATCTATGATCCTCCCACTCTCCCTAGTTCTCTGTGTTCATTTCTATACCGAGTGGGGTAGAAGTTAGTTAAAATGGTACACAGGCACCCACTGTCTAGTTAAGGCCTCAGGTTCTGGGAAGGAAAGCTAAATGCTGCCCTCTGTTGACCAATTCATGCCAAGCAGCACCAAAAAAGGAACTACAAAACTTTACATTTCTTTGTGGATGTGTGACAATTTAGGGCTGCAAAGGAGTGTGAGATTGTTGAGTCCAGGGGTTGGGGTTAAGACAGATTATAGATAAATATCTACAAGATAGATCTCAAGGGGTTCGTGAATTTGTATGGAGGAAAAAATCCCATGGTAATTTCCACAAACCTCTGACTGAACTTTAGAATTTTCTTCAATTATATATATTAAAAAACATTATTCTGAGAAGAGTTTCTTCACTGGTCTCCCAGAGGTATGTATCCACAACACGCAAGAAGTGGGTAAGAATTTCTTTTTTCTTTTTTCTTTTTTTTTTTTTTTACAAGTGAAGAAAACGAAATCCCTCACCTACTTTCATAGTCACCCATTTGGCCACATTTAATTAATAGTGGAGCCTGTGAGGTCCCCAGGTGCCCACCCTGCAGGGATATGGGCTTGAATGGTGGGCACTTTTAATGGAAATTTCTCAATTTTGGCTGACTTGCCCCTGCCCAGTCCGAAAACTGGGCCTTTCTTGGTAACTCAGGTGTTCCTTCTTTTCCAGGCCGTAGACAAGAAACAGCACTGATAGTCAATGTTTTATCAAGATAGAAATGAATATTAAAGCAATGAAAACAATACCAGCCACATTCTCACGTGAATAATATTTCTCATCATCTCTTAGAATAGCTGGAGGCTCACACTTTGACAAACTCCCAGCTCTGGCAACGAAGGCCTGGGCTCAGGGTCCCTCACTAGCCACTGTTTTCTGAGCCGAGTCCCAGGGCTGGTGACTCTAGTGAAAGAAGGGCAGAATGATACAGTATAAAGAGCGCTGGACCTGGAGTCAAAGGGTCTGGGTTCACATTTTGGCTGTGTGACTTGGGTAAATCACTTAATCTCTTTGGGCCTCGGGTGTAAGATAAGGGCTAGAGGACCTTTGGCATCCCTTCCTTCCAAGTCTTCCTCTGAATGGATCTGTGTCCAGCATGTCTCCCTACCATGGTGGCCTCCTGCTTGTTCAGCCCCGTCTTTCTCCATGCGGCTTCCCTTGTGCTTTTCTGTTCAGCTCTTGGCCAGCCTTGTCTCAGGTACTGCTGTTTGCAGCTGTCTCCGTGTCATCCTCTGGGTCAGGAATCTAGCAAAAATACTCATTATTCCTCCATCTTGTGGTCTGAAATCTTTTCTGGTCTCACTGCTGCCCTCTTGTGCTTAGAGACAGAACCCAATGCCCCAACTCATACAGAATCAGAATTGGCAATCACTTTGGCAATCACCCAGTCTAACTTCTACGCAAAAGAGAAAACATCTTGTAGGAGGAACAGTAAGGAGAACGGTGTTACTGGAATGTAGAGTACATGGAGGAATAAGGTGAACAAAGACCAGAAAATTAGGAAAGGGCCAGGTTGTCTGTTAATTCTTATAGCACAATAATATTCCACTACATTCATATGCCACAATTTGTTTGTAGGCATTAGTATTATTAAGGAACTTAAATGCTCTGCAGAGGATTTTCTGTTTGATTCTGAAGGTAATGGGGAGCCACTTTATTGAATGGAGGGGTGGTATGGATAGATCTATGCTTTAGGAAGATCATTTGGTGAAGCAATGAATTGGTCCAGCCATTCTGGAAAGCAGTTTGGAACTGTGCCTCCCCCCACCCCAAATGACTAAACTGTATATAATCTTTGACACAGTTGTATCCCGAGTGGGCTTACACTCCCAAAGAGATCAAGAAGCTAAACGTGTAAAAATGTTATGGGAATTATATGTATTGTGTACAATCTTTACAAAAATATCTATCGTGATTCTTTTCAGAGTAGCTCCAAACTGGGAACTACAGGGGAGTCCACTCGATTAGACTGAGCTATTATTTGACTTGACATTCGTTCTACCCCTAGTGCTTAGCACAGTGACTGGCACACAGTAGGTGCTTAATAGTTGCTCTTTTTTGCTTGTCTATTGGGGAATAGCTAAATAAATTGCAGCATATTCATTTAGCGGGATATTATCGTGCCATAAGGAATAACAATATACAGTTTCAGAAGAAACGGTGAAGACCTTGATGAACTGGAAAGGCAGAGGAAGTGAGCCTTAACAGAACAATTTATACAGATATAACGTCAGAGAGAAAAATAACTGGAGGACCTGAGAACTTTTTAGAACAATGTAATGATCAGCCACAAGCCCAAACGACTGAGGAAACAACAAACCACACTTGTCTTGATGGAGAGATGATGGGATTTAAAAGGCAGAGTGAGACATTCATTTTTGGATATGGCTCATGTGGGAATTTGTTTCGCTGGACTATGGGTATCTGTCGTAAGGGTTTTATATTTCACTTTTTTATGGTTCAGTTGGGGCTGGAGTAGTAGGAGGGAGAGATAATAAGTGTTTACAAAAATAAGTTAATTTAAAAACAAAGAGAAAAATAAGGTGTATCTCCAGCATCCTCTTCTGCGTGAAGCTTGTCCTGATCTCTGCAACTGCTAGTGCTTTTGTTACCAGTCTACCCTCTAATGAATTCGCAGATATTTGTGTTTATTTACTTATATTTATATATACGTATATATATAGCATATATACTTATATATTTGTACTTGTATGTAACTGTTGTCTCTCCCATTTGAATGTAAATTCCTTAAATGCAGGTATTATTTCATTCTTTGTATTTGTATCGGTGCCAAGAAAACCCCAAATGGGGTCACGAAGAGTCTGAAAGTATGCAGCAATAACTTGTATCCTCTGCACCTAGCACAGTGCTGGAGAGGTACAAGGTGCTTAGTAAATTTTGTTTTTAGGTCGTTTTTTAGTCGTGTCTGACTCTTTGTGACCCCATCTGTGGTTTTCTTGGCCAAGATAGTGGAGTGGTTTGCCATTTCTTTCTCCAGATCATTTTTCAAATGAGGTAATGGAGGTAAACAGGGTTAAGTGACTTACCCAGGGTCTCAAGGCTAGTAAGTGTCTGAGGTCAGATTTGAACTCCAAGCCCAGTGCTCTCTCCATTGAACCTTCTAGCTGTCCTTGCTTATATGTGTTGATTGATTAAGCAAGACAGATACAGATATGGGTCAGTCAATCCACAGGCATTTCTTCATAGCAGGCACAAAGACAAATTTCTCTATGCTCAAAGAGTTTACAACCTAGCCAGAGGAGACTACAGGTATTTGTACGGGGTAATTTTGGGAGGGAAGGTCCTAGCAACTGGGGGATCAGGACAGAGCTCATGTAGAAAATGGCACCTCAAAAAAAAAAAAGAAAGAAAGAAAGAAAGAAAGTGGCACCTCAGCTGAACCTTTATGAAAACTAGGGCTTCTGTGAATTAGAAGAGAGGAGGGAGTGCTTTTTAGGCATAGGGAACATCTGGAACACTCAGTTCATGAGGGCATTTAAAGAACAGATACACTTTTCTTACTAGATTATGTCCCTAAAACTTTCTTCTCCTTTCAAAATTCTCTGCTTCCTTGTCTAGTGCTGAGGAAATGCTGCTCACATGGAAAGCTGGCCAGGATGGAGGCAGGAAGCATTGCCAGGAATGAAGCTGGACTCAGTGCCCCAATTTAAACAATTCGATGGAGTGAAGGGGATGGAGCTATTTGCATGAGCATATCCAGGGCATTTGACTAGTATGTTTCTGAATTAGGAAAGGTTGAATGTGTGAGTGCTTGCTGCCAGCTAAAGATCCAAGGATGTTGGGTGGTTGTGGCCCTGGGTGTTGTTGGAGAAAGATGAGATTCCTAACCACGGATGTGTCACGGTCCTTTGTGGTGACGCAGAACTACACCCCCACCTCCACATCTGTTCTGAAACCCACCCCCAAGTCACCAAATGAAGTTTGCAAATGTGCTTCACTCAAAGAGGGCTGGGATTTGCCAGCAAGTTTTCTTTTCTTTCTTTCTTTCTTTTTTTTTTTTAATGAGACCCAAATGCTTGGCCAAGAGGCCTGGATTTCAAATGGGTTTGCTTAACATTCACAGATAATAAATAGGCTGTTTCCCACTTCTCTATGAAGGGAATTTCCCCCAGAAGATGGAGCCATGCATTGGGGCCTTCTCCCATCCAAGGAAGGAAAATGAAATCTCTTAACGGCTTAAAATGTAAGAAAAGTCATAAAGCTATTTAACTAGCTCTGCCCTTCCCCCATTAAAAAAAATTTTAGTCACTGATGCCAGGAATCTAAACAAAGCCAAGTCCCGTTAAGGAGAACTTGACAACAGAATTAAACACATACACTTTGGGGGAGAGAGGGTGAGAGAGGGAGGGAAAAAAACCTATTGAACTCTCCTAGGAAATGTAATATTGGCAGAGCTTAGAGAAGCAGCCCTTTTAGCTCATAGGTACGAGCTGTCAAAATTCCAGCAACAAGAACTGATGTCCAGGAACAGCTGAGGTGGGTGGAGGCAGGTGGGTGTGGGGGGGAAAGGAAGGTTTATCAGGGGCTGAATTACTGAGCATACGTAGACTTAATTTAGTCTGGAGTCAGGGAAGGGAGAGGGAGATTAATGAAGATCTGATGCAGTCTTGGGGGTGGGGGGTGAGGTCTGAGGTCTGGGAGGAGCTGGGAAGACATGCCTTTTGGTCCCTCCAGATCCCAGAGAGATTCTTGTGTTGACTAAATGGGCCAGAATCCAGTGGAGAGTGAAACTTCCTACCTAACCTTCTAGGTCCCCAGGCCTACTCCAACTAGGAGTGAGGTAGAGCCCAGCAAAAACTCCACTGCTTTAGACAACCTGTCCAAATAGGGATAGTTCATTCAAGAAACATTTATTAAACACTGAGAGTGTGCTAGAGAAGATATAAAGTCTAAATAAGAAATAGTCCTTGCCCTCATGGAGAACTGCAGTAGAATAGGGTCGTAGTGCCCATGCTCTGGAACCAACCCCAACTGGTGATGGCAGGTTGTGTCCTCAGAGCTTAACTTGTCGCTCTCAGGAAAGCCTGACGTGTTAGAGCTAGTGTTTCCTTTTAAGGGTATATGAACCCCCACGTGGTCTATACATGGTGTACTTTCCCCCAGGATTATTAGCTGATATCACTTTGTCAGCTTGACTTAATTAGCTTTTAGAAGGAGGTATTTTCTACGGTGGTATATTGGGTACAATATCATATGTCATAAAATTACTTCTCTTATTGTCTCTTATCTCCAGCGCTTATCAAAGCCATCTTTGATGAGTTAAGTAAAGGCTTTAGAGAGAGACATTGTGAGTAAAGACTTCTCCACATCCAAACACCAGGAGCAGCAGGGCCAACCTTGTAAGTGGGAGAAGTTGGTCATTTGAAGTGGGAATGGAGGAAATTTCCCATCTCTACCCTGCTTCCCTCCTCTCCCTCCCTTCCAATCCCCAAAGTCAACCCTTCCTCTTTTGCTGAAGCCTAAATTTCCTTGATTAGAGACCCTCCTTAATCTTAAAGCCTTGCTCAATGTTAAAAAAGCACTTTCTCTGGGGAGGGGTACTCCTTTTACAGATTAGGTTTGAGGCAGAGAGAGATTAATTAGCAACTTGCCTAAAGTCACACAGCTTCTAAGGGTTTCCACTCCAACCTGACTCCAAGCCCAGCCTTCTAGTTACTGAACTTTACTGGAAGCCACAAGGGAAAGAAGCCTGAAGCTATTGAGAAAGCTGTCTAAGAAAAAGGGGGACCTTAACGCTATTCGAGGGGCATTTACATCATTAAAGACCAGAGTAAAGCTTAACTCAAAGCTGCCAAGTTGTTAATCTCCAGTCAGTCGGTCAATAATCATTTATTAAGTGCCAGGAGCACTTTTACAAACACAAAAAAAGATAGTTCCTACCCACACGGAGCTGACTTTCTAAAGGGAGAGACCTTAAATTGGGGAATTAGCGATGATGGCTGAGTAAACACTTGAGGGGAGGTTGGAAAGGGAGTCTGAGGCAAGAGAATACAAATTGTTCCCATTTTGAGAAATAATACCTTGAATCCACTTAGACTAGGGAGGGACCCTAAAACTAAATCTCAGGAAACTTTAGCCTAGAAAGGGTGTGACTTACCCCAAGTCACATAGACTATAAGTAAAGTCAGTTCTCTTTGTTTTTAAAAGTCATATTGGGGATTTTTATAAATAGCTTATCCACTCCCCAATCCTCCTTTACAAAGAAGTGGAGTTCATCAAAACGAATGAGTTTCCCGCATCTGCACTTTTAAGGCTTCCACCTCCTCTCCACCATGGTTGTTCAGTCCTATCTGATGATCTATGACCCCCTTTTTTGGGTGGAGCGAGGGAAGGGGTTTCTTGGCAGTGATACCAGAGTGGTTTACCATTTCCTTCTCCAGCTTATTTTCCAGATGAGTAAGTTGAGGCAAACAGGTTTAAGTGACTTGCCCAGGTTCACACAGTTAGAGAGTGTCTGAGGCTGGATTTGAACTCAAGAATTTGAATATTCCTGATTCTAGGCCCAGCACTCTATCTACTGTACCACCTAGGGCCCTTAATCTGAGAAGGGGGCATATTTCACTTCTAGCCTTCCAATGTCTTGATTGGATGTCTGCATTGGATGTCTTTCCACGTTTTCCTTTACATTATGGCAGTTATAATTCAAAGTGCTTTTTCCTAGTTCTGCTTTATCCTGCATCAGTTCATACCAGTATCCCCAAGTTTCTCTGAATTTTTCATATTAATTATGTTTTTAATGGTGCAGTAGTATTCACATACCACTTCCTAACTGACTGGGAATATACTGCATTCTCTACCCCACCATTCTTCTTTCAGTTCTGATTCCATCTTAAAGCTCTACCAAGTGGTGAGCATCAAGGAATTGGCTCAAAGGTTGCTTGCTGTTTGTTGAGTGATCAGAACCTGAGAAATATGTGTACTGTCCTACTTCCAGTGCCTCTAAAGAGGAATGAAAAGGGGGTAGGATGAAGGAAAAAATAAAGAAGGAAGGAATAGGAAAGAGAGGACAAAAAAGAGAGAGAAAGAGGAGGTCAGGAAAAATTACCTAGACAGCTAAGTAGACCAATGGATAGAGCGCTGAACCTGGACTCAGGGAGACCTGAGCTCAAATCTAAAATCAGATACTTCCTAGCAGTGTGCCTCTGGCCAAGTCATTTAACTTCTGCTTGCCTCAGTTTCCTCTTCCATAAAATGCGGATAACAATTGTATCTACCTCGCAAGGTTGGTCGTGAGGATAAAACAAGATAATATTTGTAAAGTATGTTGCAAACCTTAACAACCTATATAAATGCTAACTATTCATAATAGCTAACAAAGGAACAGATGAGGAAACTGAGACAGAAGTTAAATGATGTCAAGACTTATACACCTATTAAGTGTCTGTAGCAGGAAGTCAGTCTAGGTTTGCCTATCCATATCCACCACTTTGTGGAGGAAGAGGACATTTTTGCTAAGGTTCTCTGATAGCACGCAGATTTCAAAATTTTAGCTTGGTCTCTGGGAAGCAATCAGCTTCTTACTTGAGACACTTGGATTCCTTGACTCCATTTTTCCACTTTGTCTTATGGGATTCCCAGTCTTGGGCTATGCTAGGTGAGGCATTTCCATGCTAAATTGCTCTCCTGGCAGAAATGATGGAAGAGAAAATAACAGAGCTGCATTCTAGCAGAGGTTTACTGGAGTCAGCTGGTACTGGCTCTGGAGTTGATTGTTAAATTTTCGACGTGAGGATTTACACCTTGGAAATTGGCAAACACTGCTAATCAGGGTTTGACTTATTGTTTTGTTAACTGTCTAGGCTTAAAAATCATCCTTTTCTATTATACTATGTTATGGACATGCTTGTTTTATTTCATATATTAAAAATAAAACAAATAAATGTGAAAAAAAGAAAGTGATGGAGAAAATAATGTACATTAAACGTAAAAGTCTGTCCAGTGTGCATTTTCTTTTTGTGTTTTTGGAGAACCATTTATTAACATTTACCAGCATACCCCTGACTCCTTATGATCCTAGTGCAGAAGCTACAGTTCTAGTATGCTGCTAGAACTACTTTGGTGCTTAGATGAAGTAGATCAGGGGTGGGAACCTTTGGCCTCTGGGTCCTTAAGGGCAGCCTTTAGACTGTCCAAATTTCACCTTCAGGCCACAGCACAGCTTCCCTACTCCTGGAGTAGATCTTTCCTCCCTGAGATGTGCAGTGTTGGGAAGGACCCCAGCAGCTGCTCTCTCTCTCTCTCTCTCTCTCTCTCTCTCTCTCTCTCTCTCTCTCTCTCTCTCTCTCTCTCTCTCTCTCTCTCTCTCTCTATCTATCTATCTCTCTCTCTTTCTCTCTCCCTCTCTCCCTCTCCCTCTCCCTCTCCCTCTCTTTCCTCTCTCTCTCTCTTCCCCTTGGTCTGCCACAGTGACTAGACTTTGAAGCTTTGGTTCTTTAGGTTTCTTAATAAATCCATTCCTTTCCACCATCAAACTCAATTCTCAGCTTGATGCAGCCTCTTCAGGTTTCTAGCTGCCACCCCCACCCTTTATTCCATAGGCTCATAGGATTTAGAGTGTGGAAGGCTAACAACGCTGTGAGGCCTGTCGGCCAAGTATTTTTATTCCTATTTATTGAGATCATCTCAACCAACCCCCTCATTTCCTGGATTCCCTGATCCCAGCTGGCCCAGAGAAAAGGAGGAGGCCTCTTTCCTCTGCATTCCCTGATCTCTGAAACTAGTGTATATATAACTCCTCTTAGGGTTTCATTTAAAGTTTACTACAGAATGGGATAAAAATATTAAATTTGAAAAAGGGGGGGATAGGGTAAAACATTATATAGTGAGTGGAAGCATTTAGGATTTGGAGTGTGATAACCTGGACTTGAATTCTGCCTCAATTTCCTCATGTAAAATTAAGGGGTCATATTATCTCAAGGGTTCTTAAACTTGATGAGAAAACAATTACATCTTTATTTTCACTAACTTCTACCTGAAATTCATCGTTTCTTTCAATCATTTAAAAACATTGCTTTGAGAAGAGTCCCTAGGCTTCACCCATCTGTCAGAGGGGTCGATGACATGAACAAAATAAAGAAACTCTGGGTTAGGTACAGATGATATGTTAGTAACTGTTTTGATGAGTAGCTCTCTGAAAAAAAATGTATTCAAGATAATTTTAAAAATTTATTCTGCATGAACATTTCCCCCATCTCTTTCTTAGTATAGATAGTCAACAAAACAATAAATTCTGAGCTGCTTTGTTCAGTTTGCCAATTTCTGAGGTGTGAATACTCTCCCTAAAAATTTAACCATCAGCTCTATAACTGTCTCCAACACACCCCTGGTAAGTAGGAGATCATAGAAATAATGCATTAAAGGTGGAGGTATTAAACATTCTACCTACTGACTGCTGGCAACGTTTTAGGGTAGCCTGAAGTAGATTAAAATATGATTGGGAAATATTTAACAAAATAAACAGAAATACAACAAGACATAGATAACATTACATTTTAAGACTAAGTCAATATGGGACCCTTTGGGATCCTTGTGTATGGATTGGTGCCTTCACCCCTCTTGTGTCAGAGTTTAACACCACTGCCCTAAGGGATCTTAGAATCCCATCTCTCAGGTTTCTTCCCTACTCAATCGACACACAGTGTCACAGTGGGTTTATCAGTTTATTCTGAGCTTAAATGCAAATAAATATATTGAGGACTAGACCTTATTTTAATTACTTCCCTCTGTCTTGCTTTATTCCTCGCCTTTTCAAGACTTGTCTCCCCTCACACCCATCCATGGCTCATAGGATCATAGTGGATTTAGAATCTTTAAAAGATCTCAGAGGCCAAGGAGTCCAACTCCCCTCATTTTTCAGTTGAGGAAACTGAGGCACAGAGAAGTTAGATGACTTGCCCAAGACTCAGATCTTCTTGACTTTCAAGACCTGTACCCTATCAATTATACTACATGGCCTCTTCTAGCTCCCAGGCTGGGTGGCCCTGGAATTTGTCTCTGTTCTCCCAGGAACAAAAGTCAAATCCCAAATTTCCCTCTTTTTTTCCCCATACAGCTTTTAAATAGATGTAAGGGCAAGACAATAGTCCAGACCAGCTGTACAAATGGAGGGGTTGGAAGTGCATGGAGAAGAGGGTAGTCTTAGTCTATTCCCCCCACTTCCCAGTTTATGGCAATGAAAGTAATCTTTCTGTATGTTTTCCTAAATTAGCCTATCTAAATATTTCCCCTCTAAGAAAAAGCACATAAATATTTCTGGGGCACATCGACTATCTAGCTTTGGACAATCCCTAGAACTCAGTTTCCATATCTATAGAATTCAGAGCTTGCACTCGATAATTTCTAAGGTCTTCTAGTGTGTGAAGACACTACCTTACACGCAATCACATTTCATGTGTATGTTTGTGTAAAGGAGGAGAAAGAGGGGACTTGTCTGTAGCAGAGGACAAAGAGATCACTTTCAGAAGGAGTGCTGTGGAGGCATCAGGGAATGATCAGGGTAAGATTGTCTTAATTACATGTTTTAAAAAACCTTTTTCTTTTTTTTTTTTTAACATTTTCAAAATTTTGAATTCCAAATTCTTTCTCCCCCTCCCTCAAGCGTCAAACAATTTGATATTGATTATACATATGAAGTCATGCAAAACATTTCTGTATTAGCTATTTTGCAAAAGAAAACATGGAGAAAAAAAACAAAAAAGAAAGTAAAAAAGGATACTTTGATCTGCATTCAGACTTCATCAGTTCTTTCTCTGCAGGTGGCTAGCATTTTTCATCACAAGTCCTTCAGAATTATCTTGGATCATTCATCGCATTGCTGAGAATAGCTAAGTCATTCACAGGTGATCATCGAATAATGTTGCTGTTACTGTGTGTAAAGTTCTCTTAGTTCTGGTCACTGTCCTTCGCATCAGTTCATGTAAGTCTTTCCAGGTTTTTCTGAGAACATTCATCTAATCATTTCATATAGCACAATACTATTCCATCACAATCATATATCATAACTTGTTTAGTCATTCTTGAGGTAAGTTTTGAAAAAAATCTTCCATGGCAAAGGAAAAGAAAGATGGAAATTAAAAGTTTTCATTTTTGCTCATGGTCCCAATGGATGTACCCAAGTCTGGTGACACCAATCTGAAGGAAAATCTGTTTTTCCTATTTCCAATACCTCTTTCTCCTTCTGAAATGCCATGATTGATAAAATTTAATTAAATTCAACAAAAGTTTATTTACTGGGTTCTTTGCACAATGGACAAAGTTTTGATAAAAACTAGTGGTGTCTGGCCTTATAGTTTAGAATAGGGACATATGGTACATGCACAAATAATTATTGGAAAAAAAACCAACAACTTTGGAAGGGGCTGGAGAAAACAAGTTTCTTTGGGTTTCTGGCCAGAAGCAGCATGTCCCTGAGGTTCCCTGAGGCTTCAGAGAATGCTTGGCTGGGCTCTGGAGGGGAAGTGTTGGCCCTAGATCCTGCTTGTCTTCTTCCAGACCCATGCCCCCTTTGGCACTGGGCCTGGTCCTTTTGTTTATTTGACTCATGGAAGAAAAAAATAATAAGGGGGGAGGGGAGAAGAAAGGGAGTCCATGTGTGGTGGGGAGTGAGGGGAGGCATGCAGCTGTTCCCTGCTCTGGGACACTTGGAAATTCAAGCAGACATAAGGAGTCATCGAGAGCATGGAGGGACTCCAGATCTCCATCCAAAGAGACTTTAGGGGCCATTTCCGGTCCCCAGCACAGCCTCTCATCATGCCTGTGTTTTAGGGGTTTAGTCATCACTAAAGGTTGTTTGGACATCTGCAATTTGGATTCCTGCCTAGCCAAGAGGCTAATGGGCCAGAGAGGAGAGATAGAGCCTCCCCCCTCCCTCTGTCCTAGCTGAGGGGAGCAGGTCCCTAGGGCTGAGGCCCACAGCAGCTGCTCCTGGCTGGCCAAGTGAGGGAGGGGAAGGATGGAAGACCAAGGCACACTTGCCTCAAGCTTTTGGATTAAGGAGAGAAGCAGCTGGTTGGTTGAGAGTAAGCCTGAAGCTACATTCCTGAATTGCAGAAATGTCTGCCTCCATCATAATAGGGTGGAGGGGGTTGGGGGGAGTGGAAAATATCCTTCCTCGGTGCTAAGGCTGGCTTTCCGTCCTCTATTTTTTCCACTGAAGCCCTGGAGTTTTGAGTTCTGGCTGCTAGCTATTTGACCTTCAGCAGAGCAATCCTTAGTTTTCCAACCACAAAATGGAGATCACTGAATCATGGAACCTCAGAGTTCGGAAAGACCTCAGTGCAGTGGATAGACACCTGAGTTCAAATGTGGCCTGGAACACTTCCTAGTTAATGACCTTGGGCAAGTCACTTGACCTTTCTCTTTTCCAGTTGCCCCTTCACTACTTCGACCCATACCTAGAGAGTGTTCACTTTAGAACATCAGTTAGTGGTTATCCAGGCTTGGCTAAAAAAATATTTACTTTTTATTTATAATACATATTTATAATATTTTATAATATATAATTTTTATAATATGTAACTCATAAGGTTGTCCTGAGATCCTGGTTGCAAAGATTTTTGTCATCTTAAAGTTATTAGTTCTAATAATATTAATAAGAAGGTTTATAAAATGGTGTCTGGATCACCCTCAAACCCAGACTACTTCACAACTCTGTAAGGCTGAATGGAGCTTTCCCTTCCCAAGGCCTATGATGTCTGAGGTGTTCTGATTCTTTTACTCTAAAGTAGGGAGAGAGAATGGGGAGAGAATGGGGAGAGAAAGTACACCACTTAATACCTGGGCTCTTGCCCATGAGGGCTTCTCATCAGAGGCAGCCAAGTATGCTGGACTCACAAAAAAGAGTTTTGAGTTCAAATTCAACCTGAGACACATACTAGCGGTGGGCCTCTGGGCAGCATCCCTTATCCTCTCTCAGTCTCAGTTTCCGTTTTTGTTGGTTGGTTGGTTGTTGTCCTTTGCTCTTGAAGAGGACCAAAATGACATCCCATGATAAAGTGAAGTTTAAACTGGGAGCCAACTGTTTCCGCCTGGTTTCGAACGGGGTGGGTACCTTTCACTTGTTAGGCGAACGGGATAATCACTACACTAGGGAAACTAATAAAAGCACCTATTTCATGGGGTTGTTGTGAGGCTCAAATGAGACAGTACATGTAAAGAGCTTTACCAACTTTAAAAATGGAAATTTGCTTGTGGGACTTGCAAGCCCTGTTCTTTCTGACCCCTGCCTCGGAGGACCAAGTACTTTTGTCAGCCAGAAAATAGAAACAAATTGTAAAGATCATTTCATCGCTTCCCCTGTGTCCAGTGGCATCTGCAATACAATGGCCTTTTCTCCTGTCAAGAATGTTTGAATGTGAGGCCTTTGCCAGGGAGAGGGGAAGAAAGCATTTGTTAAACTCATACTGTATACTGGGCGCTCACTGCACTAAGTGCTTTACAAATATTATCTCATTTCTGCTTTCAAGGAACTAGAGCTAGGTTGGAGACACAAGACACATGCACACAAAAAGCTAGATAATATAAAATAAGTAGAGTAGTAACTACTCATTTTTATATAGGGCTTTCAAGTTTACAAAGCACACTATACACATTATCTCACTTAAGCTTCACAACAACCTAAGGGAGGTACTATTATTCCCCATTTTGCAGGAGGAAACTGAGGTTCAGGGAAACTAAGTAACTTACCTAAGGTCTTGCAGTTTATAAATATCTAAAATGGTATTTGAACCCAGTCTTGGTCTTCTTGACCTAGCACTTAGTAACATTTATAGTTCAAACAGAGCTATGCTGGTCTTGGAGTTGAAAGACCTGCTTCTCTGCTTTTGTTGAGGTTCAGGGGTGCTGGGGACCCCAAAATACCGACATGCCGGGTCCTGCTTGAATGAATTCGACTCGAGCCTTCTTAAAGCCAAAGAAAAACAAAGTTTATTAAAGATTCACCATATGGGTTGACTCTTAAGGAGCCTAAGCATTTGTAACACTTGTATTCACAAGCTGGCCAGATAGAATCTCAGCTAGACAGAGTCTGAGCTGGATTGACTCTGAGCGCCTTCCTGGAGGCAAGAGGGAACTTTTATACAGAAAGTATGTGGGAAAGATCTAGAGTGGCCTAGTGGTCTGGGAGGAGGGTCGAAGGGAGTTCTTGATGGGAGTGGGGTAACTAGAGATGTAATTCAGGGTGGGAAACAGCTAGAGGCAATCAGGAGATATCAGACTATGGAGGGTTTGGGTGGGAAGCAGGTGGAGCAATCCAGGGGCAGCATATTTGAATATGAAAGGCCAGATTAAGTGGGAAGATTCCAGAAGAATTCTAGGAGGGTCCCAGAGTCTGAACCCCATCACTCTGCCAGGGACTGAGGGTAAGTCACACTACATCCCTGAGCCTCACTTTCCTCATTTGTAAAATGGAGTTAATAATTTTTGTTCTACCGACTTCCTTTCAAGCACAACTAGGTGTCACAGTGGATACAGCACCAGCCCTGGAAGACTTGAGTTCAAATCCAACGTTAGATATTTATTAGCTATGCGATCCTGGACAAGTTACCTGTTTGCCTCAGTTTCCTCATCTGTAAGATGAGCTGGAGAAGGAAGTGGCAAACCGCTCCAGTATCTTTGCCAAGAAAACTCCAAATGGGGTCACAAAGGGCCAGACATGACTGAAAGCCCTGGACAACAATAATAACTTCCCTTCAAGGGTTTCTGGGGAGGCAAGCAAGTACTGTGTGTGTATGGGAGATATCTCTATATAGCTGCGAGAGGTTATATATGTATACGTATACTGCTACAGCCCTTTGGATGTGTCTATGTATATCAGTAACACTCTCTCCTCCAGAGTCGTGGGGATCTAATGACCTGAAGTAGGTTAGGATGACTGATGAAGGCCTTTGATGCAGGTTTTTTAGGCTAAGATTTTTCCCGGTCTCTGGTTGTCTGAGGCAACACCCATTGAATGATAAAAGGCCAGTTGAGGTTGGAGGCAAACTCTATGCAGCTCTGCTTCATTTAAATCCAATTCACTTGCAAGTCAAGACATCACCCTCTTTAAGTCCTTGGTCCTCTCTGAGAACAAAGGATGAACAGCAATCTGGATAGATAGATAGATAGATAGATAGATAGATAGATAGATAGATAGATAGATAGATAGGGATGCTACATATGTATATACATCATATATAGGCTATTTATTATTATTTTATTCATAATATAATTATATTTTATATGATATGTTACATAGTATAAAATATATTATCTATTATATAATAATACTATATTATATTATATCTAGTATTATTATTAGATGGGGAGAGTGGTCATAGTCTAGCATGGCCATGGAAGGCTTTCTAGAGAAGGTGGGAATGTTTTCTTACTGTAAATTCCACATGCCTTTGACCCAGCTCATGCTCCCCATACCACACCCACTCATGGACTTCTCGTTCTTTCAGAATGGGCAATCTCTGATCCTGGACACTAGGGGGAGGAAAAGAGACTTCTTAGTTGAGTCAACTTCGTCTTCTGGTAACTTGGGGAAGGGCTAGGAAGCTGAGTTGGATGGTGAGCTTCTGAGGGAAACAATCTCTGGAATCTTACTCCAAGTTTCCCTATACTTCAAAGGGAGCTTCAGGAAAATTGGTTTCAGCTATGGCTCTTGCATAGACTGGTATTTGAAGCAGACCAGAACATGTTCCCATCTTGAAATAGGACCACTGTAATATATGACTTCAATTTGTATAGTGCATTTTAAAAATTTAATTTAAATTTAAATTTATGGAACAAAACAATGTCGTAGTATAATTAAAAAGATGATTGTACATCAATCTGCAAATCTACTGTGCTATTCCTTTGAAATATAAATCAGAATTGTCATGTAAATTTATTTTTTCCCTTTCTTTCCTTCCCATTTTCAGAGGAAGATAGTAGAGTTAAAGGAAAAAAAAAAACCTATTCTAAAGAGTAGTGTGAAATGAATGGTCACAAGCCCAAAGAAAAATCTTGGAAGAATTTTAAAAGGAATTTAAAATATCAAATAGGAGAGAATGAGAAAAAATTGGAAAAAATAAAACAAGAAAATTATGAAAAAATGGTTAACAATTAAAAAAAGAGATACAAAATCTTAAGGAAGAAAATAAAAAGGAATTCAAAAATCAAATAAGAAAGAAAAAAGAAAAATCAGAAAAAAAGTAATCCAAGAAAATTATGAAAAGAAATTAACTGATTGGAAAAAGAGAAACAAAATCTTAAGTAAGACAATAACTTCTTGAAAACTAGAGTTGGGCAAGTGGAATTGAGTGATGTTATAAGATACCAAGATATAATAAAACTACAAAAAAATGGAAGAGAACCTGAAATATCTCAGTAGAAAAATAACTGATCTGGACAACAGATCAGGGAGAGACGATGTAAGAATTGTTGGACTACCTAAAAGTTATGATCAGAAAAAGAATCTGAACACAATATTATGAGAAATTATTATGGAAAGTTGCCCTGAGGTTCTAGAACAAAAATGTATAGTGCTTTAGAGTTTATAGAGAGGCATCATGGGATAGTGGATAGAAGGTCTCTTTGGGGTTGGAAAGACCTGGATTCAGGACCATGCTCCTAATACATAAGAGCTGTGGGGCTTTGGGCAAATCATTTAATCTCTCAATGCCCCAGACATCACTCTATGATACAAAAGGGTCGGAGAGCTACTTCTGAGGATGGAATTTCTGTAAAAGAAATTTTATATTAATGAAATCACAGTTCTAGGAAAAAAGCATTAAGTTTTTAAAGTGCTTTGGATAGATCATTTAATTCTTATTAGGTAGTGTATGATAGAGGCTCAGAAAGGTTAAATAAGTTGCCCAAAGTCACACAGCCCATGAATAGCAAAGCCAGGGTTAGAATCCAGGTCTCCTCCATTATCCCACAGCTGCCTAGCCAACCTTATTTCCTGCTACTCATACCCAAATTCTGCTGTATTCTGACTCCTTATTGTCCCTCAAATATGGTGCCTTCTTAATCACTTGTATACCTATGTTCATGTGGCTCTGTCCATATCTGTACCTTCAGGAATCATTTTTTTCCTTTGAAACTTAAATAAAAATAGAAAAAAAAATAGGGAAAGAGATGGGTTTAGGGGGAAAGATGATGAATTCTGTTTTGGCAATTATGAAGTTTGGGATGCCTATGGGACATGCAGACAGAGATGTCTAGCAGGAAATTGGAGATGCGAGCCTAGGGCTCATGAAAAAGATGAGACTTGGCTGGATAGTAGGTTTGAGAGTTTTCTGCAGAAAAATCACCACTGAATCCCGGAAAGCTGATGAGATCACCAAGAGAAGGTGTAAAGAGAGAAAAGGGAGAGGGCCAGTACAGTGACAGTAAGGGGAAGTAATGGAAAATAGGTCTGGAAAGACAGGCCACAACCAGATTGTGAAGGACTTTGAATGCCAAGGTGTGGAGTTTGAATTTGATTGGAGCCAATGAGGATAATTATTTTGGCAGCTAGGTAGCAGATGGATTAGAGAGAGAGGAACAGAGTTCAGAAAAGGGTAACTGAGATGGGGAAAGTTTGGAGACCAGGAGAACTTTTTAATAACTAGCATTATCTCACAATGGGACAGGCTACCATAGAAGGTAATGAGCTCCCTGCCTCTGAAAGTATTCGAGCAAAGGCTGTCACTATTTGAGATTCATAATACTGGGTAGAAGGTTGAACCAGATGACTTCAAAGCTTAATTCCAACACAGAGAGACTGTGACTGTGATTTGTTCTTTCTATCCAAGATGTGTGTTCAGGTGTGTGTGTATGTGTGTGTGTGTGTGTGTGTGTGTGTGTGTGTCTGTGTGTGTGTGTCTGTGTGTGTGTGTGTGTGTGTGTGTGTGTGTGTGTATGTTGGGAGGAATTCCCTTGACCTTTCCTCTCCAAAGAAAACAAAACCCTCTGGAACTGACTGCTGGCTTGGCCAGCTCCAAAGGAAGTTGTCCCACCATGTTCAAATTCATTTCTGGAACACCTACCCTTATTTGCCCCCTTCCCATATTCTGTTTTCTTTTCTCTGTCCTTCAAAAAGTGTATCCCCAAATCTCTGTATTCTGAAAAGGCATAGCTCCAGCTTTAAACAGTCAAGTCTTTCCATCTGGGTTTCATTAAATTCTTACATGGTATTAATTAAACCCCAGGAAAGGGAGATGGCAGTCGGGTTTGGGAAAGGGATCAAACCTTTCTTCCCTGGAAGAAAAGACGTTGAAGGAAACCAGTTCATGGCAGGTTAGTGGCCAGGAGCCCCACAATATCTCTGTGGGTATGAGACAAGGCACTGCAAAGAAAGTTCCACGCCTTCATCTGTGCCCTCCATGTTTTCAGACTCTGAATTTCTCATAGTGTTCAGAATCTAGGTTAACATTACAAGATCATGGAATGATATGCCCCAAATCCTTCCCTCTCCACCTTTGAAAGCATCTTCAATTCCACCTTTTATAATTCATTCCTTTTGGTCCTGAGGGAAAATATTATAGATTTTCCAATCTCTAGGATGCTCCTATGCCACAGATCCTTTTATCTGGAGAAATCAAGACTCAAAGGAACTTTACTTGATAGCTATCTTCTTTAGTCTCAGCACTGATATACCAAAGACAGATATATTTTCCGTTCTATTAGATTCCAGAGAAGACAGAATGAGAAACAATGCATGGAAATTGCAAAGAAGACAATGTAGACTTGATGCCAGGAAACACTTTCTCCTCTTGTGCACATCTTGAACTTTTTTTCTCTGTATACTCATCTACATATATGTTGTCTCCCCCATTAGAGTATAAGCTCCCAGAGGGTAGGGACTGTGTGGTTTTTGCTGTCTCGTTATCACTCAGCACAGTGCCTGTACATAGCACACATTTGATAGATGATTGATGGACAACAAAGTTATTAGAAATGGAGTAGGGTGCCACAAGAGGAGGCTTCCTTCATTGGCTATCTTCAAGCAAAAGCTGGAAGAACATTTGTCTGGTGGGTTGTCATAGGGATTCTGTTTGGATATGAGATGAACCAGAAGACCACTGAGGTCCGCCATCTGAGTTTTGAACTGCTATTAGTGCAAACAAGTAGAGAATCTAATTCCTTTTAATGTAGTATGGCTAGAAGACAGCTGAAGGAAGAAATTTAGAGTGAAGTCAAGTCCCCTTGTGTGGGTGAGTACACACAGATGCCTTTGGCCCAGCAGCAACTTGTACAAAGTTTAACTGAAGTCTTAGCTCATTCTGCATCATCAGATCCATTTTTCAGAAGCCTTCATTAAGCACTCCTTCCTATGACTTCAGTGATGGGAAGAACTAGTGACTGACTTAAACCAATGTGGTCCCTGACCTTTGGGAACTTAGAGTCCAAGACTGTCTCTCTCTTGTGGATGACCCTTGGGGATGAAGATGAAGAAGATGTGAGAAGCTATGAAGCTGAGTGGATAGAGAGCTGTATGTGCAAAATCAGAAAGACAAGTTCAAATCTGGCCTCAGACATTTACTAGCTTTGTGACCCTGGGCAAGTCATTTAACATCTCTTTGCCTCAGTTTCCTCATTTGTAAAATGAACATAATAATAACACCTACCTCTCAGGGCAGCTGTGGAGATGAAATGAGATAATATTTATAAAGTGCATTGCAAACATTTAAGAGCCATATAAATGTTAGCGATGATGATGATGACAGCTAAGTGGTGGAATGGCAAACAAAGCAGGATCTTTTGCTGTTTTTGTTTTAGTATAAACAAGTGCCTCTGATTGAATCTTGTCTTTATCAACCAAGAGTCTTTACTAGGAATAAAATACAGAAATAAGAATTTTTTGAACTAGAAACTGTATATGTATTTGTATTGTTAATTATTTTAATGTGATTAAAGAAGATCTTCCCCACCATTAATGGTCCTGGGAAGATTTGTAGCAAGGTTCACACCTTTTGTTAATGAGGCACTGGTTTTCAAATGTTGTGATGCCCTCTGGCTCTAAAAAAATGTATAAATACTCTGAGGGTGAGATTTTACTTTGGAGCTTAGTTTTTGGAAGAAGCTTTGTGTACCAGATGAGACGCTGGGAAACTACTAAGGAGCCTTGCCCCCTAGTTTTGACAACCCAGATGTTGTGCTTCCCTCTCTGGTAACTCTGTATGTACGGTCAGGCAGTTGCATCTGTCTGTTGATTTGTGATGTATGTATTGCTAATTGTCAGACTGTTTGGAAGTACTGTCTGTTGATTTAAATTTCTCTGTATTTTCTCTGAAGTTCAGGGTGCTGACTTTTCCCCCTGAACTAAGTGAATAATACAAGTGCTTGGTTAAAGTGGTTGTTGATTCCTCAAAAGTTGCTTTCCTTTTAGAAAAGCTGATCAAAGAACCTGTGATAGCAGGTCCCCCTGTGTATGTCAGAGTGCTTGCTGCTACAGGTGGTGAAGTGGATAGAGTCAGGAGGACCTGAGCTCAAGTCTAGCCTCAGACATTTATTATCTATGTGACCCTGGGCAAGTCATTTAACTTCTCTCTACCTCAGTTTCCTCATCTGTAAAGTTGGGATAGTAGTAATACCTACCTCTCAGGGTAGTTGTGGAGATGAAATGAGATAATATTTACAAAGTACATTGAAAACATTTAAGAACTATATAAATGTTAGCTGTGCTGCTGCTGCTGTTGCCTATGGCAGCTAGGTGGTGAAGTGGATAGAGCCCTGGGCCTAGAATCAGGAGGACCTCAGTTCAAATCTGGCCTCAGACGCTTACTAGCTGTATGACCCTGGGCAAGTCACATAGCTCTGTTTGCTTTAGTTTTCTCATCTGTAAAAGGAGCTGGAGAAGAAAATGGCAAACCACTCCAGTATCTTGACCAAGATAACCCCAAATGGGGGTCAGAAAGAGTCAAACATAACTGAAATGACTCAACAACAAAATTATTAGTATGAAGACATGGCAAAATAGTTGGGATTTTTTCCTATGTTGGAGGTAATGGCTTTTGAGTAGGGAAAAGAAGGGAAAATGGATGGGAAAGAGCATTTTTCTGCATTTTTGCTAAAGCAAGGCAGCTTTCAAGCAAGGAAGGCTTTTTTGGAGGAGGTGGCATTTCAAGTGCTTTTTGATGGTTCATGGTTTCAAGATGGTAAACAATCTTTCTGGTGCATAGAGGGTACCCTGGTTCTAGTCCTGAGAATAAAGCTAGGCCAGTAGGAAGCTTTATAGGGTGCCACACACTAGGGGAGAAAAAGTGATGAGAGATTCTAATTTTTTAAAAACAAATTTAAATTTAAAAAAATTAAAAATTTTAATTTAATTTTACTGAGAGATTTTAATTGTTAGTTTTTATGATGGTACATTTTAAATGCCCCCAAAGTTATGCTTTCTATAATATATTGGTATTTCTTTTATGATAAGTTAAGTCATATATGTTACTAGTAAGGCTCAAAACCTTAAGCCAACAAACACACACAGAACACAATTTTTCAACCTTACCAATCTTTCCCAGGTCTCTAGAAAATACATAAATACACATAAGCACAGTCTTCCATCTAGGGCCATGGCACATCTTTCTCAAAACCATTTCTACAAAGGATTCCTATTTCTCAATTCATTTCCATTCATGTCGTATTTATTTAGTATCAGTCACCATGCTAAGAGATGGGGGATATGCAGCCAAAACTGAAAATAGTACCTACCCCCAATAAATTTACTTTCTGGGGGGCAGGAAAGGGGATCACATGTAAGTATATATTCATATACAAATACATATGTGTATATATACATATACTGTATAAGGCAAGTACATACATATAACTTACCTTATATAAATATATATTTGCCTTATATAATATACTTATAAATATGCCATATATATGTCTATATATGTATAGAGGATTCCAAAAGTCTTTGTATAATTTTGTTTGTTAAAACATATATTATAGATAGCATATTATGTATATTATATTATAGATGGTATATCTTCTATACATATAAAATAACATCCTATGTCACTTATAGATAATATCATATACCATAATTTAATATATAGCTTTATTTTATAACATGATGCTCACATTATAACTATGCATGAGTGTGCATTTATGTGTATTTGTCTATATATTTCCATATGTATTCTCTGTCTCTCTCTATATTTAAGTTTATATACACACAAACACACAGCAAACGCAAGGTAATGCCAGAGGGGAATTAAGAAGCTAGGCAGATTTGCAGTCAGGAAGACCCTGGTTCAAATCCCACTCTTGGCACCCATTAGCTGTGTGACTGAGCAAATTTAATCTCTGTTTGCTTCAACTTCCTCATATATAAAATGAGGCTAATCATGGCACCTACCTCATTGTGAGAATGTGAAGAGATAAAGAGTTCTGCAGACCTTAAAAGCTCTGTAAGTAGGAGATGTGGTTGTCATTTTAGGGTAGCCAGAGGATGTGAGTAAATATCAGTTTCCTAGTTCTGTACACTTCATTCTGCATGGGGTCATACAAGTCTTCTTATGCTTCTCTGAATTTTTCATCAGAGCTGTTTCTTGTATTTTGTTTATTAGCCTTTCCCTAACTCAGGGTCCATTTGGGAGGCAGGAAGTGTGAATGTTTGCCAAAGCACTTTCCCTCAAGGCACCCTATCAAACACTTTAAAAGGGGGATCATATCTGCTCCCTGGTGACATAGACAAAGAGCTTGGTGAACCTTTGAAAATGCCCTATGCTGTTAATGTTGTTCAGTTGTGTCTCACTCTCTGTGACACTATTTGGGATTTTGTTTGCAGAAATACTGGAGTAGTTTGCCATTTCCTTCTCCAACTCATTTTACAGAAGAGGAAACTGAGGAAAACAGGTTTAGGTGACTTGCCCAGGGTCACACAACTAGTAGGTGTCTGAGGTGAGATTTGAACTCAGATCTTCCTGACTTCAGGGTCAGCGCTCTCTCTATTCTAGCTGTCCCTCAATCATTTATTTTTGCCGATGGGATAACTGAGGTCCAGAGAAATTAAATGACTGAACCAAGTCATACAGGGATAGTAGCAGAGTCAGAATTCAAGTCCAGGTTCCATATGTGTGTAGTGTGGATTGTTTTTTTGTGTGTTTGTGTTTGCATAGCATGCAGTACATCTATGTATGTATCCAAGCTTCTATGGGAGTGTGTGAGGGTTTTATGTTTGCATCTTGTGTGCATGTACATGTTCTTGAAATAGCTGGATGTTCTCATAACAACCACTGGGAATAAGAGCGGACATTTCTAGCTTCCAGAAAAGAGATTTTCTATTTACTTATTGTTTTAGCTTGTCTGCCCTTCCTCCCTTCTGGCCTCCCTCCCTTTCTCCTCTTTTCTCCATGCCTCCCTCCCTTCCTCCCCCTTCCTTCTCCTTATCTTCCTCATTCTCCTTCTCCTCCTCCTTCTTCTCCTCTTCCTCCTTCTCCTTTTCTTTCTTCTTCTCCTCCTCCACCTCCTCTTTCCCCTCCTCTTCCTCCTCTTCCTCCTCCTTCTTCTTTCTTCCCTCCTTCCTTCTTTCTTTCCTTCCTTCCTTCTCTCTCTCTCCTCTGTCTCTCTCCCTTCTTATCTCTGTCTCTTCTCTGTCTCTCTCTCTGTCTGTCTTCTCTTTCTTTCTTACTTCAGTAATATTCTTAGAAAATAAGACTAATATAAAGTTAAAGCACATATCATTTCTGTAACAAATCAAAAAAACAAAAATGGAAGATGATATATATTATCAGTTGTGATTACTATCTTTGGTGGTTTTGCTTAACCATTTAAATGCGAAGATAGGAGGTTATTTGTTGGGAAGAAAATGTATCAGTTAGAAAGAAGAAAAGGAAGGAAGGAAGGAAGGAAGGAAGGAAGGAAGGAAGGAAGGAAGGAAGGAAGGAAGGAAGGAAGGAAGGAAGGAGGGAGGGAGGAAGGAAGGACAAGCCCAAGGGAGAAGTTGAAGGGAGGCAAGTGACCTTGGACTTTCTGGAAGTTCTCAGACAGACTGAGTAAAGTATCTCAGAATGGGCAAGTGTGATGGATTACCCTCCTTGGAGAATTTCAAAGATCTCTGAAAACCTGTTTGAACCAAAATCTATAGGACTGTGGGAGAAGTCATAGCACAAGGAGGCTCTGTACCCTAAAATGTGCTTTCTCCCTCCTCCCCTTCTCCCCATCTCTGGCACTGTCATCTCCACACTTCCCTCTTAATTGTAGATGCTTTCTCCATTTGTCCTCTTCCCTCATCAGAGACTCTTCGGACAACAGGCTCCAGAGGGTTGACTCATCTAGTTCTTTGTCTGAGGAGAGGAATGAGCCTAAAATATGAGATAACCACTATTTTTTTAGGCAGTCTGGGATAAATAACTTGCCCTGGGACTCACAGCTAGAAAGCATCTGAGGTCCAATTTGAACTTGGGTCCTCCTGATTCCAGGGCTTGTGCTCCATCTACTGTACCATCTAGCTGCCCCTAATCACCCTGTTCTTAATTTCTCATCATAACACATTTTCTCCATTACCATCTGGGAGTTTTAACCCTGAACTCACTTCAAATGATTTCAACTCATTTCTTCATTGAGATAAGAGCCCTCCAGCCCTTTTCTTGGAAGAAGCAATAGAGAACTTTATCCCAAAGAAAGGAAGTCAGAAAAATCCAGTGTTCAATTTCCAAGCCTGACTCGATAGTCATTCCATTGGGTATACATGAAGCCAATCAAGTAGTATTCCCATTGGCTTCAAAATTCCTTTGCCTGGTGCCATTCAAGGCCTTTTGTAATCTGTCTGGATTCTATAGGATTTCCATCCTACAGAAACCTTCAGGTTAGACCATGTAGTATAGTTTCCCACCTAAGAATGTTTGCTTGTGCTGTCTCTTTATTGTCTTCAATCCTATATGCCTCTTGTGAACATTCAGCTCCCAGCTCAATTCCTACCTTTTCTGGGTTAAAATTGCTTTCAATATCCCAGAATTAGAACAAATGTCAGAGGTCCAATTTGGTCTAATCACCACACGCAGAGTGGTTAAATAAATTGCCCAGGGTCACACAAGTAGAAAACTACAGTACCACGATTAAAACCTAGGATTTCTCCAGTGCTATCACTGTACCACCCTGTATGAATAGGGGTAGCAGCTGACACCTCTAGAATGAAGACTAGTGTCCCACCCACTCTGCCAAGGGGAGTGACTGACCTCTTCCACCTAGGACTGGAAAGGGACAAAATTAGAGATGTCACAAGAGACTCTTGGACAATGTGGTCCTTAGGCTGTGACAGAAGGAGAGAAGCCACAATGATGATCTTCCAAGAGGCAGCTCCCAGAACTTAGCACATGTTATGCCAAGTTATTGTTTTGATTCCTGGTTCCAAGTCTTCTTTTGGAGGGCATGCCTTAAGACGCCTTGAAGACAGTTATGATACTAATAATATTTGCTACCATTTATTTGGATTTTTGAGGTTTGCAACTCATACCATATATATAGTATGTTAATTTATTTCACCCCTCACCACAATCCTGTGAAGTAAGGGCAATTATTATCCATGTTTTATAGATGGGAAAAGTGAGGCTGAGGGTATTAAGTAACTTGCTAGGGGTCACACAGCTAATAAGTATCTGAGGCGGGATTCAAACTCTGGCCTTCCTGACTCCAGGTCCATCATTACCTAGCTACCTTTTGCCTCCCCTAAGTCACTTTTCCTTTGGGATAAATATCTCTAGAGAGAAAAATGTCTTTCAGTTGTACACTATTTTTACTGTTCCCCCCCTAATTGCTGTATATTTATGAGTCAAGCCTCTCTGACTAGTCCTTAACCTTCTCAAGGGCAGAGGCCATATCATCTCTTTTGTTCTCTCAGAATCTAGCCCATGCCTGGGCACATTGTAAATGCTTCATAAAAACTCATTGCATTAAACTGAAGTCAACTTTAGGAAGGAGTAGGAAATGGTAGTGGTTCCAGAAAACCCATCTGGATTGGGAGGAGTTGGGGAGGGGTTGGCAGGTCTGCAACAACTAAGTTTGAGTAGTGTTGGAGGGTCAGGAGGTCATTCAAAGACCCAGATAGAGCTGAAAGCATCTTTGTAGGAGGTGTAAAACATCACTCCTGCTCCTGGGACTTTACTGCACAGAGACAAATGGTTTTGAAGAGAGGAGAAAGAGAAATTGTTCCTGTGGGTGTGTTTATTTAGATGGTGTTTCCTCTCTGGTTCATAAACAGTCATGACTATAAACCTGGCTCCTGTCCCAGCAGCCCCTGCAGCATTTGGAGGACCCAGAAAAGGAGGCAGCCAGTGTGTCTGTGGTTAGAGCCTGAGGACTCCATAGCAAAACAATTCCCAGGGGAGGAAGAATGTAGTTTAAAATTGTTCTACAACCTTCTTAGGGTCTTCCCTATCCATGGCTCCAGGCAAGGTAGTAAAGAAATAAAGTTTGCCTTTGGTGCCCCCACCTTCCCCTTCCAGCACCCCTATATAGCTCTCTCTGCCCAGGCACCTATCCTATGTCCAATTCTTTAAGAGCCAGCCCAGCTTCACCCTGCCCTGTTCTACTCTGCTCTGTTCTCTCCCAAGAGATGGCCCATCTGCTAAGTGCATTGACTAACTCATCCCTACGATGACATCACTTCTCTCTGACTCTCAGTTTTCCCATCTGGAAAACAAAGGGCGTTGGGTAAGATTATCTATAAGGCCTCTTTTCCAGCTATGAATCTTGTGGTCTGACGAACTTAAGGAGCAGCTGAAAGAAGGCTTATTATCTGTATTAAGTGGAGGGAGTACCCAATGATGACACTTTGGTCAGTCAGAGTCTAATTGTCCCATTGCCAGCTGGCTGCAACAGATCCTGTAGTTCAAACTTTAAGTTTTATAGGTGAAAACATTGAGGTTCACAAAGGGGAAGTGACACATTCAAGGCCACACAGCTAGAGTTGTGTAATTGGGACTGAAATATCACTGCCCTAAGCTGTCCTGTTCTTATACACATATGTAAGAATGCAAGGCACACAATTCACATGATGTATAGATACATTACACACAAGTGAGCACATCATACACACATGTACACACTCACATGCATGCACATGCATACACAAAGATTCATGGTCCCTTCTCCAGAGGAGACCCTTGAAACATAGATTTCTATATTACTCAAAGGGCTATACTTAGGTGTTGTACGGATGCAGTTGGCAGTTGGCTGCCTGGCAGATGTTGAGGTGGCAGACTAGGAAACCCAGTTGCATTGGAGCTCACCTCCTCTTGGCTTGACATTAGTAAATGTTATTTGCTGACACATAGGGACATATTTATCCACAGAAGGAGACACAACAACATGCCAGAAGCTAATGATAACCTGACTTGGCTGAAATTGTCCTGGATGAAACTTAATGCTATCACTGTTTCACAAATAGTGAGAGCTTAGAGCCCAGAATGTCAGAGCTGGAAGGGACCCCAGAGACCAGCTAGTTCAGTCCTTTCATTTGACATGTGAAGAAACCAGAGCTCAGAAAAGTTCTGTGACTAGTTCAAGGTCATACAATTAGTAAGTGACAAAGTTTAAGAACCTGGATTATCACAATCTCTCATGAATCTTATGGGGACCTAGGAGGTCAATTAATCTTCGTGATGGCACAGAACACAGTGGTATAGTCAAGCTTCAGGATGGCAGCTTGCTTTCCCTTAATGCTCACCTCACTCATCTCATACTTTCCTCACAATAGCCCAAGTGGTAGGAGGGGTTCCTATTATTAGGCCCATTTTACTGAAAAGGAAAGCAAAACCCAGACAATATTCAGTAACCGACATAATGTGATGTAATCCATTAATTGTGGAGAAAAGGACTAGATCCAAGGTTTTATTCACTTTCTGCCTTATCTTAAGACTTTTTCTGTCAATGATAAGGATGATAAACAATGCTGATGAAAGCTAGCATTTATATGGTGTTTTAAGTTTTGCAAAATACCTAATATATGCTATTTCCTTTCACCCTCATCACCACCTAATCTACTTACCCTGTGAAGTAGACGTTATTGTTCCTATTTTATAGATGAGGAAACTGAAGCCAAGAGAAGCTAAATAACTTGCCCAAGGTCACACAGCTAATATATAGCTGAGGCAGGATTTGAAATTCAAGTTTTTTTGACTCCAAGTCCACTTGACTTGACTTGACTAGACTATCCACTAGCCCTCCTAGCTTCCCAAACTTCCTTTTCGTTTTTTTCAATTTTACTAACATCAATCTACATTTCCAAAAATATTCCTTCCTCCTCCCTACCCAGAGAGGTATCTTTTCTAAGAAAGATTAAAAAAGAAAGAAGTGTGTGTGTGTGTCTAAACAGTTCAGCAATCCAAATCAACCAGTCAGATGACTATGATAGAATACTCACAGTTGATATCCACAGATTCCCCACCACCCCTCTCTGTAAAGAACAGAAAGAAGTACATTTTCTCCTCTCTTCTCTAAGGAAAAAGCTTGGTTGTTATAATTCTACAGCATTCTGGGTTTTTATTGTTGTCATTATAATTCTTTCCACTTACTTGATCACAGTCATTTTGCATATTGTTTTCCTAATTCTACAATACACATACTTCACTCTGCATATATTTCATATAATTCTTCTTTTGCTTCTCTGAATTCTTCATAATTGCTATTTCTTGTGGCTTGTTTGGTCATTGCCCAGCACAACCTTGAGTATCTACTTTGTTTCAAGTTATTTGCAAACATGGAAAGAGCTATTATGAATATTGTGTAGAATTGTATTTAAAATGAGATAATAACTGCAAAGTGTTTAGCACAGTGCCTGGCACTAGGAAATACTATAACAACGTTAACTATTGTTATTTTAATTATAATTTATTATTATTGTTTTGGTGCAAGTAGAACTTTCGTAATAATCCTAGCAATGTGACCTCTAGGTCAAAGGTTATAGATGTTTTGTTATTTTTAAAAATAAACATGATATTCAATTTTTCCTTAAATGGTTGGACCAATTAATAGTTGTACTTAAGGTGTATTAGCATGTTTGTCTTTCTGTAGCCCCTCCAACGTTGACCATTCCCATCTTTTGCCATCTTTGTCAATTTGCTGGGTATGAGGTGTATCCTCAAAGTTATTTTGATTTGTATTTTTATACTAATAGTGATTTTGGAGTAATATTTAATAGTTTATTATTTATATTATATAGTGTATATATAATATAGTATATATGATATATTTATTATTAATAGCTTATTCCTCTTCTTTTAAAAACTACTAGTTGACATTTTCTGATCAGTTACTCACTGGGAATGGCTCTCGGATTCATATATTTGTGTTAGTTCCCTATATATCTTGGACGTCAGACCTTTATGAGATATAGTTGATTCTAAAGTGTTTTTTTTTTCTGATTGACAACTTCTTTTATCCTAACTGCATTAGTTTTTGTTTATGGAAAACTGTTCAAAAAGTTTAATGTAATCAAAATTATCTATTTTATCTGTTGTGATTACCTTTCCCCCTTGTTTGGTTAAGGAATCATCCTCCAACCATAACTGTGAAAGGTACATGAATTGGTTCTTTTTTATTTATTTAATTTTTTAAAATGATGCTACCTTTAATATTCAGGTTGTATACCCATTTTGTAGTGTATGGTATAAGAGGTTGGTCTTAAACCCAATTTCCACAAAACTTCTCCCATTTTCCCAGAAGGTGTTGTCAAATAGGAAGCGCTTCCCCCAACTAATTTATGCTTTCAGATGTACTGCCTCCCTTGAATGAGGAATTATAGCTGGGGTCATAGTAGTAGACATATGTCCCAGGAACTAAAGCCATTTAGGGCCAAGGGATATCAGAGCTAGAGGAATCTCTCTGCAATCTGTCACTATCTTTATGTGTCTCTTTCCATCAAGCAGGGAGATGAAGCAGAGTCAGTTCATAGCCCAGGATTTCACAAATCTAGAGTTTGAAAAGGGGAACCTGAATTGTAGGGTAGAAAGATTCCTGCATCTGGAGTCTGAAGATCCTACATTATTATGGAAAGACTGCTTGGGAATGTGGATTTGAATCTCAGCCCTGTTATTTATTAGATGAGTGGCTTTGGGCAAATCCCTTCTCTGCCCCATTGCTTGCCACAGATGTACTAAGAGGAAGTTGAGCAAGGGGACCTTTCAGGTTTTTCCAGCTCTAAATCTGTGATACTGTGGTCTGAGTTCTAGCTTCTACTCTTCTAGTCATATGACCTTTGACAAGTCATGTCAGTATTCTAATTACAAGGAGCATTTTTTTTTTAATCTGTAAAATGGGTATAACTGCCCTTGCTTTTTCTATCACACAGAAAGCATTGATATCTCCTGGACTATTATTATTTGGTTTTTTGTCCTGACTCCAACATGCTTATTAGTTACCTCTGTGACCATAGGCAAGCTGCTGACTTTCAGTTTTCTCACCTGTAAAATAGGAAATAATTATCCTTGCTCTACTTATGTCCTAGGGTTGTCAGAAAAAAACTTTGTGACTTTAAAGTGCTATGCCAATGAAAATTGTTGCTACTTCGTGGTTGTGTGAATATTATGGTCATGTTACAAATTCTGTGGAGGCCAAATTAGAACTCAGGCCTACTGAATCCCAGCCCAATTTTTTTAGAACTCTTTCCCTCCACCACTGAGTTAGAGGGTAAGTCAGAGAAGGGCACTCAGGCATCCTAGAGCTCTCAGCTGCACCTCATTGCAAAGAGCTGATTTTTTTCCCCCAGGTCCTTCCAGATGTCACCTAAACCCATTTCCTCTGGTTCTATTCTCAGTGGGGGTTGAAGGAGTAGAAGGAACAAACACAGCTGTAAGATCAGCTCACAGTGTGCTTGGCCTTCTGACCATCTGGAATTCCCAGAGGGACCAGAGGCCTGGGGCCTAAACACAGCAGGACAGTAAGGCCTCTTCCTTCTCCAAGAGTTGGGCCTGCAGACTCAAAATTCTCCATTTTTGTCATATTCTACGGAGATGATCTCTCCTTCTGATTTTGAACAAACCTGGAAACTTCAGGGCCACCAGAAGGTTTCTCTTTCTTCGCTAAAACATGCCTCCCTTGGGTTCAGTCATTATCTGAATATATATCATGATGCAAATGCTTACCAGATATATTTATGTAGCCTCAAACTCCTGAGAGAGACTCTCCAGTCTCACCTCACCAGTTGAACTGGATGAGGAAACTGAGGCAGAGAGCTGAACTTTGAGAGTGATTTGCACACAGTTAGTAAGTGCTGGGTTGGAACCTGAAGGTCAGTCTCCTAATTCTAAGTTTATTGGCTATTCCCATATACCACATTGCCTCTAATGTGTCTTTTCTCTGTTCCTGCATCTTGTCAATGTGCCCTCAGTTATCCATCCACTCCTAGAAGCTGAGGTCCAGCACTGTGGATTATCACAGTGACGTTTTGATACTGAGAAGAAAAAAGTTCTTCCTCATGTCTAGTCTGAGTCCCTGCCATAACCCTTGTTGGGTCTTAAGGAAGAACAGATGAGGTTACCTTGGACACACAGGCCTTGGGGACAGAGGGAGTCTGTGTGATAGCAAGCAGGGATCAGGGTGTCTTCTCCAAGGATTGGAACTTTGATGCTGTGGGCCAGGGCAGCACGTCTTCAGCAGGAGTGCCAACTCCAGCACTAAGAATTCCAACTAATCCCAGCTTTCAAAGGCCAGTTGAGCTGTTTTGCTGAGGACAGCAATTTGCCCAGAGAGATTGGAGGAGGGAAAAGAGCTGCCACCATCACCTGCCTTCTCCATTTAGCCTCCCAATCCCCTTTGGGAGACAATTGTGGATACTCTCAAAGGGTCAAGACTCAGTACCCTGTAGCTACAGCTAAAAATAGTAACATGGAGGAGTAGAGAGGAATTCAGAAAGGCGAGGGAGAGTGTCTATTGGCTCTCATCCAGAGGTCATCTACTGATCTTTGGAGATAGATGTTCCCTAAATGGAGTTAAAGGCTGCTTATCTCCCGAGACTCCCTTCTTCATGGTCAACTTATTCCCATAGAAGTACACCTCAGAGATTAATGTTGGGATCATAAAAATGTTGCCCATTGAACATTAAATAGAGCATTTCTGTCCATGTAATACCAACAGCTCTTCATGGGGCCAATCCCAATCCAATCCAATCCAACATGCTTTCATTGAACACCTGCTATGGGCGGGGCATCCTTTACATGCTCCAGTTTGTGGGTGATATTGTGCTAATTATATCAAGCCCTGGAGTACGGCAGAGTTTCTGGATGAGATCCATAATCACTCAGAAGAGCTCAGTCTAACTGTCCACTAAAGAAAAGACAAGTGAATGAAGAAGGTCTGTTCTAATGACTAGGATATGGTACTGAATGGATGACTCATAGAACTTGCCCTTCAGTACATAGGTCTTATACAGACAGTGAAAATGGAAAATGAATTGAACTGGGGAGAAGAGTAGGTTGAATAACTTTTGGGAAATTACAGATTTCTTTTAATTACCTTTAACTTCTTTCTTTAACAAAAACCCATATTTTAAAATATTACTATTCTTCTGATAGGGAGATGTAACATGGCAAAATGGATAGGAAGTTGGTTTCAGAACCAGGATGGATTGGGTTCAGATCTCAGCTCTGGTACATAGTGGCTATGTGACCCCGGGCAAGTCACTTAACCTAGAAGTATTCTATTCAACTGTCTAAGACTATATTAGTAGAAGAGAAGGTGCTGACCTGAACTGGTAGAAGGAATCTCTTAATCTGGAAATTGCATTTATTAATGAAATTACAGATCTATTTAGTCCCTTTCTCCATCCCTATTCTTCCGGTATTGCTCCATAGTTTCTTGACATGGATATGCCATTTATGAATAATTAAAAATTAATATCAACAAGAGGATAATGGAGATGTACCTGGTATGTTTAGGCTATAACACATTAAAAATAAGGAATTATAAAGGAAAAGTAGAATACAGATGTTATCAAAAATATGAGTAAAAAATCAGGTTGTACATGTGGGGTGAGCAAGAAATAACCAGTGGATTACTTGTGTACTCCATTGGAATTCTCCTAATTTAAAGGGAAGATTTGGGAGATTAGCAGTATATTGGGTATATCTTCTTTGTAAACTTGTGGGAACAAATGAATGGATGGACAGGCATGAAATCGTTAGTTTATCTGAGTATTGAGGATAATCAAGGCACTGGGGACACAAGGATGAAATTAAAAATAGTTTCCTCCTCAAGGTGTCCACATTCTACTAAGTGGGTAAAATGTGTATATGGATAAATAAGTACACAATAATTTGAGAAGGGAGAGATTACTACTAATTAAGGGTGTCAGAATGAATTCCTGTAAGAGTTAGCATTTGAACTGAGCCTTCAAAGAAGTTAAGAATTCTAAGAGGTGATCAGAGTGTAAATTCTGGGCATAGGGGACAGCCTATGTAAAGTCATCAATCTGCAACCTCTATTCTTTGACTTGGGACCCAAGAAAGCTACCTGGCTGGGGTGAGGTGTTTAACTAGTCTGTTGCTGGGAATAGTTTCTTTCTGGGTAAAGTCATTCTGATCATTGAAGGAGTGAGCTCATGTTATTGACTCCCTAATCACAGTATGCTAATAATGTCTAGGCTATATGTGATCATTCATACTTTTCATATATATATATTATATATGTGGCACCTAGGTGGTACAGTGGATAGAGCACCAGTGCAGGAGTCAGGAGGACTTGAGTTCAACTCTCACCTCAGACACTTGATACTCACTAGCTGTGTAACCTTGGGCAAGTCACTTAGCCCCAGTTGCCTCATCCTGGTCATCTCCAGTCATCCTGATAAATATCTGGTCACTGGATTCAGATGGCTCTGGAGAAGTGAGGCTGGTGACCTGCACAGACCTCCCTCACTCAAAACAAAGTCAAGTGCAACTCATGTCATTATTTGTCTGATGGCATGGTCTCCTTCAGCAATGAAGGATGAACACACATATATGTGTGTATATGTATACGTGAGTGTGTGTATATATGTATATATACATACACACAAAGAGTCTCAGTTGATCTCATTAGAGCCTTACTCCACCTTTGATGTAACCAGACATAAGCAGAAGAGGTTTTATGTTCCCCATTTGACATAAATTTTTGAAGCTTGTCCAAGGTCATGTAATTTGTTAGTAGAATCATGAGATTTTTGTAGCCTTTGTATACATACTTCTCCAAGTTCTGTACAGATGAAATAGAGATGAGGGACAAGAGGTAGACTGGAAACAGAGTTTCCAGCTTAGAGTTATGCTCTAAGACCAGCTTCAGGGCTGATTTTTATCAGCAATGACTTCAGCATGCTATAGTGGGAAAAGCATAGTATCTGAAATTACAGTTGTCGTTTAGTCATTCAGTCATGTCTGACTCTTAGTGGACCCCATTGATCATATCATCCCTGGTTTTTCTTGGCAAGGATACAGGAGTAATTTGCCATTTCGTTCTCCAGAGGCAAACAGGCTTAAAGGACTTGCCCAGGGTCATACAGCTAGTAAATCTCCAAAGTCAGATTTAAACTCAGGAAGATGAGTCTCCCGGACTCCAGTTGTGGCACTCTATCCACTGTGCCACGCAGCTGCCCCAAAGAACAGCAATACTATGGGTCAGAATATTGTATACATTACCAGACACATTCACAACAGCAGCTGTTGTCTTTTAACAATTTTCCTTGTTATAAAGGAATGTTAAATATTGGCAGTTGCATGTACATAAAGACACTACTAATTTTTTCAAAAGTTTAAAAAGAATTATAAAAGGCTGATCTACCATATACCTACTGTCATGATGTCCAATATCCTAGGTAACCTAGGGGTCCTCCTGTGGAATCTCTATGCAGAAGTGAACCCAAGAGGGAGAGCAGAAGCCCACAATTCAGACCCACTGCACTAAACTCTATCTCCTCTCACAGTCTTTGATTTGATTATAGTTTACTCTGTACTGATAGATACTCTGTGTGTGGGGGAAGTGGTAGTGGGACACAAACTCCCTCCCTCTCCCCTAACCCCTTACAAATACACAGTTTCTTTCCTCTCCCCCACTCACTGTCCCAAATCCCAAAGGCATCATTACGACTCCCAAGCTCCATACTTGAACCTGAACATACTGACCTCACGTCTAGCCAATCCCAAATATACAGCTTCTACTACCACCCTCATTCCTAAAACCTTTCCTTCTCACTCCTTAATTTTACATGTATATGTAAGCTCTGCATTTGCACCATAATCGTTTGCGTCTGCCATGTAAGGTGACTCACAGTTCCCAAGCTAGTCTCCCAAGCCACCAATTGAAATATATAAGCCATGAGGCTACTTCCTTTGGTTCTGAGTACCCCCTACAAAATTCCAGACACTTGCTTCACTTTGCAGTGGCCCAACAGGAACAAAAAATAGGGAGAAAATCTTTCACGATGGCATATATTTCATCTTCCTTTTCCTCGTAGTGTCTCTGGAGTCAAAGGATCCGACTTCAAATTCTGCCCTCATTTCCTGACAGTGTTACCTTCAGCAAATTGCTTTACCTCCCCGGTCTCGGTTACTTCATCTGTAAAAGGAAGGGATTGAATTCAATGACCTTCCCATTTCCTTCCAGCTTTAAGCAGATGATCCTGGGAACCCTTTCAGTCCTCTGCTGTCCCAGAGGCATTGATTGAATTGCCTACTCCTCTCAAATATACAGACTCCATATGTGGGGGGATCTCCAGGTTGCTTTCAGGGTGCCATATGCTTGTCATTCCTCCCTCCTTCACTAAAGCTCTAACAAATATTCTCTCTTCTGCTACGGTATCATTGTCTTTGCTCTACCATCCCAGGGACTCCAGGGTATTTTAAAACAATCCTTCATTTTCATAATTCTCCTTTATTTAACAGTCTCCTCCACAAGACCCCCATCCTGCTGCCAATCTGACCCACTAGAAGCATCGTTTCTCTGATGATTAAATCCTATGCATTTTTAGAGGTTGATCAGGTTGTTAAAAACTATGGCTTTGATGACTTCTCTTATTCTACTCTTACTGCGTCAGATAACTCACAGAGCAGGGCAGGAGAAGGTGCCCATCTCCACGGTTAATTTTTCTTCTAAATGCCATCTCATAGGAGAACTTAACTAATGGGCCTCTATGGGGCCACTGTTCTCTGAGCTTCTTTTTGTCTGCCCTGTTACTTATTGCTACAATCCAGTTAAATTCAATAAGGATTTATTGAATGATTACCATGCAGTAATTATACGTATATACATAATTATATATACATAAAAATACATCACAGGATATCTGCAATAGGGATATTGGAGTATGAAGAAAATAATGAAAGAGTTCCCTGCCCTCAAGGGATTTACAATCCAGCTGGGTGATGCCAACCTTTTCCCCTAAGACCAATGCAAGGCACCATCCCAGGTGAGAGGGTTAAAGAGGGTATCCTGAAATTCAAATCCCATCAGGTCTTGCTGGATTTCTCTGATATAACCTCTGTGGATCATCTGATTTTCCTCAAGCCTAGGCCTGTCTATATTACCTTTCCCCAGTTCATCTCACTACCCCTCCAAATCTTCCTCCAGCCAAATCTATCTTAACTGGTTTTTTTTTTTATTCTGGGAGGTGGGCAGAAATGGAGGAGATGTGTTCCAAACCTTCTCTGGCAACCTTGGGAATTAGGATTGAACATTGTTTTGAGAGACTGGGGGAGCTAATAGAAGAATCCATACCTGAGGCATTTTTTCCTTCAGGATTGAGGGATTGCCTCAATTGCAGGTGGGGAACCTGCAGCCCTGAGGTCACGTGTGACTTTCTAGGTTCTCAGATGTGGTATTTTGACCTATAGAATGAATCCTTTTATTAAGGGGATTGGTTCAATGAAGTTTGGATTCAGTCAAAGGACCACACTTGAGGACCTAGAGGGTCACATGTGGCCTTGAGACTGCAGGTTCTCCACCCCTGGCCTATGAGATAGTAGCTTACTAGAACTTGCCTATTTCTTAAATCTTTTTTAAAGTTGATCAGTTTAAAAGAGACTCATGCTCTTATGTCCTTAGACATCAACTGAAATAGTTTCATAACTAGGTTCCCTCCTCCCTCTTTAATCTATCTAGAACACTTAGAGGTTCTAGCTCTCTGGGAATCAGCACTCTGATATGGCAACCAAAGAAGTTTGTGTTATTCTAGCCACATTAAGAGAGGCATGATGTACTCAATGAGAGCAACGATAATTGTGTAGTTTGCCCTAGGCAGTTAATATAATAAAATGATAATAATGAGTGCAGTTCTGGGTGTCATATTTTAGAAAGGACATAAATAAGTTGAAGCATATCCAATAGAGCAGTCAGGATGGTGAGATGACTGGAGACCATACCATTTGGGGATTAATTGAAAGAACCAGGGATACTCCAATTGATAAATGATCAAAGGATATGAAAGGCAGTTTTCAGAGGAAGAAATTGAAGCTATCTATAGGCATGAAAAAAATGCTAAAAATCACTACTGATTAGAGAAATGCAAATTAAAACAACTCTGAGGTACCACCTCATACTCTCAAATTGGATAATATGACAGAAAAGGAAAATGATAAATGTTGGAGAAGATGTGAGAAAACTGGGATACTAATGCATTGTTGGTGGAGTTGTGAACTGATCCAATCATTCTGGAGAGCCACTTTGAACTATGCCCAAAGGGCAATCAAACTGTGCATACCCTTTGATCCAGCAATAGCACTACTGGTTCTGTATCCCAAAATGATCATAAAAAAGGGAAAAGGACCTACACGTACAAAAATATTTATAGCAGCTCTTTTGTGGTGGCAAAGAAGTGGAAATTGAGAGGGGAATGGCTGAGCAAGTTGTGGTATATTAATATAGCGAAATACTGTTGTTCCATATGAAATGATAAGCAAGTGGATTTCAGAAAAACCTGGAAAGACTTACTGAGTCTTGCTGAGTGAAGTGAGCAGAACCAGGAGAACATTGCACACAGTAAGAGCAACACTGGCGAGGATCTTCTGATATTCTTAGCTCCTCTTAGCAATACAATGATCCATGACTATTCGAAAAAGACTCATGAATGAAAATGCTATTCACATCCAGAGAAGGAACTAAGGAGTCTGAAGGCAGAGAGAAGCATACTATTTTCACTTGTTTGGTTTTTTTTCTTTCTCATGGTTTTTCCCTTTTGTTCTGATTCTTCTTTTGCCACATAAGTAATGTGGAAATATGTTTAACATGTTTGCACACATATAACCTATATCAGATTGCTGCCATCCTGGGGAGGGAGGAAAAAAATTGGGACTCAAAATGTTATTAAAAATGGATGTGGAAAACTATCTTTATATGTAATTAGAAAAAAATAAAATACTATTTACAAAGAGACAGAGACAGAGACAGAGAAACCAAGAGACAGAGAGAGAGAGAGAGAGAGAGAAAGCAAGCTTGGGATGGTTAGCCTAGGGAAGAAGAGATTTATAGTAGTATTCAAGTATTTAAAGACTAAGCTCATTCTCCTTGGCCGCAGAGGATAGAACCAGGAGCAATGGGTAGAAATTATGGAACAGGAGATCTAGGCTTGAAGTCAAGAAGAGCTAGCTCTCATTTAATGCTTTAAGGTTTGCAAAATACTTTACAAATATCTAATTTTATCCTCGCAACAATCCTGGGAGGTAGGTGCTATTGTTATCCTTATTTTAGAGATGAGGAAACCGAGGCAGTCAAAGCATAAGTGACTTGCCCAGGGAAATGTCTGAGGCTGGATTTGAACTCACAGCTTCCAAATTCCAGGTCCAGCATTCTATCCATTGCACAGCCTAGCTACCAAAACATTTCTAACAACTAGAGTTCCAAAAGAGAAATAGATTGCCTTTGGAGGTGGGGAGTTCAAATGAATGAGACTTTAATGAGATAATATCTATGAAATGCTTTGAAGAATGTAAAAGTATTATGTGAATTTAAGTTATGTATTATGTGTTGTATGCATACTATATCTTGTTGATGTGGGCATTTTCTCCCAGGATGGGTTCAAATTCCACTTTTCTTATCAATGTAAACATGGGCAGATCATTTAAACTTTGGGCAACTCGGTTTGCTCATCTATAAACGAGAGGTTTGGATTATAAATTCTTAGGCTGCTTCTAGCTTTAAATCTCTGATCCTATGTTCATTTTTTTTGTAGATGTTGTACAAAGGCTTCTCATTCAAGTATGGTTTGGGCTATACTGAGGTCCCTTTCAGCTCTGACACTCTAGAATTCTGTCACCTTTGAAAGATTCCTGAATGTGCAGATCTGATCGTGTCACTATTCTACTCAAAAATTGTCAGTGACTACTTGCCATATACCCTTAAGGAGGTCCCCAGAGTGTGACTGGCTACATTTCATTCTCTGTATTCTAGAAGTAAGAGCAGTTAAGTGGTGTAGTGGATAGTGCACTGGGCCTGGAGTCAGAAAGACTCATCATCCTGAGTTCAAATCTGGTCTCAGATACTTACCAGCTTTGTGACCCTGGGCAAGTCACTTAACTGCTGTTTGCCTCAGTTTCCTCATCTGTAAAAATGAGTTAGAGAAGGAAATGGCAAATTGCACCAGTATCTTTGCCAAGAAAATCCCAAATGAGGTCATGAAGAATCAGACATGACTGAAAAAATGGCTGAACAACATTCTAGGGGTGTCTCTAAAGGGCAGTGAGATTTCCTCTAATGTTATCAGGTTAAGTCCCCATTCTGGTCTTTCTTTAATTTTAATCACCAATTATCACTTGCTCCAATAACATTTACGACTCTCAGTATCTCTCTAATATCATTTAACAGATTGATATCCCTTTGATAGCAATGATGCAATTAACATTCACTGTATTTTACAAAGGAATGGTTACAGAGAATATATAACAAGAACAAAGCCCTTGAATCCCTGGGATCCCAGAGAAGTATAAGCATTGTCCTTTCACCCATTTCCCCAGTGACTCATTTGTCATACAGGAAAAATCTCAAAACACTTAATGTACAGTCACACATAGAGGTGAAAATCACCATTGCTACCCAAATACAGAATTATGCAGATTCAACAACAATGAGCATTTCTTAAAGCTCATCAGCCACTGCTACTTGCTCAGTATTTAAGAAAGACCTGTCTTGGTCCTCCAAATAGCCTTCCCCAAATCAAATGTAATAAAAAGAAAGACAGAAAGAAAAAAGGAAAGGAAAGGGAAGGGAAGGGAAGGGAAGGGAAGGGAAGGGAAGGGAAGGGAAGGGAAGGGAAGGGAAGGGAAAAGGAAGGAAAGGAAAGGAAAGGAAAGGAAAGGAAAGGAAAGGAAAGGAAAGGAAAGGAAAGGAAAGGAAAGGAAAGGAAAGGAAAGGAAAGGAAAGGAAAGGAAAGGAAAGGAAAGGAAAGGAAAGGAAAGGAAAGGAAAGGAAAGGAAAAAGGAAAGGCTAAAGTAAATTAAGTTTTCTCAAATTACATTGGCAAATTCCCCATTACGAGTGCAGCCCATCTGACCTAGCAATCAAGGCCTGCATCCAAGTCATCTTTCTAGATTTATCGTTTACACTTCTTGGGATATATATTCTACACCAACCTGTTCAATTTTTTTCACTGACCAGCAGACATTCTGTGGTCACGTGAGACCCATAAATGCTGGTGAGATCAGGAATAAGAAACTGAGTTGCCCTCACCCTACCAGCTGTTTCCCAACTGCCTTCCCCTCGTAGCCAGGAAGCACCTGCCTTATCAGAGGCTACGGGAGCTGAGCCACCAGGCTACACCAAAGCTGTGCTTTCTCTTCCCTGCCCATGTGGGTAATGAGAGTCCTCTGGGCCAGAAGGAGGTGTGCTCCCATGGGGCTTTTTGTGCCTGTTTCCAAGGCTAACCCAGACCCCTCAAATTTGCTTTTCTTTTCTTTTTTTGACCTAATCAGTCATTCTCACCTGCAAACAATTGCTTTCTCCCTCAATTTTCACAGCCCCTTCCTTTCAAAGGCAAAATGGAATATGTTGGCCAACAAAGGTTGAGTTGAATGAATCCTTCCCCCCCTTTTTGAGGCAGTTGGGTTAAGTGACTTGCCCAGGATCACACAACTACTAAGTATCTGAGGCCTTATTTGAACTCAGGTCCTCCTGACTCCAGGGCTAGTGTTCCATCCATGGCACTACCTTGCTGTCACATCATTCTTGACACTCTTGTACAAATTGAAACAGTCCAGGAAGAAATGCAACAGAGCCTAGAAAAAATTAAGTTGTGACCTACTAAAAATCTGGACAACCTGTGCGTCAATATGACCTTCATTCAAACAATTCTGGTCTCTCCTTTCTTTGGTTCTTGTTCATGGTGGACTGACCTTTGGCACCACTGTGAAGATGACAAAACTTTGTATCCTATACATGTGCTCTCCGCCCCTCTTCGTATTTTTTCTGCATATATTTATTCTGTGTGTACACATATGTTATCTTCTCCAATAGAATACAAGCTCTTTGAGAACAAGGACTGGTTCATTTTTTTTTATATTTATACCCCCAGTATCTAGTACAGGGTCTGGCACCTTCTCCCATGGGACAGACTAAGGGCTAGCCTTTGATTAGGGTGGGGTAACTACGGCTTTTTCCCAGGGCACTCTAATTTGGAAAATCTTTGCAGCACTTGCAATCCTTCAATGGCCTAGAAACAACAGAATTTAGTACCTAGTTAGCATAAATAATTAATTCAATAGGAAGCTATCAGATAGTAAGATCCTCCTGTTTTATCACTTTAGCACCCTTCCTCTCATTATCTCTCCCTTGTGCCCTCCCCAACTGAAGGTTCTTTTCATGTTGCTTGATCTAGGCACAGTTTGTGGTCCAAAAATTCCTAATCATGGCTCTCTACTTCCCATAAAGTTTTGAGGTTGTTTATAAAATTATGCTAAAAAAAAAGATATGAAGAAGGCCTCTGTCATATCCTCTCTGGATTATATCCTCAATGAAAGATTAATGGGCTTCCTTCGTTGGTGGTAAACAAGGCAATAACTCTTATAAGGCTACAGTTGTGGTGGAAGTGACAAGGGTCTGAGGCCTACTGTAATAATTGTACCACCCAGCTGCAAATGATCCGATAGAAACATACAAATGTCATCAATTTTTGTATTCATACTTGGGCCAATAGTTTTTGGTTTCGTTTTTAATCACCACTTGTCCTCTGCTACTAGCAATTGGTAGAGCCACTCCCTGGGATCCTGGGGAAAGGAGTAGTGAATTAATGGAAATCACAGCAGAAATGGACATTCCAGACCTTCACCCCCACCCTCACATTATGATCTGCCTTGACTTTTTAATGGAGATAGGATACTGGAAGTGACTCTGGGGCAGGATTAATCCAAAGCCAACCAGAAGAAAACTTGGTGTTTAAGCAATGTGACTATGTGGCATCTGCTGCTTTAGGCAGTTAACGCCAACAGAATATCACTACACCATTATGAACCGGGAGTTGCTGGTCATGGCAATGACTCCGGAAACATGGAGGCATTTTCTAAAAGGAGCGTAGTACTCCATAACCATCCTCATTGATTACAGAAATTTACAACACCAGAAGATTCAAATCTCCAAAAAGTATTATTATTTTTAAGGCTTAAAAAAAGTGTGTATCTTCCAAGAATCACCAACCCATTAGCAAATATTTTCCTTAATTTCTAGTGGGGAACCTGGTTATTTAGCAAAGGAGACAGAAAAGAAAATGGTTATTTTCCCCCCAAAGATTTGTGTTGTTGCTGCATGCACTGAAGCCTCAAAGGCTAAGATTTTACCAAGACCAATGACCATTCTACCCTTCAAGGTATTTTGGAGATTTGCTTCAAGTCTACCCTAATGCCTTTTCTAAACTGGGCAACCAGAAAAAGCAATGGATCCTCAAATAATATTGGTGGTCAGTCTGGAGGCTGGCTATCCAATAGCAGTTGTGGTCAGTGGGTTATCCTGGATATCCAGTAGGATTGTGGTCAATGCCAGAAGGCAGAGAAGCTAAAGAGGCAAACATGAAGATTCAGTATATCGGCAATGCAACTCTGACCTTGGCAGTGAGTGGGTCTCCATTTCATTATTGATTTGTTACCTTGCTATGTATACGCTTCCATTATTAAGGCTATATTATCTAATCCCATGTGCTAAGTTTCTTCAATTTCTACAGATGGCATGACTATTCTTGAAAGAAATAATATAACTCTTTGGACCACCAACCCATTGGTTTCAGATATGAAGCCACAAGTTGGGGTCCATTTCTGAAAAATGTTGCAATGCATGCTTGGGCCCCAGCTGTTAGCAATGGCATAGTATGTGTATTATCCTTGAACAAACAGTCTGCCAGGGCACACACACCAACAGGTTAAAAGCACTTGTAGTGGTACTAGCCCAGTGGGTACGGATACTCCTCTGCATTCTGTTGTTTTGGCTTAACTATCTTAACAGAAAATGAGCAATTGACATAACCAGGTCAGATCAAAATAATTCACTGTATGCTTCATTAGAGTCTTTACCATTTTAGTTTGCCTACGGGTTCCCAACTGGTTGAACATAAGGGATATAATCAAAACAAGACTGATTCTGACTCTTATCCCATTGCAAAAAGTATCTGAAGATAGGGTTTCATCAGATACCAGAGACACTGAAACAATCTAGAACCCAGTGCAGGAAGCAAGAAGAGCCACACCATTTGAAAGTATTACCTTAGGATCTTGACATGATGGTCTGATTGAATTCAATTCAATAAAAATTTATTCACATGGCATAGTTTGCTCACCTATTCCTTCATCTCTGAGTATTCTCTTTGTTTCCAATTTCCAGAAAAGGAACTGTTAAGATTGTTTTGTTGTATGTATTGGACCTTTCTTTCTGTCTTTGATCTCCTTGGATACCTTACAAATATCCTGAAGTCAGGTGCTTCAGGGCAAGAAGAGAGTGAAAACATGGCAGGAACTTCAGTTGTGATGGGTCAGCCACTGGGATCCAGAAAAGAGACATAACAGAGTTGGGATCATCAATGTGGAGGCTTCCTTGGCCTGTGCATGGGAATAGACAATTATTTCATAGATGTAGGGAGCTATGGTATAGCTCTAAAGTGCAAGACTGCTGGGATGGAAGTGGAGGACAGAAACCAATCACTGCCCTCAAGAGGCTTATTTTTGGGACAGGCAGTTTGTGTGGACAGATCCCTACCCCCTTTCCTGTTACATTCTGAAAATCTAATCATTGTTTGGTTTCAAACTCTTGGATCATTCTCTACCCACCATAAATTCCTCGTATTAGATCTAGTCATTGAAAACCACTTAGAATTCATATAGTAATTTTTTTAAAGTCTTAATATTAAGAAAACACATCATCAATAAGCACTCCTAAGACCCTAATATCTCCCAAGCCCACGGAGAGAGAATTTTATGAAACTAGCCCAGTCCTGGCCCTATGGCCCAAATGCAGCCTCCAGTGTAATCTAGAGAAGCTGGACACTTGCCAATTGCTATGATCATACTGTGCCTTCAGGATCTATGAACCACTGCTATCCAACATAGAAAGATGCTCAAATGTAGAAGGTGACAACTGACCAGGGTCTAGGAGAGGGAGGACTGCACTGAGGCTGAGAAATAGGCATTGACAAGTCTGAGGAAAGCTCCAGGTGCTGCATTACTGTGACTATATCAATACCTACTGTCTATCCTCAGCAGGAGAGGAGGGGGAAATTCACAGTTGCCCGAATCCCTGTAAGGATGCAGTAGGGTACGTCATTTTTCTTTTTTTCTTCTTAATTTATTTATTTGTTTTCAGTTTTCTACAATCACTTCCATAAGTCTTAGATTTTCTCCCCTTCTCCCCAAGATAGCATGCAATCTTCTATGGGTTCTGCATACACATTCTTATTAATCACATTTTCACATTAGTCATGTTGCATATAAGAATTAAAATGAATGGGAGAAACCATGAAAAAATAAAATAAAACAAAACAACATAAGAGAAAAGATTCTGCTTCATTCTGCGATCCAGTTCCATGGTTCTTTCTTTGCATGTGGATAGCATTTTGCTTCAAGAGTCCTTTGGGAACGTTTTAGGTCCTTGCATTACTGTGAAGGGCTAAGTTTACCAGAAAAATTCTTCACATGCTGTGGTTGTTACTGTGTACATTGTTCTGGTTCTGCTCCTTTCACTCAGCATCAGATCACATAACTCCTTCCAGGCTTCTCTGAAGTCTTCCTGTCCATCATTTCTTATAGCACAATAGTATTCCATTACATTCATATACCACAGCTTGTTCAGCCATTCCCCAGCTGATGGGCATCCCCTTGATTTCCAGTTCTTGGGCATCACAAAGAAAACTGCTATAAATATTTTTGTACATGTGGGACTCTTTCTCATTTTTGTGATCTCTTGGGGATACAGTCCTAGAAGCGATATTGCTGGGTCAGAGGGTATGTACATTTTTGTAGCCCTTTGGGCACATTTCCAGATTGCTCTCCAGAATGGCTGGATCAGCTTGGTATGCCATTTTTCTTTCCTTATGTTCCACTCCGTCTCTTTCCTCTTCTCAGGGTGCGTTTTGATGTATCTTTTAGGAGATCTGCACTTAGCCAGTCAATGGCCATTTTGAGGTTACATCCTCCATTGTTATGCCCATTACACATTCTGTGGGGAGAATTCAGCATGTCCACAGATAAGTGGAAGATAACTTGAGTAAGGAAAAAGGAGCAACAGTTAGAAGAAACAGGAAAGGCTTCCTATTAGGAGGTGAGTTTTGGAGCAAGCTAAAGGCTAAGAGAACAGAACGTGCCTTCTAGGCATGTGGGACAATTGATGCAAGGTGGCAGCTGGAATGCCACATTCAGAGAACAGCTGGTGTGCCAGATTGGCTGAAATGTAGAGTGCCTTTTTTTTTTTTTACACATCAGGAAACTGAGGCCCAGATAGGTGAAGAGACTCACAGTGGCAGAGCTGGACTTTGAACTCTGGCTTTTATGATTTCACATCATTGCCAATCAGCCTGTGTTCTTTCTGTGCTGATTACCTTCTCCGTGTTGGTCATGTGTAGAAGAAGCAGAAGTCCAGATCACCTGGAGTTTCGAGTGACTGAACTGCAGTCAGTGTATGTATAACAGGGCCAGAGCAAGCCAGGCAGGTACCTCTTACTCGTAGCCTGACTTATCCTTCCGCTAACCATTTGGCCATTGTCCTGGTGCTTCTTGCTATGGATGGCTGCTTTTGGCCAACTTCTCCCCATTGCTCCACTTGTGTTTACAACCTCCTCGGCAGTGCAGCAGCTGGTAAACTTTGGAAGCTGCTCGGAGACTGAATTGTATGGGGTCATATGAAGTTGGACTGAAAACACTAGATGGAGATTACTCTAGGTGTTTTAAGAGGGGAGGTGGCAGCAGTTCCTTCAAGGAAAGGCTGAGAGTGGAGTGGGGTGGGGAAGGGTAAGACAGACCAGTCAATATGAGCCATACCAAGTAGGCCTCAGACACTTACTAGCTGTGTGACCTTGGGCAAGTCACTTAACCCTGTTTGCCTCAGTTTCCTCATCTGTAAAATGAATTGGGGAAGGAAATGGAGAACCACTCCGGTATCTTGGCCAAGAAAACCCCAAACGGTTCACAAAGAGTTAAACACAACTGAAAACAATTGCATAACAAAAGTAACTTTGAAATTATGGATGACCTTACCCATAGCTAAGTCAAATTGAGATTTTGTGAAAAGATATAATTAAATGGTTTCTGAGAGCAGATCTTCCTGGGAAGTTAGTTAGGTAAGGGAGTCCTACTTAAAAAAAAAAAAAGAAGATTTTTATATAAGGAATACTATAGAGACTTTTAAGCAATGGAGACTGGAATGTTGGTGAATAGTTCCCATCCATATTATAGGCTCTTACTGTGTCTGTCAAAATATTATTTATCATTAAGTGGTTCAAGGTTCCCATAATTTCATTGATGTAGGCATTTCTTCCATTGGTGAATACCCTGTATAATTATCATTTATGGCCTCCCATAAATCCTCCAGACCAATCTGCCTAGTACAGTGAAGGACTATATATATATGTGTACATACACATACATATGTACATATGTATACACACATACTGTCTCCAGTGTAGATCCTTTCTGGAGGAAAGTTAAATAGACACACACACATATCTATCTATGGTGCCAGTGCAACATTCAGTCTATCTTATTAGCATAATACCTGGCACAGAGTAGGCACTTAAGAAATGTTTGTTGATCAACTGATTGAGTGTCCATTGACCTTGCTACATGTTCAGCCTACATTCTTTTCTGATCATTTATTTCCTTAGGGGGCATCTTTTATGCCACTATACTGACTGGGGTAGGTAGAAGCGTTCCTGAAGAGTTCCTCATCTCCCAGGGTGGCCCTTGGGAGTGCCAGCAGGCCACTCACCTTTTTACCTTGTGATTGTTAGCTCAAATCCAGGCAGTAGTAAGATTGCCTATAAGTCACCCTCTATGGTTAGTTGCTTGGGTAATATAAATTGGTGGCTTGGATTTGAGATTGATGATAGATGCTTCATGGTGAGTTAGCTCTGATTGATAGCTGTGTCCTGTAGAGGTGGAGGGGTCTGGGACTGTCTATTTAGCTCCTTCAGAAAACATCAAACTTTTCGAGTCTTCAGCGGCCACCAGTTTTGAGAAAATTGTATAGGAAAGGAGAGAGATGGGAAGAGAAGGAAAAGGAATGGCAGGGAATGGAAGGAAAATAGAGAGTTTTGGGGGAGGGCACACATAGAAGAGAGAAGGCATTAAGATACCATGACACTGATACTGACCACTGGCACCTTATGAAAGCAACTTCTCTTTGTCTCCCTTTCTGTATCTGCAAAATAGGAGCAACGTTTAGCAAATAATGAGGCTGATCTGAGGGTGGAGGTCAAGTTGGAAATAAATCTCTCTCTGTCTGCACATACTGAACCCACTCGATGTTTGTAATAAAAGGACCTTCATTCAATACAATCAATAAACACGCATTGACGACAAGATAAAGATGAAATACTCTCTGCCCTAACAGAGATGACATTCTACCCGATAATATCTGGAGAATGAGAAAAGCTGGGCTAGGGGGCTTGGGGTCTAAATTTTCCCGTGCCACCTTCATATTTTTGAAATGTGCATGTACACATACACACAAAATGTAGGATGTTCCAAAAATCATAGTACTGTTTTAAGCTTTAATAATTTTTCTTTGTCTTTTTTTTTTGTATCCCTAGAGTTGAACACAATGCCTATTACATAGGGGGCACTTAAATATTTGTTGACTTGACTTAAAAAAACCAAACTTTTTAAAATACTTTCTCATACTAACTTATGTAAGGTAGATATTATTTTTCCCAGATAAAGAAACTGAGGCCCTATGGATTAAAGCAGCTTGTTCTAGGCTGCCTGTTGAGCTTCCACAGCCAAGATGAGATTCCTGGGTCTTCTGGCTTTCATCCCAGGGTTCTTTCCACTAATCCGAAAAGAGAAGGCATTGGAGCATGTGGCTCAGAAATAGGAATCCCTCAGGCCCTATGCATAAAGGAGCAGGAATTGGCCTTCAGCCAGGCTTTCCAGTCCAGGAGTCATGATTGTCCTCCATCTCCAATTCCTCAGGGAACTGGAGGAAACAAGTCATAAAGATCCAGGGAGCTAACAACATTTTTGTCTCCCTGGCTTGGTGAAATAGATGCTGCTTGGCCTCCAGCAATTGGATGAAGACTGAAATGTCCTGTTGATCAGAGTTGTGGGCAGCACAAAGTTAGGAGGGATAACTGGATCATGAATTTGAGATCCAAAAATAAATCCCAACAGGTTAGAATAAGAGGCTCAAACTAGGAAGGTGAGATTTATCAGGGATGGGTGTAAAGGCCTCTTCTTAAGTGTTTTGTTTTTTCAGTATGAACAAGTATGGGTCTAGAGATACACAGGTATACATCATGTGATAAAGATCTGAGGATGTTTCAGTGGTCTACAAACTCAATATGAGTCAACAGTATCACATGGCAACCCAAAAATGCTAATGCAAATTTATGAAACCCTTGTGTCAGAGATTCACATGACATGAGAGGCCAGGGAACATGTCGGAGGATTCTCACTTCTCTGGGCTTGCATGGGAATCAACTCTCGCTCTCCCAAGAGTGGAATCCACCTTCTTCTTTCTAAGTATGCAGGTCATGATATTGCCAAAGAACATTTTATCGAAAAGAGGGTGACCAAACAGAAAGATCTTCACAGGAGGAACCCCCTTTTTCTGTAAGAATTCTATTACCAGTGAGTCTTGCTCCTAGGCTAGGAATAGGGACTGGAACTATGATTTTATTGGCTTAGGGTTTCCAGGTGAGGGTTACACATGCAGATTGGAACCTTTTCTGCAATTCAATTGATTTAATAGTGATCCATTGACCTGCCCAGCATCACACCGCCATTCTGTTCTTTTGTCCAGAGGCAGGATCTAAACTGGTTATTTTGGCTGTAAAGCTTACTCTCTGTCTACTACATCATACTGCTTCTCCGCACCTTGTTCATTTTAAATGTTGGGTTGGTCTAGGATGGATCTAATGTAAATCGCAGAATGACTTGCATTCACACTAAAGGTGGGAACTAAATTATCCTTCCCTGTATCCCTGGGCTCTGACTGGTGAGTATTTCATCCTCTTTTGACTGGTGTCTGGCTAATAGACCACATCCCCGTCATCCTTTCTTGCCCCTCGCCCCTTTTCCCTTTCCAGTTGTAGCTCAGGGGAACAGGAATTATATTAATACTACTGATCCTGTCAAGGACATCTCAGTTATTTGCCTTTCAATCACCCTTTTCTGTAACAACATTCTCTCAAACCTCCTCTTAGACACCACTCCCCTGTATGTATTGTCTTTTCCCATTAGAATGTAAATTCTTTCAGGGAACAGACCATCTCTCCTGTTTGTCCTTGTGCCACCAGCACATGGCGCAATACCTGACACCTAGTTAGGTTTTAATAAATCATTTTTCATTCATTCATTGGTGTCACATATAAGGATTCCTCTAGCAGAGGTTCCCCTCCCCCACATTCCCCCAAATCCTGTTTTGTAGTTTCTCTGGCCCGCATTCTGTCTTCACCTACTGTTCTTGGCTGGTGCAAGGGGTAGGAGATATCTTCTCTCCTCTGTCTCTGCCTCTTTCTCTGCATCTCTACCCCCTCCTCATTTTCTACCATTCTTCTTACCTCTCCTTAGCTGGACACAAACTTGATATGGTGCTAGACTTGGAGTCGGGAAGACTGGATATTGACTAGCTTTGTGACCCTGGTCAAGTCACTTAACCTCTCTCCCTAAGTTTTCTCATCTGTAAAAATGATTTTAACAATTGCACCTACTTTCCGGGGATGTTGTGAGGATAAAATTGGATAGTATATATAAAGAGTTTTCCAAGCCTTAATGTGCCAAATAAATGTTAGCTATTATTATTAGTTCCACAGTTCATGTAGTTTCTCAGAGAAAATGAGGATGAATTTCTAGGTTGTTTTTTTTTTAACTTTTTAGTGTTATCTTTCCCATGCAAGATTTCCCATTGTCTGATGCCAGCTCTCCTCTCTTTCCAAGTCTTTCATTCTTCTTCCCCTCTATTCAGTGTCCACTAGCTGCCAGATACCTGCATCTTCCCTACCCCCCACTCCCACTTACTTCCATGTTTTTTTACTCTATGCCTTCATCAAACAGGCACAGTGGGATAGCGCTCAGTGTCAAAAGAGTATCAGCCACCTGTTCCCAGACTTGCACAGCTCACATGACTCACAGCACGAGTAAAGAGCAAAGTTCTAGATTTTCTCCTCTACATCATAAGTCTTTTCCTTGCCACTCCTTGGTTCAACTTCCTGCTTGGTCCAGGAACTCTTTGTCTTTTGATTACTCCTCCTCCTCCTTCTGTTTCACATCCATGTATCTCCTCTCTTGGTTCAGGGAGCATTTTTTTGCTCTGCTGCTGTGTTTGTGTGCTGCAATTTGGGGAAGCCAAATGGTTCTTCTTCCAGAAGCCAAGTGGTCCCTTAAATGAACTGCATGAATGGGCAGATCTCCTCTCTAGGGAGCCAAGCCCAAGTCTCTGTGTAGATCCTGTTCTTTTTTCATCTCTTTAGGTTCCATTTTCCCCAGTTCTCCTTTTAAAGTCCAGGTCTAAGCGTATAGCAGGGGATATGAACTGGTCTAAATTGCTAATATTCAGTAGGGTGTTTGTCAGCTGGCAAGGTCAGTTCATAACTTATGAAAGTGATATCATCAATACTGAAACAAGTATCTCCATCCTTGAAGAGGAATTAACCTCTTGACACCATCACGGGTAAAAATCCAAAATAGAATTGTCTTTTCCCCAAACCAGGAGTTCTTAACTTGTGTGTGTGTGTGTTTGTGTGTGTGTGTGTGTGTGTGTGTATGTGTGTGTGTGTGTGTGTCTTAGACCAATGTAACTTATGGTTTCCATAGAATAATGTTTGTTTTTTCTTTAAAAATAAATCTAATAATTAAAGGAAATGGTAAGTTACATTTAGAGGTTAATGAAAATAAAGATGTTATTTTTTTGCCCATCCAAGTTCACAGAAAAACCCTCCCCCAAACCCATCTTCCCTCCTAACTTCCCTGTCTCTATTAAGGGTACCATCATTCCTTCCAGCATCCCAACGTCAGAGTCATCATTGACTCTTTACTCTGACTTAATCATCTCCCCCCATATCCCAGCAGTTGACAGGTCTTTCTTTTTTTTGGGGGGGGGGGGGGGGAATGATTCAATAGACCTTTATTTTTATTTTATTTTATTTTTTGTATTACAGTTGACAGATCTTATTGATTCTTTCATCCAACCATTTCTCTCTATTCATACCATATCAGTTCTTACCTGGTCCCTCACCACCTTTCAAATGGACTATTGCAATAATCTCCTAATTGATCTTCCTGTATACAGTCTCTCTCCCTCTCCAATCTGTCCCCCACATCACTTTGAAAATGCATGTTCTTAGGTGCCAATCTAGCCATGTCACCCTTTGGTTACAGAAGCTTCAGTGGCTCCCCATTGTCTTTAGATTAAAATACTTCCTCAAGGACTCAGTCTGGTTCTAATCTATCTAAGTAGACTGACCACACAGTAATTACCACCATTGACACTCTCTCTGTTTCCTCCAGACTAGCCTACTTCCCATTTCACATCCATCAAATTCTTCCTCTCCCCCTTGCACTTTGTTACAGGCTATCCCCCATGCTTGAAGGGCTCTTATTTCTCCATTCTGCTACTTGTAACACCTAGTTCTCTTAATGTTGTAGTTCAAGTCTCAGCTCCTTTTATGGAACCTTTCCCTTACTCCTCCTCATGTCCCCACTTGCCAATAGTTAACAGAAGAGGGGGACTATGTCTTTTATATTTACTCATCTCCCAATAAGATTCAAGTTCCTTGAGGACAGGAACTGTCTCACTTTTGTATTTATATCTACAATACCTAATGTAGTGTTTTGCACATAGTAGGTACTTAAATAAATGGTAACTTTTGAGAATGCAGTTTCAACAGACTGGCTAGGAGCCTGATCACAAGGGTTGAGAAGTTATATAGATGGTGATGATTTGGAGTCAATGAGCACAGAAAATTTTTGGATTTTTAGGAGTTTGGTGGTGAAAGGGGGAAGAGACATAAGATGTTTGAGTATTTGCTAGGTGCAATGAAGGTTTTTAGGGATGGGATAAACCTGAGAGTATTTGTAGGCAGTGGAGAAGGAGACACCAGGTAGATTTAGGTTGAAAATGAATATGAAAGAAAGAAGGATAGCTAGGAGAATCACACAAATGAGGTGTAAAGGATGAAATTAAAGATATAAATGACAGAAGGATGTGTGAATTTATTAAGTACATACTATATGGTAAGTGCTTTTGCTAAGCACTTTACAAATATCTTATTTGATCCTCACAGACAACCTTGGGAGGTTAAGAGTCATTATTATCCTCTCTTTACAGTTGAGTAAGCTGAGGCAGACAGAGGTTAAGTGACTTGCCCAGAGTCACATAGCTAGTAAGTGTTTGAAGGTGAATTTGAACTCCTGACTCCAAGCATAGTGCTTTCAAATTCCTGGAGGACAGATCAGACTCCATCTGAGATCAAACTGTAGACTGAGCTGAAAGTCTACAGGGACACAGCCTGAGCTGCCCCTGAGATCCTTGAAGAATACAGGATTTAATATCAGGAAAAGTACCAGAAGGACTCCAGTGAATCCAGATCAGGACCACATAAAGCCTCTGAATTCCTTCCAGAAGTTCACAGAGTCTGGCCTTATGACAAAATCTCAAATAGGGAAGTAAGGTTGGAAGAATCAGTGAGAAAATAGAGAGATGGCAAACAATTAAGAACTATTTTGGAACCAAGGATACCTAAGACAGAAACCCAGAAGAAGAGAATAGCTCCACAATATCTACAAATCATAAGAGTAAAAAGTAGCATGACCACAAGGTCAACTAGAATTCCTAAAAGAAATGAAGCAAGAGGTTTAAAAATCATATAATAAAGGAAATAAGATTCTGAGGAATTAATTTTTTTTAAAAAAAAGCATGAGAGATCTCAAGAGATCTAGACTTAGAAGGAAAATTAATAGGTTAGTACATGGTTCAGCTAGGTGGCACAGTAAATAGAGCACTAAGCTTGGAGTCAAGAAGACTCATCTTCCTGAGTTCAAATCTGACCTCAGACAATTATTAGCTATGTGACCCTGGGCAAGTCACTTAACCCTGTCTACCTCAGTTTCCTCATCTGTCAAATGATCTGGAGAAGGACATGGCAAACCACTATAGTATCTTTGCCAAGAAAACCCCAAGTGAGGTCACAAAGAGTCAGATACAACTGAAATGACTGAATAAAAACAACATTAACAAGTATAAAACCTTACCCAATCAACAATTTCCCTGAAAATTGGAATGAATCCAAAAAGAAGGCATATAAAAAATGAATGGGGATTGCCCTGACTGTATCATGCTGTTGAATGAGTTGCACATTAAGTTATTCCATCAGTTCACAAATTCTGAAAAGATGACATTGACTAGGAGCTGAATAGGAGAGAGAAGGATTGTATTTTTGAAATTACACAGAACTTGAAATGATTCCAAGCAACTTGCCACCACAAAAGCCCATCTTTCTGCCGCCAACATTCTCTTAGTGATGCTACACAGGTGACCATAAATCACTTAACACCTAATTCTCTGAAGAGCCAAAATTATCAATTTCAATCAGTTCAATTTCAGTCATTTTTCAGTTGAGTCTGACTCTTCTTGACCCCATTGAGGTCTTCTTTGCAAAGACACTGGAGTGGTATGTCATTTCCTTCTCCAGCTCATTTGACAGATGAGGAAACTGAGGCAAATAAGGTGAAGTGACTTGCCAAGGGTTACACCCCTGGTAAGTGTCTGAAGCCAGATTTAAACTCAGGAAGATGAGTCTTCTTGACTCCAAGCTTAGCACTCTATCTACTGTGCCACCTAGCCGTCCACCCAAAATTACAGATTATCTAAAAAAATTGTTTAAAAAGGTAAAAACAGAGATGCATGGTGGGTATAAGTAGAATATAGCATATCTCCAACAATGACTGGCATCTGAAAAAATGCTTCAAAAGCATTAACAAGGAAAGGTCTGAATAGAAATAAGGAGGCTGATCATATAAGAACAAGGAGAGAGAGATGATGAAACCCCTGAATCCTGCAATGGTGTCAAGAAAATATGAAAAGAACCAGAGAAGGACTTTCAGCAGGCCCTATCAGCTTTCTGTGGAGGGTCTGCCAAAAGACTTTAATAGGAACGAAATAGATTAATCCTGAGGGGCTCAGTTAGAGGAAGTGCCCTCATCAGAGATCATGGATTTGTTTCATATCATTCCAGAGTGGAGGATTAGAACCAAATTCTGTTTTTTCTTTTTTTACTCATATCTCTTATTTTTAGGTCACCATCATTTTCAGATACGTCCCTCCCCTTTCCCTTTCCAAATAGACATACTTTGTAACAAACAATAAAATGGGAGTGGGGAAAGGAATTGGTTCGGCAATAAAACCCAACACAATATTGAGCCTGACAGTGTATTCAGTGTTCTACACCCATAGTCTCCCCCACCTTTTCAAAGAAGTACATTTTCTCAATCTCTTCTCTAGGGTCAAACCCAGTCATTATGATTATATTGGTTTATTTTTCTCCCTTTCTTTTCTACCTACCTTGTTATAGCCGTTGTGTATAATAGTTCCTGGTCCTGTACTTGTTTACTTTGCTCTACACTGGAAAGAAATCCTAACAAACTGGTTGTCTTGATATAACAACAACCAGCAATTATTTAGCCCTTCAAAGTACTTGATATGTGCTCTATATACTTCAGAGCACTTCATATATGTAAAGGAGTCAAGCCCATGTGTCAAAGAAAAAAACTCCCAACTGCATCAGCCAAGCTTACTGCACATGCTCCTAAAGGTCCCTCCTATATAGACATTAGCTCATTTGAAACTTATAACCATCCTGTGAGGTTAAGTATGCAAATATTGGCATTCCCAGTTTATAGATAAAGAAACTGAAGATTATAGAGGTGAAGTGATTAGTCTAGGAAGCTAGTAAGAAACTAGTAAGTGTCAGAGGTTGGATCTGAACCCAGATTTCCACTCTATCCAATAACACAGGCTGACTTGCATGGTAATGAATTCCCCATCACTAGAGATATTCAAGCAGAGATTGGATGACTGTACTTCAGAGATGTCCTGGCAAAGATCTCTGCAGTGGTAAGTGATTTGATTAGGCCATGTGTAAGGGGACTTCCAGTTCTGAATTTCTGTGATTCTAGATTTCCAATCCCTGAAGGTCTGAGCACTGGGGAGTTTAGCCAATCACCAACCTTGTTCCAAAACACAAAAACTCTCTAGTCAAAGGCTGACCTCTCTTCCTCTTCAATCAGACAGGGTTCCTTATTATTTGAGGTGTTAATCAGAGTGATTGGTTGCAAAATACCCACTTTACTGTAATACCACCCGGAATTCCATCATTAAAATCTTGTTACCTTAGACTGCAAAAATTTTTTTTGGTAATAGACAAAGTAAGATATGAATTGGTTTTTAATCTTTCATACATCAGTTTGAATGATGACCCTAACAGCTTGATGAACAGGAGTCTGGCTGGAAGAGGAGGGAAGGACCATTTTGGAGCTCAGAGAAGACAGGATGAATCTTTTTGGCTACTCAAGAGTGCTCTGGACAGCCAGCAGTGAGCATAAGAGCACTGTCATTACAAAAAGGAGAGTGCCAGGGGGCAGAAGACAAACCTCACAATTTGACCTTGAACTAGCTCTGAAGTCAAGTCCTGGGGACCAGCATGGAAGCAGCAATGATTTCAGAGGCAGCATGGAAGGGGCCAGGCATTGCTGCTGAGAGCCCTCAGTTTGCTGGTGTTGGCACTGGCCAAGGCCCAGCTCTTGCCTAAACCTGGTACCTGTGCCAGGAATGATTTTTTTAAACCATTCTTCCTGTCGTTGTTCCCAGGAAAAGAGACGGGCACAGGAAGTTGTCATTGAAGAACTGGGAGAACAGACAAGGAGGAGAAAAATGACCAAAGCTCAATATTAACTAGTAAATCATTAACCTTTTCTTGGAATCCTGGAAGTTGAGTGGACCATCAACATAAATACCAGCAGCCTCTTCCCTCTGAAAGCCATCTTCTACACAGATGTCAAATTGATATTCCTGAAGCAAAAGTCTGACCATGTCACTTTCCTGTTTAAGAAACTGCCTTGGCTCCCTATAGTTCTAGGACAAACTATAAGGCCCTACCTGAAACCCTCCACAGACTATTTCCAACTCACCTGTATAAGCCAGCGTCCCATTACTACCACTCACATACTCTATGTTCCATCCAGATCGGCCTCCTCAAAACTCCCCCGTACAAGAAATGAAGGCTCTACTCAGTCACCACCTGCCTACCAGACACCCCCAAGGCTTCCCCTCTGAAATCATTGTACACATACCTTTGGTATTTATGCATCTTCCAACACATTAGTCCCTCCGAGTAGAGCGTAACCTGGCCTCCAAGTACAGTGTAACCAAGCCCTACCACAATGCCTGGCACATAGTAGGCACTTAATAGATGCTCATTGAATAAAATTAAAAAGTAATAGCATTTGAATGTACTGAAAGGGCTAAGAAAATATCCCTCGCTTCCCCCACTCAGGCCTAAAGTCCCATATCTTCGTGTGCTGAGGTCTTTATTCTAAACTGAGAAACTTGTAATAGTGCCCTTGGCTCCTTAGGGCTTCAAATGTTTTTCTGTTCAATTCTTCATCAACACCTATTAGATGCTAATCTGTGGGTTAAACTGTGTGAGGAATGCATGAAAAAGTGAAAACTCAGTTTCTACCTTCACAGAACCTATAGTCTAGTCAGGGTATGGCTTGCACTTGACTTTGTTTTTGAGTGAGGGAGGGCTGTTCAGGTCACCAGCCTTACTTCTCCTCCAGAGCCATCTGAATCCAGTGACCAGATTCATCAGGATGACTGGAGATGACCCAGGATGAGGCAACTGGGATTAAGTGACTTGTCCAAGGTCACACAGCTGGTGAGTGTCAAGTATCTGAGGTGAGATTTGAATTCAGGTCCTCCTGACTCCTGCACTGGTGCTCCATCCACTGCACCACCTAGTTGTCTAGTCAGGGAGTAATAAAGCATCAGTAGTCTACATTTATATAAAGCCTAAGGTCTGCAAAGTGCTTTTAAATGTATTACCTCATTTGGTCTTCAAAGCAATCCTGTGAGGTGGGTGCTATTATTATTTATTCCCATTTTACCAATGAGGAAAATAAGCATGAGAGCTGGTAAGGACTTGCCCACCATCCTGAAGGCATTAAGTGTGTGTTAAGCAGACTTTGAACCAAGGTCTTCTTGATTTTAAGCTCAGTATTCTAGCTACTGTGTGTGGGGGGGTGGGGGCGGGGGGGGGGGGGGGAGAGAGAGGGAGGGGGAGAGAGACAGAGACAGAGACAGAGACAGAGAGACAGAGAGAGAGGCAGAGACAAAGAGACAGAGAGTTCTTAGTTCATAGTTTCTCCAGCTTCTTGGAGTCAAGGGGATTGAGTACATGGTATCAAAGTTGAAGGAGCAGGAAGAGATTAAGTCGTAACAAAGAGGAGCAAAAAAACAGTCTGCCCTCTGCTACTAGTCCCAGATTATTTATTTGAAAGTGTAATCTGATAATCTGATGGCGTGGAAGTTTGCTTCTACAGCAACCTCAAATTCATTTCTTTCAAGGGTCATCCAAGTCGTTAGACTAGGACTATGAAGTTGGAGGCCTGTATAGATCCTTGGGGGTAAAGATGAGACTTATACCAGAACACTGGGGAAGAATTGCTTCCATGGTAGCTCCAGCTCTGTTTTATTTCTGTAGGATTTCCAAACCTTTAGGGTAGGACTGTAAGGATGGTTCAGTCTTATAGATCCCTGAGGAGAAGGTAAAACTCATCATTACTCTGGGGGATTGTCTCTCTAGTAATCTCTAATTCCTTTTCTTTCTCCTGATGTTTGAGTGGGGGCATTAGCACTTTAAGGGTGGTACTGTATGACTGGAAGCCTACATAGGTCCTTGGGGTAAAGATGGGATTAATTGAAAAGAGAAAGGAAAATAGTTCTGATTTCACAAAATAATATGGAAATATGGTTTGAATGACTGCATGATAATTGATATCAAATTGCTTGCCTTCTTAAGGAAGGGGGAGGGATGGGAAGGAGGGAAAGAATTTTGAACTTAACATTTTAAAAAATAATTGTTACTTTTTTCATGTATAATGGGAAAATATTTAATGAAATAAAAAATATATTTTAAAAATCAGTCTTTCTAAAGGACAAAAGGGACTAAAATATAAGTCTTCCTTGCATTTTCTATGGAATGAAATAAAGGCTGTCCTGTGCCTGGTATGCATTGTTACCTTGAATACCTGACTGGAAGTTGTGATCATTTTACCTTTATTAGTGAAAATATATGTATGAGTTATATTCCAAAGGTCCCAGAGGGAGTTTTGGGGAGAGTAGAACCATAGGTCTAGCATTGGAAGGAACTTCAGAGACTCTATTGACCAACCCCCTCATTTTACAGAAGGAAACTGAGGCCCAAGTAGGCCTAAGTTCAAACAGGTAGGAAATGTTGAAGACTGAACTTGAATCCAGGCCTACTGACCTCAGAACTAGTGCTCTTTCTACTGCACCAGGTCAAAAGGATGAGATTTTAGGAGGTCACACTTTCCCATTGAACTCAGTGCATATGAGCTTTGGGTCTGGGCCACACATTTCTCAGATTGGTACCAGAGGAGAGCATTTTCCCTTCTTTTATCTAAGACAGTTAGAATTTTGAAACTTTTTCTCTCCTGGAGAGAGAGGGGGAATATAGGGAGGACTAGGATATGGGGGACATGAATTTTTCCTAAGAAAGTAGAATTTCCCACCCAGTGTTCAGATTAGTTTCCCTGTTGGATTAGAGTGTACCAGGGGGGAGAAAAGACAGAACACAAGAAGACTGGCCTTATTAAGCTGCCTCTGTCTTTGCCTCCTACTCTCTGTGGCCAAAGGCACAGCCCCTGGTGCCAGTTCTGAGGGACCCAAGGAAGAAAACTAGTAATCAGAGGCACACAGACCTCCATCCAGGAATGAAGCTGCTCCCTGGAAACCATCAGGAAGTACTATCAGGCTAAATGTTATCAAGAGACCTGTTTTTCTCTGCCTTATCAATAGTAGAGACTTGGAAAAAGGGGGAAAATACCACTGGTTTGACATCATTTTCTAAGCTACAGAGAAAAGCCTCAGACATATGCAAGTCTTTCAAAGTCTGGATGAGAGAGGGTCAGGGCCATCCTTTTCATTCTGTTCTCTCACATTCTGCCATTCTAGCTTAGACTCACATCATCACCACTTTGCAGTCACCTCATATCTCTTTCCTTGTCTGTTGCTGCCTCATGGAGCATTAGGAAAGAGATCTCACTGTTCACAATAAGGACATCACACAAAGATAAATCTTACAATCAAAGCCAAGTTCCTTACTCCATGACTTAAAAATCCTACCTACAGGTTCTGTACTCAGCAAAGTGTTTTCTTGTCTATGTTGTCACACCCAGGAGAAAGCTCTACTACCTGCCTGACCTTGGGAGATGATGTATCTTCCCTGGGCCTCAGTTTCCTCACCTGTAAAGTGAAAAGCATGGGCTAGATGGCCCCTAAGGTCCCATCCACTCTAAATCGATGATTCTATGTCACTGTATGTAGTCAGACATGGATTATTGGCAGATTAGGAATTCAAGGCATAAAATTCATTAATGCAGCATGGCAGAGGACCATTTAATTTAGAACTAAAAGGGGTTTTAGAGATTGTTTAGTCTAACCCCCTCATTTTACAGATAAGGAAACTGAGGCTGAGGGAAGGAAAGGGATTTGCTCAAGGTCACACAGGTAGTAAGCAGAAGAACCAAGATGTCCTCTGGCTCTAAGTCTCTTTCCACTACACCAGGCTGTTGTTCAGTCTTTTCAGTTGTGTCTGATTTTTTGTGACCACACTGGAAGTATTTTTGGAAGAAGAGATGTTGGAGTGGTTTGCCATTTTCTTCTCTAGCTCATTTAACAGATAAGGAAATTGAGGCAGACAGTGTGAAACAACTTGTTCAGAATCACACAGCTAGTAAGTGTGAGGGCAGATTCAAATTTGGGTCTTCCTGACTCTAGGCCAATCCACTGAACCACCCAGCTGCCTCTCTCCCTCCTGCCCCCTCCCCCCCTTCTCTATTACGATGGAGTACTGAGCTTAGAATCCAGATCAGGGTTCAAAGGCTGCTTAAGATACTTAATAACTAGTGATGGTGGGCAAGTTAACTGCTCTCTGTTTTCTTAGCTGTAAAATGGGAATAATACTAGCATCCACCTCAAAAGGGTTGTTTTAAAGATCAAATAAGGAGCTATTTTTAAAGCACTTTGCAAACCTTCAGCATTATAGAAATGTAAATTCTTATTATTCTCCAATTAGACTGTAGGTTCTATGAAGGTGGAAACTGAGTTTTCACTTCCTCTTGTATTCCTAGATCCCCACTGAAAGGGCCCTGGGACTACGACTGAGACTAAGATTAGTTCTAGGTCCATCTTTACCATCAACTCTTCTCACCTCTCAAGACCTCAGTTTCCTCTGCTGTACAATGAGGTCAAGATGATCTTCCAACTCCAGTGTTCTTGAATTTCATGATTTGTCTTTGGCTATTTAGCAATATAACTGAGTCATCAAAATTATCTAATTTCAGAATCAACAGGGGTACAAGAGAGCATCTAGAATTACTTGTATTGAAGTGGAGATTCCCTCTAGAATATCCCCCACAGGCAGTCAGCCTTCCACACACAGCAGATCTCCAGTTGTTTAGAACTCTACCCTCTTGAGGCAGGTTATTTAGATAGCTCTAATTGTTAGCAAGTTTTCAGCTCACTCTGGAAGGGGATCATCAAATAAGAGAGCTGAAAGGGATCTCAGAAAGGTCTTGTAGTTCAAGCCTTTGCTTTGATGGGTGAGGAAGTTGAACCCCAGGTTGGCAATCTGCCCAAGAACAAAATTACACCGTCGTCCCATAAAATCCTTTCAAATACTCAAAGGTAGCTATTGTATCTCTCCTTCCCCCATATCTTCTCTTTTCAGCCTAAATATCCTCAGTTTCTTTAACTAATGCTCTAGTGGCATCATTTTCACTCCTCTTACCACCCCAGTAACTCTCCTATTCATACATTTCAATTCCTTTCTAACATGTGGTATACACAAATGAACATAACCCCTCTGGTTTGTTCTGAACAGGGCAAAGTATAGTGAGTCTCTTACCTCCTTCACTCTGGAAAATATACTTTTATGAATACAACTTAAAATAGTGTTACTTTTTTTTTTTATAATTGAGCTTGCAGTCCACTAAAACCTTCAGTTTTTCTTTTCTTATAACCCAGGTCTTTGAACTTTGGGTCCAGTGATCTATATCATGAAAACTACCTTGATTTTAGTATAACCCGGGAAGAATAGGGACGAGTGGAAACAGAAAGTTATGTGATTATTATAGTGCCCGGAACACAGTAGGTGATTAATTGATGCTGATAATGTCATTTAGTTGGAAGAGCCCTCGACTTGAGTTTGAATTATGGCAGGTTGACTTATATGATGACTGACAAGTGACTTCATTTCTCTGGGTCTGTTTCATCACTTACAAGACAGGGGAAAAATTATCATATGCATGTGAGCAATATCCCTTTGTCTGGCCCTGTCCACATCCCAGTCCTCACCAGGAAGTCAGGCTCCCATGTAAGTAAGCCTAACTAGGTGACCTTGTAGCTTCTAGAGAACCTCATAAGATATTGCAGCACCTCTGTGATAGCCACACAGTGCTGGAGAAGCTATAAATAAAATGTTTGGCTCATTCTCTCTCTCTCTCTTTCTCTCTCTAAACGAAAGTGGATGTGAAATTGAAAGGAGGGGAAGGAATTTACATATGATGAATGTGAAAAGCTGGGGAACAATTCCATAAAAGGAAAGACACCCTCAGACCTGCCTATGGCTTGTGAGGAGGGTAAGGCTTGGGTAGTGTGGAGAGTGAGCTGATGTTTCTTTGATCAGCTGTAGCAGACCTCTTGGAATCCGAGGATTAGGAAGTTTCAGTGGCTTGCAGATTGCCAACCTGGGGTTCAACTTCCTCACCCATCGAAGCAAAGGCTTGAACTACAAGACCTTTCTGAGATTCCTTTCAGCTGGGACCAGAACCCACATCATCTAACCTTCAATACAATGCTTCTTCCACTTATACCCTTGCCCTTGCCCTAGGGTCTGATGAGCTGGAGGTACTTGAGTTTCATTCTTTGGTTCTCTCTTAGGAGTTGGATGATTTCAGGTAGTAGTTGGTTTGGGGCCTTCACATATTTCTCTTCTAGTTCTCTGGGTACCAAGACTATATCACCTCCCCAGATTCACTTTCATCAGACTTCCATATCTTGTGTTTGGTTATCCTGCTCTCTATCTTTTATTTATTATCTATAGTTGTGTATAGTTGAACAATTTCCTTCCATTTGGTTCAGGCATATATTTAAGTTTTGCCTCTAAGTAAAATCATCAAGGGCAGGGCAAAGATCTTCTAATTTGGCCTAACAATAAAACTTTGTATTTGCTCGCTTCCACTAAAGACTTGCTCTGATGTCTCATTTTGGTGACATGGAGATGACTCTGGAACCCTCGAGGCTATTTCAGGGAAGTACAAGTTTGGAATGAGAGTTTCACATCCATGATCTAATTTGATGCCCTTGAGGTAGGCTTGTTAGCATTGCATTTTTCAGATGAGGAAGAAACTTGGTAAGGTGCCCATGATCATAGAGCGATTACACGGCATAGTCAGGAGATGGGACTTTAAAGATCATGCAATCCAATCCTTCCTTTTGCAGACTAGAAGCCAGATCTCTTGAGATCCCACTGGTAGACATCTACTTTAAGGAGGTAGAAGGCAGAAAGAAAGACCCTATGCTCACCAAAATGTTCAAAGTATCTTTTCTTATGGTACCAAAGAATTGGAATCAAAACAGATGCCAGCGAAAGCATCATAGGATGGGTCATACAAATTGTGATAAATGTATTCTAAGGAATAAGGCAGGATGAATATGAGGAATCCATAGACTTGGGAAGGAAGGAAGACTTATGTCAACTGACGTAGAGTAAAGTAAACAGAAGCAGGAAAACAATGTATGCAATAATGATAATCATCTAAATGGAGAAAAATAATGAAATCCTGAAACTGAATGCTATGTAATTATAACTGGCCCCAAGGAAAAGTTGAGAAAATGTAGCTCTGCCCGCTCCTTGCAGAGACAGGGGACAAAGGGTGTAAATACTGCATATGCCATCAGACAAGTTTGATCTGTCTTCTTGTTTTACTGAACAGTTTTTATTGTTCAATGTTTTTAAAAGCTTCATTATAAGTGATGATTTGGTGATAAGACAAAGAGAAGCATAATTGGAAATTAAGGTTTTATGAAAATAAAAGATATAATTAAAAATGAAATAAAAATCTAGGTCTTCTTCCTCTTAATACAATATTAATTTTTCTATATTAACTCTCTTAAGCAAACCATGACCATGTGCATGCAAAATATGCAATCAAAAAATACTTGCTGGCTAGACAATTGATGGATTGGTGGCATACTGTCATTATTCTGTTTCATGTTATTCATCTCCTCAGACAGAAAGCTTCTTGAGGGTAAACATCTTCTATTTCTTCTGTATCTAGGACAAAACTGAGTGAGTATATGATGAGTGCTTGATTAATAACATTTAAATTCCATTGGAAACATGGTCCCCTCAGTGCTGTACTTAATGCCTAATGATGATCAAGGTTATGCAGTGTTCACTAGGGCTTGTAGGTGGCTTCTCCCCTTTTTGAGTGTATCAAAGATTTAGCCAGACCTCTCCCATCTATCTGATTACGCAGTCACATGACCCATATGGTAAATGAAAGAGGGTGAAGCCTGGAAAGGTCAGCTAGTGGACACTCCTTTACCTCTAGGCAGGACTGTCAGGCAATAATGTTTATGGATTCTGTACTACTAGGTACAGAATCACAAGTTGCATGTAGGATTGTGTTATGTGTGTATGTTTTGGGCAAAGTAGAGTTAACAAAGTGAGAAAAGAAATGATTCCTTCCTTTAGGGAAGTCCAACTGGAGAGAGAAAATAGACCCTGTAAACAGCTGTACAACAAAAGACAAAGACTCAGATTAACACAGGACAAATGAAATACCTCAGGGAAAGAGAGTGGAGAAGAGCTCAGGTAGGCAGGGTGGATGGGTGAGGGAAGGCTTCTTCCAAGAGGTGGGTTTTGAAGGTTATAAGTCACATAGCTAGGAAGGGGCAGAGGCCACAGAATTCAAGAGGGTGGGGACAATGACCTTTAAGTAGGCATGGAAGCAGAACAGCAAACAGAACAAGAGTGAAGGGGAGAAGTCAGGGCAGAAGCTGGACTTTGGAGAGTTCATAGGTTTGTAGGATCACAGATTTAAAGCTATAAGAGATTTTAGAGATCATTTTGCCCAACCAAGTCACCTAGAGACAGGTGGTCATTGGAACCATGGAAACAGAGAAGCTCCAGCCACTCTAGGGAAATAGGTGACCTTTTTTCCCAGACTTCCTTCAGTTCTATCCAACATCCATTATTTTTGGGCAAAAGGTGCTAGGGCCTGGGCATAAGGAATCTGACTCTGAGGTTTGGGCTTTTGGCCAAGGGGGGGAACCTTCAAAATCTTGAGCCAAGACTTAGTATGGAGGAAAAAGGAGCGAAGGAAAGAGATACGATAAACAGAAGTTAGAAGAAAGGGGAGAAGGAAAATGGAGGAAAAAGAGAAAGGAGAATTAAAGAGCAGAGCAGAAGATGAAAGAGGAAGGGAAGGGTATTGATAAAGAGGGAAAGTCAATCCAAGGAAAAAAGAATAGGGAAGAACAGAAAGAAAAAAGGGAAGAAAAGAAAAATGAAAAGATGGAAAGAAATGAATTATGAAGACAAAAAGAAAGGAGAAAGAAAAAAGAGGGAGAAAAGAGGGAAGGAGGAAGAGAAGAAGGGAGAAGAAATAGGGATCTGATCACTAGATGATTATGGAGCTGAAACTCCCCTCAAAATCTTCTGAACTTTCCAAAGTTTCCTTTAGAAAAGTATGTATCCATACTGAATTTCCAGATGGAAGAAATTAGGAAGAAAAAAGACCCATAAGTGATACTAAGTTGAAGAAGGAAAAATGTGAGAGGGTAAAAAAAATGAGGGGAAGGGGAGAGGATGGAGGGAGAGGGAGGAAAAGAGAGACAGAAAGGGAGAGATAGAAAGGAAGAGGGAAAAGAGAAATGGAGGGAGACCAACATACGGGAGGAAAGGAAGGAAGGAAGGAAAGAAGGAAAGGAGGAAAAAAGGAAGAAAGAGAAAGAAAGAAAGAAAGAAAAAAGGAAGGAAGGAAGGAAGAAAAAAGGAAGGAAGAATGAAAATAAAGGAAGAAAAAAGAAAGAGAAAGAAAGAAGGAAAGAAAGAAAAGAAGGAAGGAAGGAAGAAAGAAAAGAAGGAAGGAAGGAAGAAAGAAAGAAAGAAAGAAAGAAAGAAAGAAAGAAAAAGAAAGAAAGAAAGGGAAAAAATGAAAGGAAGGAAAGAAGGAAGGGAGGAAAAAAGGAAGAAAGAGAAAGAAAGAAAAAAGGAAGGAAGAATGAAAAGAAAGGAAGAAAAAAGAAAGAGAAAGAAAGAAAGGAAGGAAGGAAGGAAGGAAGGGAAAAAATGAAAGGAAGGAAAGAAGGGGAGGCGAGGGAGGGAAAGACAGAGGGAAGGAAGAAAAGAAAAGAATCCGTATGATTCAAATTGAGATCTTTCCAGGACAGCGTCCGCATCCTAAGGGAACACACACTGACCGAGGGGGAGAGGCCGGCCTTTGATTGGCCCTGTGCTTGATGCATATGCAGATAACAGGTCCCTCCCCCGCGACTCCCCCAGCCCACTCCCCCTCCCTCTTGTCAACCCCGGTCAAAGAGCTGACCAATCGGGATCGGAGAAAGTTCGGGGCGGGGGTCGGGAGGGGGCTCGTGGAGACTCCGCCTCGTCCCCAGGGCAGCCCCGCTCCAGGCTGTCTGAGGGGTCAGAAGTAAGACAGATAGCGGATCGGCCGCCGGGGCGGAGAGAAGGGAAGGGGGCGGGGAGAAAAGTTTCCTGGGGAACTTCTTCCCCCATTCGGGCTCCGCGGCCGCCTAGCCGGGGCTGGCTGGGCTGCAGAGAGGCGGCAGCGGCGGGGCTGCTGGACCGAGCCGAGGGCGAGCGGCGGCGCTGGGGGGCCTGGAGGGCTAGGCGCGGGATCGGGCCCCCCCTCCCCGCCCCTCACCAGAGCGCAGCGGGGCAGCGGGCCCGGGGAGGAGCGGTGGAGGGGGCCCGCGGGCAGGAGCGGACGGCGGCGGCTGCCGAGGCGTAGGGGGGCCAGCAAGATGAGCCTGCTGTCAGCCATCGACACCAGCGCCGCCTCGGTCTACCAGCCGGCCCAGCTCCTCAACTGGGTCTACCTGTCCCTGCAGGACACGCACCAGGCGAGCGCCTTCGATGCCTTCCGGCCGGAGCCGGCCGGAGCCTCCCACCCCGAGCTGGGCTACGGCAAGGGCAGCCCCGAGCAGCTGGGCTCGCCCCTCAGCTCCAGCTATCTCAGCGGCTTCCTCCAGCTGCAGCGCGGAGAGGTGGGTGCGCGCCCCAGCCCGCCGCCGGCCGGGCCAGCCCTCCTCCTCCTCCTCCTCCTCCCGCGCCCAGCCTGGCCCGGCTCGCTTCCCACTTGGCAACATTTTCTTCTCTTCCAACTTTGCAACACTTTCCCCCCCAACTCTGCCAAGGGTAGCCCCCGAGGGCGCTCTGGAATCTCCCATCCCGTCGCGGGAGCCCCCCACCCCCTACCCCCGGAGGTGGCTGTCGTTCCTCGTCAGGCAGGAGACATCCCCCCCATTCCGCGCCAAGCGCAGGCCCGGACGGCCTCCCCACTCCCTGTTCCCCCCACCCCCATCCCCTGAAGGGCCCTTTCTGGCCCGGGATGTCCGGCCCGCGGAGCAAGGGGGTGGGGAGCCTGGGAGGAACCCTGGCTGCCCTGCAGTGCCTCCTGACAGGCGGAGTCTGGGATCCGTGACCCACGGGAGGCTCTGGATTCCCCACCCCCCACCTCTCCTGCCCCCAGGAGAGACAAGAGGGCCGGGAGGGGATCCCCCCCAGCATCCATGCTATGCCAAAACCTGTCTCCATCCCTGCGCGCTGGGAGGGCCTGGGGCAAGCCCGGAATCTCTTCATTCTGCTGAGCTGCTGGGAGTTGCCCAAAGTCTCTTTTCTCTTCCCTGGCTTGACATGCTTGTGGCTCCAGGATGAGCCCCGAATCATTTCATAGAAAAGCCTTTGCTACTGTAAAGAGCGCAGGAGTCTCGGGTTCGAAACCCGCTTTACTGCTTCCAAGCTCGGTGACTTGGGCGAGTTCCTTCACGTGAATGGCCTCAGTTTCTGTCTTTGTAAAATGAGTGGATTGAACTAGATTAAATGGAAGGTTCCTCCCAGCTTCACATTTTATAATCCCTTCAGAGGGTCTGCAATCTTGGGAAAAACTGACAGCCGAAGGAGGGTTTCCCCCTTCTGCTTTCTGGCCTGGGGACCGTCCTTCGTATGCACTCCATTTACATCCACCAGCTCCTCCCCCACTCCCTGCCGCTCCCACCTCGGTGGGTCGCCTGGGACCACATAGGAAGTGGTTTTTGAGGGCTAGAAGGTGACCCTGCAGACCACTTACCCTCCCCCCAGTCTGGAAAAAAGTCACCAGGAAGGCAGCCCCAGGGTGTTTTGTGTTTTGGGGGGAAGGAGGGCAAGAGAGAGTGGGAGCTGGGCTGAGGAGAGTGAGGAGATGAAAAGAGAGAGGTGTTCCAGCTTCCCTTGGACCTTTTCTAGAAACCTGGGCTCCAAACTGGGTGGCAAAGTCCACCGGTTCAGTGGATTTGGTTACAAAGGCAATTCAGTGTTTCCTCCCTTGTTGGGGGGGGGGTAGTTTTGGGGAGAAAAGAAAGCAAACAGGCTGGATATATGCACATATGTGTGTATGTATGTATACATATGTATATATGTATTATTGTGGTTTGTAGCAAAGGGGCTAGAGAGGAGTCTTCTTGAACTTTCTAGACTTCTCTGGGAACGGAATCCGTTCTCTCCATGGGGAGAAAAGAAAGCAAACAGGCTGGATATATGCACATATGTGTGTGTGTATGTATACATATGTATCTATGTATTGCTGCGGTTTGTAGCAAAGGGACTAGAGAGGAGTCTTCTTAAACTTTCCAAGCTTCTCTGGGAATTGAATCCCATTAAAGCCTTTAGCCCCTTTCTCTTCCTCTCTCTAAGACTATCCTATTGGCTGTTCTCTTCCTTTTCTTTATCCTCACTGTCTTCACCATTTACCTTTTGGCCTTTCCGGGGGAGGTGAGGTAAGATCATGTCACTTCCACATCAGTACTCCAGGAGGGTCACAGTGTGTAGGAAAGGTGTGTGTGGGGGGGGGGGGAGGGCCTGTGTGTGTATGTTATTTATTAGTGAGGTTCTCCTTTTGTTGTAGCTTGTCTCTTTATATCTTACCATTGGGGGAGGGGGGCCCACCTGGACTTTAGAAATTTGCCCCAGTTGACCAGAGCCTTGGGAGGATTGGTTTAGTAATGAACCTTGTCTTTGACAAGAGGGCAAGGGATGACTTCACATTAATTGATTTCCTATGGTCAGTGTTCCCTTGACGTGTGCCTTCTCTGCCTTTCATTGACTGAAAAAGCCTTGGAGGGAGAACCAGTGTTCCTGTCTGGAATTTTGGAAATTTAGGGAAGTAATTGGTATCTTAGTGATTTGAAGTTGGTGGCTTGTAGGACCTGTGTTTGTAAGACTTTCTAGTGATGGCTGGAGTACAGGCAGTTTATCGAAAGGCATCTTGTGTTAGAATCAAGGGACCTGGGTTCCTAGAATCATAGGATCATAGATTTAGAGCTGAGAGGAGTCTTAGAAGTCACCTAGTTTTACCCCCTCTTTCAGGATCTTGCCTTGTCTCATTAGATGAGAGGGAATGGAATAAGCATTTACATAGATAGGACCTACCATGTGCCAGGCGCTGCGCTAATCACTGTACAAATATTATTCCATTCGATTCTCATAAACACCCTGCATGGTAGGTACTGTTATTTATCTCCATTTTACCACTGAGGAAAATGAGGCAAACAGAGGTTGTGTCTGCTGCGCTACACAGCTAGTAAGCATCTAAGGGTGGATTTGAATTCAGGTCTTCCTGACCCGACTCTCCTACTTTGGGCCTCACTTTCACCCCACTGGAATGTAAAGCTCTTATACTGAGGTAGTATTGTGGGGGGGGAACCGACTTCAGAAATATAAGATATCAACTCTTTAACAGCTTTTTCAAAGCACCTGAGTTGTTTTTGTTTGTTTATGTTTTTGCCTGTGGTCTATGGTTTCTGAGGTGGCCACAGGTGAAGTTCCTGTTGTTATAGGCCTTCCTCACCTACTTCCCTCATCTCATCCCTAAAATTCACTCCGAGTCCAAGCTGTGCCAGTGACAGACACAGTGCTCAGCTCAGGGCCCGGAGAGTGACCTAGGGCAACTCTAAAATAGCAGCTGGGAGATGGGGGGGGAGAGAGAGAGAGAGAGAGAGAGAGAGAGAGAGAGAGAGAGAGAGAGAGAGAGAGAGAGAGAGAGAGAGAGAGAGAGAGAGAGAGACAGGGAAAGGAAGAGAGAGAGAGAGAGAGAGAGAGAGATACCTATAGCTGACAAAAACAGCTAGGCACTAATGGGCTGTTGGAGAAGAGACAAGCGTGTGTGGACCAGAGAGGTTCTTGGGTGGAGGGGACTCTAGAGAGAACAGAAGCAGCTCATGGAGACCTGCTATTATGTGTGAAGACTGGCAAGTCATCATAGCAGGGCCTGAGGATGTGACTTGAATACTGACCACCAAAGCTGGCCAGGACCAAGCCAGCCCCCTCTGCCAGGAGCAGTCGTAGCTCAGAGCAGCCTGCAGATTACTGGGACGACAATGGCAAAATGCAGTGGATGGAGCTGGGTTTGGGACTTGGGGCTGGAGGATAGGGTAGGGGAGAGGAGGAGAGTGGGGAGGTGGGGGGCACAGAAAGATCATTATTCCTGGGGAATCTCAGCACAGGAGGTTGCAACAGCAACGTGACAGTGAGGAAAAGTGAAGGGTTCTGAGTGGAGTACAGGTCAGGGTGTGTGTGTGTGTGTGTGTGTGTGTGTGTGTGTGTGTGTGTGTGTGTGTGTGTGTGTGTGTGTGTGTGTGTGTGTGTTATGCCCGTTTGCACCCTAGCTTCTGCACTCAGGAGAAGGCAGAGGGAGGTGACTTGGATCTGTGTGGAACAGGAAATGAGAGGACTCTAGTGGCTAGAGTGAAGGTCTTTGGTCCACAGCATAGTCATTCCCCTGAATTGATGTCAGCATGGCCATTAATTGCTGCACATGCAGCCCCCACAGGCCTCTGATCCCACTTTCTCAGTCCTCATCCTACTGGAGGATCTCTGTAGCTGTTGACACTCTCAACTTAGAAAAGGTAGGACGCTTTCCCTCACTTGACAGACTTCATGGCCAAGGTATTTCCTAAATGGGAGGGAGGGATTCGGCAGGCTTTAGAGGCCCATAAAAGAAGGGAGACCCCGCTGGGTGCCCAGGGAAGGGTTGCCGTATAAAGCAGCTGGAGAGAAGACTACTCTGCCAAGTTTTGCTTGGAATTTAAATTTACAGCAGGGCAAGGCTGCAAAGATAGAGCTTCGAGATGGGGGAAGGAGACTTGGCCACATGTCGGCCATTAGCCTTCCCTCCCAGAGATCTAGCTTTTCCTCTTCTAATCTTCATTCCCTCAGAACCCCCATCAAAGCCCTGTGGTGTACTGATGTGTCCATTAGCCCCTCTTTGCTAGGCTTCTTCTCCTGTCCTGTCTTAGACAGTTTGGTGTTTGATTCTCAGGGGGTCTGTGCAGTGTCCAGACTGTCAATATTCAGGTCCAGTGCCAGGGGCAGCTGTACTTCCCTTCCTGCTTTCATCAGGAGCATATGTGTGATGATGCAGAAGGTGGAAGAAAACAAGGCTATGTATTGTGTGTGTGTGTGTGTGTGTGTGTGAGAGAGAGAGAGAGAGAGAGAGAGAGAGAGAGAGAGAGAGAGAGGAAGGAAAGAGGAAAGGAGGAAGAGAAAATGCAGGATTTCTCTCACTATGGTTTTTTTAATGAGTAGTTTTATGTATATATACATACATATATATATTTTGGTTTCCACCTCATTCTAACTTTGCACCCAGATTTTCAGATGTGTATCATTTGATATTCTCAAGTCCAGCCTCAGTCCACTACATTCATGAACCCCTCTCCAGCCTGCCTGCCTGTCAGATAGCCAGTCAATCTCTGCCTGAGCACTTCCAGTCATGATGACTGTCTTCTTTCACAAGGCAGCTTGACCCATTCCAGTGTTGGGTAGAACTATTCATCACAAAGTTCTTCCATATGTTAACCTCCAATCTGCCTCCTGCTTACTTAGGATCATAGATTTAGAGTTTGAAGAGATAAGTAGAGGTCATCTAGTTCAGAGGTGTCAAACTAATGAACTAAAGCCCAAACTAGATTAAAACGTAATTGGGACATGTTAAACAAAATAAGTAAACATGATACAACATAGATAATGTTAATATGCAGTTTTCTAAGTGAAAATGTGGCCCACAAAGATTTATTTCTATTTGAGTTTGATATCACTGATCTAGTTCACTCCCCTCATTTTACAGATGAGGAAACTGAGGCCCAGAGAATTTGTGATCTGTGTAAGGTCACCAGGTAGTAAGTAGCAAAGACAAGATTTGAATCCATGCCTGCTGTTTCTGGGTAGCTACATGGCATAGTAGATAGAGCACTGGCCTTGGAGTCAGGAGGACCTGAATTTAAATCTGGCCTCAGACACTTCCTAGCCATAAGATCCTGGGCAATCACTTAACCCTGTTTGCCTCAGTTTCCTCATCTGTAAAATGAGCTGAAGAAGGAAATGGCCCACCACTCCAGTATCATGGAGAGTTGGACACAAGTGAAATGACTCAACCACAACTGCTATTTCTCTGTCCAGAACTCTTTCCACTATCACATTGCTTCGTCCTAGTTCTGTGCTCTAGAACTACCCAGAGCATGTCTATTTTCTTGTCTCCTTTAGATAGTTGAAGACAGTGATGTCCACTCTTTCACCCTGGTTTTCCTTTCTTTAGGTTCTTCTCATTTTCCAGTCCCATCATCGTCCTCTTCTCTGGACTCTACTTTGTCAGTGTCTTTCCTAAAATGTAGTCCCCAGAACTGAATACCAGATTCCAGATGGAGGCTGCTCAGAGCAAAGAAAAGTGAAACTTTGATGTCACTTCCCTTGATCTAGCAGCTATCCAGACCAGCTTCCTCTGGAACTGTGAACAGTGAATGTGCCTATAAACCTAACGTCTGTCATGAGGCTGCTGGAAAGTAGCATTGGGTTGGTGGATCTGAAAGGACTGAAAGACTTGCAAGGCTAGAGCCTTGGGCTACATCAGATAAGGTCAGGTTCAGGAGGGGTAAGTGTAAAATCTCATACTTGGACTCAAAAACCTCTTAGCTCCTCAAATATAAAATGAAGGAAGTTATGGAGGCAGCGCTTTCAATAAAAGGAATCTGAGGATTTTAGTGGACTGCAAGCTTTCTCTGAGTTAGCAGACAAAAAGTTGGTATCATCTTGGACCATGCGGAAGACTTAGCTTCGAAGAATGAGGAGGTGCGAGTCCCTCTGCATGCTGCCCTGGTAAGACCACAAGTGGAGTACTATGTTCAGTTCTGGATATCACATTTAGGAAGAATGTTGATAATCTGGCAGGTGTTCAGAGGAGAGCAACCAGGCTGATAAAAGGCCTTGAATCCCTAACATTAGAGGATTGTTTGAAGGAAATGAGAAAGTTTAGCCTAGAGAAGAGACCCAAGGGGGCTATGCCATTGTGATTAAGTATGTGAAGGAGTGTCCTTTGGGAAAGGGATAAAGTTGTTCTGCTTGGTCCCAGAGAGCAGAGCCAGAAACAAGTAGGTAGAAGGTGCAAAGAAGACAAATTTAGACTTGATGTCAAGAAAAAGTTAACAACTAGAGCTGTCCAGAAGAGAAATGGGCTTCCTTGGGAGGCAGCAAGTGCTCCTTCACTAGATGTCTTCAACAAGAGACTGGCTGTCTACTTATAGATATGTTATAGGGGGGATTCTTTTCATAGTGGGAATTCTTTTTAGGTATGAGTTGTGCTCGATGGTCACTAAGGTCATTTCCAATTCTGAGTTTGTGTGATTCCATGAGACTGGTTGGTTTGCTTCTGTTCTCGAATTAAGGGAAAGTAGGACTACCTAGCAGGACCATAGAGTGCTGATAATGGGTCGGGAATCTTTGGTAGTCTCAGGGATAGATTACATGACCTATGAAAGGGGCACATGGACTTTTGACTGGTCTTCAGGCAGGAATGAGTATGGTTGTTGGAGCAGGAGTGGCTGCTTCCTGAAATCACTTTTGGTTTAAACACTTGGGGTCCTGAGAAACTCAGATGTACTGACCCAGACAGGGAAACTCGGTAAGTATGAACAAAGCCCTCCCAAGCTGCCCTTGGGAAAGTTGAGGAGGAGAATGCAACATGAAGTGTGTTGGCTTTGCGAGCTTTGTTGGCTGAGGCAGTGACCTTGCCTGATCTCATGAGTTAAGCGAGACTTGGCTGGATGCTGGGCTCAAAGGACAGACCACACCTCGTGGTCTTTCTGAGTCAGGCAGGAGGGTGGAGAGCTGGACTAGGAGATGAGTGGGACAGTGGGAAGAAACCAGGGGGCTGCCAGAGAGCCTTGGGCTGCTTGTTAAAGGCTTTGAAAGGAAGAGAAACAGCAGATCAAGAGAAGAATTTAATAATGATCATGATCCTTTACATCTATGAAAATTTGATTTTGCATTCCACCTTTACGTACATATTTTGTTGTTCAGTCATTTCAGTTGTGCCTGACTCTTCATGACTCCATTTGGGGTTTTCTTGGCAGAGATACTGGAGTCGGTTGCCATTTTCTCCTTCAGATCATTTTACAGATGAGGGAACTGAGGCAAACAGGCTTAAGTGACTTGCTCAGAGTCACACAGCTAGTAAGGGTATGAGGCCAGATTTGAACTCATGAAAATGAGTCTTCCTAACTCCAGTCTTGGTACACTATCCACTGCACCATCTAGTTGCCCCCATACATTACCTAACTTAGTCCTACAAGACTCTGTGAAATAGACAAGGCAGAGTTATTATCCCTATTTAACAGATGTGGAAACTGAGGCCCATAAGATTATATGATTTTGCTCATGGTCCCATAGTGAGCTAGTGGGATTAAACCTCAGGTTTTATGACTCCTAAACCTAAGTTTTGTTTACTGTCCCACACATTTTTGTCTTGCCAAGGAGTCCCAGGCTTTAGGAAGAGGGTAAGGCCCTAATGATAATCAAGAAAGGAACTGAGGCCCCTTGAAAACTCTAGGCCTAATGGGAATGCTGGGAAAGGCCTCTAATTTTCTGTTTGCTTTTCTGTGTGAAGAGTTCTCCAAACAGGACCACTTCCCTGGAGAGAGGTACCACCAGCTTTGCACTCCTGACTTACTCACTCATGATCCAGCCAGGACTGGGAAGGGCCTTCCTTGGCCAGGAGGAAAGTGAGGGGAGTGGTAATCCTAACATTTTTTTCCCATTAAGATGCTCATGCAGTCAATAAGACAGATTCCTTTTCTCTGGGCTGCCCATCTGATTGTTTTCTCCAATTTTCTATGGTTGGTTGATTCTCCCCAGGAAGATGGCAAGAGAGGCACTGGGTATAGTAGATAGGGAGCTGGCCTCCTAGCCAGGAAGACTTGGGGCTCAAGACCTACCTTTAACACATGCTGGCTGTGCAACCCTATGCAAGCCATTTAATATCTCCACACCCCAGACAACTCGCTAAGATGATGGCCTGCAGAGAGGCTGAGCTTTCATAGAGGTAGTTTTTCTTACCAAGATTTCCCTGTGTCAATAAAATCACAGAACTTAAGACCATAGGCTACCTGTGGGCAGATACACTATCTTTTATTCCTCTCTTGTTTCCCTCTAGCTGTCAGGGGTAGGGGCCCTGTGGTCTTGAGACACGAGGCCCCTAGGTCCTCAAGTGTGGCCCTTTGCGGATTCAAGGGCCACACTTGAGGACCTAGAGGACCACATGTGGCCTCAAGGTCACAGGTTCCCCATCCTTGCAGCATGTAGCCCTGTGATGGGCAGAGAGGAGTTTAAATCAATTGAGATGAAAAACCCTATTTCATATAGTACAGGTTTCAGTCTTGTGGTTTGGGAATATAGCCTTAGTTCAGTCCTTATTTTCTGTTTTTCATTCACTCAGTGGGAATATAGAAAGAAGGTAGCCCCTGCCCCTGCCCTACAGAGGTAGGGAGACCAGACAGACCATTAGAAAACAGCTCAGTAAAAAGACAAGTTAGTAGGTGCCAATGAGTGCCACCTTGTGTGGTAAACAGGGCAGGTGCTGGAGGAGGGAAGGGGACACTGGGATGAAACAGCTGCTTCTGGCATTTTCCCTCTGCCTTGTCCTTATCCCCTGGTTTCTGCCTGCCTCCTCCATTCCCCTTCCCTGTTTCTCCCTTGCTTTTTTCCCTAGGCATCCATGCCTGGGGTGAGATCATCAGCCGTTCTCTGTGGGAAAGCCAGGCAGTCTTAAAGAGAGCTTCTATGCAGCTTTTCTTGTGTGGTGGAGTAGGCAAAGTCTCTGGGCCAGGCCCCTCTGCTCCAAATAGACACTTGGCCTTTGGCCTGAGGAGCTAGACATCTCCAGGTTGGCTGGTGTCAATGACTCCTTCCTTCCTTCCTTCCCTCCTTCCCTCCTTCCTTCCTTCCGTCCTTCCTTCCTTCCTTCCTTCCTTCCTTCCTTCCTTCCTTCCTTCCTTCCTTCCTTCCTTCTTTCCTTCCTTCCTCCCTCCCTTCCTCCCTCCCTTCCTTTCTCTCTCTTCTTTCTTTCTTTCTTCCTTCCTTCCAGACAGTCTGTCAAAGGGTCCACCCTTTTCCTTTAAAACCCAACCCAGCATTTTCAAACCACAGGTCCATTTTGGATTTGTTTCCCTACAGGAAACACAATCTTTATCTGAATCTGACTGAGACTGTGGAAATTGGAGCACAAGGGTTCCTGCAGAACTATGTGCTCCTTAGTTGCCTGATCACTCCTGAGCCTTGTGTCCCCTAACACAGAGAACTCCAGGTGGGCTCAGATTCACTGATCCACACTCTGTCTTCAGCCCTCTCTCCTCAGCCTTACCTCCTTCCCTTTCAGAAAGATAGGCTGTCAGGGGAGCACTGTGAGTGCTTGACTCTGTAATGATTGCCTCTAGGTAGGGCCCTCCTGACTTCTGGAGGCGGAAATAAGACTCTGTGGGGGGAGAGAAATTTGCAGTGCCCCTTGTCCCCCACAGAGGTCTCAGGTGAGGACAGCCCTCTAGAAAAGAGGGTAGTTGTTGAAAAGACACTCCCCTAAACTGCCCACCCACCCCAACCAGGGCTGAGGACAAGAGCTAGGAAGCCCTTCTCTGGAAGGAGTTAACTTGTTTCTACCCTTCTCCTCCGTCTCTGTCTCTTCCTGTCTCTGCTTCCTCGTTTCTGCCTCTGCCTTTCTTTCCTGTCTGTCTCTGTCTGACCCCTACATATCTGCTAATTACCACTGTACCTACCTGCCTGCCTGCTTTTATTTGTCTCTTCTTTTCCTACCTGCTGCCCCAGTCTCTGTATTCTCTGTTCACATCTCCTTTCTTTACTTCTCTGTCTCCGTGTCTCGGCCTATCTTTGTTTCTATCTGACTTGTGTCTCTGTTTCTTTCTCTGCCTCTGCCTGCTTTTTCTGCTGTTCTGTTTTGGTCATCTCTGTCTTTGTAGGTCACTGTTTGTTTCTAACACACATTCCCATTCTTCATTACCTTCTGAGGCTCTTATCTCCTCTGAGTGGATACTGGAAAGAGAATGTCTCCAGTGATTTTTTATGAGGACACAAAAAGCCTAGGCCTCAATTCCAGGGTCTAGAGAGTTTATCTACAGGGGAACCACATGTAATTACTAGGAAATCTTACTTGGCATCTGCAACTTCAGGCCCTCTGGATGGTCAGGGGAGAGGTGGAGCTACGTGGATTCTGTCTTTATTTTAGAATTTTTTGCAGATCCCTTTTTTTATATATCACAATTATTGCCAATATTACTTCCCTATAGTAACCTTCCCTTGTAACAAAATAAAAGAAAAACAAAACTAATTTCATAGGACAGGGTATACAACACTGTACACTCAGTTTTCTACCTCCCTTCTTGGGGGAGAAAAGTGTTTTCATCCTCAGTCTTCTGGGATCAATATGGTTTATTGCATTTAATATGACTTCAGATGCTGATTTTGTGTTGCTTTCATTTCTATTATTGTTATCATGTCATATTTTTCTTGAGATTCCTAGCAGCTGAATTCTTTATGAAACCTTTGCAAACTAGATCTTCCTCTCCCTGGGACAGAGGGATGGAAGAGATGATTTCTCACGGTGTCTTCTAGTGGTAGCTTCCTTTGAGACATGTAAAAATGAGGGGGTGAGACTTGGATGGATTTTATGGTCTCTTCTTACTTGAAATATGTGATCCTATGATTTCCTTCATCTCTACACCTTCTCCTCCTAGAGGATATGGTGGTGCAAAGGGGATGGGCTATATGTTACCCGGAGATCTCCCTGGAGCTTTCTGTTTCCAGCCCATTCCTAGTCTCTCTGATTGTATCCTGGAAGGTAAGAGAGGCATTCAGCTCCAGTTGAGTTGATATGCTTCAAGGAGTGGTAGTATGGGATAGAAAGAGCAAAGAAAGAACCAGGAGTCCTAGGAAGATTATTTTGATGGATTAGAGTGGAGAAGCTAGAAGCAGGAGTAGAGCCTACCCATTAGGAGGCTATTATAATAGACATAACGAGTATCTGAACTATGATGATGGTGGTAGTGAAGAGGAGAGACCTGGTTTGACAGGTGTTGAGATGGAATTGGCAGGATTTGGTAAAAGGTCATATATATGGTGGGGGAGAAGAGGTAAGCATCTAAGACGACTCAGATGTTGCAAATCAGAGTAACTAAAAGGCTTGATGTGCCTTTAACAGAAGTAGGGAAGTCCAGGATAGTAAAGGGTTTAGAGGTTAGACAAGTTAGAGATGCTGACACAGTATCTAGATAGAGATATCTGCCAGGTGATTGGAGAAATGGGATCAGAGTCCAGGAAATATACGAGGGATAGATAGATAGATAGATAGATAGATTTGAGATTTGTATGCATAGAGATAATAAGTGAATCTATGAGAGTTCATGAGAATGTAAAAAGGCAGAGCCTTGGAGAACATCCATGATAAAGAGACAGGAGGTAAATGATAATCCAGCAAAGAGACAGGAGGTAAATGATAATCCAGAGATGTAATTATACAGGTAGGGGGAGAACCTGGAGAGAGCAGAGCCATGCCAACAAAAAGAGAAAATAATATCCAGGAGGAGGGTGGTAGTTGATACTTTGAAGCTACAGAAAGGTCAAGTAGGAGAAGGACCCAGAAAAGACCTTTGGATTGTTTGCTAACTTTTGAGGAGCCATTTCAATAGGTGGGATTTAAAGCAGATGGAGCAAGATTGAGAATTGGCATATAAATGAGGTCAATGAGGAAAATTACTTTTTCTAAGAGTTTGGCTATGAAAGATTAAAGATATAGGTGAATAGCTTGAAGGGATGACAATGTGAAGTGAAAGTTTTTGAAAAAGAGAGAAGGACCTGAACATGTTTGGAGATAGAGAAAGGGCCTGTAGATAGGGAGGAAGTAAAAATAAAAGAATGAGATAGAATGTTCAAAAGGAACAAGTTTCTTGAGGAAATGGAAGGCCAGGAGATCCAGAGTGTAACTAGAGGCCTTGGCATGGAGAGAGGTTACATCTTTCTCAGAAACTAAAACAAAGAAGATGGTGTCACAGAGTTTTGAGATGTAGAGTAGGGGAGAAGAGAGAGCTCACAGTGGATACAGTAAAGATCCAATGAAGATCAGATAAAATGAATTTGTTGTTGGTCAGTTTTTTACAACTCTTTGTGACCCCATCTGGGGTTTTCTTGGGAAAGATATTGGTTTGCCATTTCCTTCTTCTGCTCATTTTACACATGGGGAAACTGAGGCAAATAGGGTTAAGTGACTTGTCCAGCATCACACAGCTAGTAAGTTTCTGGGGCTGGATTTGGACTTGGGTCTTCCTGATTCCAGACTTGGCACTCTATCCTCTGTGCCACCTAGCTGCCCATGAGGTGAACTCAATAGACTTCCTACAGAATTTGAGCAAGAGTAGAGAAGGCATCTTAGAAGTGGATGATCTGGCTTTGAGGTTTGGCAACTGTTTAGTCCTTTGGTTGGTGAAGTGACAGATACCAAGGTGGACATGATTAGAGATAGAGAAGGGGTCAGTGGATAGGGAGAAAGTGAAATGAAAAGAATGAGATATAATGGTCAAAAGGAACAAGCTTCTTGAGGAAATGGGAGGCCTATACAACTCCTGTCCTTTAAGAGCTAGTTGGTAAGGTAGTTCAGAAAAAGATAATGAACAATACTAGGTAAGTCACTAACATTAATTCTAAACATGGTAGAAGTTGTAGTTGCCATTGGAGTTCAGGGATGGGGAGATAGATGTCTGTGAGTTTGGGCCAAGTTTGTCATTTTGTTCTCTTTTTGTTTTTTTAACTGGAGGAAAAATCAGACTGGTTTTGAAATCTCAGTCCCATCACTTTTGGAGGAGGCTGAGTGAGAGAGAGGATTCCTTTTCCTTCTCCCCCTCACCCCTCCCCCATCTCCCCTGCTCCAAGATTCCTTTGTAGTGGCTTGGGTCCAAATCAGTTTTAGGAGGCATTTTTGTGGTGGGTCTCCTGTTTAATGGGTGAGAGCCTGAAGGAGGAAAGAGAGAGAGGGGGAGAGGGAGAGGGTGAGGGATGAGGGATAGGGGGAGAAGAAAGAAAGCGACAGGATGCCAAAGGCATCAGGGACAGAGGGAACTGTTGGGTCTTCTAGAGAGAGCCCTTTTTCTTTGAGAACAACAGCCAGAGGGATAGAATGAATCAGCTTTCTTCTAATTTTCCAGTGTATTTTTTTTTTTTGGCCTGTGTCTTCCATGGTTCTTCCTCCTTTCCTCAGGCTTTTGTGATAGGTCGAAAAGCTGTATTTTAGGGGGAGTGTTGCCAAAGATATTAGTTTTGATTGTGGGTTGTTTTTTTTTTCCCCAAGAGGTCCAACAGCCAGAGGTGCCCCTTCCCCACATAGGGAATCTGGGGAGTCTGTGAGAAACCATGATGGGAGAATTGTCCAAGTGCAAGCTTGCACCCATTCACCTTGATCTCTAAGACATTCTTCAGATCTATTCTCTTCCTCCCCATCCCCCTTCCCCCATCCTTGTCCCCACATACTCTAGGAGCTGAGCAACCTCTGGATAGCTTTGAGAGAGGAAACATTGCTGTCCCACCCCTAAGGTCACCATCCTTTTAAGGAAGGCTTTGCAAAGAGGTCAAAGGGAGTCAGGAAAATGGCAGTGTGCCTTAATGGTCAGAGCAGAAGTTTGGGGAATTGGAGCTGGTGGAGGGGTGGGGGAGGAGAAATGAAATATTTGGACCTAACACTTCAGGGAGTTGAATTAGTTCCCCCAAATCCTCCTTCAAGACTAGGAAAATCCTACCTAAATGCAAATGTGGTTGCAGGGAGTGTTATGGAAGAAGACAGAATGCTCGCAGAGCCATAGGAGATGTGGTTGTGGGTGGCCATAGCAGTGGTTTGCTGAACATGGCCGCCAGAGTGGGGAGAGCTTTGTTGGATTTAATTAGTAAGTTTCCTTATCCACCAATATTTTGCTGCCACAATATGACTGATTCCTGTAGAATCTCATAAATCTCTATTTTTAAAAAGTTGAGGAGACGAGTTGCTATTATTCCTGAAATTGCATTGACCTGCCGTGGAGGTTTATGGCATAATTTGGGAGCTCTCAGGTTCTTGTTTGGAACGCCTTGGTATCAGAACCAGAGCTCAATCTTCGAGGAGCTTAAAGTCTTAGAGTCTTAGCAGGTCATTTACAGGGTAACTTACATTGCTTTATCATTTGCAAAGTACTTTTAAATCTATTATGTCATTTAATCATCTGATTAATACCCTGAGGTGAGGTCAGCAGGGCAGAGACTATTATTTCCATTTCATGAATGGGAAAAACTGAGGCCAACAGAAGGCAGGTCTTTACCCAAGGTCACACAGTCATTTAGCAACAGAAGTAGAACCCGGCTGTTTTGGTTCTTAGTCTGATCTTTGCTTTCTGTTGTTTTCCAAAGACGTCAAAAGTTTTGGGTAAAATGAAAAGGAAAAAATAAACTTGGCAGGTGCCAGCTGCCTGGATTTCTTTGGAGGTGACTAATATTGAATCCCAAATCATGGAAGGGAGGGTTGTGTGATAGCATTTGTTCCCTTATCCCCTCAAGGACTCCTTTGAAGGCATGATTCAGCAGCTCAGAGATTCCCGTTTTCCATCACAGGCCCTTGGTACTATAGTTTGATAGAATGAACAGCTGCTTTAGGAGTACAGTTCTGGGGTGGGGATGACACACAATAAAGTGACCTGGAGATGAGGTTCTTAGCCAAGGAATCCAGGAAAAAGTCCCCTTTCCATTGCTTTCAAAGCCTCCTTATGGGTTAAGAGATCATTACCACCTTCTTCATGACTGCAGGCAGAATGGGGTGTTAAGCCTTGACCTGAGAACATTTCTAGGGTCAGAGACTGTGGTGCCCCATCCTCCATATGCCCATCACATAGAATTAATTAGTGACCCAACTGGGCCTGGGAACTAGGAATGTCTGAGGTCTATTTCTGCCTTGGCCTTCTCTTACCCCCAATTCCCACTCTGAGGGATACCACCTCTTTCAGGACTCATTCTCTCCTGGGTTAAATGAGGATGGTAATCATTCTCCAAAGCAGATCATCACTGAGCTATGGCCTCCACCTCCTCATGGTCTTGCCCATCCCACTGCTGCCTGTCAAATTCTTGTCTAACAAAGCCCCGAGCTGGTGATGCCTATAAATAGCCTATGTATACATCAGGCTAGGGGGCCATGCTGCACTGTCTCTGAAGTTCTGCCCAAGGGAGATGTCTGGTTTCCCTCATCCAGACAGACCAGGAGCCACTGCCTTGCTAGGGATTTGGACAGAGGCTGTGTTCACCCATACTGAGGGCTCTGGGAGGAGGCAGTCAAGTGGTGGGCCCTGGCTGTCTTTACTGGTCTTTGCCCTAGTTGTATTAATACTGACTAATCACTCACAGTGGCTCAGATAGGAGTCACTTGGGTGAAGGGGGCCCTTAACTCAGCTGGACATGGAGGGGCTCACAGGAAGCAGGAGTAGGGATCAGTGGGTCTAGTGACAGGTTTGACCTGGGAACAAATAAAATCAGGGCTGTAATAACAATGAAGTGTTTGTGGGGAGCATCATCTGAGTTCTCCTCTAGGTCTTTTGTCTCACAGCCAGCATTTAAAGCATTGAGGCTAGTGTGAAAAGGAGAGGATGGAGTCCCAAGCCAGGCTGCCCTTTCCAGCCTTCCACATCTCATCTTCTGGCTTTGATACTTATTGACAGTGGGACCTTGGCCACAGCTCTTTCCCTTCTCTGGGCCTGAGTTTCCTTATCTGTAAAATGAGTAGATTAGATTAGATGGTCTCTCAGATCCCTTCTGACACTAAATTCTATGAACCTCTAAAATTCTCTCCCCTCAGGCCCTCAGCAGCAGCCTGTACAAGAGTGCGTCTCCCTATGGCTCTCTCAACAACATCGTGGATGGGCTCAGCTCCCTCACCGAGCATTTCTCTGACTTGTCTCTCTCCTCGGAGGCCCGCAAGCCCAGCAAGAGGCCACCCCCCAATTACCTTTGCCACCTCTGCTTCAACAAGGGCCACTATATCAAAGATTGCCCCCAGGTAAGAACTAGGCTGCCCAAGCACATGGTGAAGGCTCCCAACCTCTCAGGAGGACTCTGGTTTTTCTGTTCTAAGTTCTTTGGAAAAATTCATTACTCACTGTGGAGGGGAAGGAGACATCTGACCTTGAACATTGCTTACTTCCAAAAATGATTGTTTAGTGCAGCTTTCTTCTTTTCTCTAATATCTGCCTTTTCTTTCTCCCTCCCTCCTTTTTCCTTCTCCCCTTCCTTTCCCTAATTCCTCCTTCCTTCCTTCCTTCCTTCCTTCCTTCCTTCCTTCCTTCCTTCCTTCCTTCCTTCCTTCCTTCCTTCCTTTCTTTCTTCCTTCCTATCTTAAGAAAGAAGTTGGCAGGTGTGTCAGGTTGGTGTAAAGACAATTGCATGCCCCATTTCCAGTTTGATACTGGGTGGAATTGGCAAGTGTTCTACTGCAACTCTCTGGAGAGAAAGGGAGAAGTTTACAGGTTTGAATGCTGGGATTCCTAGTCTCAAGGTCCTGGCCAAGAAGGCCAGGAAAGGGCCCCTACTAGTAAATTTGTCCCAGTTGGAAGACTTGAGACTGAGATTCTAAGTTCCCTGAACCTAGGAGAAAGGTGATGGGGAGATTTTTTCCAAAGCCTTCTCTGGCCTCTTTTTTCCCCTTTACCCCTGAAAGATCCATGGCCAGGTTTCCTGTTGGCTCAGGTTTCCATTTGGCCTGGCCAGGGGGTCCAGGCCCTGGTGGGAAGGGAAGCTGGCAAGCAGCACAGCCTCCTCACCACTCTCCCAAGGCCCCCGCCTCCTCTCAGTCACAGGGAAGGAATGTGGGGCAGCTGCCAGGAATCCAGATGTGCTTGGTTGCCGTGTTCCCCTTATACCTCAGCTGCCTTACCTCCCTGCCTCTTCTATCCTGCAGCCACTTTCTGGGGAATCCTGTGAGAACCAGAGGGTCTCCAAGGCTCAGGAAGGCTAGTCCTCTAGGGAAAGGGCTGGGCTGTAAGCCAAGGAAGCTTGCCTCAGATGCAGCAGGGAAAAGAAAGCTTCCTGGGATAGGAAAACGCCTTTCTACCATGGAACAAAAGGGAAAGAGGCAAGGGGGTGCTTGGGAGTCTCCGAAGTGCCATGGAATTAAATTCACTATCCTCCCTCCTCAGTTCTTTGATAGTCTAAGTGTCCTTCCATCCATTGCAAATGAAGTAGACTAGGAGGGAATAAGAGGGTCTTTGCCTTTGATACTGGATCCTGGAGCTGAGCATGGAGACTGCCCCACACCAGAGCGAGGTCATTTGGTCCCTTTTTGTACAGCTCAGCACCTCAACAATCTTTTTAGCTGAATCCATAGGTGTTGAGATCACTTTGTTGTAAGAGTTGGTCTGGGGATTTTGCCTCTTCTTATTCCTCACTCCTGGCTTCAGCTATGGGTCTGCCCATCTGAGAAGCCCTCCTACCCCATCTCACAAGCCCATAGAGAGACCTTGACCTTGACTTTGGCCAGGGTCCATTGTGACAGGTAGATGAGAAGCAGAGTTCTCATCCACCAGGGGCTACTAAATCAGTGATGGAAGCGGCATGTAAAGAACATCTGTTCACAAAGATCTAATCAACTCCCCGTTATCCCCAAGTGGATTGTCTATTTTAGGGGTAGAGGGATCAGTGGCAGCACCTGCTGAGTTCCTCCTTCTGTATTCAATCCATGTAGCTCAGAGAGTGCAAACTCCTCTTATTAGCACCAATGAAACATGAATTAATATTATTAATCAATAGCTATTAATTAAAATGAACAGCTAAGTCAATTCAGCAAATATTAATCATGTGCAAAACTTTCAGTGGTGATTTCCATGCCCACTTCTCATGTGGCTCTGGAGCTGCTTAATCCCTGCTCTCTTCTTTTCTCATTGGGAGGGAGAGAGGACATAAGCAACTATCTGTTTGGTTTTTATTAACTCTCCAACAGGCCCAGCTTTTTGCCAAGTACTTTGGAGAATATAGAAATAAAATACATAACTCTTTAAGGTGCTGGCAGTCTGTTGGAGGAGAAAAGAACTGGATATCCAGAATAATACTGAACATACAGACAGGACAGAAGTAATATAAAGTACTTAAACCATGAGCTATATGCCACACACCCATCCCCTTCTAAACAGAACTTTAGAGGCGAGGGGAATCAGTGAGAAGAAAACAGAATCAGACTCAGGGGTTATTAGAGCTGATGAGAACTTAGGCATCATTTAGCTCCAGTATTTCACTGTAGCCATGATGAAACTGATCCCAGGAGGAATCAGTCCAAGGTCACACAGTAAGTTAGTGGCAGAGCTAGAATTGCAGCCCAGGTTTTTCGATAGGTCTCTTTCCAGAATGGCAACACCACTTTGCCAAAAATGGCCACCTGGCTATGCTGCCTGTCAGCATCCAGACAACTTGTGATGGTTTTTAAAATTTGGTTGTTGTTTTCATAGTCAGATGTCCTGATGCTGGCAGACAACGGAGCCAGCCAATGTGAAGAAGGAGTCAGGAACACTGGAGGGCTATTAAGCCATATTCCAGTTCTGATTCTGAGGCAGCAGAAGGGAAGGAGAAAGAGGATACAAAGTACCTGTTCTTGCTTCAAAAACCCTGTAGCAGTAGTGGATGGTGTGGACTCCTCAGTGTACTGCTTAGTGTCTCCAAGTTAGACATAACTGGGATGGTAGTGATGACAGGTGGGCTCTAGCTGAGGCATGGGCATCCCCAGGTGGGCTAATGCGCTTAATCTTGTATGTAGGTGGGATAGACAACTGTCTCCATGGTATTTTTACATTCTAGTACACTTCTCGGTCTTCCTACCTGCAGTCTCCCTACTCCAATCTATTGTTCCTAGTACCATTAGTTTCCTCTTCCTCATTCACAGACCAGCTCTTGTCATTTCTTTACTCAAAACCCTTCCCTGCCTTGCTGTTAGCTACCATTTGTTGGACTGTGTTCACATCCTAAGCTCTCCTGGTTTTGTAGCCACTGGTCATAGCATCTGAAATATCCTTTATTCCCTTGACCTCTTTTTTTTTCTTTTTAGTTCTGATTTGTGATATCGTAAGAATAACTAGCATTTGAATAGTGCTTCAAGTTTGCAAAGGGATGTCCATACATCATCTCATTTGATCCCCTCCAAAATACTGGAAGGACCTATCCATGGAAGTAATGCCCAATGAGAAAACTAACCAAACCCCCCACAAGGCAGATCAGCCTTTGCTTTGCAATTCATCCCCTTTAGGGTTCCCTGGGGCAGCTTGCCCAAGTGATTTGTCCCAAAGGCAACCAGAATGGCAAGACCTAAACCCAGATCCTCTTGACCTAGGCCCAGTCTTTATGCCATGTGCTATCTCTGCCTTCTTCTTTACTTATTATAGAGATCAGACCCAGGTAATACACCTCCTGCTTCATGAAACCTTAACTGATATCCCAGCCAGAAGTGCTAGCTTCCTTCCCAGAACTAATAGTGCTTTGTCTCTCCTCTTTTCTCTCATCATGTTTTATGTCGTATTATAGTTATTTGTATAGAAGGGCAAGGAAAGTATCTTATATAAACCTTTGCAATTTCTCTCAACACTTAGCATAATATCCTTGGCACATAAAAAACAATTAAATATTTTCATTCAACAAACAATTGTTAAAAGTTGTTTGAGAGTCTCCCTCCCCAAGTGGTAGTGTCTTAAATGCTCTACTCCACCCCCCTCACAACTTCAAATAATTATTGAGCTTCTTCTGTTTACAGGGCATTGTATCATTAGAGAATCCCTATGAAAATACAAATTTCCCTGGTTGGAGTAATATGGTTGCATCATTATCAGGCATTAATACATTAGTGTGAATTAGTTTATTGACTTCTTTCCAGCTTTATGACTGAAAAGAAGGTAGGGCAAAGAGGGTTCCAGAGCCTCAAGCACTGGCTGGGGAGAGCTGGCTGCTGTTGGAAGCAGACAAATGGTCCTAAGCAGTCAAAGGCTATTGGGTGCCCGAAGTGGGTGTAAGAGGGCATGAAAGTTGGGGTGGGAGGGTGCTAAAGACAACACTTTATAGTCTTGCACACTTGCACACTTGACTGGACACACTGCAATGTAAAGTTTGAATCTGGCTAAACTCTAGCTAATGTCAACAGGGGCTAGTGAGGCCTGGCTAAAGTGAAACTTCTGAAGAAACAGCCAAAGTTTGCAGTTTCCATCACTGTACTGGCTCTGGCTACTATTGAGCACTTGGTGAGTGTGGCTGAGACCATTCTGAGCCCAGGGAATAACCAAAGGCTCCCCTGTATTTCTTCCAAAGACTGAATATATTATTTGACCCACACCAGTGAGGACCAGTGTTTGGACTTTGACTGTAAGCTACGTAAATGCAGCCCCATGCACCTAAAAAAACCCATTGGAGTTACTGAAACACACCATGGGCAGAGCTAACTCAAATAATAAGGGAGTGAGGAGATGCAAATACTCAGGGTGTTAAACCAGGACTCAGCCTGGGGTGGACTTAAGTGCTAGTGTAGAGTGTGCATGTGCCCTTGTGTGTTTATGTGAGGTAGGCTAGACACACCTGTGCATGCACGCTATCAGGATTCCTGAATGAATTTACCGTATCACTGGTGAAGATGATTTGACTGGGTGTAGGTCTTGCAAAGAGCAGCTGCCTTTTTTTTTACACAGTTGTTCAGTTCCTTTTGCATTTCAGGGTGGCAACTGTCTAGGGGTACAGCAAGATTATGGGGGTGGGTTGGTTTTATAGCCTCATTTCAAATGTAAGCTGCCTGGGAGTCTGAGACATCAAAGGCTCCTTCTCTGACATCTGCATTTCAGAATCTTGCTCAACCTGCGAACAGCTGGCTCTTCCTAATACTTGGCGAGCCAGCTTGTAACTTAGACAGCTTCAGTATACAGAGGGAGCAGGGGCCTTGGTAACCACAACTGGAGCATTTTGATCTGAACAAGTTGTCCTCACAGAGTACCAGAGTGTGAGGATCTTTGACGTTAAATAGGAGTGTCTATGTGTGTGTGTGAATGTGTGTGTTTCTCTGTGTGTGTGTGTGTGTGTGTGTGTGTGTGTGAAGTCTTCATTCCATGGGTGTGTACATGAAGAGAAAGCTAGAGGTGAGGCACAATGTAAGACCCTTGGGGAGTGGCTTGAGGGGCTGGGGACAACTTAACTCCAGGCAGAGGCGTCTTGATGTGAAACACTGCAGCTATTGTCCTTGAATTCACACTGCATTCCCTATGGATACAGCCATGCCTTCTGGGCTTTTTGAGGCAGGTCTTTTTCCAGATATTCTGGTCTAGTTGTCCCCAGAAGTTGGGGCAATGTCCTGTGAATCCCAATTATTTAGGAAACAGGACCTGAATGAATTGAGTCAGTAAATATTAGAATAAAAACACAGAGGCCACAAAAGTTTGCTAATGACAGACTGAAGTACCATTGTGATTGCTCAAGAGGACACATGGTCTTCTATTCCATTTTATATTCCTCCTATAGCTAGGTATGCACTGGGAGTCTCTGGGAGTCACGTAAAGCATCCACATGGAACAGTAGGATGATGGAGATTCCAAACTGCAAACAACACACTGTACACTAAGATCAAAGCTTAAGCAAGTTCCCTGATTTCATGGATACACCTCAAAAAATAATCCTTTCTCAGACCAAATTTTCTGAATTTTGGACCAGGAAACATGGTCACTCTGCCTATGGAAGATACTGTGCTTTTCAAAAGATGAGAAAAGACATAGCACAGGGGGTGGGATAGGAAACCCCTTAAAACCTCAAATCGAATTGCTACACTCATGATTTTGGGAGGGAGGAGGGGCAGCTGTGTGGCAAGAAGGATGGTTTCAGAGAAAGAATTTTTTGGAACTGAGGAGGCGTCCCAATATGAAAATATTTGTTTGAGTGCACACCAGAGGGTTGAGGCATCAGGGATGCAATGTTTTCTCCCCGCTCCTTGGTCGCGGGATGCTGCTGTGTCCTCTGCTGCATTAAGACTTACACCACTGGCCTTCTCACCAGGCACTGTGCCCTTGGATTTGTGGGCCTGGATGATTCTGTCTGGGTGGCTTAGTGTAGACAGGAAGGGATGGGAAGCAGAGTCTGACAGTTGTCTCACTGGGTAAATTGTAGTTCTCTGCTTTTACAGGAGGCTTCTGTGACTGGGGAACAGCCTCTGGAGCACAGTTGTTCTACTTTTTAGAAGGAAAGAGGCAATTTGGTCTAGAGAGAAGGCTGCTGTGTATGCATTTACTGTGTCCCCTTGGGCAGGTCATTGCTAAGGTAGTCAGGGCAATTCTAAGTATTACCAGTTAGAAGCTCAGTAAGGCTGTGACAACCAAGATCATACAACTAGTTAGTGGCAGAGCACGGCTTAGAATTGGATCTCTTTTTCCTCAACCCAAGGCTTACCCCTCAACCACTTCCTCAATGTCTACCTTGTTATTTTGTTCCTGTCGGAATCCGAGTCCCCAGGGTTAGGGTGCAGGGGGTGGGGTGTCAGCAACTTTTACCCAGACCCCACATCCCGCTGCCAGGGCTCTCCCTCCACCCTCCACCCCCATCCCCAGCCAAGTCCTCAGTCGGGTGGGGCCAGTGGCCAGATGGCAGGATGCCCAAACTCCCTGAGCAAGGAAGGGGGAGGGGAGTCTCTGGCCCAGCAGTCCCGCCTGCTCGCCTGCCCCCTCCTTGGCCAGCCATCTTTCCGAGCTTGTTTACTCTTTCCAGGGAGGCATCCTTTGGGGTTTAGAATTATACTCTCCCCCCCACACACACACGTACACGCACCTGTAGTCCACGTTTGTATGTGTGAGAATGTGCACGTATGTATGTTGGGGTGGGGAGGGGGTGTTAGAGGAGAGTTTCAGAAGAAGGTCCTGGGCCACTCCAAGGGTTTAAAGTCCTTCTTGTCCCTGGGGAAGCAACCATTCCTGATTCAGCATGCTTGAAGCCACTAATGAAATCCAGATGTCAGACACAAAACAATAATCTCTCCCACCCATCTGGCAGATCAAGTTTCTTGGAGATTGCAAAAGAAGAAGGAAAAAAAAAACAGAGAGAGATTCCTAGAACAACTAAAACTTTAGAATTAGGCATGAGAATACTTCCAGGACTATGGGATGCATGGGGTGGGGGGAGTGTGTGAAAGAGTGGGGGGGGGGGCGGGGAAGATGGCTTGGGGAATAAGGGGGATAATGTAGGAAGGGAAAGCAGACAGAACAGGGAGAATCTGGCCTATTTACCCTGTCTTCTTCCTTCACCCCACTGACTCTGAGGACTTTTAATATCTCTATTTCTTGGAATACTCTGTCTGCCAGAGTCTCTCAGGAATTTCTGTCTTTGGGATCTGGGCCTATGTTTTCCTCCAGGACTTTATGCCTCTCAGGTATCACCAACCCTTAGGTGTATGCATATGGGTATGGCTCCCTCAGGGGCCATTTCTGGGTCTGGAACGAAGGGAGATGGAAAATCTCATTGCAACTCTGAGCAGCTTTCTTGAACCCAAATCAGTACAAATATGCTGGACTCCTAAAGATGGGAGATGCTCAAGAAAAAACTATAGAGATCAGGAAAGAATTCAGTAGAGCTTATGCCCAAGCCGTGCCAGAAAATGCCCACTTAGGCCTTGCAGGAAAGACTAACACATTTCACATTAGGTCTGCCTAGGTCTTTTGTTGCTACAACCATTGTGGCTCAGATAGGTGTCTCCCTGGGCCTTCTGGAGCAGGGATCAGTGAAACATCTGCATTGAAACAGGTGACTGCAGTTAGCTTTGCACCTGGGTAATTGGAAAGAGACTGATGGCTTTGTCCTCTAGCTCCTAAGTGCCTCTTACTTACAAGGGCTCACAGGGTTTCTGGGTTGCTTGGAGCTTGCCAAAAATGAACATCAATGGCCTCCAGAATGGCTTGTGAGACCACCAACATTGGCTCCAACTTCTCTGGGTACTAATTGGAGGAATAGGAAGGCCATTGTGGCTTAGAGGCAGCTAGATGTTATAGTGCATAGAGCCCTAGGTCTGGAATTAGGAAGACCTGAGCTCAAATATTTCAAATCTGACCTCAGATACTTACTAGCTGGGCAAGTCACTTAACTTCTGTCTGCCTCAGTTTCCTCAACTGTAAAGTGAGATAATAATAGCACCCATCCCACAAGATTGTTTTAAAGATAAAAAGAGATATTTCTAAAGTGCTTAGCACACAGTAGGTGCCTGTTCCCTCCCTACAGTGCATGGCGGGGGGGGGGGGGGGGGGGGTAGTAATATTCAATAAGGATAGAAGGGCCAGGTTGCAAAGGGCTTTAAGTGCCACATGAGCTGTTAAAACCTCAGGCTTAGGTAGGCTAAGTGTTTAAGTCTTGGGATTTGTCTGTGATGGAAAGCCACCAGAAGTTCAAAAAATCATAAATACAGAGCTGAAAGGACCATCATTCTCTCATTTTAGAAATGAGGGAACTAAGGCACAGAGAAATTAAGTGACTGGTCCACTGTTACACAGCAAGTAAGTTTCTGGTAGATAGGCTTTATTCAAACTTGGGTCTCCCTGACTCCAAGCCCAGCACTCCATCTCCTTTGCTTGGGAGACTTTAGAGGTTCACACGAGTCTTGCAGTAATAAGTAACCCCTTTTATATTGACTGGTACTCATCCCCCTGGTTTAAATTTTACCTACCTTTCAAGGTCCTATACTTAAAAAAAAATCATATTTTTATTTTGTTTTGATATAACCTTCATTTCAGAATATATTCACTACTGCCACCACCCCCACAATAGCCCGTCTCTTTTAACAAAAAAAAGGGGAAAATCAGTTTAGCAAAAGCAACCAATTTGTCAGCCCTGTCTGACATATTCCCAGTTTCATACTGAGCATTCCATCCTAACACTCCCATTTTCCCAAGATACAACCCAAGAACTCAACCCTGCTGAATTAGCACTTTCCAATCTTGCCCAATAGGTGGTGCTCCCTGTGCCAGCTTAAATCATACTCTGGTGAACTAGATGCCTTTGCCAGGGTGGACTGAATAAAGCAGTGCATTGTCCAGGTATACTCTGACCTCTGTCCTTAAAAAAATAATGCTTATAAGCTACCATAAGGGAGAACATAAATGACAATCTAAAAGGTTATGTCCTGTATTTTAATATGCTTGAATCTGCTACCTGTGTCACTTTGAACAAGTCCCAACCCCTTTGTGTCTCAGTTTCCTCGTCTATAAAATGAAAGGGTTGGACTAGATGATTTCTGTCATTTCATTTCTAGTTCTGTGGTCTAAATCTATGGTCTCACAACTCTGTGACTCCTGGTCCTATGACCCAGAGGTTGAGACTCCAGGCCACTTAATTGAGTGCAGATACTCTGATGGGATGTGAGTTCCTGGTCCCAAGATTCCCTCTTGGGAACTCTTAGTACTGGTTAGAAGCCCTGAGTCAGGCTTGACCCTAGGGAGAGCAGGTCTGGAAGTCTTCGGGGATGGATGGATTGGTGACAGTGTCTCCTGCCTCAAATATAATCTTTCTAGTTCATCAAGTGAAGTGTAACTCATGACATCTCAACCACACAATTCTGAGCACCAATGAGAATAGAAGGGAGTTAGGGAGATCTGGAGCCACCTAAAGTTCTCCCACTTGTATCTATAGAGGAAAGGGCTTGTAGGTCATCAGATCAGATATCAGGAATGCCCAACCATTGTTTCAATCTCAATCAGTATGGACCAAGGTTAACTGGAGACTTTCTTCTGTGATATCTAGGTGAAGTCTGAGAAATGGCAAGAAGCCCACGAGATCATGAAGGCTTAGTCCTGAAGTCCTTGATTGTTGGGGTACCTCCACTTGATAGGCAAGAATGGCTGGCTGGCTGACTGATTTATGACTAAAGAAGAGATCTGAGGCTGTGGGATGCCCTTCTGTTTCTCTAGAGACCCCAGATGGGGCAATTGACCCACAGTCTAAGAACAACCTCCCTAAGTATCATTTGGAGGTGGCCTCACCTCCCTGCATCAGCTCTTCTGTGCTGACTCTGGTGGACCATACATAACTGAGATACAAGAGGTCTTGCTTCTCAAGGCAGGAGAAAAAGTGTCATTTAATCTAGGTGTTTCATTAGACAAGCCCCCATGGGGACCCAGTTACCTTCACTCAGGCACATTTCTACTAGAGAGAGCCCTTTGGTTTTTCATGGAATTAGTCAGAGGATGACTTCATCCCATTAGAGAGCCTGGTTCCGTCCCTGGTAAATGCTTTGTGTATTACACTCCTGAACTGCATCACTGTTGAAGCTGGCAAAATTATTGCCAGCTTTGATGGTGGTGGATTTTCCAATACATCCTGTAGTTCCCTCATGAGGCATCGATGATGCTGCCTTCAGTCAGCAATGGCATTTAGTCCGCCAACTAGCATGGCCCACTAGCCCCAATATCAGAAGGGCCAGGGAGTAGTCCTATAGCAACACCTGAGCCCGGAAGCTGCCTAGTTCACCTGTGTGACCTGTTACTTCCTTAAAGGGACTTAATGATTTGGGTGAAAGTGGGGCTGCTAGGCCATCTGTTACCATAAGTGCCATTCCCTGGTGTTTTCCTCTGCCTCCTCTAGTTAGCATCATCCTGCTGAATGCTCCATGTCTGTCACAAATGGGGCAGCATACTTAGATGGCCTCCAATGTTACCTTTGTGTCTGAGGTCAGCTTTGCAATGTATTTGCCTTTGGAGGGAGGGGAGCAGCCAGGTGTTCAGTGAAGCCAATAAGATGTCGCCACCCCTGCTCCTGAAAAACTGCCATCAGAGCCCATGTGGCAGTCCTGTGCCAACAGTAGAAGACAAGATAAGCAAGAACCAAAGCTGGAATAGTCTATGTTATCACGAGGAAAGTGGGAAAAAGTTAATTTCCCAGGCCAAGACGGAAGGGAACATACAATGGCATTTGAGAGAATTTTTAAAGATGATCCCCGAGGAGGTTATAAACCCAACATCCAAAGTTAACTGTACCTTCCAATAAGTCATGATGAAGGCAGGGTGACCATGACCTTGCTGCAGGGCTCTGAATTTAGAGAATTCTGATGGCAGGTATGCTGCTTCGGCAACATAAAAATAATGCGACTTCCTATCTGATTAGCAAGGATAATTAGTTAAAATAGGATACTTCCAGAGGGTTGATGCTTTTTCCCCTGGTGACTACACTGCAGAGTTTGTTCCCTTTTCCCTTCCATGTGGCAGAGCATCCTTACTGGATCTTGGAATCTTTGCCTTCTTCCCTCTCTACCCTTTCTGAAAAAAAAGAAAAAAAACCAGAAACACCCAACCATAACTGAATTTTGTTTTTAAAAAGTTGATTTTAGGACACTTTTTGGGCTGCATGCCCTTGTTTCATTTTGTGAAACACAAAAAAGTGCTAATTGTTGCTCTACTTCCTATATTTTACCATGCTGCCTGGGTGCTTTGTTTGAGCTGCAGTAACTGAGAACATGTGGTTATCAGAGACTAAGAAAAGCTGGAAGAGACCTTAAATATCACAGAGTCCAGTCCCATCATAGATAAGAAAAATGTAGACTGGAGAATTGGGACTCTAAAGCCATGTTAGCAGTTGCTTCTCTTTCAGAGTGTTGCAACCCACTCTGGGAAGAGGGATTGTGATGGAGAGGCACCCACAGATTGACTGATATACTGACACTGTGGATCCTCTTTACCTCTTGGCACCCACCCTTCTCTCACTGCCTCTACTTTAGGCATGTTTATACACACACACACACACACACACACACATATTCCACAAAGCTTGGAACATGTGCTCTGATGCATTGTCTGATACACTGTAAAAAAAATGAAGAGTTTTTAAAGCTGGAAGGAATCTCAGTGGTTTATCAGTCCAATTCCTGCCTTTATAGAAATCCTAGGAATCTCTTCTACAATATAGCCTGTGAGAGGGAGCCCACTCTCTTCCAAGACAGCTCATTCTACTTTGGGGCATCTAAATGGTGGGAAGTTTTTCCTGATCTTAGCCTAATTTACCTCTTTGCAATTTCTACCTGGTTCTGCCCCCTGGGACGAAACAGAACAAGTCAAAACCTTACATTTGAAAAAGTGAAAGCAGTAGAAGGAGAGAGACAGAGACATAGAGGGAGAGGAAAAGGAGAGAGGGAGAGAGGGAGAGGGGGAGAGAGACAGACAGACAGATACAGAGAGATATGTTTATTTTTCTGCTTGGCAAAAACCAACCTTTCTTTTCCAACCTCTATTCTAAACGAGTCTCTGGCTTAGGAATGACTACCTGCTTTCTTTCTCCTTTTCTCCTTCCTCCAAACAAGGTTTCTTGTTGATGGTAGTGTCTGGAAAAGAGAGAGATGTGTAGAAAGGGAAGACAAGGAATGTCAAATACAAACCCATTCTTTCTTCACAATTTTGTTGAGGAGATAGGCCTGGAGATATGAGGAAACAGAAGTCAGTGTCCTAGTGAAATTTTTACAGTAATCTAGGTCTGAGGTGATTTAAGAGAGACCTTGGAATAAATAAGAAAACAGCAAAAGAATGCCTAGTTACCCTAAATGGAGTCATTTACCACACCTGAGTGAACTATCTCCTCTAGTCCTTGAAAGAACTGACAGATGTGATCGCTGGGCTATCATTAGTGATATTTGAAAGATCAATGAGGCAGGAAAAGTACCATAAGATTGGAGTCAAATGTCCAGATTTTCCCCAAAAAAGAAGAATCTGCAAACTATAAGTCAATGAGCTTGACTCTGATTCCTGGAAAAATTCTGGAATGGATTATTAAAGATATGATGATTGAATGTCTAGAAAGGGAAGTAGTGATTGCAAAAAACTAGCATGGCTTTATCTAGAACAGGCCATTCTAGACTAACCCTGTTAGACAAGATTGCTAATTTAATAGATGAGGAGAATGCTGGGGATATAGTTTACGTCAATTTTAGCAAAGTTTTTAATTAATAGTATCTCATATTGTTATTGTGAAAAAGATGGAGAGTTATGGACTAGGTGGTAATACAGTCCTCTGGATTCAGAACTGACTGGATGGCCAGCATCAAAAATTTGCTGTTAATGATTCAATATCAATGTGACAGGAGGTCTCCAGTAGAACACCCCAGGGATCTGTGTTTGGCCTTGTGCTGTTGAAATTGTTTATCAATAATTTGGATAAAACCAAAGATGGCGTAATCATCAAATTTTGTAAATAACACAAAGCTGGGTGAGATAGCCAACACAAGTCAATGACAGGACTAAAAGATCTTGACAGGCTGGAGAACACTGAATGGAATCTAATGAGAAGAAATTCAGTAGGATTAAATATAAAGTTTTTCACTTGGATATAGAATATATTTCCTATGTATCAGATGCGGGGGCATGAACAAATAACTGTTGTTCTAAAAATACTCTGAGGTTTTCAGTGGACTCTAAGTTCAACATGAGTCTGTAAGTGTATTTTGGAAGCCAACGAATCTCATTTGATCTTGGGCTAAGAGGGGAATGGTTTTCAGGAGAATAACAAGTGGGTGAAGGACCTTGTGTCTGAGCCACATGAGTCTCTGTCGAAGGAAGTGGATATGTTTAGCTTGGAGAAAAGAAGACTCAGCAGGGGACCAATAGTTGTGTTCAAATATCTGAAGGACTGTCAGAAGGAGAGGTTAGGTTCTTCTGTTTGACCCTAGAGAACAGCATGAGAAAGATGCTGTTTAGGCTTGATGTCCATCTGACCATCCCTTGGTAGCTTGATGTGTCACTTCACTCTCATTCTTAGTGTCTTTGCTGCAGTCAAGCCTCTCTTTTTGGGTACCCCCTTTCTCAAACCAGAGCCATAGCTAGATTTAGCATAAGTGTAAGAACAAGGAAAGAGTTGTCTACAAATATATCCCCAGTGGTAGAACACATTAGCACCAGTTATGAAATCCAGAATCCTCAACTAGTAGCCTCACACCCAAGCACCCAAGCAAATGGAGCCTTAAGGCTACATGGAGTGAAGCCCAGGTTCCAGACTGAGGAAGGCCCTGGTTCATTTGCATACTTTGCTCTGGTCAGATCTTATCTGAACTCTTTACGTTCAGCTCTGGATCCCACAGTTTTAGTCTGGATCATGGGGAAGGTGACCAGTGTTATGAGTAGGATGGAGACTGTGCCATTGGAGGATTAATTGAAGGATCTAGGAGAATTAATGGGGACTTGGTGTCATTTTCTGAGCATTGCTTGCTCTGCTTGGCCCCAGAGAGCAGAACTGAGAGTTTTGAGTGGAAGCTGACAAAAGGCAGATTTCAGTTTGATATACGAAAAAGTTCAAAGCAATTAGAGCTGGCCCAAAATGGAATGACCTGCCTTGGGAGGTAGTGTCTTTAAGCAGAGGTTGGATGATGATTGTAAATGTTGTAGAGAGTGACACACTGAGTACAGCTCTAGGTCTGGAGTCATGAAGGTCTGAATTCAAATATGGCCTCAAACTTTCTAGCTGTGTGACCCTGGCCAAGTCACTTAACCTCCGTTTGCCTCAGTTTCCTCATCTATAAAATGGGGATAATAAGAGCATCTACTTCTCAAGGTTGTCATGAGGATCAAATGAAATCATAATAGTATAGTGCTTGCTTACCCAGCAAAATTGAGCATAATCTTTCAGGGGAGGAGATGGTCATTCAACAAAATAGGGACTTCCAAATCTTCCTGATGAAAAGACCAGAGCTCAATAGAAAATTTGATCTCCAAATACAAGACTCAAGAGAGGCATAAGAAGTCAACAGGAAAGAAAAAACATGTTATTATATTAATAAGAGCAAACTATTTACATCCCCACAAGGGAAAATGACACGTAACTCTTGAGAATTGTACTGTTATTACAACATTTAAAAGGGGCATATATAGACAGAGAGCATGGGTGTAAGTTGACTTTGATATAATGATAAAAAATATAATCAAGTGGTAAAAAGGGATTGTACTGGGAGAAGAGGAAAGGAGGAGGCAGACAAGGGTAAATTACATCACATGAAAAGGCACAAAAACCTATTACACTAGAGGGAAAGAAGGGAGGGAGATGAGCATTGTTTGAACATTATTCTCATCAGATTTGACTCAAAGAGGGAATAACATAATCAGTTAGATATAGAAATCTAACCTACCCAATAGGAAGTAGGAGGGGAAAAGGGAAAGAAAAAGGATGGGGCTAATAAAAGAAAGTGCAAAGGGAGGCTGTGGTCCAAAGCAAAGCTCTAGTGAGGAGGGAAAGGGAGAAAGGATAGAGAAAAATATAAACAGGGGAGAAAATAGGACCAAGATAAAGTCAAAATGGGTACATGATTTAGATATAAAGACTGATACTACAAGCAAACTAGGAAAGCAAGGAATAGTTTCCCTGTTAGATTTTTGGAAAAGGAAAAAATTTACGACCAAACAACAGATAGAGAACATTATGAAATGCAAAATGGATGATTTTGATTACCTTAAATTGAAAAGTTTTTGCAGAAACAAAGCCAATGAAACCAAGATTAGAAGGGAAACATAAAGCTGGGAGATAATTTTTATAACTGGTACCTCTGATAAAGGTCTTATTTCTAAAATATATAGAGAACTGAGTCAAATTTATAAGAATACAAGTCATTCCCCAGTTCATAAATGCTCAAAGAGTATAAATAGGTAGTTTTCAGAGGAAGAAATTAAAGCTATCTATAATCATGAAAAAATGCTCTAAATCACTATTGATTAGACAAATGCAAATCAAAATGACTCTGAGGTACCACATCATACCTGTCAGATTGCCTCACATGACGAAACAAGAACATGATAAATGTTGGAGAAGATGTGGGAAAAGTTGGAACACTAGTACATTGTTGGTGTAGTTGTGACTGATCCAACCATCATGAAGGATTCAGTGAGGAAGCTGCATCTGAACTTCCTGTCCCCACCCTGAATTTGTCGCTGCTACCAATTAATGCAATTTGGAACTATGCCCAAAGGGCAATAAAATTGGGCATAGCAGCTCTTTTTGTGATGGCAAAGAGTTGGAAATTGAAGGGATATTCATCAGTTGGGGAATGACTGAACAAGTTGTGGTATATGAATGTAATGGAATACTATTGAGTTATGGGAAATGATGAGCAGGCAGACTTCAGAAAAACCTGGAAAGACTTCTATGAACTGATGCTGAGTGAAGTGAGCAGGGACACAGTAACAGCCACATCATGTGATGACTGACTTTGATAGACTTAGCCTTTCTCAGCAATGCAAGGACCTAAAACAATTCCAAAAAGACTCGTGATGGAAAATGCCATCCACATCCAGAAAAAGAACTTTGGGGTCTGAATGCAGATGGAAGTACACTGTTTGCTTTCCTTTCCTTTTCTTTTGTTTATTCTTTCGCATGGTTTCTCCCATTGGTTCTAATTCTTCTTTACATCATGACTAATGTGAAAATATATTTAATATGAAGGTATAAGTAGAGCCTCCATCAGATTGTATGCCATCTTGGGGGGAGAGGGAGAAAATTTAAAACTAAAAATGTTATGGAAGTGGATGATGAAAACTAAATAAATTATATTTTTAAAAATACAGCACTTAGCACAGTATCTGGCACATAGTAAATGCTATATGAATGTTAGCTATTCTCATTATTAATTTGGATTTGAATTTGACTAGATGGTCATGGAGGGGCCTTCCACCTCTGAGATTCTGCTGGTCCCTTATCATGCTTATATTCTTCCATTTTAAATCCATTCCAGCACAGAGTCAGGGCTTCTTATAAGATGCCCCACTAAAGGTCTCTTTTAATCTAAAGGGTCGGGGGGGAAACTGATCTTGAAGCAATTAAGGGTTATTCTTGTTTTGCATCAGAAACCAATGTTGAGAGGCAGGGAAAGTAAAGAAGCAATCCCACAATTCTTCATGCTGTCCCTCCAAGAGCTTAGACGGAGGGAGTCAATCAGACAATCCAAGCAACACCCACCCTGGCTTTTCAAGCCAGAACAGCTGCAGGGGTGCAGTGGGGTAGGGGGAAGGGCACAGGGGTCAGCTTTCATGACAGCCTTCCTGTCTGCCAAACTCCCAGCAGGAAAAATGCCATCTGGGGCAGTTTTCAAATCCTTGGCAGCAAGTTTTCAGTAAGTTCTCTTTTTTTAAAGTGGTCATGAGGCAGTGACTCTGGGCTGCTTACTCCAGGCCCTGCTCTTGTGTCTGTCTGAAAGCCCCCTTGCACTGTTATCCCTGAGCTGGCCAGGCCTCCTCACACAGGAGAGCTGAGAGGATCACCCTATTGAGGAAAGGGGCTTGCGTTAACTGATAGCAGTGACAAAGTCAGGGTGGGGATAGGAAGTTCAGATCCAGCTTCCTCACTGAATCCTTCATGATCCTTCCCTGTTCATAATAATCTTTAATTCTTCTAAACTCAGTACCATAGGGTTTGTATTTACCCAATAGAGGGTAGTGAGTTCTTCACATTTGTATATCTTGTCACCTTCTGAACTATAAACCTCATGGAGGCAGAAATATCTCACCTTCTGTGCCTGTTCTGTATGTGCTAGGGACCTGATAATAATAACAGTAATTTTACCACCCCCCCACCCCTGGGAGGACTCCACCATTCAGCCTGCCCTCCAGATTGCTGAGTCCTTGGCCAGGGTCGCCATTTCTTGAGGGGTCTCCAGCCATGCTGCTCACTCCACTTTCTGGACTGCCCCACATTCCCAATACCTGCCTTTCCCTCCCTCCACTTCACAGGTAATTCCCACCCCCAGCTTTTAGCTTCCCTTCTGTTTCCTCTTCCCTGTTAGAATGTAATAGGAAATGTAAGTGCTCCTTGAGAGAGGAATTGTCTTGTTTTAAACTTGTCTCTCTGGTGCCTAGCACAGGGTATGTGTTTAATTAATGCTTAATCCACCTATCTATAAGTATAGCTTATGTTTATATGCTGCTATAGAGTTAATGAAGCACTTTTCCATGCTGTATCTCACACCTACCTCATTGATCCATCAGCATCATGAGATAGCACTTGCAATGCACTTTGTAAGCCTTGGCTTTATCAAAGATACACTCACCCTTGCCGGATCTGTGATCTCATTGGTAGAAGTAATTCCTGAGAAGAAACCTTCTCATCTAAGGTAGATCAGTACCTGCTCTGCAATTTATAATCTTAAAGACTTGCCTGGGGAGCTGACAGATTAAATGACTTGCCTATCATCCCACAGCCAGTATGCATCAGAGACAAGATTTGAACCCAGATCTTTCTGACCCCAAGGCTAGCGCTTAATCCATGATGCCAAGCTATTTCTCCAAAGGCTATAGAATGATATATAAATATCAGCAATCTTCATCTCATCATCATTATTATCGCTGTCATCTCATTTTCATCTTCTCTGATATTATTATGCTCTCATCTTGGGACAAGTCACTCTCCGGCTAGTATATTTTTATGTCTAATAAATCATGTACTATTTCCCAGGCCAATAAAAATCATTGCTTTTTTATAACAGATTAAGTGGTAGGATATAAGCTTTTCCTCTCTAGGCTCATTGAAAGTGTCCTTGGATTCAATTCCAGTCACAGACAGAACAATGAGGATGATAGGTATCTAACTCTGTTCCTGCATTCCTCTGCTAAGTCTCTGTTCAGAAAGATTTTCATTTCTTGTAGTTTGGAGACTTGTGAGTGTATGGTATGGCAGCATATATTAAAACATCATTTTAAAGTTCTTATGGATCAATGTTATGCAGGTGATGATGGGCAATGGTTCAGTCTATAGTAATGATATGGTTTCAGTTCAACTGAGTTTTCCAGAATATTTTGAGATCTCTACTAGTGATATAAGGATTTATTATCTGTTAGTCCATGAAAGATAGATCTATCTGGTATATAATTCTAGTTAGCAGATCATTTCTTGCTAGCTCTTTTATTTTACAATCATAAGTGATGTGTTACAGTTTCTATCAGGTTAAATCCTGGGCCCCTATATACAGTCTCTCAGCAACCTTATTAGCTCTCATGAGTTTAACTATTAACTCTAGGCAGAAAATTCCCAGATCTATTTATCTTGCTCCTGTCTCTTTCCCAAGCTTCATTCTTGCATCACTAATTACCTGTTGGACATTTCATACTGGAAGTCTCAGAGATATCTTAAATTCAATATGTCTAAAACTGAACTCATTACCTTTCCCCATAAAGCTTTCTCTCTTCCAAATCTTTCTGTTTCTGAGGCAAAGACCACCATCCTTCCATTGTCTTAGATTCATTATCTTATCTTTATCCTCAGCCTCTTTCTCTCTCACCTCAAATATTCAATCAGTTTCCAGACTTTGCCACTGATATGTTCATAACATCTCTGCCATGCAGCCCTTCCTCTCCTCTGAGACTATTACTGCCATCTTAGTTCATTAAAGTCTTCTTCATCTTTTACCTTGAGTAATGCTTTAGATTTCTAAGAGGTCAGCACCCTGCCTCATGTTTTTCACTACTCTTCACCTTCCAATATGCTAATGTCAAAGTAATTTTCCTTAAGTGCTGATCTGATCACGTGGTTCTCCTCAACCAACTCCAGTTGGTCCTAATCGCCTATTGAATGTGTCTGAGTAAAGTGAGCTCCCTGAAGGCAGTGATTTTCATTTTTATCTGTGTATCCCCATTGCCTACCACAGTGCCTGGCACGTGGTAGCCAATGAATAAGTGCTTGTTGAATTAAGTTATGTAATTCACTATGCTAGGTGCTGGAGATACACAAGTTAAATGAAGCAGTCTCTGATCTCAAAGGGCTTGTAATTTAATGGGGGGGGTTGGGGAGAGTAGGAAGAGAGTGGTAGAATGTGGCAATGCTAGACACATATACAAATAATTATGATACAAGTTTAAATGTGAAAAATACATCAGAAAGATTGAATGGAAATGGATGAAAGAGTCAAGGAGGGAGAGGTCCCTTTTATCTGGAAGGTGCAAGGCAGGCCTCATGGAGTTGCAGGAAGAAAAGGATTTCAATAGGTGGAAAAGTTCCACCTGACACCCATGTCCAGGAACGTGGGATGTCCTGGGCAATGGCACACAGGCAGGAGAGGCCAGGGTAAAATCAGGGAACAGCCAGTAATCCAGTTTGGCAGGAACATGGAGTCCATGAGAGGAATAGAGTGAAATGAAGCAAGAAAGTTGGAGCCCGATTGTGGAAACCCTTTGATGTCAGGCTCGGGAGTTTGAGTTTTGTCTGGTAAAACAACAGTGAGACTTAGAAGAGTTTCAAGTAGAGAAGTGACGTGCTTTGACCTATGTCAGCAGGGTCCACAATGGAGGACTCTTACCACATCATGGAGAGGACAAGTCATGACAATGTGCCTTCATCTTGGCATTTCTGGCTCAGAGCTGCTCTCAATGAAACAGAGCTCTTGTTTCTTCATTAGAAGACTTCTAATAGAACTTTCCTGTGAGGCAAAGTTTGCCATCATGAAAGCCCGTGTGATTTAAGTGGTGTTTCCACTAATTTGACCATGTGACTAAGCATGGATCTCAGTAGGCACTGTCCCATGAGTACTGGTCTTTGTTTTAGCTATTGTGCTTTAGAATACAATAACCTTTCTAGTTAGGAGATCTTCATATCTATTATCTTGTTGGATTTTCCCAACTCTCCAGAGAGAGAAAGGCGGGTAGCATGTGGGGCGGCTTACCATTTTTACAGATGAAGGCAATGAAGCTCAGAGGGGTGAGTGAAGTGACTTACCTGAGGACCACACAGCTCCTCAGAGCCATGATGAAAGCCCAGGCCTCCTGATTTTTGATTCAGCATCATTTCTGCTATAAGCTCCTTTAGTATCAAAAGATACTAAAGCTGGTGGCTTCGGTAAGGGTTATTACTGTTCAGTTGTGTCTGATTCTTCATGACCCCATTTGGGGTTTTCTTGGCCCTCTCCTTCTCCAGCTCATTTTATAGAAGAGGAAACTAAGGCAAACAGGGTTAAATGACTTGTCTAGGGTGACATAGCTAGTAAATGTCAGAGGCCAGATTTGAACTCCAGTCTTTCTGGCTCCAGGCCCAGGGCTCTATCATCCACTGTGCCACCCAGCTGCTCCATAGGTAGGGGTACTGGGAACATATTTCATTTACCTTCTCTTCAGTCTCTAGATCACATAGGATTCTTATTGTTTTGATTGCTCTTTTAATTTTCGTTGGCTTAAATATATTATCTAGCTGTTCTCCCCCTATCTGGGATCTGGTTCCAGGACTGTAGATGATGGGGAGGAAAATGTTTACCTGAAGGGCACATATCTGCCCAGGGAAGTCCTCCCTAACTCAGCAGTCCTTGTAGCATCTGTGCTGAGAAGTGCATTCCTGGAGACAGAGCAGTCATAGCCTGAGAGGGGGCTGCCTAGGCCAGTGTAAGACTGGGAAATGGATCTAGCCATGTCCTGTATGACCCCCAAGGTATAGGGGAAAGAGCACTGATTCTAGAGTTAAGAGGCTCTGGATTCAAAGACTAATGTCCTCTGAAGTTCCTGCTAGCTCCAGCTCTAGGGCCCTATGAATAAACCCTAAGTCTTTCAGTTTCACATTTTTTTTTACTTTCTGTTTTACCAGCCTAGAATGCTTGGCCTCTTAAATCCTAACCATCGATCAAGCTCTGTCTCAAGTCCCACCTACTTCAGGAAGCCTTTATGGACCTCTTCTGTCCACACTGATTTCTCACTCTTCTGACATCCTAACGCAAGCACATCTTTATCTATGGTGTCAGGGGTGGGGAAATTTCATGAAGATTGGATTTGGTCAAAGGGCTGAACTTGAGGACCTAGAAGGCTATGTGGAGGCTGCAAGTTCTCCACTGCTGTATTATGTCCTCATGTGGTTGGCCTTTGATGACCATGGAAGAAAGTTCAAGAGACGAAACTCTAAGCTGAACCTTTGACACATATCTCTGCTCCCTCAAGGGTCAGATGTGTGTCCAGACTCAGGAGCTAGACACCTGCACAGTTCTGGGCTCACACAGACTGCCCAAGACACACCTCCCTTCAAAGCTTCACCACCTCCTACATTTCCATGCCTCTTATACTCTACTCCCTATTGCATACTCTTTAATCCAGTGATGCTGGCCTCCTGGCTGTTCCATAAATTAGACCCCATGTCTCAGCTCTGGGCATGGTCTCTGGCTATGTAACTCATCCTTTCTCATCTGTGCCTCCTGACTTCCCTAACTTCCTTCAAGTCTTATCTAAAACCCCATCTTTTATAGGAAGCCTTTTTCAGCACCTCTAAATTTTAGCTCTTTCCCTCTTTTAATTAACTTCCTGTTTATTCCGTATGTAGCTTTTTGGTACATATTTATGTTTGTTTGCTTGTTGTCTTGTCTCCCCTGTTAGACTTTGAGCCCCCTGAGGACAGAGACTGCCTTTTGCCTCTTTTTGTATCCCCAACACTTAACCCAGTGCCTGGTATACAGTAGGCACTAAATAAATGTTTATTCACTCACACACACACACACACATACACACATACACACACACTCCACTTATGCTCTTGGGTACTTTTTCTACATGATTGATGATCAGCAAGCAGGCTTGCAGAGATGAAAGGCAAAAACTCACCAACAGCTATAACCAATCTACTATGTTCCCTTAATAAATCCTCCCCAGATCCTAGTGCTCAGCCTCTCCTCCCAAGATCCTCTCTGATAGATGGGCTGGTTTGAATTCACTAGGATTGAAAACCTGGTTTCTTCCAGATCTTACAGGCTGGCTATAGGCAGCCCAGGCCCAGAAGAGAAGCTAGTCAAATCACCCCAGCTACTCATGACTCCAAACCCTACTGTTACTGCTGCCCATCTCACAGCCTAGCTTCCTCACTTCCCTGACTGTGCTTCTATTTGTCACTTACTGTATACTACCTAAGATGTTCGTTTTGTGTAAATGTAGACAATAAGCTCCTTGAAGGCAGGAACTCAGTCTAATACTTCTCTATCCCTCACAGTGCCCAGCACACAGTAGACCAGTACAGTGTAGTGGAAAGGTCACCTAACTTGAAACTGAAAGCACTGAGTTAGAATCCTGTTTCTAGCACTTACTAGTTAGGTTCCCATGGGCAAGCCTCCTTATCTCTACAGTAGGGATAATAATACCTGTAACACCTACTTCACATGGTTCTCATGAAGGAAATGCTCTGTCAACTGTAACAACTCAGAATATGCTCCAACATGCATAAAAGGCTTTCTTCACAATAATAGCCCTGTAACCGAGACTATGAGTTCAATCACTCCCATTTTACAGATGAGGAAACCAAGACTCAGATCAGCTAAGTGACTTACTCAGAGTCATATAGCTCATGCTGACTCCAAGCCCTGTACAACTGTCTTAGCATGGAAAGTGTTATATAAATATGGCCTGTTATCAATGAAGTCTTCCTGATTGGTTGCTGCTGTGAGTTGCTGTGGGCTGGGAGCAGGCCTGGATGGGGCTTCCTAAACAAGGCTTAAAGTTGGCCAGAGGCCAACAAAAACCCCAGCTTTCTGACCTCAGATGTATTTTTTTCAGTCCCAGGGGCTCAGATCTTAGATTTTTGGGCTGCTCACCAGCTCCTCCATTTCCTTCTCACTCTTCAGAGATGGCTGGAGAATACGGCTGATGCAAAAGAAGGGGAAAAAATAAAGAGAGGCCAATTCCTGGGTGTTTGCTCTAGGTAGGTCAAGGAGTTAAGTTTCATGCACACACTGTGGCTTTGTATTAGGGTAAGGGTGATGAGGATCTGTGGTCTGAGGTAGTAAGACTGGTGAAGATCTAGCTTCAGGGCTCTCTCCTTCCTGGGCATTATGGACTTTTAGCTTTTAATTTTGCTATGAAGATAAGTACTGGGTCATGAACCCTAGGAAAATTAGATGTAAGGTCTAGAAAAATAATGAAGCTTGGTCTAGTTAGAGTTAGACAGTGGACCTAAAAGAAATAAGGTGGCATGGTTTAGTAGAAAGAATGCTACACCTAGAGTCAGGAGACTGGGTTTCTAGTTCTGGCTCTGACATTTGCTAGCTGTGTGCATGTGGGACAGGTATTTTACTTTCTCAGGGCCTCAGTTTCCATATCTGTAAAGTGGAGATAATAACACTTATATTACTGACCTCACGGGGTTGAGAGGAAGGTGCTTTGTGATCATCAAAGTAAGATATGCATGTGAGTTATGATTATTTATTATGAGGCAGTGGGCCTAGCCCATAATGAAATGTCCCTTGCCTCCATTTTCTTCTCCATCTTGGTACAGGAGAAAGAGAATTAACTTTGGGGTCAGAGGACTGGATTCATATCCTGCCTGTTATGTTTATTACCTCTGTGACCTCCTAACAACCCTAAGTTAACATATCTCAAGATCCCTAGGCCATCTCTTTAGAATAAGGAGGCTCTAGAATGGGACTCCAGAGGACCCATCATGGAGCATGTGACTCATACCTCTTGACAGACAAGTGATAGATTGAGGAGGAAGGATGAGATATATTCTTTGGACGTGGCCAGAGAGGGGATGTGCTTTATTTGACTATGTGTATTTCTTACAAGAGTTCTTTTTCTTCCTTCCTTCCTTCCTTCTTTCTTTCCTTAATTTTTTTCTGGGGAAGAGGAGGAAGGTGGAAGGGAGAGAAAATGCATTTTGTTTATTGAAAGAAATAAAACTTAGTTTAAAAAGAAAACAGAACAAGGGATCTGGACTCAATAGATAGCCTCTGAGCAACCTTCTAGTTCTAGACCCAAGATCCCATGATCCTTTGACTTTTGATATAGCAAGGGCCCATGGTGTTCAGAACAGGAGGTCAGAGTGGGGATAGCATCATGGAATGACCTCTCATTCCCAAAGGCTCAGCTTCTCTTAGTCCTCACACTCCATTCTGGGGAGCTGTGTCAATCTCCAACATAGACATAGATGATGTGCTGAAGAGTTTGGCCCCTTGTCTGTCATCGGCAGTGGGAAGTCACTGAAGAGTGCTGAGAAGGATTAGTGGTGTCCCATTTCCCTGGGGAGATAGCAGCAATGGCTAAGTCTTGAGGACTGGAGCAGTGGATCCCCTCATTTTCCTTACCCTGGGGTTTCTTCCAAGCACAAGAAATGGTGCATCTACATCTGTTTCATGCCCTCTTTTCCATACACCAGTAGAAGACAATGGAACAGTATAGAGTTTTTATTTTTTTTAGTGTTAGAGCAAAAAGTGAATTATTTGGTGCAGTCCTTCCAATTTGCAGATAAGGAAACTGAGACCTAGGGAAGCAAAGTATCTTGCTCACAGCCACATGGCCAGTCAGTGGCAGAGCTGGGATTCTGCTCCAAATCTAGTCTTTTCTGTACACCATAATATAATCCAAAAGTCACGCATGCTTGGATTCAGAAAGCATTACATAACTTTGTTTTTTAGTGGAGATTTGCCTTCCTTCTTGCTTAGATGAATAATAATTCATGTTTATGTTGCATTTTAAAACTGACAAAGAACTGGGCTCATGATAGTCATGTGAAGCAGATAGTGGGTACTTATAGTTATCCGTGTAGGTTCAAACCTACGTGGCCAAATGTGTCCATTGGCTCTCAATTCAGCGCTCAAAGCACTCAGTCATCACTAATGGAACTGGTGCTGTGTTGTCTGGCAGGAGAGAGCTGGCCTGGACAGTCTATTTAGTAGATACCTCCCACTGGTTTTAATCTTGCCTCTGCCAAAGACTACCTCAGTTACCTTGGGTAAGTCACTCTCCTTATCTGCCTAGACCTCAGTTGTTTCATTCGCAAAATGATGGATTTTGATTGGATGGTCTCTGAGGCCCCCTCAGAATCTAAATCCTATGGGGCCATACTGTTTTAGCTCCTATGGGAGTCAGCAGGGAGAGGGGTCCATTGCATGAAACATAGACACTGTGTATTGACAGAGGAGACAGAATCAGGCTGAGGGTGGGGAGCGGGAGAGTATAGAAGGAGAAAATGGAAGATTAGTAAGTCAAAAGATAGATGGAGAGACAGGGAGAGTGTGAGCTGGGCAGAGAGATGAGAACCGTCTGTAGACCGTGCACCAGGGAGTGAGTGCTAAGGGATGGTGCTTCCTTCAGAAGGAAATGGGAAGAATTTGTGCGGGCTTCCTGCTGGCTTGGGGAGAGGAGGTGCCTAATTCAGGCCGAGCCTGGGTCTCTCAGTGGATGCTGGTAGTGGACTCCTACTTCCGGGGTAATATAGGATTTAAAACTGGCAGGAACTGGAGGCTTGGACGAATCCACCCTTTTATTGTTACAGGAGAACAAACTGACTTGCCTAATGTCACCCAGGTCATCAGTGTGCAGGGCTCTTGTGCCGCCCAATCCGGTGTTCTGGGCCCTGTGTCACACTCCCTTCTGTGCACTTCAGGCAGGGAGGCCTTGCTCCCCTCTCCAGGGTCTCTGTTCTTCCTCGGCTCCTTGTCTTCTTGGGCTCGCTTATCTCTGCCTTTCTCAGTTTTCTTTTGAGCAGCTACCTCTTAGTAGCCTTCTTCAGTTCCCACCATGGACGTCTGCAGTCGAGTGATTCAGCCCCAGGCTTAGCCTCCTCACGCCCAAGAAGATATCCTGGTGGGAATTCCCGAGCTCTGCTCAGATGCTGGCATGGAGGGCCCTCCCTTCCTTTTCTCTCCCAGCTTCCTTGACTTGGGGGTGGGGAAGATTGTGAAGGAGCTTCCCAGCCCTTTTCTCTCCTCAGATCCTCGAAGGGAGCTCTCTGCTGGACAAAGTTGTTTCAAAGAAGAAAAACTTGAGAAGTCTCCCTCTTCTCTTTGCGAGGGTGTTGGCAGCACCAGATCAGGGAAACAGTCTGTCTTTTCCTCTGCCTCTGTCTCCATCCCTTTCTTTGTCTCTGTCTCTGCTTTTTTTTTCTGTTTCCCCCATCTCATCTCTTCTTTTATCTTCTCCCCTCTCCCTTTTTTCTTCCCTTTCTCATTCCCTGTTGGTCTCTTTTTCTGATTCTGGTCCCTTGGGAAAGTGGAGGGTGTGATTTAGAGGTGGTTAGCCTTTCCTTTCTATTTGAGTTACTCTCTGCCTCCTCACTGAAAGTGGCCAGGTCCCTCATAGTCTTCTTCATCCATATCTTTGAACTCTGAGTAGCCAGAGTTGGAGCTGATTCTGGGACATGTTCTGGGGCAGGCCTCAGGAGGACTTGGGAGGGGCTCCTCTGGGTGAGGATGCTAAGGGATTTCCCTTAGCCTCAGTAGAGAGGGTTCCAGAACATTGTACACTAGGCCATGCTACCTCTTAGATTTAGGGAATATGAAATATTTCCTGCGTCATCGGCACTGAACAAGCTCTCTATTTAACAGCTAAACGCTACCTGACCCTCTGGGTTGGAAAAGGCAGGGCTGAGGCCCCAGGGGCTAATGATCACCTAACAGACACTATTTATCTATTTATTACAGGTGTGGCACTTTACCTGTATCACCTCATTTGTTCCTCCCAATAACCCTGTCAGATAGAGGCTACTATTATCCCCTCCCTTTATAGAGGGGGAAATTGAAGCTGAGACAGATTAAGTGACTTGTCCAGCCATGGAATTTGTGAGTGTTAGGGGGAGGATTTGAACTCAGGTCTTGCTGACTCCATGTCCACTGCTCTAACCTCACTATCATAGTGAAAGAAGAGCTCATCAGGGTGGGGCTTCACAGAGGCCCATTCATGATCTAGAGAGAATGAAATGATTTTTCTAGGCCCTTTTTCCTTGCTCTTAAACTCAAACCACAGGCCTTAGGCTCCTTCCCTGTGTAAAAGCCCTGGATTCTCTCTTGGGGTTCACCCTATTCTAGAGGTTGGCAGACAGAAGGAGAAGACAGGATTCCTGCCATCCAAGAGGAATCAATTGAGTGTAAGGCCAGGCTTATCCTCAGGAGAAGACAGGAAAGAATACAAGGCTATGCATGGGAGGGCAGCAGTGAGTTTACAGAGGCTGCTAATAGGGAATTGTTCGGGTCTGGAGAAGGACAGGTCACAGATACGGATCTCCTTCTGTCCCCTGCAGAGTGATGCAGCGGGGAGGGAGGGAGAGAGAGAAGAGATGGAGACAGAGACACACGGAGAAAACAAGAGACAGGAACAGAAAGACTAAGACACAGAGAGAGGCAGAGACAGGCAGAAAGACAGACACAGAGAGAGAGACACAGAAAAAAGGAGAGACAGAGACCCAGAGAGAGATAGAGACAAATAGACTGAGAGAGAGAGAGACATATAGAGACAAAGGTACAGAGAGAAACAGAGACAGAGAAACAGAAAGAAGAAGAGACAGATCAAAACAAAGAAAGACAGAGACAGACACACTGAGAGAGACAGAGACAGACAGACACAGAGAGAAAAAGAGACAGAGAGAGAGAGAGAGAGGCCCCATTAAGGGCAAGTCCTGGATGGTCTGTGGCCTCCCTTACAGAAGTCTGTCACAGAAAGAGCTAAAAGTCCCAGGGTCCCTCTAGTCCAGGCCTCTCATTTTTCAGATGAAGAGGCTGAGATCTTGAAAAGTTGAGTGACCCCCAGGGAGGCACCCCAGTAGCAGGCATCTGAGGTGGGTGTTGAATCCAGGCCCGGTGGTTCCAGAGTCCTGGAAGTAAATAGTTGGGGCTCAGTACAGACTGGAATTGAACTGAGACTCTTGGAAAATGGAAAGAACTCTTTGCTGAGGAGTTAGAAGACCAGGGCACCCGATGAGCAATAAGGTGGCTTCTGGCTTTCAGACTCAAAGGTTCAGAAGCCCCATGGTTACTGCATTTGGAGTCTAAGGACCTGTATACAAATCCTGGCTTTACCACTTACTGTGTGACTGTATAGAAATCTTAAGTTCTCAGCCTCAGTTTCCTTGTCTGTAAAATGAGGGGGGCTGGACTAGATGGCCCTCTTTGTTCCTATGATACCTATCTTGACTTTCCTGTTTGCTAGTCATATGACCTTGGGCAGATCATTAACCTCATACATAAGGAGTGGTAATCATTAATTGGAAAAGTATCAGAGCTTTTGACTTAGGAAAATCAAGTAGGATCCACCTCCATTTAAGCAAGCATTACTTTGGCATTACCCAGAAACCCTCATAGAACCAGATCTTTTTTGACCCCGGAGCACTCAGCTTCTCACCTCCACTTAGTTGGGGGCTGTGACCTAAGGTGAAGAAGTTTCCAACAAACACCTACTTCCATATGGGTAGTGGAGGGGGGGTGGGGGGCTTCCTGCCAGTATCATCCAATAAATGCAAAGGTAAGGATCGGTCTGGGCTCTCCTAACCTCTGATGTTCTTGCCTTTAGCTCTGGGAACTCAATCTCTTGACTCCCCTAAAACTCTGTGTCTTTGGTTCTCATTACAGGAAATGGGGGGACAAACCCCACAGTTCCCCCACAGGGGGAGTTTCTACCAACTCTGTTGAGTAGGGAAGATGTCAGGGTGGGAGCTGTAGGGTGGTGGGTACGAATTGTCGCTGTCACCATCTCCCTTCTGTCTCTCCTGTCAGTGAAGACAGCCCCTACACCAGCCTCCTTGTCCTTGATGGGTCACCCCCAGCTATGACTTTCCTCTATGACCTTCTCCTTGGCGATAGACAGGGATAGAGAAATAGAGACAAAGACAGTGAGAGGAAGAAACAAAGATATAAATACAAACAGACACCAAGAGAAAAGAATGGCGGGGGGAGGTAGAGTGGGGGAGAGGATGACAGTATTAATGCTGCCTGGTTTGTGAAGTCCTTTCCCCCACCCCACTCCATGAGGCAGGCGGTAGTAACTATTATCCCCACTTTGTCAATGAGAAAACTGAGGATCAGGGAGGTCACACAGAGTGCTAGGGTTCAAATCCATTGTCCCATACTTGGCTGTCAGAGAGAAAACTAGAGATGGGCTGAGCAGCGTGGGGAATGAGCAGGTGAGTTAGTGGAATGATCTAACTCAAATCTGGGTCTCCTGCCCTCTAGCACAGTCTGCTTTCTTCAAACAACACACAAACAAACAAACAAAAAGACAGGAAAACAACTTTCTAACAAATTGAAATTTAAATATCAAGAAAAACAATTTAACTTGCTCGCTAACATTTTGCATTTGTGTTCTTGAATTCCAGAGCATTAAAATACAGTGACAAGTTTTCTATCACTCCCTCTAAAGTCCTGCTGTAATTCTTTGTGCATTCGCACCCTTCTCTTTTCTTTGGTCATAATAGCTGGTCCAGACTCCATTCTTTCAGTGTGGGCTTTATTCCATTTCTTGGTTGTTAGGTCATAGAAGGCTTGCCAGATTACTTTATTACTTGTTACTCCTATTTGCGTTATGGTATCAGGAGGGGCAGCTAGGTGGTGCAGTGGATAGAGTTCCAGTGCAGGAGTCAGGAGGACCTGACTTCAAATCTCACCTCAGATGCTTGATACTCACTAGCTATGTGACCTTGGGCAAGTCACTTAACCCCAATTACCTCATCTTGGGTCATCTCCAGTCATCCTGATGAATATCTGGTCACTGGATTCAGATGGCTCTGGAGGAGAAGTGAGCCTGGTGACCAGCACAGCCCTCCCTCCCTCAAAACAAATTCAAGTGCAAGTCATGTCATCATTTCTCTGATGGCATGATCTTCTTTGGCAACAAAGGATGAACACACACCCTTACTGGCATCGTGGGGTAGAAAAGGATGTTGGCTCTGACCTTAAAGCTTGTTTCTCAGCTGCATGACTGTAGGCCGCACCCAGCTTCCCGGGGTCTGTTTCTGGGTATTGCTGTACATATTTCATTCAGGGATGTTTTGGGAAGAGCATTTCCATTAATAGTTTTTTTTTAAATCACTTTAATTTTAAAATTCATCATTCTCCAGAGGATATTTATATCCCCTGTAACATAGAATAAAAAAAGGTGGTTCAGCAAAACTAGACAAGGTGTACCATGTGCCATGTTTTACCCATAGCCACCCACATCTGCAAAGAAAGGAGGAAAACATACCCCATGCTGCATTTCTCTCTTCCATTAACTACAGGGACCAGTTAGAAAACAATATGACAAAATCTAATTGAACGTCAGAGATGGGCAGTCAGTCAAAAAGCATTTATTAAGAGCTCACTATATGTCGGGGGGAGGTCTTAGTGACCTACTCAAAATCTCACAGAATTATTTATCTGACTAGGTATCTCCACTTCTGCTACAACGAAAGTTTGTTCTATCACCTGGAAAACAGAATTCCCTCCATCATCAGTTCAGTTCAATTTAGCAAACTGTTGAGAAGTGCCTACTTGTGTAAGCCACTGTGCCAGGTCCTGAGGATACAAAAGTAAGACAACATACTTACTGCAAGACGCTAACATTCCAAGCCAGAGCCTGCCCCCAGAGTTCAATAAATGTCTACTCACAAAAAAAGGTGAAAGGGGAAGAAAGGTGGCAGTATGGTTAAGAATTCATTCATTCATTCCTTTAACAAGCATTCATTAAGCACCTGTCATGTTATTTATTTAAATAATCTATTTATATTATTATTCAAAATATTAACACTCAGGTTTGCCAGTGAAGCTGAATGAATTATTGCCATAAAGCAGACCCTGAATGGAGCAGTCCAGTACCTCCAGGCAGCGGAACTGTAGGGGAGCCACCATTCATTCTAGACTCACCTTCCAATTTGCCAGCTTTGCCTCCATGGCATAGCAAGTGCTGTGAAGACCAGAAACATTCTTTTCCTCCCTGTCTGAGCAGACCTGTGAAGGGCACAGGACCCACTTGCTGCCATGCTCTGGTTTTTCAGCCCCTAGTGTTCATCTCAAATGCTGGTTTTTCCCATAAGCAAAGTTAGAAGAGCTTCCTTACACTCCTAAAGTTTTTAGTTTCTCTTGCTCGCCTTTGACCAGAATATGTTTTGCTTCGAGCCATACTTGTTTAGCCAATGTTCCACCAACATCCATGCTGCCTTGCTAGGTGCCGAGGAAACAAAAATAGATAGGATCAGTACTGGTTCTTGGATGGACTGGTTATCCCATGGTGGTCAAGGTCAACATTTAGGCAAACCTATTATTATTGTCAGAGGTAGAGCCCAACTGTGTCTGTAACACATTCAGGTGTAGAGAGAGAGCCCTAGCCTGAAAGTCAAGAGGCATGCTGGTTACTGCAGTAAGAACCTCAGAAATAACTGAATTTAGATACCACTTTAAGGGTTTCAAAGCGACATACAAGCCTCCTCTCCTTTAACCCTCACAAACACACACCAGGTAAACAAAGTCATCTCTGGGAATTTTTTCTCTTGGGACAAAACCTTTGGGGAGGGGGGCAGGCAGGAGAGGGCAAAGAGAGGTAGCAGGAGAGGGCTGGACAAGGACCTTCAACCCAACTGAAGATGCACCTGTGCCAGGAGATGAGAGAGTTTGTCTTCCAGACAGTCTATGAGACTGTCTTCATGAAGAGGTGAAGAGGAAAGAGGACCCTAAGAGATGGCACATAATAAGAGCTTTTAAAATGTGTGTGTATGTATACACACACATATATGTATATAAGTATGCATATGCATGTGTATGTATATGTAATGTACATATGCATGTGTATATTGTTTTTCTCCAATAACATGTTAAAACAGTTTTTAAACTTTTTTTAAAGTTTTAAGTTCCAAATTCTGTCCTTCCCCATCTACCTCCCCTCTCTCTGAGATGGTAAGCAATCCAATGTAGGTTTTACGTGTGCTGTCATGTAAAACATATAGGAAGAGTTTAGTAAAGATTCATTCATTCATTGACTCTCTCATTATTATGAGGAAACTGAGGCCCAGAGCACTTAAGGCCATTCAAAGTGACAGAAGTCAGGTAAACCTCAAACTTAGAATTCTGACTCCACATCCAATACTCTCACTGAAAAATGTCTTACTGATCTTTTAGTATCGCTGTTACTTTCCAATAAATTAATTCTCCAGTGAAAAACTCCCTTGCTACACAGAATAAGTTAAGAAAAACAAGCCAACATTTTGACCATGTCTGACAGTGTGTGCAGTTTTATACACTTGTAGCCCACCTCTCTACTGAGAGAATATAAAATCCTAGAATAGGAGCAGGAAGGGACATTAGAGACCATCTAGATAAAACCTCACAGTTTACAGATGAGAAAACTGAGGCCTAGGGAGATTAGGTGACATGCTCAAAGTTGCATAGGCAGTAAACACCAGAGATGAGATTTGAACCCAGGCTCTCTGATTCTAGATTCCAGAGGGAAGGAAGTTCCTTATTAGCTTTCTGGAATCTGAATCCTGATATCTTCTAATATCTTATTTTTCCTTTATGTGTTCAGTCTTTTGTTCAGTCATTTGAGTCATGTTCATTTTTTTATGACTCCATTTGGGGTTTTCTTGGCAAAGATACTGGAGTGGTTTGGTATTTTCTTCTCCAGCTCATTTTATAGATGAGGGAGCTGCGGCAAACAGGGTTACATGACTTGCCCAGCGTTACACACCTGGTAAGTATCTGAAGCCACATTTGAACTCACAAAGATGAGTCTTCTTGATTCCAGGATGGGCACTCCATCCATCTAGTGCACCACCTAGCTGCCCACATCATACATATCTGTGCATCTGTGCATATATACATATGTACACATATATAATGTAGATATACATATGTATATACATATACACACATAAAATATATACGTAGGTATATATACACATATATGTGTATACACACACATATCTTTGGTTCAGTTTTCTTCACTCTGATCTGATTCATATAAGTCAATTGATGGATCAACATGTATCTATTAAGCACCTACTATGTGCTAGGCACTAGGCTGGGACCTGGGGGTACAAATATAATGAATGAAACAATTCCTGTTTGAAGGGAACTTGTATACGTTTTCCCAGAGTTCTCTGAAAATTGTGTAAGAATATTCCATTACCTTCACTTATTCCCAAGTTCTTTCCACAGTGCCCCATTGCCAAACTATTTTGTTTGTATTCATTTGTTTATAGAGAAACTCCTTTGTGATGCTGGGGTTGGGATCAGGACAAACATCTGTGTGTGCTAGTCATCCACCTCATGGAGCTGTTGCAAGGATAATGTTTTGTAAGGCTTACATTGGTATATAAACGTGAACTGAAAAACAAGTTAATGTCATGCTGTAACCATTTCTGCCCCATCTAGTTTATTTATATCGTGGTAAAATGGGAAGAGCACTAGATTCAAAGTTCCTATTTACTACTTCTGTGACCCAAGACAAGTCACATCACCTCTTTGTGCCTTATCTGTAAAATGAAGGACATTGGACTAGATGATCTCGAATATCCCTCCTAACTCTGAAAGTCTTTGTTTTAAGTCAATGAAATTTGATAGCTTTACTGGATGGTTTGAAGGGATCAGAAGCCAAGGGGTAACAGCACAGGATTAGAGGATCATAGATTTAGAGTTGGAAGGGACCTTAAAGGCCATTTTATAGATGAGGAAATTGAGTGGGGAACTGACTTGGGAGTGGGGCACAGTGTGGTCAGGTAGGAAGAGCCCTACTGGGAGACTGGAAGTCAAGTAATTCCATGCAAACATGAACCCGCTGTGTGTTCTCAGGTGGGTCTCTGGACTGGTTTGTGTCTTAATTTCCCTCCTCCCTGGAGAACTGGGTGGTATTGACAACTTGGCCTTCCACAGGACTGAGGAGAAGTGAAATCCAACCTTTTCTATTAGGACCTGATGGGGCACATTTCTTAGTGAGAGTTCCAGGGGCCCTGAGAGTTTTTAACATGCTCGGGAACCTTAATACCAGATGGTCACTCAAGTTCTAGACCTCAGGGGCATCCCTTGGTTACTCCCTCTCTCTCCAATCAATCTCTTGCTCACTTGATAAATGGGAAGGGAAGAAGTATTTATTAGACACCAACTGTATACCAGTAGTATATATACTATCCTAAGATTTTTAGAAATATTATTTCATTTGATCCTTATAACAACTCTGTAAGATAGATGCTTTATTACTAACCCCATTTTACCACTGAGGAAACTAAGACAGACATTAAGTGACTTGCCCAATGTCAACATCTAGTGAGTGTCTAAGGTCAGATTTGAACTCAGGTGGTGCTATGGATAGAGTGCTGGACCTGGAGTCAGGAAAACTCATTTTCATGAATTAAAATCCAACCTCAGATATTTACTAGCTGTGTACTTCACCCAGTTTGCCTCAGTTTCCTCATGTGTAAAATGATCTGGAGAAGGAAATGTCAAGTCACTCTGGTATCTCTGCCAAGAAAACCCAAAATGGGGTCATGAAGAGTTGGACACGACCGAAAAACAACTAAACAACAACTTCCTGGCTCCATGCCCAGTGTTCTATCAGAGGTACCACTTAGCTGCCTATAACACATAATTATGTTAGAGAAGCACCAAAATGCTTTGTGAGACCCAAGGGGGACTGGATATATTAGGGTAGGTTTCATGGAGAAGGTGGCCTTTGATTTGGATTTTAAAGAATGGGCAGAAGGGAAGAGAGGGACAGAGGACATTTTAGACACAGGGAAATAGCACTGGTCCAGGCATGGAGGCAAGAAAAGTACAAGTTGTTTGGGCAGGGAACAGAGGGGGAGCTGTCCAGTTTGTCTGAAGGACAAAAGGTATAGAAGGAAATAATAATGAGGGGGTGGAGTCAGTTTGTGGAGGGCCAAACAAGTAGTTTGACTTTGGAAGATGAGAGAAGTTTTCTGACCAAAGAAAAGACAGAATGAGATCTCTGTGTAAGAAAGATTACCCTGGCAGTGATATGAAGGGTTAAATGAAGTAGGAGGAGCCTGTATCAGAAAGACCTGATAGGAAGCTGGAAATAATTGAGGTGGATAAGTAATGACAGTCGTTCCTATGCTGGTGGCATTGGGAACAGAGATGGAGACAAATAACAAATGCTTCAAAGGTAGAATTGACAGGTCTGGAGACATCAACGAAAGGAACGTGGGAGATTTGGTGTCTGTGGGGAAACGGCACAGATGGAAGTGGTAGAGTCAGAGGAAGCAGATTTAAGGAGAAAGAATATGCTGGGTTGGCATCTGCTTTCAGGTGGTAGTGTGTTCTAGCAGACGTGCCCTGTAGATGGTCTGAGATGTTAGGCAGGAGCTTGACCAAGGGCTTGGGATGGAAATAGAAATTTGGTAGGCATCTGTTTGGAGGTGATCGCTGAAACTGTGGAAGTGAATGAGACTGCAGAGCAAGAGAGAATAGGGCCAGACAGACCCTTGGGGAGTGTCAAATTATACTCCCAGCTGTCGTGGTTCCTGGGTCGGATGCCTGCACTCAATGTACTTCTTTCCAAAGGCTAGCCTTGTACATAGGCAAAGTAGGTTTGCCTACATGTTACTCCTCCCCAACCCCAAATCTAGCTTATCTCCTAGTGAAAGAGATTTCTTCAATAAAGGATAAATGTTTCAGTTTTGTAGTGAGATGCAAACATCGTTGAGTAAAGGATGGTACCCAATCACTTCTAACAGCACATGACTAATAGCAAAACCTTTTCTTCTGACAGTAAGGTCTTGATGGACCAAGAGACAAAGCGTGGGGAATTAGGAAACTGAGCTAGAGAGACAGGGCACAGACAGAGGTATACAGGTGACCACAAAGGCAAACTTTGTTTTGCTCAGTCCTCCTCTCCAGGCCTAAAGGCACATAGACAGATGAACTACAGATACCACTAACATAAACCGAGGAGATTAATTGTTTGTTTTATACTCAAGTCCCAGGGAAGTACATTTGTGAGTCAGTGAGTGTGTGTTTATTTTGGACAGGTAGGTGGTAGGATTTCATGTTTTGATAGGAGTTGGGAAAAATCAGGGTCTGAGGCCCAAACAGTGTTAGAGTTGGAAGTGCTCTTAATATTTAGAAGATAGAATGAGACAAGGGAGTGTGTGGAGTGGAAAGAGCTCTGACCTCAAAGGAAGAAGACCTGGTCTTCATGCCCAGCTCTCATTTTTACTAGTTCTGTGAACTTAAGCGAGTCCCAAGCCCTCCCAACCTCAGTTTCCTCATTCTATTTTTCAAAGTTATTATGAGACAAGTCCAAATGCGCTGTTATTCTAGAATATCAGAACTGTTAAGGTACCTTAGACCCTGACCCCCTCATTTTACAAATGACCCCCTCATTTTACAAATGAGTCTGAAGCTAGGAAATGAAACATCTGGGAAGACTCCCCAAGGGAGGTGGAATCTTAGGAGTGAAACAAGAGATGTTTGTTCTTTCTTTTTTGACCCCTCCTCTTCCTCCCCCAGCTCCCACTAGACTTTGCCTAATTTCTTTCTAGGCAGCATCCTAGGGCCCAGGCCCTATTGCCTGCTTGACTGAGGCTGATGGCTAGAGAGAGGTCACTCAGTTTTTAGAGAGCACAAAGTTCATGGTGGAAGGTGGGGTAGAGAAGAGGTACTGATGTAGGGGAGCTCCAGCTGCTGATATGAGAGATGCAGAGCAGTGTTCACATGTCCTGCCTGGAGTTAGCAGATGAGTCTCCACCCAGAATTCTCCACTCTACTAGGGAGAGATAAAGAGATAGTGGAGCCAGTGGGTTCCACTGAAGGATGAACCTCAAACACTTACATATCTGCCCTCATGTCTACAAAAGTACTCCCTTCCACAACACACACACACACACACACACACACACACACGCACACACACACCCCATATTCATAGATACTATATATATACAAGTAGCTCCCAAGGACCTCCAAGAACAACTCAGCCAATTCCTCCTCCTTCTGTTCAGCACAAAGTAAGAGGTTTAAGGAGGAACTACCCACCTTAACCGCCAGGCCCAGGACTCTTGGAGGTAATTATAACCTGGCTGTTCCTGCAGCCTCGCCTACCTATGTGTGTGTGTGCTAGCACCCAGCTGGCCACAGAGCCAAAAACAACTCTAGGGCTGTAGAGAGTCAGAAATTGGATTGGGGGAATAGAATGGTCCTGGAGCCTTAAGAAAAGGAAGAAAAGGTCTGCTTTGGGACAATGTGAAAAGGTGGCCATTCAGGAGCAAGACAGCAAGATAAAGTCTGACTTGATGCCCTCTTCCCTCTGCCCTCAGCAGCCGCTTGCTGCCCCTACCTACATGCCCTCATATTTTTGGTCAGTCTGAAATACAAACCCAGCCACCCAGAGATTTCCTGGCTCTTTTAGCTGGCAGGACAAGACTTTCTTAGGGCAATATCACATTTGTAGGTCAGCCCCTTCAGCCAAAGCTGTCCACACCCTTGTTCTAAGGATTCTTAGCTGAAGGAGAAGCCCAGCTGGAGTAGCCCTTCCAACTATTAGGGCCACTCAGGGCTTAGAGGTCAGAACAAATTATTGGGACCTTCTGGTCCAACAAATTGTCAAGACCACTGATTCTTCTCCATGGAATATTCTTGATTTAGTTAAAGACTTGGGAATAATGATTCCCCACAAAATAATGCAATGTTCTCCAGCCTAGTCTCTCCTAGGACCATTTGGAGCACCCCACTCCACTCACATTTGACTAAGTTCTAGGGACAAAGCAAGACTTTCACCTCTTAGCGAGCAGCTTTTAGTCAACTAGGGGAAATGATGCTCCATGTTGATATGTCACCATCTTGTTGCCTGCCTCTGGACTTGCACTAGCTTGTCAATAACCTTCACAAAATGTGGTACTCAGTCCTAAACTTAATGGTCCAAAGGTGGTTTGACTATGGACAAATACAGGACTATTATTTCCCTTGTTCTGGGCATTGTGTCTTTCTTGCAGCTAACCTAAGATCATCTCAGCTATTTTGGTTGCCACATTACACTGTTGACTCTTAATAAGCTTTCAACCAACCAAGACATCCAGGTGTTTTTTATAGTATTTGTACTTTCACAGTTAATTTTTTTGCCCCAAGGGTAGGACTTTACATTTATGCCTATTAAAATAATTAGATTTAACCCATCATCCCAAATGGAGCATATCTTTTCAGACATTTTATTCTCCTTTGTGAGATGACAGGTACAGAGATGGAAGTACACCTAAAGTGTCCTCATTTATAAAGTGAATGAGTTGGACTAGATGATCTCTAAGATTTGAATGAGCTCAAAATCTGTGATTCAATGACCCAGAATTGGTGCCAGTACTAGCAGCCAGTTTCTTCTTCTGTAAGACTTCTATTGTGATCAACCTGGCCCTCTTCCACCCTACCCCCCATTCCTCATTCTTGAGAGGGAACTATGGGATTGGAAAGGACTATGGATGAAGATTGAGGTAGGATGAAGTTCAGGGGATGGATTTATAGATTGTTGACAGGTAGGGATTTCAAGAAGGAATGCTCTTCATCTTATAAATTAAGGTGATTATCAGCAAGGTTTACAGCGAAGACCTTCTATGGATCATTGTCTTCAAGCAGTGCATAAGATGTTTCTTGATCATTCATCACCTACTTAGTTTAAGTCATTGTTTTCACTTCCTGGACCTCACTTATCTACTTACCTCCTCCCCTTTCAGTGGCCCCATCGTTTGTCCCCCATTTCATAAAGCCAGTGCACTCAGGTTCCTCTCATTAAAACTGAAAGGTATCTTATAAACTCATTCATACAGAGGTTTTTGAGACTTAATGTACAAACTTCTCTGGAGAAATCCAAAGGAATAACTGATAACTTCCCAAAGTGAAGTAGGCAGGTATGGAGAGGCTTTTGGGTAAGAAGATGAGGGGGGTGTATTTTAAAACCTACTTAGATCAATACTCAACCCACAGGAATGAACTACTAATGGAAGGAATTTAGATATCTTGTCAGGATACATTTAGGGGCCTTTTCAGAACCCCTAAAACTGAGTGACTGGTTATGTCTATATCCCTTCCTCCAAAATGAGTGGTGGCTCTCCCTTCCTCTGAGACTGAAACCAGATATCCAGGGTACTCTTCCTCTTCCCTCTCTTCTGGAAACACATACTGACCAAATCCTTTGCTTGCTTTGAAAACACTGTCCCACCCCTGCCTGGGACCTTCCTATCTGATGTGTTTCTAGGAAGCAGTGATGGGGAGGGAGTTGGAGATCTTTGGCCCTTTACTTTAAGATACGATCTTATCCAGCTGCCAGAAGGAGTATATGACATGGTCCTCTGCCCTTAAAAATGTGCAGTCTAGTTGGGAAACCAGAATTGATGTAAATTGAACCATTAAACATGTGTTCAACTCTATGGTTCTAAATATAAGTAACAATAGGAGTTCTATATAGGGAGAGATCTGGATGATCAGGAAGGTGAGGCTTGAGCTGGGCCGTGAGGGATGAGTAGGCTCCAGATACATCAAGATGAGCATATTCCAAGTGGGTGGATTATGGGAATGAAATGAGCAAAATCAGAAGTAGGGATAAGAAGTTTGAGTAAGTTAGGTCTTGGCTGTATAGGCAAGGGAGAGCCATTGTAGATGCTTGGCCAGAAGAGCACCATGATAGAAAACCAATATGGAGCTTGTTGCAGTCCAGGACTACTTTTGTCAGAGCCTTAGAAGGATGGTGGTATCAGCCAGAGCCCCCTATTCTCTACAGATCCTATTCTCAAAACTAACACTCATCTATAGGGGATTTAGAACCTCTCTGCAGTTATCTGGAGGAACTAAGGTATGTGGCAAGAGAGAGAATTATCATCAAAGCTGGCATTCCTATGGTGCTTTAAGGTCTGAAAAGCTTGACCCTATCTCATTGGATTCTTTCAACTATCTTGTGAGGTAGTATAGGCATACCTCAGAGATATTGTGGGTTCAGTTCCAAACTACTGCAATAAAGTGAATATCTCAATAAAGCAAATCACATGATTTTTTTGGTTTTCCAATGCATATAAAAGTTACATTTATAGTATATTGTTGTCCATTAAGTATGCAATAGTGTTATGTCTAGAAAACAATGTACATATCTAAATTTTAAAATGCTTTATTGCTAAAAAAAAAAATGCTAACCATCATTGAAGCCTTCGTCAAATCTCAGTCTTTTTGCTGGTGGAAAGTCTTGTCTCAGTGTTGATGGCTGTTAACTGATCGGGGTGCTGGTTGAGCAATGAATTACTCCCAAGTTCTCCCTGTGGAACTGGGTACCTCTGCCCCATCTTCCCTTTTCAGTTTCCTTTTGTGTATCATCTTTCTCCATTTGATGGTAAGCTCCTTGAGGGCAGGCACTGTCTCTGTTATTTGAATTCCCAGCACTTAGTAGGTATTTAATAAAGGCTCATTGACTATTGATCTAACTGCTTTTTGTCTTTGCCAGTCGGATGATTTTCTTCTCCCCACTCAAATAGAAATAGGGAAGCTTGAGCTCTAGCCCTAATTCTGCTACTGAGTCACATTGTGGCTGTAGGCCAATCTCTAGATGAGCCTCATGTTTTTCTCCAGATCTAAGAGTTTACATATCTATGACTAAGGATGGTTTTGGGATCCATCACCCAATTCTACAGTTTAAGTGTTCATTTATATTTACAGAGCACAAACTCTTCTGCAGTCAAGGGACAGGAGATAAACTGGATAAGAATTAGGTGACAAGGAGAGAGCCATCTTCAGGTCTACCTCTCTGCTTAAGCCAGAGCCCATGCTCTCATCACTTCCTTGGCCACAGAAAATAAGATCTCCTGGGTCTAAGTCTCAGATGACTCTTCTTGGTCCTGGGCCAAGACTGAAAACTACTCAAATTCTCAGCAATTTCCCTGAATTCTGTTTATAAAATCTCTAAAGTCTCTCTTTTGGGGGTGAATGCCCCTGTATCTTCATGAGCTGCTCCATAGAGCTATAGGCCCTCTCTTCACCTACAATTTTTCTAAAAAATTCAGACTGACTCCTTACTTCTGTGTTAACAATCTGGAGCTTCTAGCCTCTTCTCTTGGGTGCTGTATCTCTTCTTAGGAAGTGACCTTGTTTAGACACTCATCTCCTGGACTAAACATTAGTATCACATCTGAGTACATCTGCAACTCAGTTCACACTGAGATCTGACACAGATCTAAAACAAAAATCTGACAATCCCCCCAACACACACACACACACACACACACACATACACATGCACACACACACGCACACACACAACACTTTTAATGATTCCTTTTTGCCTTTAGAATAAAATGCAAAATCTCCACAATCTGTCTTTTGTCACCTTATTTTTTCGGCTGTGAACTTAATTATCCACAAATTATCAGCAAAGGAACATTTCAGAATAAAAAGAGGCTAGCTTATAAAAGCATGAACTTCAGTTATGCACAGTTTAAATTTAGCCTAATACTAACATGTTTTTACTGTTTGTGTTCTATTCTGAACATTTTTCTCCCAAGTGTTTAATTTTTTTTACTGGTTTTCCTTTTCTTTTTCTCTATCACTACCTACTAACTCTCTCCTCCCCTTAAAAAGAAGCCCTCTCTTGTAACAAATAAGTAGTCAATCAAAAAAAAAAATATTCAAGACATTGGCACATCTGAAAATTCTGTGTTCCTTCCACTAAATCAATGGATGCTTCAGGAACAAAGACACAATGCCAAACCCTCCTTCAAACTTGTATCCCTTGAAACTTGCTTTTAGGGTTAGCTATGTTTTTGCATACAGATGTATGTTGTACCCAATTAGAAAGCAAAGCCTCTTTCTTCTTCTTCCTCTTCTCCTTCTTTTCCTCGGAGCATAGAAAGTATATAAAGACCTGGAGAGCAAATAGTTCTTAAGACAGACTTAAGATTGACTAAGCAATGGGGACACATTAGATTATCTTTCTTTGCTGTCACTACCTAAGGGTCTTTCTTGCCTTATTTACCTTTTTACGTCCTATCTCTCTCTTCTGAGTAAGTTGGGGGCATCCACATTCTCTTAGGCTAGGCATCATAGCGCAAGAAAAATTTTTCTGGGGGTGAAGATTGCTCAAAGCCTAGTCTATCCAGTGACCATTAAACCAACATAGGTACTGGTGGCAGACAGAGACCACTTTAGGAAATAATCTTGCCAGTGCTGGGGAAAGCCTTTCCTTCTGTTCCCTGTTGAAATATGAGAAGGTTGCTAGAGTTCCAGTCCTGGTTCTGTTCTATCAGCACCTTGAGACCAACCAACTTCCAACCCAGCTGTTCCCTTTCACCTTCCTCATATTTGTTCCTGGCCTAGGTGCTTTCTCCCCTACTTCCCCATGCAGCTGGTCTCTTCCTGTTAACCAGATTCCAGTGAAATCTCTCCCATATTCTCTTTATCTATCCCCTGCTTTCTGCCCAGGCTCATGGGCTCTGATCTTCTGTCTTTCCACCTGGAACCTTTTTTTTTTTTTTTTTAAATCTACGACCTAGTTCTTCAGGCTTCAAAAGCTTGTAATATCATCAGTAAGGCCATATCATATCATGAGTCCCTGTGGTCAAAGAAGGGGAAAAAAATCACCCAGTTATGAATCTTTCCCAATCAAGAGTTGCAATCCAAGATGAGACTTGTCTCCTTAGATACCAGTATTTAAGAGCCTTTAAGAACCCAGTAGTACCAACAAACAGTACATGATAAATTCACCATTTCATAAGTGATACTCCTTTTCTGTTCTTTCTTTATGGAAATGTTCATGATTCTGGATGACTGTCAAGTTCAAATCTAGGGTCACCTCTATGCTGACAAGTGACTTCTTTAGTCCTAACCTGAAAAATTCTCAATAATTAGCTCTGAGTAATGAACTATGGCAGTTAGCAGATATGAGCACAATCATGCAACATCGATGAACTGAAAGCACCATGTCAGCAGCAACTGATATCACTCATCACACAACTGGAAGCTAAATTTAGTTGGGGTTTGAGGATAGAGGAGTGTACAGGGGCTAGATGTCTAGGGACTCAGCTCCCAATTCTGTCTCCTCCACGTTCCTCCCAGATTCAGCTCAGAGGGTCACCCTCTAACTATGAAGTAATGGAGGCAGGGATGGAGTGGACCAGTGTCCAGTACACCTCCCTCTCCCTTCCCTTTTCTCCTGCTCCCATGTTCTCTCTCTCTCTCTGTGTTTCTCTGTCTCTCTCTCTCCCTCTCTCTTTCTCTCTGTCTCTCTCTTTCTCTGTCTCTCTCCTCTCCCCCTATCTCTTCCTCCCTCCCTCTCTGAGCAGCTGGGCATCTCTCTTCTCAGGAAAGATAGATGGGTGCTTGTCTTTGGAGTCTCCCCTCCCCCATCAGTCACTCTACTTGCTCCCCTCCCCAAGTGCCATCCTAGACACATGGCGCCCGGGACAGGAAATTTCTGAGCTTCCCGTCCCAGCTGGCCCTTCTTGTCTAACACACACTGTGTAGTGCTCCAGCAGGAAGAGCGAGCTGTCCCAAGGCCTGACAGAGGCCTCATTGAGCAGGGTCCCTCTTCCCCCCAGTCTCAGAAACAATGGGAGCCACTGATGGTGCTGGTCCTGGTCCCATGCCTTCCCCACCCCCACTCTGAAAAAAATAGGGAAATCAAGTCTAAATAGGGAGTCTCTTCCTCCTTCTCCCCACTCACCTCCCCCTTAAGAAGGATCCATGTTGAAACTTTCTCCAATTCTAGCTCCTCTGGAAGCTATCCTGACTGTATCTGCCTCCAACCTCCCCCACCAACTTTCTTCTCCTTGGGAACCAGTATGACTCCCACTCCAGCACCCAGGGTCCCTTTGTATCACCAATACATCCCCGTGTAGCTCCCTGCCCAAGAGGTTAGATCATTGAACCACAGAATAAGCCGGTAGGACTGGGTCTGTCTTCCTGTAGTCAGCCTCTTGTGCAGAGAGCCCACAAGTTGTCCAAGCCTGGGGTCACACGATCTTTTGGAGGCAATGTAACGTCACTGTACTTGGGGCAGGAGCCCTACTGGTCCCTTGCTATACTTAAGGACTCCAAAAGACTACTAGACAGAGAGAGGGACTAGGTGAAAGGCCTTTCTAGACCAAACCTATGATCCTAGATAGGCAGATGGGAGGATAATTAATTTATTAAGGTCTTACTATGTGCTAGGCTATGTCCTTGGCACTGGGGATAAAATATAAGCAAATAAGATGATCTTTACCCTCAAGGAGGTTACATCCTAATGGGGAAACACAATATACAAAAGGGAGATGGAAATGGGGAGAGGGGGAGGATACTGAGGGTCAGATGGGTAAGGGCCAAGGCTGCTAATAAAGAAGTAAACTTCAGAGAGTAAGTTCAAAATAAGATCATAGTTGTAAAGTACCACAGGCCCTGGCATGTAGTAGGTGTCTAAAAAAATACTTGTTTTCTTCCCCTTTTGAAAGGCAGCTTGGAGATGTGGAAAGACCCCTGAGTCTGAACTCAGTCAGCTCTGCTCCTTGTATAACCTCGGGGAAGAGGCTACTCCTTTGTGGAACTCAGTTTTCTCATCTGTAAATTGGGGGGGGGGGTAGATGGAATTATTTCTAAGGTCCCCTCTAGCTCTTATGTTCTAGGATAACATTAATATGCACACAGAACAGTAGCAGATGATGTGCAGAAAAGCATTGCAAACTTTCAAATACTGTATAAGTGTTAGCTAAAGAAGTACCCTAAACCTAGGAGATGCATTGTGACATAAAAGACATTCTGGTCTCCAAGTTAAGAAGACCTGGCTTCAAGTCTAGACTGTGACACACAGTGGCTCTGTAACTGCGGGCAAGTAATTTAACCTCTCAGTGCCCCCAGGTTACTCTCTGAGACTATGAGCTAATCATAATAGTTAACATTTCTATAACATTTTACTTATATAATCTCATTTGAGGTACATACCATTACTATCCCAATTTTATAGGTGAGGAAACTGAGACTGTTCAAGGTTAAGTTACTTGTCCAGATTTACTCAGCTGGTGTCTGAGGCAGGATTAGAATTCAGGTCTTCTCCCTGATCCCAAATCCATCATCCAATAGATTGGGCCACCTAACTAACTCTTAGAGAGGAAGTGTTGCTCTCCATTAGTAGAATGAACTCCTTACCAGGAATTCCTTACATGATGAAACCACAGGTAGAGTGGAGAGGGATAAAAAGTCTAGCATTTCGTATAATATTGTGAGGTACCGATGTAAAGAGCTGTAGGAGGAGGCTCCGTGGAGGTGGTAGATCTTGAACTGGGATGTGAAAGTCTACTGTGTAGAAGTTCTTTTGTGCCCCTCCTCCCCCTTTCCTGACTTTTCTGACTCAGCCCCCAGTCCCTTGCTGACATTCCTTGGGTATCAACAAGTCTTCTCTTTCCCAGCCCTTATGGGCAGTGAGGGCAGCACAGACAAGGGACACTCTTGTTTTCCACAATGTCTCCTCGACCTCTTCAGCCTGGGTCTTTGCAGTCTTGGGGGCAGAGAGAATGAGGCGAGCCAGTCGAAGGATAGGACCAAGGTCATGGACTTCAAGCCCTTGTCTTCATGGGGGGAGGATGGGAACACTGTATGGTGACTGGAAGTGGGTACTGTGGCTAATGCCTATTTAATCAACCAATAAGTGCTTATTAAACATTTATTCTGTTCCAGGCATTGTGCTAAGCACTTGGGGTACAAATACAAAGAAGGAAACAATAAGATGCTCCCATTCTACAGAGAGTTCCAAGTCCTGGTAGATGGAAGAGGATTCCCTCTCTAGATGTATTGGAGCATAATGGAAAGGAATCTAGAGAGTTAGGTTTGAATCCTAGCTCAGAGGGTTTTGTGTTATTGATAAAATGGTAATAAAATGATCAGTTCTATCATCACAGGGGGTGCTGTGAGGATCAGACAGGCCATGAATGAGAAAGTGTTCCTCAAACTCCAAAGCCCTGGACGAATGGAAAGTTTGTGGCAGCTTTCCAGCGTAAGCAGAGAAAGAACTAGTTCCTGAAGTCCTTAAACATCTGTGACCTTGGACAAGTCCTATAACCTCCTCTAGACCTCAGTTTTCCTCAAATGTAAAATGAGGCTAAGATTTGCCTTTCCTCCTTCCACGGATGCTTATGAGGAAAATGCTTCACAAAATATAGAACACTCCACACGCATAGATGGTGTGTTTATTGTGATTGTGATTATTGCCGATTAGCATGATTATTACTCACGTTGCCACCTGCTTTCTGCTGAAGGTCGCTGTCTCGCCAGTCACCTGCTCTAGCTAGCTTAGGGAGCGTCAGTGTCTGGGAGTGGGAGAAGGCAGCACCCCCACTGACCAGGAAAGGGGCCTGCCTCAAGTCCTGTCAAATGACTAGGTGTTTCAGATACCTATTGGGGGTCTAGTCAATGGATCAGTCAGTCAACAAGGAATTATCTGAGGCACTGTGCTGAGCCCCAAGGATACTAATAAAAGGGAAAGTAGTCCTTCTCCTCAAGGAGTTCACATGTTATTGAAAGAGACATATGTTATGGAAATGCTTGTTTTATTCCATAAATTATTAATAAAATAAATTTTAAAAAGAAAGAGACATCATGTATACGTAGGTAGATACAGTAGTAGGTGCTTAATAAATGTTTACTAATTGATAGATTGAATATGTGTGCAAAATAAACACACTCCCTAGCAGGTAAGGGGACCAGAAAAGAATTAATGAACAGGAAGGGGTCCTTCATTAAGGTGGTAGAGGTGAGGAGGTATGGGGGACAGCACAACAGGAGATGGGACATCTTGTGTGTGGAATACCAACTAGGTCCATATGACTTGAATAAACTGGGTGAAGAGGAGTAAGAAGACTGGAAAGGCAGGAAGGAGCCAAGTTGTTAAGACTTTAAAAGTCAGAGACGTTTATATTTGATAATAGAAGTAATAGGGAATCCACTAGAGCTTATTGAAGATGGGGAGGGGTGACGTAGACCTGCACTCCATGAAAATCACTTTGACAGCTGTGTAGAGGATGAGTTGGAGTAAGAAGAGACTTGAGGCAGGGAGAATGAAAAGGAGATTAGTACTGTAGTTGAAATGAGAGAGAATGAGTTCCTGAACTAGGCTGTGTCAAGGTAGAGATAGAAATCACCAGATTTGTTGATTGATTGGCCACATAGGGTGAGACATTGACTACGAGGATAGTGGTGTCCTCTAGTCTAACAGAGAACTTAGAAAGATGGATGGGGAAAAGATAAAGAATTCTTTTTTACACATGTTGACTTTGAGGGGCCCCTGGGAATCCAGTCTGAAATGTCTAATAAGAGATTGGTGAAGTAAAGCAAGACTGAGCAGGTGAGAGAGACTAAGACAGAATATGGACATCTGGGAACCGTCTGCATAGAAATCATAATTGAATTCCTGCGAGCTGATAACATCATTAAGAGAAAGAGAGGAAAGAGAAAAGAGACGAGGGTGCAGGACAGAGCCTTGGAGTTATTGAGTCACTTTGCAGTCATTTCCAACTCTTCATGATCCCATTTAAGATTTTCTTGGCAAAGATAGTTGAGTGGTTTGCCATTGCCTTCTCCAGATCATTTTTTCAGATGAGGTAATGGAAGTAAACAGGGTTAAGTGACTTACCCAGGGTCACACAGCTAGTAAGTGTCTGAAGCCCAATTGGAACTCAAGTCTTCCTGCCTCCAGGTCTAGTGCTCTACCCACAATTAATGATCATGAAATAGATGATGAATGAGCAAAAAAGACTGAGAATGGAGAGACAGGAGGACCAGGAGCCAGCAATGTTCCAAAAACCCAGAGAGGAGATAGTAGCAAGGAGAAAAGTGTGGACGATGATGTCACCTACATCAGCAAGGTGAAGAAGGATGAGGAATGAAAAGGACCTTTTGATTTGACAGTTACGATCAACGGCCACTTTGGGGAGAACGATTTTACTCGAGTGATGAAGCCAGATTGTAGGAGGTTAAGAAGGAAATGAGAGAAGGGTAAATTGAGACACCACCTGTGGAAGGTGTTTTCAAGGAGTTTGGCTGAGAAAAGGAGGGGGAATATTAAGAGAGTAGTTAGTGAGGACAGCAGGATCAAGTGAGAATCTTTGGAGGAAGGAGGAGTGGGTGTGTTTGTTGGCAGCAGAGAAGGAACTAGTAAGTAGATAAAAAGAGATTAAAGATCACAAAGAAGGGATTATATTGGGGCAATCTGAGAGAAAAGATAGGAGGGGGATGGATGGGATAAAAGGTGAGAAAAACAGCTGCCTTTTTATCAGAGACCAAAGTAAAGAAGGTTAATGGTAGGGAGTGAGGTCAGGGGATTGTGAGATGAAGAGGAGCCGTCAGATGAGCAGAGATTAATCTGTGGGAGCGAAAAGATCCAGTGCTTGCCTTCAAGGGGATTTTAATAGGTTTGTAGATGTAAAGTTAGAAGCGACCTCAAAGGCCTGCCTCTCATTTTACAGATGAGGAAACTGAGGTCATAGGAAGTTTACTGGCTTATGCTCATGTAAGTGTTAAGTGTCAGAAAGGGACTTGACCCTGGTTCGCAATTCCAAAGCTAATGCTCCCTCCACTGTTCCATGCTGCCTTCTGTAAAGCTGATGAAGCCCTTTAACTTCTCCAGACTCATTTCCTTATTCTTAAAGTGAGGAATATTTGTGTTATCTACCTCTCAGGACTGTCCGGAGGACAGCACTATATAATCTGCAAGGCTCTATTATAAAGAGATAACTAATAATACCGAGCAGTGAGTGAGGGCAGGTGGCTCCAACAGTTACAGGAGTGGTGCCATCTTCTTCCTTTTCATGAAACCTCTGATTATGGTTTGTGGCGATCCCACCATCCTCTGATCTCCAGCAACACATATTGTTTGTATTGTGTTATTTTGTCCCTAATCACATATAACTTTATGTGATTACTTGAAGATAGTTCACATTTTGCACAGTCTTGCTTCTCCATCTCAAACAGAAGTCACAGGAGGGAAGGGACCATGTATCACGGTTATTTTGTATGCCCCATAGCATTTAATATAAGACTGATTATACGGTGGGTACCCAGCAAACATTTGTTGAATGAATGAATGAAACATTGATGCTTCTATTACTGGAAAAATAAAGGAACTTGGCTAACTTTATTAATCTGATGAAACCCAATATGAATTGGCCACAATTCTAAACTATAGAATGACTTTTAAAAGAATTATACTGTCACTATTTTCAAGTGTATGCTGTTATTCCTAGATTCAGCAAGAATTATTAAGTATTGAAGGACCTACTTTAATGAACAGATAATCATGATTTACCAAAATTGTTCCCTCCTTGCTAGAATTTTTCTAGCACACTGAACCATTCTTTTGCTCAAATTACTTACTACTTTGTAAAAAAAAAAAAGTACAATGGTATGCCATGTCTCCACTAAAAGGACATAAGTCTATATATACAAGATCTGTCATTTTTTAATGACTCCTTGGCACCTAGCACCATGCCTTCCACACAATAGAAGCTTAATAAATGTTTCTTGAATAGGTGACTTAATTAAAGGAACTAGATTCAAAGGACTTCCTCTATAGTTCCTCCCTTCTTCCTTTTTAGTTCTTTTTAAAAATAAGCTTTTATGGACTTTTTAACTTAACCACAATTTCTCCTTCCCAGAGAGCTATCCCATTTAACAATAAGGAAATGAGTCTGGAGAAGTTAAAGGGACTTTAAAAGCCAAAAAAGAGAGAGAAAGAAGAGAAAAAGCAGAATAATTGCTCAATACATTGAAGAAAGTATGAAAATATGTGTAAGACACAGCAATTGTGGGTCTCTAACCTCTGCCAAGGGATAGGGTGGGAGTGTCTTCCCATATTTTTTCTTTGGGGCCATGCTTATTCTTTATGATTTGGCAACATTCACTTTTGATTTTTTTTTTTTCATTTGGCTGTTCTTTCCATTTACGTTGTTGTAGTTACTGCATTCTTGGATCTCCTTACTTGACTCTGCATCAGTTCATATAGATCTCTCCATGCTTTCCTGTCTTCATTACAGACATCATCATTTCTTAAAGGACAGTAAGATTCTATTGCATTCATGTACCACAGTGTGTTTAGCCATTCCCCAACTGATGGACATCTACTTTATTTCCAATTCTTTATTATTATACACAGAAAAGAGTACTACTATAAGTATTTAGGTATATAGGGGGACTCCTGCATAAATTCTTAAATATATTGTTATTTTTTTAAAGGCTTTATTGATTCCCTTTGCTTTTGTATCAGTCATTTTCCAGCACAGCAAACCCCCACTGTCCTCCCAACCATCACCACTGACTTCCCCCTGTAACGAAGGACATTGAGTAAAACCAACTAGTGACTGAGAAGTTTATGCAATATTCCAGAACTGTGGTCCTCCACCCTTCCCCAAAGCAGGGAGGTGTATTTCATCATCTGTTCTCCAGGAGCAAGATTGGTCAATACAATTAATGAAGTTCCACTTATTTTTAGTGTTCTTTTAATTTACATCCTTGTAGCCATTGTGTATATTTTTCTTCCGGTTGTGTTTATGTTATTCTCCATCAAGCAGTTCATCCATGTCTTCCGATGCCTCTTCAAATTCCTCATTTTAATCATTCCTTATGTCACAATTCAATTATGTTACATTTGTATATCCAATGTTCTTTTAAGTAGACTGAACATCCCCCCTACAATCATCTTTCTGTGGCTCATTTGTTTTACAAAACCTTTTTTCATTTCAGAGCCCAAATATCCTTGGTGCTCAGAATTGACTTTGGTCCTAGTCCAGCTGGGTACAAATCCTGGTTTTGCTTTGTCATGGGCCCATTTCTCTGTTCCAAGCCTTCTTCTTGTCCTCCTCCCTCAGCCATAAATCAATGGCATAAAACAGGCCTAGTTGGGAAGGAGACATCAAGTATTTATTTCTATTTTGAGCAAACTAAGGCCAAACATAGCTTTGTGTCTATGAGATGAGAATCTCTTTTGGACTCTATTTATTTGGTGACTGGATACATTGGATTCAAGAAGAAGCTCCCTCTTTCCTCTTTCTTATTGCCCCATTTCCCACAGAGCCCAGAATCCCAGCTTGGCTGCTTGACTTCATAATCAGGTGCTGGGTCAGCAGAGGCTGGAGTGCTCTACCCACCATACCAGGCTGCCTCTAATATGCACTGGGGCCCAGAGTATGCTTGTTGGATAAGGACAGAACCCAGAGAAGGAAATGTCAGCTGGTGGAAGTCCTCACTCTTTGATTCTTTGGATCCTACAGGGGAAAGGTTTGGGCTACATGCTATTTGGGATGGTCCCAGCCTCTCCACCCACCTCTTCCAGGGGAGAGTTATTCTGTCCAGAAAGTGAAGAAAGGACTGTAGCTTTAAGAAATGGGAAGGAGGGAGGCTGGAGCTTTGGGAAAAGGGAGGGGTTGGGGAAGTACAGAGGGCTCCTCTTGGCCCAGTCCCAAACTTTTGACTTTCCTCTCTAGCATCTGGAAACCATCAGTATAAACAATGGAGTGTGAGGGCCTGGAACCTCACTGCTCACTCAGCTCCCTTGGGAGCTCTCTCAGGACAGCACGAGAACATGGCTGCTGGATTCCATGGGGCCATTTGTTTGGAGATCACCAAGACGTGTGCCTATCCAGGCGCTGTTTGGCTTGGCCACTCTTGCAACAGAGCCCAGATGTTCAGAAAGCTCCCTTGAAGATTTTCGTCTCTTATTGTCTCTCATGGAAACTTACCTAAGTACTTTGGGAATGGAGCCATAGTCCCTTGATTAGACAATCCAGCATCCCTAGTTTTCAGAGCTCCAGCATCATAGAACCATTGAATCTTAGAGATGGAAGGGACCTTAGATGTTCTCTTCTTTCCCTTGTTTTGGTCCAAAGGTGAATCTCTACATGGGGAAAGTTGCCACAGGAGCAAAAACTAAGCTGAAATACTTTGGAAACACCCAGAGTTAAAGGGGGATACAATTTCTAGAGAGTCACTCAAAGGCAGAGGAAGAAGAGAGGTCTTACCAGACTGAGTAAAAGTAGGCCTGGCCATGGCTCTTGGTTTCTTGGCAGGCCTGATGAGGGTGCTGCAAAAATGCCAGCAGAATATCCATTATTTTGAGCCATTTCTGTGCTTTTGGATCAGAATACAGAGAAAAGGCTCCCCCAGTGAACCATCTGCTTGTGCAGTTTGTAGTTGATTGTAAAGCGAGAAAGTTGCTTTGCAGTGGATTGCAATCACATTTGTTCATCAGATAATCCAACTAACAGAGTCTAGGATCCAGTAAGATTTCATGGCTTTAGAATGAGATTTGGTTATTTGTATCAGCAATATTATTGTAAAATAATGTTGGTTGGAGCAACCTTACTTAGGGCCATGCCTGTACCAACTAGGGTGGGTAGATGCTAGTGAGAAATTATTCTACACCCCAATACCCATCCTGATTAGAGACTGAAGAAATATTGTTATCCTAGTGCTTAAGAAAATATACTATGCCCTCCTGTAAGAGAGCAATTGAACTAGCAGAAGTATTGGATGTGCTCAGAAACATTTGTCCCCAGCTACCTCCTCCTCAATATCAGAATAAACTTTTATTTTTAGATGCTTTTCCTGACCATTCCAGACTTGTGTATGGATTTCTAAGGTCTCCTCTAGGACTAGGATTCTATGATTCTAGAGCTCTGAAGACTAAGGATAATGGGTTATCTACCCCAGGGTTGATGACCATCCCTCAGAGGCCCAAGGAAACATCTGTGAGAGCAGTGAGAGAGGCTGTAGGGGGAGATTCCTGAGAACTAGGACCCATGGTAGAAGTATTTGGTGTGTGCCAAGACAAGCAGTTAAGTACAGATCAGGCAACTGATTGTATATGACCGTCATCTGAGCACCAGCCCAACAAGTGTTCATCCAGCATCTTAAGACTGAGGAGGAATCTACCATTTCTCAAAGCAACCCATGACCCTTCAGAAAGTCTATCCAGGAATCAAACCTAAATTTATCTTTTGCAACTCCTACTCTTTGTTCCTGAAGCCAAAAAGAACAAGTCTTCCATGGGACAAACCCTTCCTTCAAGAACTTGAAGACAGCTATCAGAGCCCCCTTGAGTCTTGTCTACCCCATACTAAACACTGCTGGTTCCTTCCACCTGTCCTATTTGACATGAGTTGAAGGTCCACTAGCATCCCAGGTACCCATTCCTGCATGTTCTCTAATGTATCAGTTCTTTTTCAAAATTGTGTCCCCCAGAACTGAACACAATAATTTAGAGGTGCTTAATCAGTATGTAATACAGAGGTTCTGTCATCTCCTTATGAGAAACTTAGTTATTCCTTATCCTAGCTAAGTTTGAAGAGACTCATCACCTGGTTGGTGACAGGGTGACAATTTTGTGTGTGGGTGTGATAGAATCTCACAAAGACAAGTTGTGATCTACATTAGTAGAGGAAGTACTCAAACTGATGATATAATGGAGTTTCAATGTACTGAAATCTGTCTTGGCCATGATCTCATATTCTCAGAGAGTCTATAAGGTACATGGAAAGAGTGTTGGATTTCACATGAAAGAATGTGAACTCAAATCTTGGTTCTCCCTCTTGCTACCTTCTGAGATCTTCAGAAAGTCATTTCATATCTGAAATTCTCAGTCTCTACATATGTAAAAGTAATTGTACATAATGGCCTCAAAATTCCTTCCCTTTCAGCCCTTAGTCTATGATCTTTATAGTGATATTATCAGTGATTTTTGTACCCAAGTTGTAGATTGGGAAGCAGAGGCCTAAAGAAGTTAATAAATTTATCCAAGGTTGCTAGGATCATTTTGTCATCCGAAGGCAAGGATACTTTGAGTCTCCTGCTCTTTCAAGTCACTGGAAGGAATGCCAAGATCAAGTCCATTTTATAGATGAGGAAAAGGGCCAGAGAGAATAAATGACTTGTTTATGGCCACACAGCTAGTTAGTTATTGGTGAAACCAGAACTAGGCCCCAAGTCTCAACTCCCAGCTTGGGGCTTTGGTCCTTTACCATCTGAGCTCATTATGAAACTATGAAGTTGGTATTGTCATCTTGGGTAGGTGGTGGGAAGAAAGCCTTCACGATAAAAACTAATCAGGAAGAAATACTAGCAAAGTGAATGAAGACCCAGACCCACAGAGTTTTACTTTCTGCTTTGTTCACGACCTTCCAATGCCAGATAACCTAGTACTTTGGAAAAGACCTTGCGCTAGAAATTAGGAAATTAGAATTCTAACTTCAACCCTGCCATCACTAGCTAGCCACAGAAGCTCAAAGGAGGAAGCCATGAAATAGTAGGTAACTGCATCCCAGCCAGAATGAGTTGGATTCTGATGCACACTGTCTCTGATGCACACTGGTGTGTGACCCTTAGTAAGTCTTTACATGCAGTAGGCCATTCTAAGGCTCTAAATTAGAGGGAAAGGAATGTCCTGCATTTGTAGGAAATTTCTTCATCTGGAAACTCTCAATGCCAGAGAAATCATAGATTTGGTCTATCCATATCCTACAAAGACGTACAAAACTGTACTAAAGTGTGGAGGGAGCTGAGATTTACATTGGTGGAGGGAACGCCCTTCTGATTAAATCATGGGCATTTTAAAGTATTGTCATAATTCACTATTATCATCTTCTTGGTTGTAAGACACTGCTTCTTATACTTCCTCTATTGGTTTCAAAAATAATAATAATAATAGCTAGATTGACATAGGAATATGAGGCTTGAAAAGCACTTTACAGATCTCATTTCATCCTTGATTACAACCCTGGAAGCAGGTACTCTTATCCTCATTTTACAGATGAATATCTTGGTTCAAACTGAGGCTCAGAGAATTGAAGTAACTTGCCCAGAGCACACAGTTAGGAAGTATCTGAGACTGGATTTGAACTCTGGCCTTCTTGACTCTAGGTTCATATTATTAATCCTACATATTGCCTTTCTTAAAGTGCTTTGACTATTTTGATCCTCAAAATAATTAATAAGGATTGATAAAACAGGAGCAGGGGTAATGAGGCCTATGAAGGAAGAGTAACTTGGCTAAGATAAATTATCCAGCCTCAGATACTCAGAAGCTGGGTAACAGATCACGAGTCATACACCAGTGAATGGCAGAGCTTAGTTGAGGGGCAAAACTAGAATCCCTGTGTTTGCACATGCGTGTGTTTTTGGGAATGGGGCAGAAGAGGCCACAAGGGTTCTCGCTGGGTTAGAAGCTTTGTGATGGCTGAATTAGTGCTAGAAACAACTCAGGAGGTTGATGGAGGGCTGGGGGCAGAGGGAATATCAACTCTGACAGCAGTTTGAGAACATTCACCATCTGTAAAAACAGTTTGTGCTCTCAGGAGCAGACCTTGGGTCTGGGAGGGTGAAATTGCTGCCCCTGCTCGAAGGAAGTGGTGGTGTGGCTAGGGAAGGGGTCTTGGATTGGGAGTCAAGAGACCTGTGTTCTTCCATTAGCTGCCTGAGCTTTCCCTGGCTCTGGGCCTCAGTTTCCTGTAATGTGAAATAAGAGAGTTGAATGAGGCTAGAAAGTCCCTTCTAGCTCTGCCCTGGAGTCTGTGGGGCATCCCCTTCCTGGACAGTCACCAAAACTGTCTTGCTTTTAAAGTAGCCTCTCCTCTCTGTTCTCCTTTTCTGCCTCATTCACTTCTGGGGGCCTGGACTAATCATTAGAGTTTTAAAGTTTTCAAAGCATTTTGTATAGATTATCTTATTTCCGCCTCCCAACCACTTGATGAGATAGGTACTCGAGGTATTATTATCTTCATTTCACAGATGAAGAAACTGAGCTTCTGAGTGGTTAAGTGATTTGACCAACATCATCTAGCTAGTGTAGAATCAGGATTTGAACTCAGCTCTTCCCGATGGCAGGTCCCACATTTCATCCACTCTACCAGGGCTAGACAAGAACCTCTTTTGGATGCACAGATATCTTGGTCTTCTAGAAGCTGCCTTCTTCAGTCTCTGTCCTCTTCCCCCATGTGACTTAGAAGGGAAGTCTATGCCTTAGTGCCAGGGAAGCCAGCCTTCTTTTTAATTGTTTTTCTGTTTACCAGCCTCATAGGGTTGTTATTTGAGTAAAATGCTCCCTTAACTTATAAGTGCTATATGCATGTGAATTATTGTTATTATTATCACTTGGGATTATGTCTAGACCGACATCTATCAGGGCATTAGAGAGCGGTGTTAATGAAGCCAAGGTCAGGGATTTCAGTCAGTACATCTCTCCACCCCCTTCCCAAACTGCGTCCCTAATCCCAACAAGCCGGCTTACAGTGCCAAGTTCTGGGGATACAAAGATGAGTCGAAAGAAAGGAAATCTCTGCCCTCTACAATCTCATATTCCAATTTAAGAAGGTAAAAGGTGAAGTGGAGAAAGCGCCAAGCCTGGAATCAGGAGGACCCAAGTTCAACATTTGCTAGCTGTGTGACCCTGGTCAAGTCACTGAACCCTCTGCCCGTTTCCTCATCTGTAAAATAAACTGGAGAAGGGAATGGCCAACCTTCCAGTATCTCTGCCAAGAAAGCCTCAAAAGGGATCATGGAGAGTCAGACGGAACTGAACAGCACATTTAAAAGGGATCCGAAAAGCTGAGGGGCAGTGGTGGAAAAAGAGGGAAATATATGTCTTGCACTTACATGGAATTTTCTCCAAATCTTAGAATTGGAGGAAACTCCAGAGACCATAAACAAGTCCAATCTGTACTGGAAAATGGATCCCCTTAATCATCTATCTGATGCATGGTCATCCAGGCTTATCCATTAGCTTCAAGAAGATATTTCTCATCATTAGGAAGTTTTTCCTTGCTGTAAGTCTCAATTTTTCCCTTTGCAACTTCCATATCGTGTTACTAGTTTTGTCCTCTCGGTCCAGAAAGGGTAATTTTATTATTCTCTCTTTCACATAGCTTCCTTTCAAATACTTGAAGATGCCTATTCTGTCTCCCCAGGCCCTTTCTTCTCCTGGCTAACTATCTCCAGTTCCTCCAGCTGACACTCTCAGTCAGTCAATCAATCAATCAATATGCATTTATTAATCTTGAGGTCCTTGCTCATCTTGGCTGGTCTCCTATGGATGTTCTGCTTGTCAATATTCCCCTATACCATGACTCCCAGAACTGAATACAGTTGTGACCTGACCAGGGCCTCTCATCTTCTTATTCCTGAAAACTTGGCTTCTCATAGTGGATCCTAAGCTCCCATTAGCTTCCTCAACTTCCATATGATCCTGTTGACTCATATTGAACCTAAGAACCCTAGATCCTTTTCAGACAGCCTACTCTCATCTTGTGCTTGTAAAGTTGATTTTTTTTTTAAACTCAAGTATAAGACTTCCTATCTTGTGATAAGCCACTGCAAACTTAGGCTAGGCCAGTGGGGACAGACGTACAATACATGGTCAGGTCCGTACTCAAAACCTTTCCAGCTTGGTAAAATCTGCCAGAGCTCATGTGTCTCTGGGCTACCTGATGAGAACCCAGGGTCCCTTCTATGCCACATTGAGACATTGGAGGACCACTTTAGATGTAGAAATTTACAGGTGTGTGTGTGTGTGTGTGTGTGTGTGTGTGTGTGTGTGTGCGCGCATCTTTTCTCCTTCCCTACCAGACCAGAGGCTTCCTAACTGTTTTTACTCATCTGTAGCTGTAAACATCAAGGGAGTAACGTATTATAGTGCTTTGCAAACCTTAAAATGCTATCATTTATCATTATCATTATTATTGATATGCTTTAGTGCTATCTCTTCTGTTCCTGTCTTGAATTTAAATCTTACCTTGTTTATCTAATATTTTAGGTCTCGAGGTCTCACCTTTCCTGCTAGAGAGTTAGCTTCTGTTGTGAAGGGACAGTCTCATATTCTTTGTGTCAGCCATAGGGTCTTGCTTGTAAGTAGACACTCAGAAAATATTGCTAATTTCAATGGCTAGTAGTAACAAGAGCTGGCATACATTTATCAGTTTAAGGTCTGCAGAGCACTTTGCAGAGATTATCTCATTGGATTCTATTACGAATTTCTGTGGTATAGATGATAAAACTGAGGCAGGAAGAGGACAAGAGACTTGCCCAGGGTCTCAAAGCTAGCAAGCGTCTGAGGCTGGATTTGGACTCAGGTCTGCCTGACTCCAGGTTCAGGAATCAATCATAAAACATCAGACCTGGAAGGAAAGAGAAAGGCACTGAGCCCAGGCCTTTCGTTTTAAGGGTGAGGAGCTAGTAGAGGGAAGAGCGAGACAGTGTGATCCAGGGAGAAGGGATAGATTTTGAGTAAGAGGACCTCAGTTTAAATCCTTCTCCATTACTTACTACCTTCCTGACATTGGATAAGTCATTTACCTTCCCTGGGCCTCAGTTTTCTCATCTGTAAAATGGGGCATGGTGGAATTAGACAATCTCTAAAGTCCCTTCAAACTTGAAATGTAGGATCCTGGATAGGCCCACGGTCCTCTGTGATCCTATGAAGTCACTCTAACAAAAATGACTGACCCAGGACAGCAAGTGAGTTTGCTTCACTGAGATTTGACCTGAGAATATTGCGGGGTAAAATGTGCAGGACGGGAGGCCATAGTTATTTCTCCGTTAGTATAGGCAGCTCTGATCAAGGTCCCATTTCTTTCATCTTTCCAGGCCTAGGGTAAGGACAGCCAGCCAAACCCTAAGCTCCTCTCACTTTATAAAACCTCTGGGTGTCTCCCAGCCCCCAGCACTTCCCTGCCAGACTGAGGGCCTAGGGAAATATGATAGAGAAGCATCCCTTTGGGGCTGTGTTTATGGTGTGAGGGCCATGTGGCTCCTGGGGGTGGGGCAACCCAAAATAGAGCCGAGGGGGATGGGAGAGGATGGAGAAAAGCTTTGAGTTCCAAATAAGAAATCCGATCAGGTCTGTGTTGAGAAAAGCTGCTATCAGCAGGTTGGTGCAGAGTCTGGCAGGGTTACCAAGGGGATTGCAACTTTCACCCAGTTGCTGGGAAAGCTTTGGGACTCTTCGGATAGAAGCATGGTATAACAGAAAATTCATCACCCTAGAAGTTTGGAGACCCTGGTTCTTGCCCCACTTCCATCGCTGATTTGGCGGACCTTAAAGCAAGTCATTTTCCATCTCTAGGTCTCAGTTTCCTCATCTGTGAAATGAGAAGGTTGGATTAGATGACCCCTTTCTGCTGTTAAGATTCTTGGATTCTAAACCTGGCCAACCATTCTGAAATGAACATGGAGGATTGGGCAGAACACTGAAGATTTTTTGTTGTTCATTTCTTTGGAATTTTCTTGGCAGAGATGCGAGAGTGGTTTGTCATTTCTTTCTCCAGTTCATTTTACCGATGAGGAAACTGAGGCAAACAGGGTTAAGTGAGTTGTCTAGGGTCACATGACTAGTGTCTGAGACTGAATTTGAACTTAAGTTTTCCTGACTCCAGGCAGAGCTGCTCTGTCCACTGCACCACCACCTAGCTGCCTGTGTTGAGGACTGTCAAATAGAAATCCTTCCCTGATACAGGGGGCGTAATGCAGATTCGCAGAATCATAGAGTTAATTATATCTGGAAGGGATTTCAAGGGCCAGCTAGTACAACCCATCTAAGAATCCCTTTTCCAGCATTTCTGATAGACGGTTATGTGGTTTCTCCTTGAAGACTTCAGGTCAACAAGAGCTCAACTACCTCCCATGGCAGCTCATTTCACTTCTGACGAGTGAATCCACTCCTGGAATTATTAAGTAGGATCCTGCTACCAAGAATGCTATGGGAAAGGAAAAAAATAATTTGTACAAAAACATTCATAAAAGTGTTACTTGAATAACAAAAAAACTAGAAATATTGGTCTACTTATATTTTATTGCATGTGGTATATGAGTGGATCTAATCCCATTTTCTCCATACTTCTGTCCAATTTTCCCAACAATTTTTATTGACTATTCCCTTCCTCAGTGGTTTTTAATATTGAATTTTTGCACATCAGCCTTTGCCTTAGGTTCTAATACTGGATTATCCATTCTGTTCCACTGATCTATTTTTATACGATACAAGAGAATTTTAATAAGATCTCTCTGTAGTATAATTTGAAATCTTGCCATCCTAATTCCCCTTCCTCTATTTTCACTATTCCCTTCAGTGTTCTTGTTTGTTGTTTCATGTGAACTCCATCACTTTATTCCAATACTGTGAACCAGTCCTTTGCTATCTTGACTGGTATTATATTAAATTTACTATCAAAAAATAATAAATCTAAAAACAAGAGGGATCTCAAAGGTCACTTAGTCCAACTCCATTATGTTACAAATGAAGAAACCGTGTCCCAGAGAGAGAAGGTTATTTGCCCAAGGTTCTGCTGGTAGGAAGCAGCAGAGCCCAGGATTTAAATTCAGGTTCTCCATAAATTAATGTGGCTAGTTTTACCAACATGACTAAATTGGCTTGACTTTACCATTTAAGTCTTATTTCTTAAAAATTCCTTTACAGTTATCTTTCTATAGATAAATGTGTTATCTAGATTTCTGTAGTTGGAGATGTGCGGATTTTAGAAATTAGGGTAATTTCTAAGTATTTTATACATTTTGTTGTAAATAGTATTTATCTTTCCATTTCCCCTGGTTTCTGTTGGCTACCTGTAAAAATGTTATTTATTTTTGGTGGGTTTAACTTACATCTCATTATCTTTCTAAAGCCATTTATCTCGGTTGATTGTTTTGTTGTCAGTCCCTTGGGTTTTCTAAATGCCACCATATCATCTTACACTAGAAATATTTACCCCCCCCCTTCTTTTCTAATGCTTATTCCCTCAATTTCTCTTTATTATGTTATTAGTATGGCTTCCATTTCTGAAACTAAGACTAATAGCAAAGGTGAAAGTGGATACTTGTGGCTTTGCTCTGTTCTTAAGGGAATAAATCTATCGTATCTTCACTGTATCTATTGTATATAATACCATGTCATTGTTTTAAATAAACGCGATAGTATTTCTGCATAAATACTCCATTGACATGATTTCTTGTGAAATCCTTGGTTACTTAATACTGAACCATCCTTGGTTCATCCTTTTTGTTTAAATCTTAGTTAAGCATGAGTAATTTCAAGATATATTTCTGTATTCTAACTTGACAGTATTTTGTCTAATATTTTTTCATCAGTGTCCACCTATTCACCTATGGTTTTCTTTTTTGCCAAGCTTGATCTATTTGCCTTGCAGGAAAAAATAGGTCAAATTCCATTTTTCTCTATTTTTTACAGTTTAAATAATGTGTTACTTATTGTTCTCCCAACATTTTGTAGGATCCACTTGTGAGTTCTTCTGGCCCTAGTGCCTTTAATAACCTGTTTAATTTTTCCTTCTAAAAACCATTTATTTACATATTGATTTTGTACTTTGCCAAACTGAGTATTTTATTCTGGGTAAATATTCATCTATTTATTTTATATGCTCAGTTTTTATTAGCATAAAATTGATAGTGGGTTTTCTCTTTTTTTACATTTATTGTGATATCTCCTTGTTTTTTGTGTTATCAATTTGTTTTTTCTCTTGCTTCATTTTGACTAAAATCTCTGCCTAACAATTTTATTGGTCATTTAAAAAAAATGTTTTATTTTCATTCTGTAACCTGTCTTATTGATTTCTCATTTGACTTTTACTCCATAAATCTATTAGCTATATTATATTGGTATTAAAATAGTAATTAAAATTTACACTGCACATCATTTAACAAAGTGCCTTTCCTATATTATTTCATTTAATCCTTACAACAACCCTTTGATGTAGGTGCTAGGATTATTCTCCTTTCACAGATGAGGAAATTTGAAAATCACAGAATTTAAGTGACTTGTCCAGGATCACCCATCTAGTGCAAATCAGAGGTAGGATTTAAAACCAGGTGCACCATGAATCCAAATCCAGCAAACTTTCCACCGCATTTCTTGTTGTTAATGGTACCTTTGAGCATGATATAATTTCCTTATTTGTCTCTTGTCTTTATTTCTAATTTTAATTCAACTTTAGGAGATCTAATCTCCTGGTTTTCCAAAGCTAGATGAGACTGGTAAATTTTAGTTGATTTTGTCACCTTAAATCTTTATAATAGCCTCAAAAGTCTAGATCTGGAAGAGACATTGGAGGTCATCTTGACCAACTCTCTCATTTTACATATAAGGAAACTGAAGCCCTAAATGTCAAATGAGTTGCTCAAATTCACACAAACTGTAAGTAGCAGATCTGAACTGCGGACTCAGACACTCAGATTCCAAGTTCAGCCCTGAATGTTCAGCATTTTATTCACTGCATCACATTGTCTTTCTATTTTAGTTTTAGATCTATTTCCTATAGGGAGCATATTATTGGGTTTGAGGTTTTAATCCATTGATTAATCAGTTTTATTTACATAAGAGAATTCAAACCATTTAAATTAGAATTTTTAATTTTTATATTTTCTTTATCCACAATACTACAAAACAACTATTGTTACTTTTACTCCTTTAGAGTTGTTGCATTAAGGTAGCTATTGTCTAATCCCAGTTGGAAAGTAGCTATCAATTAAATCTCTTAGTCTGATAACATATGTTTATGTCTGTCTTCTCTTTTTTCTTTCAGTCTACAAGTCAGAGATCTTACATGTGCCTATGAATTTTTACTAATTTATCCACAAATTATTCAAAATTATCTTTATTTCTAAATGTTCATCTTTTGATTTGGAAAACTGTGCTTAGATTTGTGAGGCATTGGGATTAAATGCTGTTTCTTAATTTTCCATATTACCATATTCCAACTTCCGTTGTTTCTATGGCTACTTCCCTCATACCACCACTACCTCTAATTCAGTGCCTCATTACTTCTTTCTTGGACTGTGGTCATAGTCTCCTAGTAGGTCTCCCTGCCTTCTTTCTATTTTTAAAAAATCTTATGAAATTCAAATTTTGTGCATATGGGATATTTTCATTCCTGGCTGCTTGTAGGATTATCTTCTTGTCATTGTATTCTTACATCTTGACAACGAGGTGTCTGAGTAAATTATATTTTGGGCTTTTGCCTATTGGCATCCTGTGAATTCTATCTAAGTGCAAACTGTCCCTTGTTTTCAATATTTCTGGGACACTTTCTTGTATAATTTCCTGAAAGAGAGGTTAGAAGATTCTCTTCTTCATAGTTTATGGGAAACCCAAGAGTTTTTAATTTCTCTCTCCTTGATTTTTCCTCGACACCAATCACCATTATTTGCATTATTTTCAAATAATTTTTTTTCAACTGAGAAGTTTTATAGGTTAGCTTTGAACCTTTGACTATTCCTTCTACCATTCTGTCATCCATTAAGAGGTTTTACATTTCATGGATTCACTCGTTGCATTTGTATGTGGTTCATGTTTCCAAACTTAACTGAGAGAAGGAAAAAAATGCAAACAAAGATATTTCATCATTTTAGACTGGCGTTTCTCACATAATTTCAAATTAATGAGCTTTGATCATGTAGGAAAAATGGAAATGATAAAACATAAATTAGGGAGCAATGATTCATGAGAATTTTTACTTTGTAAATGAGCTCTCTATAGGACTTCTTTAAATTTTCAGCTCCTCTGGACATGTGCTAATAAAATCTAACTAAAAAACTTCAACAATCAACTTTCTGGAAACATGTATTCATTACATAAAGCTCTATGGAGTCAGCTTTTCATTTGAAGTAGGTAGAATATCAGGAACTGGAAGAGGGAGGGAGAGGCCTTGGCCAGTATGTATAGAGGGTGACCTTATGCCCTTTCCTCCAGCCCTCTCGCCCCCATCCAGCAAATGACCTTCTATGATGGGTTTGTGACTGTATAGTGGCAGGCAGGAAGTCATTGACAGAAGTTGCTGAAGAATGTTGGCTTTGCTCCTTCTCTTTCTTTCTCTCTTTTGCTGAATCTGCTCAACAAACCTGGTCTCACCAGAGATCTTCAGAACTGAATTTGGAAGCCCCCCCTTGGGGATCCATTTGTAGAATCACCAAAACAAAGGAGAAGAGACACAGGGGGAAGGTGGAGGGTTTCCTCTTCATCAGCTCCAGGAGTATGTATTTCCAACTTTGCAAACAACAGATCATTTCTAGAGCAGTTACTTATTCTGTTTTACCCACCTCCAAGAAAAGGGCAGTTTCCCCTTCTGTCCTTCTCCTCCTGGTTCCCCCCCCCCCCCCTCTCTGTCTTCCTTATTCCTCTATCTGTATCTCAGCCATTTGTCATGCTCCCATTAGCCACCAACCCTCCATTTCTCTTTCTGTCTCTGTCTCCATTTCACCATCTCTCAACTTCTGTCTTATTTCTTCTTTCTCTGTCCATATTTCACCATCTTTATATCTGTTTCTTTTGTCTAATATTATCTATTCTCTCATCTTTCTGTCTCTCCAAGCCCCCTTTCCCTCACTTCTCAGTCTCTCACTCTCCCCTCCTACCCCCAGCTTTTCCTGAGGCCCTTTTTCCTGTCCCTGTGAATGGTGAATGGTGTCTTTGTTCCCGGGCTTTGACAAACGGCAGTGTTGTGGAAGCAGAGGGACCTTTCTGCTTTCTGTGGTGGCTTTAGGCTGGGGACAGGGGAAGGGGGAGTGTGCAGAGAGTTCTCTGCTGGAGCTGGCAAGTATACAGGAGAGAGAAAGGGACTTGGAGCCTGGTAGTTGAGGGGCAGCGAGGGCGTTTGTGCCGGGACAAGGAGGCCCTTGAGGACATTGGGAGAAGGCAGACACAAGATGTGTGTGTGGAGCAGGAGATAGTGCCCAGCCTCAGCCGTGGCTGCAGCCCACACCTGTCACTCTGGCTGCTTCCTTCTCATCACAGGCACACCTGGAGGTGCCCAGGGGTGCTCTGGGTGCTTCTGTAATAGCTACTCACATTGAGATGCCATTTAAGGCTTAGAAAGTGCTTTCCTCACATAACGTTGCATGGTATGTAGTAAAAATGGTAGCATTCCTATTCTGTAGTGGAAGCAGTCTCAGAGGGGTTGACTTTGCCATGGTCACACGGCTTGTAAGTTGGACAAAGGATTCAAACCAAACACTTCTGACTGGAAAGTGCAGCATTTTTTCACCTACACAACATCTCTCCCACGGCATTCCCTTCACTCCCCTCATACCCCACTACCTCTAATCCCATGCCTCATCAGTTCTTATTGCACTATGGTCATAGCCTCCTAGTGGGTCTCCCTGCCTCAAGCTTTTCTCTTTCTCCCCTCCCTCTTCCTAAATCACAGATCTGAACCCCACTCAGGCACCTCCAGTAATTCTGTCTAACTCTGGGATGGAATGCAGTTTCCTTTCTCTGGCATTTAAGACTGCTCATTTACCTTTCCAGTTTTATTTCACACTGCTTCTTCTGTTGAACTTGAACTCTGCTTTCCAGCCAAACTCGATTCCTGGATGTTCCCTAACTCAACAAACAAAATTCCCCACTCTTGTACATTCCTCCAATAGTCCTTTATGCCTCTAATACACTTCCTCCTCAATGCTCCCTCTCAGAATCATCGCCTTCCTTCAAGGCTCAGCTAAGGTGGCACCTTCTCTAAGTACTCGCCCTGATCTCCGCAGGTGTTGTCTCTCTCCCCCATCTCAGTTTTCCTTGTGCTGTGTCTGTTTGGAACACCACCCATATGCTTGGATCTGTATAAGAGAATGTGATCCCTTTAAAGGTGAGAACTGTTTCCTTTTGGTCTCTGTAACTCTGGCATTTAGTAGATTTTCCAATAATAATAATGATAAAAGCTAATATTTATATGGTGCTTACTATATACCAGGCGCTGTGTGCTTTACAATTATCATTTTATTTAATCCCCACAACAACTGTGGGAGGGAGGTACTGTTATTCCCATTTTACAGATGAGAAAACTGAGGCAGGTGGAGGTAAAGTGATTGGCCAAGGGTCACATAGCAAAAAAGTGTCTGAGGTTAGATTTGAACTCAGCTCTTCCTGACTCCAGGACCAGTATTCTATCCACAGCACCACTAGCTGCCACTTAAGTTATTGAATTTAATTGAAGTTCCTCTATCCTATGCTGTTACTGATGTGTTTGATGATTGTATGTGTAAGTATGTGTATGCCTATGGGTCCCTCTGTATGTGTAGGTATGTTATGTTTGTGTACATATAAGGATGCGTATCTATATGTCTCTGTAGGTGTGACCATGTAGATAGGTTTGTCTGTACATTTCTGTTTCTATAATCTAGGTGTACATAAGCGACATGCAGTGCACTGTGAGTGTAGTGGAGAGAATGATACCTTTCGATGCCTGTAGCAATGAGGCTGCAATCCTAAGAATTACTGAGTTTTTAACTCTTTGCTGAATTTTATATCCTATCTTCTCAATTAGACTATAAACACCCTAAGGGTCATTGTTGTCATCTCCTCCTCCTCCTTTTCATATGGCACATTCAATATATGTTGATTGATTGATTGATTTAGCCAAACCCCTTCTGTGTCAACCCTCTCATTCCTCCAGGCCAATTGTATGTATCTGAAGGGGGCTCTAAGAGAAAGCTGTATTCATTAATAGGCTGGAGAGTAAGAAGAGTAACTCCACACAACTTCATGTCCCTTAGTAGAAAATTATATTTTTGTGCTCTAGGAATTCATCCTTTATAGCTGGAGTCAATTAGGTGGTACAGCCCATAGGACACTAAACCCGAAGTCAGGAAAGCTCAAGTTCAGATCTGATTTCAGGCATTTAGTAACTGTATTACACTAAGCAATACAGGAGTAGCTAGGTGGTGCTGTGGATAGAGCACCAGTGCAGGAGTTAGGAGGGATCTGAGTTCAAATCTCACCTCAGACACTTGACACTTACTAGCTGTATGACCTTGAGCAAGTCACTTAACCCCAACTGCCACATCCTGGGTCATCTCCAATCATCCTGATGAATATCTGGTCACTGGATTCATATGGTTCTGGAGGAGAAGTGAGGCTGGTGACCTGCACAGTCCTCCCTCACTCAAAACAAAGTCAAGTGCAAGTCATGTCATCATTTTTCTGATGGCATGGTCTTCCTCAGCAACCAAGGACAAACACACATACCCTAAGCAAATCACTTCACCTATCTGCCTCAGTTTCCTCCTCTGTAAAATGGGAATGATCACAGCATCTACCTCCCAGGATTGTTGGGAGAATCTAATGAGATAATAATTAGAAAGCCTTAGCACTGTGCCTGGTTAATTACTATTATTGTAGCACTTAGCAAACTTTAAAGCACTATGAAAATGCTCACCATGATTACTATCAAACCTCTTTGAAGTCTAGTTGTGCTTTAAGCCGGCGCTTCCATGTCACCCACAAGTCCCACCCGTATAGTTTGTAATCTTCCGAGTGATGCAGGACTTCTCATTCATCCTAAGGAGGCAAATCTAGGGTGTTCTTAGGGGTATCTGCTCATTCTCATAATCTTGTTATCAATTATAAATCAATTACAGTAAAACATCCATTCCCACAATGCTTGACTGTCTTTTGGATTTTGGAAGTTCTTTTGGCCTTGATACGCTAACTGGAGTGTCTGCTTTATGGGAAAAAACAGAGTGAAGCTCATGGGGGCAGCTTCCTAGTCTAACTCAGCAAGTCCTAGAGAACTTATTCAGGTATTATTACCTTCTGGCAAGAGAAAGGAAAAAATCAAAAGAGAAAAAAAATGCTATCCTACCCTCTCCCAGTACATAACATCATCTCAATTAAAATTCAACCATTTAATTAAATAATTAAATGCTCAAAACCTAATTATTTAATTAGATAATTGAATGCTCAAAATTTTATTACTTGATTAAATAATTAAAATGTACATTATCTCATGTGTTCTACCCAGCACCCCCATGAGACAACCTGGGCAGAAGAGTCTTATCTTCATTTTTTAGATGAGGAAACTAAGATTTAGAAAAGTAAAGTCACTTCCTCATGGTCCTACAGTTTTATATCCCTATCATTTAACACAGTACCTGCCACATAGTAGGAGCTTAATAAATGTTTGTGACTGACTGACTGTAATAAGGAAACTGATGGAGTAGTTCTTTCCTCTCTACCATCGTGTATTAGATGTAATCTGATTTGACTGGGCTTCCCTGGAAAATCCCAGAGGGATTTCAGAGCCACCTAGACTATCAAAGACCCAATAGGTCCTCTTTCCTGAAAGTCAGGAAAACTCAGGATGTAGACCTGCTCTTGTATTGTATGACCTGAGATGCACTGGTCCCTGCTTCACTCACTCATAAAATAGGGACAATAAATTTTTGCCCCACCTTCTTGAGGGCTGGCTAAGGCCTGGGTAGTATCTCAGGAGATTGGTTAGCTATAATGAGACTTAGAGTTCAGTCTGACCCCGGGCCCCGGGGACTTGCCCCCTGAAGATGAAAGGCTTGTGCCCTGTTGCTGCTTGGTGTTGGGAGGTGAGGAAAAGAAAGCAGGAGGACCAGAGTCCTCCCGCAGAGCTGGGTCTCTGACTGGGTTTTCACATCTCTTTGATAGGGGAATGTGTTTATTTAAAACAGGAAGAGGCATCTGGGCTAGAGTCCAGCCTGGCCCCAAGAGGTTATGGAAAGCCAAGTGGGGATTTAAAAGGAAAAGGCAGGAGGGGGGGATGGATGGAGCAGGATGAGGGGTCACAGAAAAAAAAGTGTATATCCTGGCCCAAAGGCAGGGGGAGGGGATGGTTTAGAAATATCAGTACAATGTCTCTTAGAGCAGGGGTCCTATCCCAAAGGGGTCTGTGGATAGCTTTGAGGATAAGGGGGATCTGAGAACTTGAATGGGGGGGAAATTACAACTTTATTTTCACTAACTGTTGGTTTCCTTTGCTTTTATATGAGTATTATTTGACATATTTGAAAACATGATTCTGAGAAGGAATCACTTTCCAAGGGGACCATGAGACCCAAAAAGGTTACCAGCCCCTACCCTAGAGTCAATATGGTAAATGGAATGAAAGCTGGTTTTGGAACCTGGGACCTGGGTACTGACTCTGCTGCTTACTGCCTCTCTGACCTGGGTTACTTACCTCTCTACACCTCAGTTTCTTCATCTATGAGAAGAGAGGTTGGCCTGGATAGCTTCTAAGACTCCCAAATCTGTCCATCGGACTGTCTGAGCCCTACTTGCAAAAAAAGAAAAAGGACCTACCCTTAGAGAGTTTATAATCTAATATGGATGACAGGGTCTCTATTAAAATACTTCTCTGACCCATCATTGTGGTGAGATCATATGGTCTCAAAGGCCCTTCCAGTGGAGCCCCAGAGTCTTACCAACTGGAAAAATATAGTTCTGCTACTAAACTTTATCTGTCCTCAAAGTGCACCCTCGCTAAGAGTGATCTCAGTACAACTTAGTAAAGCCCCAGACCGAAGCCTTGAGTTTGCTACTGAAACTAGTTGAGGTTAATCTGGGAAAGCTTCCTTGAGGAGTTGGAGCTGAGCCCTACAGTGAGGATCTCCTAGATCTTATAGAAAAGGATCTAAGCCTGTCAAGACAGTCACTGCAGAAGGGCTCCTTTGTATAGAAGCCAGCTTCATCTGCAAACCAGTCCATGTCTAGATGAATGGAGACCTTAGGCAAGGAGAAGGATGGAAAAGAAAGCTATCACAACAGAGACATACAGCCCCAAAATGTTAGATCAGGAAGGGACTCTAGGCCAGTACCTTTCTTATTACAAATGGGGAGACTGAGGCACAGAGAGAATAACTGACTTACTACTAGTCATACAGACTAGACTAGACTAGAACCCATATCTTTTGACTCAAGCCAATGTTCTATGAAGTGATGAGCTTGTTGGTCTGACTTGAGAAGGTTACAGTGCTTGTCCTGGGGCTAAGGAAGCTGGAGAGTGGTTGGAGGGCAAATGGGCTGGAAAATAAGATAGGGGGAAGAGGGGCAGCAGGAGGGAAGAGAGAAAGAGGGACCCCATCTGGTCTTTATTTCCTCTCCTTATTTCTTAATACCTACAGTGAGAGAGATCTTTCCAGCTGGAAGCAATGATTGCCTGGCAGTGGGCTATGATCTCTTGGAAGAGCTGGCCTGGCTACACTTCCTTGGGGGGCTGGGGAAGGTCCAGCTGCCTGGAGTTCTCTCTCCAGGTTAGCCCCTCCTGCTGTGTCTGCCTTCTGGGGTAGGGGAAACAGGGACAAGAGGGACAGGCTATGTTCTCAATCCACAAGCACCTCAGGAAAGCCCCTGAATACTGGATCTTAGAATCAGGAAACCTGAGTTTGAGTCCTGGGTCTAATTCTTACTAACTGTAATGTGGTGCAGTGAGTTTTGGATTTTAAGTCAAGGGAACTAGGTGTGAATCCCAACTCTGCTGCTTAGAACCACTGTTACCCTGGCTCACAAGGGGAGACTTGGGCTAAGTCTTAAATGGTGAGTGAGAGAGAAAGAAGACTTCAGGGAGAGGTGGGGTTCCTTATTCCTCTCATTCTAGTGGGCATTGGGGATAATTTGGGTCAGCAGCAAGGAAGCTAACAGCTGTTTGTGTTACCTGTCTACCTCCTTTCATAACTTACAAGTACCCGGGTAGATAAGGAATGCAGATTTCATTCTATCACTGTGAAAACAGAGGCTGGAGAAATTCAGGAACTTGGCCAAGCAGCAGAATCTAACTTGAACCCATGTCTTTTGGCCTGATACTATGTCCATGGTCCTTTCCACTGAGCCACCTAATTTTGTCCCCATCTGTCCTGTCTTTGGTCCTCTAAGGGGCATGTGGGAACATCTCTAGTTTTTTCAGAGGCAGTATGTTAGCGTAGAAAGAATACTGGATCTGGTACCATTTTGCCTGGGTCTACCACTTACAATGACAAGTCATTTAACCTGTCTGAGTCTCAGTTTCTCTTTTGTAAAAAAAAAAAAAAAAAAAAGCATCATGGAATAGTGAAGAGATAACCACCCTTGAAGTTAGGACAATCTGGGTTCAAGCCCTGCCTCTGACATGGACTGACTGTGACCTTGGACTAGTCACTCTCAATGCCCCAGACAGCTCTCATGTCAAAACACTTGCTGATCTATCTGGGTGGGAGGATGCATCCTCACTGATGGACCCCTACATTGGTCCTAACCCACTTTACAAGGTTATTGTGAGTAAAGTGCTTTGGAAATTATTGTGCCATATAAATGTGAGTTCCATTTTTGGTGATGTTGTTCTCCCAAGGCATGCTCCTCCTCTTGGAATGGACACTTGTGTGGGCTGTTGAACAACCTACTCAGCATGTGGAGCCATTGTGACTCAATTTTCCCAACAGGAGAGTGGACCCCACAAGTACTTTGAGATCCACAGAGGCATTAGTACAAAAACAGATTCCCAGGGTTTGGAGAGGACACAGTGCTCCCCCTAGTGTTATGCAAAAAGGACACAACCAAGCATCTCCCCCAGTGGCTGAATTTTCCTGTGACAGGTAAAGGACTTCTAGGTTAGATCCTAGAATGTTGGAGTTGGAAGGGCCCTTAGAACCATCAGTTTCATTTCCTTCATTTTACACAAGTAAACCAAGGCTTAGAAAGGGGAGGTGACTTATCTGGCTTTCTACAGAGGATTAGTGTGATAGCCAGGACTAGAAATCAGGACTCCCAACAACCAGCTTGGGGCTTGCCTTTGGTGCCCTCCAATCTACTTGTCCAGTGACCCTGCCCAGCTGATGTTGTCTCCTGACTGTTTAACTCTCTGGATTGTCAGTCAGTCAGTAAATATTTATTAAGCACCTATCATGTGCCAGACATTGTACTGAGCATGAGGAATACAAAAAGATTCAAGAGACAGTGTCTGCCCTCAGGAGCTCCCCATCTAAAGGCACTCGGAAGTGCCCTCATCTCTGCACCCTTTTAACACGTCTCCTACTGCTCATCAGAACTCTCTTCTAATCTGTCTCATTCACAGCAAATGGAAGAACTCAATCAAAGATGGTATATGAACTTGAGCTGAGAGAGTAATTGGGTTCTTTTATGGGGACACACTTTTTTTTTTAATGTTTATTTATTTTTAGTTTTCAACGTTCATTTCCACAAAATTTTGAATTCCAAATTTTCTCCCTATCTCTCCCCTCCCCCCACCCCAAAACACCATGCAGTCTGATTACCCCTTCCCACAATCTGCCTTCTCTTCTATCACACCCCTCCCTTCCCTTATCCCCATCTTCTGTCTTTTCTTGTAGGGCAAGATAAATTTCTATACCCCATTACCTGTATTTATTATTTCTCAGTTGTATGCAAAAACAGTTCTCAACATTCATTCCTAAAACTTTGAGTTCCAACTTTTCTCCCTTCCTCCTTCCCCCCCATCCCCACTGAGAAGGCAAGCAATTCAATACAGGCTATATATGTGTAGCTTTGCAAAAGACTTCCATAATAGTCATGTTGTGTAAGACTAACTATATTTCCCTCCATCCTATCCTGCCCCCCATTTATTCTATTTTGTCTTTTGACCTTGTCCCTCCCCAAAAGTGTTTACTTCTAATTACTCCCTCCTCCCATTTGCCCTCCCTTCTATCATCCCCCCAACCTCCGCTTATGCCCTTCTCCCCTACTTTCCTGTAGTGTAAGATAGATTTTCATACCAAATTGAGTGTGCATGTTGTTCCCTCCTTGAGCCAAATGTGATGAGAGTAAGCTTCACTTTTTCCCTCTCACCTCCCCCCTTTTCCCTCCACTGAAAAAACTTTTTCTTGACTCTTTTGTGAGAGATAATTTTCCCCATTCCATTTCTCCCTTTCTCCTCCCAATATATTCCTCTCTTACCCCTTAATTTTATTTTTTTAGATATCATCCCTTCCTATTCAACTCACCCTGTGCCCTCTGGCTATAGGTATATAATCCCTCCAACTACCCAAGTACTGAGAAAAGTCTCAAGAGTTACAAATAGTATCTTTCCATGTAGGAATGTAAACAGTTCAACTTTAGTAAGTCCCTTAGGATTTCTCTTTCCTGTTTACCTTTTCATGCTTCTTTTGATTCTTGTGTTTGAAAGTCAAATTTTCCATTCAGCTCTGGTCTTTTCATCAAGAATGCTTGAAAGTCCTCTATTTCATTGAATGACCATTTTTTCCCCCTGAAGTGTTATACTCAGTTTTGCTGGGTAGGTGATTCTTGGTTTTAATCCTAGCTCCTGTGACTTCTGGAATATCATATTCCAAGCCCTTTGATCCCTTAATGTAGAAACTGCTAGATCTTATGTTAAACTGATTGTATTTCCACAGTACTAGAATTGTTTCTTTCTGACTGCTTGCAATATTTTCTCTCTGACCTGGGAACTCTGGAATTTGGCTACAATATTCCTAGGAGTATTTATTTTCAGATCTTTTTCAGGAGGTGATGGGTGGATTCTTTCAATATTAATTCTACCCTCTGGTTCTAGGATATTAGGGTAGTTTTCCTTGATAATTTGATGAAAGATGATGTCCAGGCTTTTTTTTTGATCATGGCTTTCAGGTAGTCCCATAATTTTAAAATTGTCTCTCCTGGATCTATTTTCCAGGTTAGTTGTTTTACCAATGAGATATTTCACATTATCTTCTATTTTTTCATTCTTTTGCTTTTGTTTTGTAATTTCTTGGTTTCTCATAAAGACATTAGCTTCCATCTTCTCCATTCTAATCTTTAAGGAATTATTTTCTTCAGTGAGCTTTTGGATCTCCTTTTCCATCTGACCAATTCTGCTTTTTAGGGCATTCTTTTCCTTATTGATTTTTTGGATCTCTTTTGCCATTTGGGTTAGTCTATTTTTTAAAGTTCTATTTTCTTCAGCATTTTTTTGGGAGGTCCCCTTTAGCAAACAGGATTCATTTTTTATAATTTTCTTGCATCACTCTCATTTCTCTTCCCAATTTTTGCTCTACTTCTTCTTACTTGATTTTCAAAGTCCTTTTTGAGCTTTTCTGTGGCCTGAAACTATTGCATATTTATTTTGGAGGTTTTGGATACAGAAGCCTTGACTTTTATATCTTTCTCTAATGGTATGCATTGTTCTTCCTCATCTGAAAGGATGGAAGAAAATACCTGTTCACCAAGAAAGTAACTTTCTATAGTCTTATTTTTTTCCCCTTTTTTGGGCATTTTCCTAGTCAGTTACTTGACTTTTGAGTCCTTTGTCAAGAGGAGAGTATATTCTAGGGACCTGTAAGTTCTCAGTTCTTTCAAGGTAGCACAATCAAGGACTCCCCTCCTGGCCTGCACTCTGGTCTAGGAGTGCTACAAGCTTTTCTGCTCAGGATCTGTGAGTAGAATTCCCTGTCCAGAGCTTCCACCAGCTCCACCACGTCAGCACTCTTCCTCACCCCAGGACTGCCACTCAGGGCTGAGATTCAGATCAGAGGCTCAGTTCCCCCAGGGTCTTTAGGTGGAGGTCTCCAAAAATGAACCCTGCAGCTGTAGTAGCTGCTGCCAGCATGGCCAGACCACATTCCCTTCTCACCCAGGTGAAAGAGATTTCTTACTAATCTTTGAAACTGTCTTTTGAGTTTGTGGGTTGAGCAATCTGGGAACTGCCAGGGATTCCACTCCCTGAGGTCTGCTCCAGTTTTGTCCTTGCTGCACCCCTTGTGTGGCCTGTGCTGGACTGGGCTCCACCCTATGCCCGGTGTGATAGACCTTTCCTGTCGGCCTTCCAGGCTGTCTTGGGCTGGAAATCTCTTTCACTCTGTTGTTTTGTGACTTTTGCTGCTCTAGAATTTGTTTGGAGTCATTTTTTACAGGTATTTTATGGGCTATGGGGAGAGCTTTTTGCACGTCCATCCTTCTACTTCGCCATCTTGGCTCCGCCCCAGGGGACACACTTCTTAACCCAAAGGAATGAGCTAATGATTTATATTCTAATTCTAATGACTTAAAGTCAGAAGAGATTTTAGAAATTGTCAAATCCAGGGGTGGGGAACCCGCAGCCTTGAGGCCACATGTGACCTTGAGGCCCCCCTGGCAATGATTCCCAACATTTTGAAATGTATAAAAACAACTTTTTTTGCCTCACCAAATTTAGTAGACTACTGAGTAATAGTAATTCTGCTATTACCATCTGTTGATTGAGAAAATACATAATGAGAAAAAGCTGCTCTGATTTCTGTAATGTTTTGAAAGCAGTTGGAAGAGCACTATTGGCCCTGGAGTCAGGGAACCCAGGTTCCAATTCTGCCTTGGATATTTGCTACCAGTGTAATGTTGGTCAAGTCATTTTGCTCCCCTTGTTTCCTCTCAATTTCTTCATCTGTGAACAAAAGGGTTGGCTTCTGAGGTCCCTTCCAATTCTGGACCCATGATGTTGTAATTGGCATACATGCTATTTCAGAATTTGTTTTATTAATCACAGCAGTAATTACGTGCAGGGTTTAAAAGGGAGGTAGGGGGAAGACATTCAGGTATGAAGGAATGCCTTTATACTGCTCTTCCTTCTCTCTACCCTGGCCTCAGAATTATAGGAAATGGCGGGGAGGGGTCAGGCATGGAAGAGGGTATAATAGTGGGCACTAGAAATCAGGAGATGTGTTATATTAGCTTTGCAATTAATATGCATCTTGAGACATTAATGCATACATGTGCAAGGCCTTGATTAAGTCTACAAAAGGCATATTTGCTGATTTATAAATTTGTGGCCCCCTCTAGGAGTATGAGGACTATAGGTTGGGAGCCAGTGACTTTTATTTTACAAATGAGGAAACTCAGGGCCTAAAAGAGATTCAGAGCAGGAAGAAGCCTCAGAAAATATCTAGTCCAAACCCCTCCCTTGTTTCCTATCGTTTTACCGAGAAAATGCACTGCTTTGATGGCCTGCTAACCCATCATGACAGCCTTTCAGGAGACTGTCCCAAAAGACTTTTAAAGTCAATATGCTTCATTTTCTGACAGGCATCAACATCATCTCTTGGTACCTGGCTCATAAGCCTGATGAGATGAAGCTGACAGAGTGAATTACTCAAGATCTCACAAGTAGTAAGAAACAGAGGGGGTTTGGATCGTAGGTGTTCCATCTCCAGAGCCAGCAATCTTTCCTCTACACCAGCCTGGCTACGAGAGAGATGCTCTAAGTTTATTGCTCTGCTTCTCAGTGAACTGTGGTGGCTCTCAAGTACCTGTAGGACCGAATAAAACTCCACTGTTTGGCATTTAGAGCTCTTTACAGCTTGACTTCTGCCTACCTTCTCAGTGTTCACAAACTCTATAGTTAAGCCCTACTGGCATGCTAGTTGTTTCTCACACATGATAGCTCCACCTCCCATCTCCAGAGGTTAGGGGACTTGCCCAGAGTCACAGAGCTAGAATTTGAACGCAGGTCTTACTGACTAGCTCCTTCACTCTATCTGTTGCACCACATGGCTTTTGCCAAAGTTTTTTTTTTTTTTATTTATTGATCAATCCAGCTGTCATGATTATGAAGTGTACTAGAGGGTTGCAAAACAAACTTCTTATTTGAACTACATTCGTTAATTGGCTGAAAAAGTATTTTATATCATGAAAAGATAACAAAAATGATTCAGGCCCTAGAGTTCAATCTTTCCTCATCCATGAGAAAGGTATTACCCTGTTCCCTCTGCTGGTTCTATCACAGGCAGGCGTCAGACAGTCAGTCATCAAACATTTATACGCACCTCTCATGTACTGGGCATTGTTCTGAGTGCTAGAAATACAAACAAAGGTAAATACTGGGTCTTTGCCCTCAAGGAGCCCACATTCTACTGGGGGACAGTCTGCCAATAACTACTAATATGCCAGAAATCTATGGTGTAAATAGAAGAAGGGGGAGGGACAGCAGGGAAGAGAGAGGACTTTGAGAAAAGGAGGAGAAAGAAATCTCTTAGCTGTATCTCTTCCTTTTAACCTTTGCTGATGGGAAGACTAGATGAAAGAGGTACACTGGGAACTTTTCAGGCACACGTTGGAGCTGCACTTCTGCCCAGAGACCATAATAATCACCCATTTCATTTGCTTTGCTGTTTAAAGAAAAAAAAACCCACCCTTTCTCAGTGTAGTAGAAAGAGTACTTGGCAAGTTGTCCAAGGCTCTGGTTCTTCCATGTGGGGAAAATAAGCTCTGCAGCACTGGGTAAGCATGGATTGCTGTTATCACTGGGTCTCATGATAACTTCACAAGGTAGGTCCAGCAGGTATTATTATCCCTGAGAATATGGAGCCTCTGGTGAGTGCAGGGACTTCCTCGAGGTCTCTCAGCTGAGCCTTATGAGACCTAACTCCCATGACGTGGCTCAGTGGAAAGAGGCTGAGTTCTTATTCCAGCTCTGCCATTGACATGTGTGGCCTTGGGCAAGTCACCCAGTCAGGAGCCTGAGTCACCCATGGAGACCTCCACTGCCACCACCCTTTCATGTTCAAATCTTGCAAGAAAAGACCATGTGTTTCTGGGAGGCAGCAAGTGGGAGGGTTTGTGGGGGGAAAGAACCCTTTGTTGGAGACAAAAATTCCTTCTCCTTTCTCCACTGGCGTCATTTACAGGCATAAACTATGCATGCTGGGCTATTCCAGGAACTAGCTCTAGAGACCAAACAAACACAGTCCCCCTTCCATCTCCCCCCTCCACCTCAATGTCATCCCTCCACTGAGAGGGTCAGAGGCAGCCACACAATGTCACTTGGGGGAAGAGAAGTTCCCCCAGGACTCGAGCTAGCTGCATCCTGCCCCCATCCTTTTCTCTGCCCCTCCTTTCTTCTCTCAGTCTCGATGCCAGAAGCCACTGTGCTCTTTGGACAGTCTGGTCCAGGATACAGGGTCTTAAAAGGGAGGTAGGGGGAAGACATACAGGTATGAAGGAATAGGTACTGGGTGCTCTTCCTTCTCTCTACCCTGGCCTCAGAATTTTAGGAAATGGTGGGGAGGGGTCAGGCATGGAAGAGGGTATAATAGTGGGCACTAGAAATCAGGAGATGTTTTATGTTAACTGTGCTACTAATATGCATCTTGAGAAATAAACAAGTCACTTTACATCTTGGACCTCAGTTTCCTCACCTACAAAATGGGTTTAATAATTCCTGCCCTTCCTGTCTTGCAAATCCCTACCCTTAGAATTTAATGAGATAGTAAATTTGAAAGAGATTCTCCTCACTGGTATCTTGTCTAGGGTCTTAAGCTACTCTCCTTACTAGCAACTGAATGTACTGTACTAATTCCCACCACAAATGCCTTCTCATCTGCTCTGCCAATCTAGCTACTTGCCACAGTTCAAAAGCTACAGTTCAAAAACTACACAGTTCAAAACCTATCTCAAATCTCACTTTCTCCACGAAAGCTCACTTGTTTACACACTTTGCTCTCCTACAGGGATTTTGTTCAGTACTACACAGTCTGACATCATTTGATGGGACTTGAGGTCAAAAGGCTTGATTGGAATTCTGCCTTTGCCACTCATTAGCCATTGGACTTTGAGCAAAATCCTTTCCTTCTCTAGGTCTCTTTTTTGTACCTGTTAACTGAGTGGGTTAGTTAGATGATCCCTAAAGATCTTTGCCAGCGATTCTATGTTTCTTCCTTCCTTCCTTCCTTCCTTCCTTCCTTCCTTCCTTCCTTCCTTCCTTCCTCTCTTCCTCCCTCCCTCCCTCCCTCCCTTCCTTCCTTCCTTCCTTTCTTCCTTCCTTCTTTCCTTCATTCCTCCCTCCCTTCCTTCTTTCCTTCCTTCCTTTCTTCTTCCTTCCCCTCCTCCCTCCCTTCCTTCCTTCCTTCCTTTCTTCCTTCCTCTCTCTCTCTTTCTTTCCTTTCTTCTTTTCTTCCCCAACACAAGATCAGGCACAGGGAAAAAAAAACTTGTTAAAGACTTAAATATTTGCCTTTGATTTTCCCCTTAGTCCACCAACCCTATAGATATTCACCCAGTTCTGCCATCCCTGGGTTCCTGATCAGTGTGCTGAGTGCTGAGCTGTGAGGATAGAGTACACTCCACTCTCTTCAAACTAACCTTCACCTCCTGCCACACTTATCTCTCACATGCAGAGATCTCATCTTACCACTTCTCTGCTCAAAATCCTCCATAGTTCACTATTGCCTCCTTAGTCAAGTTCTCGCTCCTTTTGCCTGGCATCAAGGAACTCCAGAAGGTGCCTCCATCCAGCTTTTCAGTCTTATCTCACACTGCTCTCCACCATTGACCCCATGCTGCAACCAAACTGGACTACTCACTATTCTCTGTACATACTCCCAAATTCTCTGTCTCTACCTTCTCCCTTCTTCAAAGGATCATAGAAGTTAGAGTTAGAAGGGTCTGAGCATGTAGTTCAACCTCATCACTTTATAGATGAAGAAACCAAAGATCAGAGAAATGAAATGGAGGCTTCCCCCTCCCACCTGCCCCCAGTCATTCTTTAAAGGCCGGATCAAATGTGTTCTCTTCCAAGAAGTCTCTCCCTGATGCCTCAATCAGCAATGACTTTCTCCTCCCCAGAAATCACACAGTAATTCATTTGTACCTTTCTTACGCATTTACTTCAGTTATTCAAAGACAGGAAGTATCTTCTTTTTTCAAAAAATACTTTTATTGATAATGTTTTCCCAAAACCTGGACATCCCAGTCGATTATCTTTCCCCTCTCCAGAGATAGCACTCCTTAATAACAAGGAATAAAAAATAAGGAAAAAAAAACAGTTGAGCAAAACTATGTCGGAAAAATAAGACAGTATATGAAGTTTTCCACACCCATAGTCTCCCACCTCTAAAAAAAAAAAAGGAGAATGACCTTCTCATAGCTCTTATTTGAGACCAAGCTTGGTTATTATCATTTTAAAGCATTTTAATTTCATTTGTTCTGTTGTTTTCATTCTTTTCATTTATATTGTTATTAGCCATCCCTGGGTATGCTTACTTCAGTGTACATCACTCCACCTAAGTCTTTCCAGGCTTCTCTATATCATAATTTTTTTTAAGATCACAGTAAGATTCCATGACATTCATGTACCATAACTCATTTAGCCATCCTTCAGTCAGTGGTCATCTACTTTATCTCCAGGTCTTTGTTTCTTCAAAAAGTGTTGCCATAAATATTTTGGTGTATGTTTCTGTTATCACTCTCCTTAGGTAATCAATGGGTTAAGGGCTCTGGCCATTTTAATCACTTTCCTCAGTAATTCTGACTTGCTTTCCAGAGTGGTCATCTTCCCCAGGTAGGTCCCAAAGAGACAGACAGATAAAGCAAAAGACAGAATTCTAAATCATATCTAGTGGGTTCGCTTGGTTTGGGCTTTGCCAAGGTGGTACTGGGAGAGAGCAGAGAGACCAGCAGGTCCTTGCTGAGGGGCAGGAACCCAACCAAGACATCCTTCAGTTTGGCCAAGTCCTCTAGGAAGAGGCGAGAGCTTTGCTGATGCAGCTCACAAGTTGAGTCCATTTGTTTTGTTTTCCATATCCCCATATTTTTCAGGAAGAAACTTCCTTCCTTTCTCCTCTCTTCTTATCCTTTCTTTTAGTCTCTCGCTTCTGACAGAGTGCCTCGCCCCTAATCCACCAGCTTCTCCTCCTACCAGGTTTTTTCCACCTTCCTGACTTCCGCTCTCCTTCTCTAACATTCTCCATGGCCCTGCCTCCTTCCCTCCTCCCTCTGAACTCCCCAGAGTCATATTTTTTTGTTGTTCCACCCCATACCCTGAGACTCTGAACCCTTCCCAAATATTCCATCTGTTTCTCATCCATGAGTCTGCCTGACAACATCCCTCACCAACCCCCCACCAACACACCACCTCGCCCAAATCTCCCAGAACTGCTCCCAGACCTCTCTGGCTTGCCATTAGTCTCCACACTAGTTCCTGGGCTGCACTGCCCTCTCTTCCACCACCACCACCCCTGCTCTTCTTTCTGCTTTCTCCCTAACCTTCTGGAACTCAGGGCTGAGAGGAGTGAACAGAAGGCCACAGAAAAGTCAGCCTCCTTAGGAAGGGAAAGAGTAGGCTCAGAGTATTTTCAAATCACTTTTCCAGCTCAGCCCAAGATTCTTCTTCCTTCCTAAGCCTTCTAAATGTCTCCCACGGAAGAACAGCTGGATAACCTCTGCTCAGCTAGAACTCAAAGGCTGCTGGGATCACCCCGAGCCTCCTTTGCTACTTTGTAACTGGGTCCTCCCCTGAGCCCACAGAAGTGGAAAGAGTGCAACCCTGGACTGTCAGGAGGTCTGAGTTGGAATCCTGGTCCTGATTCTGAGGACCCTGGGGGACCTTTCACTGTGCTAGCTTCATTTCCCCATTTGTGAAATTCTGATCATAATGTTGACTGATGATAATTTTGCCCTGGTGTTGAGAGAAAGTATTTTGGAGACATTTGAGTTCACAAAGAACTCTTTTCCAAAGAATCATTGGTGATAGAAATTTACAATGGAAATGTGAGTTATTATTAAGGAAAGTGGAATGTAAGGTTCTTTAGGGAAGAGACCATGTCATTAAAAAAAATCTTGGTATCTCTGTTGCCTAGCATAGTGCTTTGCACACAGTAGGTGTCTAATAATTGGATGGGAAAACTCTCATAATCATTTCTGTTCTCTTGGGATGAAAGTTTTCCAGGAACAAGTGTATTCACTCTCACTCTTTGCTGTTTCTCTTGCCCATGCAGATTATTCTCCATTGTCCTTTACTTTGTAGGGGAAAAGTCATGGGGCAGCGAGTCTGGGCTCTAATACTTAGTAACTGTGTGACCCTGGGCAAATCACAGCTCCCATTACCTCAAAAAACAACGTTTGCCATTGTCTTTTGTTACTATATAACCCACATTTCGCAATATATCTATCCCTCATGCTTTCCCTCCCAGAGAATCATTCCTTTATAAAAAAGGAGAAAAAAATACAGCTTAGCAAAATCTAACCAACCCATCTACCAATTCCAATGTTATATATAACTCTTGACACCCATAGTCCCTCACCCTGAAAAGGGAAAGAGGCTCATTTTCATATCCCTTCTTATAGGGCTAGCCTTAGTCATTGTAGTTTCACACCATTTGATTCAGATTCTTTACTTTTTAAATTAAAAAATCCCCCACTTTATTATAAACTTAACTCCAACAAAAACAAACACTGAAACCTGTAAATAAAAACAAAGATCAAAAATAAAATTTAATATTTCTGTTGGAAGTTTGACAAGAATATTTATGTTAAAACAAATATAGGAATATTGACTTTCTTCTATTTTTTTCCTCCCAATTTTCTGTATATTTTCTGAATTTTGTTACTATTATTTTTATTGGTATAGTTAGAACCAATGTATACATTGTTCTTTTGATTCTATTTGATTCACTTTGCCATTTGTGAACTCCTTAAGAGAAGGACCTTGCTTTATTTTTTGTTATTTTATCCCCAGTGCTTAGAGAGGCAAACATAGTGTAGTACAGAGCTGTTGAACACATGCCCTCAACACTCCCAAATCTGGCCCAAAGCAGATTAAAATCTAGTTAGTTCTTATCTGATTTTAATATGTTGATGTATCAATTTAAGAGAAAAGAAATATGTGTGGTTTTCTAAGTCAATATGTGGCCTCTGGGGATCTTTATGTATAACTTAGTGACTCCCATTCCTATTTGAGCTGGATAGCACTGGTATATAGATTAGAGCTGCTGACAGAATTCAAGTTCTGTGCCTGGGCACATATTATGTCATTTTATTTTCACAGCAATCCTTGTAGGAATTATTATCCCCATTTTACAGATGAGGAAATCAAGGCAGACAAGGTAAATGACTTGCCCAGTATCTCACAAGTGTCTGATGCCAAATTTGAACCCAAGTCTCCTTGACTCCAGGGCCAGCACTCCATCCACAGTGCCATATCACTGCTTCATCCTACACCCATGCCCTGGTTGGATTTCTGTCATTCCATCACTTCAGCAAAGTTAAGTTGCTAAGATCTCATCTCCCTTTGGGATCACAAGATTTAGAGATGGAAAGGAATTTAGAAGTCACCTAGTTCAAACCCCTCATTTTACAGATAAACAAGCTGAGGAACAAAGAGGTTGAAATTTAACCAAGATTTTTTTGTTTTTCAATTGTGTCTGACTCTTCATGATCTCTTTTGGGGTTTTCTTGAAAAATACTGGAGTGGTTTGCCATTTCCTTCTCCATCTCATTTTATAGATATGGAACTGAGGCAAACAGGATTAAGACTTGCCCAGGGTCACACAGCTAGTAAGTGTCTGAGGCTGGATTTGAGCTCAGGAAGAGGAGTCTTCCTGACTCCAGGCCTGGCACTCTATCCGCTGCACCACCTAGCTGCCCTTAACCAAGATGTATGTAATGCTCATACACATGTAACCAAGATACATGTAATCAATCAATAGGGGGCAGTTAGGTGGTGCAGTGGATAGAGCACCAGTGCAGGTGTCAGGAGGACCTGAGTTCAAATCTCACCTCAGACATTTGACACTCACTAGCTATGTGACCTTGGGCAAATCACTTAACCTCAATTGCCTCATCCTGGGTCATCTCTAGTCATCCTGATGAATATCTGGTCACTGGATTCAGATGGCTCTGGAGGAGAAGTGAGGCTGGTGACCTGCACAGCCCTCCCTCACTCAAAACAAAGTCAAGTGCAAGTCATGTCATTATTTCTGTGATGGCATGGTCTTCTTCAGCAACAAAGGACGAACACAATCAATCAATAACAGAGCTGAGAATCAAACCCAGATACTTAGATTCCAGCCTTGTGCTCCTTCTGTCATGGAATATTGCCTTTAGCCATGCTAAGATTAGGTAGGGGGTAAAAACAGTTATCCCTCAAACTCCAGGCCCCATCTACATTATCAGATCCTAGAATCTTAGAACCAGAATCAGCTCTAGAGATTATTTCTTATGACCTCCTCACTTACTTTACAAGTAGAGAAACTTACTCATAGAATCTTAATGACAGACCTCAGATCATGCAGGAAACTCCTAGTGATCTTACTTTGATACAATGATATATAAATGATCAATACAGCTACTCTTCCCAATTTTAATCCCCCTCAGCAGAATCATTCAGTTTGAGATTTGAAAGAGACCTCACCTGCCATCTGGTCCAACCCATGCATGAAAGGAATTCCCACTGGAACATTTTCATCCTCTCCATGCCTTTCCAAAGCCCTTCCACATGGGTTCTATCCAACCAGCTCTAAGCCTTCTTGCTCTTTTGATGTCTCTGGGTGCCAGGATACCCCTCAGCCCATCCATTCATTGTCTGCCACTCTCACTGCATGACCAACCCATTTCATTTGCCTGTCATGGATATTTTTAACAATGACTTTCATGTAACTTGTGCACACGAATAACTTTTTATAATATTCTTCAGACCATGTGCATTACCCCCCTGCATCTTTCTGTCGTTCTTTGAGTCAGTCAATATGTATTTATTAAATTCCCCTTGGGTACCAGACACTGTGCTGAATGCTTGGGGATACAAAGAAAGGTGAAAGTCCCTGCTCTCAAAGAACTCACAGCCTAAGGGGGATAACAACTGAAGACAACTACAAACAGGATAAAGATAGGGTAAATTGGAGATAATCAACAGAATTGAATTACTTATCATTTCAATTTGTCATTGATCTTGATCCCAGATTGCCAGTCAGCCAGCACCACTTGGAAAATATTGGTAATAAAAGGATGGGCTTTGAGGATCTGGGATCATTTAAATGACGCTGACAACAACAGTATAGTTTTCTATTTTTGACCCATCCAAAACTCATCTTCCCATTGCTCAGTTCTGGAGCCAGTCCATTGTCCACCTGCAGTGCCTAACCAAGATATCCCTGTTGATGGGCCTACTCAACAGGCTGTTCAACTTTGGACCATTTTCTGGGCAACATAAATTTTCATTCACTTTTTTCTTTCTTACCACAGTATGGCCATTTAGACCCATCTTTCTGTGCTGCTGTGGGTTGATTTCACTGGTGAGATTTTATAGTCTTTCCAGACTAGATGCAGTGAGTGCATTGTCATCTGCAAATAGTTTTTGAAGAAATTCATCACTGATTGGGAACTCTTCCTTTGTTGGATGTTGTGCAAAATATCCACCATGACGCTAGTAAACACTTTAAATTCACCTATTTTATACTGTAATATACTTTCACCATTCAAATTAGTTTATATTTCACCTAGTAGGAATGTCTCTCTATTGCCTATAAGATCAAATGCAAACATCCTTTTGTTGGTCATTTAAAATCCTTCACAATCTGACTCCCCTCTACCTTTGCAGGGTTATTTGCTAACTATCCTTCACTTGTGATATTCTATCTTAAAAAAACAAAACTATTCATATATTTATTAATTTATCTTTATTCTAGCTCTTATTACTCTACCTTAGTACTAGCTGGAATACGTACCCCATTCACTTCCTCCTTGAATTCCTAGCTTCCTTCAAAGCTCAGCTCAAGCACAAATTCCTATATAAACCTTTCTTCATCCCTACAGCTATTGGAGGTACCCCCTCCCTATTCCTTCATCCCACCCCAAAATTACCACATATCAGAATTAAGAATTGTAAAGCCCCCAAACAGTACCTGAAAGGTATCCCTACCGTAATATCCATCCATGCCAATATATCCATCAAACTGTCTACCAGCTACTTACTTGGAGACCTCCCAGGAGAGAGCGCCTCCCAGCTACCTGCTGAGGCAGCTCATTCTACTTTGGGGGCTCTAATGATTATTTACTTCTTATTTATTTTCCATATACTTAATTTCCTGTGACATAATGTAACTCCTTGAGAACAAGGACTATTTCATTTTTATCTTTGTAATTCTAGCACAATGCTTGACACATAGTAGAAACCTGATAAATTCTTGGTTGATTGATTGATGTCATTACATAGCACATTGCTGGAAGAAAAGTTATCTCTGTAATCACATCTGTCATATAGAGTTTCTCCTAATATTAATGTATACACAGGAGACACTCTAAAGAAAAGAGGCTGCAATGACCCACAGGGTCAAATGCTTTTTTTTTTTTAAAAATCAATGAACAATAAACACAGTGGACTTTTTCTATTCCCTAAGCTTCTCCATCACACGGGTAACTGTAAAGATATTATCTCTTTGAGAGTATCAGCTGCAAAAGTCTACTTTTATTCCCATGTTTTCATTGAAGATTCCTTCAATGTGTTCCTTGATTTATTATAGTGATAATAAATTAGATAAGCAGATTGGTAGTTGCCTATGTCTTCTTAATATTTTTTTTAGAGAGGTTAATAATACATCCATGATTTTTTCCATTCTCCTGAACTCTTCCCTGCTTAAGATATATTAAAAACTGATCTCTGAGTCTTGAAAATTGTGTCATCTCCAGTAGGGATTTCTCATGTACATATTTAGTCAGGTTTAACCAGTTTTCCTGACTTCGTCTTCTTAATCACCATTACCACTTCCTCATAAAGCACATAATTTACTAACATGGCAAATTAGAATAGATCACTTTGAAAATGTCAGCAAATCTGTTCCATTTTGTATTTCTTCATTGTTCGATTCTCAACTCATCTACAAATGCTCTTGGAATGATCAAGCTGTACTGAATATCATACCAAGTGCTTCTGCTCACTTTTTGTCTCATCAATGGCTTCTCCTTGTTTGGGAGGACAATACTTCTCATAGTTTTCCATTCTCCCTCTTTATAATATTTCTTGAGTGAGTTTGTACTTAGATTAACTGTCATAACTCACCAATGTCAAGGATATTGTGTCTATCATCCAAAGCAATTTCTGGATTCTTTTGTCTCCCTTGTTATGGGAACTGCTTTGCACTGGTTAAAGTTTTCTAGGTAATAGTGATTAAGTCCATGTCTTTATAACAGCTATATTCTTGCACCTAAGAATGAGTAAAGGACAAAAGTGACTTCACACATTGCTTTCTCATTTTTATTTTTTTTCTCATTAGTTTTTGCCTTTCCTTCTAAGTTAGGTGTCTGACTGTCCACCAAAAGCTGATTTGAAATGATACCATTATGTCTAAAAGCAGTTATTTGTTGTCCATTGAGACAGTGACAGTCAATAGATATTGACACATGCTGTATGTTTAGAACTACCTGCTGTCATAGCAATATCACTGGATTTGAAGTCAAAGGACCTGAATTAAAACCCCACCTCTGCTCTTTCATAACTCTGACGTTGGGCAAACCACTTAATTTCTCTGAAATGTAAGGAAGTTAAACCTGAAATCCCTGAAGTCTTATATCTTTCCTTTGACCTATGAGACAAGAAAAATAAAATGCATGATCCCTTAGAGTCTAGTCGGATAGGCAATATACTCATGAAATAATTCCAAAATAATACAGTACAGGATACAATTTAAATATTTAACTTGGGAGTGTTTTCAGTCATGTCCAGCTCTTCATGACCCCATTTGGGGTTTTCTTGGCAAAGATACTGGATCAGTTTTCAATTTCCTTCTCTAGTTCATTTTACAAATGAGGAAACTGAAGCAAACAGAGTTGAGTGACTTGCCCAGGGTCACACAGCTAATAAGTATCTGAGGTCAGATTAGAACTCAGGTCTTTTTCACTCCAGGTTCTGGGCTCTATCCACTGTGCCATCTAGCTGCCCAAACTTGAGGGTACAGACAGTGAATTCTTTAAGAGATCTTGGACTGGGTGGTCAGGAAACACAATGGAGAAAGCAGAACTGAAACACAGCCTTTAAAGTTAAGTAGGTTTGGGAGACACAGAGAAGAGGAGAAATGTCTTTCCAGGTGGGGGAATGAACAAGAAATGTCATGAGAAGCAAGGAGTTCATGTATGGGGTTAGTGAGAAATGAGACCCTAAACATGTGTTGGGCTTGACTGATGTGAAAATGTGTTTGATAGGAATGTATGTGTAGATCCCATATCAGATTGCATGCCGTCTTAGGGAGGGAGTCAGGAGGAAGGGGGAGAAAATTTAAAACTTATGGAAGTGAATGTTGAAAACTAAAAATAAATAAACTGGGGGAAAAAAGCGTGTTGGGGCAAGATTGTAGAAGGGCTGAACACTCAGCTGAGGAATCTGTGATTTAAACCTGTAGGAAATGGGGAGCCATTAAAGGTATTTGAGCAAGGGAGGGACGCCAAGGCTAGTGTTGCCAAAAGAGGGCAATGAAAGCTGAAGCCAGTAAAGAGAAGGGAAACATACAGATGACTTTTCTTTGAAGCCGGTATGGGGCTGTGAAGCCCGTGCTGAAGAACTTTTCCCTTGCCCAGAGAGCTAACAATTCTTAGAATTAAAAGGGACCTTCAAAATGTTGTAGGAAAGGAAACAAAGGCCCAGAGTGTGGTAATGACTTGTCAGCATCACAAAGCAAGTTAGTAGAAGAGACAGGTCTCTGATCTCAGCTCAATTCTGAAAACTTTGTCATGCCTTGGAACTACCAGCTTTCACAGGAGACACAGATATTGACTTGATCCATCCCAAAAGCTGAATCTGTCATGAATGTCTCCCATTTGTCACTCTCAAAGTCCTGTCTGGTCTCAAACCCAACATCCTGCTGTATCTAGGTTCCTGGTCCTGTGCCTCCAAACCTTCTACTTTCTGATGCTTCACAATCCAGCATCAGCTTTCTCTTTCCAGCTCCTTCTCTCTTTTTACCCCTTCTATCCCCTATTCTCCCACTCTTGGAAGGGTTTACTTATACAGGAAAATAGTAACAACCAATTTTATGTAGATAGGGTGACTGCTAGCAAAATTATCTGTTCAGTGCAGGTAATTTCTTTTTCTCTGTTTCTGTTCTCCAGAGTATTTAATCTATGAGAATTAAATGCTCAGAGTCTTGTGTTCACATGCCCCCTCGCTACCCTCAAGTCCTGAAACTTAATTTTGCAGCAGTAGCCCCTGGGAGGAAAGGACCGTTGCCATTTGCTGCAGATGAGAGAAGCCACAGCAGAGGCTTACCTCCTGCCCTACTACACTTAACTTTAGCCTAGCAGCCTTTTCCCCTCAGCACACACTGTAGGGGGATAGGGCTGGCTTTATTTAGAAGCTTAATGGCCAGCTGTTCTTGTGGTGTATAGGAAGGACAGAGTGTATAATCAGACAACTCCCAAGATTTATAAATATAACCTCATGTAGTTAATTTCCTGGGGCTCTCTCCTGGCCTGAGATCTCATAGTGCCTGGTATTTAATCCTGAACCACTGGAGTCCACCTAATATGGCATCTCCTTTATAGTCTGATCTAGATTTTACAGAGACACTCCATTCCTTTTCAGGGAGCTCCCCATTCAGTCTGTATCCTAGAGAATCATGCTAAACAGTAGTAACTATTGGCCCTCCTCACTAGACTCCACAGCCTAGTGGGGCCAGGTGGCTGGAGGATAATGGTGATCACTTCTCCTGGGAGCAACCAGGTGTCCTCAGGCTGCCTGACTCAAGGTTTTCTTAATCAGTATCAACCCAGAAAAAAGATGATTTTCTAATCTTACTGTATAAAAGCACTCTATGTCTGTCTGTCTCTCCTTAACCTCTTTATCTCTCTCCTTTTTGTTTTCTTTTCCCTGCTGTATGTGTTTCTTTTCTTTGGCTCTTTCCTCCTTTCTGTCCTTCTGTTTCTGTTTCCCCTCTTCTTTTCACTTTCCCCCTTTCTCCTTCTCTCTTTCCTTTCTCTAGACAGTAAAATAATTGATAAATAAGTACCCAGAGTCCATACCACCCTTCCTCCACCCTTCACACTCTCAAACTTTTGCAAGACCTAGAAGGAGAGGACTTTTGCCATTTGCTTCCTTTAATGGAGGTCAAAAGCAGACTCCTGTTCCTTGACCCCTGCTAAGTTTGGCCTTGGCTTTTCGGCCTTTTCTGCAGGCTCTCTTAGCCCAAACAGTGAATGGGGTTGCAGCTGACCTTGCATGGTCAGTGAGGGGGCAGCAGCTCATGTGATATATGTGAAGAACTCTGGCAAAGGCCTTTCTGTCTCACAATCTCTCTCCTATGTGATTATCATGCACTGCCTAAAATACCAGCACTAGAAGTGACTTGCTTGGGTCAAGCGTTGCTTTCTCCAGACTCCTCTTTAAAAACAATAGCTAATACCCAAGACAAGGAATGCGTTAAAACTCACAGACTTTCAGAGGGAGAAGGCCCTGGGAAGCTCCTGATCTTACACTGGGGTAAGGGTCCCCTCTACCAGTGCCCAAGGTGAGAGAGAGCCCATTACCTCCCCAGGATCCCATTTCACTTCTGAATAGGATGTTTTTCCTTAGACTGAACCTAAATCTGCTTCTCTGCAACTTCTACCCATTGTTTCAAGTTCTTTTCTCAGGGGTCAAGCAGAATAAAGCTAATCCCTCTTTCATATGACGACCTTTCAAAGACTTGGATTCAGCTATCATGTCCCCTTTAAGACTTCTCTTCTCCAAGGTAAACATCACCTTTCCTCCAAATGATCCTTAAGTGGCATTATCTTAAGACCTTTCCACCATCCTCATCTTGGTATGAATTAGTTGTCCATGATCATTCCTTTTGGATAGCCATAGCCTTTCTGAAATGCCACACGTGTGGAGAAGGAGGGAGGGTTGGAAGAGTGACCGTGCTGTGTCCTGAAAATAGGGGGTTCTGGACAGAGCTCCTGAAAGGAAAAAAAGCTTCTAAGAAGGGGAGGTGGAAGAATGTTGAAAACAGCATCAGAGCTGAGAGGGCTTGGAGATCATCTAGTCTCATTTGGTGGGGACAGAGCATGATCCAAAGCAGGAATGACCCTGGTATGCATGATCAATTCATTGAGGAGACCTGCCTGACTGGAGTTCAACGGGGAGTGGCACAGAATCCAGAGTCCCCCTTAGTTTATAGCTGAGGATATTCAGTCCTGGAGAGATGAAAGGAATTGCCCAGCATTGCAGGGGTCAGTTACTGGCAGAGTCAGGGTTGAGACCAGGATTTCCTGACTCCCAGGCTACAGTTCTTCCATGACATCAGTGTCAAGCCACCTCTGGGAAACTTAGTTTATTTCACAATTTTGTGGAGAGGAAGCCTTGCCCCTAGAGATCTGACTTAAGTAATATCACCCAGTACACTGGGATGAGAGACAGAGAGGGACTGGACATCCAGTTACTGGATGTGGAGAGAGAAAGAAGGAATTAATATCACCAGGATAACCTGAAAAACTTGTCTACGTATGTGTTGATGTGAGTATATGTATATGTGAGTGTATGTGTTATATCTATGTGTGTATATGTTTGCATGTCTATAAGTGTAAATATATGTACGTGTGTATATGTATATTGTGTTATGCAAATGTATATATGTATGTATATTGCGATGTCTATATGTGTAGTGTATACATTATATAAGTGTTTGAATGTGTTTGTATATGTATGTATATGTATATACACACACGTAGGGTAGCTTTATGTGTAATACAGAGTGATGTGTGCTACCGGAGGATGCAAAAAATCAGAAAAACAAACAGTAAGACTGTGTTTTGGTCTTCCTGCTGCTAGATCAAAGTCTCAGTTAAGTAGCTCTACACAAAGCTAAACTGTAGGGAATGATGCAAACAGGCGAGACCTTTGCTGTCCAAATGCTTCTTCAGAGCATCTGAATCTTTAGCCACAGAATCATATCTCCCCATCCCAGAGGAGTTAGTTTAGTGACTTACCCAAAGTCATTCCAGCAGAAAGAGGCAGAACTGAGAGGCTGTGACTGCATTTTCAGCATTTTATTTTTCCCCACTGAACAACACTGCCATAGATCCTCCAAACTGAAAGATCTCAGAGGTCATCTAGTCCATCTGCCCACCTAATGCAGTCATCCCTCTACAATAACCTTAACTTGATGGCCATCCATTCTTTGTGTGAGCACCCCCAGTGATGGGGAACTCATTACTTTACCTATTCTGTTCTTGGATGCCTCAAATTGTCAGTGTTTGTCCTTATTTGAAATCAGCTTCCCTTTACCTTCCACTCACTCAGTAGTCAGTCTGGTGATTTCTCCCAGAACTATAAGGCCTCCTTGATTCAGCAACCTTTCTGGTTTTTGAAGACAGCTATTCTCTTCCCCTCATTTTTGTCTAGGCTAAATATCTCTCTTCATTCAGTCCTTCTCTGTGATATGCTTTCCATATGGTTCCTCCATCCTGGACACTTTCCAGCCAGTCAATGTCTTAGTTAAAATATGGTGGTACCCAGAACTAGACCCTAGATGTAATCTAACTAGGACTGATGTCTGACATGGTTTCCCACCATTGCCTATTCACTATACGTCTGTTACTTTGGCATAAGATAAAATTATCTTTTAGTGTTGCCACATCATACTGAGGAGCTTGAGATCAATTAAAACCCTCTGGTCCTTTGTACGTGGATTTAAGTGAGGTCTCACTATCTTGTAATTATGTGACTGGTATTTTTTTTTTTAACTTAAATTACCTTAGCATGATGTCTGGCGCATTGACTGACCAACAAAGTAGCCTGACAAATCAAATGTCAGAAACCACCATGTGTATGGGTCCAGGTTACATATTGTACTACGCTGGCTCTTAATCTTCCCAAAGGCCCAATATGTGGCCAGTTACTGTCCCCAGAAAACCTCTGATCACAATTACAATCAGAAATGAGTACGGAGGCAACAAAAACATCAAATCTGAAAGATGGGAATTTAGGAAGTCTATTAGGTGAATTTGGACTTCAACATGAATTCCTACTACAATATCCCCAACAGATGGTCTTTGGCCCTTGCTTGAAGAGCTCCAGTGAGAGGAAATCTAATCCTCTTTTTCAGAAGTACTGGGGGAAAGCTGGAGAAAGGGGAGCTGATAGCTGGAAGGGGAGGTACTAGGGACTATGGTGGAAACAGCAATGTCAACGTGGCCAGATGGATTCCATTCTTTCTCTTGTTTCTTTCATATTCCTCTAGGCTCGCCCCAAAGGTGAGGGTCTGACCCCGTACCAGGGCAAGAAGCGCTGCTTTGGAGAATACAAGTGCCCCAAATGCAAGAGAAAATGGATGAGTGGGAATTCTTGGGCCAACATGGGACAAGAATGTATCAAGTGCCACATTAATGTGTATCCTCACAAGCAGGTAAGAGGGGACAAAATGAGGGAAAAAGTAAGGGCTGTTAACTTCTTGACTTATTGGGGAACTTGGGGCAAGCTTCTTGCTTTCCCTGGGGTTCAGTTATTCCCTAGAGAATCCCCATGCTACTGACCCATCAGGGCCCAATGAACATGGAAACAGATAACAAAGGTCAAACTCCTACAAAATCCCAAGAGACGATGTTTAAGCTATTGCATGAATTGGAGTGGAAGGTGCCAAATTAAGAAGCTATGTGCATTCAAAATGGTACCTGAATTTGAGGTATGATATGAATCTGGGGACTGGAATTTAAGCTGCTCCATGTATATAAGGGGCATCTCATATGAACTAGGCGAGGCACTGTGGGAAGAACATGAGACAGAATCAAGAGCCTCCAGTTAAATCACCGGTCCTACAACCACAAGCATTTTATTTAATGTTTCTGAAATTCTGGTTGTTCATGTAGACAATGAACATCATACTTGCACTGCCTCTCTCACAAGGAGTATGCTCTATAACCTCTAAATATAGTACTAGGGACCCTAAATACATAATTGTGAACTCTAAATATGAGCCTCTAAATGTGAGCTATTGAGGTACACTATGAATTAAAGCCTGTAGGTGGTGATCTTTATTTATTGGATTGATGACTTTATTGACACATAGATGAGGGAATGCCTTCTACCCCCTTCCTTCCCTGCCCCCTCCCGCGTAGATTGACATTCACTCTGTATCTTGTGGTCTTGAGAGAGTTGCCTGAGGCACTGAGAGGATCTATGATTTGCCCAGCATTACACAAGCATGATATGATTGAAACCTAAGCCAACTCTTTGACCCATTGGGCCACATTGTGTTGCCAGTTCCTCTTAGGGTAGAATATGACAGTATCAGAGATACAGATCCCAGACTGTTCTAGGTACAAGTCTCAATGACTGAGTTTGGACAGGCTGGGCAAGAGGATGGGGTGATCTGAAAAACAGAGATAATAGGGACTTGAGTTTGCATCCTGTCTCCTCCTGCCATCTAGCCCTAGGCTATCTCTGGTGAGTGTGAGTGTGTGTGTGTGTGTGTGTGTGTGTGTGTGTGTGTGTGTGTGTGTGTGTATTGAGGGTAGGGAGGTTTAAGGTAAAGGTAGACTATTACACTCCCAGTCCAGGAAGGAGGTTAGATACTCGCTGAAACCGAGAACCAAAAATAGTGTAGAATTTGAATAGTTTAGTAGAATCAGGGACCTAAGCACATCCCCCATAAGCTTCACAGACTCTTGTTTTTTCCTTTAAGTTGCTGGTGGTTGGGACTTTGTGACATTTAAAAAGTTTGAGACATAATTTCTGGGTAATTAATTATTTTACTAATAATGTTAGTATTTTATTAATAAAAGGGTTAGTGACACTCTGAATGACAATGACCTGTCATGGTGATGGGCTCATAGTTTATGTCCTTGGAAAAGTGGGTGTTCCTGAGGGTGGCAATCAACTCCTAATGGTTAACGATTAGTGAGAGAATGAATATTACAATGAGGTGAATCTGTTCTAATGATGGGCTGGAGGATGTCATTTTGATAATATCATATACTTTTCAACTACCCAGCCTTGGGCAATATAATCAAAGAATTTGTCCCCACCCATCCCATGTAAAGCAAAATGGGCATCCCCACCTTAGATGAAATTCCTTGTAAGGTTGGGTGCGTCTGACCAAGATTGAGAAAAAGTTAATGCAATCTTATTATCAGAAATGTCTTTCAGAGACTTTCCAGAAACTACAAGTTTCTGGGAAAAAATCCTGGTCCTAATTCAATAATTGATTATTAACATGAGGGAGAAATAGTCATTTCTCTCAACTTCCTTCTTTCCTTATCCTCAAGTCCATCTACAATCCATTCTACCCCATTCCCCATTCTTTAGAGGGAGAAGGAAACCAATGATAAGACTATGGCTTCTAAAAATCTACAGAGTCCCTCTCTTGTTGAGAAAAGTCTTTCTACTCACAGTATGACCTTCTGCAAGTCATTTTTTGCCAAAAAGGACCTTAGTCTTCTCATCTATAAAATGAAGTGCTTGGACTAGAGTCCCATTCATTTATGATGTTCTGTGATTCTCCTCTGGTTTCAGGCCCCTCATGCTGAGGTCCCAAGCTGCTCTTGGGATGGTTTATCAACCTTCGCTCTCCACTCCCCTACACACACACACACACACACACACACACACACACACACACACACACACATGCACACACACAGGTATGCATGCATGCACACATGCTCATAGAGGATCAAACAAAACCTTTTGCTAATTGGTAAGCTTATCCCAGCTTGAGGCACCGAGGTTCTCAAACTGCCAGGAAAATCTTGGGATAGGTCTTAATTGGTGACCCACTTCTTCATGCTCTGAAGACAGTGTCCTCCATGAACACAGGGTTTTAAAAGCTTGTAATCTGTAGTAATCCTTGAGCAGAAATGACATGATAAACATTGGCATTTTAGACAGATTAGAAGGGCAACACAGATCAGTCTCTGTGTGTCTTGTCTAGACCAGTCTAGCTACGTGTTGAGCATCTTGTCATTAGAGAGATGGCTTCCACTTGGTGAACTTTTCACACATAGCAATTCATGAAGATAATTTCCTATGGTGTAGAGGGGTCATGGAAGAAGAATTATCCATATTGCCAAGAGGCTACATAGTGTAGCAGCTAAACTGCTAGACTTGCAGCCAGGAAAACCTGGGTTCAAATCCTGCCTCTGATATAAGCTGGGTGACCCTGGACAAGTCTCAATCACCTCATCTGTCAAATGGGAGTTATTGGACTAGATAGCCTCTGAGATTTCTTTTTTCTCCCTCAGTTTTTAATTAATTAATTAATTAATTTTTGGTTTCCACAAGATTTTACTGACCAGATTTTCTCCCTTCCCCTACCCCAAGACACCATGCATTCTGATTACCCTTTCCCTCAATCTGCCCTCCCTTCTATCACAACCCTCCCTTCCATTGTCCCTATCTCCTCTATTTTCTTGTAGGGCAAGATAGATTTCTATACCCCATTACCTGTATTTATTATTTCTCAGTTGTATGCAAAAACAATTCTCAACATTCATTCCTAAAACTTTGAGTTCCAACTTTTCTCCCTTCCTCCCTCCCCACTCATCCCCACTGAGAAGGTAAGCAATTCAATATAGGTTATACATGTGTAGTTATGCAAAAGACTTCCATAAAAGTCATGGTGTAAGAGATTAACTATACTTCCCTGCATCCTATCCTGCCCCCCATTTATTCTATTCTCTCTTTTGGCTTTGTCCCTCCCCAAAAGTGTTTACTTCTAATTACTCCTTCCTCTCATTTGCCCTCCCTTCTATCTTCCCTCCACCCCATTTATCCCCTTCTCCTTTACTTTCCTGTAGTGTAAGATAGATTTTTATACCAAACTGAGTGTGCATGTTATTCCCTCCTTAAGCCAAATGTGATACGAGAGTAGGCTTCACTTTTTCCCTCTCACCTCTCCCCTTTTCTTCTCTATTGAAAAAGCCTTTTCTTGCTTCTTTTATGAGAGATAATTTGCCCCATTCCATTTCTCCCTTTCTCCTCCCAATATATTCCTCTCTTACCCCTTAATTTTATTTTTTTAGATATCATCCCTTCCTATTCAACTCACCCTGTGCCCTCTGTCTATAGGTATATAATCCCTCCAACTACCCAAGTACTGAGAAAAGTCTCAAGAGTTACAAATAGTATCTTTCCATGTAGGAGTGTAAACAGTTCAACTTTAGTAAGTCTCTTAGGATTTCTCTTTCCTGTTTACCTGTTTGAAAGTCACATTTTTCATTCAGCTCTGGTCTTTTCATCAAGAATGCTTGAAAGTCCTCTATTTCATTGAATGACCATTTTTCCCCCTGAAGTGTTATACTCAGTTTTGCTGGGTAGGTGATTCTTGGTTTTAATCTTAGCTCCTGTGACTTCTGGAATATCATATTCCAAGCCCTTTGATCCCTTAATGTAGAAGATGCTAGATCTTTTGTCATCCTGATTGTATTTCCACAATACTCTAATTGTTTCTTTCTGACTGCTTGCAATATTTTCTCTCTGACCTGGGAACTCTGGAATTTGGCTACAATATTCCTAGGAGTATTTATTTTCAGATCTCTTTCAGGAGGTGATGGGTGGATTCTTTCAATATTTATTCTACCCTCTGGTTCTGGGATATTAGGGCAGTTTTCCTTGATAATTTCATGAAAGATGATGTCTAGGCTCCTTTTTTGATCATGGCTTTCATGTAGTCTCATAATTTTTGAATTGTATCTCTTGGATCTATTTTCCAGGTTAGTTGTTTTACCAATGAGATATTTCACACTGTCTTCTATTTTTTCATTCTTTTCATTTTGTTTTGTAATTTCTTGGTTTCTCATAAAGACATTAGCTTCCATCTGCTCCATTCTAATCTTTAAGGAATTATTTTCTTCAGTGGGTTTTTGGACCTCCTTTTCCATCTGGCCAGTTCTGCTTTTTAGGGCATTCTTCTCCTCGTTGGCTTTGTGGATCTCTTGTCATTTGGGTTAGTCTATTTTTTAAAGTGTTATTTTCTTCAGCATTTTTTGGGTCTCCTTTAGCAAACAGTTGATTCATTTTCATGATTTTCTTGCATCCCTCTCATTTCTCTTCCCAATTTTTGCTCTACTTCTTCTTACTAGATTTTCAAAGTCCTTTTTGAGCCCTCCATGGCCTGAGACCAATTCATATTTTTCTTGAAGGCTCTTGACGAAGGAGCTTTGACTTTTTTTTCTTCTGTTTGCATGCTTTGGTCCTCCTTGTCACTAAAGTAAGATTCTATAGTCTGATTCTTTTTCCAGTTTTTGCTCATTTCACCTGCCATTTACTTGACTTTTGAGTTTTTTGTCAAGGTAGTTCTCTGCTTACTGTGGCAGTGGGGAGTGTACCGTCAGCCATTCAATTCCCCCACAATCTGTAGGCTTAGAGCTCTAGAAACAGTAGATGTCTCTGACCCTGCTACTGCTGTGGCTTCCTCGGGTTTCTCTGCCCTCTTCACCCTCTGCCGCCGTTGGGCTCTGACTGGACCACTCCACTCTCCCACACTGGACCACCACAGGCTTTTCCCACTGACCTTCCAATTTTTCCTCAGCATTTTGGGGTCCTGGAGTCTGGAAAATGCCACAGGGGCGAAAGATTCAGTCTCCCCAAGGCCTGTTCAGGTCCCCTCTGTGCCCAAATGGCCCTGCTAGATAGTACCCTGCCTCCTGTGTGACAGGATAGACACTTCCTGGTGACCTTCCAGGCTGTCTTGGACTGGAGATTTGCTTCACTCCATCATTCTGTGGTTTCTGCAGCTCCAGAATTTGTTTAGAGCCATTTTTTACAGATATTTGACTGGACTTGGGGGCAGTGCTCTAGAAAGAGCATGCTGTTACTCTGCCATCTTGGCACTGCCCCTGAGATTTCTTTCCAGCTAGAAATCTATGCTCTTATGATTAAATCACAGATAATTGAAGTGTATTACTTGCCAGATGTGGGAAGGACAGTTTGATTGAAGTCAGGGAAAAGACTGGAGATAAAGAGACTAAACTATTTGAATAGTCTGGGCAAATTTGCCAGTACACAGGTGGTTAAAAGATATGAATAGTTCTCTAAAGAAGTGAAAATTATTAATGATCACAGAAAATAATGATCCAAATCACTAATAATGAGAAAAATGAAAATCAAAACAACCCCATTACACCTGTTGAAATAACAAAGACAGAAGACCAGAGTGGTCAATGTTGGGAAGGACTGTGGAGAGAGAGGCACACTTGTGCATTCTGGGCAGAGCCCTGAATTAGTGCTGCCATTTCGAAAAAGTGATTTTCATCATTCAAATAAAGTGACTAAAATTTCTATACTTTTTGACCCAGAGATTCCCCAGGAGGTCCTTGCCAAAAAGAAAAGCTCCATACATGCAAAAATATTTATAATACTGCATTTTATGATATCAAAGAACTGGAAATAAAGTAAATGCCCATTGACTGGGAAATGGCTAAACAAGTTATGGTACATGAATATAATGGAATATCACTCTGTAATTACAACATAATTCTTACATTGGAAGAAACACAATAAATATAGAGAAATATGGAAAGACAACACGAATTGATGCAAAGGGAAGTAAGCAGAAACAAAAAAATATGTATAAAATTACTACATCTGTGGAAAGAGCATTCTAAAAAAACAGATTTGGCCCAAAGAAGAACTCTGAGAAGACATTCCCCCCACATTCCTATCCACTGATGTGGGGGTGGTGGAGATCATGGGTGAGGAATACTGTATATAATGTATATAATTTTTTTTAATAATCAGTTTTGCTGATTTTCTTCTCTTTTTAGTTTTTTTCTTTGTTTTCTTTTATAAAAATACTTTGTCATAAGGGATGGCTCTCTGATGGAGAGGAAAAGAGGGATTCAGGAGGAAATTTAGATAATAGAAAAGCCAAAGATATCAATAAAATATATTTTAATAGTCCAAGGAAGATATGATTAAACCCTAAACTAGGTTGGTGGCCTTGGCAATAGGAAGGAAGACTTAGATAAAGATATTGCAGGGTAATACTCAATTTCAGTTGAGTGGTGGGAACAGAAGGTACTTTGGTATTTATTGAGATATAAAATCTTTAACAGTAAAGGAGCACAGGAACCCTAGAGACCATCTTGACCAACTCTTTTGCTGATTAGGGAATTGAAGTTGAGAGAGACCACAGACTTAGAAAGAGAAAAGACCTCCAAGGTCATCTAGTCCAGTTCCCTCACTGAGGTCCATATATGTGAAGTGACATGCCTAGGGTCACACAAAGAGCAAAACAAGATGTGAAGCCAGGCCTTCTGCATCCAAATCTGTCCTCTAGGCTTACCCAAGATAGTACAGCTAAGAAATGACAAAGTTGGAATTTGAATCCAGATCTCCTCATTCTAAATCTAACATTCTTTCTCCTATACCACATGGTCCCCCTCCTTTCCCAGGCAATGTGGAGCCTGCCTCACTGCAAAGTGAGAGCATTATTGGTCAGTCCATTATCACCTGTATTGACATTCTCACCATAAATGAAACCAGGAGAACCAATAAATTACAGCTAAAGGGAGGCAGCTCACAGGTTCTCCATGGGAAAATGATTGAAGGAATTAGTTGGCTGGTTGTTGGATCTAATTTGATTGTTCACCCAAGGGCAATAAGAAACATCATTTCCTAGAACACTTCATCATCCTGGCTTGCAGCGCTCAGATCAGAATAAGCAAACAGACCACCAGGAAGATAATTGCAGCTTAGCAAGCTGTTCCTTGCCACAAAAACATCTTTTTAAGACCAAAATTCTCCTGGTGATGCTTTGTGACTGAAAGTCATGGAACACAGTGATCTCAAAAGAATAAAAGTTGCAGATGAACTGTAGGGCAATGGAGAGGTTAATGCATTTAAGTAGATAGCCCACAATAAAGGGCTTAGAAGACATAAATGAAGGGCCCTGTCCCTGGAAAAAAATAGACAGACCAGGTAGCAGGAGTTTTCTCAACATCTTGTCCAACTTCGTGTTACACTGATGTTCTTGAATTATTAAAAGGACCAGTAGAAGACCTCCAATACAATAGGTCAACCTCTGTGGAGTATTTATGGAAAAGCATGGATAAGAATTGCAAAGTTGCTTCCCAAAATCCAAATGGACTAACTTGCAAAGTGGTGAGTTCCCTGCTACAGGAGGTATTTAAGGAAATGCTGAATGACCACCTGTCAGGCATGGTGTAGTAGAGATCCCTACATGGGCTATGAGGTCAAACTAAATGACTTCAGGGAAGTAGAAGGGGACTTTTCCCTTCATGGTATCCTGACTGGTAAAGTTACTAAGAAGAATTCTAATGAAAGTTTATGGAAGGCAAAGGCCATTTTGTTTTTGTCTGTGAATTTCCAGAGCCTAGAACAATATCTGGAACATAATAGGTACATAATAAATTCTTTGGTTGATTAATTGTGACTCATTTCTTTTGTTTTTACATCACTTTTGCTTCTGAATATATCCCTCCCACCTCTCTTATCCAGTAAGCTATGCCTTATAACAAAGAATGTTAAAGAAAAAGAGGGGGAAAAATCAATGAACAAAACCAACCAACATACCAACTAAATCTGCCATCATAGTCAATCATTCCACACCCATATTCTCCCGCCTCTGAAAAGAAGGGAAAGAGGGGCATTTCTTCTACAGTTTTCCAGGGTCAAGCTTCCTAGTCCTTATAAACACAGTTTCCACTTCAATTTTTTGTTGTTGTTGTTCTTTATGTTTCCATTGTGGTAGCCATTTTGAGTATTGTTTTCCAAATTCTGCTCACTTCATTCTGCATCAGTTCATATAAGTTTTCCTATGATTCTCCAAAAGTTTCAAATTCACTGTTTGTTATGGCCTACATAATAATAGTAATTAATTCTTACTGAATGAATGAGTGTGCATGTACATTGATCCTAGGGTTACTCTTTTCTGGCATCCATGACACTGTCCAGAGCCCCTTAGAAAACACTACCACTATATTCCTTGAGGGGTTAAAGGAGGCAGCTGGTGGCACAGTGCTGGGCTTGGAGTCAGAAAGACCTGAGTTCAAATCTGGTCTCAGGTACTTACTAGCTATGTGACCTTAGGCAAGTCACTTAACCTCTGCTTGCCTCAGTTTCCTCATCTGTAAAATGGAAACAATGCTAGCACCTCCCTCCTAGGGTTGTTGTGAGAAGCAAATGAAATGATACTTGTAAAAACACAATGCCTGGCATGTAGTTGGCATGATATACTTATTCCCCTTCCTCTCCAAGTCTCTTCTCACAAAAATTACAAACACGCAATAACTCCCTATTGCCTACATCATTCCATTCCATTTGGCAAACATTGATTTTATTTTTTTTTTTATTTTCATTTATTTATTTTCGGCACAGGGCCGGGCACTAATGATATAAAGACAAAATACACAGCATCCACCTCCAATACCTTACATTCTATAGCAGCCCACATGAATTGTCTGCCCAATATGTGAGACACATTACAATATCCCCCCGCCACATCTCTCTGACTTGTTTTCTAAATTTCTCCCCAATGAAATGGAATTCAAAAAGTTGAGCCAGGGCCAAAATCTTGCTCTCTCTCCCAGGTGATGGAGGGGTGTGAATGCACCTGTCCATGGCTGCTGCTGCTGCTTCTGACCACAGCACTTTCAAGAGGTGGGCCTGAGACATGACACCTGTTCCATCCCTATTTTTTTTCAGAGTGGGGTGGTTTCAGGTACCATAGAGTATGCCTGACTTCCTTTGGATACCAGGACAGGAAGCTTGATAAAAGCCCAGCAGAGTTTTTCTTGCCAATAGAGATTCGGGTTATGTAGAAGCATGTGATTTTTTTTCACAGTTGACCATCAGGAGACAGAAGAAACAAAATACAAATAAACTGTCTCAGGGAGAGGGAAGCAGGGTGGTATATGGATGAAGAGGGGTGGTTTGGGAATCACAAGACCTGGAGTTGAATCCCAGTTCTGCTACTTCCTCCCCATATGACCACAGCAAGCCATTCACACCTCTGATCCTCACTTTGCTCAACAGTAAAATGAGGGTGTTGGGTTTGGTGACCTGTTAAGATCCTCTCCAGCTCCAGTTCCTGTGACCTTCCCTAGAATGAGCCAGCCAATAGGGTCTCCTTGGCATTCTGCATTCATACACCACAGTTATTTCTTGTTTTCCTTGTGCTGTTCCCCCACCCAAAATGCTCTCTGTCCTCCTCTCCCCCTCTGTGGATTCCACTAACCTTGTAAGGCAAAAGTTTTAACCTTTTTTGTGTTAAATGGACTCCTTTGGCCATCCCGTGAAGACCATGAACTCTTTCTCAGAATAATGTTTTTAAATGCATAAAATAAAATACACAGGACTACAAAGGAACCCAGTTATATTGGAATTTGTTGTTCAGTCATTTCTGTCGTACTGAGTCTTTATAACACTATTGGGGGTTTTCTTGGCAAAGATACTGGAGCAGTTTGCTATTTCCTTCTCCAGTTCATTTTACAGATGAGGAAATTGAGGCAAACAGGGTGAAGTGACTAGTCATACAGATAGTAATTGTCTGAGGTCAGATTTGAACTGGAGTCTTCCTGACTCCAGACTCAGTGCCCTACCCACTCGGCCACCTCACTGCCCTATATTGGGATACAGTTATTGAAACATTTAAAGGCTGAGTTTGCAGATGGCAGCTTCCCTCTGTAGGAAGACTTCCCTGACCCTGTTGCTCAGTGCTCACGTCTATTCTTTCATCTTGAAATCCATATATACCACACCACTGAGCAATTGACAATGTATTTGCTGTAGGCTGGACATGAGAGCTGGAGGGAACTTTACTGGTCATTCAGGCCAGCCCTTTCATTTTACAGATGAGGAAACTGAGGCCCTGAGGGGTTAGCAAGAAGTATCATGCTCAAGGTCCCACAGTCATAGTTAGGATGAGAACCCACCCTGGGCTATGCCTCACCCCCTCTTACACCGTGCTTAGCTTCCTTTATTCTCTGATTGTTTCATCCTCCTTCCCAACTAGACTGTACGCTTTTCAACGATCATATTTCCTCTGTTTATTTTCCCCCGTTCTCAGCACCAGGGTGGGCATACTGTGGCTGCATAGTAAATAAACAATATGAACACAAATGAAAAAGGTAGTTTTAAGGGTTACAAAGCACTTTTCTTACAGAAACCCCTTGAGGAAGATGGTACAAGCTTCACTGTGTCCATTTTACATATAAGGAAATTGAGGCTCTGAGCTGTGGAGTGACCTCTCCAAGGTCACGCCATAGGCGGAAGAGCCTGTTCTCAGACCCTGCGGGGTCTTCTGATTCCAGATCCCCTTGTGTTTCCATTGTGTTTGGCTCCTTTCTACCACTGCCCCCTGTCATAGTTGACAGAGAGGCCAAGGGCCCTTAGGGGTGATTGACAGACGGTTTGTTTTCTCCCATCAGAGCCCAAGGATATTCCCAGAAAGGGCAGAGTCATAAAGGCTCCTCTCTGCAGGGATCTCTAGGTCCTGCCCTGGCTGTGAATCCTTCTTCTGGGAAAGTGGTGCCTCCTTCCACCCCCTACCTCCCACCTCCCCCGCCTACCCGTACCTCAGAAGCCTCCCCCCTCCACATGTGTTTCCTGTTAGCCTCCAGCTGCACAGTTCCCCTTTCGCCCTCCCGGAAGAAAACACTAACCTCAGTTTCACCTCCCAGTTTCTCTCCTGGGTCAATCAATCCCAGCTGCTTAATGTTTCCCCACTGCAGAGTACACTGTCTTTCCTCTTGCCTCCTCCTCAGCTCCATAAAAGCAGGGAGGATGGAGTTGCCCATGTAGAGAGGAGCCTTTCAGGACAGAAAGGGGACAAGTTCAGAGGAGATGGCTCCCTCCCACACCCCCAGACTTTGTCAGACCAAAAACAAATAAATAAATGAAGCCCGAGTTCTAATCCAGCCTCAGATACTTAACTGACTGCATGGTCATAGGCAAATTCTATTCATGCAACCTCCCTAACCCTCAAAAACTTCATTTTTCCATGAGAATAACATTGTGCTTATACTGCGCACCTCATGGATTTGTTGTAAAGAAAGCACTTTGCAAAACCTTAAAATATAATGTAAATAAATGTTATGAATCAATTCAATAGAATTTCTTTTTAATGCCACGTGTCTCTATGTGGATTTGACTAGCACCTAGAACCACATGGCACCCCACACATATCTGCTATGTATAGAGATCAGAGCTGGAAGGGATCAGAAGGTCATTGAATCCAACCTCATTTTACAGAAGAAGAAACTAAGGCATAGGCGCACACTCAGTTCTGAGGCATAGACTTGCTAAATATCAGACAGGTAGTAAGTGGCCGAGCCATAACTCAAACCCAGGTCTTCTGACTCTAAATCTAAGATCCTTCCCACTCTACTGTGTTGAACTACTCCTGAGCCATATTACAAAGGAAGGAAGAACAATGTGGCAATGAAGGCTTTGGGGATAAAAGTCTCAGATGCCAGTAATGTAGACAAGATGGCAAGAGATAAGGCTGAAGAATATCCTAGTTAGATTAATGTGGCTTTGGGTGAAAAACCATATTCAAAGAGTATGAATTTATATATCCAGGAGATACACTTCCATTGCTTAACACAGTGCCAGGAACTTTATAAGCACTTAATAAATGGTTACCGATTTGACTGTTTATTGATAGTGGGGCAATTCAGGGTTCTCTCCCTTTGCCTTGTTATGTACATAGTTATCAATAATTCAGATGAAGACACAGATGGGATGTTTATCAGACTTACAAGGGAGAATAGTTAACACCTTGGTTTGCAGAATTAGGATTGAGAAAATTCTCACTAGATTGGAAAAGTGGACTTGTATGATAAAATTGAATAGACATATATCTATTATTAAAATTGGCAAATACAAATGCAGAGACACAGGGCAGAGATCTGACTTAGTTTAGCATTAGTTCATATGAAAAAGATCCAGGGCATAGGGGGAGAATGTTGATGATAAGCTTAATAGGAGTATGTATGACAACCAAGAAAACTAATTTTATATTGTTTGTAGTAGTAGTAGTAGTAGAAGTGGTAGTGGTGGTGGTGATGATAGTAGCAGTAGTAGTAGTAGTAGTAGTAGTAGTAGTAGTAGTAGTAGTAGTAGTAGTAGTAGTAGTAGTAGTAACAATAATAGTTTATGTTTCTCCAGGGCTTTACAATCCACTGAGTGCTTTCCTTATAACAACATTGTGAGTCTAGAGTAACAGAAACATTCAGTCTATCTCAGAGAAAACTGTTTTACTCCAAGCCAGCCAGATCACATCTTGATATGGTACCCAATTCTGTAAGAGAATCATTAACAAACTGGATCATATTCAGAGGAGGAAAAATGGGTTGTTGAAGAGACTGGAAATCATCTCATATGAGGATCACAGGATTCCAGAATTTGAAAGCTGAAAGATCCTCAGCCTAGTCTAACCCATAGGAATGACTAAAAAAACTGGGGTTAGATATTGTCAAGTACTGTCAGAGAGATTAGATTATCCATATGGCTCCAGAGAATAGAGCTAAGACCAAGGGCATGAGAGTTACAGCAAAGGAGAGTCTGGATCAACATAAGAAGCTTTTTAATAATGAGAGCTGTCCAACAAGGAACAGGAAATAATTGTATAAAACCTGTCCCTAGAAATGTTCAAGTAGATAATGGAAGCTATTGGCAAGGTTGCTAAAGGTTCCTTCCATTCTGGTTCTCTTTCAGAAAACAAGGCCAGAAAAATACAGAAAGTCCCATCACCCAAAAGGTTCACCATTTGATTAATTCTTTGGCTATGACAACCCATATTATGAATGATACATTAATGATTCTCTGAAAGCCACTTTCCCCTGGTCAAAATTCTACTTCTTTATACCCCTAGACTTACCCAATACAAGCAACACTCTCTACTTCCACATTTCTGCCTAGTAGGCAAAGGCTACAGATATCCAAATTTGGCTCCTGCCTTTCATAGAGCTGCCTCCGAGGGACATCTATGAACCAACAAGCCATGAGAACCCAAGAAACAGCATACCATTCCAGAAGTGACTCACTGGCTAAATGTGATCTGCTCTTAAGATCAAGTCCTAGGGAACCTGTTGCTTTGTGGCATAAAAAAACCCCACCATCATCTGAAAGTTTCCCTAAATAAAAACCATAGCTTCTCCTTTCCTTTCTTTTTTTAAAATTAAAGTCCTTTATTCTCTCTTTCTCCCATCCTTCCAGTTTAAACTCTTCATAACAAATAAGTATGGTCAAGTAAAGCAAATTTCCACATTGTCCATGTCCAGAAATGTATGCCTCATTATACACTTGGAATCCATCCCCCTCATGAAGGAGGTGAGTAACATAGGCCATCAGTGGTCCTCTGAAATCCTGCATCGATCAGAGATATTGGGTCTTTCAAAGCTGTTTGCTTTGACAACGTTGTTGTTATTATATAAATATTCAAGTTCTGCTCAGTTTATTCTGCATTGTCTTAGAAGTCTTCCCAGATTTCCCTGAAAATGTCCCTTCTGTCATCTCTTGTGGTACAGTCGTATTCCATTGCATTCATGTGCCATGATTTGTTCAGCCATTCCTCTGAAGTGGCCCTCCCTTTCATTTGCATGGTTTTTTACAACTACAAAAGGGTTTCTATAAATATTTTTGTATGTATGGCACCTTTTCCTCATTGTTTGATCTCTTTACCATATAGGTCCAGTAGAGGGATCACTGGGTCAAAGAGTATATATATGCAGTTTAGTGACTTTCCTTCCTTTCAATTCTTTTATTAAATACCTCTTTGGAATAGGTTAAATGCAGGTGTACAGGGAACGGTCATAGGGACCCTGAGTGGGGCTCTAGATTTGGAATCCACCTTCTTTCACTCCTTCTCATTCCATGACTTCAAGCTGAGCTCTAAGGTATCTCCTGGGCCATTGATGACCAGGAAGAACAGAGAGGATTAGAAGAAGCAAGCACTCTTTATGTATATGTATACATAGATACAATCCCAGCATCTGCACCGACCTCCACTAGACATCCCAGCCAGTACTCAGCAAGCAGTGTGGAGAAAACCCAGAAACCAAAGAAGATCCAGGAGGATGTGATCAATAGTATCGAATGCCCCAGAAAGGTCAACATCTATGAAGATTAAGAAAAGACATTAGATTTGGCCATTAAGAGATTACTGGTCATTTTGAAGAGGACAGTTTCAGTTTCAATAGTGAGGTCAAAAGTCAGATTGAAGAGGCTTAGACATGAGCGAGAGGAAAGGGAAGTGGAAACACTGAATGTACAATATTTTTCTCAAGGGGTTTAAACATGAAGGGGAGGGGAGATAGAGGATGATAGCTTGTGAAAATAATGGGATCAAGTGAGAGTTTTTAAGAATGCAGGAGACATGGGCATGTTTGTAAAGCAACAAGGAAGGACTCAATACATTTGAGTTCAGTCATGTCCAACTCTCCATGATCCTCTGGGGTTTTCTTGGCAGAGATACTAGAGTGGCTTGCCATTTCTTTCTCCACATGAGGAAACTGAGGCAAACAGGGTTGTGACTTGCCCAGGGTCTGGTACACAGCCAGTGAATGTCTGAGGCCAGATTTGAATTCAGGTTTTCCTGACTTCAAGCCCAGTGCTCTATCCACTGAGCCACCTAGCTAATACCTAGGGAAAAATTGAAGAATAACCAAAGAGTAGGGAGGGTAATGGGGTCAATTTGGTTAGGAGGGGGTGGATCAAGGGTACATGTAGACAGGGCTTTGCCTTGGCAAGGAGAAGGGCCATGTTTTCATCTAAGACCAGAGTGAAGGACAAGATAATGAAAAGATGTCTGAATTTGAGATGAAAAGGGAGGGGATAGGGAGAGAAGGAAGAGGTTCTAGTGAATGATATCCATTTTTCAGCCAAGTATGAAGTGAGGTTCTCTGATGACAGGGCTGGGGAGCATAGGCTCCGTGGAAGGCTTGAGGAGAGAAAACATTGCTTGAAACAACTGTTGGGCAGAATGGGAGAGTGCATCAATTAGGGAACAACTGAATGTTTGCCTTGTTGCAGTTACCACCCAACTGAGATTAGATAAAACTCCATGGCTCCATTCAATGAAGTTTTGTGATTTCCTCCAGCCCTGTTCAGTAGCATATATATAGGAGAAAAAGAAGTGGATGGTGAAAGTAATTCAAGATTGGAGTCTGACAAGATATTGAGTGACAAGAGGTAAGGGAAACAAGGAGAAAAAATAGAATAGAATTGATTCTTTTTCAGTCCTTTCAGTTGTGCCCAACTCTTGGTGATGCTTTTGGGAGTTTTCTTGGTGAGGAGACTGGAGTGGTTTGCCATTCTTTCTCCAACTCATTTTACAGATGAGGAAACTGAGGCAGATGGGGTTAAGTGACTTGCCCAGAATCACACAGCTAGTAAGTGTCTGAGGCCAGATTTGAGCTCATGAAGATGAGTCTTCCTGATTCCAAGCCCAGTGCTCTATCCATGGTTCTACCTAGCTGCCCTGAATTGGTTCACTGAGGGTCAAAATAGAGAAGGGCAGGGGTAATGACTGGGAAAGAGCTGAGCGGTGGAGGGAATGAAGCTCATGACGAGTATGAAGTATAAGGAGAGGAAATGATAAAAGCACAGGGAAAGACAGAGTGATAAAAGACTGTGATCAGATGAAGGCATTTCAGAGTTGATGAACATAGAAGTGGATTATCTGTTGGCAAGGTCAAGAGTATGACCAGCTCTGTATGTGTACCCATGATGGAGTAAAACAGCAGGTCATGGGGAATGAGGAGATTGAGGAACTGAAAAGTTAAGGTATTTGAGGGAGTATCAATGAGTGTGAATGTTCAGTAGTATAAAGGCAGAAAATGGAAAGGAGAGAAAGACTGTGCAGCAGGCACTGAATACATTGTGCATGAAAGGAGGATGTCCTGAAATTCAACAGATAATAGCTATAAAGATCTGAATTAAGCAATAAATATGGATATTGGGACTCTAAAAGGAAAGATTCCACGCTGAATGTAGTGGAGGCCAAAATCTAGAAATGGCTGTGGAGTAAGAAGTCTTCTGACTCCTCCACCTAGAGCAGCGAGTTATGGCATTTGAAAAAGAGTATCACCAGTAATAGAAAAGGAAGTGGGGGCGTTATGTCTCAGCGAAGGCTACAAGGTAGAAGGAGTAAGAAAAGAAGAGGTTTAAGATGAAAGCAAGTGTGGTAGTAATGGAGGAGGCATTCTTAGGGCACACAGTGGAAGGAGTGGACAAGTCTAGATTGGGACTTTTGGAGTATAGGGTTGTGGTAGAGTCATGAGAGTGGTGAGTTGAGAATAAGGAATGGAGTTTGTACATTGGTAGAACCATTGTAATGGAGTTAGTATGTAAGAGGATGGGAGTCCAGGTCCAGTAAGATAAAGGTGTAACCAGGGAGGCATGAAATTCAATTGTTGCTCCCCCTTTCCATCTTCTTTCTCTCCATTTCACTGAAGTGAAATGTTTAGTGAGATGCTCCTAATCTATTCTAGAGTATTGAGGATGGTAATCCAGCCCAGTCTATGACCACAAGAACAACAAAGAGAGAAAACAAGGAGAAAGTATGTATAGTTGAAAGGCTGGAGTCCCAAGACCTCCGTTCTCTTCCTAGATCTCCCACTTATTAGCAGTTCATACTGACTACACATCCTCCATTTCCCTACCTGTGAAATGAAGGATTTGGCCTTGATTATTTCCAAGTCTAACATTCTGTAATTCTTTGAAATATATTTTCTTTAAATGATTTAGCTTTACATGATATACCTGGAACCGAATTTTTGGAGGATTCTGTAGGTGGATTCTGATAGAATACTGGACTGAAGGTCTTAATATCTTTCTTGTGGAACCTCAGAATAATAATGACAATACCTTATATATTTCAAAATAGTTTCCCAGCTGTCCTCTCATTTGATCCTTACAATACTCCTGTGAAGAAGGCATGGCAAGTATATGCACCAATAAGTCAGAAGATTAGTGATTTCGTTATTAGGGGTCCACCCTTCAAAGATGCAGGCTGTGACTCATCCACCCACACATTTTTGTCCTGCACAATTCTCATCCATGTCCTCCAATAAATCCTCCACAGAGGATCCTATGTACCCAACATGCCAAAGGCAAACTTCCTCTAGGTCTTTTTTGGCAGAAATGATTATCCCTATTTAACAGATGAAGAAAATGGTACCAGAAAAATTGCTGACAGAGCTGGTACTAGAACCCAGGTCTCTAGACCTCCCATAACATGTGCCTTCCAGATGGCCCTTACCAATCTTGTTTGGGTCTCTGCCTTCTGCAATTCTTCCCCCACCCGTTTCCTTCCCTGCAGGAGGATTATTTCTGAAGTTAGTATGAATGGGGCAGGCTAAGGCTGTGGAGAAGGTAGTATCTTTGTCAACTGTCCAAGAAGCTGTCCTCACCAGGAGTCCTCCCAGCATCCTCTGCAAGTTTTCCAGGAAAAATGATTCCCAGGGCCCCAGGGAAGGAGGGAAGGAAGGAGGGAGGCTGGGGACTGAGCAGGAGAGCTGCTTCTATCAACAAACTGGATAATTGATGAATTCTTCTCTGATTTCTGAAGCAAAGCTATAGCACATTTTGCAAGGCAGGGTTTATGAGAATCCTTGAGGTTAAGCTTTGTGGTACTTACTTCTACCCTCTCCCAAACTCCTATAGATCCTGGCTCATCCACCAAACCATGGAATTGGGAGGCAGGCTATGGTACTTCATAGGGTCAGAGGATGTATGATTTCAAACCCAAGTACACATCAAAGGTTATCCAGTCTAATACCCCCATTTTCCAAATGAATATATGAAGAACTAACAGGGTCAAGTGACTTTTCCCAGAATCACACAGGAAGCAAAATGGCAGAACCAGTATTTTAGCTCAGGTTGTCTGACTCCAACCAAGTCATTGAGAATGAGGATAGACATAATGACAGCGCTGGCAGATAACCCATCCTCCCCATCCAGGGGGGCATGAACAAGATTACTTCAGGAGGACATTTTCGTCTGTTTCTCTTTTTACTCCAGTCTTCCTGTAAATAGAGAACAACTTATCCTTTGATAATTCAATATTCTGTTACCAGTAGTCTCTCCACAAGTACAGATCAAGACTCAACCATGTCCTTTTACAATGAGATTCTTATCCATGTTTCTCTCAAAATCTCCCATCTACTCACCTCTTTCTCCTTTTAATTTTTGTTAGCACTGGTAGTCTCTCCTCAAAGTCCTACTTCATTGCCATACATCATGGAACAAACGTGACCCTACGTTCTCAGAGGCTATGCCAAGCTCTGACAGGTTCCACCATACTGGAAAGGGTTAGTTCCAACCTTATCACAGCCTAGCTAAGTATGGACTGGCTCATCACAGATGGGATGACTACTTTACAATTGTTTGACTTTGGCTACTGGGATAGCAACCAGAATCCTACACCATGTAGTTTTAATAGGTCTTTTTTTCTTAAATGATGTAAATTTCTTCAAAGGTACTAAGGTTGACAAAGATTTCTGGTCACTTGAATACAAAAAAGCCACAAGTAGTATGACTGATATGGGACGACCACCATAAGGAATGTGTTGCTCTCGCCTCTATGAATATCCTTCCTCTGCTATGGCTAAGTAAACCTCCTCTTGATAACTATTATATGTAGTACTGAATGTCTTGTATTGTTCAGTCTCAAACCTGAAGGACCAGCCCAACCTGGTCAGCTTTGAACTGATATATCCATCCATGAAAACAGAACTATTCTTGGGATGTTCCATTACGATCCTTGTATTCATCATCTGTATATGCCTACTCATGCCCACCATACATCTTTCCATTGTCCTTTAGGTCTCCTGCAATTCAGATTTTTCTGACATCATAGCGTTCCATAAGTTTTATCACATTGCTAGGAGAACATTTAATTTTTGTGGTAGGAGAAATCTTGGGATCACTGAAAATGGAATGTTATTTTCCAGATATGAATACAGGCCAATGAAGACAATGGTTCTTCTATTCTTGATTAGAAGACTAGTCATAAACTACCAGGAGTATCTGTCCAAGATATACTTACTAATGGACTAATTCAAAAGTTGCCTATCCAGCTGCATGTCACAATCTAGGAAATGTGCATTCTATATCCATTTGGTTTTCTCCACTTGGATTGCTAACAGTATTAGTAGATGTCATTGGGGAAGCCAAGTAATGTTTTGGTGGTCAGTGTAATCAGCGCTATGTAATTTCCAAATAGGATCATCTGGAGAAATTCTTCATGTGTAGGGAATTCTTGTTCTAGCTGGACTTTACTCAGGACATTTCCCATGAAACCTTCAGCAGGTGAACACCTTCAGTGAGCATGTCTCCCTGTTTTATTTCTTTCTTGATGCTGATTCTCAGAAGACTATTGATCAGTTTTCTCTGTGGTATCATCTGTTGTAGATTTTCTTATCTGATCTTTACATATGAAAGGAGGCAAGATCCCACAGCTTCACTTTCCAATAAGTCAATTTTAAAAAAAAATCAACAAATAATAAACCCAGTAGGGACTTAAAGCTTCAACATGTCTCCATGAACTGCATGACTATGAAAATGTAATCTGCTATGATCTAACACTTGCAAAAATCTTCCTATTCCCTGCTTACATTTCCTTCAAGCATTTTCTTAATATATGTATATATCCTCTAAAAATTTTAAGTAGATTAGAAAATAAGCATATAAAATTGGTAGATACCAGTCTTATCAATCACCTTCTTAAAAAAAAAAAAAAGCCTTTTTTTAGTAGTATTAACACTGTCCTTCCATGATTTTTTCAATTCTTTTAAAAATTTCTCATTGATAAATCTTGGAAATTAGTCCCTGAATTCCTTTAAAATTGTGTCACATTTGGCATGGATTTTTTTTCTGTATGTATTTGGGTAAGAGTTAACTTTTTCCTGGCTTCTCCATCTTAAGAGCTATTTTCACTTTTTCACATCAAGTGCTAAAGAAGAAAAATCCAGTTCCTCTATCATGAATTATTAGAATTAGTCATCACAGAAACTCTTAGCAAGACTCTTTCATTTCCAGTCTATTTGTTGACTTCATTCTAGTTTCATCTACAAGGATGACATGACTTAGCTAGGTCTTACACTAAGGCGCTCTTTGGATTATTGTCAGTTCTCCTACCTCCAACTATTTTTTACTTCTTTTTGAGACAATGGTGCTTGTAATCTTCTGCCATTCTCCTATGTAATGGTTTGCAGATGAAATTGTACTATAAACCTCTGTTGCCTTGCTTTCTGTGTTTCCTCTTAGAGAGGAGGCCAAGTATTCTCTGACAGAGGTAGTTTCTGGATTCTCTTGGACTTCTCATTGTGGTAGCTATTTTATACAAGTTAAAATGCCCTAAGTCATGGGGATCATCAGTCTTTGATAAATTTCCCATTTTTCAGAGGCAGCAAAATGTTTAAATATGTTATCTTCCCCTTTGTTCACCTTTGAGTTGAAATCACCAAAGTCAAGGCATATGTTGACTTGATTCAGAAGACTATGTTAAGTTCTTCATAGAATCTCTATACTTTTGCATCATCACAATAGATGTAAGCTGCAGTTATCTTCATGGTTGCCTGTTTGCTTGCAATTTTTATGAGCACCACAAGCGATGATGTCCAAGTACCCTTGAAATTATATTTCATGTTGTCTTCAGGAGCAGACTAAAGTCAATTCAATCAATTCCTTTATTTCATTTTGGGGGGAGAACCTGTGAACTGTCCATCCATTTAGCTAAAACTTTTTTTCTCTCTTTTTAAAAAAATTATTTTTAACATTCTTTTCTTTTTAAATTTTGAGTTCCAGATTCTCTTTCTCCTTCCTACCTACTGAGAAGGCAAATGATACTATATCAGCTGTATGTGGAAATATATATATTTCCATCTTAGCCATATTTTTTAAAAAATGAAGAGAGCAAGAAAATTATACTTGTTCATCAGTTGTCTCTGGACATGGATAGCAAATTTTTTATCATGAATCCTCTGGAATTGTCTTGGATCATCGTACTGATCAGAGTAGCCAAGTCTTCCACATGATTATCATCATAACACTGCTGTTATTGGGCACACTTAACTGTATCAATTCATATAAGTCCTGCCCTATTTTTTTTCTGAAACGACTCCTCATCATTTTTTCTTATAGCACAATAATACTCTATCATAATCATATGCCACAACCTGTTTAGCCATTCCCTATTTGATGGGCATCCCCTCAATTTCCAATTCTTGGCCACCACAAAGAGAGCTGCTATAAATATCTTTGTACACACAGGTCTTTTTTCCTTTTTATGATCTCTTTGGGATACAAACCAAGTAGTGCTATTGCTGGATCAAAGGGTATGCACAGTTTTATAGCCTTTTGGGCATAGTTCTGGATTTGGCCATAGTCTCCAGAATGTTGGACCAGTTCACTGAGACTCTACCAAGAGTTCATTAATGTACCTATTTGTCCCCAGTTGTACCATTTGTTGCTTCTGATAGGTGTGAGTTGTTTTAATTTGCTTTTCTCTAGTCAATAAGTGACAGAGCATTTTTTCATATAATTATAAACAGCTTTGATTTCTTCTTCTGAAGTCTGCCTGTTATATCCTTTGACCATTTATCAATTGGGGAATGGCTCATATTTTAATAAATTTGACCCAGTTCCCTATATATTTAGAAAAGGGGCCTTTATCAGAGAAACTTGCTATAAATTTTTTTGATATTACTTCATTGTCTATGGTGCCTTTTAGCAAAATGTAGTTTCCCTTATTGTCTCTTACAGTTAGGTCTTTGTCTGAGATCATGATTGCCACCCCTACCCTCTTCCCTCCAGCTGAAGCACAATAAACTCTACTCCAAACCTTCATTTCAGCTGTGTGTCTTTCTGTCCCAAGTGTCCCAAGTCTCTTGTATACAACATACTGTTGAATTCTACTTTCCAGTCCATTGTGCTATCCACTTCCATTCCCGGTTATATTCACAGTTATGATCACTAACCCTAACCCTAAATGCCTCCGATTCTAACCCACTCAGTCCCATTATTCTTTGTTTATCCTTCTCTTAATCTTTTTATCCTGTCCCTCCTCAAAACTCTATCTTGCTTCCAAACAAACCACGTCCTCCTAATCCAGCCACCCTCTTATTGTCTCCTTCTCCACCATGTATCTTATCCTCTTTTGCTCCTATCTCCCTTTTAGATAAGATAGATTTCTATACCCAACAGAGTGCGTATATATTCTTTTCTCTTCCTACCAATTCTGAAGAGAGTGAGGTACAAGCTTTACCTGCTACCACCCCCATTTTCCCATCCAGTACAAAAGCTCCTCCTTTACATGAGAAAATTTGCCCCATTCTCCCTGTCCCTTCCCCCTTCTCCTCAGTGCATCCCTCTTTCTCTGCCCTACATTCTTTGCTTTGGAGATCATCCCAACATAATGAACTCACACCCATGCAGACTTTGTCTATATAGACTCCTTCTAACTACCCTAAGAATGATAAAGTTCTCAGGCATTACATTTATCATCTTCTCACATAGGAATGTAAACAGTTTAACTCCACTGAGTCCTTTATGAAAACTCTTTCATGTTTACCTTTTTATGCTTGTTAAGTCTTCTGTCTAAAGGTCAGATTTTCTATTCAGTTCTGGTCTTTTCATCAGGAATGCTTGGAAATCCTCTATTTCACTAAATCTGCATTTTTTTTCCCCCGAGAGATTTATACTCACTTTTGCTTGGTAGGTGATTCTGGGTGTGAGTTTTCAGTGCTTCCAAGATGGTATGACACAGGGAGAGGTAGGATCACTGCTCTACTGGTCTGCACTCTGGCATTTACCCAGGAAGGGGGCCCCTGCTCCTCTGATCTGTGACCAGGGCCCTTGCTCCTTTGTGAATGATCCCAATCCCTCCTCTCCTCCCTGGAACTGTGACCCAGAACTGCTTATGGAGGATGGAATTGCCAATCAATGCCAGCTGAATCCAGGGCCAACAAAGGATCCCTCGAGATACCTTTTCTGACCAGTTTTCCAACCCTCTTCCTGGATGCTGAAGTGTTTCCTCTGAATTAGAGGTATTTCTTGTAAATTATGTGAGATCAGCACCACAAGACCTCATACTGAGAAGCCCAAGGGGGTGTTCTTCAGAAGAATCCTCTGCAGTGGCCTCGAAAGGAAGAAAAGATCAGCAAATTAGAGGCTCTTGCGGAAGAACTTTCTGGTCCAAATCGTTCATTTTACATAGAAGGAAACTAGGTCTAAAAAGTGAAATTAGATATATCCCAGGTCACATGATAAAGTAGTCACAGAAGCAAGACCCAGACCCAAATTTCCTGCCCACAGTTTCAGTTTTAGGATGATTAATCTAACTGTTCTGTGCAGGATGGATTAGAGAATGATTCTGGCATAAACTTCCCAGAGCTCAGAGGACAGGGAAGGTATATATAGAATATGGAAGGGCAAAGAGAAGGACTATTTGGGGCCAGGGAGATATAATCTAGGAATCTGAGAGGGGAAAAGGGAGACAGAGAGACTGGAGACAGCAGTTGGTGAATCAGGAGCCTAAGGGCCTGAGTTCTACATGCCTCAGTTCCTTCTTTGATAAAATGGGGAGGATACTCTTCACACAATCTACCTCACAGAATGGTGAGCAAAGAACTAAGTATTTTGTCAAATTTGTGACCCCCGAAATGTCCATGGTTATTAAACAAGCTGTACCCAGCTTTCCAAAGCCTTGGCATTCTTTCTATCAAGGTCAATGAGAGCCTCTGGGAACTCCTGCCAGACACTGTAGGGGACTAAAAGAAAGGAGACTAGTTATCCCTTCCACATCACGATTTTCCCTATCATGGTTTCGATTGATTACGGGTCAGCATAAGAAATTAAATGGGAATTTGGGGGGAGTTTTGTGGAAGCTGCAGCTGATTCAGAAAAGGTTTAGAAACTTAGAAATACATAAAATATGTGTATAGTGTTGTATAATATCAACATATTTTATCTTTTAATACCATAATAATACAGATTTCTTTGGTCCAAAGGAAGGGCCAAAACATTTTATGTGAACTTTCTAGTTGGTGGGGGTACCATACTCCTAACTCCAGTGACATGGAAGGGATAACTGCATCCTCTGTCCTCAAGTCCCTTCTTATTCTAATAACAATAATAATAGGTAAGTCACTTAATTGCCTCCCCTCCAGGAGATAATAGTAGCTATCATTTGTAATAGTACTTGGTCAAGCACTTTTCATTTATTGTCCTGTTTGACGCACACAACAATCCTGTAAAGCAGGTGCTTTTATTGTCCCTGTTTTACAGAGGAGGAAATTGAGGCAAACAGAGGTTAAGTGACTTAGCCAGGGTCACACAGTATCTAAGATAGGATTTGAACTTATGCTTTTGAATTCAAGTCCCAGTGCTCTGGCTGTCTGTGCCCTCTAGATGCCTCATCCCCACTCCCCAATGTCTTATCCTCACCCCATCAGTCTTATTTCCACTGGCTCTCTGCCTTGAGTAAGCAACCCCCTGATCTGTGTTCAAATCCTGCCTTTGTCACTACCTAGGCAACACAGAGCCTCTCTGGACCTCAGTTTCCTCATCTGTCAAATGGGGGAGTTGGACTCGATGCCCTCTAAAATCCCACCTCGCTTTAAATCTGTGATTCTGTAACTTCTTTCCCCTATACCTGCTGATCTTGCCAACTTTGCTCTCTGGGTCAGTGACACCACCACCACCCTGGCACGCACAGGCCCTAAACTTCTCCTTCAACTTCCATGTCCAATTAGTTTTCAATTAACAAACAATTATTAAGTTCCTTCTCTCCTCAAGATGCTGTTCTAGGTTCTAGAGATGAAGAAACCACCCCTGACTTCAAGGAACATGCATTTTGAGTGAATGTTAAATAAAGACTGGCCGTGTTTGGGGAAAGAGGGCGCTGGCCACAGGAGTCGAGTCCTCAATGTGTCTGACCTTTGTCTGTCTCCTCCCTTTAGCTCAGTCACCACCCCATTGTGGGACCTGACTGCCGGCACTAGTTATTGCCTAGCTTCCTAATCGATGTCTGCTCCCAGTCTCTTTGAGCAGTTTATATTTGGACCAGTACAAAATAGTCATCATTGTTATTAACTCAAAAAATGGTGTACTCTCTCTTATAAATCTGTGTGGAGTTAACCCTTCCACTTAGACCACCCCCCTCCATTTTTGCTCTGATTATTAATGTTCCTAGGACAAGGTCTCTCCGCTGTTGGGCGCTTTCCCTAGTCAAAGGCAGAAAACAAGCATTTATTAAGCGCCTAATATAAGGGAGACACTGCCTGGCACTTCACAAATACTACCTTATTTGATCTTTATAACAAGAACCCTGGGAGGTAGGGGCTATTATTATCCTCATTTTATGAGAACACTGAGGCAGACTGAGGTTAAGTTACTTACCCAGGCTCAGGCAGCTAAGAATTTTCTGAAATTGTATTTGAACTTGGGTATCAAGCCCAGTATTCTATCCGCTACACCCCAAAGCAGGTGATCCCACCATGAGCTCACTCGGTATCCTAACTCTAACAAGACACATTCTTCCCTGCTCTAAAGGGTTATTGTGAGCATCGGCTACAAGAACTGCGGTGTCCTATGGGCTGGAGTGGAATACAGAACCAAAGAATTAGAGGATGTTGGGTGGTGAGGGGAGGGCGGTTTGGAAGAAAAGATCAGTGAACTGCAGCAGGAGGGTAGGTCTGGGTTTGCCTGAGGGAAACAGAACTGACCTCTCTCTGTCTCTGTCTCTCTGTCTCTCTCTCTCTGTCTCCTTCTTTCTCTATCTCTCCCTCTGTCTCCATCTCTCTGTGTCTGTCTCTCTCCCTTTGTCTCTCTCTCTGTCTCTGTCTGTCTCTCTCTTTCTCTGTCTCTCTCTGTCTCTGTCTCTTGTCTCTCCCTCTGTCTCTCTCTGTGTCTCCTTCTCTATCTCTCCCTCTGTCTCTGTCTCTCTCTCCTTCCCTCTCCTTCTATTCTCTCTCTTTTCTCTTATTCTCCCCTTCCTTCCTGCAGAGACCTTTGGAAAAACCAGATGGCCTGGATGTATCTGATCAAAGCAAAGAGCATCCCCAGCACCTGTGTGAGAAGTGCAAAGTCTTGGGCTACTACTGCCGGCGAGTGCAATAAAACCTCCCCGTGATGGTGGGCCTTCCCAGCACCCTGCCACCCCCAAAACTTCTGGTGGCAGAGCACCGTGGGTCCCCCTGTCCCCTACCCAATCTGCAAGAGTCCTGACACAAATTCAACCTCTGAGAAGAAAAGATATCACCAGTTATCACCTATCTATAAAGGAATAACATGCCTTACAGTTAACAGAATGTAACACTTGTTTGTTTGTGTGTGTGTATGTGTGTGTGTGTCTATGTTTTTCCCTCCTCTGTGTGTTTGTGTGTGCCTGTACACATGCAAGATGTATTTATGGGAATCTGGGTTTTTGTCTAGTGTTTTAGGACACACAGTGTTACTGAAGATGTTCCTGATGGGACCGCCACCAGGCCAGGTGAGGGAGAGAAGGGGCGGGTACTGTCCCATTGATTGTTTACACGGTTTTTTTCCAATGTCTTGGCCAAGAGAGGCAAAGGATTGGACCCTTGGTCCTTTGGATGTGAGGAAGAGCTGAGCAGGAAGGAGCACTGGGGGGCCAGTGAGTTTGGCCAGACCTCTAGACCCATCCAACTTTCTGGGGTCAATTGAGATGAATGAAAGGCTTGACTTCTGCCATGGGAGTGGGGGATGGTGGGAGAAGGGGATTTTGTCCCTTCTCCTTGGCTTCTGCTGCCACCGCCTTCTACTCACCACCTGACGGAGTATAAACATGTAGTTCTTTTCTCAGGTCTCTCCCTGTCCATTGGCTCCCTCTGGGTGTCCAGTTCAGCATTAGGCCACAAACGCACTAAATTTACTGTGAATAACAGGGGAACTGAAGGCATCCCTTTTTCTCCCCAAGCCTGGACAGACACCCTGACTTTATAATCATGTGAAAAGCCACTTTTATGGGAAAACAATGTATATCTTATTTTCTGTTCAATAGATGAGCTATTAATACAAGAAAACATTTACCCACATGTAGCAGAAGGGAGTGAGAGAAGTGGGAGAAAGTTCTGACAGGTGGAGTCCACACCTCCTCCCCAAATACTCCTTTCCTTTCGCCTCCAAGCCTGAAACTCCTCCATACATTTCCAGCCTTTGAGGAGGGGGCAGGAGAAGGTGAGGAAGAGACACTATAGCAAAAAACACCAGCCAGTTCCTTAAAGCACCAGGTGAGCTCTTGGGTAGCCAGGTTTTGATTGGTGATTGGGCCGAGGCTGCTCCGGTCATCATTAATCTTCCTTTTTTTCTTTTTTTAAAATCTCTGTTCCCTTAGTCTTCTCTCCTCATCACTTCCCTCTGTGGAATTCCCTAGGGGAGGGAGCATTCACAGCATTAAATCATAGCACATCATTCAAACAGATTTTTAAAAGACTAACAGCCTCTGTAGGAGTTGCTTCCCAGCCCAATCAGCCGGGGCTCTGTCCTACCTTGGAAATGAAAGCAGGGCAGTGAGAGGGACAATATGAAATTTCAGATAGTTTACACTTAGATCCTTAAGAATGACTGACCAATAAATTGATCCCCTGCCCATACCTGCTTCTCCTCCCCCACCATCACCTCCCCATGGGTCTTTCCTAAGAAAAAAACCAGGCTTTTGGTGGCTGTGATTTTCCCCGTCATCAGTGGCCATTGACAAAGGCATTAGGATGAAGTCCTCTAGTCCTTCATCACTGCCATGTCCCTTTCCCTCCATCCCTCCCCTTCTCCTGGCTCTTCCAGTGTTGTCTGGTAACCCTGACATACCACTGTGCCTCACTCTCTGGGCCATGGGCTTCCCTCTCTGTAAATGGGAATGATGGTTTCCTGCTTCCCAGGAGAGCAGAGAAGCCTTGTAACTGAACACTAGTCAGGTGCCCAGCTGTCTTGGAGACAGCAGGCACACAATTTCCCATATTCATATTATAGAATTTTCTTTCTTGGTGATAGCCATATATTCAGAATTAGCTCACTCACTTTGCCCCTGGGCATTCAGCCTTTGCTGAAGAAAACCAATCAGACCAAGGAATGAGACTGAAACTTTGTGTTTACCATGGGTCATGGCTCACCCAATTTAGGCCTGAAAAGAATCTGTTTTCAAGTAGAAACGCATTTGGAGCTAGCAGCTGACAAGTTACAGTTAAGTGTTTAACTGGGGATCCAGGTCATGAGAGAAGGTGTGTGTATGGATGCAGCAAGGAGGAGCAGGTTAGACTGAAGGTAGCTGATGCCCCTTGAGCACGTCATGAGATACTAGCCACAGCCTGGTGGTGGGAGGGACTGATTTGGTATCGGAAAGATTTAGGTTGAGATCTCACCTCAGACACTTTCTAGCTGAGCGACCCTGCGCAAGTTACTTAACCTCTGTTTGCCTCTTTTTCTCATCTGTAAGATAGGGATAATAATAGCATTTACCTCACAGGATTGCTGTGAGGATCAAATGAGATAATGTATAGGAAGGGCTATATAAAAGCTGGTTATTATTACAACAACCTCTCCTTTCCTTGTCCCCACCCCTCTCCCATAGGGGTAGAAAGATAGGGCACCTCAGCTCCCCTCCTCCCCAGATGGAGACAACCACTTAGAGAATTTCTACAAACAATTCTCTATACTGATCCAGAAAGTTCTGGTCTGGTGCTAGCCATGGCCTTTGTCCCTGCCATTTTCTAACTAAGAAAGGGAAGATGTTACTATTCGTCCTGATTATATTAACCATTAGAATAATATTAACAATAATAATAATGGTGGAGGGCAGTGTGACCCTTCTGGACCATTAGAACCCAATCCATGTTCTGAGCCCAAGGGTCCACAAGGACCTGGCTCCACAGGATGGTTCCTGAGCAAAATCCAAGTCTTTCAGATCCTCTCAATTTCGCTTGAAATGCAAAGATCACAAGCAGAAAACTTTTCTTGCTGTCTGCCCATCCTGTAGAATAGTCTATAAGCTATAGTATAAGCAAGGCAGAGGGCAGACAGTTCCTTCTCCACAGCTAATTTCCTGGTCTCCATCACCAGCCTAGCTATTGGGAAGCCTGAAATTGCTGAGATGGTGATAGAAAACAGTTCATAGTGACAGCCAGGGTCAAGTGGTAATATGCCCAGAGGACAATGTGCCCTGCTCTCCCAGTAGGGAGACTGTTGCAAATGCCCAGCTGGTAACGACAGTGAACCGTCAAGCCAACCAATCTGTGATCGTTTTGGTTGGCCAAAGCATCTCCTTCTGCCCTTCCCTCATCCCCACTTTGCCTTTGGCCTGTATGAACTAGCAGCATGTGTTTGTTTTCTCTCAGTTCTATATACCACTGCTGTGCTAGGGCTGGTGCTATGTTGTCTGAGTGCTCAAGGGGCCCCAGGGGTCCTGGGTGACTTGAGGAAGGATTGTGGTTTTAGGAAGATATTGATAAGGGACAATCGTATGCAGTTCATAGACGCTATTGAGTGATCATTAATGTTTACCCCTATATGAAGTATTATACAGTTCTCTTGGCAGATCTGTATTTATCTTGAGTTATACTTGACATAGAAATCCTTTGGGGTTTTTTTTAATACTATGTGTGTATTTTGGAAAACTTTGTAGATGTTAAATTTTCTGAAGGGTTACAAATATTTCTCGTAATACTGAACTTGTTATCTTATTCTCCAGAAACTCTTTGCAATTTTTGTCTGTATATATTTGAGGGCCTTAAAAAAAGGGAAAAAGGAAGAAGAAAAGAAAAATGGAATGGCTTGTTTTTTATTGTTGTTGAGTTTTTTAAAAGAGGCATCTTCACAATTTTAAACTGTTCAGAAGGGCCTGGTTCTCCAATTGAACACAACCAAGCTAAGAGTTTCCTTAAATATTCTGCAAACTCAGAGTGTATTCTCAAGAAAATATTTATGATGGGAAATTGTCTCTTTTTTTTTTTCAATTTTTTTTACATTGCTTTTTGTCTGTATAAAGTATGCAACCGAACTACATTGAGAAGGAAATATTGTCTACATAGAATATTATATGAAAGTTGGTACATAATTCTGATGAGAAGAATCTTTGCAATTCTTTAAGCCATATTGTTGTTTTGTGTTTTCCTTGGATGAAAATATCAGTATTAAGTAACCAATATATTATTCCAGTGTTTAGACCTATTAATATGCTTATGCAATTTATTTATATGTGTATTTTGGGAAGTATTACCTTTTAAGGAGAGCTATAATTAGATTTGCTAGCAAGGAAGGAAACCAAGAATATTTTATACTTCTTTACTTTACGACCAGACTCAAGATACCAGTTCCTGGAGGGAAGCCCAGCTCCTAGATATTTGGGATTACCCATACATACCCTGTCCTGTAATATAATTATTATCTATTTTCTCTTTTGCTCTCATTTTCTTAAACTTTTTATTTTTAATTTTGATAGGGGGGTTGGGGAAGGAGGGAGCATCTGGTGAGGGCCTCTGTTTGACAAACTTGTCTCACATGACCATTTGCCAATCCTTAAGACAAACCATGGTCCTAACTGTGCTCCTGATGGGAACCTCCAAGAGGAGGTCAGCCTAGGGAGGAGAATGGATGAAGAGAATTTCCAGATCCTCAGGTGCCTCTTATTGTAGGACCTGCATGATCCTACCTTGGTGCCTTGCACAGGGCCTAATTCTACAACAGATTTCATTGTGGTTGTCATTCTGAATGGAAACCCTCACCCCAACCCTCTGCTAGACTTCAGTTTTACACTAAATGAATATTTAATCCAACAATCACTACATTTTATACTAGAAAGACAACTAACATAGTAGTTTATGAGTTCTTAGAGCTTTAAGAAAGTTAACCTAATGATTAGTCTTGGGGTTATTGAGGTGAGGAAGGGGCTTTCGGTCTCTTTTGTCATCTGTTACCCACTGGTTTTTGTCAGCCTCAGTTGCCTTCATGTATTGAGTCCCTGTCCCATGTCTGTATCTGTTAATATGTGTGTATACAGCTAAAAGACAAACAAGACCTAAGGACAAAGGCTTAGAGGGTGCACGGAGGAGGTGGCCCAGGCTGCCCTGACCTCTCAGCCAAAGTGTCCATAGGTTGGCATTCCAGCGTGTGCCTTATCTCCTGGATACTACGTATTACAGCTTCCTTATAGAATCATAGCCTTTTCATGCTGTATTAAAAAAAAAATACTTTTAAAAAACCAGAGAGAGTCTTGGATGTCATTCATTGTTGGTAATGAGAGTCCACTAGGGGTATTGGGGAGGTGGTGGATGAGGTGGGGGACAATACAACCACAAGTCAAAGAGGATTCCAAGAATCCCAGGAATGAATAGGATGTCATCCTCTGCCTCAGTGCCATTTCCTATACAACCCTTCTGTCATCCATCTTGGCCCAGTTGAAAACTGTCTTCAAACTAGCTCCCCATCCTGAGTCAGTACCCAAGATTGCTATGGATTGTTGGCTGATTAGGTCACAAATTAGCTCAGCCATTAAGACTCCTCCATCACCATATATAGAAGTGATTCCTCACAAAGGGGCTCTGGAAGTTCTTCACTCACTGAATAGCTTGAACCTCTGAACAAGGCCAAGTCTTTTCATCCCAGGTGCATCATGAATCTCCAAGACAACAAGGCAAATGATTGGGGGCCATAGAGAAGAGTTTGGAGACAATGAAAAGGGAGTCCGGTGGAAGAAAATAAAGTTTGTTAGTGAGTAATGCCAGATTTGGGGAAAGTCCATATTTTTCCCTTCAAGTTTCTTATTATAGACCAAAGCTGGAGAAAGATATAACTGACTAGGAGGAAAAAAGAAATCAATTCAGAGTCAACTTACATGAAAATCAACTTGATTAACGGTGAGTTTTTTTAAGAGAAACATAAAGTATGCCACTCATCTGCTTTGTTAATTCAAAAGTACTATATAAACATGACCTATTGTTATTGTTTTTATAAAGAACTGGGAGCGCAAAACTGTACCCACTAAATACAAGAAAGAGAAAATTAGGGAAGGGAGAAGGGCAAATAAAGATGTAAGAGAAACGTATAGAGGAGAAAAAGATATCAAAGAAATAAGGAAACAAAAAACTCAACAAAAAGACAGAGATACTCTTGGAGTTATTTCCACATCTTTATGACCCTTTCCATATTATGGCTGAAGACTTGAAGCCATGTTGTGTTTCTGCATCTACAGATTTAAGTAAAGGTATCACCACTTAAGTTTGAGGAAATCCCACTTAAAGGCTGTTTAGTCCTCTCCCTAATGTGTTTCAGAGTAACTGTGCTATAATCAACACACTCATCTTACAGTACCCCCGCCCCACAACAAAAACGAAAATAATGGGAGAACAATATAATGGAAAAATGTGGAATCTTATGACCAAAGTTCATCTCCAATCCATGACAATTATTATCTATGTATCCTCAACAACATGTATTACTTCTTTCTATAGAATGAAGACATTGGATTAAGATGATTTCTAAGGTCCCTTCCAGCTCAAAACATTTCGTCCTTTGTTGCCAAAGAAGAACATGCCATCAGAGAAATAATGACATGACTTGTATTTGACTGTGTTTTGAGTGAGGGAGGGCTGTGCAGGTCACCAGCCTCACTTCTCCTCCAGAGCCATCTGAATCCAGTGACCAGATATGGAGATGACCCAGGATGAGGCAGCTGGGGTTAAGTGACTTGCCCAAGGTCACACAGCTAGTGAGTGTCAAGTGTCTGAGGTTAGATTTGAAGTCAGGTCGTCCTGACTCCTGCACCGGTGCTCTATCCACTGCACCACCCCGCTGCCCCAGCACTGAAGATACAAAAGGCAACAATCCATGCCTTCAAGGGCCTTAGATTCTATTGGAGGGATATAACAAGTGCACACATAAGATAGCACAGCATATCCAAAATAATTTCAAGAGATGGATGACGGATAGGGGAAAAACTTCAGATAGGAAATGGCAACTATTATGCTTCAGAGAACGTTAGGGATTATAAATAGGGGAAATGAGAAAAAAGTGTTCTAGACATGGAGAGTCACCTGGGCAAAGGAACAGAAATAGACTTGAATTCAAAGTATGGGGAATAGTTTGAGTGGAATGGTAAGTGCATGAAGAGTAGTAGTAGTAGTATATTTAGTGTAGCAGTGTAATCATACAGTAATAGTGTAGTAGTAGTAGTAATATTAGTATTGGAATTTAATGGAATTGTGGGTACATAAAGGGAAGTAGTAATAGTAATAATACTGGTAGTAGTAGTGGTACTAATAGTAGTATTAGTCCTATTTGTAGTAATAGTCTTAATAGCTATGAGGATTAAAATGATCCAACCTACAATAAAAGAGAATGAGACAGAGCTCTGTGCCAATGACACTTTATTAAAGGGTCCATGGTCCCCTCTAATGAAGTGAACCTCAGATCTTCCTCACAATCTAAGATGTCCCTTCCTTCCAGGGCCCTATTTTATAGAGTTAGATATCTAGACATTCAAGAATGACTGTATCATATAAAGAATAATTCCATTAATGGATATATGATACATAGGCTAAGATAAGCAAAATTGATATACCAGCAGGGTCAGGAGTTGGGTGAAGCAAAGAATATCTCCACTGACTTGATGGTCTTCAAATGGTAATAGGATGATTTCTTATTCCTGTTGGACAAGAGATAATGGTCCAGAGGTACAAAAATAAATTGGGGGCCTTTTCATGCAGTTGAGTCACCTCCAACACACTGGTCTTGGTCACCATGACAAGGAAAACAAGAATGGAGAGTCTCCAGTTAACTTCCTATGATTAAACAAGTCAACTTACCATATGCAGCTCACAGCTCTGTAGCCTCATGTGCAGAACTTATAATCATTACCCTTATCATTGCAAATTGATTAAAACTGATTGGAATAGAGTAGGGGTCTTCAATAAATCAACTTTTTCATTGTAGTCTAAGAGTAGTGGTAGTTGGTGTGTGTGTGTGTGTGTGTGTGTGTGTGTGTGTGTGTGTGGCTCAGAACTCTGATTTTATTGTGCTGGGAACATCACAGTAAAGAAACTCCCTCATTATGAGGAGTACTACCTGGGGACAGTGAAGAGTTAAGTGACCTTCCCAAGGTCATACAGCCAGTATATGTCCAAAGTAAAATCTGAACCCAGGTCTTTCTGATTCTGAGGCTGGTTTTCTATACACCATGGCAGCCCACCCCTGAAAGAAGACCAGAAGAGTTGAGCAGAACCAGATCGCAGAGGGGCTTCAAATTCTAAGCTAAGAACTGTGTACATTTCAATTAATAAACATGTATTAAATGCCTACTATGTGCCAGGCATCGTACTAAGTGCTAGGAATAGAAAAAAGCAAAAGATAGTCCTGTCCTCATACAAGCAAACATATATAAAGTAATCTATACACAGAACAAACAGAAAATAATAAACATATGACAATCACAGAAGCAATAGATAGCCATTAATGGCTTCTAAATTGGAATGGGAAGAGGGGGAGAGGGGAAATAGAAACTGTATTTTAGAAATCAGTTCGTTGATTTTTTTTCCATGTCTACTGGGAAAGGAATAAAATAAATCCAGGTTCAACACTACTTATTCCCTATTATTCTTCTCCTAAGGAGCCTAAGTGAGGAAGGAGGTTCCATCCCTACCGCTCTACCCCCAAGGATGAGGAGAATGAACTGGTGAATACCTTCCCAAAAAAATAGAAGGGTTTTGCTCACTCCCAAAATAGCAACCAAGAGATGAAGCAATGAAATGAGCCTTATTAACTAACTGTACAAATTCCATGGGCATTGCAAGAAAGACCACAGATTTTAAGACTCCTTATCTTTCATAAAACCTCCTCCTCTTTTAAACCCATCTCTTCCCCAGTAACTTCTACCATTAAAAAAGAAAAGAAAAAGCCCAGAAAAACATAAAGAAAGGGCTTATTTGAGGTGGAAGAGCAGTTGGTAGCCTGAGGCCTACTCACATGGCTCAGAGTAGGTGGGTCAAAGGCCTTAAATCTGGGAGAAAAAAAAGCGGTAGGGGTGGGGAAATCAAACAAGGAGACAGTTTGGGCCTCAAGAACCCCCAGAAAAATTAAACTCCCAGCGGCCCTAGGGTCCCACCCCTTGGCTGCACCTTTTGAGGTGAGCCCCTAGGGACTATAGAATCCCAGCATGATAGAGGTGGATTGAGAGGTCATGTGATCCAATGTCCACTTTACAGAGAAGAACACAGAGACCCACAGACTGGATTTGTTCAAGGTAATATGAATAGTGATTCGCAGAACTGGGATTCCAACTCAACTCCCCTAGACAAAGGATTCTCCAAGGTCCCTTTAATGACTATTAAAAGGTACAGGGATGGAAAGGGGTTATCATTATTTTATTTACTCTCCAGAGCCTAGGCCCACTCTAGGCTGGTGATGCCCAGGGCCGGGTCCAGGTCCTAAGTAGCTTGTCTCAGAGTGGCCCCTCATTGCTTGACCCAGTTTCCTAATTTGACCACCATTTACACTTTACCCTACAGCTGTCCCCCTGCTTCCCCAACCAGCTCCTTAATCCTTCTCAGCTGTCCCAAGTGACACATATAATTTTCATTTCCAGGGCCTGCTACACTGCTAGTCAGGATGGGGAAATGTCCTCTGAACCAGCTGCTCTGTTTCTCCCACCACCAGGCCAGAAGCCCACCAAGAGCATCTATTTCAAGCTTTCCATCCTTTTATTCCCTGTAGACAATGAAATAGGAGTGTTCTGGCGTCTGAAGAGAAGTTTTTAGCAGTCTAGGTTCACACAGCTCCTTTTCAGTTTTAAGTGGAAAGGCAGTAGATATCTAATGTCATTAGTGAGTCTTGCCATTTTTTTCTCTGTGGTCCCGGATTCCTCTCCCACCAATGACTCTGGGTTTCCACTAACCTTGGCTCAATCATGAGAGCCCAGATCCCCAGTGAGGTCAGTTTCTCCCTAACTCTTGCTTCCACCCTGAAAATTTGACCCCTAGAGAAATCTCCTGAATAAAGCTTAGATATAGCTCGTGTTTCAATTTCCCCTAAAGAGGGAACAAGACTCTCTGAGGTTCTCACTGTACAATAATGGTATTGGGTATGGCCCCATCTTTATTTCACCCACAACATAAAATGCCTAAGATCAAAAGGAGGTGCCTGTGAACACACAGAGATACATGAAACATTTATACAGCCTGTTAGACTCATCAGATCCTCCCAGAAAGGTGAGTGTACCCTGAAGAGATTGCTAAAGAAATAATTTCCCTGCTTAGGGATAGCAAGGTGGCACAATGGATAGAGTACTGGACTTAGTAAGACTGGGTTTGGTTCTAGGCTTAATCACTTGCTATCTATGACCTTGGGCAAGTTATTTAACCTTGCTCAGCCTCAGTTTCCTTATCTGTAAAATGGGGATAATGGTAGTACTTCCCTCAAAGAGTTGTTGTATGAATCAAACAATAACATGTAAAGTGCTTTGCAATATAAGTAATTATGCAAATGCTAGTTAATATTATCATTATTATTTCTATCAGATCTCCACTATGTGAGTAACCCATGCTAGTAGCAGAGTTGGCCAAGTTCAATGTCCCCTCTGTTGAATGTCCACTTCTCCCTCCAGGGGGCTTGTACCCTAAATCTCAATCTGTTGAGGACTCACAAATATGTATAAAAAGTTCATTTTCTAGACTCTGAGAATAAAAAAGAAGGACAAAAACACTCTAGAGGTAGAGAGCCAGGGTCTCACCTCTCAACTCTCCATGGGCTTCTCTTACAAATCATCATTTTCTGCTCCTGGTGGAGTTGGGGAAGAAGAAATTTCCTCTGCAATGCCCCACCCCACACCCAACCTGGGCACATTCCCACTGTATTCTACTCTAGAAACCCAAGGGTAAGAAATTACAGAAAAAGAAAAATTTCAGGAGCCGTTTCATAGATCCCTTTATAGGCCATGGAGGATAAGTGGTTCTTTCAATAGAAATCTCCTCCCTTGCCCCCACTGACTCTTGGTTGCCAATCAATCAGCTTGGAAAGAGCCCCAGTCTCTGAGGACAGTCCAAGGAGTGACTTGAGGCCTTTCAACAAGGAGATGGGATGAACATTTACCTACAAGGGAGATAATTTCCAATAAATAGCCATTCCCTGTCACCTCATCAAGGTGAATGGGGGATCATCACGTTGATCCAGGACTCTCCCAATTACACCCCATGCCCTCACATGATAAGAATAGACACAGCCCACAAAAGATGGAGAGAATCATTCACCAGGTATGGAAACATCTGGATTGATCACACCAAAATGCACACATACCACTGCACACTCTGTGGCTGCTCAGCTACAAGCGTATCAAATTGTCATGTGGTGTGTTCAGAATAAGTGGCAAGGTACAGATGGCATGGGTGGTGATGGCTATAAATAAAACCATGTTCTTAACACCAGGTTCTGTAGGCCTCCCAGAACCACAAAATAGAAGGCAGAAATGTAATCCAACCTCCTCATTTTACAGATGAGGAAACAGAGGCCCTGAGACATGAAATGACTTGCCCTGAATCACACAGCAGGGTGGTGGCCAAGATAGCATTGGAACTAAGACCTCCTGATTCTCAGTCCAAGGATCTTTCCAACAAATAAGAATGCCTACCTCACTATACAATATGTACATGTTCTTTATATATGTGGAAATAGTATAGTATAACATTTAAAAAATACGTGTGTCCTTTGTTACCTGTGTTACTTTGGACAAGTCACTTTCTGTAAAATGGAAAGGTTTCGAAAAAAGTGGAAAGAAGGAGGTCTATATGTACCAGATCTCAAACTATATTACAAAGCAGTAATTATTAGAAATTATGTGGTGCTGCTTACAAAATACAGAGCTTGGTCAGTATAATAGATTCAGTACGTAGCACACGTGCAGCTAGGTGGCACAGTGAATAGTGTTCAACACCTGAAGCGTGAGTTCAAATCTGGCCTCAGACACTTGCTGTGTAACCCTGGGCAAGTCATTTAACCCTGTTTGCCTCTTCTTCATCTATAAAATGGACTGGAGAAGGCCATGACAAACCATCCCAGTATCTTTGCCAAGACAACCCCAGATGAGGTCACAAAGAGTCAGACATGACTGAAAAGCCACTGAATGACAAATGTAGAACACAGAAGCAGACAGACATAGTGGAATAATCTTCTGTAAACCAAAAGATCCCCAATTACTAGGGGTGGACTCACTGTTGAACAAAAGCTGCTAGGAAAACAATATGGCAGAAATTAAGTAGAGGCCAGCATCTCACATCATATTCCAAGATCAACTTTAAATAAAATTAAACATGAGACGTCATAAGCAAATTGGGACAAGGAAGAAATTACCTTTATTATCTCTAGATAGGAGTAAAGTTAACAATCAAATAAACAATAAGCTCATAGAAAATTTAAAAAGGAGGGAAGGAGGGAGGAGGGAAGAAAAAAGGAAAGAGAGATGGAGGGAGGGAGAAGAGAAGGAAGGAGGGAGAGAGGAAAAAGAGGGAGGAAGGAAGGAAAGGAGAGAGAGAAAAGAGAAAGGAAGGAAATGAAAGAGAGATGGGGTGGAGGTGGGAAAGCTGGTCTAGATGAGTATATGAGGTCCCTTCTGTTCTAAATATATGATCCTGTGTTTAACAGGAAATTAAATCACAGAGAAGCAATGCGAATGTTTGCATTTTGAAGGAAAGTTTCTAATCACACATATGTATTTAAGTTGTATACAAATCACTTTCCTTTTGTTTATATAATGTGTAACATTTAACGCAGGCTTATGTAAAGAGATGTCATGATGATTCTGGCAGGGATACAAACCAAAAAACCAGGGAAGAGATTACCAGCTTCACTTGGCCCTGTTGGTCTGCCTCCACAGAAACTTGCACACAACCATGAGCAACATGAGATCTGAAAAACATCTCGTCTTCCCCAAGAGATCAGTGTTCCATGTATATGAATAGGCAGTTTTCAGAGAAAGCAAATAAAATTATCAATAGGCTTGTGAACAAAATACTCTAAATTACTAATAATTCGAGAACTGCACATTAAAACAACTCTGAGGATCAAAGTTACACCCATTAGACAGACTAAGGTGACAGAAAAGAAAAATGACAAATGCTGGAGAGGATGGGGTGGGGCAGGGGGCGGTGAACTAATAGACTGTTGGTAAAGCTGTGAACGAGTTCAATCATTCTGGAGAATAATTTGGAACTATGCCCAAAAGCTATTAAACTGTGCATGCCCTTTGACTTAGCAATACCACTACCAGGTCCCCAGAGGAAAAGGAAAAGGACACACATATATAGAAGTATTTATAGAAGCTCTTTTTCTGGTGGCAAAGAATTGGAAACTGCAGGGATGCCTGTCCCTTGGGGAATAACTGAATGTATCATAATATGGAATAGTATTGCATATAAAGAAATTATGAAGGGAGTTGTTCTAGATAAACCAGGGAAGACTTGTATGAACTGAAAAAAGTGAATTAGCAGAACCAGGAGAACAATTTATATAAGTAACAGGAAAATTGCAACAATAATCAATCTTGAAAGATTTAGTAACCGATCAAAAAAATGACCAACCCCTATTCCAAAGGTCTCACAAGATATCTACCTCCAAAAAACATTGATGGACTCAGAGTACAGACTGAAACATATTTTCTTCTTTTTTAAAAAATATGGCTAAGTTGGGAATTTATTTTGCAAAACTATATATAGGTTTTTTTTTTTAACTTCTCAATGGGTGGAGGGAAGCAGAAGAAAGGAATTTGGAACTGAAGATGAAATAATATTTTATTTAAAAACTCTTACTATCCTAGCTCCACACAGTTCCTTTTCAGTTTTGCTAAGTGGAGTCCCCAAGATGTTTTGAAAGGGCACACAGACTGATTTGCTACCTTGCTAACTCTGGGGAAGTCACTCTCTGAGCCTCAGTTTAGAGCTCTAAAATATGGGACATGTACCAGATGACCTCTAAGATCATGAGATTTATACCCCTGTGATGAGGAATATGATGCATTGAATGCAATTTTCAAACTCCAAGTCATATAGGTTACTAGAACTGAGATAAGTAAGAAGGAAAGTGGTTTGAAATACTTAATGCCTTTGACACCAAATTCATTAATCAACTGGATAGATATAGCTAACTAAAATGTTTGAATCACAAAAGAGCTAAAGCTGACCTTGGGGGCTATTGAGCAAAAGAACTAGCAAATCACTCTCCCTGAGGCTATACAGGTACATAAAACCAGCCGAGGATAGCAGGAAACAGTAGTAGTGGAGGGTTCCAGCAGCAAAGATATCCTTAAAGTCAGAGACTATTTTTTTCTTTGTATTTCTACCACCGCCACGCACATCTGGGCCATAATAAGTGATTAATAAATATTTTCTGATTGATTGATACAGCCACAAAGACATTAGCATTGCAGAGAAAGCATTATAGCAGAGGACTAAAGCTCAGCATAGAAAACATGATGTCTTCTGAAATCACCAGAGGACACTGGCATCTCTGCAATATTAGAGGTGGGGTTTGCTTTAAATACACATGTATTCTGGTCATATATGATCCCTACATACGTGCCTCACTATTTGATTCCCCTGGCCATGTGTGATTCCTTGGGCTTGGAATAACCTTGTGGTAGGATTGTTTGTGGTGTGAACTTGCTTCTGTGTATATGGAAAGTCCTCTGTCACTTATGTTGTTATGCTATTTAATTAAATGTTTTTCTTTGAAATAATGTGACTTTACTGATGCCTTGTTGGTGGAGTTGTGAACTGATCCAGTCATTCTGGAGAGCAATTTGGACCTGTGTCCAAAAGGCTATATAAAATTGCATGCCTTTGACCCAGCAATACCACTACCAGGTCTATATCCCAAAGAGGTTTAAAAAAAAAGAAAAGGACCTATATGTACAAAAATATTAAAGCACATCTTTTCATGGTGGCAAAGAATTGGAAATTGTGGTGTCCATCAACTGAAGAATGACTGAACAAATTGTGGTATATGATTCTGATGGAATATTATTGTGCTATAAGAAATGATAAGCGTAATACTATCAGAAAAACCTGGAATGGATGCAAAGTGAAATGAGCAGAACCAGAAGAACATTGTATACGGTAACAAGTCACAGTACAATGTGAATGACTTAGGTATGGATCCAAGACACTTCTGAAGGACTTATGATAAAAATGCTATCCACTAGAGAAAGAACTGATAGAGTTTGAGTGCAGCTTAAAACATACTTTTAAAAATTTCTTTATTTTTCTTGTTTGTCTTTTTTCATCTGTGTTCCCTTTTGCAACATGGTTAATATGGAATGTGTTTTGAATGACTGTACATGTATAATTTATATCAAATTGCTTGTCTTCTCAAGGAGTAGGGAAGGAAAAGAAGGAAGGAGAGAATTTGACACTCAAAATTTTAAAAAATGAATGATAAGAATCATTTTTACCTGTAATTGAAAAAAAAATATAAAAATTTCCCCAAAAATGAAACAATGTGTTCTCAGTTAGCTGGTAAAAGAAATACACTGATTGGGGGTCATCAGCTATGGCACTTTGTATACATGTTGACCCACAATTACAACATGCTTCAAACGTGGCGGGGTGGGAGTGGAACGGCACAGAGTGGAGATGGGTATGGAATCACAAGTGAAACAAATCATTTCATCTGAAATATCCCAGGAGGATAATTTCAGAAGTATGTGCTGAATTTCCCAGAGCAACCAACAAGGATTCCCAGTTTCCTCTTGTCTTCCACTCTCCATTGCCACCTTATCTATACCTTTTCATTTCCATAAGAAAGCAAAATCCTGGGGGCGGAGCCAAGATGGCGAAGTAGAAAGACGCACATACACATAGCTCCGAACACACAAACCACAGAACGGCTAGAGGGGACCAACCCAGGGTGAATTCTGCACCCAGAGACCACGGAATATTGGAGCGAGGGAGATTTCTGTTCCGGAGAGACCTGCAAACCTCGCACGGGGGGTCCTTCGCGCTGTGGATTGGGCGCTGGGACGGGGAGCAGAGGGCAGCCCTACCGCGGCAGCGACACCGTGAGGAAAAGATCTGAGAGGGCTACGGGGACGGGATCTCCAGTGGCCACGCAGGTCCTCCCACCCACAGAGGGACCTGCAAACCTCTCACAAAAGGTCCGTCGCGCTGCACACACGGAGCCCAGCCCGGACCTGCGGCGGCGGCGGCCGCAGCTCGGAGAGGTACAGATCTGAGAAGGCTCCAGAGACGGGATCTCCAGCGGAGGCACAAGCCCCCCCACCAACAGGTGACTGACGGGGGTAGGTGAGAGAGTCTCTTTGGCGGGTTGAGAGGGGAGTGGGGTGCCCCCATGGCTCGGCCCCCCCCAGGAGATAGAAGCTGAGAGGCGGCTACAGACAGGGGCTCCCCAAACGGGCGGGAGCCTGGATCCATTGTGGAAGGTCTGTGCATAAACCCTCTGAGGGAACCAAGCCAGAGAGGCGGCCCTGCCCCTGACCACCTGAACTTAATTCTCACACTGAATAGCAGCCCTGCCCCCGCCAAAAACCCTAAGGCGGGAAGCAGCATTTGAATCTCAGTCCCCAAACGCTGGCTGGGAGGACCAGGAGGTGAGGTGGGTGTGAGGAGAACATTCAGAGGTCAGGTTACTGGTTGGGGAGAATGCCAAGAAAAGGGAAAAGAAATAAAATTATTGAAGGGTACTTTATCGGAGAAAAGACACTCCCTCCCTTCCTTTCTGATGGGGAGGAACAATGCTTGCCATCAGGCAAAGACACAGAAATCGAGGATTCTGTGTCCCAGTCCACCCAATGGGCTCGGGCCATGGAAGAGCTCAAGAGGAATTTTGAAAATCAAGTTAGAGAGGCGGAGGAAAGACTGGGAAGGGAAATGAGAGGGATGAGGGAGAAGCATGAAAAGCAGATCAGCTCCCTGCTAAAGGAGAACCAAAAAAATCTTGAAGAAATTGGCACCTTGAGAACTAGCCTAACTCAGCTGGCAAGGGAGGTGCAAGGGGCCAATGAGGAGAAGAATGCTTTCAAAAGCAGAATTAACCAAATGGAAAAGGAGATTCAAAAGCTCACTGAAGAAAATAGATCTTTCAAAACTGGAATGGTACAGATGGACGCTAAGGACTTTATGAGAAAGACAGATATCTCAGAACATACTGTGCAGATTCGAAAAATGGAAGATAATGTGAAATATCTTATTGGAAAAACAACTGACCTGGAAAATAGAATCAGGAGAGACAATGTAAAAATTCTGGGACTACCTGAAAACCATGATCAAAAGAAGAGCCTAGACATCATCTTCCATGAAATTATCAAGGAAAACTGCCCTGAGATTCTAGAACCAGAAGGCAAAATAAATATTCAAGGAATCTGCAGAACACCGCATGAAAGAGATCCAAAAAGAGAAACTCCGAGGAGCATTGTGGCCAAATTCCAGAATTCCCAGGTGAAAGAGAAAATATTGCAAGCAGCTAGAAAGAAACAATTCAAGTATTGTGGAAATACAATCAGGATAGCACAAGATCTGGCACCTTCTACATTGAGGGATAGAAGGGAATGGAATAGGATGTTCCAGAAGTCAAAGGAACTAGGACTAAAACCAAGAATCACCTACCCAGCAAAACTGAGTATAATACTTCAGGAGAAAAAATGGTCTTTCAATGAAATAGAGGACTTTCAAATTTTCCTGATGAAAAGACCAGAGCTGGAAAGAAAATTTGACTTTCTAACACAAGAATGAAGAGAACCATGAAAAGATGAACAGCAAAGAGAAGTCATAAGGGACTTACTAAAGTTGAACTGTTTACATTCCTACATGGAAAGACAATATTTGTAACTCTTGAAACATTTCAGCATCTGGGTACTGGGTGGGAGTACACACACACACACATGCACACACGTACACATACATAGAGACAGAGTGCACAGAGTGAATTGAAGAGGATGGGATCATATCTTAAAAAAAAAAATGAAATCAAGCAGTGAGAGAGAAATATTGGGAGGAGAAAGGGAGAAGTTATATGGGGCAAATTATCTCTCATAAAAGAGGCAAGCAAAAGACTTATTAGTGGTGGGATAAAGAGGGGAGGCAAGAGAAAAACATGAGGTCTACTCTCATCACATTCCACTAAAGGAAAGAATATAATGCACAATCATTTTGATAGGAAAACCTATCTCATAATACAGGAGAGTGGGGGACAGGGGCACAAGCAGGAAGGTGGGGAGGATAGAGGGGAGGGCATGGGGAGGAGAATGCAATACGAGGTCAACACTCATGGGGAGGGAAAGGACCATAAGAAAATAGAAGTAATGGGGGACAGGATAGGATGGAGGGAAATATAGTTAGTCCTATACAATACAACTAGTATGGAAATCATTTGCAAAACTACACAGATTTGGCCTATATTGAATTGCCTGTCTTCCAAGGGGAAGGGGTGGAGAGGGAGGGAGGTAAAGAAGTTGGAACTCAAAGTGTTAGGAACAACTGTAATGTTCTTACCACTGGGTAACAAGAAATACAGGTTAAGGGGTCAAGAAAGCATCTGGCCCTGCAGGACAAAAGAGAAGACGGAGACAAGGGCAGGGAGGGAGGATAGAGGAGAGAGCAGATAGGTCACAGGGGCAATTAGAAAGCTTGGGTTTGGGGGGGGAGGGGATAAAAGGGGAGAAAATTTGTAACCCAAAATTGTGTGAAAATAAATGTTAAAAGTTAAATAAAAAAAATAATAATAAAAAAAAAAAAAGAAAGAAAGCAAAATCCTTGGTAGATCTGTCTTACAGAAGACAAAATAAGACTCCGGGAGAGGCAGAGAGAGTTCTAGAAAATGCTATGACATAAAATCCAAAGGCGTCAATAAATTTGATTTTTTCAAATAAATAAAGTAACCAGAACAAAAAAAAACAAAACGAAACAAAGCTGGGGCTCAGATAAATGAACAGACATGCTGAAGGTCACACAATGATGTCAGCAGGGGTACAAAAAAGAGACCCCAGATCTCCAACTCCCTGACCAGTTTCTTTCTCCTGTGTACCACATTGCTTCTTTTCAAACCTGGAGCTCCCTATTCCCAAGACTGTGTGTGTTATTATCATTACTAGTATTATTAGTGGAAGCAAAACAAAACAATGCCTTTTGACATCTCCAGGAGCAAAGGAAAACAATAATTCTTCTGGGCAGGCTGTATTTCCTGTTGAACTTAATAACCACACTTGGAGACAACAGTCTGGAAAGAAACCCTTTGGGGAGATAACTGTTATCTCTGGAAAGGGGAAAGGGTTGGGGGAGAGATCCTGATTAGAAGGTCTTCTGCATGAGGGGAGAGAAGCAAAGGAGTAAGACAGAAAAGGAGCCCCTCTAAGAGGCTCTCCACATAAGAAAAACAATTTTCTTGCCCTCTTGGGTTGGATTGAAGGTCAGTACCACTTCTTTGAGCTGATCTTAGCTTTTTTAGCTCCCAAGATACACAGATCAGATGGAGTGGTTGAGAGTGAAAGAAAGGAGACAGAAGAACCTCTAGAAGACAGGACCTGATTATTGAAACCTGAGACTGTGATAGAATATGAAACAGACAGAGGAAGAGGTTCCCCATGGCAACCAGAGCCCTAGGGTAGTGATAGAGAGAGACCCTGATAAGGGAGTGGGAGGGAGGAGCAGATCCAGGCAGGGAGGAGGAGGCTGAGGGAAGAACTTTCCAAAGTTCTAGGCTCATTCGGAGGTTTTTCCTTCCTCTCCCTCTCTGCCACTCCCCTATTCTCACACTATTTTGTAGATGAGGCCTGGACTCCTCCTACTGCTGTGCATCAGAGCTTTGGACAAGACCCTGAGGATTTAAAAAAAAAAAAATAGATCATGTGGAAGCATGTTTGTAGACTCAATGAGAGCTTAAGATTTTCTCGGTCTTACCCCAAAGACATGACATGGACCCAGATTGATGCTGCTTGGCCATCTTTGATATTGAAAATTCATGTTTCCATGGCCAGAGATCCCAGGAGCACAAGAAAGGCCTAGTGATAGTGAACCCCTCCCCTCTGGCACTAGCCCTTCTCTTCCTACGCCCAGTCTATGTTCAGCAATGAAATCACAGGTGTTTTATCCACCACAGTGGCCATGTTCCTTATTAGCATATTATTTGCATGCCATTCCTGTGATGCCAAAATAGGGATACTCATAGCCCACTCTTCTTGTAGCGTGCTTTGTACTAACTATACCAACTCCCACTCACCCTGATTCAGTCACATTCCAGGAGTAATATTATTATACCCTCTCTGGTCTCTAGGGGTAATCTTGAGAGACTGGGGTTTGTTTTTCTAATTCTGTGGTTTAGGAGCCCCCTCAAATATGTTTCTGGTCATGTTATCAATTAATATTATTTAGTTGGCCAGACTCAGCTTTTAGAAAGGAATATTTTACTTAGATGATATACTTGATATAAAAGTCTATGACAGGGAGGAGCCAAGATGATGGAATAGAAGGACAGACCTGCTCTAGCTCTCCCTCCAACCCCCATAGCCCATAAAATACCTATAAAAAATGACTCTAAACAAATTCTAGAGCAGCAGAAGTCACAAAATGACAGAATGAAAAAGATTTCCAGCTCAAGACAGCCTGGAAGGCTGACAGGAAAGCTCTATTGCACTGGGCTCAGAGCAATGTTGCAGTCCAGCCTTGGTGTACAACACAGCATGGACAAGACTGGAGCAGGCTTCAGGGTGTGGAATCACAGGTCACAGCTGCAGTTTCCAGATTTCTCAACCCACAAATACCAAAGACAGCTTCAAAGGTTAGTAAGAAAGCTCTTTCTCCTGGGGGAGAAGGGAGAGCAGTCTGACACTGATCCCAGGGCAGCAGCAGCCACTATTATAGCAGCTTCCACTTTTGAAGCCCCCTGCCTAAAGACCCTGTGGGAATCAAATGGCTGATCTGGGTCTCAGTCCTGAGTGGAGATCCTGGGGTGAGGAGGAGCACTGGTGTGGTGGAGCTGGTAGAGGTTCTGGAGAGGAAATCCTACTTGCAGACCCTGGGCAGAAAAGCTTATGGTTGCTTCCAGACCAGAGAGCACAGGCCCCTTGATTGTGCCACCTTGGAGGAACTGAGAACTTACAGGTCCCTAGAGTATACACTCCACTGGACAAAGGACTCAAAAGTCAAGTAACTGGCTAGGAAAATGCCCAAAAAAGAGAAAAAAAAAATAAGACAATACAAGGTTACTTTCTTGGTGAACAGGTATTTTCTTCCATTCTTTCAGATGAGGAAGAACAAAGTATACCATCAGAGGAAGACATAAAAGTCAAGGTTTCTGCATCCAAAACCTCCACAAAAAAAAATATGCAATGATCTCAGACTATGGAAGAGTTCAAAAAGGATTTTGAATATCAAAAAAGAGAAGTGGAAGAAAAATTGGGAAGAGAAATGAAAGCAATGCAAGAAAATCATGAAAACAAGTCAACAGTTTGCTAAAGGAGACCCAAAGAAATGCTGAAGAAAATAACACCTTTAAGAGTAGACTAACCCAAATGACAAAAGAGGTCCAAAAAACCGATGAGAAGAATGCCTTAAAAAGCAGAATTAGCCAAATGGAAAAGGAGGTTCAAAAACTCACTGAAGAAAATAATTCTTTAAAAATTAGAATGGAGCAGATGGAAGCTAATGATTTGATGAGAAACCAAGAAATTACAAAACAAAACCAAAAGAATGAAAAAGTTGAAGACAATGTGAAATATCTCATTAGAAAAACAACTGATCTGGAAAATACATGCAGGAGAGATAATTTAAAAATTATGGGACTACCTGAAAGTCATGATCAAAAAGAGAGCCTAGACATCATCTTTCATGAAATTATCAAGGAAACCTGCCCTGATATTCTAGAATCCAAGGTTAAAATGAATATTGAAAGAATCTACCTATCCCCTTCTGAAAGAGATCCAAAAAGGAAAACTCCTAGGAATTTTGTAACCAAATTCCAGAGTTCCTCAATCAAGGAGAAAATATTGCAAGCAGCCAAAAAGAAACAATTCGAGTATTGTGGAAATACAATCAAGATAACACAAGATCTAGCAGCTTCTACATTAAGGGATCAAAGGGCTTAGAATATGATATGATATTAAAATATGATATTAAAACCAAGAATCACCTACTCAGCAAAACTGAGTATAATACTTCAGGGGGGAAAATGGTAATTCAATGAAATAGAAGACTTTCAAGCATTCTTGATGAAAAGACTAGAGCTGAATAGAAAACTGGACTTTCAAACACAAGAATCAAGAGAAGCATGAAAAGGTAAACAGGAAAGAAAAATCCTAAGGGACTTACTAAAGTTGAACTGTTTACATTCCTACATGGAAAGATATTTGTAACTCTTAAAACTTTTCTCAGTATTTGGATAGTTGGAGGGATTATATACCTACATATACACAAGGGCACAGGGTGAGTTGAATAGGAAGGGATGATATCTAAAAAAATAAAATTAAAAGGTTAGAGAGGAATATATTGGGAGGAGAAAGGGAGAAATGGAATGGGGCAAATTATCTCTCATAAAAGAGTCAAGAAAAGGCTTTTTCATTGGAGGGGAAATGCAGGGAGGTGAGAGGGGAAAAAGTGAAGCCTACTTTCTCATCACATTTGGCTTATCTTACACTACAGGAAAGTAGGGGAGAAGGGGATAAGTGGGGTTTTGGGGGGATGATAGAAGGGAGGGCAAATGGGAGGAGGGAGTAATTGGAAGTAAACACTTTTGGGGAGGGACAAAGTCAAAAGAGAATAGAATAAATGGGGGGCAGGACAGGATGGAGGGAAATATAGTTAGTCTTTCACAACATGACTATTATCAAAGTCTTTTGCATAACTATACATGTATAACCTGCACTGAATTACTTGCCTTCTCAGTGGGGATGGGTGGGGAGGGAGGAAGGGAGAGAAGTTGGAACTCAAAGTTTTAGGAACAAATGTTGAGAATTGTTCTTGCATGCAACTGGGAAATAAGAAATACAAGAAATGGAGTATAGAAATCTATCTTGCCCTACAAGAAAAGAGAGAAGATGGGAACAAAGGAAAGCAGGGGTGTGATAGAAGAGAGAGCAAATTGGAGGAAGGGGTAATCAGAATGCATAGTGTCTTGAGGTGGGGGCGGGGAGAGATGGGAAGGAAATTTGGAACTCAAAATATTGTGGAAACGAATATTGAAAACTATAAATAAATAAATAAATTTTAAAAAATTAAAAAAAATAAAAGGCATTGAGAGTTCTAATAAAAAAGTCTATGACATATTCTCCCATAATTTCACACAAAGACCAGGGGAAAGATGGGCTCAGCCTCAGAAAATATGTGGCAAAAGGGTAACTTACAACTTCTGGTTCCCTTTTCTCCATTTCCTGAGTTATGAAAATATCTAACGTTTATATAGAACCTTAACTTTGCATATAACATCTTGTTTAATCCTCACAACAACCCTGTGAGTTTGCTGTGTGCATATTACCAAAAAATAGTTATTATTAATCCCCATTTTATGGATGAAGAAACTCAGGCTGAGAGAGGTGAAATGGTCTGCCCTCCCCGGCGTCTGAGGTCAGATTTGAGCTCGAGTCTTCCTTGGGTTAAGTCAAGGACTCTATCCACTATGGCACCTAGCTGTCTCTTTTCTTTGTCAATGAAGTTCATTCAATCAACAAGCTCTTATTAAGCATCTGAGTTCAAGGTCCCTATCCTAAGCTCTGAAGATATAAAGGTAAAAATGACATTGTGTCTGCCTTCAAGGGCTTTCCATTGTACTAGAACCCTTGCTAGAACCCTGCTGTTTGCAATTCATGGTACTAGGCCTTAGAGAACAAAGGTTTATATAAGACACGGCCTCTGCCCCTAAGGAGCTTATAGTCTGATTAGGAGATATGACAGATAAACAGAACATTATCATACAAAATAATATGGAAGTTCATTAGAAAGATGCAAAACAAAGTAGTTTGTGAGATCCTGGGGAAAGAAGCAGCATGTAAAATCTAACTGCATTTAGAAGACCTAGTTTGACATTCTATCTCTGGCACAGATTTTTGTGACTGTGGCCAAGTTCTGAACCCCAATTTCTTCATCTGTAATATGAAGGGGTTGGATCAGATATCTCTGAAGTTATTTGCAACTCGAGGTCTATAATCCTAAAACCAACTGAGGGGTGTGGGGCAATTTACCTCTTGTAGTTCTGAGGAATTACAGAAACAACTTCCTTTTATTCCTTTCCTTCTGCTACCTTTCTCATCATAATTATTGTAGGCAGCACTGTGTTTTTTCCAAGCCAGAGATTCAAGGTAAGATTGTCATTTTGGAGCGAGAGCGGGAAATGAAGCTGTTCTCAAGTAATTTGAGTGGAGATGAGCTGAGGTCAGTTTCCATCCCTATTCTATGAATTCGGAAGAATGAATGGAGATTTGTAAAATGATGGGATTACAAAATCTTAATGTTAAAAGGAACTTCAGAGTTCTTTCATCATGGTTTGTCAACAGATTCCTAATAGACCAAGACAGTTGGTTGGCCTGAAGCAACTGATTAAACTCATCTCTTCAAAGACTAAGGGAAGTTCCAATGAAAAGGTCTACTCTTTCCCCACTCCCCTTTCCTTGCTTGTCCAAGAACAGAAAGAAAGAAATATATACTTAAAATAGAGCAGAAGCCTAACCTCCACCTGAATGATAGAAATTTTACCAACTGGGGGCTCTGAGTAATTTTGATTTTACTCTCAACTTTTCATAGGATACAAACTCCCAAAAGTTACCAAGCAGGAGACAAAGTGGACCCAAGCTAATTGTTATAACAGATTGTGCTGGTTAAATATTAGATACAAAGGGATAGGGAGGATAGGAGATTGATGAGTATTGACTGGCCAACTGTACACTCCACACTCCCACCCACAGTCACTGGTGTTACATATAGAGGCTTCATCTTGGGTAAAATTTGGATCCCTCACATGTTGGGAAACCCGCTGGAGAGATTCCCCATCCAGGACTCCATCTATTTGATACCCTCAGTAAAAGGAAAGGAAAGGAAAGGAAAAGGAAAAATCAGCATTTTTCTTTTGTTCTAGACTACAATTGAACAGTCTGCTGGTGGGTTTTGGTACAAGTCAGAACAATTTCTTTTGAGTACTAATATTTATGGCATTACCATACTCTTATTTGTATGGAGCAAGATGTATGGACATCACCCTCATGATGTCACTGACCCTCTTTGAGAATGAAAGATGAACAAAAACAAGATATATGGACTTTTGCATCCTAAAATACTGGTATGTCTATTTTGCCTATAGCCCATGATGGTAGCTCATTAATGCTTTTTTTTTTTAATTTTTTAAGTAATCTTAGTTTATTCATCTTATTTTGTGAGGTAAGTCCACATGTCATCTCTGAGATCTTTATTACTGCAGATCCATACGATATGTATGGTTTGCCTGCTGGCCAAGAAACCTCACGCAATCAGCCCTAAATACCCAACCCCTTTTTGGGAGCTCCACACTTCTTTGGGGCTTTTCTATGTTTTCTTTCCCTATTTGATTTAATCTAGTTGTCCCAGTGAGAAATGAGTTCAGACATCTGGAATTCCCTAGGTATTACAGGGATGCCTGGAGAAATTTGGGGTGCCATAGGTTGTTTTGTGGATTTAGAAGGCTTTAGTATGACCCGTGTAGGAAGAAATACTTGGAGATTTTGTCCAAAGCTCCAGTCAGACTTTTTATTCTGCCAGCTATCCCTTAAATTTTTAGATATCCTATGCTTCAGGAACCCAGAGGAATTTTCCATTAAAACCCTGCATTAAGACTACATGAAGGGAGAAAGAAATTTCCAGGAACCTAGAGCTGTGAATTGCCCCTCTGCCACATGTGGACTCTAAAATTGGGTCTACTATCCTCCAGGAGCTTTGTGTGTACAAGGGGAGAGTATGCTCTTGCTCTGGAGTGAAGCTGGGGGTGGGGAATATTTCTGTAATGACTATCCTTATTATGTTTAGTAAATACCCCTTTCTATGGCAAGCTAACTTTAGCTGGCTAATTAATCATTGATGGGAAGTATACTGGCTGGGGGGTCTGTAAGCAACAGTACTAGAAAAATATCCCATATTCTCAGGGTCAAACCTAAAGCCCTCAGGGGAACGGTAGTTAGGCAACCCTGGGGGATCTAGCATACCATTTTGAGTGGAAGCCAGGAAGTTGGAAAGTAGCCCCAGAGCTGGTATTAAAAATAAAATATTTTTTAGAATATGCAAAATTTTATGCAACATTTGCCTGTCCTTCCTTTATTTCCCTCAAAATAACATTTATGAGTTCTATCTATACATTTCAAATCTGAAAATGTTAGTTTGAGTAATGTTGATCTGACATATGAGCTGGTGTTTATTTGACATGACACTGAGACACGTAAGTAGTCCAGTGGCTATAGAGTAGCTTGGAGTCATGAAGATTTCACCTCAAATCTGGTTGCTGAAACTTACCAACTCTGTGACCCTGGACAAGTCACTTAACCTCTGTTTGCCTCAGTTTCCTCAACTGTAAAATGAGGATAACAATAGCACCTGCCTCCCAGAGGCAGATGTTGTGAGAATCAAATGAAAAAAATCATTTGAACCAGACATGATGTCTGGTACAGAGTAAACAGCAAATGTTGCTTCCTTCCTTCCTTCCTTCCTTCCTTCCTTCCTTCCTTCCTTCCTTCCTTCCTTCCTTCCTTCCTTCCTTCCTTTCCTTTCTTTCCTTTCTTTCTTTCTTTCTTTCTTTCTTTCTTTCTTTCTTTCTTTCTTTCTTTCTTTCTTTCTTTCCTTCCTTCCTTCCTTCCTTTTTATCTTCTTTCCTTTCTCCATCCTTCCTGAGTTCCAGGGAGTTCAAGTGATTTTCCCAAAGTCATACAAAAAGTTAACGGTAAAGCTGAGACTAGGACCCAGGTCTCCTGATTCCCAGTTCAGGATTTGTCTCCTTACACAACAGTTGATGAAAAACTCCTGAGGACATGAAGTGCCTGAGGGTTGGGATGGGAGAGAGTAAAGGGTGGTCAGGATGCATTTTTAGCACACTCCATAACTACTCAGAATCAGCCTTAGGGAGAAGTGGGGGAGTGGGGAGGAGAAATTCATTGGAGGGGCCTCAAGTTGCTCTGAGAACAAACTTGACTATTCTGACTAAAGTGTTCTGGACAGAATGGGGAACAGTCTGTACTTGGGGCTACGCAAGGTCAGATCCTTGGCCTCCATACACTGCCCCTCCTCCCCCCTTTTTCCTCCCTATCTCTGCAGAGGAATGAGTGATTTATCTCAGATGAGCTCCGTTCTTCTCAGTCCCCAGCCCCCACCCTGCAACGTGGGCAGTCAAGTCACACACCTGGAGAAATCAGGCAGCCAACATATGTCTGATCATTCCCTTCCTTCCTCACAGCTTCTTGGAAAGAAAGAAAGTTTGGTGGGAACACAGAGCACTGGAGTTAATTTTTTGGCCAGGATTGAATATCAACTCCCCTCCCCTCCTGGGCTCTCCTCCCACTCACCACCCACCCACAATCCCAGCTGGAGGAGGAAAAATGTGGGGAAGATTGGAAAGGGGCCTGAATTTTGAGCCAGAGGACCAGGATGCAAATCCTGACTCTGTCACTATCTGTGTGACCTTAGGCAAGTCACAGTGTCCCTGGGCCTCAGTTTTCTTCATCTGTGAAATGAGAGGTTTCGACTAGGTGCCTGCTAAGGGACTTTCCAGCCCTCAATCTATCATCCTATGATCCTAAGGTCTGGGGGTGTTCTTGTTGGATGACAATGATGAATAATTGCTACGTTAGTACAGTTAAGCTCTCAAAAGTGTTTTCCTCTGGGGTTCCCCAAGTACAGATTGTCCCCCATTCTGGGGAACTAATCTAGGCTCCCTGACCCAGAGCTAGGCTGGCTACATCTCCCTAACAGCTTATCAAGAAAGTGGCACGAATATTATTATTCCCATTTTACAAATCAGAAAACTAAGAGTCAGGGAGATTAAAGGGACTTGTCCACAGTTGAGGAGCCATGAGGCCAAAGAATCTCTTATGCTCTTATGCCAGTTTTCTGACTCCAAATGCAATCCTCTTTACTACATCATGCTGCTTTTCAGAGGGAGCCTGCTTGAAGAGCCTCCTAAGACGTTGTTCAGTTGTTTCAGTCATGTCAGACTCTTTGGACCCCATTCAGGATTTTCTTGACAAAAATACTGGAGTGGTTTGCCATTTCCTTCTCCAGCTCATTTTACAAATGTGGAAACTGAAGAAATCAGGGTTAAGTGACTTACCCAGGGTCATACAGCTAGTAAGTGTCTGAAGCTGGATTTGAATTCTTGAAGATCAATCTACCTGCCTCCAATCCTGGTGTTCTGTGCACTATGATGCCACCTAGCTGCCCTGCTTTTCAGAGATACACTCTAAGTGACTTACCTTCACACTGAGGTTTAATTGACTTATTCCAGATAATTTCCTTAGACAAGAGAGTTAGATAGTTACCAAGGGGTAGCGAGTTGACATACCACAAGTGTGTGTGTGTGTGTGTGTGTGTGTGTGTGTGTGTGTGTGTGTGTATGAGAGAGAGAGAGAGAGATTTTCAAATTTTGCTGAAGGGCTTGCTGTGTATGTGTGTACTAAACCCCGGTCCCTACATTTCCCATCCAAAAAGCATTTATTAAATATCTAAATGTATTAAGTACCTGGCATAAGGCACTATACCAAGCACTAGCAGCTAAAAAGCAAAATTAAAAATAGTCTCTGCCCTAAAGGGGTTTACATTCTGCTGGAGGAGAAGGGGTATATAAGTTCTTAAAACTGGATTGAGGATTTTACATATAAAATTGTAGGGATAATTGTAAAGAAAATGAAATTATGTTCCCATTTTAAAGCAGGGAATTACATATAAACAGATAAGCATGTATATGTATTGACCTATATATGTGCATGCATATGTACATTCTTGATGAGGGAGAGAACATTAACACTTGGGAAATCAGCCAAGGCTTTCCTTATAAAATAAACCTAAAGATTCTTGTGGTGGAAGTGAGGAGGGATTTTACTCCAGGCATGGAGCCAGCCTAGGCAAAAGGATAGAAATAAGAGATGGACTACTAAGTTCCAGGAACAGCAAGAGGGCACACTTAATGGTATATAAAGAAAGTATTTGAAAGAAAGGACCTGTGGTTTCATAGGTATAGAGAACTTCCAGGTGAGGGAATTCCCTCTACTGATGCAGGATAGTAGCTCCTCTCAAATGTATAGCCTTAGAGACTTGCCTACAGTAGTGAGAAGTTGTGACTTGCCCAAGGTCACACAATCAATCTTCTCAGCCTAAAGGTCAGCTTTCTCTCCACTATGCCTTGCTGTCTCTGGAAAGGTAGGATGGAAAAAGATTTAAGGGACTTTTAAAAATGCCACGTTGAAAAGTCTATTTGATCTTGAAAATAATAGGGAGCCACTGAAGGTTCTTGGGTGATTTGCTCAGATTTGTGCTATAGAAAAAATTATTTTGGCAGCTCACAGAAGGATAAACTGAAGAGAGGAGAGACTAGAGATCAGGAGTCCAATGAAGAGGCTATTACAAAAGTCTAGGAGAGAAGTAATAGCTGAACTGAGATGGTAGCTACGTGAGTCAAGAGAAAGGGAAAGGTGTGAAATGTGTTATGGAGACAAAATCAATCATTCAGACTAAGCTACAAATTGGTGATGGAGAAACATTGAGGATGAGTTAGCGGAATGATACTAGGTGACTGGGTGGATTGTAGTGCCCTGAAAGAAATAGCTAAATGTAAAGGAAGGTCAGCTTCTCAGAGAAGGGTAATGAGTTCTGTTTTGAACATATTTGGACATGAGATACTTACACAAGGGGATGTGCTGGTAAATGTTAGTTGTACACACTTTTAAGTTTAATCTTCATTCTTAATATTTTTTTCCATTTCTTCCTTTAAGTCTATCAATGGTATCAAACTCAAATAGAAATGGATCCCTGCAGAGCAACATATTGACCTAGAAAACTATGAACTAACATTATCTGTAACGTGTTATATTTTTTATTAATTTGGTAAGACATTTCCCAATTATATTTTAATCTGTTTGCTGCCAGCAAGTCTGACAGTTTTAGTTGCTGTCTAGACTCCAGATAATCAGCAAATGAATAAGTGGGGATCTGTTCTGTAGCATTTGCCAGTTTCCAGTTATAATACTCACAATGAAAAGTTCACAATTGCCTCTAGGGAGTCAGAGCTGGCTCCAGCACACCCTTGCCTATGGAGGATCCACATGGAGCTGTCCAGCAAGTAGTCAGTGACCTGGAACTAGCATTCAGGAGACAGCTTAGAGATAAATACCTAATTGAACCCAAGGAAGCTAATAAGATCACAGAGGATAAGATATGGACAGAGAGCCCAAAACAGCACCATGAGGCACATTCACTGCTGAGTGGAGGAATCATGGACGTAGAGCCCAGAATATGCAACCATTAAATTTAAATCTAATTAAGTTTAAAAATTAAATTTTAAAATTCCACCATTTTTAAAGGGTGCTTCTAAAAATGTTATCCTTGTTCCGCTGCCTGGGGAAGGCTGAGGAACCTCTCTGTGGTCAGCCCCTTCCCAAACAGTTTTCCCCAGTCCATCCAAAAAGAAAAAAACCGCTTTGACCTCTGCACAGGCTCTATTTGTAAATTGACTGTGTCACTAATGGGACCTTGCACTTCCACCCTCTTGGTTCCAATTTCATGCTCTGTTACATGGTGATAATGAGGCTTGTTCTACTCTGCCCTGCCTGTTTTAGGGTTCAAGTGAAATGAAGAACTGAGGTTTTTAAAAAATACTGTCAAGCTTAAGTCAGTTCAATAAGATCCCTTCAACAAGAAGGGACCTTGGAGATGTCCTAGTTCAATACCCTCACTTTGCAAACAAAGAAACTGAGACCTTGGAAAGGTGAGATGACTTGTCCAAAACCACCCTCTCATCTAGGGGTAGGGCTAAGAGCAGAACAGAAACCTTATCCTACTTGGATCTCCTCCATTAAACACTCCCTATTCCCAGCCCCTCCCAAAGTGCCTTTAGTCCTCAAGGACAAGGACCCTTCTGGTGCCTGACCCTTGTCAATTCTGTAGTAGATTAGGAGGATGTCAAGAAGTCCAAACCTCTGGCTTCTGACTTGACCACTGACTGTTCCTGAAACTTAACACTCTTTCTCCTACTTCAGTGTATTCATTCAAGTCATTCCCCATGCTTAGAATATACCCTCTCCTCTTCTTGCTTTCTAGCTGTCTTTGACTTACCACCTCCTCCATGAAGCCTCCCTGATTCCCTAGCCCCTTCAATTTGCCTTGAATTTTATTTATTTAGGCAAATGTTGATATCTCCTCTCCCCACCCCAGCCCTGCTCTTGTCCAGTGTCCAGTAGAGCTGTCCTCTCCTTGAGGGCACTTCCTGATCTGTCTTTATCTTTGGATCTCTTTTATCCAATGGTACCAGGCACAAAGTTGTGAAGCATACATCAGTTTGCCTCCATAGTTACCAATATGGCAAACAAGCAGGATTCATTATGGGTTCCTGTCCCCCTCCCCACCTCTCTGGGGAGGAGATAGTCAACATCTCAAATTTGGCTTTTCTGACTAAATTTCTGTTTCCCAGGAATCAGCTTGGCTTAGCTTGTCCTTCCCCTTTCCTACAGGTGCCCTGCATGAGGCCAGCCACAGAGGATTTCATCTTGGAACTGTGATAAAGCCCACAACTCAGTCCCAGGCTTGGTTCCAGTCTTCCCCCTGTGGGAACAAGGCTTCAAGAAAAACCCCAGCTCTTAGTACTTTTCCATCCTGAGAGACCTAAAGCCCCCTCTGCCCCAGAGGGTTTTGGCTCCATCAGGACTGGAAAGCATTCTGCCTGTTGCTGAACACAGCTGATATCAGGGGCCACCAGAATACAGGAAACTGACTCAGGGAAAGTTCGGTTAGAAAAGGGATGGATGTGTGTGAGAGGCTCCTGATCTTTACTTGAAACTGACTACCCTCAGTAAACACCTCTAGTCTTGGAACTAGAAAAGTCCCTCATGTAGTCTTTTCTAGGACCTTTTCATTCAAACCCAAGCAATGATTAGCTTTTCTGGGCAGGCTAACACAATAATGGGGCTTCAATACATGTTTGAATTGTATTGATCCTTGAGTTTGTGTGCTATTTGTGTGATGTGTCTGGGATATACTGCCTGCATGTAAGAGCTTGCATCCATCACATTTGGTTTGCCTGGATAGATGACCCAAATCTTGGGCTCTGTTTGGAAGTCAGCTCACAAGATTAGAGAGTACATTAAGATTTGCAAAGCCCTTAACAAATATTTATTTGATCTTCACAACAACCTCTAGAGGTAGGTATGATTATGACCTTTATTTTACAGATGAGAAAACTGAGACTGGGAGATTAAGTGACTTATCTAGGATCAAAAATCCAGTGAGTGTCTAAGATAGAATTTGAACTTGAGTCTTCCTGACTCAAGCCCAGTACTCTGTACATTGTACTACCTAGCTTACACGTAATGACAAATCACACTTACATAGAATTTCGAGGTATAAAAAAAGCTTTCCTCATAGCAACACGATAAAATAGGTGACATGTATTTCTCCATTTTACAGATAAGAAAACTGAGTCTCAAAGAGGTTAAGGGGCTTGTTCTCACAAACAGGAAGTGGCAGAGCTAGGATTCATACAATCATAGATTTGGAGCTAGACAGGATCTTAAAGGTCATTGAATCCATCCATCTAGCCAATTTTACAGATGAGGAAACTGAGGCTCAAAGAATGAGTTCTCCATTCACCCAACTGATAACTGCTATTTGAGAACAGATTCAAACTGAAGTCTTCCTGACTCTAAGTCCTGCACTTGAGCCACACACAACACCACCTAAGTCCAGTCTTTTTTCCACAGGACAGGACAACACATCCTCTGATCCTTTCACTACCTTACCTCCACCTCCTAGACTCATTCATTTTTCAGACACATTGGCTGAGGGTTTAATCTCTAGATTGAGACCCTTCTGGGGCATGGACCAAGGGTTAGATCCCCAGGGTCAGTCTGGACACTGAAGATGGATCTGCCCACTTTATGATAAAGCAAACAGGGGACAAAGAGGACTTATTAGCAAATAACAAGGGATGAGCAGTGGAATGCCACACTGAGTGGAGATGGAGAGGGGCACAGCAGATAGGAGCAGGCTACCCACCATACAGGGAAGAATTATGCCAGAGAAGTGGTGTCAAGGGTTTCATCAGAAATGTATGAACATAAAAGAAGGAGCAGGTCATGTGATGAGAGTAAAGGATACTTAGCTGATGGGCAGCCATGGGCTCCCCCCAGACCTTAAAAGCAGCAAAGAATACATTTACACCCAAGAATTTTTACCAGCTGCAACTACATTGGAGCCCTTGTAGCAGGTGAGAGATTAGTGGGGCAAGTATGAAAATGGAACAGGTGCCAAGGGGACAATAGGACTTGTTCCCTGCCCTCCTCCAAATTAGGTACTTTAACATCTGTGTAGCACTCTTACATCCCTTCTTATCTCCACAACAACCTGGGTGGTGGGAGAGTGAAAGGAAATTATGTGCCAGGCACTTTACAGATACTATGAGCTCCCACTGTGTGCCAGGCACTTTACAGATGCTATAAGCTCCTACTGTGTGCCAGGCACTTTACAGATGCTATGAGCTCCTACTGTGTGCCAGGCACTTTACAGATGCTATGAGCTCCTACTGTGTGCCAGGCACTTTACAGATACTATGACCTCCTACTGTGTGCCAGGCACTTTACAAATACCATGTCATTTGATCTATAGAACCCTGGGAGGTGAGTACTATTATTATCCCCATTTTGCAGTTGAGAAAACTGAGGCAGGCAGAAGTTAAGTAACTTGCCCAGGATCATATAAGTATCTGAGGCAGGATTTGAACTAAATGTCTTCCTCACTCCAGACCCAGGGCTCTAGCCACTGAGCCTCTTTTAGGTGCTCTACTTGTAATCCCTAGACTAGATACCTCTACTTCTAGTCCCATTTTAAAGGTGAGGAAATTGAATCCCCAAGAGGGGAAATGACTTCCCCAAGGTCACAGAATTGGAACTAGAAAACCAGATCTCCTGACTTCCAGAAATAGATGCAGAGACAGTGTGGAAACAAGCTTTGCTTTGGGTTGGCATCACGAGAACTGAAAAGAGATCCTTGTGTTTGTTGTCAAAGGATCTGGGCTCATATCCAGGATGTAGTGCCTGCTACCTGAAAGTCACCTCCTTTCCCTCAACCTCAATTTCTGTATCTGTAGTTGTAAAGTAAAAAAGGTCAGACTAGATCAGGAATTCTCAGCCTTGGTCCATGGATAGATTTCAAGGGAGTTGTGAAATTAGATGGGAAAAAATTATCTATTTCCACTAATTTCTAGCTGAAATTTAGCATTTCTTTCAATAATGAATGTAGGCAATCAAACATTATTCCAAGAAGGGGTCAGTAGGTTTTGCCGGACTTCCAAAGGAGTCTATGACACTGAAGATTAAAGATGTGTGTACTCTGGGGTCTCTCCCAGGTTTGAAAATCCTTTGATGTTATCCTGGAAATCCTGGCTTTGACACTGGCCACGGCACCTTCATCTACCCTTTCTGAGCCTTAGGGTGATCATTGGTCAAATGGAGAAAAAAATACTTGTACCACCAACCTCACAGATTTGCTGTGAGGAAAACATTTCGTCATCATGCATATTCTCAGTCTAATCTTTCCATGGCACCCTCTCTATCTCTTCGGAGATTAAGTGGCATATCCCCTTTCCTGGAGCTCCCAGCAATGAAGCTGCCCAAGGAGCCAGGGAAACTGAAGTGGAAACAGCTGCTCTTGGGCCAGGCCTCTGTTGGGACCCTCCTGTGGGAAATTTCACTTTTAGGTGTTAAGACTCCACATAGAAAAGCAAGCTTGCTTCCAGATGCCTGACCTTGGAAACTGTGCCCCCACCCCCGGTCCCACCTCAGTCACCATCATGTACCAGGTAGACAGTTAAGCTTCTGCCCTGGGCCTTGGAGGGGACCCAGCAAGAGGGTCCTTGGTTTTTATGTTCAGTTGGTGAAATAACAGTTACTGGGAGTCATGGAGAGTCTTATAGGAGTTACTGCAGATGAGAAGGAGAGAGACAGACAGAGAGGGATAAGAAGTTGGGGAGAGAGATAGAAATAGAGACACAGAGACAGAGAGAAATGAGAGGTGGGGAGAGAGAGACAGAGACAAAGAGACACAGAGACAGAGAGAGGAGTAAGAGGTGGGGAAAGAGATAGAAATAGAGACAAAGAGACGCAGAAAGACAGAGAGGAGTGAGAGGTGAGGAGAGAGAGAAACAGACAGACAGACATAGAAAGGGGTGAGAGGTGGGGAGACAGAGACAGAGAGATAGAGACAGAGAGGGTTAAGAGGTAGGGAGAAAGCTAGAGACAGAGACTGACACACCGACTGATCTGCTGCTTGACCTTGGCCTCCCAAGTCTGTGCTGTGGTGGGCTCATCTTGTGTCCAGGACCAAGTTGTCAAGTTTACAGGTTTGGAAACAATTTGCATTGTTTTTAATTAGAATGATCAAGTACTAGAGGACTGCTTCTCATTAAGGAACCTCACAGGAGACAATGGAGAACCCAACTCTGAGTCACACAACAACCAAAAATAATATTTACAAAATTCATATAACATGTAATGGGTGTGGTCAAGAGGACCCACTGGCTTCCTTGAAGGCAACACAATTCAATGCCCATCTTCTACAGGAGACTTTTCCAGGCTCCCACCCACCCACCCACCCAAAGGTGCTTGTGCCTTCCCTCTGAGATTGCCTTACATTGTCACTGTATATATATATATATATATATATATATATATATATATATATATATATATATATATATATATATATATATATATATGTATGTATATATATGTATATATATACACATATATGTATATATATTCATATATAAAACTATATATGCCCATATATACACATAAAACTAGTTATAGTTATTTGCATGATATCACATTAGAATGTGAACTCTTTAGATCCTCAGTGTAGCACCATGCTTCCATATAGAGAAAAACAAATGCTTCTTGATTGAACCTGGTCAAGATTAGTTTTTTGATAACAAAGTTAGCGTGTTTAGTGAATAAGTCTTCTCTCTCTGTCTCTGTCTCTCTCTGTCTCCCTTTCTCTCTTTTTTCACTCTTTTTTCTCTCCTCTCCTCTCTTCTGCTCTCTCTTCTCTCCTCTCTCCCTTTCTTTCTTCTCTCTGTCTCCTCTCTCCCTTTCTTCTCTCTCTCTTTTCTCTCCTCCCTCTCTCTTTTCTCTCTCTCTCCTCTCCGTCTTTCTCTCTCCCTCCCTCTCTCCCTCTCTTTCGGTACCTCTCTTTGTTTCTCTCTATGTCTTTCTCTGTCTCTGTATCTCTCTTTTTCACATTAAAGATGACCACATATAGTGTAAGCACCCCCGGACGTCTGGAGTCTTTGTTCTGGCACTAAGTCTCCCTGATGGGATGCAAACCAGCCTTTCTCTGGGTACTTGGTTAGTCTTTGTCAACATATAAGAGATGATGGATTGAGTCTAACTCCCTCATTTTATGGATAAGAAACTGAAGCTTTGAGAAGGGAAATCACTTGCCCAAAATTCCAGAGTTGGAACCAGAAACCAGATCTCCTGAGTTCTAAAATTAGAAACAGAGCTAGTCATCCACCTGAGATATAATCTAGCACTTTTCCTTTAAAAGGAAAAGCAAACACAACACAGTGAGAGATGGTAAGAACTAGACCAGGGATGGCCAGAAAAAAGCTGGTCAGAAAAAAAGACTCTTGTTCCCTAGAGGACAGCCTGCAAAACTTTGTGTCTCATCCAGCGAACCATGTGGCCCCCAGAGAAACCAGCAGATAAAAATAGTAGAAAAGCAGTGAGGAGTTTATGAGCCAAGCTGTGAGCTGCAGGAACACAACTGGGCATGGCAGTGTCTTTGACAGTGAGGACTTTCTAAATTGCCAAGTTCCTGGAGCCAGAGCCAAGGAATAGCAAGGGACAGAGTCATGGTATGGTAGAGCCCAACCCTACCTTGACCTGTATTAGTGCTATTGAGATATGTGGGTTGTAGAGGTCCAGAGAAAAGGAGTCCACTCTAATGATTCTGAATACTGCCCCCTTCTGGGGGGCTATGGGATCTCCATCCCAGGGTAGAACTCTAGGTAGAGGGAACTGTATGTAGGTTCTTAGGAGAGGAACTCAACAAGAAGGCAGGGTAAGAGGGCTTGACTTGAGTTCCTAGAACTCCTCTCTGCTTATGAGTTTTGGTCCTAGCAAAACGAAGGTGGGATTATTATGTTTTTATCTCTGCATCCCAATAACCTAGCACAGGGCCTTATCCACAGGAAGTGCCATTCAACAAGGTGTTTGGAACATCTTAAGCATTTCATAAATGCCTCTTCCTTCATTCTACCCTCTGAATCTCAGGATCTTCCTCTGCAGAATGAAGTGGTTGGATTCCATGGGACTCTTCCAGCTCTAAATCTATGATTCAAATTGAATTGAACTGAATTGAATTCTTTCCCCTTCCCAGGATCTGTACAGTGGCATTGCATTATTTCTTCAGTCAGGAGATTGCAGCTCCATGCAACTCTACTGAGGCTTCCATCTGCTGCCATCTTTGGTGCCACATGATTTCGTCCTTTCCTGGGGCCCATGCTTCTAAGCAAGGTCATGCAGGCTTCCTTTCAGATAATGGGGCATCTGTGTGTGTCCAGCGAGATTCTTTTAGGTCCTTTCAAATAGAGTTCTCTCTTCTTTGCTCCTAGCCTTGTGTCTGCCTTCCTCTTTAAATATCATATCCAAGGGCATAGTTTATAGCCATCACTAAGCCCATCATCCTTAAAGGAGTATAAATGAGTCAACTAGTATCCTGAACAAAGGGACTTCCTCCTTTAGCAAGGAGACATCATTAATTCCAGAATACAACCTCCAACGTGAGAGCCTCCTCTATTAACCTTGATTAACAAGATTTTCACCCTTGATCGGGTTCTTCTTCAGTATACTCTCACTATATACTATGCTTTCTAATAGAACTTTCCTGACCACAAACTTTTGAGATAAGGACTGTACAATTATTGCCATTTCATATATAGGAAAAATGAGGTCAGGAGGGGTCAAATTGCCCACCCCTAGTAAGTAGCAGAGCAGACTGTCCCATTCCATCTTTCTAACTCCAAATCAGGTGTCCTTTCCTCTCTACCATACTGTTTGTCATTCCTTTTGGCTCTTTGGTTTATCTTCTTAGCCAATAAGAAAATTAACTAAGAAAGCCAAATGAAAACTGTCTAGTTGATTGATGTCTTTAAAGCCAAATGAAAGGATTTTGAGTTTCCTAATGGATAGAATCTTCATATTTCCTAGAGGAGGCTAACATTCTCCCTTCTCCATCACAAGGATACACCTGCCTGAAACAAAGACTACTCATGTTCACCATCAGATACTCTCTTCCCAAGAGGCAACTGGGTAAACAGACCCTACTCTTTCACCAGCGCTCAACAACAACCTTACCTCAAGTCAGACACCTGACAATTGATCAAATGACTCTTCAATTTTTATTTAAGGATGAGATTTCAAAGACTTTTCAGGCTTTGCTGACCATGCCTGCTAATGAAATGCCAAAAAGGTGACTGGGCAGGTAGAGGAGAAACTTGTCCCCTGCCCCTTTCCTGAGCTTTGTCTTTACACCAATCCCAATGTCATTTGACAGTCATTGGGTATATAGCCCTTACACAGATAATGCATAGCCTAGACATCAGCAATTAAAATCAGGAGACTTAGGCAATGCTCAACACAAGTAAGGGTGAGGTGGCTGACAGAGAGATGCAAGGCCCTGGAAATTTTAAAAAAACTGATGAGCCTGAGTTACTTATCTAAGAGAATAGATAGATGGATAGATAGATAGATGGATGGATGAATGGATAAATGGATAGATGGAGGGATAGACAGACAGACAGATAGACAGACAGACAGATAGCTAGATGATAGATGATGGATGAATGGATAGATAGATAGATGGGTAGATAGATGGATGGATGAATAAATGGATGGACAGATAGACAGAAAGATGGATGATAGATGATGGATGAATGGACAGATAGATAGATAGATACAGACAGTTACATACATAGAGAAAGCATTTATTAAGCACATCAGTATTTGCCAAGCACTATGCTAAAGGCCAGGGATACAAACATAGGAAAACTAAAGGCATTTACATTGTAATAGGAGAAGGCAACACGTAAAGAGGAACTAGAAAAGGGTGGGGGGAACTATGCCAAGGACCTTGGTTCCTGGGATGGAGGATCTTTTGTTGAAGAGAAGAGGTCCTGAAAGTTAAGATTCTGAAGACTATTTGATCTGTTGCTCCAAAAATTGGGAAAGGAGGGTCTTTCTCCATAGGTCTTAAAAGAGCTATAAGGAAGACTTTGGCTTTTGAAATAATAATGATTTTTTAAAAAAAGTAATCACAGAGCCCACTCTTCCCATGAGAAAGAGATCCAAGGATTTCACGTGTATGGAGCAGCAGAGATGCTCTAGGGATCTGTGTCCTAGGAGGCCATGCCTAGAAGTGTCTAGTGGGGATGACATGTCCAGTGTAAGTGTCCAGACGGGCAGCTTTCAGTGGCAACTAAGTGTCATGTGGGTGGGCATTTTCTCTGGTTGTTCCTCATTCCTGGAATGCTCTCCCTCCTCCACTCCACCTACTGACCTCCCTGGCTTTTTTTAAGTTCCAACTAAAATCCCATCTTCTACTGGAAGCCTTCCCCAGCCCCTCTTAATTCTAGGGCCTTCCCTCTTTTAATTAGTTCCTATTTGTCCTGTATATGGCTTCCTTTGTATAGATTTGCTTGCCTAGTCTCCACCATGAGATTGTAAGTTCATTGAGGTCAGGGACTATCGTTTGCCTCTTTTTGTATTCCCAGTGCTTAGTTAGCACAGTACCTGGCACATAGTAGGCACATAACATTGATTGATTGGTCTTGCACACATCAGGATCTAGCACATGATAGGACCAGGCTTCTAATCTCTGGACTCCACTCCCCTGCCTCACTCCCTCCAAGATTTTCAGGAGTTGTAATTGCCAGATGATGGTGACAGGAACTGACAGGACAGTCCATAGTGGGCCCACCCTTGGTCCTGCCCAGTATGGAAAGAAAAAGACAGAAGGTGAAAGAGATGTGTGACTCACTTGCTCCAGCCAAAAGTAGCCCATACTTGTCTATGCTATTTGCCTTCAGATTGAATCTCCTTCCCCCTACCTCCACATAATCATGTATGCCTAATGTCCAATGATAAAACAAACAAAAAAGTAGAACTCTGACAAACCTTTGTCCACTTTAGTCTATGATGTGAACAGGAAGAGTCATCAAGGACTCCTGTATTCACACAGTTTGTAAACTGGAATTTAAACTCACTCCAAATCTGATACTCTTTCCAAATGACTTCTCAATCTACGTGAATTTTCCACTTCCCACAGGACTGTGTTTTTGTCTCCCAAAGGTATAATGCCTGAACTCAAGATCGTCTGTGCATTCTGACCCATAGAAACACCAGCCCTTTCCTTTCCTGGGGATGGGAAAGCAAGAGAACATCAGAAAGGCTAAAATGTGGATTCTCACTTTGTCATGACTAGTACTAAGATAATGCACTAACCTTGGTCCTACCTTTCTGAGCTATGAAATAGGGTACAATCTTCCTAATAATCCTCAGCATTCATCTCAGCTCAGAATCTTGCTTAGTGGTGTCAAACTCAAAGAGAAATGTATCCCTACAGGCCACATATTGATGAGAAAACTACAAGTTAACATTATCTATGTTATATTGTATTTTTATTTATTTTGTTATATATTTCCCAATTACATTTTAATCCTCTTCTCACAGCACTGGGGAATGCTGTGGACCGTAGCACATTTGACAAGCCCATGGTCACCCGGGAATTATGAGAGACTAACTAGAAATGACTCCAAAATCCTCATTCTCTCAGAGGGGCATCTTTCCCTAGCTCAGATCTGCCCACCTCTGCAGGCCTGTTGGGGCACTGAAGAGGAAGTGTCAGTGATGGTGACTTCAGGCAAACAGATTCCCTTTGCAGCTAAAAAAAAAAAAAATTTGCTCCTTCTTGGCATAAGCTGGTCATGAGCTGCCACCCAGTGGCCAAAGCTGGGCAAGACTTGGAGAATTCATCAGTAGAGCTGAGGTGAGGGGTAAGCTGAGTTTCCCAGCCAGCAGCACAGACTGGCCTCCATTTGACTGGCCACAGAGAACATCCTCCTTCAGTCTCAGGAACGTCCCTGGTGGTCTTCAGGGAGTGACTGTATCCACTGAGGCGGTAGAGAGGATTCCTTGCTCAGGGTCAACTTGGACTAGATGCCGGTCCCGCAAGGACCCTTCCACCTCAGGGATGCTGATCTTTGTGGAGCTAAAAATGGAAAAATTTGAGAAATTCTTTCTCTCGTATGTTTTTGCAACACCTCTATATCCATATGTATCTTTTCCTTCTGCCCTTCTAAAAGAGCCACCTGTTATAACAAAGAAGAAGGGGGAAAAAAGGGGGGAAGTAAGTTAGAAAAACTAACCAGTGGAGAAAAATAAAAGAAAAATTAACTAACACCTGAACTGAGTCTAGCAGCATATGCAATATTCCATACCCATAACTGCTGCCCCATGCCCCAACCACCACCTCTGCTAAATATGTCACCTGGAACTGTTTCCTCATTTCCCAGAGAAGGGATCTTGCCCTTGTCGTGTTTGTCCTTCATTGTCGAAGAAGACCATGCCATCAGAGAATTGATGACATGACTTGCACTTGACTTGAGTGAGTGAGGGCTGTGCAGGTCACCAGCCTTACTTCTTCTCCAGAATCATCTGAATTCAGTGACTTGATATTCCTCAGGATGACTAGAGATGGCCCAGGATTCACTGGGAGACCTTGGGTCCTTTAGGCCAAGATCTTTGCAGGCACTCACTTAGGGTGAGGCAATACCCATTCATTGAATAGGCCTGTTTAAGAAGTAGTCAGGGTATGGCACAGGTATCTGAGGGCAGAGCTAGAATAAGAATTAAGGGCTCTCAAATCCATGTCCACAGCCCTTCCTGCTGCAATAGCTGCTGGTTGAGTTTCCAGCCACAAGACCCTGCACATTCCAATCCGTGACCAAAAGCCCAGACCTGGACATGCAACCACACTCCCCCACAACACACACACACACACACACACACACACACATGCACACACACATACACACACAAACTCAGTGACTCCCTAGTAACTCCTTTGCCTTCTAAAGCCCAGTATGATCTGGCCTCCTCTATCTTTCCAGTCTTCTTACACTTGAGTTCCCTCCATGTACTCAGAGATCCAGTGAAACAAACTTCCTTGCTGCTGCTCACACATGATCTTCTATCTTACCACTCTACATCTTCTCACCAGCTGCCCCAGGCCTGCCATGCTCTCCTACCTCATCTCCCTCTTTCCTGGCTCCCTTCAAGCCTCAGGTAAAATCTCACCTACTGTAAGAAGCCTTCCCCAGTCATTCTCAACTCCAGTACTAGCTCCAGTCTATCTTGTATATATCTTGTGTGTGCATAGTTGTTTGTATGTTTGCCTCCCATTAGACTTCAAGCTCCCTGAGGGTAGGCACTGTTTTTTGCTTTTCTTTGTTTCCCCAGGTTTAGCACAGTGCCTGCATCATTGCAGGTGCTCAATGACTACCTGTTGACTTGTCTCCCCTTGAGGGAAGATTCCATAAATTTACCTTTTTTTTTTTTTTTATCACCAGAACTTGCCATAGTGCCTAGTTCATAGCAAGCACCTAATAAGTGCTTGGCTGACTATCTGACTGCTTAAGACAATTGTTGACATCCCCATTTCAGGAAGAATAAAAAGCAATTCCAGTCTAATACTTGTGAAATTTTTCAACGGCTAAGGTCAAGGTTATAAGATGTCTTCTTAGACAAAATCCGCCTCCCTTCTCTATATATGTGATCTATAATGTTAATCAAAGTTCTTTAAAATGCTATTTACAGCTGGGGGCGGAGCCAAGATGGCAGAGTGAAAGCAACGACTCACCTAAGCTCCTGGACAAACTCCTCTGGATATCTCCGAAAGGAGAATCTGACCAAACTTTGGAGGTGTGGAATCCAGTGGGTGACAGACTTTGACAGATTCAGAGCCCAGGTTAGACTGGAAGGTCCACGGGAAGGATCTGTTCCGCAGGGGTAAGCCCCCAGCGCACAGCGCAGCGTGGTCAGCGCAGCAGGGCGGAAGGGACCTGAGAAGCCCGAGAGTGGTGGGCGAAACCAGCAGAGCAGGAGACAAGCCAAACCAAGCCAGTGAGAGCCGCTGAGTGCCAGATATCAGCGCAGCAGCCCTTGAAACCTTCAGCCTGAAGACTAAACTTTGGTAAGTCACCTACTTGAACTTCCAGGAGCCAGGATGGCGGAGTGATCAGTAAATGCTCTCTCCTCCCCACTGATGACCATGAAAGAACCATAAAATATTTCCCCAGATAAATCCTGGATCAGCGGGAACAGCAGAAGGGGGCAAATAGTCTCATAACACCAGAGGCTAGAAAAATAGCAAAGGGGGATTCTTCCTACTGTGGCAGAGGCGATCTGGAAGGACAGATGACCCAGGGCAGAGAAAATTCGCACTGAGACCCAGGCAAGCCTCAGCGCCGGGAGACGAGCCCCAGGAGGGGCGGGAACACGCATTAGCATCTAGGTGTGCCCCAGCCCTTCAGGGGAAAAGGGAAGACAATAGGGAAGCTGGGATCACCATCCCCTGACCTTGCCTTTGCTTCAGGTCAGCTGAGGAGATCTCCTGAGACCAGACCACCCCTCCCACACACCTAACAAGCTAACCCCAGGGTTGATCTGGGAAACAAAAAACAAAAACCTGCTTTTAGCCTCAACACACATCAGCTCAACACAAAGATCTGTACCTTCTGACTGAAAGAACCAGAAGCTACAACACTCAGCCAACATCATGAATCGGAAAAAGCAGACGAAAAGTGAAAAAACCATAGAATCTTTCTATGGGGATAAGGACCAAAACACAAACACCAAAGAGGTCAGAGCTGAGACTGTACTTCTATCTGAAACCTCAGAAGGGACTATGAATTTCTTGCAAGCTCAACTAGATTACCTGGAACAGCTGAAGAAGGAAATAAAAGAAAAACTGGCCAATGATTTTAAAATTATAAAAAAAGAATTCACTGATGAGAACATCACTCTGAAAAGGAAAATTGAACAAATGGAAAAGGAAGTTCAAAAATTAACTGGAGAGAATAATTCCCTAAAAGGAAGAGTTAATCAAACAGAAAAGGAAACCCAAAACCTAATTGGGAAAATTGATCAAATGGAAAAGGAAAGACAAAACCTAACTGGGAAAATTGGTCGAATGGAAAAAGAAGTACAAAAATTAAATGGAGAAAATAGCTCCTTAAAGGGAAAAATTGGTCAGATGGAAAAGGAGATGCAAAAGTTAACTGAAGAAAACAATACGATGAAGATTAGAATTGGGCAAGTAGAAACTAATGACTCAATGAAGCAACAAGAATCAGTCAAACAAAATCTAAAGAATGAAAAGATAGAAGAAAATGTAAAATATTTAATTGGAAAAACAACTGACCTGGAAAATAGATCCAGGAGAGAAAATTTAAGAATTATTGGCCTGCCAGAAACCCATGATGAAGAAAAGAGTCTGGACAGTATCTTCCAGGAAATCATCAAGGAAAACTGCCCAGAAGTACTAGACCCAGAGGGCAAAATAGTCATCGAAAGAATCCACCGTTCCCCTCCCGAAAGGGATCCCAAACTCAAAATCCCAAGAAATATAGTTGCCAAATTCCAGAGCTATCAAGTGAAGGAGAAAATACTACAAGCAGCCAGAAAGAAGCAATTCAAATATCAAGGACATACAGTCAGGATCACACAGGACCTTGCAGCTTCTACATTAAAAGATCGAAAGAATTGGAACCCAATATTCCGTAAGGCAAAGGAGTTGGGACTTCAACCAAGGATCAACTACCCAGCAAAGTTCAGCATAACATTTCAGGCAAGGAGAAAGTCATTCAACGAAATAAGGGATTTCCAGAGCTTCCTGACCAAAACACCAGAACTCAGTAGACAATTTGATCTTCAAATGCAGGTCTCCAGAGAATCATAAAAAGATAAACAGGGGGGAAAAAACAAAAACAAAAACTTGCTACTCAATTAGGGCAAACTGTTTACCTCCCTATAAGGGAAGACGATACCTGTTAATCTTGAGAACTGTGCAGCTATTATGATAAAAGGGATATATGTAGAGGGAACGGGTATAAAGTAAATGATGTCATGTCAAAAATATGATTTAAGTATGAGAAGGGATTGTAATAGGAGGTGTGAAAAGGGGGAAGCAGAAAATGGCAAATTATATCACAGGAAGAAGTACAAAACTATAGTAGAGGGAAGGAGGGGAGGGAGATGAGCATTGTTTGAGAGGTACTCTCATCTGATTTGTTTAAAGGAGGGAACAATAATCTTAAGTAGATAATCCTAACTAGCTCTATAGGTAGTAGGAGGGGAAGGGGGAAGAAAGGGGAGGGTGGCTAAAAGGGAGGAAAGAAGCAATAAGAGTAAAGGGGAGTAAAAGGGAGGGGGGCTAAAAGAAGGAGGGGAAGGCTGCAGGAGGAGGGAGAGAAAAGTGAATACTATTGAGGAGGGGAAGGGAGACGGGAGAGCTAAAAGCACAAATGGTGGGAAAGAGGTTGGAGGGAAATACACAGATTGTAATCATAACTGTGAATGTGAATGGAATGAACTCTCCCATAAAACGGAGACGGATAGCAGAATGGATTAAAAGCCATAATCCAACAATATGCTGCTTACAAGAAACACATTTGAAACGGGGGGATACACATAAGATAAAGGTCAAAGGATGGAGCAGAATATATTGTGCTTCAGCTCATGTAAGAAAGGCAGGAGTAGCAATCCTAATCTCAGACAAAGCAAAAGCAGAAATAGATCTAATCAAAAGGGATAAGGATGGAAACTATATCCTGCTAAAAGGCACCGTAGACAATGAAGCAATATCATTACTAAACATGTATGCTCCAAGTGGTATAGCATCCAAATTCTTAGAGGAGAGGTTGGGGGAGTTGAAGGAAGAAATTGATAGCAAAACTATACTAGTGGGGGACCTCAACCTCCCCCTCTCTGAACTCGATAAACCTAACCTCAAAATAAACAAGAAAGAGGTTAAGGAGGTAAATAAAATGCTGGATAAGGTAGATATGATAGATCATTGGAGAAAATTAAATGGGAATAGAAAGGAATATACCTTTTTCTCAGCGGTACATGGAACATTTACAAAAATTGACCATGTACTAGGACATAAAAATCTCACAATCCAGTGCAGAAAGGTAGAGATAATCAATGCATCCTTTTCAGATCATAATGCATTAAAAATTACATGTAATAAAAGGCCATGGAAAGAGAAACCAAAAATCAATTGGAAACTAAATAATCTAATTCTAAAGAAGGGTTGGGTTAAAGAAGAAATCATAGAAACAATCAACAATTTCATTCGAGAGAATGACAATAGTGAGACAACATACCAAAACTTATGGGATACTGCAAAAGCGGTTATTAGGGGAAGTTTTATATCTTTGAATGCTTACATAAATAAAATAGAGAAAGAGGAGATCAATGACTTAGGCTTGCAGTTGAAAAAGCTAGAAAAAGAACAAATTGAAAATCCCCAAGTAAATACCAAATTAGAAATACTGAAAACCAAAGGAGAGATTAATAAAATTGAAATTAAGAAAACTATTGAATTAATAAATAAAACCAATAGTTGGTTTTATGAAAAAACTAATAAAATTGATAAACCTTTGGTCAATCTGATTAAAAAAAAGAAAGAAGAAAACCAAATTACTAATATTAAAAATGAAAGGGGTGAACTCACCTCCAATGAGGAGGAAATTAAAACAATAATTAGAAACTACTTTGCCCAACTTTATGCCCACAAATTCGATAATCTAAATGAGATGGATGAATATTTTAAAAAATACAAATTGCCCAGATTAACAGAAGAGGAAGTTGAATACTTAAACAACCCCATCTCAGAAAAAGAAATTGAACAAGCCATCAATGAACTCCCTAGGAAAAAATCTCCAGGGCCAGATGGATTCACAAGTGAATTCTATCAAACATTTAAAGAACAGTTAATTCCAATACTATATAGACTATTTTTGAAAATTGGGGAAGAAGGAGTCCTCCCAAATTCTTTCTATCATACAAATATGGTTTTGATACCCAAACCAGGAAGAGACAAAACAGAGAAAGAAAATTATAGACCAATTTCCCTAATGAATATAGATGCAAAAATTTTAAATAAGATTTTAGCGAAACGAATACAGCATCTTATCACGAGATTAATACATTATGATCAGGTAGGATTCATACCAGGATTACAGGGCTGGTTCAATATTAGGAAAACTATTAGCATTATCAATCACATCAACAACAAAGCTAACAAAAACCACATGATTATCTCAATAGATGCAGAAAAAGCTTTTGACAAAATACAACACCCATTCCTACTAAAAACACTGGAGAACATAGGAATAAAGGGAACTTTCCATAAAATAATAAGCAGTATCTATCTAAAACCTTCAGCAAGCATTATATGCAATGGGGATAAGCTAGATGCATTCCCAATAAGATCAGGGGTGAAACAAGGTTGTCCATTATCACCACTATTATTCAATATGGTACTAGAAATGTTAGCTGTAGCAATTAGACAAGATAAAGATATTCAAGGAATAAGAATAGCCAAAGAAAAAACTAAGTTATCACTCTTTGCAGATGATATGATGATTTACCTAGAGAATCCCAGAGATTCAAGTAAAAAATTACTTGAATTAATAAACAACTTTGGCAAAGTTGCAGGTTACAAAATAAACCCACACAAATCTTCTGCGTTCCTATATATTAGCAACAAAGTCCAACAGCAAGAGATAGAAAGAGAAATCCCATTTAAAGCTAGGGTAGACAGTATAAAATACTTAGGAGTCTACCTGCCAAAACAAACCAGGGATTATATGAACACAATTACAAGACACTTTTTGCACAAATAAAGTCAGATTTAAGTAAGTGGAAAAGCATTAGTTGCTCATGGGTAGGCCGTGCTAATATAATAAAAATGACAATTCTACCTAAATTAATATACTTCTTTAGTGCCATACCAATTAAACTATCAGACAATTATTTTCTAGAGCTGGATAAAATAATATCAAAATTCATTTGGAAAAACAAAAGGTCCAGAATATCAAAGGGACTAATGAAAAGAAATGCTTAGGAAGGTGGCATAGCGCTACCAGACCTCAAACTGTACTATAAAGCAGCAATTATCAAAACCACTTGGTATTGGCTAAGAAACAGAGAGGTAGACAAGTGGAATAGACTTGGCACTCAAGATGCAGTAGGCAAGGAATATAGCAACCTTCTGTTTGATAAACCCAAGGACCCCAGCTTCTGGAATAAGAACTCATTGTTCGACAAAAATTGCTGGGAAAACTGGATAACAGTGTGGCGGAAATTAGGCATAGACCCATACCTGACACCGTACACAAGAATAAAGTCCAAATGGGTACATGATTTAGGTATAAAGATTGATACCATGAATAAACTGGAGAAGCAAGGAATAGTGTATTTATCAGATCTATGGAGAAGGGAAGAATTCTTTACTAAAGGAGAGATAGAAAGCATTATGAAATGCAAAATGGATAACTTTGAGTACATTAAACTGAGAAGTTTTTGCACAACCAAACCCAATGCAACCAAAATCCGGAGGGATGTAGTAAATTGGGAAAGAATTTTTACAGCTAAGCTCGGGGATAAAGGCCTCATTTCTAGAATATATAGAGAACTGACTCATATGTATAATCATACAAGTCATTCCCCAATTGATAAATGGTCAAAGGATATGAACAGGCAATTTTCAGAGGAAGAAATTAAAGCTATCTATAATCATATGAAAAAATGCTCTAAATCACTATTGATTAGAGAGATGCAAATCAAAACAACTCTGAGGTACCACATCACACCTATAAGATTGGCAAACATGACAGAACAAGAAAATGATAAATGCTGGAGAGGATGTGGGAGAGTTGGAACACTAATTCATTGTTGGTGGAGCTGCGAGCGCATCCAACCATTCTGGAGAGCAATTTGGAACTATGCCCAAAGGGCTACAAAAATGTGCATACCCTTTGACCCAGCAATATCGCTACTAGGACTATATCCCCAAGAGATCATAAAAATGGGAAAGGGTCCCACATGTACAAAAATATTTATAGCAGCACTCTATGTAGTTGCCAAAAACTGGAAGTCAAGGGGATGTCCATCAATTGGGGAATGGCTGAATAAATTATGTTATATGAATGTAATGGAGTACTATTGTGCCATAAGAAATGATGAACAAGAAGACTTCAGAGAGGCCTGGAAGGACTTATATGACCTGATGCTGAGTGAAAGGAGCAGAACCAGGAGAACTTTGTGCACAGCAACGACCACAGTGTGTGAGAGTTTTTTCTGGTAGACTTGGAATTTTGTAATAACGCAAAAACTTCTTATAAAAAAAAAAAAATCCCAAAGGTGGTTCTCAAGGCAAAATGCCTTCCACACTCAGAGAAAGAAATATGGAAGTCATTCGCAAATGTAGCAGATCATGTTTGTGTATGTGTATGTGTTTGTGTATCATGTTTTGATTTGTTATATGATTTCTCTCATTTATTTTAGTCTGACTACATAGCATGACTATAGTGAAAATATACTCAATAGGAAAGTATATATAGAACCTATACAGAATTGTATGCAGTTGTGGGGAGGGAGGGGGGTAGTGCGGGGTAGGTGTGGGGGGGATAAAATCTCAATTGTATGGCAGTGATTGTTAAACATTAAAAAATAATAATAAAAAAAATAAAAAATAAAAAAAAAATGTTATTTACAATTCACTCCCCAGTTAAGGCTCCTTTACTGAAAACTGACATTTTCACAGGTAAGAGAAAAAGACTTTGAAATAACATTTGTTTAAGCTTTTCAAGGGACTGCTTTCTTCAGAGAGAGAAGCAACCCCTTTTTTTGACGCTCAGGAGGCAGCCCTTGCTTTTCCCCTGGCTTAACTTCCAGTATAAGAATTAGGGACTGCTGACCCGCTGAAGGTGCTGTCAGATGAGTGGCACTCCCTACCTGCCATACACATCACTCAACGCCAGAGGGCGCGGAGAGCAGAGCAATGTCCTAACTGACTCTCAGAGAGCTGGTTCTTTGTCTCAGTCCCTGTTTCTCTCTCTCTGTCTCTCTCTGTCTCTCTGTCTCTGTCTCTGTCTCTCTCTTTCTGTCTCTGTCTCTCTGTCTCTGTCTCTCTTTCTCTGTCTCTCTCTCTGTCTCTCTGTCTCTCTCTCTCTGTATCTCTCTGTCTCTCTCTGTCTCTGTCTCTGTCTCTCTGTCTCTCTCTCTGTGTCTCTGTCTCTCTGTCTCTGCCTCTCTCTCTTTCTGTGTCTCTCTCTGTCTCTCTCTGTCTCTGTCTCTCTGTCTCTGTCTCTCTCTCTCTGTCTCTCTCTCTGTCTCTCTCTCTGTGTCTCTGTCTCTCTGTCTCTGTCTCTCTGTCTCTGTCTCTCTCTCCCTGTCTCTCTCTCTCTGTCTCTGTCTCTCTGTCTCTCTCTCTCTCTGTCTCTCTCTCCTTAATTTTGTCATTTTGTGAGTGATATCGCTCTTCTTGTAGGTCTCGGGCTGTGAAGATTTCTGAGTCAGATCTTACGCCTTATTGCGTCCTCTTCTCCCTGTCCTCCCCTTCGTCTTATGTCCCAATATGTGTACTCTTCCTCTTCTTTCTCCTAGTTATATATTATGCCAGACTTTGATAGCATTTTAAGGTTTGCAAAGTACTTCACATAAGTTTTCTCATTTTTTTCTCACAGCAGTCCTGTGAGGTATTGTTATCGCTGTTTTACAGATGAGGAAACTAAGGCTGAGTGCTGAGGTGGCTTGCCCAGGATCGTGTAGCTAGTAAGTGTCTGAGGCAGGATTTGAACTCAAGTTTTCCTGATTGTAAACCCAACACGCTGTCCCCTGTGCCACCTAGCAGCCCACAAACAGCTTTAATAGTTAGAATAAATGTTTAATCAGAGGAATAAAAACACAGTCAAGACAGAAGAGAGTGAGCATTAACTCATTCAGGGGTTCACACAATCTGCCAACATGCAATTCTCCAAGCTGAAACGTGAGAAGAATATGGCGGCCGAGACTTGGAGGCTTGCCTCAGAATAGGCAGCATATGCCCTGGCTGAGTCATTTGCTTTGTCGATGTTTCTGGCTCCAGTCTCTGCCACCTCCCAAGCTGGGCTGCACACGACTTTACCCAGGATCTGAAGCTCCAATCAGCTTCACTATGTCCCCATATTCCCTCCCATGCCCAGATGTGGGCACAGAGGTCCACGCTGGCCCCTTGCAGTTCCAGCTGCCTCATAAATCTAGCATCCAGAGTAGCCGTCCTCTTCAAGACCCTGTACCATTATTGCCTCCAACATCACCACCCTCCTGTCCGCTATCCCTCCAAGCATGAGGGATCTCAGAATCAAACTGGGCAAACAAGGTTAGCACACATTTAGGGCCAACACAAGACCACCTGTTCTCTATTTGGCCTCAGCCACAGCTTCAGGCTGATGAAATAGCAATGCTGGGAAACATGTGTTGATGCTGCCCTCCAGTGGCGCTTGGCTGGCATGACAGGCACTCAGTATCAAGCTTGAGTCCCTGGACCTGACAAAAATGGTGTGCTTTATTTTGCAGGGCTTATTCAGCCCCCTTTCCTGATCCCTCTGACCAATGATTTGTGTGGATGTTTGGAGCCTGGGTTCTTCCCTCCCTTATGCCTAGCATGGAGCTCCTGAACTCTCAGCATCCATCCTTCACTAACAGACCTAAGCATCAGTGCTCACTTAGCCTTTGAACCTCTACACAATCCTCCTTCATTCCCTTTACCAACCTGAAAACCAAAGATTTGAAGGGTCCCTAATGAACCCAACCACAGCTGGTGGTCTGTATTTGGTCAATGAAAGGTCTGGGATCTAAGAAGTCTCCAAAGCCCAGAAGTAAAACAGGGTAGGACTCCAAGGAAATTTCATAGGCTCGTAGATTCAGAGCTGGAAGGGACTTGGAGATCATTCCTGTATTTTACAGATGAGGAAAGTGAGGCCCAGAAAGGGCAACTCCCTTTCACAGGCTCACACAGCTAGTAAATGTCTGAGGTGAGATGCCAACTCAGATCTTTATAACTCTAAAACCAATGTCTGATTTATTCTATTGGCCTGAAGAAAATCCAGCCAAGTTTTAAAAACACCCTCCCACTCTTACTTTGGAGAAGAAGATGGTCTGAGAATTTCAGTCCCCACAGGTGTGATCTTCTGACAGATGCATGGCCGTGGTGCGCCTTGCTTTGCCCAGGTTGGCAGCCCCATTGGTCCAGGGGCAGGTGAGGTCACAACTGGAAGAACAGGAACAGAAAAGAAAAGTAGCAGGAAGGGAGAGGGGTTTACAGTTAATTTCACCAAACTATATGCAGGGCACTGGTGGGGAGGAGGAGAAGTTTTGAACCACCAACTATGGCTTAAACAGAATCCCTGTTCTCCCTGAGCTCATGGTCTGGTACAGAAGGAAAGAAAATATAATGATGATTGGGGACAGAATATGATGAGCACCGGCAGAGAGAGAAAGAAAATGTTTGGGTATCAGAGGCAAGGGACCCTTATGATCCTCTCCCAAATCCTGCCTCTCCCTCTGCCATGCCAGATTCTATTTATCCTGGTTCACAAGTCCTTGCCTTTCTCTACCAGGAATGCGGAGCCTACAACCTCGAGGCCATATGTGGCCCTCTAGGTCCTCAAGTGTGGCCCTTTGACTGCATCCCAACTTCACAGAACATATCTTAATGAAAGGATTTGTTCTGTAAAACTTGGACTCAGTCAAAATGCTGCACCCAAGGACCTAGAGGGCCACATGTGCCCTTGAGGCCACAGGTTCCTCACCCTTGGTCTGGACTTTTTCCTACCCCTAAAGCAGGAGGCAGGGAGAGGATGTTACATCATGCCTGGGTACGACATTCTGAGAGTACTGAAGAGTTCCCGAACTTCTATGGGGGAAAAATGGGACTGAGACAGCCTCTGTAGTAATAGAAATCATCACCGTAGCATTTATAGAGCATTTTGTTGTTCAGTTGGGTCTGACTCTATGTAACCCTATGAACTTTGTCCATGGGATTTTCTTGGTAAAGAAACTGGAGTGGTTTGTCCTTTCCTTCTCCCATTTTACAGATCAGGAACTGAGGCAGATAGGGAGGGGCAAAGTGACTTGCCCAAAGACACAGTTTTAACTCAGATCTTCCTGACTCCCAAGTCCAGTGCTCTATCCACTGTGTCATCTAGCCACCTCTACTTTAAGGTTTTGAGGTTTGTAAAGCTCTGTACATACATTCCCTCATTTTATCCTCACAATAACCTTCTGAGGTAGGTACTATTATTACACATGTGGAAACTGAGGGTGAGAGGTTGAATGACTTGCCCAGGTTCACACAACCAGTAAGTATCTGAGGCAGGATTTGAACTCTGGTCTTTCTATCAGTCTATTAATAGCCATTTTAACTTTTAAGCCATACCTAACTGCCTCCAGAATGGGAGTGGAGGTGAATCTAACCCAAAGGCACTGCAGAGATATCCCAGATGATACTGGAATCCCTGTTTTTCTCCCCTGGAGCCTGAATTGTCGTAAGGGAGTGGTTGGATTCTGTACTTTAGCTGTTTCCAGTTACTTGTGAGTTACCTGGTTATTCCATCTTAGAAACCTTGCTATTTAATCTGCGACTCATGAATGAGGGCTCAAGCTGTGATTTTTCACCACCAATTGCCCAAAACACCCCACCCAGACCCTGGTAAAGTAATAAGGGGTCTCAGACCCAGAGTTTTCAGGGGGAGGTTTGTTACATTGGTGCCAAGATTAAATAAATAAATATGCATATAGATAGATAGCTGTATAGATAGATATACATATGTGTATATATACATATATTCTTTTTTAAATTAAATTATTTTATTTGTTTTCAGTGTTCTACAATCACTTCTATACATCTTAGATTTTTTCCCCTCCCTTCCCTTCATTCCCCGCTCCCTCCCTGAGATGGCATATAATCTTATATAGGTTCCACACGTACATTCCTATTAAATACATTTTCACCTTAGTCATGTTGCATAGAACAATTAAAATGAATGGGAGAAACCATAAAACAAAACAAAACATAATACAAAAGAAAATGGTCTGCTTCATTCAGCAATCCAATTCCATAGTTCTTTCTCTGAATGCGGAAGGCATTTTGCCTCAGGAGTCCACTGGAAATTTTTTAAGTGCTTGCATTGCAATGAAGTACTAAGGCTACCAGAAAAATCATATATTCTTTTATATATATTTATATGTATTATATTTATATGATAATGTTTATATATTACATAAATACATATTTTTACATTTTTCTTTTTTTACTATTTTCTAAAAGGTTCCAGACCTATATTCTACAGAACATGGCCTGTGGAAAGAGCAAGGTGTTATCTGTCTGTATAGTTAAGGTTCGATGGAGGATGGAGGAGCTCTGGCTTTTTTTCCTCCTCATGAGTGTCCCTGCTTTCCAGCATCCTAAAAGACAAAGCAGACAGTACGTACATAAGAGTCACTGTTGTCTGTCCCATCAGACTTGGAGTTCCTTGGGGGAAGGGACCATATTTTTGCCCTTCGTTGCTTCCCTAGCCCTTGGCACAGTGCCTGGCACAGTGATCCCTCCTTTCATCTCAGAACTGAGAAGCAATCCTGTTTGGAGGGAGGAGAGTAGACTAGAGGTCCCATCCCAAGCTCGACACCTCACTAAGCAAAGAGCAGGAAATCACATGACCCAGAGGAATCGACGCCATGTAGGATATCTTGCCCCTGGATGGGTTACACTAGATGTAAAGAGTGTGGCGGAGGAGATACATTGCCCTGGACAGCTCCTTAGAAACCAGAGCAGGGGATACTTAGGGGAGATGAGAAGTAAACAGGAAAAGATGCCACATGAACTTGACTCCACAACTTGACCTCAGGCTTCCTCCTCTGGACTTGTGAGAGAGTTTCCAGGTGGTTCTCAGGAAGCCAAAGTCAATATTTTATTCAATGGGATTAGACGTAGTCCTATCTAAACATAGATGTTCTTCATTATTTTATAATGCCCTGCCCTTCCGAAAAGTTCAGTGACTCTGCTCAATAACGAGACATGGTAGGGTTGAGCATTCCAGGATATGCTACCATGTCACCAGTGACCCAGAGTGGGTAGGCATGGGGAGACAGATATCCCAATACACTGAAGCCAGTGCCTGTTTCATGGCAGATCTCCTCTGGGCCTTTAGGGCTACTTCCAGAAGGCTCTGATCATAGGACCATGAATCTATAACTAGAAGGCCATTTAATTCAACCATACCATTCTATAGATGAGGAAACTGAGGACCAAGTGGGCTAAGCAATAATCTTAAGGTCACACGGGAAGTATCAGAAGCAGCATTTGAATCCAGAACCCCTCTTCTCATCATAAGACACTAGCTCCGGGGAATCTCAAAGTGAGTCTACATGCCATGCTTCTGATACCCTGATGCTAGAGATTCAAATGGCTGCAGGATGAGAAGTTGGAAATGGAGGAGAAAGGAAGAGTTATATTAGTTAAAGACACCAACAGACAGTGTGTGGTCCTGAGTCCTAGGAGCTCCACCAGGTGGTCACTTACATAGGGATGCCACAGAAAAAATCACTGCCAAGAGGAACAAGGATCCTTTTACTTCCAGCTGTTGACCCTTATGGCCTCATGGACCCATGGCGAAAATCCATAGCATGGACCAGAAGATCCAGATGACAGTAACAAGTCAATCCCTTGGGGCAGGAACCCCCTCTATCTACAGCAGGAGACAGCCAGAGCACCAGAGACAAGAGGGGCACAAAGCATATGAAGGGAAAAATGCAAGCATCTCTCTGGGCTGCCCTTGTCTCTGCTTCAGTTCACACGCTCCCCGAAACTTGTAGGCTATAAAAATTAAACCCAGGCTGCTCTGGAATATCAGTAAGGGAGGTTAATGTTTATTCTTCATGCACTTTACAGCACAGGTGCAAGCCAGCCAGGAAACAGGAGGGTGGACTGCATGACTTAATGAGAAGTTCAATTTCAAGACCACATCTTGAAAGAGGCCTGACCCCCACAGCTGGTGTCTCCCCAGCAAGGACATCACACATGTGTTGGGAAGGAGCTAAGTTGAGGAACTAAGTGAAGGCCACCCTTTTCCCTAAGCATGACTAGGGAAGCAACTTTCCTTCTGAATGGTGTTTCCACAAAAGACTACCACAAGTGGCCTTTAAATGTATCCATCCAAGCAAGTGGAAACCATGGAAACTATGCAGAATAGAATATGCCAAAGAATAGAGAGGAATGAATGAGCTCTTCTGCTGGGAGAGAGATGTGATCTCAACTCAAACAGGACAGGAAGAACAATCCTCCCTAGAAGGGACACCCTGGTAGCCACTAGAAAACAGACATGATGGAGTCAGCTTCGCTTGCAGGTCAGCCATTAGAAAAACTCTCTATACTGCCTAAAGCATCCTCCATCCACATCTCTCCCAGAAGTCTTTGGAAACAACTTAGCAAGTTCTACATACCCTGAATTCTCTACACCCATCAGGAATCATTTTTCTCTCTTTATGAGCAACAGCAAGAAACACCCGCTGGCTTGGGTGGAAACCAAGTTATAATAGTAGCTGGTAGGCTACATAAGCCTAGCACACTTTGCCTCTTTCATATTGATACAAACACAGCCCCGAAAAGTGTAAAGGGCTCGCAAGTGGAAAAAGTTTAAGAAGCCCTGCTCCACAGTGCATCTCTGACTTTCTGGTCTCAGAACCCCTTCACATAACTAAAAATTATTAAGGAGCCTCTCAGAAAGAATTTTTATATATGTGGGTTGTATCTATAGCTATTTATTATATTAGAAATTAAAACATCTTGGCATCAATATGAAAATAATTTTGACCTCACAGAACCCCTGAAAGGGTCTTGAGAACCCCTAGAGATCTTTGGACCACATTTTAAGAACTACTACACTACACACAGTGCTGCCTCTCCAATCTCACTGCTTCATCATTCTCCTCCCATTTTACAGAAAGGGAAACTGAGGTTCACTGGCTTGTCCACATTTATACAAGTAGTAAGTTTTGGAGGTGGAATCCAAAATCAGATTTTTCCTCATTCTATATCACCACCACATTGAACCTTTAACCACCTGCTGGATGAAGTGAGTATTTGCTTTTAATAATTTCCTAACCCATCCCACTTGAGTTTCAAGTGTGTCACACCTCTGCTATTCTGGAGTTTGGTAAACAAGATTTTTTTTTTGTCCATCTTTCTTCATTTCCTACCTCCCATCTCCTTCCCTATCATAATCCATACTTACTTAGGGTGTGTGTGTGTGTGTGTGTGTGTGTGTGTGTGTGTGTGTGCATGCGTGTGTGTGTATGAGACAGAGAGAGAGAGAGAGAGAGAGAGAGAGAGAGAGAGAGAGAGAGAGAGAGAAGACAGGAGAGAAGGAAGAGAGAGAAAAGAGAGAAGAAAATGAGAGAAAAGAGAGAGGAAGGAGAGGGAAAGAGAGAGAGAGGGAGAGAGATTTCATCAGTGTGGAAACTCCCTTCATCCACACAGACTGGCATTTATCTGTAATTTATAGTCATGCTGAAATGCCTAGAGCGCTGAGCATTGAGTGAGTTGTCTATGACTATGAGTTCTCTGAGATCGAAAGCCTGACTATTCTACATGGACTTCAGTAATTCTGCCTTAGCTGTTGTCTGTCCAGCCTCAAGGATCATCATCTTTTTTTTAATTTAATTTTATTGTTTCCAATGAACAAAAAAGATCTACTTTCTCTCCCTCATCATTTCTTTTTTTTCTGAACTCTGTTCTCATGCAGCAATTTTTGCTCTACCACGGGTTCCCTCGATCCTTTCTGCCACCCACCCTTCCCCACCACCCTGGGGTAGGCAGGGTGACTTCATCAGCCCCATTTCAGTCTTGCTATGCAGACAGACTTGGACACTGAGAGTGGAGTGTGCCTTTTCAATGACTTTTTATAAATGCACATTTGAAAGCCTGAAAAGCCTGACCTCTATGGCTCATAGGCATCTATTTTCTCATAAGTCAATTTCTTAGGATGTAACAAATGCTCCAAACCTCCAGTGGACAGTAACAATGAAACCTATATTTCAAACCTTGCCAGGGGCAGCTTTGTTTTGGTTCTGAGTGAACAATTTGTTTGCTTTTGGAGGTAGGAGAGAAGACAGTGAGGGCAGTTTCATGACCAGTTCAAGGCCTCTGGGAAATCAGACCTTATGCTGAACCAAGCATGCATGTCATTAAAGAGTTATGATTTAGAAAATGGGAAGAATGTACTTAACCTTTATGGGACATGGGATGTGAAGTGGATTATGTGACAACTCAGTAAGTGCATGACACCGGACACTGAATTTTTGACATGAGAATTGTGCCTTTTTTATACTTTTCATGAAAAATACAAGTTCACGCTAATGTACATTCTCATGTTCAATATAAAAAGTATACCTTTGAACTTAGATATACCAAGAAAAACGACCTGTATGTATAAAAATACTTATAGTAACTCTTGTTGTGGTGGCAAAGACTAGAAATAAGGTGGTACCCAATGGCTGAACAAATTATGACATATGAATGGTATTGTGCTGTAAGAAATGGCCTAGGAAACAGTTTCAGAAAAACCTGGAAGACTTTTAACAACTTACACAGAATGGAGTAAGAAGAACCAGAGAGCAGTTCATACAATAACATCAGCGTTGTAAAGTCAAAAACCTAGAAAGACTTCAGAAAGTTGATCAATGCAATAAACAACATCTCTCTCTCTCTCTCTCTCTCTCTCTCTCTCTCTCTCTCTCTCTCTCTCTCTCTTTCTCTTTCTCTCTCTCTCTTTCTCTCTCTCTCTCTCTCTCTCTCTCTCTCTCTCTCTCTCTCACACACACACACACACACACATATACACTAAATAAATATCGATTATGATAAGGAAGGAGGTGGGAGGTAAGAAGTGGAGATGGACAAAACGGTCTTATGTACCATCCCCCCAGAATAGTAGAGGTGGGGCACCGCACCCTTGAAACTCAAGAAGGATGGGATGGGAAAATATTAAAATTGGCAGAGGACCAATGATACAGCTGCCTCCTGATAGAGAGGTGATGAATCCAGACTTTGAATGAAACATATTTTTTGAACGTGGTCAATGGAATTTGTTTTGCTTGACTATACATATATGTTTTAACAAAGGTTTTTAATGGGCAAGGGGAGGGAGAGAAAACAAATCCTTGTTCATTAAAAATAACTTAATTTTAAAAATATTCTCCAACACCATTTCCAATTTCATCAATGTGGATATTTCCTCCAAAAATGTAGGTCACAGCCCATCCATGTCTACTATTCCATAAATCCAACCACAGAGCATGCTAGTACTTTCCTTGCATTGTCATGACATTGCACTGGTACCCATCGTTAAGGTCATGTTTACTATCTAAAATCTGACATCTTCTGTCTCCTTTGCCATCATTCTGCCTTGGGAAAAGCAGAGGGAGGACACACACACTCACACACACACACACACACCAGCTTTTTTCATGAGTTTTTTAGTTTGAGTTTTTATTTCATGAGTTGCCTTGGCCAAAATATTCATCACCCTAGTCCATCTTAGTGGTCCTGAACCTCTCCCACATTAGCTATCAGAAAGCAGACATAGTTATGGCTATGACTGTACTGGAAACCTTTCTCTAGGAGAGGGTGAAGATAACTCAGTGTTCCAGCAGAGTTAAAGCTCTGGATGATTTTGCCAGACTGGAATCTATATGGGAAAAATTCTTTAGGATAGAATTTTCTCCTTTTTGACCCTGTGACCCATGATGATTTCTCTGAGCATCTCTTAATCTCTTTAAGGACCAATATGAATCAACATTACCTCAGTTAAATCATCACTCTGGTGATCATCACTCCAAGAAGGAAATCTCAGAATGAATAAAATTCTCCTGTTTGACCTCAGTATGCTCCTGGTGACTCCATTAAACTAAATATAAATCATTGATTTCCCCAGGACCCCAAATATAAGCTTGGTGACCCCAATGCCCCCTCAAATATTCAATTCTAATAAAATGTTGTTTAGAGTGAATAAAATGCCTGACCCTAAATGGCTTGTCAGTGAAGTCACTGATCCTTCCATTAACTCAATGACTTCCCTCCGAAATTACCAATTTGAAAAGAGCAAATAGAATGATTCTGAAGGATGACCAATGACCTCTCCGTGAACTAGTTAACCTCGTAATGAGATCAATGACTAATCCATGATCCCAAATGTGAACTCTGCATTAACTCTCTACCCACAAAAATCACCCACATGAAGGGAAAATTCTCAAAGTGAATGTAATCTTTGGATATGGCCTTAAATGACCTACCAGTAAATTAACTGACTTCTCAATAACTGTGCTGACTTCAGAATAAATTCATTGATAGATTATGAAACAGAACATGAACTCTGTTTGATCCAGGGTACCCTCAATAATATTAAAAGAAAACAATCAGCTAAAGAGCTGGCAGTTTACCATGTATTCAAAGATGCTACATAGTTCTAGATTTGCAGTTTACTAGCTGTGAGACTTTATCCTCTTAAGATTTAGTTGTCTCATCTATAAATTGAAGGTGATATGCTTCCACTAACTATTCTACAGGATTGTGGTAAGGAATGAATCTTTTTTGTCCTTTATGCAGTCAAGAAACTTAGATTCTTATTCGGCTACCACTAAATCACTGTAAGACATTGGGCAACACATTTGCCCTCTCAAGCCCTCATTTTCCTCATCTTTAGGATGAGATGATTAAGAGCTTGAGAGGAACTGAGAATCCTAAAACATTGGGAAAAACAGTCTTCTATGGTAATACTTTAAGGTGAACTCAAATAACCTTTCCATAGTTTCACCTGACCTCAAAAGAAACTCACTCATCTCTCTAACCAAAATTATGAATTCTGCACAATATATCTCCACAATTTCAATATTCTCTCAAAAATCACTCGTGGGAAAAACAGAGTGAATTCAATCTCCATAGTTTCTTTCATTTGACCACTGTTATTTGAAAGTTTTAGTAATACTAGGGACAGCAATAAGATAAGAGAAAGGAAGTAAAGGCAAAAAGGTAGGCAAAGGGAAGACAAAACGATTCCTATTCACTGCTGACATTATAGTTTACTTAGAAAACTCCTGAGAATCAGCAAAGAAACACACTGATATAATTAATAGTTTTGAATCCTAGAGTAGTAATAAATAAATAAACAAACCCACAAAATCAATGGCATTTCTATATAGCAATAACAAAATCCAAGAAGAAATAGAAGAAAGAGTTCCCATTCAAAATAACTACAACATTCATGCAATATCTATAAGTCAGTTTACCAGAGCACATTCAAGACTTGTATAGATACATTTACAAACCACTCTTTAAAGAAATCAAGAATGATAAAGAATTGGTGGGATATGCAGTGATCATGGCTAAACTATACCAACAAAAATTATGATAATATCTTAAATTACTGAGTTAGTTTTATACAAATCAGCTAGACAAAGATAACAAAATTAGTATGGAGAAACAAAAAGTCTAGAAGCTCAAAAAAAAAAGGTAGAAAAGTGGGAATTAAGAGGAAATAGCACTTCCAGACCTTAAATTATACTATTAGGAAGAAATGTTTAAAAAATAGAAAAATACATTAGTGAAACAAAATAGCTAAGAAAGAATCAGAAACAACTGAACTTAACAACCCAATGTTCAACTGGACTGAGAAGAGTACATGATATAAATATAGAGGTATATAATAAAAAATTTGAGGAGGAAGAAGTCATCTGTCAGATTTATGGACAAAGGAAGAGTTCATAGCCAAACAAGAGCTAGAAAAGAAGTAAAATGAACAATGTTGATGAAATAAAATTTAAAAGTTTTTGCACAAACAAAACCAATGCAACTAAAATTAGAAAACTAGGAAATTGGAGGCAGGGCAGGAAATCTTTGCAGCAAGTATCTCTTGATAAAAGTTGAGTTTCTAAGATATATAGGGTACTGATACAAATTTTTTAGAACAAGAGCCATTCCCCCAATTGACAACTGATCAAAGCATATGAATTGGCAATTCTCAGAATAAGAAAATTAAAACAAATCTGAGGTGCCACCTCACATGCATCAGACTGGCAAAGTTGACAAAAAAAAAAAAACAACAGAAAATGACAAATGCTGGAGGGGCCATGTGAAAACACATACATTAATGCTCTGTTAATGTCTAGTCATTCTATTATATGCCCAAATAGCTATTAAACTCTTCATACCCTTTGACCCAGTGACACTCCTACCAGATTTGTACTACAAAAAGAAAAAAGGAAAAAGACCTACATATGAGAAAATATCCATGGCAGCTCTTTTCATGGTGGCAAAGAACTGAAAACCAAAGGTGCATCCATCAATTGGGAAATGGTGAAACAAGTTATGGTATAAGAATGCAATGAATTGACTATTGTGCTGTAAGAAATGGTAAAGGGGATAGTTTCAGAGAAACCAGAGAAGATTTGTATGAACTGGTGCAGAGTGAAGTGTGCAGAACAAGAGCAATTTATACATTAATAAAAATATTGTAAAGACAAAAAATTTTGAAAGACAGGAAGAAGAACCAGTCATAATTCTGGAGGACTCATGATGAATCTTGCTACCTACCTCCACATGGAAAGGTAATAGATTCAGAGTACAGACTGATACATGTGTGTATGAACATGTGTATATGAATTTGGGATGTATGTATATAATATACATATATTTATATGTAAACATAGGTATGTATGTATAGGTACAGATGTGTGTATGTATATACACATATACCTATGTATATATTTTATATACATACACCCATCTAGATATATAGGACATAGGCAACTTAGGAATTTGTGTTGCTGGGCCATACATGTTTGTAACAGATTTGCTTTTCTTATTTTCTCAGTGGGGAAGGACAGGAGAAAGAAGGGGAATATGTGGATAAAATTTAAAATAATTATTCCTTGGAGAATTCTCTATTTGACAAAAACTGTTAGGAAAATAAAAAATCAGTCTTGCAAACATTAAGTTTAGACAAATATTTTACATTCTATGTCATATTAAATTCATAAAAGACATATGACCTGAATATTAAAGGCCACACTATAAAAGAAACTAGGAGGTAAACCAGATAAGTTACTTTTCCTAGTTATGAGTAAGGGAAAGTTCAGAACTGAATGAAACATAGATTTGATTATGTAAAGTTAAAAAAAATTTTCATACTAGCAAAATTAATGCAATTAGGATAAGAAAGGAAGTTGTCAGTTGGGGGAAATTTTTTTCTCCAAATATCTTCAACAGGCATATCCAAGATCCATACAGAACTAACACACATGAAAAGCTAAAAGCCAACCTCCAATAGATCCAGAGATGGGGTGAACCTCAGAGGCCATCTTAACCAACTGTTCATTTTACAGATGAGGAAACTGACGCCCAAGGAAGTTAAGTGATTGGCTCAAGGGTATATAGGTGTAATAACCAGATAAGTGGGCAAAGAATATGGACAGTTTCCAAAAGAAAAATTACTAATCACAGATGGATTTGAGACCCCTGGGTTACCCACAAACTGAGAATGATTTAGCTATTCTCAGCAAGACAAAGATCCAAGACAATTCCAAAGGACTTATGATGAAAAATAATGTCCACCTCCAGAGAAAGAACCAAATGCAGATAGAATACTTTAAAAAGAAATAAAACTTGTGAAGTTTTTTTATTTGGTCTGTTTTCTTTCATATCATGACTAATATAGAAATATGATTTGGATGACTGAACGTGTGTAACCTATATCAAATTGCTTACCATCTCAGGGAGAAGGAAGAGGAGAGAGGGAGGAAATTTGGTACTCAAAAAATTTTAGAAATGAATGTTAAAAATTTTCTTTACTTATGATTGAAAAAGCTTATAATATATAAAGGATACCCTCCCAACCTTTGCAAAGCTGAGGGACTCTGCATGTGGAGCATTGTATATACTATCAGATTTAATTGATGTATTAATTTTACTGAATTGGTTTCTTTTTTTTTGGCACAAGGCATAGGGATGGAGGCACAAAGGACAGTCACAAAGGTTAAAGTGTAAAGGGCTGACTCTGGAGTCAGAACTGCATTCATACACCACCCATGACCCTTATTATTTATGGGATCCTAGGCAAGTCAGCTAATCAATTTGGGCCTCAGTTTCTTCATCTGCAAAATGAAGGGGTTGAACTCTATAGCCTCTGAGGTCCTTTTCAGCTCTATATCCATGATCCTATAATCCAATACAAATTTAAATATTAAAAAAAATTCTGTCCTTATGACTACAGAAAGACTAAATAAAGACTAAAGACTCAATAAAACTCACTCAATAAAATTAAAAAAAAAAACTTTGACCTCAAAGCTTGACTTCTAAGGGCCCTTAATATATTGCATGATTTTGCCAGTGGTTCATTAAAGCCCTATTCCAATAGCACATTGGGTTTGGGAAGGCTCTACCAGCAGATCACACAGCCAGTACCATGCTAAGGTTATTTGTACTAAGCAAAGGGATGGACTATTAGCCAAGAATCAGTCTAGGTAAAACAAACCATTCCAGATTGACCTAGAGGCATGGAGGAGCCGCTGCATTACAGGGAGGACTAACCAACCACACCCATGAATTCATGGGTCTTTAGAGACTTAATTGAAATAATGTACACAAAGGGCTTTTAAAAGCATTCTTCCTACCAGTTATTATATTTATATTGCTATCTCTTAGCATAAAATAACATCATTGTTACCAACGACCATCTGTGGCCTCCTAGAGAAATCCCAGGGTGATAGTTAAATTTCAGAGGTAAGATTTGAACCTGTCTTCCCAACTCCAAGGATCATAACCACTGTGCTATACTTCTAAGCAATTAACAGTCACCCTCTGTTGGACTGTACTCATTCCTTTTGTCAGGGAGTCTTCTGTTTACTTGGGAGTCCTTAAGCAATCTTTATTGCCCTGGGTAAGTCCAACTCACTCACACCTTTCTTTAAGGATTCATCAGATTCACTACCTGTACGAGCCTTTGGCATCTGTGAACGTCAGCACTCACCATGGAAGTGTTCTATCCCATTTCCATTTCTACACCGAGTGGTCACAGGACAGAGACCTGAGACCTGAGACTACTCAGTCCAGGGGGGCTTAGGGTTTGGCCCAAGGTTGCAGAGATTAAGTACCTGAACCCAGCTGCTCTGACTCCAAAGCCCACAGAGTCACTGTAGCATAAACAACCCTTTAAGGTTAATTGACAATTCCCCTCCCCCCAAGATTAGTCATATAAAACAGGCTTCTTTTGTAATAAAATAGGATTTATTTTTGCATTTAAAAATCAATAAAACATTTTTAAAAAACAAAGATTTTATAAATTAAGTTGGCTTCAAATGATTGGCATGTTTTTTATTGAATAGAAACCAAATTATTTACCTATCCACAGAGGTCAATTGTGTCCTCTAGCATCAATGGAGCACCAGTCCCCATCAGTAAACCTTTCATAAGGTGTGCTTTCGATCATTGGTAACTTTCCACACAGACATATAAATTCACAGTGAACAACTACTGCTCACAGCTTAATTCTTGTTTAAACTTGTTTACAGTGATCCATTTCTACTGTTTGGCGCAAGTCTCAAGAACAGTAGAAGCACTTTGTGACTTCACAGTTTCCTACATCCAAGGGAACCTGGCTCAAGTCCATGGCTTGGTGGAGGCTCTGTGGCCCCTACAAATCACAGTCAGGCCACAGGAGACCAAAAGGATCCTGAAACAGGAAAAGGGCTTGAACCCGTTTCAGTGTTGAAAAGACAGGCTACAGAGATGACCGGGGTATGCTAAGAATCAAGTCTCTTCCTTGCCAGGTCAGGACATCAGTTCAGCCACATTAAGTGACATCCGAGAGTAAGGTAGATAAACCTTCATGTTTACAGAAGAGGGATACTGGAGAGATCTACAGATACAGCAGAACCAGGGCCAGGATAACCTGATAAAGAGACACATACGGCCTGGCAGGGAGTAGAGGTTTAAGTACCAAGAGAAAAGATGACCCCTGTTAGCTGCACCATTGGGGAGCTTCAGCAGGGTACCATAAAAAATTAGAAAAGGTGAGAGAAGTGGCAGGGGACCAGAGAGGTTATCTGTGCATGCCCATCAGGAAACTAGAGCTCAGAGAGGAAGTGACATCCCCACAGTCACACACTACGATAAAACCCAGCTTTCACAGATTCCCAGATCAATGCTTTTCAGATCACATCACCCTCCTGCCCCCTGAAAAGAGAAGGCACTTCTAGTTAATGCAACAAATTAATTAGATCTTCCAATTTTGAGGGGAGAAAAATAAGGACCACCTTTTGTCAATAATACTTGTGAATTCTGACTCATAATCTCCTTGGGCCAGCGAACACCCTCTCTTTGTACCAGTTATGACAGACAGGCACCCAGAGACTCCACGTGGTCCATCCCACTTCCCTAACAGGGACCAGCCATACCTAGCCAGAAGTAAGAGAGAGGTCATGAAGGCTCTTAGGAGGAGGTGAGCAGTATGTCAGGCCCAGGTTCTAAGAAGAAGCCCTGATGAACTGGACAGGAAAGAGACCAAGAGAGATGCTCAAAACAGATCTTTACACAGACAGGAACAAAACAGTGGGGTAAGAAAAAAAAATCAGATGCTGCCACGAATTCAGTTATCCCTGGACACAATAAATACATGTAGGGGGAGAGCAGGAAAGGCAGGGAAAGAGAATAAACATGCTTGAGTAACCAAATCATCAGATGGCTGGGGTTAGCTGAGCTGGCCACAGTCTGTGATGATAATTTTCTTAGATGTCTTCCCACTCTTGGAACCATAAGATTCTATCTTCTTCAGCACATCCATGCCTTCCTTGACATGGCCAAACACGACATGCTTTCCATCCAGCCTGTGAAAAAGGGTAGACAACAGAGTGACGAATGGGGACCATGCTCACGCCAAGTTGGAGGCACAGTCCCACCCACTAACTCAAAGTGGCTGCCTCTCTGTCCAGAGGGTGACTGATGGAGTGTCCTACACCTAAAGTGTACAAATACCCCTCTGGCCTATTCTCATCCCCATACTTGTGCTCACCTCACAGACAATTCTACCTGAATGCCTGTCTCACCAACGCCTGAGCCTCAATGTAACTGATTCCGTGTCAGTTCACTTCTCTGGGCTACAGGGGCCTCATCTGTAAAATGGTGGGCTTGGTTTCTGAGGTTCCTTTCAGCTCTAAAACTATGATCTTTTTCTTGCCTTTATTGGCATGAGAAGCAGCCAACCCTCCCACTGAAAATCCTTTACTCACCAGTCTGTCTTCACTGTGCAAATGAAAAATTGGGATCCATTGGTGTTGGGACCTGCATTTGCCATGGACAGGACACCTGTAATAAGAACAACGAGTGAAACCAAGACATCTTGGGATAAAGCCTCCAGCTAATAGGGCAACAAATATCATCAGGGTCTCTGAGAGCTTAAAGAAGACTCCTTAAAGTCAGCAATCCATAAAAGTCCCATGTGGCATTCATATTCCCAACAGATAGGGTGGAGAGAGGGAAACCAACAGGTCTTTCTATCTGACAGATGTGAAGGGTGAGGACAGTGTCAACAGCACTCCTGAGATCTAGTATCAAGGCCAAGGCCAAAACTCACATGGCTGGAACCCAAACCAGAGCCAAGGTCAACTAAATGGTTGCATGAAGGACACTTCCAGACTTTCTAAGATTAGATTTTAGGACATGGAAGAAAAAGTAAATCCCATAGTTTAGCTAAGTGGTTTTCCCAAGGTGCTTCCAGAATTATTTTTTAAAGGAGAGCACATAACTACAAATGTGCTCTCAGAACACATCAGAAAATTGGGAGCTGGGTACCAACCAAATACGCAAACAAGATTGTGGGTGAGAAACATAATCAGTCACATCTCAGGAGGTAGGCAAGTGAAATAATTGTAGCCACAGGCTGGGGTTGCCCAAGGACACTGGAAAAGGAGAAACCACACTGGACAGAACACCTCCATAATGACATGGGGGTTCTTGCCTCCCAGGGCCAAGTAACCACCTCCCACACAAGTCCTCTTTGAGGTGGAGAGGTTAAAGAAGAAAAGGGGAAAAAGACTGACCAGGCCCAACGTGCTTCAGGATGAAGTTTTCATCTGGAAATCGGCTCCCGTAGATGGATTTCCCACCTGTGCCATTGTGATTGGTGAAGTCACCAGCCTGGAGAACAAAGGTCAGATTAGCAGTAATTGGTTCAAACAGGGGAGCTGAGCTGCTCAAGAGAGAGGGCAGCTTAGCCTTCTCTCAAAGTGTCCCCAAATGGAAAGCCAAATGAAAAGGTGTCCCAACAAATGAAAGGGAACAAAGATAAATCAAAGCTTGAATTGTTCCCTGTGAAGAGATCAGCCTGGTTCTTCAGAGACTCTTAAAGTCATAGGATCAGAGCTCTGGAACTCAACGGGACTTCAGAAGCTCCCTACATCTAGTCCAACTGCCTCCCTGTATATATAAGGAAACTGAGGCCTGGAAAGGATCAGGAGGGACAAAACAACAACAGAAGGCTACTATGAGAAAATTATTACCAAAGGAACCCTATCCTTTAAAAACCCTTCCCCCTATTACTGGATTATCCATGCTGACTAATCTTCCCCTAAAAGACAGCTGACTAACCTTCCCCAAAGCACTTATCTATCTATCACAAGAAACAAGCAGAAGAAAGCCCCTAATTTTCTGACACTCAGTTCAGTCCACACACACTGTCTTCCCTTCACAGGGACACTGTGGTTTCCTGTCTCACTCACTCTGGAGCACCATGGCTGGATGCCAGGGACACGTCACTGCTAAGAACACCAGCCTTGCATCACCCAGAAATTTGTACCATGCCCCATGTCATCACATCACAGCATGTCTCCCTGCCCCTCCACCCTGAGGAGGACCAGATTGATATGTATCAACAAATACAAAAGGACAGACAGAAGGAGACGGGGCGGGGGGGGGGGGAAGAGGGGAGGGGAGGGAGGGAAGGAGGAAGAGAGAGAGACACAGACGTCCCAAAACTTCAGTACCCTCTCCAAACCAGCTCACAGGCTCCCAACATATTTCTTAGAGAGGAAACCCTTAATGTAGGGGGTCTAAACCCTGAGGTCTGTAAATTAAATTTTTTTTTTATAACTGTGTTTCAATATAATTGACTTCCTTTGTTATCAGATAGATTTTATTTTATGCACTTAAAAAACATATTCAGAGACAGGGTTAATAGGCTAGAGCAGACACTGTTAAAGGGGTCCCTGACCCAGAAGAGAATGAGAACCTGTGCCCTAAATGGGTTGGACCTGGGGCAGGTTAGTCTGCAAACTCCTGGGCCTGGGCATGCCACAGCATGCTGATGAAATATCACAAGATGATACCAATGATTCAGAGGCACGTAGATTCTGAGTTGATGAAGGTTACCCTGCAACCCTTCCTTCCTTCAAAGAGGCTAAGTGCTACCTACCTAGAGACCTACGCCCCATGTCATCCAACTCCATTCAAGTGAAGGTGAGTGAAACAGCAGGATTCAAAGTTGTCCATGCCTCCACCCTGGTCAGAGGACATCTGGCAGCCACAAGGCAGGACTGCATCCTGAGGCCAGATGAAGACACCCCAGCTCACTCACCACAGCTGCCTTCTACACTTCAACCTGTCCTCAAGTAACATTCCTGAACTTATGTGACTACAGAATCCTTGGTGAAGTTCGAAATAACAGCAGAAACCTTAAATGATAATGTGGGGAGTACAGACATCCTTGGGATAAACAAGTTTTGGGGAAATTCTGAAGCAAGATAGAGGGAATTAAGACTACTTCAAGATGAAAAGTTGTCACATGTAATAAGAAATTTAATAAAACAGGAAACCACATGTTATCAAAATAGCAAATGGTACAACTTGGCCTGTAGCTCTCTCATGCCAACTCTCCCAGGGTAAAGAATGTCAGGGCACCATGGATCAGTTGTAGAGAAACTGAAAGGGATGTCAGGGAAGGAAGACTGACTGTCTCTCTCCCACATGGTCTACCAATGGCTCACAAAAGCCAGGAGCCCATAACTGGATTGGGGTAGAAAGGGTAGGGGGCAGAAGTAGAGTAAAAGGAGAAGAGAAAATGAAACAAAACTCACTTCCATTGGCTCCTCCAAACTCTCCCAGCACTGACTGAGGGCCTCTCCTATATGCTCCCCACATTCTAGTTTGTACATCGTTATCTGTGTTCCTGGCCATCCCTAACAGATGGCTTAAACCTTTCATCAGAGACAGAGCTCAGGTGCCCAATTAAGCATCTTTCCCTTGGAAATTTATTGTATTCTTTTCTTTTCTTTTTTTTGCAAGAAAAGCAGGGTTAAGTGACTTGCTCAGTCACACAGCTAATGAGTGTCTGAGGCTATATTTGAACTCAGGTCCTCCTGACTCTACGGCTGGTGTTCTATCTACTATGCCATCTAGCTACCCCTTATTTTCAATATAGTTTGTATATACTTATCTATGTGATTGCTGTATGCCTTCCACCCACAGCAGATTATAAACTCGTTGCAGGAAGGAATTGTTTCCATTTTTTTTGCTTCTCTGATGCCTTTCATTCAGTAGGTCCTTAAAAAATGTTTGCTAAAGTAAGGCTTGTCAAATTTCTTGCCCAAATAAAACTCAAAAACCTGCCTTGTGCTAAGGTTGTGATGGACCCAGAAGGGATTCCTCATTCAGTCTCCACCGTCCCCAAGATTGGAGTAGCTATTCCAGGGGAGAGAACTCTTTGTTGTCCTTCTCTCACCATTAGCGTACATCATATTACATCTCTCTGGGATCCCCTAAGACACAGCCTAACTCTGTGCCTCCTCATGTACCTCTTCTGATCCTCAGTAACTTAAAAAGTATCACCTCCCCCATCCCCAATTCATTTAGCCACAGTACCAGCCACTTGACTAAATTCCTAGATCAAAACAGGAAAAAAGAGTTTCAAACCTCACCTGACACATGAATGAAGGAATAACTCTGTGGAAAGTTGATCCCTTGTACCCGAAGCCCTTTTCACCTGTGCACAAGGCTCTGAAATTCTCTGAGGACCAAAGAAAACAAAGAATCAGAATTACTTCATTTTTTCACCCAATGTCTCTTCTAACTTTGAGGTTTGTAGAGATCATGGGGTCCATGAACTTCTTCTGTTAACTGTATTTCAATGTCATCATTTTCCTCTGCAATCCCACTTATTTTATGCACTTAGAAAACATTCCGAGGCAGGGTCTGTTGGTCTCACCACACTGCCAAAGGCGGCCAGGGCACTCCGAAAATTTAATGAGAAGCCTCTGTCTACAGGAAGTAACACAGGTCATCACCCAGATGTTGCTACCATTTTATTTAAGGTTACACTGGGTCTACTTTGCCTCTAGTACAGGCTTCTATACATACATGTCTCCCCTATTAAGATAAGCTCCCTGACAGCAGGGATAATTTTATCTTTGATACCCAGGGCTTAGCACAATGCTGGGCACAAATCAGCACTGAAAATATGCTTGATGTATGGATCATACCAGGGCACTCTTCAAACCTGAGACGAGAAAGCAGTGTACACTACAGAGGTGAAGAACCCCCACCTCGGGTCCCATTTCTGCCCAAAGTAAGCCCAGTGTCTCCCCTCTCTGGGCCTCAGAGACTGGCACCAGATGATCTGTTAGAGTACTTTCTTATTCTATTATTTCAAGATAAATGCTGGGAAGCTAGCCCTCTGATGAAGAGATCCAGTTACAAAGACAGAATCACATTTTCCTTTCACTAGAGCTTTAATGAAGATTTAATGGAACAGAATTAGCATATGGCTCTACATAGTTGGGTCCAATACTTTACCTTCCCTTTCTCAGAGGATTCCACAGCCCAATGGGGCTGGTTCAATCAACAAACCCCTAAAAGAGCTCAAAAGAAAGACTTCTAATTTCCCATGTCTCTGGAAGGCCTACAGAAAATAAGCTGTTCTAAAATGCCTTCCCATTTATTATCTCATTTAGAGCACAGAGAAGCGATATCAAAACTGTACAAGATTTAGAAGAAATGAAATGGGCTTCCCAGACCATCTTGTTCAGGGTCTACAAACACGTTTTGTTTTTTTACTATTTTAATAACTGTATACATTAACATAATAGGTTTCCTTTGCAATCCTTTGGATTTTAATTTATGCATTTAAAAATATTATTCTAGGAAGGGCTCCATAGGCCTCATCAGACACTGTTAAAGGGGTCTATGTCCCATAAAAGAAGAAGAGGCCCTGGTCTAGTTCATGCCCCTCACTTTAAAGACCTAGCCTACTCTGCTCATCTGAGAGATGAGCAAACAGAAGGCCAGATAACAACTTCTGGATTCCCAGTTACTTTTCTTTCCAGAGGGCCATGCTTCCTCCCCACCTTGGAAGTCAGGACCTCAGACCCCACGGATGCTCAATAGAATGGCAAGGGTTGAGTATCTTCACTTTGAAGGATGGATGAGCCCCTGGCCTTGAGTGTTCACCAAACTCACCTGCAGTCTTGGGCACCACATCTGCTTTGAGCTATAGAGAAGGGAAGGGGGAAAAAATAGAAAAGAATGAGTCAGTTTGGGGGCACATCCAAGAGAATGGATCTCATGGCACTCAGCAAGGGGACAGCCCTGGAGTCAAGAAACCAGAGTTCTAGTTATAGCTGGGTCACTAACTAGAGGCTGACCTTCCATAGGTCCATTAATTGATCTGGGTTTCAAGTTTCCTCATCTATAAAATGATGGGATTGAACAAGATGATTAGAAGCAGCATGATATCATGAAAAGAACACCAGATTTTGGATCATGGGAATGGGCTTCCAATTCCTGCTCTGCCCTTTCCTACCTGTATGACATCTGGACAATTCCTTAACCTCTCTGAGCCTCAGTTTCTTCATCTGTAAAATGTGGGGGTTAGATCAGATGGCTTCTGGGATCCCTTCCAACTCTGACAGTCTATGATTCTACTAACTTGGAATTATTATTGTTGTAAACAGGGCCTTGTAGTAGCTAGGTAACAGGGATGCAAAGATGGAGGAAAATTATAAGGTCTCTTCCCTCAAAGAGGTCACTGAGGGGGAAAAGGCTTTGCCTCCATGGAAACTTCAGACTGATGGGAATGATAGTCTGACCTAGAAAGACCTAATTCTAGTCCAGGACTGGATTAATCCATATTCTCTCCCCACTACCATCTCAGGTTCTTTTATACCTGAACCAAACAAACCTGACCTGGGTTGAATACCACTTTGGACATTTAGTTATAGCGTGAAAGCTGTCATCAACATCAAGTTACAACCTCTCTGCCTTCACTTTCCTAACGGTAAAAGGGGCATAATAACGGCATTAACATCATAGGGTGGTTAAGGGTCAGGTCTATAAAGAGCTTGGGTAAAATTTTAAACACAATTTGGGAGCTACAATTCATATTATTTTCCTTAATGGTATGAACTAGCACCAAAAAGATAAGTGTATATTACTGAGAGAGACACCACACCGGCATCCACTTTCTGGATGCCACCAAAGCTGTTTTTCAAGGGACCCTTAACTGGTTAGGGTCTTTAACATGAGGGGAGGGAAAGGAAGGCCAGGCGATAAGGGCAGAAGTGCTTCAAGTTCATTTGCCCAGGACTGATTGTCATAGGAGGAACAGGGGGTGGAATCCTTGACCAAGAGCTTTCCTTCAGCCCAAAGTAACCTCTACCCACTCCCCCACTCCTGCACCACACCTGGACCACTCCATCAGGCCTTACAGTGAGAGAGGAGGATAATTCACAATGCAGTCAGGCCCTGCTTCTCTCACTTACTAGCTGTATGACCTTGAGCAAGTAACTTAAATTTCTCTTCCAGTTTCCTCATCTATAAAATGCAGTAACAATGCCTGCACTGCCTACTTCACACAACTGTTGTAAGAAAAATCCTTTATAAGCTTCAAAACCCTATAAAAATGGGATTTTTTTCTATAGTATTCTAAGCTGCAAAGCTCTATAAACATGTAAGTTTATCATCTTTCCAACACTTCCACACTTGACGATTATCTTATACAACCAGCTTACAGGTTCCTGAAAGGCAAAAATTAGAATAATAATAGCTTTTATAGAAATAAAAACTAACATTTATACAAATCTTACTATATGCCAGGCACTGTGCTAAACTCTTTATAAGTATTATTTCACTGATTTTCACAACAGCCCTGGGAGGTAGGTGCTGTTATTATCCTCGTTTTATAGTTGAGGAAACTGAGACAAACAGAGGTTAAATGACTTGCCCAAGATCATTCATTATGTCTTTTCTTCTTATAGGTTCTCAAGATGTCTAGCACCAGGGCTGAGCTCACAATAAGAGAACCCCAATTTTAAGGCCAGAAGCTATTTTACTAATCTTCTAACAGATCCTTCACATTTTATAAGATGAGAAAATTGAGGTTGAGCACAGGAAAAGCGATTTGTGCCAGGTCAGAAAGCAAGTTAGTGGCTCCTGACTCCTAGTCATCCTCCACATTTGTGTACCGGCTTGAAACCTTTTCTAAATCTACTAATACTCACAACAATCCTGTGAAGCAGGTGCATAAATATGTCCAATTTACAGACAAGGAAACTGAGGGATGCCCAGAGGTTTACATCAGACCTGATGGAGCATTCAACAACTATTTGTTGGATTAAAAGGCTACTTGATTCAGGGTCATGATGACCACTTTGGGTGGCAACCTTTGAGGAAAGGCCCTGCCAGCTCCTATTCACACAAGCCTAGGACAACTACTGCCATGCCTTGGCTCCAGGTTATCACTGGCTGTCCAAGTCATCTGAGGGCGGGTGGCTAGAGAAAGCAAGGAGCCTCTGAGCACACAAAAAACAAGAGTCCTAGGCAAGCCTAGCTCCAACTAGTAGAATCAATAGAAGACAAGGATCTCATTCAGCATTTTGCCAGCACAGGACACTGCTTAGTTCTCCCTGCTCAACGGAGCTCTATGCCTTCTCTCATACACCCTTCATCCACCAGCTTCCCCCACATTGCTGAATGGAAAATCAAACTGTAAAGTCACTGAGGCAAAGGAATGTGCCCTATCTATCTCTACTTCTGTATGTCTCTCAGTGCCTGACTCAATCCTAATTAATCAAATAAATCTGCAAGAGGCCATAGGCTATAATGAAAAGGGTCCCGGGCTTTAGTTAAGGAAACTGGGGATCAAATCCCACCTCGAACATTTACTGGCTGTGAGGCAGGGTCTCAAGATTCTCAACTATGGGGATCATTAGAGGTACTACTAGCTACTTCACAAAGTTGTAGTGAGGGAAGCACTTGATACATTGTAAAAACTTATATAAAAGTGAGTTATTATTACTATTATATGGAATGAGCTAAGTGAGGATGGCTAGTCTCAAACCTCCAGGACTCGAAATTCCAGGGCTTTATGGGGATGGAGTTGCGGACTCCAAAACCCACACAAGCAAACACTTATGCAAATAGTTGCTGGGGCCACGTGACCCTCGGTGGTTTGCTTTTTTTTTCCCTCCCCAACCTAGGAGCCAAGAATTCTGAATCCTCTCCCCAACCCCCAAAGCCAGAGCTCCTCTCCCGCTCCCTTGGAAGGGCAATTAGGCTGCCTAGGGCGGGGATTCCTGATAACAGCTCTACCCAGCAGTTCTTCATTTTGACCTTTCCCGTTCACCTCTGCCCCCTAGTCCCCCAATCCTTATACAGTGGGGCCAGACCTGCTGGCCCTTGACTTCTCCGGGGATGACCTTGAACTAATTTTCCCAATGTTTCTCTCCCTCCACTCCCGGGGAGAGAGGAGCAAGGCTTCCCAACTCCCCCACCCCTGCCTCTGAAAACTTAAAATTCATAAAGTTGGGGGGGGGGGGTGACCGCTGGAAGACAGACCACTTCTCCAATCTCATCAGTTTCCTCATTTCTGATACGAGGCCCGGAGTGATTGACAGACTCGTTTAAGGCAGATGCCAAACCCGCGGTCCAAGCGCCTTCCCACGACTCTCCGCGTGAAGGGTCCGAGAAGCTGCCCGGACGGTGCCCCCCCTCCCTCCGGGACCATCCCCCCAATCAGAGGGCCAGCGCCAGGCCCCGCCCCCTCCGCCCATGACCTTGAGCTGGGGCCGGCCCGGCGCAGCCCAGCGCGGCTCTGCACCCACCTCCAGCACCACCCGGCCGAGCGGCTGCTCCTCGGCGCCCACGTCCAGGTAGACGAGCGGGTTCTTGGCGGCCCCGCCGGGCCCCGAGTCGGAGCTGCTGGCGCTGCTACGGGCGCCGCGGAGCCGGGCGAGCGTGGGGGCCGCGGAGATCCGCCGCGGGGCCAGGCCCAGGCTCAGCAGGCGGGGGCCGGCGCGCAGGGCCAGCATCGCGGACCGAGGCGCACGGAAGGCAGGAGAAGCGGGGAACGGAGAGCGTGCGCACGGACCGAGGGGCGCCCGCTGCGTCCTGAAGCGCGAAAGGAACGCCCGCCCCTCCGCACTCGGGCTTTTAACCCCGCGGCGGCCCCGCCCCTGGGCGTGGGCATGGAGGCTGGAGGCTGGGCACACCTACCAGCCTGCCCGCGGTGACTTCCTCCAGCCGGGCCTGGGGCACCTGCCCTGGCTTTCCCATCCAGGGCTTTTGTTGGGCACGGGAGGGGGACTTCCCCTAGGATTGCCTCATCTGTGCGCAGGGAACTTCCGAATGAGCAAACTCCCTTCACCAATGCGAGTGGGCACTTTCTGTGCAGTTTACACTCAACACAGGTGCCTACTGTGATAACACAGGTGCCTACAGTGATAACACAGGGTCACAAAAACACTATCAGAGGCTGCGCTGGAGTCCAGGTGTTGCCCCGAGGTGAACACTGTCCTCCTGGCTGTTCTACGAACAAGACCCTCCACCTCTCAGCTCTCTACCATGCCTGGAATAGCTCTCCTTCCTCCACTCTGACTACTGACCCCTCGGCTTCCATTAAGTACCAATTAAAATCCTATCTTTTGTTGGAAGCCTTTCTCATCCCCTCTAATTCTAGTGCATTCCCCCTATGGTTTCCTATTTATCATAAATATAGTTATTGTAATCGTTAAGTCGTTTTAGCCCTGTCCAACTCTTCATTTTGGGCTTTCTTGGCAAAGATACTGGAGTGGTTTGTCATTTCCTTCTCCATCTCATTTTACAGACGAGGAAACAGAGGCAGATAGGGTTAAGTGACTTGCCCAGGGCCACACAGCAGGTAAGTATCTGAAGCCAGACTCATACTCCTCAACAGGAGTCTTCCCGACTCCAGACCCAGTACTCTATCCACTGCTATCACCTAGCTGCTTGAATACAGCTTGCATCATATAAATTTGTTTGCATATTTTCTCTCCCATTTTGTTATAAACTCTTTGAGGGTTAGAACTGTCTTTTTTCTCTTTTTTTAATCCCTTGGCACATAGTATACACTTAATAAATATTTATTGAATTGAATTGAAATTGATTAATTGATTCCTGATTCCAAAGACAGCTTTCTATCCACTGGCATACAGTGTGTTGACCTGGAAGTTTGGTTAAAAAAAGACAAACAGGCTAAATGCATATTGTGTGTTCCCTTAAAGCTAGCAGTTACATGATCATGGAGCCAGAAAAACTTCTGGCTGACTAATACAAGAATGATCAGGCTCAAATCTGTTTTAGGACAATCCAAGATTGTCTGTGTCCTTCAGATTTGTGGTCTGTATGAATGATTAACTATACCACGAGAAAGGAATTTCTTAATTGCATAGGTTGTAAATATAATAAGATAACAGAGATGACAAGGTTTCTATTGAAATCACGACCTGAGGGATCTGTGTTTTCTTTACCATTAACATTCCATGACATAGTATATGTCCCCAAGATATTAAGATATGGAAAAAGTCCCATCATTCAAGATAGTGTCTAGGGTTAAGGGCCTCCTAAGGAATGCTAAGTCAGCCCCATCTGGCTTTGTTAACATAGGAAGAGGTATTCTCTGAGTTTACTTCAGAGAACAAAGAGACTGTTAGATCCAGGCTCTTCTTCTAATTGATTAATTCAAGCTCTGGCCCTTATTAAAGTCCAAAACTTATATTATATGATTATCAAGCGATAACATATTGTCTTGGTGTTGCTGATGAGAAAACTGAGGGTGGGACAGATGAAGTGGTCTTCCAGGAACTGAGAAATCCCCTGAGGCTTGATGGGATCATCTTTCTCTCCCATTCTCTGAACTGTTGGAGATAGGTAAGAAGTTTTCTCACTCTTTTTTTAGACAAAAGGCTCTCAAGTTTTGGCTCCTATGTCAGGAAATAGAGTTAGTTGCAAGAAGACAGGGACAGAGACCTATCAGGAGAGTGAAAGACAAAAATACATAGTGATGCAGAGAACCTCAGACAGGTGGGGGGAAATGGGAACTCTTTGCTTTGTCCTTCTCAGATGCTGTTATATGTTATAGTTATCTAAGAATATTCTCCTCTTGGATTGCAAAGCTTCTGCCGTGAGGGCAGAGATTGTGTCACTTAAATTTCAGTTTGGAAGCCCTTGATACTTTTCCCAGTTTCAGTATGGCTGACTTGTGTAATCATTTATGCATCTTACCACCAAAGTCATCTAGTTCAACATTGTTACCAAGTCATTCAAGTAACCTAATAGCAAAAGCTTTTAATTAAGATACAAAATCAGTGTAACTAATAAGGAAATAATTAAACAATGGGGTCATTCTCTGCTACCCATATACAACTGAGCTTAATATCTTTGTCATCCAAAGTAATGGATATGGAAGAAAACCTCTTAGGGAAAATGGATGAAGAAGTAAAGAAACCTTATCATTGCTCTCTCAATGACCTCCAAGGAAATCTGCTAATCTATACCGGAAGGCTAGAATTTGCCAAAACCTCTCAGCTGTGGAGTCATTAGGTTCTGCCAGGATCTTGGCTTAGGGACACCTTGGTAGTACCTCAGCGCCCTCAGTAGGACTGCATAGATCACAGCCTTCAGCTTTCCTGTCCATCAAATCACCTAGTTTCAGACTCTAAACAAGCTTTTCTTTTTTCTTAAGTCTCCCCTTCTGTTTTCTTCATTTTCCAAGTTTGTGCTTCATCATGCAATCCGTGAGTCCAGGAGCCCCAAACTTTCTTGAATGGACCACAGGGCTCTGCCTTCTGAAGCTGGAGCCCTATCCCCTGCCTCATTTAAACTCCAACCTTCATAGGGTTGATGTGGAGAAGGTACCTTGTGAACCTTAAAACACCCTATAAATGTGAGCTTTAAAATCATTCTTATTAGTAATAATTAAAAATCAGTGTGAAGTGAGTGCTAAATGATATGGTTTCTATTCTCCATTTATTTTCCCAAACCCTATTCCTTATGGTGAGTATATAGATTGATTGTATCCACCATGAGTATTTTCCATCCTCTTTCCCCTTTCCAGGGCCCTCCCAGCAATGCTACCAGGTTAAAACCTTCTCATACTGCCCCCAAAAGGAATAGGACTATGGATAATATCAGAGAGACACTGTCCTCCCATCTCTCCACAGCTTAAAGTTCTAAATGGCCAAAAAAAATAATAATAAAAGGAAAGCTACTCCCTGGAAAATTAAAAAAAAATCATCAGGACTTTAGAGACCAAGTCCCTCATTTTACAGAATGGGAAATGGAGGCCAAAGAGGGGAAGTCATTTGTCTACGGTCCCTCAAATGGTTAGTTGCTGAGCTGTTACTGAGACCCAGGCTTTGCCATCATCTGTATCTCTCAAGGCAGACCAAACCTGGGACAGACAGCAAGTGCCTTCTCTCGCTGACAGAGAGATGGGAGGTTCAAGGGCAGCCATGCAGATAGCGGAGGAAAGATTTCTCCAATGAGGGGATACTCAAATATTGTATTCCTTCAGTAGAATATATACTCTTTGAGGAAAGATGAAGTAAAGTCCTAAGTATGAAATACTTAGAACGGGACATGTCAGCACTCAATAAATACTTGCTGCTCGGTTTATAGGCTTTAACACATGTATCCCATTGAACTGAATTGTATCTAGTCCTGCTGACATCTGTGATGCAAGAATTCTTTCTGAAAACATTGCCCCCAAGTCTAGATGGTCATCAGTATGTTCAACTGTTTCCCCTCATGTGGATCTGAAAGGCTCTCCCCTTTTTTCCAAATAAGATATGAGCCACTGGAGCTGCCCAGAACAGGGGTGATGACTGTGTGTCTCTTCCCTGTGACAGCCCCTGTTTGACAACTCTGTCTCCTTTTCTCCATGCTAAGCATGTTCCTTCGACCATTTTTACAAGATGCATTTCCCAGAAACTTTTCTATGCTGGAAAGAGTAGAAAAGAGCCTTAGCTCTGGAGACAGAAAACCTGGCTTTGAATATCAGCCCTGCTCCTTCAATACTAGGGGAATGACCCTGGTTGTTAATTAGTCTGTCTTTCATCACCTTCCTCCCGGCTTTGGAAGTAAGGATCAAAAGAGAATAATGGAAGTCAGGCGTTTTGCAAATAGGAAAGTAACTAGAGGCATTCTAACAGAATGAATGGGAAGAGTTCAGGGAGAACTCCCTGAGTTATTAGCAATGATACCATGAACAAGTCCCTTCATTTCTGCTGGCCTCATCTGTAAAATGGGTGTGATAATGGCATCCAGTTGTGAGCTGGTTCATAAGACCACAGATATGGAGTTGGAGAAGACCCCAGAAGCTGTGTAGTTCACTCCCTTCATTTGGCAGGTAAGTGACTTGCCCAAGATTACATTTTTAAAATGTCTAGAATATATATCCTATAAAAATGTGGCTGAAGGAATATTTAACAAGGAGAAAAGAAGACCTAGTTGTTTCCAAACAGGGTGGTCATGGGGAAAAAGCATTTGTTACACCTGTTTGGGGCAGCCCTAGAGGGAAGAAGGAGAACCAGTGGGTCAAACTTACAGAGGAAAGAATTTTAGTTCAAGATAAAGAAAAACTTTAACTATTAACTCATATTGATGATCATTCTCTAGTAGTCAATCAGTAAGCATTTATTAACTCTTATTATGTGTCAAATTCTGGGATATAAAAAAAGACAAAATACCATCCCTATTCTCAAAGAGTCAACAGTCTAATGGGGGAGACATGCAAACAACTATGTACAAGCAAGCTATGGATAGGATAAATTGGAAATAATCAACAGAGGAAAGTTACTAGAATTAAGGGAAGGGGTAGGGCAGGCAGGTGGCACAGTGGATAGAGCACTGGGCTTAGAATCAGGAGGACTCATCTCCTTGAGTTCAAATCCAGCCTCAGTTACTAGACATGTGACCCTAGGCAAATCACTTAACCCTGTTTGCCTCAGTAAAATAAGCTTGAAGAGAAAATAGTAAATTACTCCAGTATCTTTGCCAAGGAAACCCTAAATGGGGTCAAGAAGAGTGAGACGTGCCTGAACAGAAACAAAATGAGAGGTAGGATCTGAACACAGGTCCTCTAACTACAGGAGGGCCAGTGTTCTTTCCACATTGCCTCACAGTTACAAGACTCAGATGAGATAAAGTATGTGAAGCACTGTATAAATATGAACTGCAATAATTGTTATTGTTATTACTTTTAAGAGCTATAGAAATGAGAGTTATTTTTATCAATGACGTTCTTGAAGAGCTGAACACAGTGGAAATTAAACTCCACCCAAAGGAAAGTTCCACTTGGATCTGAGTCCTGTCATGAAGACCTCATGACCCTCCACTAGGGGTTTTAGAAAAGAGATTTGGGAGTCACTGGCAATACTTGTCAGAGGAAAGTCACCTGGGGTTACTCAGTGCCTAAAATATGTCAGACACTGAAAAATTGTTCTGCCTTCCTGTGATGTCAAGCATGTGACAATGGTGACTGGGTGGCACCTTCTATTTGTAGATACCTCATTAGCCTACTAATTATCAGCATATTTTATTGACTGCATAACTAGTAATACTTACCCAGCATAGGAGTGAGGCAGGACAGTAAAACAATGTCCTTATAAAAGCAGAGAATGTTAGAACAAGAAGGAGCCTGAGAGATCATTGAGATGCCCAAACCTCTCATTTTACAGATGAGGAGAATGGAGGCCCAGAGAGGTAAAAACATCTAACCCAAGGTTATACACCTCTCTGATGTCAGACCTATAATTAGACCCAGGTCTGCTGACTCCCCATCAGGTGCTATTTCTACTACATCATATTGCCTTGTCACCGTAAAAAACTTTTCCCAGTTCATAGTCACTGATACATTTGCAGGGGGACTCCCTTCTTCGCACATTCATTTGTTGAGTCTGACATTAGGATGAGTCCTTAGTCACAAGGACAAAGATGGTGGAAGAAAGGGGATAATGTATAGTTGTAATATCAAACAGAAAGCCAGACTCTCAGTTGGAAGGGGCCTTAGAAGCCATCTTAGATTAATTCATGGCAAGGAGTCATGGAGTTTGAAGACTGTTGACTTCTGGGCAATTTGAGCTGTTTGGAGGGGTTTTCTTATATCTTCTTTTTACATTGCCTCTTGGAAATTTCCAGAATCAGAGAATTTGAAAGACAGAAGGAAGCTTTGCAGGCATCTCTCTAGTCCAGCCCATATCAGAAAGGAATCTCCACTATACCCTACTCAACAACTGGTTATCTAGCCTCAGCTGAAAGACTGAATATTCCCCATACAGGGCTACCCATTCCACTTTGGGACAGTTCTAATGGCTAGGAAATTTTTCCCTAAGGTCAGGCCTAAATGGACTTCTTTGAAACTTTCACCCATCCCTCCTGATCCTTATCCCTGGGATCATGTTCAGTCTCTCTGTACATGACAGATGTTCAAATATATATGATAGCCCTTCAAATGGAAAGCATAGATTATTAAATGTTAGAAGCAGATGGAACCTTGAAAATTATCTAGCTCAAGCCTACCCATCTTACAGATGAGAAAATCATGATCCCAAGTTTAGTGATTTATGCAATCATATAAGTGAGTATCAAGGGCCAGGATTCAAACTCGGGCCTTCCAACATCTAATTTAGTGATCATTCTACTATACTACCTTTGGTCTCTTCTCCTTTTTCTTCCCCCACTTAATTTTTTTTCTTTTCTCTTCTCTTCTCCTACCATAATCCCAGGGCATCCAAGTAGATCAGATGTTTCACTGTAGAAAAGGAAAGCCTTATCTACAGTAACCATAAACTATAAAGCGAAGAGGATGGTGTAGTGGATAGAGCTCTGGTCCTAGAATCAGAAAGATCTGAGTTCAAATCCTTTCTCAGATACAGTGTGGACCCTGCACAAATCAACAAACCACCTGCCTCAGTTTCTCCATCTATAAAAAGAGGATTATAATAGCACTTACCACCCAGAGTTGCTATGTGGATCAAATGAGATAATATTTATAAAAGCACTCATCAAGCTTTAAAATGCTATATAAATGGTACCTCCTATCATCTAAACTTTCTCTAAGCTCCTAGCATAGCTCTTGGCACCAGCTACTTGATAAATATTGGCTAAATGAACAGACACACTTTTCTTGAGCAACCATTGTGTATAAGTTTTGGTAATGGGTGTGGAGAACAGAATCTAAAACATAGTCCATTATTTTAAGGACTTTAGATTAGGCAAATATGCACAAAGAATTTAGCAATAATCATTATACATACATAACCTATAACAAATTGCTTACTCTCTTAGGGAAGAGGAAAGGCATGTGGAGAAGAGGGAGGGGAGGGAAAGATAAAATTTGGAATTGAAAATTTTATAAAAAGTGAATATAAAAATTGTTTTTACATGTAATTGAAAAATCAAATACTATTCAAAATTTTGTAAAAAGAGTTAAGCAACACAACTGTCATCTAAGTTAATGTGGTCATTACCCATTTAGGTAACTTGGAGGCACCCTCAGAGGAGCTTTGGCCAGGTGAAATACCTTGCCTTTAATCCTGCTCCAAGGTCTCCAGCTGCTGGAAATCCTGGTCCCTATGGGGATCACCTCTGGCATCTGAAAATGAGGACCAACCACAGAACAGAAACAAAATCCAAAGTGTATTTCTTGGAGTCCAGGGCAAAGGAAAGGTATCAAGGGAAGGATGTTCCTTTGCTCCTCACTAGTTCAGTTCACAGTGTCCACACTAGACACAGCGGATAGAAGTCACCTAAAGAGGATGGGAAGAGGATATAGCCAAAAAGAGAGTCCAAAAAGCAACAAACAGCTCAATCTTGCCAGTTTTAAAGACAAAGGCAGATAATCCAAGGAAGCTACCCCCACCTATGTGGGGAATGGAGGCCTCCATTTTAGACAATACGGACATATTTCATGTTACCCAAACTGGGCATGCCAAGACCAGTCTGGTTAAACAAGGGTTGCCAGAAGGCCAAATAAGACACAGAACCAACTCCAGCAATGGTAATTATATTATACAAGAAGAAAGAGAGAAGTGTAGGCTTGCAGAAATCTCTGCAGAGGCCGAGGAGACTGGCTGGTGAGATTTGGCCAGACCTGGAAGAGAATACATTTTGGGCAGAGGAAATAACACAGAGGGACTCACAGATTTCTAGTGCTTTTCACAGGTTTGGTGACAATACTCTTCTTTTTGTGAGCTTGAAGCGTCACCTATAAAGTGGTTTGGGTTTGGACCCCAATGTAAAAAATCCAGGTCAAAAGCCCCAATCCAACAATCCTCTGAGAAAGCTGATCCAGCACAATCAAATGCCTGATTCGAGGTAGGCTTATTTAGCACTTACACCTCTGATGCAAGAAGCTAGTTAAGGAGGTGACAACACTGAAGAATGATACAGTCCTTGCCCACCTGGAGTTTTCAGTCTAATAAAGTAGCTACTACAGAGACACAGATAATAACAATTATATAAGAGAATGCAATAGATGTGGTGGTAAGATGTTGCCAATCTGCTTTGTTCTTTTGGAGGGAGAGGTCAGTCCTGCTGGATAAAGGAGGTCTTCCCAAATTGGAGAATGAGGTGGAAGGAAACCAGTGTCTTTATTTTCCAATACACGGGCTAACTGAATGAAGCTCAAATCGTGGCTGAGGAAAGAGATCCTTCGCAAAAAGCGCAACAATAAGGGCTTGATAAGTTATCAGAAATCAGAACTGAAACTCTGCAAGAATTAGGCTTCGTTGTATTCACTCATTCATTTATCTATTTAAGAGGAATTGAGGGCCCAGCAAAGTTAAAGTATCTTCAGAAAATGCAGGCATCAAGATCGCCTGCCATCTGTCTAGCATCAGCTCATATAATAGGTCTTTGCATCAAATTCTTTCCATGCTGCGCTGTATCCATTATGTTCAATAGACCTCAAACTAAAACCCAGAGCCCCTGACTCCTGAGATTGGACTCTCTCTACTCTGGGCCCACCGTCTGCCCTATTGCTCTCACCCACCTCCTGTGAGCCAGCCTATGAAACAAGCAGCTTAAATATAGTAAGAGGGTGAGACCAGCAGCGGAGAGGCCACTTTGAGTAGATAAAGATGGGACAAAAGGGTAAGGTCTCTATGGAAGGACTTGTAGCTGAACCCTCTCTAGGGGAGGGCTTTGATCTCCTGCCACAGATTTGTTGTGGAAGATTACTGTGTCTCCTCAGAGTTTTCCAAGTTTGGATTCTTCTAACCCTGCCAAACTAGATTTAGTTTCTCTTCACTTTGTTCCATGATTTCAAGAAGCCTTTGGACAGGAGCTAATAAGACTGTGGGTTGGACAAAAATTATGTTTCAGAGTCTGACCCCCACCCCTTTCTTAAAAAAAAAAAATACACACCCTTTTAATCTGGAAAGTCCTGATTTGTTATTCTTTCCTCCTTGGGAATCTGTAATTAATTTGAAACCAACAAATCAACAGAATTCCTTGACCTCAGTGGGGCTAGAGGATTGTTTAATACATGAATGAATAGCAGGGAGTAGGGTGGGGAATACGGGGCCCTCATCGGAGCTGGACTCAGCCCAAGCCGCATCCTTCCATGAAGTGGTGGCACTCTCAAAAGGTAAGTAGGAAAGACTGAAGAAAAGGGAGAAGGAAGCTAGTTCTGATCCGGAAAAAGAGAAGAACTTTTCAGGGTTATAGGCTCCTCATTGATTGAATTGAAATGACCCAGAAAGGGTCAGCTAGGTGGTACAGTGGATAGAGCAGCGGCCCTGGAGTCAGGAGGACCTGAGTTCACATATGACCTCAGACACTCACTAGCTGTGTAAGTGACCCTGGGCAAGTTGCTCAACCCTGATTGCCTCCAAAAAAAAAAAATGGCCCAGAAAAATAAGATTCTCTTTGCCTCAGGAATTAACTGGCCACCCAGCACTAGTTTCTACAATCCCCTCAAGCTGTCAGCCTCCTCTCTCCTGTTCTCAGACGTACTCCTTAAAAAAGCTGTCTCTGCTCATTGCCTCTGTCCACTCACTCCTCAGTCCTTCATAGCTGACCAACCTTATCCACCAACTGAACATGCTCCATTCAGAGACCCCAATGATGTCTTGAAACTTCTGGATCTGATGGTCTTTCTCTAGCCCTGACTTTTCTCAGACCATGGTAGTGAGCACTTTCCTCTCTGATCCTCTCTGGATTTTCATGACTCTCTCCTGGTTTGCCTCCTACCTGTCCATCCTCTCCTCATCCGCCTCCTTTGCTGATTCATTACTTCTATCATGCTTCCCAAATGTGAGTGTTTACCCAGCTTCTGTCCTAAGCCCTCTTTTCTTCTCCCTCTATTCTCCCTCTCTGCTTCCTTCTCTCTTTCCCCCTCCAAAGTTCCCCTCCTCTGTCTCTCTCCCTCCCTCCCTTCCTTTCTCTCTCTTTCTTTCCCTCTTTCCCCCTCCAAATCTCCTCCCTCTCCTCCCCCTCCTTCTCTCTCTGTTTCTGTCTCTCTCCCTTCCCCCCAAACCCCTCCTCTGTCACAGTCTGTTTCTGTCTCTCTGTAACCTCATCAACTCCCATGGGCTTGCCTACCATCTCTGTGCCGATGACTCACAGAAGGATCCATTCTGGTGTTTTCTCCAAACTTTTTTCTGTTCCTTACACTTGACACTCCATCTCATCTATCTGTCTTATATGCCTAGAATGTGTTTTCCCCTCACCTCTTCCTCAGAATCCTCTTTTGTTTTTTTAATATTCAGCTTGAACTGCCTCTTAAAAGTCCTTTCACGTCCCTCCAATTGCTATTGTCCTTCCTCCCAAACTTCCTTCTGTTTAACTGAAGCTTCTAGGTGGTAATGGTACAGTCAGGAAGATCTGAGTTCAAATTTGGACTCAGATAATTACTAGCTATGTGATCCTGGGCATGTCAGTTAACCCCTTTCTGCCTCAGTTTTCTTAACTGTAAAATGGGGATAGTAATATCCTCTACTGTTGTTAAGATCAAATGAGATCATATTTGCAAAGTACTTAGCATAATAGCTGGTAAACAGTAGGTGCTCGTGCTCGATGAATGACCATTCCTTTTTTCTCTGACTGTAGATCATAAAAACTCTGGAAATCTTTACCTAAGTTCCTGCTCTAAGGAGTCAGGTACCAGAGCAAAGCTACAGGGATAACCTTGAAAGGTCAGGAATGTCTTTTTTCTAGTGCCATGGGCCCAAGCTCCCATTCCAATGTTTTCTCCCCAGTGTTAAATCTCAGTGAATAATGTCCCAGTTTCATTTAACCAATCAGCATCAATTAGCTTTTACAAGGGGATTTTTACTTTGAAGATCTAGCAAGGAAAGAAATACAAACATTTCACCCTAATATCTGAAGGGGCACCCTCTCCCCTATAAGACTTTAGTCCTTGGGGGGAAGTGGACTCAAACTTAATACAGCTGCTAAGAACACTTGTCCCATCAAATTGACAGGATGATGATGATATATCTCCAGCTGTGGGATGGTCAATACATGAATGACCATTGCTCCCTCTCAGGTACTTTCTATCCATGCTGAGCCAAACAAGTTGATTGGACTTTACTGCTTACAGCTGGGTTTCCCACAAAATCCTGCTTGAATTCCAGCTCTCAGCCCTCCAGTGAGGGCTTTAGACCCTTTAGAAGCTCACAAGGTCACAGCTGTCTCCAGTACGCCTTCACCTAAAAGCAGGAAGAGCAGACACAGAGGCTGAAGCAACAATGGGGCCATGCACTCATGGATCATATGTGTGGAGATAAAGGTTGGAGGTCTCTCTCCCCACCAAAGGCTTAAGGCAGTCCCTGCTTCCTCACTTGAAAGCAGTCAGGCAAAAGGGAAGAGAAGGCTGCTGGCTTTGGTTGGTTTTGAATGCATCCCTATTCTGGCTCAGTAGCCAGTCAACAATCTATCTCTTCGCTGTGTGATTTGCAGACTGGTACCAGTTATAGAATGCCTGTATGTGCTCCAGCTCAAGAAGCAGGACCCTTCCATTAAATGTCATCATACCTTTCCCAGGTACCCCAGACTCTTCTGTGCAGGCTCAAAGCATGCATGTTCTGGGAATGGAGCTTCATTGGTTACGCCCCCTGATACATACTTATTTTGTCCATATTTGAGTTTATTCACATTTTACTTGGGCCCCATCTATTTTTTATATGTACTTGTTGTCTTTCCCATTAGAATGCAAGCTCCTTGCAAGTAGACTTTTTTTTTAATCCAGTGCTGAGCACACTGTCAGGCACACAGAAGGCACTTAATACTTTTTGGTTGATTGAGTGATTGAGAGCAACAAAATGAAGCATGATTCCAGAATATTTCTGAGTGACAACCTGATATACACCATAAACTTCTGGACTTGGAATGAGGAAGACCCAAGTTCACATTTGCTTGTGCTATGTGACAATGGGCAAGTCACCCTGAGCCTCAGTTTCATAATCTGTAAAATGGGGAAGAATAACCTGTAGTATCTACCCCACAAGGGCTGCTAGGTGGTACAGTGGATATAGCAGGAGTCAGGATGATCTGAGTTCAAAGCTGACCTCAGACCCTTACTAGCTGTGTGACCCTGGGCAAGTCACTTAGCCCCTATTTGCCTCAGTTCCTTATCTGTAAAATGGGAACACACTAGAGAAGGAAATGGTAAACCACTCCAGTATCTTTGCCAAGAAAGCCCCATGGACAAAAGTCCAAGGGGTCAAGCACTGTTAGACACAAATGAACAATAATATCTATCTTATAGGGTGTTTGTGAAGCTGAAATAAGATATGTGTGGAGTGCTTTCTAAACTTTAAAACTCTACGTCAGGTATTAGTACTTTTATGCTACCTTCATCCCTGTATAGATACACCTACACACAAACACATACATACACACACAAACACCCACATACACACCACACACACCCACACACACACACACACCCCACACACACACCCTCACCTCCAGACAGATAGACATAAGGTGCAGGATGAACTATCCATTTTTGGACATTGCAAATGTGCAGATTTCTTTTGCTCAACTATGTTTATTTATGAGAACTATTTTTCCCTTTCTACATGGGGAGGGAAGAGGAAGGAAACATTTGTTAACGCTTACCAGTTCATCTTGTGCTATTTTGCCTGCATTGGTCTCCCTACTTTGGGAGGCTTTAAAACTGTGATGTTGAAAGCAATTTCCCTTTTTCTGGAGATTTGGTAGCTCTGCCCCTACATACAATGGATGGAGTGCTAGGCTTGGACTCAGGATAACTGAGTTTAAATCTACCACAGATACAGCTATCTTATTTTAGGCAAACCACTCACCCTCAGGTTCATTATCTACAAAATGAGGTTAGATTCCAAGGCTTCTAAGATCTTTTCCAGATCTACATCTGTGATTGCAGAATCTTTAATGCCCCTCTTCTGCCTGCCAGCCCCAGACATCATCCTCTTCATCTTTGTAGTGACTCACATTTATAGAGCAATTAGCCTATCTGAGTTAAAAGGGAGCTCGTAGTTCATCCGGCCCAATTAATACCTTCCTAAGTGATTTCCTTGAAACAACCCTGAGAGATAGGTCAACGAAGGATGACTGCCTTCATTTTACAGATGAGATAACTAAAGCTCAGAAAAGTAACGGATTCATCTAAGAGGTGTCCCTAAGACTTTAATCCAAGGCCTCTGATGCCAGGGCCAACAACCTTTCCATTAGACCACACAGCCTCTCAGGTACACAATGGGAGTCAGTACGGTGTGGTGGGAAGAGCTCTGGAGGACAATTGATCCAGTAATAATAATGCAGAAAAAGAAAACAACTCAGACCAATGCAATGACCATCCAGGACTCCAGAGGACCAAGGATCAAGCATGCCACTTCATCTCTCCACAGAAGGTAACAGATTAGGGTACAAGATGAAATGCACATTTTGGACTTTGTAAATGTGTAGTTCTCTCTCTCTCTCTCTCTCTCTCTCTCTCTCTCTCTCTCTCTCCCCTCTACTTTCTTCTTTTTTCTCTCAAATTCAGAATGAAAAACATTTGAGTTTTAGAAAGGAAGAAAGAACACTGAACTTAGATATCAAGGAATCAGGGTTCTGGTCCTGATTCTGACATTCTAACTAGTTGAATGCCACTGGCCAGCTAAAGGCCCATTCTTGCCCTCCATTTTCTCATCTGTAAGATGATGGCTTTGGATGGAGTTCAATTTCACCCTTCACATTCTAAGGACTTAAGGGTCTGGGGGACACCTAGTAACTCTCCTGGCCTGCTCTACCAAATCTTTAGTTTGAAGGCTCGACAATCCACTGAGAACAATGCAAAGTCTCTTATAGGATGATCCAGGCTCTGGTCTCCACTATTGGGAGGCATCTTTCTCACACTCTGCACAGAGCACAGTAAAGCACAGTAACTGTGGAAGGGAAGGGTCCTGGCCAGCCTGGCATTCGTCCAAGGGGAGGGCTCAACTCTGGCTAACTGCCTCACTCTGCTTATTTCCCAGTCAAGGAAAACGCAAGACCCATTGTTCATGTTGGGACTCCTGGCCTCAACAATAAACATCTTTCTGCTAACGAGCTAAGGACCTCCATTCTATGGCAAAGAGGACTTTTGTAGCCTCTCTGCCTTCTTTGCTCAGTGTAATAGTGATGCCTCCGAGGGGCAAGCTGGAAGCCATAGCGGGAAAGGTGATTCTACTAACCCATTTATACAATGGACACCATTTCCTCCTAAACCCTCAGTTTAAGGAGCTAGACACAGGTAGAGGTGGCCTATTGCTCCTAGAGAATTTGCTACTTGTGAGCTATTGCTTCTGAGTGTCTCCACTCCCAGAAGAGGTATCAATAAGTTTGGTAAAAGTATTTATTAAAAACTTGAATAGCAAAAAAACCTGGAAACAAAATGGATGTCTATGAGTTAGAGATTGTCTAAACAACATGATCATAGATTCGGAGCCATATGGGACCTTAGAGGCCATCAAGGCCACCCCACCCCTCCCATTTAACAGATAAGTAAACTGAGGCTGAGTTACAAGATTTCCCTAGGGTCATAGAACTAGTAAGACTCTGAAGCAGGATTTGAATTCAGGTCTTCCTGACACCAAACTCTGCACACTCTACACTGTGCTTTCTATCGGTCTCATGAATGTAATGGAATATAACTGAGCTATAAGAAAATTGAAAAAAGAGAAGAAATTTACATGTTAACTTCGTTGTCTACTTAAAAGGAATAGCAAATTGTACATAATAGATTTGTAGTTTCATGTACAATCATATTTTTATTATATTGTGTTATAGAAATGCTTGTTTTATTCCATAAATTAAAAATAAAATAAAAATTTAAAAATATTAATATGATGCATGCAGAGAAGCAAGGAGTAAGTCAACTGAACGGATGCAAAATGAAGTGAGTGGGACCAAGAAAACATTCCACAATGACTAGAACATAAATGGAAAGAACAATTGAGGTGATGCTGCAAAATTATAAAGTTAAGCTTAGCCCAAAAAAGGATATGAGAAGACAGCTCCCTCAGATTCTTTTTAGAGATGGGAGATCATGAACAGAGGACACTACATCTAATGTCAGACTTTTTTGAAATGGTGGTTAATTTTGCTGAAGTCCTCTCCCCCTCCCTTTATTATAAGTGATGTCTCTCTGGGAAAGATACATTGGGAAATATAGATTATTTTTAAAATGAAAGATATTAATAATTTTTAAGCCAACTGTTCAAGGTGAAATACATCATGGTATGGTGGATAGAGGGTTGATCTTGGACCCAGGATAGACCTAAGTCCAAGTTGTGTCTCTGGTATATAATGGACATCTGACCATTAGCACTTAACATCTCAGTGCCTTGAGTCAACTTTCAAAGACCTGTTGTTGTCCTTCGTTGTGGAAGAAGACCAAAATGACATCACTATAATGGAATTGGTGGAGAGAGTTTCTGTAATGGGAACTCTCCCCTCTCCCCCAGTAAAGTCACAGGTCTAAATTGGGGAAAATATATATACAATACACTGTGTTATCTCTACTCTGCTGGGCACCTCTTAGCTGGTAGTGTTCCCCTGGCTAAGAAGATGGTTATGCTAGCCAGAGATCCCAGAGAGATACCTCTGTTGGCTTGAATCATTTGAGTTTGATTACATAGCACCAGAAATGTCTGAGAAGTTCTTAGCCCTGCCTATATAAACTTGGCAAGACAAAAAAGCAGGCACTCTAGGGAAAGGAGCCAAGTGCACCTGAGAATTCAATCCAATGGGGAGGGAGCAGAGAGGAGAAGTTAGCTTTAGGAGAGACCACTTCCAAATGAAGATATCAGGGGGACACTCCACATGCCACACTGTCCTGTTTATTTGAAACCTCAGTTCTTCCTCGTAATCTTGTAACCTTGGACAAGGTCTGGAACTCAGTTTCCCTAAATGTAAATTGAGGGACTTGGTTTTGTGTAGGATTCTTGACCCAGCTACTGTGAACTTTTTATTTTTTATTATTAATGTTTCAATTATATCCATAAAATCTATTTTCTTCACAATCCTACGTATTTCTTTTTATGCATTTAAAAATGTTATTCTGAGAAGGGGTCCATAGGTTCCACCAGACTTCCAAAGAAGTTCACGACATAAAACTGGAAAGAACTCTTGTACTTAAAAGGAAGTGAGCTAGGTAGCACAGATTTGGACCTAGAGTCAGGAAGACCTGTGTTCAGAATCTGAACTCAGATATTTAGTAGTTACGGGATCTTGGGCAAGAGTCTTACCCTCTGTCTGCCTCAGCTTCCTCATCTGTAAAATGGAAACAATAATAATAGCACCTGTCTCCCAGGGTTGTTGTGAGGATGAAATGAGATAATATTTGTAGAATACTTTGCAAACCTTAAAGCCCTTGTATAAATACTGGTTATTTACAATGTTCCTTTCCAGTTTTAAATGTCATAATTCTGTGATCCGGTACATAATGATGGGGGTTAATCACTGGGAACCAATCAATCAAAGGCATCCCCTGTATCCTCTCAGCAAGGGGCTACAATTAATGTCTACTTCCAGTGGAGATGCCCTTTCCAGAAAGGTCTACACCTGCACGCTCATCAAGTTGATTGTAGGACTCATCAATTTGACCAATAGCATTCCTGATCACTTCCTTTCCCCTTCCCATCATTCTAGCACATTATATATGAACCATCAAACATTAGACCTGAAACACACCCAAGCAATTACCTAATTTAACCTCACCACCACCATCATTTTACAGATGGATTTATAGGGTCCCAGAGAGGGGTTAGGATTTATGCAAAATCACATTGTCAGTTATGATTACTGGAGGTGTTTGACAAGGAAACCAGACAGCTCCCTTCCCCAAAAGGATGAGAAGACCAGGAATCTAGCCAGGAGTTAGAAATCGCCCTCAAGAATAATTTTCCCCAAAGAGCAGAAGAGGACTGTGAGCTTCAACCAACCAAGTTCGACAGTCTCAGCGTAGGAGAGGCAATTAGCCACCTGGGCATCTAAATGGGCCCTGACTGGCTGAGATCCAACAATCTCTGTTGAGCAACCCCTCTGTATGCATCCAACCCCATGACAGGTACCCTGGAGAACACCGACACAGGGATAAGTGCCTAGCAGTCCAAACTTTGTATCAAATCCCAGAGGACTCACCATCCTTCCTGTTAGCTCACTCATATTACATCTGGCCTATTGTAACCAGCTTGAGGTGACACATTTTAGGAAGGACCCCTTTGACAGTCAGTCTGGCAAAGCCTGTGGATCCCTTCTCAGAGTATTTTTAAATGCATAAAATAAAATACATAGGACTTCAAAGGAAACCAAATATGTTGAAATACAGTTATTGAAACATTAAACAAAAAGTTCATGCATCCCAGGTTAAGAACCTCTGCCCTAGAGGTCCTATTTGGAATACTCCAAAGTGCCAAGAATTGTAAAGCCCCATTATGGATTGCTTGTCTTGGTTTTTGGATGAAAGTTGTTTTCTTTTTCCTCCAGAGCTTATGTAGATCTCTATTGGTCTCTCTCCGCTAGTTTAGGAAGAGTCCTTCCTGGAAGCCAGACAGTGAAGATGGCTTCCCAAGGTCACTGGAGCTCGTGTCTCAAGGGTTCCCTGTATGCTGACTCATCAAGAAAGAAGCATGATGACATACTAATTACTACTTGGGGCTCCACAGGCAGGTTCAGTCTTCTTGCTGGCCTTCCAGTAGCATTTCTTATGGAAGAATTTTGGATCAGCTGATATCTTGCTGACCTCCCTACATTCCTAACCAGTTACACACCACTATGTGCCTAAGGAAAAGAACACATCTGGGAAGAAAAGACAACAAACTATTTCTTTAACAGAGATAAATAAGTAAGACTTCTCCCTGGGTATCAGGGTATTTATAATAGAGTAGAAGGATACAACAAATACACAAATAATTTTAAAACAAAAATAATGCACAAATACGCAAGAGAAGCGTGTATAAATGAAGTATTGGCAGCTATTTGTAGTCAGTGGAATGCTGGATTTGGAGCTGGAAAGACCTGCTTTCAAATCTAGCCTGTGATACTGGCTGTGTGACTCTGGATAAGTTGCTTAACCTCTGTTTGCCTTAATCTGCTAGAGAAGGAAATGGCAAATGACTCCAGTATCTCTGCTAAGGAAGCTTCACTGGGTGGTATGGTCCATGAGGTCATAGTGGGAAGGGAAGAGAGGGAAGGAGAAAGAAGCGGAAACAAGGGGAAGGGAAGGGAGGTGAGAGGATTAGCAGGTCAAGAAGAGAACCTATTCATAAAGACAAACTATATAGGTGGCCACCCAGTCTGTCTATGACTAGGGCTGGCTCACCTGTAGAGTTGATAGGAAGATCAAATTCAAATTTAACAAACAGTTGGTTTGCAGTGAAAAGATTGGGAGGTGAGTTGAAAACACTTGTCCTAGGGTAGATTTGGGGATGGGGCAATGAGAGGTGACTCAACCCTGAGTCAAGGGAATGAGTTCCTACAGGTCCCTGAAACCCCTCCAGGCCTTTGGTAGTAGCACCTGGCCTGTTCCTTGGTCTCCTTGTCCAGTTGTAGTACTGACCCAGCCCAAACTGGCTTATCCACTTCAGAGAAAAAGGCCACTGACTCCTCCCCGTCTCAGGGTGTGGACACAGTAGGCAGTTCCATGTTGTTTCAGGAAAGTCTGGCAAGGACTTAGAGTCCTGGCTCTCCCCAGGTCCCCAACCCCATCAGCCTCCTAACTGGGGTCTGCCTCATCTCTAGACAGTATTTTAAAATGTTATTTGATATCTTTTGCGCTTATGTCACATTCATCTCCAAATAGGCCACCACCCTCATTCCCATAAGTCTTTCCTTATAACAAAGACTAAACATCACCAAAAGTAGTAAAACCACCACCTTGATTTTGTCTTCCATGGTCCTCCACCTCTTCAAAAAAGGGTGTATTTTCTTATCTCTCCTCTTCATCTACCTACTGAATTTGAAGCACCCGTGGGATAGTCAGATAGACATGCCCTATAGGTTGTTATGAGTAAGGGGTTCAGTAGACATCTATTCTCTAATACCCTTCACATATCAAGTGCCCACACTCCTCTGACACTCCTATCCCAAGTCCCTTAACCTGCCTGGTCCTTGGAACCCTCTTCTGTAAAACAAGTGGACTGGACTGGATATCATCTGATATTCCTCCTAATTCTAGATCTGTGATTCTCTGAGTCACCCTTTCATCTTGACCCTTCTGGAGTATTTAAATATACCATCTTCCATACCTAGAAGAGACTGCCCATTCCCCATCTCTACACAAGCAAATCCTTCCCTTCCTTCAATGGTCAGCAAAGGTACTATCTTCTCTATGAAAGCTTCTCTGAGTTTTCAGGGAAGAGATGTGAATGTCTCAGCCCACTCTGATTGAACTTTCCTAGGCATTTATCATATTATAGCTTGTACTGGAGTAATGTAAGCACGTGATTCTTTTCCTCTCCTAGATTGTAAACTCCTTAAAACCAGGAAGGGTGTCATTTTTCATCTTGTTTTCTGAAGTTCCTAGTACAGCCTCCTTTATGTTGTTGCTGCTTAATTAAGTTTTTAACAACGGAGTTGAATTGAACCTGTCCCTCACTATGACTGTGTGTTCATTCTCCCACGGGGCTTTACTGGTGAAGCCTGACTTCTCGCTGTAGAATGACTTTGTTTCCTGGTAAAGGAATTTCAACACTAGAAGTCCATGGAGGTGTTTGGGGCAGGTAAGTTACAGTTGCCTATTCTGTCTCAAAGTAGGAGACAAACATGCTGTCTTCAGAGGCTGAGAGGAGAATGTTCTCTGGAAGAATGAACTCATTCACACCTGAGCTGGTACTCATTATGACAGCTGAGTCATCTCCATGAGTTTTCCCCTCTACTAACCAAACAGACATTGGGGGAAGATGTCAAAGAGTTGTCAACAACCTTCTTTCTTTTCTGATGAGTCAAGAACCAGGGTGACGGGATCACAGATTCAGAACTGGAAGGGATCTACCTAAGAGGTCCTCCACTCCAATGCCTTCATTTTATAGATGAGGAAATTGAGGCATTGAGAGTTTAGGTGACTTCTTTAAAGTAGGTGACTGAAATAGGCTCCTATCAGCAGAGGCCCAAACAGACAGATGAACTGGGGGCAGAGGACACACCTCTCATGATAACCTTGTGGTTATTCAGCACATCTGGATAAGGGCGGCAGCTGTGAGGGTGACCACAGTGTTTGAGTGGGGAGAAGTCTGTAAGCTCCCTAAGTGAAAGGATTGATGTGAGGAGAAGGATGGGGTGGGGGGGGGGGGAGGGAGCAGGAGGAAGAGAGGGACTGTGTCACCATAGGGAAAGTCACTTGTTTTTTCAGAACGTCAGTGCCCCCCTGGATTAGATGACCTCTAAGATCCTTTCCAACCCCTAAGCTATGATCCTAAGAAGAGAGACCAACACAAAAAAGGCCAGAATAAATTAGAGAATTGGAAAATGAGCAGCGGAGTGACTGGTCTGGCTCTCAGTCTCTAGGAGCTACCTCCATTCCTTCCTGTTAGCGAATGCCCTCCTACCCTCCCCATGAAGCGTTACTTGACATCTCTGATCCCTCCGAGTTTAAACCCCTTTGTACATGTATGACTTCCAATTCAGGATCTGAACCCAGGTCTTCCTGATTCCAAGACACACAGAAAGTTAGTGGTATCACCTTCCAAGGCAGAACTCCATTGCTCAAAAACCAGTCTCCCTCATACCAAGGTGTGCATCTTAAGCCAGAGGGAGTCTCCTCTTGTTTCTGTCTGGGCCACTAGACAGAAGAATGGAAGTCTGAGAAACTGAACTACAAGGAAGGAATTAAGACCTTTCCTCACTGACCTCCCCCTTTGCCAATCTCCAGCCACGTTCCTGCTCTCGGGGCATCGCTCTAGGAGTTTCTGTCAATTGTAGAAAAACCAGCAAAAATTATAGCAAAAAACCAGCCAAATGTGAGACCTTTGAGAGCAGGGATTGTCTTACTTTTGCCCCTTTTTACTCTGGCACATAGTAGGTGCTTAATAAATGCTTACTCAGTTGAAGTGTGTACCAATTTGTGTTGCATTTGCATTTATTCACTTTATATTCATAGCATATTTATGTTCTATGTACTCATTTTCTCCCCGTTAGAACCAAGCTCTGTGCAAGGAGGCATTGTTTCATTCCTTGTACTTGTATCCCCAGTGCCAGGCACACAAAGTGCTTCATAAATGTTTGTTGACTGATCAAAGTAAATCCCCCAGACCAAAGTCCAGTCAAGTGGGAATATAGCTGAACTGTGAGGCTCGGTTTCAGTTCCTGGTTCAGTTCTCCTACCTGCAGAAAAAATCCATCCACACAGGGGAAAAAGTGTGGATTGGGACTTAACAGAGGGCCGGGAAGCCCAGGGCACCAGTTTGAGGGATTGGAATGGGGTGGGAGGAGGAAGGAGGAGGCGTGCCTGGTCTGCAGTGGGGCAGAAGTTCATCATGCTGAGCCAAGGGATTGGGGCAGGTGCAGGGGAAGGCCTACAGTTCTTAGGTGAGCGATCTCCTGCAAGTCCTAGCAAGTGTATCCTGCCAGCTCACGGTTCCTCAATGTGGTCTCCACAATACTGCCAGCACATGTGACCTTGATGCAAAGCAGCATTCTCCTGCATGACAGTGGCCACATCTGGAGAGTACGCATCCCTATTTCCTATACCAGTGACCAGCCGGTCATCAAGTTCGGGAGACATCATGTTGGTGGAGAATGGTTGTGTTCCTTTTCTTTTAAATATTCTTTTTCCTCTCCCCAGTGAATGAATGAATCCATGCATCTAAACAGACAAATGAACATCATTTCTAGCAGTGCTGCTGCTGGCTCTTGCACACCATAGTTTCCAGAGAAATGAAGGTGAATCACCCAGTGAGCATAGGAAAATGTAAGGCTCAGCAAGCTGCAATATAGTGCAAACAAAGAATTAAAAGATGAGAAAAGGGTGCTAGGGAAGGAGGAGCAAGGAGCTGTCTCTGCGGTCCTTTATCGTCCTCACAATCAAGAGAAAGGAAGGGAGGCTCCCCCAGGAGACCTTTTGGGAGGATGTGAACAGAAATCACAGAGGATGGGCTGATGAGGAGGCTCATACAGTGTTGCAGGGAATACCCACAGAAGATCAGAGATTCACTGGGCATGTGGCCTTATCTGCCTACTACAAGGATAGGAAGCAAAGCTGGGATTTCATTATTATAGTGAAGGAGAAGAAAATAAGCATTTATTTCCTAAACTCCTACTGTATATGTGTCACTGTTCTAATTGCATTACAAATATTATCTTATTTGATTCTCAGAAAACTATAATGAGGTAAGCGCTATTATTATCCCCATTTTACAGTTGAAGAAACTGAGACAGACAGAGGGTTAGTAACTTGCCCAGGATCACACAGCTAGGAAGTATCTGAGGCCAGATTTGAACTCAATTCGTTTTGACTTCAGGTACAGTGAATTCATGAGGAAATGAAGAAATTCTTCTATCAATTCAAGGTGTTGCCTTTTTTTTGTAACTCATAATTTTAGTTTCCTAGAGCACTGAAAGGTTGAATGTCCAGGGTCACATAGACATAAGTGTCTCAAACCTGGGACTTGAACTCAGGCCTTTCTGTCTCTAAGATCAGTTCTCTGTCTACTACTCTATGTCTCCCTACTGCAGACTTCCTGCTAGTTAATATCTCTCTCTTTTGTCTGGGAACTCTTTAACATCATGGTAACAGTGATTGAGGACAATTTCAAAGCCCCCAAGAGGACTTTCCTCTTGGACTTAGCAGTCAAACAGGTACTAGAGAGATGGAGATAATGCACTGAGAATAGGAGTTACATGCATACTGACACACAACAGCTGGAGACTGGTTCCCTGGAGGGGAGACCTGGGCATATGTGAGACCCTTTCAGGGAATCATGTGGCCTCAGGGATGGTAGCGGACAGATGCCCCCACAGCATTTCTGGATCAATCTAGATGCCATAAGAATGCAAGTTGGCAACAGTGATGGAATGCCCAGACTGAGCCTCATGGACCAACCCAAAGCTGGGGATATATAACACGAAAAGTCAAAGCCACAATGTGTAGTAGCAAACAATGACCTTAGTCTTCACTTGTACTGAGAGTTACATGAGTTACATGCTTCCTTTAGGAAAATGGGACTTACCAAAAGGGATGAGTTCTTTCCCTTAAGGGATGGCTGAGAAAGTTAAAACTGGGGTGATATAATCAGTCAGAAGGAATGTATAGGTCCCTGGGCAAGGTGGGTCTCATCAGAGAGAAGAATTATCTCACTTGTGTTCCTGAGCTCTAGTCCTCATTACCTCTTGTGCACATCCCAGATGCCACAGAGGCATTTCCAACTCAAAATGTCCAAAGTGGAACTCATCATTTTCCACCTTAACTCCTTTCCTCCTTTGAACTTCTTACCATCAGCATGTCAGTCCTCTCATCCACAGTCTCAGAGTCATCCTTGAACTCTTCTTTCTCTCTCCTCTTCTTTCCATCATATTGTCAGTTGACAAGTCTTGTGAATTCTACTGCCACAATATCTCTTGCATATATCCTCTTCTCACCATCTACTCACATAACAACCAAACTAGGTCAGGCCCATGATCGCCTCTTACCTCATCTATTGCAACAGTCTCCTAACTTAATTCCTTGCTTTAGGTCTCCCTTCTCCAATCCATCCTTTATACAATTATCAAAATAATCTCCTAATAGCATGAGTACAACCATGCCATTCAAGAATGTCATTTCAGTGGCTCCCTATTTCCTTTAGGACAAAATAAAAAAATCTTCAACTTGGTCTCCAGACTCCTTCAAAATCTACCTGAAAAGCAAAAAAACCAAAAAAACAAAAACCAGGTTTTTTAAAAATATGGAGTATGATTATAATAAATAAGGAAAGGTATTAAAAAAGCTAAAAGTACTAGTTTAACATAAAATATTACTGATTAAAAGGATGTGAACATACTCCAAATTTCCCCTCCTCCTCTCCTAATTTGTTCCTTGATCTCCATACTACTTTCCCCTATTCCACAAAGCACTAGAGAATTGTGGTCGAACCATAAAATGTAAAAGGTAAGAAATCATCTAATATCTCTATGTAGCTGCCTTGCATATTTTAATGATAGTCACTTTGCAAGGTCAGGGTCCATGACCAAAAGAGATAATTTTCAAGGACTGTTGCTCAATGTAACACCCTGGCCTTAACTGTACTGACTCCTATTGGGGGCTATAGAATCAATGAAACAATGCTAGATGCCTCACAATGAACGTGACCTTAGACCAGACACTATGAAGACCCACAAAGCAAATGTAAAAATAAATGTGGGAAGATGCACCCTATTGGATATAGTAAACATAAGAGACCTGATCCTTGAAGGGTCCCCAGTCTGACCTTCTCTGTTACTGGGGAGGCCCCAAGCAATTGGAGGAGCCAGGCTCAGTCTTAGAGGATCCCCAATCTGGTAGTGGAGACATCTTTACCAGAGAGCCTCCTATCTGATGGCCCACATAGTTCTTGCCTTTAGGGACTCAGCAATCTGATAGGAATGGCAGCCCTCGACTTCAGGGAGCATCCAGTCTAGGAGGAGAAATAATCCCTGTCTTTAGGAGTAGCTCAGTCTTATGGGGAAAGTAGAACATCTCTGTTCTAATGGGGAAGGTGAGAGAGTATGGACAAATAAACACCTACACATACAAACATACGAACAAAATCTTCCAGTTCCTCAGTGTGATACAAAGTTAACCCTGGGTTCTACTAAGACAGTATCAAAGGAGTGTAAGCTCTGCTCTGGGGAATTCTCCCAAACTAGAAAGCTTCCAAGCTGGATCTGACAATAGATTGTGGGTCTGTCATCTGAAGATGGGCCTGCGTTTTACAGTGACTTGTCACTAAATGTTAACAACAATAAAAATAATGAAAATGATTATAATAATAATAGCATTTATAGAGGTACTTTAAGGTTTGCAGAATCCTATATATGCTATCTCACTTGATCATCACAACAACCTGAGAGGTAGATACTATTATTATCCCCATTTTTCAGATGAAAGAAACTGAGGCAAACAAAGATTAAGTGACTTGCTTAGGGTCACACTGCTAGTAAGTGTCTGAGGCAAGAGTTGAGCTGAGGTCTTCCTGACTCCAGGTCTAGCAATCCGTGACTGAGCTATCAGGTCTGGTCAAGTCTTAGACTTGGGTTTAAAAAATGAATTTCACCAGTACAAGAGAGGACAGGAGTAGCTTGACTGTAGTTTATTTGAAAAAGACCTGTGCATTTTTGTAGACTGTAAGTCTGATATGAGTTAGCAGTGATATGGCCATCAGGAAAGCTAATGCTTAGGCTGTATTAAGTAAGATTAATAATACTACTGCATGCTCTCCCAGTCAGACCACAACAGGAGTATTGTGATCAGTTCTGAGAGTCATATTTAAGGAAGGAAATTGATAAGCTTGGAGGGCCTAGAGGAGAGTAACTACGTAAAAGGACTCTAATTCTTGCCACTATAATGATTGACTGAAAAAACTGGAATGTTTACCCTAAAGAACATTTAGGGGTGATATAATGGTCAAGTATTTGAAGGGCTATTGGGAAAATTAATTAGGCTCATTCTTTTTTTTGGTCTCTGAGAACAGAAATAGGATCAATGGGTAGAAAATATAAAGAGGCAAATTTAGGTTCAATATATAGAAAACCTTCCTAACAAGAGCTCTCCACAAGCAAGATAGTGGATTCCCCATCACTTGAGGTGTTCAAGCAAAGGCTTATTGGAGCATGTTAGAGAGGAGATTCCTGCTTAGGTCTGAGTTAGGTTGAATGTCCTTTGAGGTCACTTCTGATTCTGTGATTCTGTCACTGGGAAGACAGATGACTGACAAGAATCCAGACAACATAATATACACACACATATACCAAATGTGGCTCCATTCCCCCTCAAACACCAGATGAGAAGGGATGGAGCCACAAGGACTCTTGGCATGTCTGGGATGGTAAATACTTGGTGATTGTGGTGATTGTGCCTCTAAGATTCTGACCATTGTACAATGGAAAGTATAGTGACTCTGAAGCCAAAAGACCTTGGTTCAAATTCTGCTTCTGCCACTTACTCCCTGTGTAGCCTTGAACAAGTAACTTGAATGTCTCTGTTCATTTTCTTTATCTGTAAAATGAGGGGATGGGATAAGATTATCTCTTTTCTTTCATCTCCAAATCTATGGTCTCTATGTTTCAACTTTAGCCTTATTGCCTGAATTTATCTCAAGATAATGCAAAATGATGCACAGGAAGATGATGCACACTTGGGACCTGGTACTGGAGGCCCTGATCTTGGATGGAGTCCTGGCATCAAAGCCCTGGAGTCTGGAAACAATATAGTCATGGAAGGCTGAAGCATTACTTTCCATCTTGCCTGGAAAGACAGGGAGAAAATTCTGAATCTCTACCCACAGTGTACTAGTTGCTCCAAAGTTCTTTGAATTGCCACAGGGTATGGGGGTGTTCTGATGAAGCACTGGGCCCCTCACTTTGTAGTCTATACTCAGGGAATTAAAGTATTGTCTATCAAATAGAGTGATAATTAGTGATTTTTATGTCTGTGGCAAGCTTCTAGAAACCCTCAATTCAGTTAAGGGGTTGGGGTGTCAGAGACCCCAGCAAACACCCCAAGGCTGCTGCTCAAGAAGTAACAGAGGAGTGGGAAAAATGTTTGATAATATTCAACATTTTCATGAGCTGGTTATATCCTTTGCTGGTGTTTTTAAATACTAGACTGAAGATGAAAAAAAATGAGGTCAGGAGCTTATGTGGAGGGTAGCCATTGGAAGATACCATTTGACAGCATTTTATTTTAACTGATTATTCTTACTGATGGTATTTCTATACCGCCGAAGCCCTTGAAAAGGCTGGTATCCTGGAATGAAGCCGCCAGTACTCTACCCTTGCTATGGCTCAATTCATCAACATTTATTGAGTACCTATGTGCCAAGGCATCTGGTTGGGTGGAAAGGCTGTCATTGAGAAGTCTGCCTTGCGTCCCCTTCTGAGCCACCAGCTTTGAGAAACAAGGGCCCAGGCTTGAGGGTCTACTAAGGCAGGGACGAGAGATTACAAAAAACACAAGGGAATTTATTGTTTTTTTCTTTCTTTTATTAATGCAGTCACAGGATTCTATTGACAACCACCCACTCTTCCCTTAAATCAACTCAAGTCTTTACTTTATTGTTTCTCCTTTTCCAGGTAAGACTGTGAAAGGTGCTTCTGAGCAGATTCAAATATCTGAAGAGAAGCAGTCATTTCAATGCACGTTTATTGTCAATAACATCCCTTGCCTCCTCCCTCAAATTAAATTGGTTATTTCATCAAAGTACCCATGGCTACATCATGCAAACTGAGTCCCCCAGGGGCAGTACTGAAGTGTATCTTACGATAACACACACACACATACACATACACACACACACACACACACACACACACACACACACACTTCACACTCACTTTCTCTTTCTCTGGATCAATTGCCTGTAGACACTTCCCTTCTTTCCTCCCTCCCCAACTTCCAACCTTCCTCTTACTCTTGTACCTTCTTCTCCATCAAAGGCAGACCCTGCTTTCCTTTCTCCTCCCTTACATTCTCTCCTTTCTCACCCACACCTCTCCTCTCTCCTCCTCTCATACCTCACAATTTCTTTCTCTTCTCTCCATGTATATTCCCTTGAAACCATTACCTCTCCCGTAGGGATCCTCTGGTTCTCCCTCAGAGGACAGCAGTGTTATACACACACCACTCCCCACCTCTCTCCACAAACACTCCCTCACACAACACCTTGTGACCTCCGTATCTCTTCTCCCGCCCTGCCCCATCCCCCCGCCCCTCCACGTCCCCCCGCCGGCTCTCAGACCCATCTATCCTCTCTGCTCTCACTCTTCAGCTGAACTCTCAAACACTCACCTTCACACAGTATTCTTTTTCTGGGAAAAAAAAAAAAGCAGACTGAATCTCACACCTACTGATTCTCTTGCAGACTCATCTCCATTTATTCCCCCCACTCCACCTCATCCCAGCAATGTGATACTGGGCAAATCACTTAACCTCTCTTGGGTCTCAACTTCCCTATCCTTAAAATGGGAATAATCACGTATCCACCTCACAGGGTTGTCTTGTGGGTCAAATGAGAAAATAAATATAAAGCACCATTTAAACCTTTGAACCCTACATACATTTGAGCCAGTATTTCACTCATAGTTACACATTTTTGATCTCCAACAATTTCTTCATGTCTTATTCTTCTAACCACATTCTCATTTTCTCCCTGGCTCATATACACAAATAGAATTTCAACACAGGAAGCTAGTTACTGCATTACTGAGGCTGGGGAGAAAAGAGGATATATTTCTAGGTCTGTATGATTAGGATATCAGACCAGACTAGAAAACTAGCTCAGTTCGGATGGATTTCCAAATCAATTATTTGGCTGGGGAGGGGGAAGTTGGTGTTTCCCTTTTTCATATCCACTTCTTAAATTCACAAAACAGTGGTTAATTCACCAAAACCTTCATTTTGAAAATTTATTTAGAAAAAAAAAAATTAACATGGGCAAATGAGATACTTCAGTGTTACAACAGAGTATAGAAATGTCTAGCAATAATCCAATAATTTGATCTTTAAATACAAAATAACCACATGAACACCTAATATACAGGTTTTGTTTGAATACATATTTATTAGATAAATATTAGGTTGTCACATCATCTAACTACATACAGTTTTGCAAGACTAGAAATCACAATTAGTTCTCTGACCAGTTTAAAGTATGAAATGATTGCATTGTACATACGATGTACAGACAAAGACAATGACCATTTCTGTAGAAGTGACTTCCAACTGTACTTACATGACTGCACGTGCACGCACGCGCCTGTGTGTGGGCATGTGTCATTCACCTCTGATCATGATATCAAAAATTGTACAAAGTATGAATTTGGTTACAATCTTTTTAAATCTCCTTTATTTTCTTCATTGTTTTCTTAGCACCCTAAAAATACACAGGTGAGAGGACTAGCACATTGAAGCTAAAGAGTACATGTAGATAAAATAAAAACAGAACAAAGCAAAACTTTCCACACAGGGTCAGCGTATATTACAGAGTGTGAATCCAATGCGGAGACTTCACAAACGCTAACAGACAGGATCTATTTTTTTTTCCACATGAGATGGAGCTCCAAGCTTTTTTTTTTTGTTTGTCTTTTTTGCAAAATAAAATCAAATGCACATTCCAAGGAAGATGAATGCATCTCTGTTAACAGGTCTCTATTTCTCATTTACATATGTACAGACGTGTCCCTTGAGTCTCTGCTGCTGACACGCGGCATCTGGATGGGTCAGTCCTAAGTTCTATCAGTGAGCAGAAGTGTAGATCTCTGTGGGTTTATTAGGGCTTCCATTGCGGGAGAGGGGAAATATATATATACATATATATTTTAATCTGGAGAAAAAAAATCTACTGGGAATTTGATACACAAATAAAGCTTTAAAAAGCCCAAAGGGTGGGGGTGCTCATCTTTCTTTCATGGAGCTTTCCCACCCCCCCATCCCACCTTGTAATTAACTTTGGCAACATGGACACAAACATGCCAGTAGATCCCATGGGCAGGTTTCCTTTAGGTGCGGCTGTTCTGGAGCACTGGGCACCCTGGAGATTCTGATGGCTCCAGTGGCTCTATCCACCAAGACACGAACAGGAGGCGCCATCTTGGGATTCGAGAGCCACCCTTGCTTACAGAGTTATGGTTTCCTCTTTGCGGATCTTACTCAGGGTAGTAGCATCTTTGACAGTTTCAAAATAAAACAAGAAAGAGCCAGAGCCTGGACCCCCTTTCATTGTGTGCCTGTCCCTTCCCCTTGTTCCCAACATGATGTGGGAAAGGTTCCCTCTCTAAAGCTGTCAGGCTCTCTCCATCACTGCCTATTTGAGAAAGCTGATGCTTATATCTAGAAGGAAAATGCTTGATCGAGACTAGCTTGCCAGACAAAGCCAGGAAACCTGTTGTCTTCCCTAGGAGAGGAGCACTCAGAAGTGGGAAACGGATTTGTCCTGGGAAACTCTGCCACAGCGCAAATGGGAGTGTAGCACTGGGGGGAAGACAACTCATCACTTGTGGGCAAATCAGAAGGGTCCCCAGCACGATACCTGGCAGCTAAGGACCCTTTAATTCTGTCTAGGGGGTTGACCTTCCCACAGAGATCACCCCCACACAGAAGACAATGGACTGGCCTTTCTTCCCCCCACCCCCCAAATCCCATTCTATCCCAAGTGTGTGTGTGCATATGTATGTGTTTGTATGTGTGGTTTGGATGGAGAGGGGGTGGAAGATGGCAGGGCATGCCAGAGATAGTAACATCTGGAACACTACTGAAAGCAATCCAGATCTTACTTTGCGCTGCTTGTTTGCTGTTTGCTCTACTGCCAAAGGGTCTGGGAAATGGATTAAAATGGGTGAGCCGACATCTTCAAAATAAAAAGAAATTTCATTCCCTTAAGTCTGTAAAAAGAACCTTTGATTTTTTTTGTTTTACTTTTTTTTTTTCTAAAAAAAGGACTCATTTTTTTTCATCTTCAGTCAAGGTATTTAAAAACACCAGCAAAGGATATAACCGGGTCATGAAAATGTTGAATATTATCAAAGACGATACTAAAATATTCACAAAGATATTTACAATAGTGATTCTTAAAATAATTGATTTTGCATACTGAACAACTTGTCATCTGAGAAAAATGCAAAAAACCAAACCAACCAGTACAAAGAAGGTGTGATGGCGAATTGTCCACAGAAAACCTGGTGGTCTGAATATGGGAGACAGGAAATAAATGAAAGTGACCACCGTTTCCTGTAATATCTACAGCAAGGGGCTAGGGATGCCCAGAGCAGGAGAGAAATCAAGATTACCTCTGGGACAAGATTAGCATGGGACTCAAAGCAAAGAATTTGCAGATTTGAGTGACTGGGAGCAAATCTAGCATCATCGGAGCCCAGAGCAGGCCACTGACAGAAATGTAAGCTAACCCCAAATAAAATCATACATTTAAATGGCTATGGGAGAACTGGGGCAAGGGCATGAAGACCTTGAAGAGTGGTAAATAGGAGGGCTTTGAAGAGATGGATGGATGGATGGATGAGCACAAAACACTTCATGTCACACTGGGCAAGGAGTGTCAGGTCAATTTTAAACCAGTGAGGGCAAGGAATGGTCTATGAGATAGAGTTGAGATAGAAGAGGTTGGCATGTGTGCATGTCTTCCCTTGTAGCTGTGTGTAGTGCTCCTGGAGGGCATGGCACACCAATATGGCCAGGCGAGCAACAGGGAGTCAGGAGACGCAGCCCACCACGTAGTATGGACAGAAGAGACGACACACAGCAATGGCTCTCGACAGACTCCAAGCCCAAGCCCAAGCCCTAGTCAAGCTCAGTCTCAATGCTCTTCTTTCCCTCTGCAAGCCTTGACATTTAACAGGACAAAAAAAGGGACTGGGAAGGTTGGGGGAGGCAGTGTGTGTGAAGGCCAGATGACGTGTAACAGTCCTGGAGTCCTGGGCGGGGTGGCAAGGGGCGCGAAGGAAAGGAAACACAAAAAAAGGAAGTCACTCATCTATCAGATCCCAATGTTCCTTTCTGCAGATGATTTAAAATTGATTTTGTCTTTGTATTTTTTAAAAAAGGAGTTAAGTTGGGAGTAAAGGTGTACATTACTGTGTCTGCCTCCTGACAGGTCTGTCCTCTTCCACATTTTCAAACCTCTCCCACCTGACTCCTAACCCCTCTTCCTCAAGGAAAGGGGCTGAGGCTATCTCACATTTCTGGCTGAGGGAAATGTAGGGTCCTCTCGTGATTCAAATGACCCAGTGGCCATTCTCTCTACTGTCCATAATCTTAGAGAGAACCCCATGGTTCCCTCCTTCTGCTGGAACCCAAAGCAAAAGCAACTCTCCTTCCCCCATTCCTTCAAAGGCCCTCATCTCCATCCATTCTCTCTGAGCCTCTGCGTAGCACGACCCCTTGGCAGGGTCTGTCGAGGCTAAGAGGTCAGTGATCAAAAATGGCAACCCTCAGCTCCAGGAAGAAAAGGGGAGAAAGCACAGTCTGCTCTGGCCTGGGGAGGTTCTTTCTTGGACGGTTTGTGCTTTTTCCGGAGGTGGCAACTTCGGCAGCTCTGGTCAGAACCCACAGGACTCACTCCTGCATGGGTGGTCCCTTCCTAGAGCATTGTGCCTGATCCATCCATCTCTCTCCATGTTTCTGGTTCTGTGGTTGCTCAGGTGTCCAGGCTGGGAAGTTGGTGGATGGGGAGAATTCTCAGTTTCAAAAATGGAAGACCCCTGGGTTAGAAGGTTGCTTTCTGACATTGGGTCAGCATGGGAGGAATTGGGGTGAGGAGGGGAGAGCCACTTTCTGATCCTTGCTGAGCTAGGGATGTGCTGGGATGGTTTTCTCCATCATAAGGCTCTTCTTTTTAGGACTGTGTTGGACATGGGCAGAAATGCAGCTGCCCTGGACTTTCGGCTTTGCCATGCCAAGGTCAGAAGCAGATGCTCTAAGGGCCCCCAAACCCATGTGGCCTAGGTACCACTTCCTCTTCTGCAGTCTCCCCACTGAGTGCCAATGGTTCTGAGAAGGTGATAGCAGGGAGAGGTCTCACCCCAGCTCCACATGAGAAGTTCTGGGGGAGAGAACTTGGGAGGACATGGACTACATGGGATGGAGAAGTATGTGTGCATGTGTGTATGTGTGTGTATGTGTGTGTGCATGCATGTGCGTGTGTGTATGTGGGGGGGAGGGGAAGGGGACTGATTAAAAGCTGAGAGCTTCAGTTGTTCTCAAAAAGTGAGAGTAGGTCATCATTACTATTGCTCGGCAGGTCAGGAGGGTCCAGGTACGAGAGCAACTCATCTGGATTCGTGAGTTCTGGAAGAAGCTGGAAAACAAAGATGGAGAAGGGGATGAGGATGGGCCAAGCACTGTTGGTTGCTGGTCATTAAAGGCAGACACCTCCAGGGGCCACTCTTCCTCCTGCAACTCATGGTGCCATTTCTATCCCTGAAGAAGGAAGAGCTTGAGCTCACGAGCCTCAGGGCTAGTTCAACCCCTTCCATTTTGTGGAAGGGGAAAACAAGAGGCCCAGAGAATTCACAGGATTTGTCCAAGATTCATACCACTGTTCAATGACAGATTTGGGATTTGAGCTCAGGTCCAATGCCTGCCACTCACCACCGAAACATATCCTGTCCCAGTGAGACGGGGAGAAAAGACTGGGAAATATGTTTAGCTCATGACCCATCTCACTTCCCTACCGAGTTGATGTGGTTGGAATGGAAGGTGATGTCACTCTTCCACAGTCAGGACCTAATACTTTGAGCTAGATCTTGAAAAGGAATCTTACTCAAGGTCTAAGGTGTTTCTGCTGAGTGCCAAGGTGTGTGTGGGTGTGTGGGTATGTGGGTGTATCTTTTAAATTCCCAGCCCTATGTCTTCCTAATTTCTACTCTCAGCTCTGCTATTCACAGCACATCAGTGCATGTTCCATGGAGCCTGTACACACACTTGGTCGTATTCCCAAAGCCCCACCATATGAGTTTTTGCATCTGTCCTGTGCTAAGTGATAACAAGCTACCATTTAACTGGGAGATGAGATCGGTTTCTGTTCCTTTGCAGACCCCTCGTCTACATTCCTGCTCTATCATCCTGAAGAAGAACTGTCTGCAGGGAAGCCCCTACGGGGTTAACTACAAACTGAAGAGGAGTCTATTGTGCCTGTGCGCCTTCTTCTCCCCTCTGCTTTAGATCCCTCTTCAGCTGAAGTCAGGGGTTTCTGGGAATCCCAGGACCCATTTGTGATGTTCACATCCTAGCTCACCTTAATTGAAATAAAGCCAACCCTTTCTCCCAGAGGTATCACTCTGAGAGCCTAGAGAGTGGGCCAAGGGCAATGCCCATGGAAAGGGATTGAGGGAGGGAAGGGAACACACATCTGGAGGAGCTTTTAGGAGCAGAGCTAAAAATCTCATTACAAGTCTGTCTCAAAGAGGAGAAATTCTATTAAAAAAGTGATTTTCAAAATTAAGTGACTTTTTTTTTGGTGGGGGAAGGGAGGTGTAAGTATGTAATAGGGTGATAGCTTGATTGATATTTCACCTCATCCCCAGTTTCTAACCCTGGTGTACCCCCTACTCCTCAGTGCTCCAGGACAAAGGTGTCAAACCTGCAGCCCACAGCACTCCACAGTGTGGCCTGAACCAGATTCAAATGTAAATGGGAACTATTTCACAAAATCAATAAAAATACACTAGGACACAGATCATATTAATAACGTGGTTTTCTAAGTCAATATGCAGCTTGCAGGGGAGAGGTCTTTATGTATTTAGTGGCTCTTGTTTCTATGGGAGTTTGATACCTGCTCCCAAAAAGGAGATACTATATGGATCTGAAGGACCAAGGCAGCAGCTACAGGCAGCGAGGAACCACGGAGTCAGAGGACCTTGCTTCAAATCTCTCCTGCTACTACCTGTATGACCTTGGGAAAGTCACTTAGCATCCCCAGGCCTCAATTTCCTCATTTGTAAAATGAGGGGGGTGGGCCTAGATGGCTTCTGAGGTCCCCTCCAGCATTAGGCCCACCATGGGTCCCACGGCCTCCTTGCTGGAGGAGGGCTGAGTAGAGCCCCAAAGCCCTGTGTCTGGAAGGTTCTGCTTTATCTAGTTCTAGATGCTCAACTCTAAAGAAATTGACCCATTTACTCTCTGATGTTTCTTTACCCAGCCTCCCTGCTTCTACAATGACTCACCTTGGGTTTCTCCTCTCTCTGTCAGCTCTTTACTATGCCCAACCACTCTAAGGAATAATGGATCCATCTCCCTGGGACCAGTAAAGAGAAGGCACTAATGGCGGCCCAAGGGGGAGGTAACTGATTTTATTTTAAGCCATCGGCAGTCCCTCTCACCCTTCATGGCAAGGCTGGGTTGAGGAATGTGCAACAGAAAAGGCTGAAAAGCAGGCATGGATGATACATGGACCAGCAAATCAGAGGGATACACACACACAGACAAGACAAAGGGATGACCAAAGTTCTCCTGGCTTTTGCTAATATCCCATCCCTCTGGTTCCCTCCACAGTGAGAGACAGAGCAGTACAGACGGCAACAAACCCAACACAGGAGAGAAAAGAGGGGAGAGAAAAGGCAGGGGGAATACCCCTTGAATGCCTCAAATTGCTGTAAGCTCAAAAATGGAAAAAAAAAAAAGTCCCAACTCCCAACCCCAATCCCACAAAGCTGAATTAAGAAGGTGTGTGTTTGCAATTTCTACGCAAATGAATTTCTGTCCTTAGTACCGAGGGTAGCTGATCTGAAGGCCCGATGAGTCAGCCAGTTAGAAGAGAGAAAGGGTCTATTAATGAAGAAAGGAGACCCCCAAATGAGAGCAGAGAGAATAATCCTCTCCTAGCCTGGGGATCCCCAGCCTTTGTCTAAATGGAGACAGGATATGAGAAGAGATGTGTTGATCCCACCCAACCTCAAGAGCCCACTCATCTCACCCACCCACCTCCCAGGCAGGTGAGGAGGGTGGTTCCCTCTGGCTACACATCCCACCTCCTCCTCCACCCCCTGCCCTTTTCCTCCCTCTTCACCCTCCCTCCCTCCAGGCCCGCCCTGTCTCTTGAGCACATCCAGTTGCCCAACCTAAACGCAGGCAGATGACAGTGGTGACCCAAACTTACATCCAGCGAAGGTTCCGGCATGTCGGACGCTCCCTGTGCTCCGGCCTGACCTTCTAAGGCTGTGGAGGGGTTAAAGGTCAGGTCGCTGTGTGGATGGTTGCTGGGAGCAGCCTGAGGTGGTTGCCGGGGCGGCTGGGAAGGTGGAGGTGGAGGTGGAGGAGGAGGAGGAGGAGGAGCCCCACTGTGATGTAATGGTGGCCCTGACTGGTTGCTGGGGTGTGGTACGTGCAAACCTTGTTGTATGGAGGTATGGGACTGATCAGAACTGCCAGGATGTGGGATCTGCGGAGGAGGAGAGAAGCAGGAAAAAAAGAAAAGTGAGGTGACAAGGTACAGTGCACGAGATGCCTGAAGAAAATGGGAACCAAAACCAAAACAAACCAAAAATACCCGTTAAACTGAAGGCTTTTCAGTCAAGAGAAAACCAAAAAAGCCAAAGATGCCCCCCAAACAACTGACCAGAAGGATCCGGTCACAGCGCCATGAAGGAGGGGACCACACTGGGTGTCTGTGGGGGAGACAAGGGAGGAGACGAAGGACTCAGAGACAAGCACGGACATGAGAATCGGAGGGACCCGGCCTCTCCTTCCCCATCCCCGGCCCAGTCCCCCTAGTCTCCTCCAGCCATGACACCATCACAATGAACGGGAGTGTGGTCAGAAATGGAAAAGCAAAATGTGGATGTTTTGGGGTTTGGGGGAGGCATGTCAATGCTGGCCCTGGTCACAGCCACAGCTCAAGGGGAGGGGTGCCCACAGACACAGAGAGCAAAGCACCAGACAGGTAGCCCCTGGCACCCTGTGACAGAGGAGTAGGGAGAATTAAGGGCCTGGAAAACCCAGTTGCTTCACAAATGCCAGAAATGGCTTCCTCGGCTGACACTGGGTGCCTTCTGAGAGGTCTCAGTGTACCCCTGGGGTGTCCCACTGGGTGCCACTGGGGCGAGGGGACCTGAGGAAGAGGAGAGGAGTTCGACAGCCTCTTCTCTCCTCCTCAGAATGGTCCCACCGTAGAAACCATGGTCAAATGGGACTCCAATCAAAAACCTGCTCCAGAGTCAGGAAAAAGCCTAACCCCAAGGGGACTTTCCTAGGCCCCTCTATTGGAGTCAGCAGAAAAGGGTGAAATGGGAAAGCTACAATTACCACCCCCAAGTCAGAGAAGGCAGAAACCCTCTGGATGGGGGAAGGGGTACCCAAGAAGGGAGAGAAGAGAGAGAGAGAGACACAAAGCCCAGAGATAGGGTTGTTTATGCTGCAAATCTCACTTGTTTGAAAGGAGGAGAAGGGCATTCTGAATTACTTCCTTCTGACATCATGGAACATAGGAAAAGCGATGCCACCTTTTAGGGGAAGCCCTTCCCCATCCTCCCGGCTGCTTAGGCAAACAATTTACCTTTATGCTTGTCTACCCTTACATGTGTATGTGTTGTTTACTGCCAGAAAACGGAAGCCTTTTGAGGGCAGGGAAACTTACATTTTTATCTCTGTACTCACGGAACCTACTGAAGTAACTAGCACATAGTAGGCCCTTAATAAATGGGTGGTGATTAATTTACCAAAATGTTGTCTTACTGCCTTTAAGGATACACAGCCAATCTGCTCACCAAAGTGTAACCTGTAGAGGAGGCTGTCTGTGTGTGTGCAGGGGGAAGAGATGCTTTAATGAACTGACAGCATAGAGTGAGCACAGCCACCAGAATCCACAGAAATGAATCAGAGCAAAGTTGATTCTCTTCTAAAGGCAAAAGATTCCTCCTCTGACTATTTGCTAACCATGCTCCCTTGTCAAAGAGACTAACAGATTGTAAGAGTTGGAAGGAAAGAGACCTTCCCTCACAGGCCACTTATTCCAACTACTCATCTCTTGTGGGAATCACAGGACCACAGGATTTAAAGCTGATGTCATCGGATCCAAACACTTCATTTTTCAGATGGGGAAATTGAGGCACAGAGAAATGAAGTCTTTTCTCTAGCATTTCTGGCATCATCATCTATTTTGCATACTTGTAGTGATGACAGGGATTATTATAGTTCTTACTTATAGTGAATCAAAATTACCTCCCTAAAATTTTCAGCAGGTGTTTGTTCAGTAAAGAATGGATAGCTTCCGGTGCACTTCAATCAGCTCTCACAAATCCTGAATTAATGAGACCTGAATGCACACATGGCTACTGAAAACAATGCACCTGTTCTCTGTTCTGTTGATGCTTCCAGTACCTAACACCCAACCTAAGCATGAGAGAACCAGGAGCCTCTTGTATTTAAGCCAGCATCTCTTGTGGCCTGGGCAAGGGCTGTGCTAAAGGATCTAATCCCTGGCTATCAGGCTATCACCAGCCTGAATGACGGTGACTTTCAAGCACAAATGCTATCTTTATTTTCAGAAGCTGATTCAAGGACCTGGACCTTTCTCTCTTTTTTTCATTCTCTACCTTGCTCAGAAAATGCCTTGGAAAACTTGTCACTCTCTCATTTGTAGCAGAGGAGGTCCAGGTGCTCAACCAAAACTTTACCCTTCTCTCTTGTTCCATTTTACAGGAAAGGCTCTCTGTAGGCCTCAGATGGCAATTTATCCCTGTGTACTAGGAAAGGGGGGAAGAGGGAAGACAGGAGACGCTTTTAGAAGCTCCTAAGAAAATCTCCAAATATTTCACCTCAGAGACTCAGCTCCCTAGCCTTTTCTTCTGTTTTCTCTAGTTTCCTGGGGTTCACTATCCCCGGACTGGCACACAGAGGTGAAGGTTCTCATATAAGCCGGAGTGTCATATTTTTGACTTGTTTTAAAATCACAGACTTTGCCTAAAAGCTGACTCTGTGCTACAACTTCAAAGTCTAACACTCTGACCTTCTGGCAGGTTCCAAGGCCAAAGTGACACCCTGTACCTTCTCAGCACATTTGGGATTCCTTAGCACACACTCCCTGAAACCCAGTCTCTGTCCCTTTTCCAACTATAGACATTAGCAGACTGTCCACAGAAGCTAGGCGGGGTGATTGACAAAAATCAGAAGACAGACTTCATCTTTCTCCTCCTTCCTGGTCCTCCTGCAACATACCACTTTTGGGTACTGAGGATTCTGGACCGTGAGAAATTCTAACATACATGGAACAGGCTAATACTGTTAACACTAGATAACCAGAGGGGAGGAGACTGGCTGTATGAGATCACATAAGCTCAGCTACCCAAAGAAGTTAAAAAAATCCAAACCAACCTGAAAACAATTTTCCAAGCCATGGTAGAGGTTACTATTTTATATCAAATGTCTGAAAGGTCAGAGAATACACATCCCTTTTTGCTCAGCCATTCCTGTCTCCAAAGATTACTATCTACAATGCCCTTTCCTACTCCAGGCAGAGGATAGAACACCACTATGGGGATCCAGGCTTTAGTTCTGGCTCCAGAGATAATTAGCAGGTCACTTAAAGCTTGTGAACCTGTTTCCTCATCTATAAAACAGTAACAATAATTCATGCCTTATATCTAACTTATGTCTCCAAAGACCAAATGAGGCTAAAATGTCCTTGCTGTGAAAAATGTAAAACTGCTACCTCTAAGTGGGGTGTTAATAATGGTAGTTCTTGGCCCTTCATCTAAAATTCTCTGGTCTCTTCAGGGAAAAATATGGCGCCAACACTGTATTCTCGTGAATGTCGTCCCAACAAGTCCAGTTTTAAGTGGCTGGTCATTTGGGATTCTATCTGTTCCTCAGATCCTTGCCCTCCTATACTCACTTGTTGGAGGAAGAAAGGAGGAAGTGACAGCCAACTAACTGGCTGATCTGGAAAGGCAGCCAAGGCGAGTCAAGGTACCATGACTAATCAGGTGGGAAGACTCAGAAACGAACAAATGTATGTCCACCATTTTTCTCCTACCCCACCCTGTACTGGTTCTGGTGTCACCTCGGAAAGTCTTCTTAACTTGTCCTGACTCACATTCATTTTCAAGATGGGAGAGAGAGTGGCATAAGATGTCAGTAAAGCCAAGTCCAGATGCTGGTCTAATTCTAATTAGCTAATTAATTAATCAATTCTAATTCTAGCCTAATTCTACCATCTTGCCCTGTATGGCTTTGAAAAAGTCATGGCCTTTTCTTTGATCATTGGTAGAATGCTCAAAAAATTTTCTTTGAAAAGGATAACATACCATACAAACAACAAAATAATATTATCATGGTGAGTAAAACTCCAAGACAGTTGTTGGTGTTTATTTTGGGACTGAGAAGGATGTTCTAGACTTTGGTTCCACAGAGAATATTGGATTTGGGACTTGAACGCTGAGTGGATGAAGGCTGAATAAATCAGGATCATATGAACTAGAAGGGACCTTTGGCATCATCTAGATTCTAGCCCCCCTCTTCTCTTTTACAGATGGGTAGACTAAGTCATAATGAAATGGTGACCAAGGTCAAACAGACAGTAACTAGCAGAACTCGGAAGTGAACCCTGGCATGTGAATCTAGGTTGTTTGAGCTCCAGTCTGAGGCCCTTTCTTCTACACAATCCAGTGTATGGTGACTGTTGTAGTGTGTGTATATGACAAGGGAAGAGAGAGACTACTTTTTGTCTTTGAAGAGACCTACAGAATGAATCTCAGAGCTGGAAGAGACCTCAGTAAGGCCACACAATAGAATTTTAAAATCTTAGAGGTAGAAATGGGTTATACTGTCCACTAGCTAATACTATACTTGAAAACATCGGCAGGACTAGGTCCCACTGCCCACTAGCTCCCATTCCCACAAGTTGACCTCTATCTCTGCTGGGAAAGGAATAAAACACCCACAGAGAAGTGTCTCAGACTCAGACCCTTGTTCCCCAGTCCAGTCCGGTCCAAGAAGAAGGTAAAGGATTTAGATAGGAAGAGGGGGTTAGGTAGGTCAGAGAAGGAAAGGGAGGATGATGGTGAGAGGGTACTTACAGTTTCTTGCATGGGGTGACTGAGGGGTTTCTCCAGGGCAGCCATGTTGCTGGGCATGTCCGGGGGGTGGGAGAGCTGAGGGGGCCCGTGCATGAAGTCATTCATGGACGTCCCTCCGGGATTCCCATGGGGGAAGTCAAAGTTACCGTGGCCTTGGTAGTTGTTGCCTGAGGGGGTGAAAACAAGGGGAGGGGAGGGGGGGGTCACCCACTAGACAGATAGCATTTGGGCATCGGGACCTCTGCATGAGGCATGGGACAGGGCTCGAGAAAGCCAAGTTTCTCTCTGTCTCTACAGAGGAATCTGGAGCCATCTCTCTTGAGTTCAGCTCAGGCTGTACAAGGAGAGACATTACCTATCCTCAAATTCTTTGGGCCTATTCAGCTGGGAAGGCAGAGGGGGTTTTCCACTGACAAGCAGTAGGAGGAAGAGAATTTTCCTGATGTTCTCAAGCTATGGTTGCTGCTTTCAGCAGTATCAATCACTGGTGGCTGCCCAGCCCTTTCCTATAGGCACCTTCTGAGGGCTAGGATCATCTGAACCAGCCTGGTAGATAAATGACCAAACCACATGTACAAATAGAATCCCCCCCACAGATGCTCAGCACCATGGGGAACAGAGGGGAGAAAAAAATGATCACAATGGAATAAGGCTTAGAGAGCATCTAGTCCAACTCCCTCATTTTATAGGTGGGGAAACTGAGGCTCAGAGAATTAAAGTATCTCATCCAAGGTCACATGGTAAGTTAGTAACAAAACTTCACTCCTAGAATCAGGAACTCCGGGCTGTAATTCTCCCTCAGTCACTAATGAGCTGGGTTACCTTGGGCAAATCATCTCACTTTTCTGGATCTGTTTCCTTATTCACAAAATGAACGAGTTGAAACCACTAATATCTCAGTGCCCGTCTGGTTTCTCCGATTCTATGACTTCACGACTCTTTCCACCTCACTCCCTTTCCAAAGCTGTGTTAAGAGGAAATAGGATGAGGCCTTTGTCCTGGTCCCATTTTTGATCCTGGTTTGCTGTGTAACATTGGGCTACACAGTATTGTGTGACTTGACCACAAGTGACCTGGCCTTTCTGTGCCACCCACTGCCCATGGGCATCATGATCTCTTGTTTGCTAAGAGGATGAGAAAGACAACATGTAAGATGCACTCAAAATTCCCTACAAGAAGACCGTCTGGCAATTGAAGCTCATTTATGGAATGGGATTGCTTTCCCAACAGTAAAATAATTCCTGAACTTGGGAACATGTATGGGTACGCCACTGTGGCAAGGATGAGGCTCTCTCATCAGACAGCACCCCATTGATGGTTCCTGACTTCAGCTAGGGTGGAGTGGCTCTCTACTGACCAGGTATGGTTGAAGGCATGAGCCCAATGAACTTGAACAATCAGGTTACTCTGGGTCAAGGGCAGGGACACACATAGGGATATGGCAAAGACAGACACCCTAGGGAAACCAGCTCTTGTTTCTTTTAAAAAACAAAGCCCTCTACAAGAAAGGACAATGCACCTGTTTTCTCCCAATATATCATCCCAGCTCTGTAAATAAATGCAGCAGAGCTTTAGGCTCATGCAGGGACGTGACACCTGCAAAGTGAGACACACTGACCCTGGGAGACAGGATATGACCAATATGGCAGTCTGAATGGTTCTGTGCTGTGACTAAGCATGATGGTGATGACACAGCATGTGGAAGCATTCTCTCCTCCCCACCTCCCCCCGTTGCTTCTGTGGGTGCTCATTTACCTGGGGAGTGAAGGACTGGGGTGTGTCAGTGGGGGATGGGCATGGGAGGGGAGTGTATATTCACAGTTCCAACTACAATCCAGAAAAAGAGGAAGCTTGCAACATCTTTTGTGTGGACCATCATCATCCTTCATGTCCTTTCCTCCTCTGTCACATGGGTAAGCCAAAGGTACCCAATATCATGAAGTTGCTTTGGATGATGGCTGCGGGTGGGACAAAACGGCACTGGGAAGCAGGGTAGGAAGGATGTGTGCTTTAGGATCTCTGGAATCCAAAGTCCTAAACTCGGCCCTATCATGCTCTGTGGGCCTCCTCAGACCCCATTCTTGGTGAATTGGGGCTGAGGGTCAGATGTGTTGGTGGTTTCACCTACCTTGGCTGTTATACTCATTGGAGTTGGTGCCCCCAGGCGGAGGAGGAAGTGGATAGGGGGATGGGCCAGGGCCCAGAGCCGCAATCATTTCCATGACATTGGGCATGATCATCTGGCTGGGGCTCATAGTCTTAAACCTTTTAGAGGGGATGCCATCTGGGTCATCTTTGATGTGGATATCAGATTTGATGGGGACTGGCCTCCAGCTACATGTGGGATCGATGGTAACTTCTTCAAACTCCGAGCTGCAAATGACAAAGGAAAATGGCTCAAGTTCTCTATGGATCCTCTGCAGGAAGGGGGACAGGCTCCCTCTTTCTAGAAGCCTGAATCTGCCCCAAGGGGCAACTCCAGGTCAGATTTTTAAACCATTTGAACATATATTCTTTCATCTCTTCTTCAAAACAAAGTTAATTGGTTAGTTGGTCATCAAGTACATGTGCCAGGCACTGTGCTAAATTCTAGGACTACAAAGAAAGGTCAAAGCATGGTCCCTATCCTCGAAGAACTCACATTCTAATGAGGGAGACAACACATTTGCAGATAAGATTGATGGAGAGTAAACTCAAGGTAACCTCAGAGGAGAAAGTGCCAGCAGCTGGGTTGGGAACCAGGGAAACAGGAAAGCCCCCCTGCAGGTGGTGGGGTTGGAGCTGAATCCAGAAGAAAGCAACATCAAAAAGCATAGGTGAGACCAGAAAGCAATTTCAGGGCAAAGGCACCAAGTCAGGTGAAGGAGTGTTATGAAGCAGGTTGAGGTGGATGCAGAAGTTGGGGAAGTGAAACAAATCTAGGGTTGGAGGAAGGGGTTGGTTATGAAGAACCTAGACTGGCCATTGGAACAGTTCAGGTCTGGTCCTGGAGGTAGTAGGGAGATCCTGGAGCTCATTGGGTTCAGGGGGTGACAGGGTCAGGTCTATGCTTTGGCAGCTGAGTAGAAAATGGATTGACTTGAGGCCAGGACACTAGCCAGAAGGCTACTTTACTAGCCTAAGGAAGAGGTGATGAGGACCTGCTCTAGGGGTGCTAGGTGATCAGAGAGAAAGGGATACACAGGAAAGGAGGTGTTAATGTAGAAACAATAAGACATGACAACAGACTGGATACAGGGGTAAGTACAAATGATGAGCCTCATTTTTCTCAGCTGCAAAATGGCACTGGAGACTTGCGCATGGTCCCAGAATGAGGCAGGGGCAGAGTTGGGACTTGATTTCTTGATTCCCAGCTCAATGTTTTCTTCATCATGCCTATATTTAAAGAAGTAGGCTCTGTTTTTCTCCATGTTGCCTCTTCTCCAGGCCAGCTCTGTTTCCAGATATCAACAGAAGAGAGAGAAAGGAGTGGGGAGCTTTGTGTCTTGTCTCGGGGTCTAAGTCAGACGGTACTGGGGCCACTTGCTCACCTGCTGAGGGTGAGCCCTGGGGCTGCCTAGGGCCTGGGACCTGAGGTCCCAACACTCTCTGACTGTTCATTAGAGTCACTGATTTAGAAATGGAAGGGACCTGGGAGGTCCCAAACTAACTTAATCCAGTAGAATAGCAGCCCTTTGAGGGTAGGGACTGAGTTTTTCTGTTTGTTCATTTTATCTTTGTAGTCTGAGCAAGTGCCATTTAGTAAATTTTTATGGATGCGATTGCTGTTTGCCCTCTCTATGATGTCAAGACAGTAATGTCCAGACTTGTGAGTGAATTGGATTCAAGTGAGGCTGAGCTGTGCAAAGTCATCAGCTGCACTGTCTCCTTCAGAATTTGAGTCCAGTGGCAAGACACGAGTCAAGATAATTGGAGAAGACCCCAGATGCAACGGGAAACCTTGCCTTTTTTAAGCTAAGGTAGGGGTGGGGAACCTGTGACTTTGAGACTATACGTGGCCCTCTGGGTCCCTCAGTGCAGTCCTTAGACTGAATCCAGGCTTTATAGAACATATCCCCTTAATAAAAGGATTTGTTCTATAAAACTTGGACTCAGTCAAAAGGTCACACTCAAGGACCTAGAGGGCCATGTGTGATCTCCAGGTTGTAGGTTTCCCACCTCTGAGCCCAGGTCTCAGTTTGTCTGAAGTAACACCCATTCAGTCATTTAAGGTTAGATAAGAAAGGAAGCAAAAGATGGCCTTAGTTAATCTACTAAAAAAAAATACAGTGAGGTAAACACAACAAGGAAGATGATATAAAAACTGTACCGTAAAGCTAGCTGGTTCAGTGAATAGAGCCTGGCCCTGGAGTCAGGAGGACCTGAGTTCAAATCCGGCCTCAGAGACCTGATACTTACTAGCTGTGTGACCTTGTCCAAATCACTTAACCCCAACTGCCTTGCCTTTCCTCCTCTTCCAAGAAAAAAAAAAGATAACATAGAAGGAAAAAGCTCCAATCCCAAACCAAACTGTATAGTGAGAATGACCAAGCTGGGTCCATGAGAAAACATGAGAAAGTGTGGCACCTTCTCTCCTTTCTGGACAGACATGGAAGACCAAGACTCTCCCCGTGCCCCATCACCATTTCACTGATGGGCTGGTGAGTTTGGCTAAACCCCTTCCTCCCTCCACTGTTATTTTCACTTTTACCCCTTCCTGTTTTTATTTTTCATCAGAGGACATAGGTTGCCTGGGCAGGACATAGGAAAAGGTCTACTTGGAAATGGAAATGTTTTTAAAAGAGTAGATATCAGTAAAATTGAAACTAAAGAGTGATAAATGTTAAATAAATGTTCATTGAACTGAACTGAATAGAGGCCCCAAATGTGAACCCAGACACACTAAAAGGTGGGTAGAAGTGGCCTCTATATTACTGGAACAAACTGGTAAGAGACAAGAGGCTAGCCACTGCCTTTTCAGAATCCTAAGCCAACCACACTCCCACCCCCACCACGGTGTCTACTCAGCTCAGTGGGACTTACTTCTGGATGGCATTCAGGATTCCCCACATGTACTGGTCGACTTCCAGGCCTTCAAGCAGAGCAGTTTTACTAGACAAGGAGAGAAGCCAAGTCATTGATTGTTTCCATCTTAGACCAAACCCAGGATTCTGGCTGGTGCATCTTTCTAAGTGTTTTTAACCTGGACATTCACCATTCTCTCTCTGTTCACAAGGCTCACTAACTTACTCTCCAGGTTACTGATCTCACACTAGACAGAGAGTGGATTGAGGAGGTGTGTGTGTGTATCCTATTCTTAAAAGTCCTTTACAGAAAAGGCCCATGTTCAAGACTGCTAACGATCTATTTCAGTTTGGTGACCTGTCTTTCAATGTGTTGAACCTTGAGCCTGTCTGCATCCCATCCCACTTAGCTAGGCCTCACTCTTATCTTCTATTCCTCTTTTGGATGATCTCTGGGGTTGGTTAGGGAGTTGGGGGTGGGGAGGAACACCTGGCCACAACTGTCCTTCCAAAGGACAAAGCCAGACCCAAGCTGGCAATGCAGAGGGGCAGGCTCCAGTAGATTATCCAGCTAGCTGAGATGAATGAATTAAAGATGCCAGCCTTTGGGGATGGCCTCAGTTCCTGGGACACAATCTTACTTACTTGCACACTGGACACCTCCAGGTCCCCCTCTCACAGTTCAGCTGCAAGTATGACTCCAAATCGAAACACTGAAAAGATGAGACATATAGAATGAACACATGGGACCTAAGCACAGAAATGCAAAACCCCAGAGGCAACCCATGCTGCCTTGAGGCTCAGATGCAAACACTTGCAACCTTTTCCTTTTTCTTAGAATGCAATGCCTCCGGGTCTCTGAGGGAAGCTTCTCTGCACGGTCCTATTATTTCTTAGCTACAACATTCCCATTCTCAGAATTGTCCTAACACCTCTTACTTGGGCCACTGTCATCGCCTCGCTTAACTTACTCACCACCACCCCCCCCTCGTCTGTCCTAATATAAGAACACTTACCCTTCAGGGTTCAGCTTAATTCCCACCCCTCCTTTAAGCTTTCCCTGATAACTCCCAACCTGAGGGGTTATCATAAGGTTATGATCCCCACCATAAACTTAAGACCATTTACTGCTTCCATAACTCCTTGGTACTTAGAAAGTTAGAGCCTTGTGATGGCCCTCTGGATATTGTCTTGGAATGTTACTTTCCCTGGTCCTTTTCCCAATGAGACTGTGGAGTCCCAGAGGGTAAGGACCACACATTTCTTTTCTCTGTGCCACCCATGGGGCTGGGCACACACTAAATTCACAAGAATGCAGCTTGAGGATTGGAAGGACCCTTACAAGGTTACCTCGTCCAACCTTCTCATTTTGTAGATGAAATTACTGGGGCTGAGAAAGCCTAAGTTACCTAGCCAAAGACACAGAGGGTTTGTGCGTATGTGTGTTTGTGTGTGTGTGTATGTGTGTGTGTACATGTACATACGTGTGTGCATGTAGCAGAGATGGAATTCCAAGCCAGGTGCTATGTCTCAGATGGTTCACTGAAGGTGAACCCATAGAAATTGATTCAGAATCTGAATAGAGCACCACCTGACTGTCTGAGAGAGCACAAGACAAGAATATCTAACCTGGAAAATTCTTAAGAACAAACATGATGCTCAGTAAATCATGATGGTTGAGAATGGTTCATTGCTTAGGAACAGGGCTGGATGTGAAAATTAAAATTGGGGATGTCACTTAGGGGCTCACATTCAAGTAGCCCCCTATTACTTCTAGGATCAAATATAAAACCCTGTGTTTGTCTATCAGAGTCCTTCACAATCTGATTCCTGAATTAGTTTTCCTCTAAGCTACGGTCTCGACAAATGGGTTTTCTTCCTGGTCCTCCCAGACACCCCACTCCCTATCCACCCACCCCAGTGCCTTCCCTTCCAAATCTCTTTGGATCTATCTGGTATCAATCTCTATGCATCTGTGTTACTTCCTCCAGCTGGTCTTTAAGCTCTGAAGGTGGTGAGGACTTTCACCTTTGTCTTTCTACCCCCAGGACCTAACACAGGGCTTTTATATATGATTGATTACCAGTAATGGGGCCTCACTAAAGGTTTTTGAGGAGGATAATCACAGTCACAGTGGTAAAGCAGGAAGATCACATGTTGACTGAGTGATTGGCTGACTGGTAATTGATTAATTGAGATGGAGAGAGTGAGAGCCAGAGCACCAACTTGGCTAGGACTGGGGAACAGGGAGGGGTGACTGCCCAGATGGGAGCACAGTGATGACCTTATGGTAGTCAGTGGGGTTTATGAATGACATTTGTATGGGACAGCAGCTGGGGCAATGTTAAGCAGGATGGACCTGGAACTGGCCCCTATGGCAAAAAGTTTAGGGAGGTCCCCTTAGCAGAAGCGCTAGGATTTAAGGGGGCTGTTGCTTCCGACTCTCCTTCCCCTCCCACCCCCATGGCCTCTAAGCCCAAAGCTGAGGGGTCCCCCAAAAAGAGGATGCTCTTCAGTCCGCCCACTGACCTGGACGTGCTTGCAATCATGACCTCTCGCTGGTAGCTGAATTCGCCGGAATGTAATTGGACACTTCAGAGACACCTTGATTGCTGTCTGTTCCACACCATCCTCTCCGTTGAGCGTGGCATTGCCCGAAGAGGCAGCCACACTGCTGAAATTCCGCTTGACTATTGCAAGAGGTTACAGACACAGGGATTAGGAAACAACCACTCCTGGTTGTTCCTCATCAGGGGATAATAAATCTATCAGCAGAAAAGGTCCGTACAAATACCATCTATCTCTCCTGCAGATTTAATGACTACCAGTGCCTCATCAACTGCTCTTCTCCCTCCCGTCCCTCTCCACCAAAGCCCCAGTATATTTCCATTAATATTTGAGACATGTCCCTGCTTAGCTACATGGCTTCTAGGAGACACTGCAGCCTCATTAGTATTTAGAGCCGCTCCTCCGTGGCCCTGATGAATGCCTGTGAATGTGGGTATGAGCCAAATGAGCCTTGGGCAGACCTGGGAGGAGCACCTAGACATTTATCATTTTGGCTACGTGGCTGTCCTAGCCCTATCTGTAAGGAGACCTGGACTGTTGCTGCAGTAGCTGCAGTGATCTGTGTCCCTTACCAAATCCTAGGAAATGGGAAGTTGTCCATTAATAGGGGGAGGGTTAGTTGGAAAAACTTCAGAGAATGGGCCAGCGGTTCATTGTACAAGGGTAGCAAGGGCCATCTCCCCGGTCAGGGGAATTCTCTTTGTCAAACATATCCCTACCATCAGAAGGAAAAAACTTCATGGCAGAAGAAGCAACCTGAGTCTCTAAGTGATTACTTGTACAGCCGCATGTCCAAATGAGCATGTTGCCTGAACAACTGCCAGAGTAATTGAATGACGGTGGAAATAGTGGAGAGAGAGCTGTTCTCAGACACACACACTAGTGGTGTGATCCTGGGCAAGTCACTCAATTTATCAGTGTCCCAGGAGGTTCTAAGAATAGTCAGTATTTGAATAAATGTTTAACAATCAGCTTTTCAGGGGGAAAAAAACCCTGCATTATTAAAATTTTTGCCATCACTTTCTTAAGACTGGAAATCAACAAAGCAATAAACCATGCTCTGATTTGTAGCATTTGCTGAAAATTTAACAAGTGGCTTCTGAGGCTGGAATGAGCTGGCTCCGGAACACTGTTTTCTAAGACTAGGAACTACTGAACACAGTTCTAATCTGCCCTGGTCTAAGCAGTTTCCTCACTGGGAGTACCTTATGCTGATGACATTTGAAATTACAGGTGTGAAGCCTGTTTCCCCCACAAAAGGGTAAGTAACACCTCCCAGATGAAGGCATCAGGCGTTCCATGTACTTTCTTCCACCATTTGTGAAAGGCCTCTTACATGCTCTTCTCAGTCTGCACATCCTCGGGGGTCACAGATAATGTGCATATATGTGCACAGCCTGTTCCAGGCTTGGACACAAGTCCCTCCCTGATGGAATCAAAGGGGATTCTCTTGCTACCCCCTAAAACATCTGTTCCATTGGTTAGTTCTCCATTGATTTGCCCGAGGTCCCTCATGCTGCCTAGCTTTAAATCCCATCCTTCATTCTCAGTCTTTGTGGGGGTCAAAGCCAGGCAGTCTTGTATATCAGGCAGCTTCTGGGCAGTGTCTCTCACCTTAGCATGGGTGTCCTCTCACCTCTAATCAGGCCCTTTACTTAGGAAAGGCTAAGAGACCTATGATGTCCAATACTACCTTTGAGGTCTTCCCTCATATCTGGAATTCCCCTCCCACCTCTTCTCTTCCTAGCTGAAGACCCCACAGCCTTCAATGGCTTCTCCAAGAAGTCTACCCTGCCTGGTCACCTCAGCCCTGACAGCTCTGACTCCCGCACATTTGTGGTTGGTATGTTTCCAACAAGACTTTAGCAATCTGCAGTTGGCTCATGTGCCATCCACACTGCTTAGGACAAGGGACCACATCTGCTAAGTCTCCTGATTTCTGAACTTTCCCATGCCTGGCACAGTATTGAGTACACAGCAGGGGCTCAATAAAGACTTTCTCACTGGCTACTTAGAGCTGAAGATCAGGAGTCTTTCCTGGATCCACTGTGGTTACTGAAGTGGTAAATCCTTAAACATTTCCCAGCCATGAAGACTAAAGAGGAGCCCTGCACCGTGGCTTTTGTGCCCTCCCATCTCTCCCATGCTGAAGCCCCCTGAAGTCTGACTCACTCTTTGTGATGCAGTGCTCGGCAGGCAGGAGGCGTTTCTTGAGCAGGCCCTGAAGGACGGAGCGGACTGAGGGCCGGTGTACTAACTGCAACACGAACAGATGCGACTGCCGAAGAAAGGGAGGAGCAAGTCATTTCATGGAGACTCAGTTTCTTTATTTGTAAAATGGGAATAATAGTTGGTTATCTACCTCACAAGGTTGTTATGTAGTGTAAGAGGCAATCACCACTGCTGCTGTCTGGATTATGTCCCTATATCTGCACCACTACCCACATCCACAGGTACCCTAGGCACTACCAGTTAAGAGATTTTGAACAGGAAGGGATATGAAGGGTCATCTTATCTTACAACTCTTCTTTCACAGCTGAGGAAACTGAGGCTTAGAGAAATTAAGTGACTTGCCTAGGGTCATACAACTGGCAAGTATTAGGTGTAGGATTTGAACCCAGGTCTTCTTGACTCCAGATCTAGGACTATCTACTACACCACATTGCCTCTTGGAAACCAGCATCTACTTAGGAAGACTGAGGGCCATCTGCTAAATCCAGAACCTGTCTCAGTTTGGGACCTACAGTACAAAGTTCAAGTAACCAAGGGAAGAAAAGGGGCCAAGAGACATAGGAGCTGATCACCCCGGGAGATATGGCCTCAGAAACCAAGGTAGAAGTTCAGAGAACCAACAATGGGGGCTAGTACCAAACTTTGGAATCAGAAGACTTGGGTTCTAGTCTTGGTTTTTGTCACCTGTGAAATCTTAACTTAAGCCATTCAAATTCTTGGAGCCTCAGCACTCCCATTTGAAAAATGGGGATATTGCACTGCTGACCCCAAAGAGTAATTGTGAGGGTCAAGAGAGAATCATAGAATCTCCACAATGAAAGGCTCTCAAAGACTCTCTGGTACAACCCTTCAGGAACAAGAATCCTCTCTGCCAAAGACTGGATAGGTGGGCAACTAGCCTCGGCTTAGCCTCCCATAGAAGCTCACTCTACTTTAGATTAGTTCTCATTGTTAGCAAGTTTTTCCGTATTAAAAAGCCTAAGTTTCCCTAAAAATCCCTCGTTCTGTTTTCTGGGGCCAAGATATAGTACCTAACACAGTACTTGGCACATAGTAAGTGTTTAATGAATACTTGTTGGTGGATTGCTTGATATGTCACCAGCAATGGTGTTTGGGATACAAAGTAACAAAACACACAGTATGTGCCCTCAAGATCAATCAATCATCAAAACGCATTTATTAAATACCTACTATGCGCGAGACACTGTGGATATAAATACAAAAGTGAATGTCTTCAAGGAGCTTACATTCTTCTGTGGGTATACAACATATTCACAGATAAATAAACACAAACATCAGCATAGATATTGTTTCAGTTTCTTTTTTCAAAAAGGGAAGAGTACAGTGTCTGCACTTGTGAATTTGACTTTGATTCCCAGCAAAAGTCTAGAGCATAGTATCTAAAGGATGGTTAGTGAGCATTTAGAAAAGGAAGCAGTGATCACTAAGGACCATCACGTTCTCATCAAGAACAGGTCATGCTAGACAAATTCCACTTCCTTTTGTGACAGGGCTACTTGACTTGCAGATCAGGGAAAAGGGTATAGATGTATTTTATCTATATTTCCATTAAAAACCTGGTAAAGTTTCTCAGGTTTTTCTTGCAGACAAAAATTAAAATCGTGGTCTAGGTGCTGGGAACAATCCCTATTCTCAGTGAAATTACATTCTAACTGGGGAGACAAACACATCTAATTATATATATGTGTGTGTAATAAGATAGGATGTAATACAATAGCATTTATAGCATAAATATAAGGTTAATAATATAAACATATAAAAAATACTTAAATATAAAGTTGTTTAATTTGTATAATATGGGATGACTGTATGAGCCCCAATAAGTATTTAGTGAATGAGCTGGCAAATAAATGTATAAGGTGACCAAATTAAAAGCAATTTGCTCAAATGGTTGTCTGGTAACAACAATGCTAGTAACAGGTGAAAGCTTTGGAGAAATTTTTTGGTACCCTTCCTTCCTCCATCCCTCCCTTCCTTCCTTTCTTCCCTTCCTTCTTTCTTCAATGTTTTGTTGTAAGAAACAGCTCCCTGGGAAAGGGGGTGGTTAGATATAAGGGTGAATCTAGGTGATCTCAAAACAAAAGGTCAAAAATATTATTTTTAAAAAGTTTAAAAAAATAAAGAGTGCAGTAGCAACAACAACATAATATAAAGGTCTCTGGTCCTCCTGGGTCTGAGAGAGAACACTACAGCCGATGCTGTCCACACCCTCCCCTGGCAGAATCTCTGAGGAGTGGGGTTGGTGGTGGTGGTGATGAGCATGCCCTGTATGTACTCACACAACAACATGCTGTGACGGTGATCTGGATGGTGTTTCTTCCTGGCTGGCAGACATGCTTGAGGTGCAGAGGTTTGTGAGAGGTCTTGTTGTCTCCACGCTCGATGGTGAGAGGGGTGGCATTGACGCTGACCTGGACTGAGGCCGGCCAGTTGGTGTTCATTTGCCTGTCCTCGTGATGGTAACACTTAAACTGCAATTCCAGATCAGACCTGTAGGGCAGGGCAGCACAGTGGGGTTCAGGGTCTTTTTCCCCATCTCAAGGGAGACTTCCTATGCTCAACTTGGCCATGAAGGAAGGAGAGATAAAACTGAAATGATTTGCCTTCTCTAAGTCTGGCCACATTTCCCAATCCTGACCTGGCCCCTCTCAACCCTGAAGACTTCTTCCTCCCATATCCTCCCACAATCCTAATCATGTTTTCCCCAGCCCTGATCATGTTTCCCCAACTCATTTATACCCCCTCTCACTCCAACCACATCCCCCCACAAATGTCGATGCTTTCCCTAATGCTGATCACATTGAATGCCAAGTCTACCCCCCTCTAATTCCAAACGCTATCCCCCTCTAATCCTGACCACATCCTCTGAACCCTGATCATTGATTCCACCCAACTTGGCCTGTGTTTTCCCTAGGGCCGACCACATCACTTGCAGATCCCGACCTTCCCAGCCTTAATGCAAACCACATCTGTCGATCCCAAACTCACGGTTCCCTCCTCCCAACACCCCTGTGGAGTTTGGACTTGAAGGAAGGAAAGTGAAAGAACATTCTAGAGCAATATCCACTCTCTAATACTCTTAATTCCCATCAACCCAGAGTCACAAAAGTAAATAGAGGATAAGACAAGGACAGATGGCAACTTCTAATTCAGCTGGGGCTCGTGCCTTACTGTACAACAACTGTTGCTATACTGTTGTTACTAAAGTACTGTCATTACTGAATTACCTTTCCTGGTTCCCTTCAGGTAAGAGGACACAACTACAAACGACTATAACAGAAATTCCAGCATGGCATTTCAGATAGCTAATCTTAGAGTCAAGAAGACCTGGGTTAAAGTCCAGCTGTGAGACTTACTTAGGCAAGTTATAACCTCTGTGAACGTCAGTTAGCTGATCTGTAAAATGGGAATATTATTACACCTGGGCTCTCATGAAGATGGCCAGGTTTGGGGTAGGGGGTCTTCTTAGAGGCAGAAGTGTCACAAAGCCACATGTAGAAGTTGATTCCTGGGGTTTTAATGATTTTAATTAGGAAGGAGAGGTGGCTACAGGTTAGGCCAGGTATCCTTCCCTCCCTAACAGGATGGGACTCAGAGAGAAAGATTAAGTTAAGGGTATGTTTGTGCACATGTACATGTATGCAGATTTATGTATACATACATATATATACAGTCATACACATATATATGTGTATATTACATTGTATTATATTATGCTATGTTTGTATGTTATGTTATGTTATATCATGCTATGATTGGAGGGGAACAGTACTTGGGACAGCGCTGATCCGGTCCAATAGCCACAATTCCCAACCACAGGAGGACTATTTAAAAGTTACCATCCCAAAGTGCCATCGACCCCAATCTAGAGTTGGAGGGGGCCCTCAGAAGCCATCTAGTCCAGTCCTTCCATTTTCAGCAGTCATGTCTGATTCTCAGCCCACCATCCACCAGATACTGGTGTGGAGGTGAGTGTCTTCAGGGGTCACCTATCCTCCCAGGGCTCAGGGATACTCAGGGTTGTCAGGATGCTCGGGTGAGATATTAAGTACCAGTTTTACACTACGGCACAGCTCCATAAATCTCCTGGATGGGTTTGCACAATCCCCAGCAGTTATTACTTATTAATAACAACCAGCCAATAGCCTCCCAGACTGAGGGATGCTCAGCTTAGGGTACTCAAGAGATAATGAAATGCCAGTAGAGTGGTAATGACCTATGGAGGTAGGTGTTAATTACAGGGCTATGATGTATCTGTGGATTGGCCCTTCTCCCTTCTGACTCTAAAGCCTTTCGAGACAAGCTGTACCTGGCTGTGGTCCTGCTACAGCATCTCCCCCAGCACTGATGGGCACTGCCCTGCCTGGCCATTACGAGTTTATAAGCACTGTTATTTTCACATGTAAGACATTTATAACATCAGAGCAAGAGCTCCAAGAGGAGGTGACCAGCAGTGTTTGGTGGAAGGTGGACTGGCAATCAGCCATGACTGCTGATGTCGAAGTTTGGGAAATGTACTGGAAAAAGACAGTTTTGCTCCATCAGAACATTCAAAATTCTAAATATTTCCAAATCACAATGTCCAGCCTTAATCCTCCTTCACACTCATTTCTTAGGGGAAGCTTGGCGTTTCACTTCTGCTCCAATTGTAGAGATAGACTGGGCTTGAGGTCACAGGGGAGCCCTGGGGAAGAGCTGTCTTCCTGCTGGGGATCCCCATTGAGTGACCCACCTCCACATCAGTGTCTGGTGGACAGTGGGCCTTAGGTGAAAGACGTGGTTGCTGACAGCCAGGTTGTGTTCCAACCGGAAGGGCTCCAACACCACTCCGTCCCGCACAGGGAAGGTCAGCCGGAGCTCATCATTGTGGTTGCCTGGGAACAGAAAGGGAGAAGAAGCTCAAACTTCACATTATTTTATCTGGGATTCAATAGCACTGTGCCTACCTCCTCAGCATACTGACAGACAGGGACAGTGGCGGACTCCTGAGTTTACCATACACACACAGATGTGCATGAACAGTTAGTACACTGGTATACACATTAGGTGCACATGCAGAGACACAGACATATAGATGCAGAGATGTGCATGGCCCATGCACACATATCCACACTTGTACATGTATATACACACCCCTGCATGTACAAATTCATTTGTACACACCCACACCTATATGCACATATGCATTCACACCCCACACACATACCTGTGCATGTGCACATATGCATTCACACCCCCACACCTATACATGCACACACATATGCATCTGCACACAGCCACACCTGTGCATCTGCACATACCTGCACACACAGATATGTATGCAGGAAAAGAATCAGAAAGAGCCCTTGCCTGCTTAAAATTCTTTTTCTCCCTCAATTTAACAAATATTAACTCAGTCGTTCCATACACATTAAGGGTCTACTATGTGCTACGTACTGTACTAGGCACCAGGGACATAAGGACAGACAGGAAAAGGAGCTCACCTTTTACTAGAGACTGAAAGGCCCATCCCAACCCAGGCCAGGCCTCTGCTGTCCTTTAAGAAATAAGCCAGACTCATGCAAGGCCCAGGACTGTTTCTGCTTTGCCCTTGTGTGCCCAGTGCTTAGCACAGGCCTTGCCTGGCACGTAGTGAGCACCCAAATGCTTGTGGATGGATGGACTGATAGCGCCTTTTCTGGTAAGCCAGACTGCAAGTACAACCAGGAGAGAGACTATGTCTACCTTCCCAGGACTGGGCACAAAGAAAGGAAGCACGCAAAGAAAACTTGCTGAAACAAACCAGTCTCAGGGCTCTGCTTTCTTTGCTACTCTTTGGTCAAATCGGCCGCACACAGACAGCAGGGGGCCGCTCACCTCCTTCTCCTTGTGCTCAGGGACATTTGTTTGGGGGAAAGGCCAACCCCTCCCCGGCACCCATGATGACTTATGCTTACGACCAAGCTCAAACTGAGACACGCTGACCCAAACAGTGAAGCTCAGGTCACTGGAATGTTGCCATTATTTCTTGATCTGAACAGAGGCAGGGAGAGGGAATTTTTTAGAAAGGAGGGAGGCCATCAAACAGCCTGGAAATATGGCACCACCTCCACCAACCCTGAAGAGCTCAACACATTGACCTCCTTCCACCCGCTTTCCTACTTGGCTTTCTCTTTGTTTTTGCCTAGAGAGGACTGTTGTTATTGAGTTGTTCCAGTCATGTCCAACTCTCTGTGACTCTGAGTTTTTTGTTTTTTTGGCAGATACTGGAGGGGTTTGCCATTTCCTTCTCCACCTCCCTTTACAGATAAGGAAACTGAGGCAAACAGGACTCTGAGTGACTTGCTGATAAATGAACTTAGGTCTTTCTGAGACCAGACCTGGTACTCTATGCACTGTACCACCCTACAGGGAAGATTCCAAAAATGCAAATGCCCCACTCTCCTCTTACATCACCTTCTCTCAGCTCAGAACCCAGGGCTGGTTTCCTCCGAACCTAGAGATCCTGTAGCGTAAGACCCAATGGCACAGACCAGGTGAGAGTCAGAGGCAGTGGGCTGGAGAGCAGAGAACAGACCACATCCCACACTGTTCTACTCACTTGGAGGTGGGGGCAAAGCGCTGATATTTGGCTTAATGTCAGGAGGGAATGGTGGTTTGACATCCTGGCTGGGAGACAGGTACGGAGGGATACTGCTCCCAGGAGTCATGGGTGGGGTTGGGTTTCCTGGAACAGGCGAGTGAGGGTAATTTGCCACAGGTACTGGCCTGGAAGGCTGGAGAGAAAAAGAAACCATCTGTGTGTTATTCCAGTAGCAAGGGGATACAACCTTGCTCTTTCTCTGTGTCTCTCTCTCTTTTTCTGTTTATCTTCCTTTCTCCTCCTAAAGCTGATCCAGAAAAACTCCTCCCTCACTGGCCGTGCTCAGGGCAACAGCCCAGAGAGGAAGCGCTGACCACTTTCTGGAGCTGGAAGCCAGACCCCATAACTCTCTCTTCCATTACTATATCAGTAAAGTTTTATTCCCACCCTGTGCCTCCCACACGAAGTCCTGTCGCACACGGTAAGTACTACTGCTGCCCTTCCCCACAGCTCACATGTGGATATATGTTTATCCAAATCAGCACTTACCCTATTAACATTTCCTTGGCTGTAATTACTGTAGCTGCCTCCCGAGAAGGTGTTATTCTGCCCATTAAACTGATCTGGCTGTTAAAGAAGAACAATCAGAAAGCAAATAAACATTGTAAAATGGAATGAGCCACTCAGCCCTCATTCCCCTTGGGCTCCCCTCATTCCTACCCCCCAACAGATGTCTGCTGGTCACCTAAGAAGGTGAAGAATGAGAGAGGGCACTAGGGATTTTCCAGAGCAGCCTCAAGTTTCCAAAGACCTTCTCTGAGGGCAGCTCTGATAAGAGCAGGCCCTCTGGATGTTATTAGCCCTGTGTGGAAGAAGAGGTACCTGGGGCTCAGAGGGGCTAAGTAATTTCTCAGGTAAATAAAAGTCAGAGCCAGGACTGGAAGCAGGTCTCTCGTGACTTCAAGCCCTAGCTCTGCCTACTCTTCAGGCCATGCCAAGCCCCTTGAGGGCAAGGCCAGCATCTGTGTCATCTCTGGCCAAAGCTGTGGGCAGACAGTTATAAAATCTATCTGGGCCTGAGGAGCATGGATTCTGGAGTTCTTTCTGCCCTGTCAACAGCTGGGAACAAAAGTAGCCAGGCTAAAGAATCTTCCCTCTCGGAGGTTGGCCCACAGTAGCTTCAGTGGATGGATGCCACAGAAGAAACATAAGGGAAATGGGGTGTCCAGAATGCGGAGAAGTTGGTGCTTTTTTCCTGAATGATATTCTCCATGTTCTTTCTGGTCATTCATTCTTCAACTCTTAGAAATGGTTTTACTGGATTGTTTTTTGAGGTGAAGGAAAGGGTAGGCAAGAAAAGGTTAAATGGTTCTCTGCCTCAGCTCCCCCAAAATGAGCAAACTGTAGCCACAAAATGTCCACATCAAAGCCAGCCTGGTTGCCCAAAAATGAAAGGGAACAGAAGCTGGCCAGGACACTTGAATGAGCCAATAAAGTTGGGGCTCCTTAGGCACACTTCCAAAGAACCTCAGGCATGTCAGGGAGGGCCAAGATTCTGCTCAGGAGTTGGCATGACCAATCTGCCAAACTTCTCTAGCTACAGGCAAGAATGAGGAACCCTGCTGGTCTGAGCAGTGCAGAAAGTCCCCGGGCCCAGGAGGATGTCAAGAGCCAGACTCACCTTGTAATACTGCCCCATGTTGACGGTTGGGGGTGGGTACTGCCCTGTGCTCTGCTGGCTCGGCATCCGCTGCCCAGGATAGTTGGGAGATGTGATAGGTCTTGGAGGGTTGGGGGTTGGGTACTGACCAGGTTGGGTTGGGAACTGGCTATTTGGTCCATATTGCTGGTTTCCATAGTTGGGCTGTTCCCCAAAAGAGATGGGAAAAGAGGGAGAGAGTGATTGTCAAAGGACTGGTGGCATCTTATACACTGCTAAAGAAGACAGAATAACCACCAGCTAAAAGATACTCATTGTCAGCTTCACACTTTTACCTAGGCTAGTTTCCTCCTGAGAGGGTCCTTTTCAATGAAAAAACCAATTCTACTACTTCCTGAAGACTCCCTCATGTCCCATGTTCCCCCTGAAGCCTTCCCAGCCACCGTTTCTCTCCTCTGAACTCATACATCCCTGCCTGCACCGCTAAAGATCTCTGTTTCATGCTAGTCTTTTCTTCCCTACTAGATTTTATATCCCTTGAAAGAAAAGACTGTGATTTATAATCCGTAGCGGGAACAACAATGATAATTGATGAGGATGATAGCAGCCAATATTTCTGCTAGAGAGCTTTTAGGGTTTTAGAAAGTGTTTTATGTATTTTATCCCACTTGATCCTTACAGCAGTCCTGTGAAGTCCATGTCAGGATTATCCCCATTTTACAGATGAGGACATTTCTCTGAGAAGTTAAGTCATCTGCCCCAAACACAGAGCTGGAGCATCTGAAAAGGCATTCACACTCAGGACTGCAGGGCTAGCCTTCTCTTAAGAACAGAAAACCCTGTTCTCTTTTGCATAGATCTATTTATATTGTTACAAAGTGACATGTATTAGTTACAGTAAAGATACAATGTCTCTCTGATGGATAGTACCCTCCAGGGGGCGCAATTTACAAACCTTACTCCCACAAATGCCTGGTCCCAGAGCTGCCTAGCCCATGGGGGCTTGGTACATGGCTATCACGGGCACTCATTGATTTCCTTGGAATCGAGTGAGTGGGATGGCATCGTGGGCTCAGGTAGGGCTGATCCTCAGGCTGTGCCCACAGCAGGGGGAAGTAAGGGCCTCACTTTGCTTGGCTCTTCCTACATGGGAAGCACTCTAAAGAACAGTGAGGTTCTTTTGGATTGGACTTGGGATTTCATTAATGTGGAGGACTCCTGGTGAAAAACTTTCCTCCAGTGAGGCAGAAGAGCTCTTGTTCTATGATGTATAGTTTTAAAAAGTTGCTTGGGGGGAGGAAGAGGGGACAGGATGGGGGAGGGTGGGTTTTAAGACATTCAATGACTCACTCAGGGTTAAACAGTAGGTGTAAAAACTGTAAAAGCTCTATTTTACAAATACCAACTATTGTTACTATTATTATTAGACACCACAGAAATGATAAAAGGAGATTTGAACCCAGGTCTTCCCCAGTTCTTTGGCTACTATGCAACGTTATCTCTGTTTAAATTTAAAATAATTAACTGACTTATCATAAACAATGTTTTTTTAAAAATTATTGATTTATTATTTATTTTTAATATTCTTTTATTTTTAAATTTTGAGTTCCCAATTCTCTTTCTCCCTCCCATCTCTCCTCCCACTGAGAAGGCAAGCAATACATCATCAGTTGTACATATCATCAATAATGCTGAACCTCAGTTTAACCAAACACACAGGAAACCTGCTGATACTTGAAAAATAATGAATTACATGCCTGAATGATTTCAACCCAAACTTTTAAGTCATTGTTTCTCTCGAAGGCAGCACCAGGATTCTTTGCTCTCCTTATCCTTTTTTTCCCCTTAATGGCCACAGTTATTAATTAATAATACTCATATTTTATATTATATTGTTTCTATTATTATTTAGAGTAATAAATAATATTTCTTAGTAATTAATGGGGCAGCTAAGTGGTTCAGTGGTTAGAGAGCTGAGACTGGAGTCACAAAGATCAGAGTTCAAATCTGACCTCAAACACTAGCTGTGTGACGCTGGGCAAGTCACTTACCCCCTATTTACCTCAGTTTCTCATTTATAAAACAGGGACCAATTGGACACATACCACTCTAGTATCTTCATCAAGAAAATTACATGGACAAATGCCTGTGGTATCAGGTAGAATCAGACACAACGGAACGACAATCTAATTAAGAATCATTAATTAACCTCACCTTCTGCCTCTACTGGTTTCTATTCACCTAGTTTCCTAATGTTCCTTCCATCCTTCTTTCTGTCACACACCTGCCAGCCATCTTTGTATCTGGCATTTTGCTCCCTGACCTCTCCTCCCTGAACCGTTCCCCTATGGTTGGGCATTTCTTTTGTTTCCAGTTCTTTTCCATGACAAATACTATTGCTCTGAAAACCTCTGGTCTATGGCCCCTTTGCCTGTTAGTTATTGATGGTACTTAGAGGTTATCTGTCCAATGAGAGAATTCTGGGCCAAAGGGCAAGATGGTTTATGCAACTTTTCCTTAGTACTGGTAGTTGGCAGACCCTGGCAGGATGGTGTGGGATCTGGAACCCATATCGTATAAAGGAAAACTGAAGTGTCTGCAGATTGCAGATACTGTGGGGATGGGGATGGGGTGATGCTCACAAGACTTTTCCAGTCTTTTCCCAAATGTCTAGGTGGTGTGACAGAATGCTAAGCATGGAATCAGGATCTCAGATCCATAATTAGCTATGTGACTGTGCCAGTCATTTTGACTTCTATCTGCCTCAGTTCCCTCAACTGTAAAATGGGGGTAACAACAGCACTTACCTCCTAGAGTTGTTGCAAGGATAGGTGCTGTATAAATACTTATCCACCTCACCATATCATTTAAATTAGAGATTTATATGTACTACACGTTGATCCAGAACTAGGTCTAATTAGTAGAAATTAAAGGAAAGCTAGTTTTGGCTTAATATAAGGAAGAATTTTCAAATAACTTGAGCTTTCCAAGAATGGAACAGTCTGCCACAGTAGGTGGTGAGCTCCCCATCATTGGAAATGTTCAAGTAGAGGCATCAGAGATACTACAGAGATGCCTGACTAGATGACCTTGAAGATCCCAATCAACTCTGTTTTAGGCTAACAAATAACCAAAAAGGGGCCACTGCTACGGTGAGGCAGCCTGAGTCTGGGAATACTGAGGGAAGCAGAGAATGATCTGTGGATATCAAGCCTTTAATAGTCATGAAGTTCTGTTTAGTGAAGACAATGATTTTAATTTATTTAAAATAATCGGTCACCCCCCGCCCCCTGGTCTGGCAGCTGAAAACTGGTGAGCAAGTCATTCAACGGCACCTTCTGAGTTCACATCAGGCTAATTACAGCAGATGCCATTCTGCAGCTATTGTCCTCCGTGGTCTTTCTTATAGCCTGTTTGTTCCTGAGGAGCTAGGCAAGGAGACATTTCTGGGTTCAAACAACAGTGGGCACAGAGAGGATGAGAGGGGAAGGGGAGGGAAGCTCTGGAGACACAACTGGCACGGCAAAGAATCCAGAGCACTCGACAGAAGAAGCTGCCAGGAGCAAATGCCTTCTCCTAGGGTGGCACCAAGGTTCTGGAATAGGCAAGGGTGTCGATGGTAGTGGGAGATATTTGGTAAGCACCTACTGTGTGCTAAGCTCTGAGGACAAAAAGGAAGGCAGAAAAGCTGATGGCATGCCCTCCTTTCTCTCAGCCCTGGGATTTCAAAACAGCTTCCCCTCTTTCAGTGGCCTTCTCTACTTCCCCCACTTTGGGACATAGCATTTTAGGGCTGACTAGAAGGTGAGAAGCCTTCCACTCTCCCTACAAAGTGGTTTCATGTTTGACTCTATTTTCTGTTTATATTCCACATGCGTGTGAATTCATAGGTCCGTACTGGTCACTAGAAGTTCACGGAGGGCAATCTTCTTTGGGTAGATGCCAACACAGGGCAGTTTGTCATAATAACTATCCTTTGTAGAGTGCTTTTTGTATGGTATTTCATTCGATCCCCATAACAATGGTGCTATTTTACAGTTAAGGAAACTGAACCTGGGAGAGTTTAAGTGACTTGCTCAGGGTCACACAGCTTGACTTCAAATACAACACTATCCACTGCACCATCGAGCTACCTGCTTTGTGGCCAATTTGTTGTGTAATAATCACTTTTAGACAATAACGATTCCACTCATCCTCCAAGTCCCATCTCCCAAGGCACTCCCGTCCCTGTTTCTGATATGCCTAATTAACAAGCCTTTACATCCGTATAGCAGTTTGCACTTTTCAAAGCCCTTAAGTTCTCCAGACTTTTCTAATAGCAATGCAAATTAGGGAGGTGAAGTATTATCACCCCCATTTTACAGGTAAAAAAACTAAGGTCCAGAAATGCTAAGTGATTTAGCCAAGGTCTCATAGCTAGTGGGCATCAGAGCTCAGTTTAGAATTCAGGTCTCCTGACTTTTATTCTTATTTCTCCCATCTCTGGGGCCATGAAAGCCACATACTCAGCACAAACAAAATTCACCCTGTTCATCCTGCATCATTAGTGTGGTACCCTCCCTTCTCCTGCTCCCAGATCACTCACTTCTCCTGGGTACGGTCTCTTTATGCTCTGGATGGGAAGAGACTGGGGTCGGGGACCTGGATAGGCCTGCTGCGGCATTCTCTGTCCGTGCGTGCTGAAGGGGCTGATCCCAGGAGGCCGGGGCTGGTTCATGCCCATAGGGGGGCCACTCATATTAGTAGGTGTCATGCCAGCAGGCATATTGGTGGGATTCATGGTCCCACCCATGGAGGCAGGCCCTCGGGGCCCAGGCTGGTTCATGAACTGGCTGTTGTACGCCTGAGTCGGACCCATCTGGAAAGAGGAACACACCTTCAACGGGAGAAGAAGAAGAAGAAGAAAAAAAGGATAAAATGTGACATGCATTGAAAGTGTGAGGGAGGGAGGGATGAGGGGAAGGAAGCTGAGGGATGAGGGGTGGGAGATGGGGTGAGTTTTCTTGAGTTGCTGCCATCCCTTTCCCAGGTCTCTGAGGTTAAAGAAAGGTGGAGAGTTACCAAGGGAAAAGGAGAACAGTCCTATCATGCTCTGGGCATTCCAGCCCCATCCTCTCCAAAGGGGAGGGGGGAGAGCTGGTCACCCCCATGCAAGAAAGCATTCTCTGGGGCAGGCAAGCGGAGATGGGGGAGGGGAGGGGGAGAACAGTGGAGCCCAGGGAGGGAAATGGAGTGTGAGTGACTGGGAGGGTATATGGGTGATGTACATGAGAGGATGGAGGCAGGCCACTGGCCTGCGGCATAGACAGACGAGCCAGGAGCAGCCTATACTGGTGAGAATGAGGATGGGCTGTCCAGCTAAATGACCACTAGAGGCCCCCTTTCCTTGGGGCCAAAGCTGGGCCTGCTCTTGATCCTCAATCAACAGGAGAGCTCAGAAAATCCACAAAACTTGTTGTAGCTACAAATTTGAACTCTCTTACCCTTCCAAACTGTTCCCCAGTAGAGTCTTTCTGGTACGTGTTTCCTCCCCTTGAACACTATCTGTCCCTTCCCTATTCTCCTCTTCTCACACCTGAAACCAGGGCCTAAAAGCATTAAGTGAAGGAAAGCAGAGGCCAAGGCCTGGCCTAGAGCTCACAGGGAACAAGTGCGATAAGAAGAAGCCCTCCCCTCCCCACTATATCATGGTGAAGACAGAGAGCCAGTGATGTGGATACACAGAAACACACACAAAATACATACAGACATATGCATTTGTTGTTCTCCTGAATGCCCCCTGGTCCCTGTGTTGTGCTCTTAAGGACACAAAGGGGTTGGGGAGGCAGAGACCCTTACCGGTCCATACTGGTTCATGTCCTTGTTCTGGGTCTCCTGGAGAGCTGCTACTGTGGCAGTGGCTGTGGCCGTGGCCGTGGCTGCTGCTGCTGCCACTGCAGCTGCTGCTGCGGCTGCTGCTGGCTGAGTAAAGTCTGCAGGTGGCCGGGTGTGAGGAGGGATCCCCATGCCCGCAGGGGTATTGGGACCGCCGGGGTAACTGCCAGGGAGAGAAGGAAGAGTTAAGTTCAGCTGGCAAAAGGGGAATGAACTTGTCTGGCAACTGACCCAATGATGGATGGCGTCAGAATGAGACCCGGGCAAGGTTGACTCAGATGTGGAGACCCTTGTTTAAATTCCCTGTGGTATGAGGGATGGAAAGGACATAATGATACTTGGAGGGTTAGAACACTGGAAGTCAAAGACTTTGTTCTATCCGAATTCACAAATTCTAAAGGTAATATGGTGCAATGGAACGAGCCCTGGCCTTGAAGACAAAAGTGAAGGTGGGGGGAAGGGTCAAACATCTATAAATGCATACTTTGTGCCAGGTGTTGCATTCAACACTTTACTGATATTGTCTCACTGGACTCCCCCAACAACCCTGGGAGGTAGGTTTTATTATCCTCATGTTACAGTTGAGGAAACTGAGGCGAACAGAGGTTAAGTGACTTGCCCAAGGTCACACAGCTAGGATGTATCTGAGGCTGGATTTGAACTCAGGTCTTCCAGACACCAGCCCCACTGCTCTCTCCCCTGTGTCATTTAGCTGCCTCTAGGATTTGACTCCTGGATCTGATATTTAATACTTGTGTGATCTTGGGCAAAACCGCTTAACATCTCTGCACCTCAGTTAAAAGAAGAGGGCTGTACTAGGTAGTCTTTAAAGACACCACTGGCTTTAAAACGATGAGCCCATAAACTCCTTGCCACTTATGCTTCCTGGAGCACAGTATAAGAAAGAACCATGCTACGTATTTATTGAGTTATAGCTAGCCTTTTTTTTTACAAAAATTGTCTTCTAGAGGTGACACAGATAAAGCTGGATCCACAGCCAGGAAGATCTGGGTACAAATCTTAACTCTGACATTCACTGCCTTTGTGACCATGGGCAAATATCACTCATAGCACACCTATATCACACATAAAAATACCCACTCATAGCACACCTTACCTCCTCTGATCTTCTGATAAGTATTTGAGAGTATAAATTATAGGACAATTTTAATTTGCTTTAGCGAAGGGAGTTTTCACAACAAGTTCCTATAGCCACAAAACTACAAAGAGATGTGGCCAGCAATGAACGTATTACAGTTATACTTCAAGACACAAGATGTAACCTGTGGCACAGTCACAACTAACATCCTAATAGTTCTGGTGGAAAAACTTCTGGTGGAAAGAAGATAGGATTCAGAATTGGAATACCTGGGTTTGAATCCCAGATTGAACACTTCCTAGCTGCGTAGCTACAGGAAATTCATTTAACTGCAGAGTCAGTTTCCTTGTTCATAAAACAAGGATGGTAATTGCTGATATTACCTACCTCACACGGTTATGGGGAAAGTACATTGTAAACAGTACATGTAAGCTGCTGCTATCATGTTAGACATCCTAAGTTTATTAGGCAGGACGTGTGTCCTAAGGTATTATTAAGTCTATCAATATTCTGATATAAAAGGAATGGGGTGTCCAGAGAGCTCTATGTGGGATCAAAGAACTAGGCTAAGTATGAAAGTTTCCCAGGCTTCAAGAAAGACACAGTAGATGGGGATCTATGAGGACTGCCCTCCCACTGCTGGACTTCAGAGGAACTGTAGGTCTTGGAGGTTAGAAAGTGAGAGGGAACTCCAGGCTCCCCCCTTTCCTTCCCTCCCTTTGCTAAAGCACTCTCCCGGAGAGTACACAGAACTGTATAGGTCATAAGAACGATTAGACACTGGGTATGTGAGTGTATGTGCATGGATTGGGGGCAGGGGAGGGGCAGGAGGAAGGCCAAGAAGCCAATCCTTTTGTGTTCATTAATCTGTAAACAAAACTCTAGTATTTTGGAAAAACAATCACTATTGACCATGAACTTCCTTGTTGACATAAGGTGAGAACAGAGGTGTCTATTATACTAATTACTGCCTGTGTGATCTTGGTAAATCTCACCCTCTGTCTTCCTTCATATGTAAATCAAAGGGGCTATATCAAATTTCTCTAACTATAAGCCTATGCTCATCCAGGCAAGGAAATAGGTTGATTGGCTTTATAGTCTCAGTACTGAAGGAATCCAGGTGGAGGCAGGCTTCCTAAGGTCCAAAGGTGGATGGTGTCATTTCCATAGCCCATCCAACTCATAAAATGAAAAGGTCTAAAAATACACACAGTGGGGGTGAGTTAGAAACCCCAGCTCCATCCTTTCTAAGAGCTGTCTCTACAGCCTGGAAGGAGCAGAGTATTGGCTTGAAGGTCTGTCACACCAAAGGAATGACTGATGAATGGGGGGAAAAATACACCAATGAAGCACCTACTATGTGCCACACACTACGCTATGCTTTAGAGATAACAAATACAAAAGCAAAATCAGTCCCTGCCCCAAGGAGCTTCCATTCTAATAGGAAAAGTCACATATAGGGGAATGATGGGTAGGAAAAAAAACAAAACAAAACACAACCATTTGCTTCCTCTATCCTGGGAAACTCCCCTTTAAGACAGGTTCTCTGAGATTTCTTTCCACAAGCAAACCTTGTTCCTAATTCTTCAAATTAGAAGTAACATCAGACTTTTCATCACAGAATCTTAAAAGTTGAGAGAGATCGAAAGGATCACCTGCTTTACCCTGCACCCTCAGCAACGCTGCTGAGAAGTCATCATCTAGCCTCTACTTAAAGATTTCCAATAATAGACAACTCTCTAGCTCTGGAGGCATCCCACTCCATTAAAACAGCTCCAATTCTTAAGAACTTACCCCCCAGAGATAGACAAAATCTCCTCCTCTCCAACTTCCACCCTGTTGCTTCTAATTGTGCCTTCTGGGACAAAGAAAAACAAATCTGCTTCCCCCATACCATCCCCTTGAATTCTGTAAGATCATTCTCATGTCCTCTACAACCCCAAGTTTTCTTTTCTCCTGATTTCTTCACCAATTCTCATCTGGCATGGCCTCCAGTCTCTTCACCATCCTGGGTGCCCTCTGCTGGACCTGCTCCAGATTGCCAATGTCCTTCCTAAACTGTGGTGCCCATAAACAGACACAATATTCCAGACACAGGCTGAGCAGGGCAGAGTACGGAAGGCTGGAACCTCCCATGCTTTGGACGCTATTTATCTATTAATGTGATTTTATTATTTTGTTGGCTTTTTTTTTAAACTTCATATCATATAGCTAACTTATATTTAGTTACAATTCAATTATAGTGGATAGAACACCCAGCCTAGAGGCAGGAAGACCTGAGTTCAAATCCAGCCTCAGCCACTTACTAGCTGTGTGACCCTGGGTAAGTCACTTAATCTTGTTTACCTCAGTTTCCTTATCTGTAATATGAGCTGGTGAGGGAAATGGTAAACCACTTCAGTATCTTTGCCAAGAAAATCCCAAACGGGGTCATAAAGAGTTGACTCAAAAATGACTGAACAATTGACCTTTTTCTTTTTTCTTTTTTTTTTTTTTTTTACAAAAACTACTATTTTATCCACACCTCCTCCATGTTGTATTTATGAAGTTGACTTTTTAAACCCAAGTATAGAACTGTATACTTGTTCTTTATTAAATGTCCTTATATTAGATACAACTCATTATTCTAATCTGGCAAAGTCTTTTCCAATCTGGATTCTGTTACCCAACAGGTCAACTATGCCCATCAGGTTCACACAATCTGAAATTTTGATAAGGATGCCATCTAGACTTTCATCCAGGTCTTCTCTAGACCAACACTCTCATGACATTTTGACTCTCCTGATGCTGGGCTGATATTGAGGTTCATGGTCAATAATGATTTTTGAGGAAAGGAAGGGAGCTTTTACTATTGGGACAAACTCTAAATGAAAGTGGGCATATGATTGCTTGGCATGCCGCTTCTGTAAGGCCACTAAGCCCAAGTATAAATGTCTGGTCTACGCCATTGGCCTTCAGGGTCCCCTGTTCTTCTCACCTGCCCCCGAACCCTCCACTGCCCGCGTAGTTGGGCCGCCCATACATTCCCTGCTGGATGTAGGGCTGAGTGGAGCCCGCCTTGGCTGAAAACTGCTGCTGCTGCCCAGCAAACTGGGGGGAGTTGATACCAGGGTTGCTAGTCGTCATTCCAGAAGCCATGGGGTTTCCGCCGGGATTCATAGGATTGTTGGCATTGGCCATGGGGTTTCCTAGGACCTGTGAAGAAAAATAATGGTCATACTGGTAACCAAAAGGGGGAAAGATGAGAAATGATGAGGGAACAGAAGAGGGAAGGAAGAATGCCCCAGGGGAGTTGGAAAAGGAGGGAAGATGTATTAGATTGTGTCTTTTGCTGTGCCCTAATTTATTGAGAGGGCGTTTCTCTGTTAGAACAGACTGAAGATGAAGACTTGTTAGTCTAAATAACTGAAGGCTGAGAGAAGAAAGGTTTGAAACCTGTAGAACTGTGGATATGGTACAACAGATCCCAAAAGATGGGAAGGAAGAGGTCTTCACTGAAACTCAAGTAAGGTCTACATAGAACAAATCAAATGAAGGGTTTGGTGTTTGTTTTTTTTATTTTTGCCCAGCAGATCATAAACTTAATGAACTCATTACTCTCAAGGAGACAGAAATGTATTCTGAGAGTTCAGACACTTATCTGAATGACAGAGACATGAATGGCTACTGAGAGGAGCTGAGACTTCTTTAAACTAGCAGGTGATATCAGCAGAGCCCTCCATCAAGGCTGCTGTTGAGGAAAGAGTCTTGCATGGCACGTCCTGTGTTCCTATGCTAATTCTGTCTTCTTAAACAAGGTCCTTGAGGGAAGGGATTGTGGTTTATACCTCTGTTATTCTCCACAGCGCCTAGCATAAGAGTGAGCAAATAGTAGGTGCTCAATAAAGACTGGGTGACTCTGATCAAGAGAAGGGGGATGGTGGAAAGATCAGTATATAGAACAGGATAGGATATGCTCGTTCACCGAGGTTTAAGTCACTTGATTTTGCAGCAGTCAATTCATGGACAGATTAGTCCAAGAAGGTCTTGCAAAGCACATACCCTTAGTCCACCCACTGCTTCATATGGTCTGTGACAAATGGGATGCCATGCTTCTCATATAGCCAAAGTGAGGTTCATATGGGGTAAGGGACTAATATCTACTAGACTACCACCTTGTCATATTAAATCAATGGCAAGTGCTCTAGACCCAGTCCACAGTGTAGCTGAAGAGCACCCTTCCCTCTGGAAGTAGAATCCTTCCTGATAGGAGGGTAAACAGGGGCAGGGTCTGATGATGAGAAAAGGTTTCCCCAGTGCTAATTCCTGGTTATTTAAAGAATACTTGAATGTACTTAAACCAAAGTATTTCCTAGCTTGATCACATCCTGGTAGCCTGAGGATGGCATTCGAAGTCCCTTGGAATGTAAGGATATTAACCAAGGGATTTTCGTATCTGTGAAGCGTGAAGGAAGAATCAAGGGAGGGACAGAGTCCAACTCTTACCTGGCTCTGGGACGTGTTAGTCACTCCCCAAACAGTAGTGACCACGGAAAGGGATCCTGGTGGCTGGTTGGTGTTCTGCTGCCAAGGAACAGAGTCATAGGGGAACGACCCATCACTGTAGGAGGAAACAGAGATATGGGGGGCGACAGTTCTTCAGGGTATCTTGGGTAGCAAGGGCTCACTCCCAAGTACATAGCCTGCACCAGGGGCTGTGGAGTCCATCTCCATAGAGACCTGAAGCCTAGAACCTAACACACATGCCTGCACCATGATGTGGCCAAGGAGATGAGCTGCTGCTGGGAATATGACTTTACTCCTTGCTTCAAGACAGAAGAATTAAGTCATTCACCCCTGGATGCAATTCCAAGACTATAAGGGGAAAGAGGGGCATGGTGGTGGGTTAAGCTACACAGGAGAACACTGGCTCAAACACAGCAAGCGTATTGAAACCTGTTGTCTTGAATTTTTCCTCTCCAACTCTGTCCCCTGAAAAGTCTGGGCTCCAGCTATTCCACAGAAGCCACGGGGAGAGGAGGACCCTTAAGTCAGCCCTCTGCCCCAAGACAGGCAAAGTCCCTAGGATTTTTCTCCAATGATGATCTGAACTAGGTGCTTGGTTCTTGATTCAATGCCTAAACGAGCAGCAGTTGGTACCTGTTATGTAAAACCAGGAGCTTAGCAGCCAAGTAGTTGTGTCAAAGACAGTGGAAAAAATATAAAATCATAGAGAACTAGAGCTAAAGTATCCTTAGAAATCATCCAGTCAACAGTGGGAAAGATAGGTGATGTAAAAACAAAAGATATCCATAAAAATTTATCTAAAAAAATAAGCCTGACACCACCCCTCCCTCATTTTACAATGAAGGAAACTGAGGTTCGGAGGGGTCAAAGGACCTGGGACTAATCTTTTTAAAACAGTTTTCATCTTGGTTAATGCTCTGCTCATGAACTTTCAAGGGCTTCCCTGCTGAAGCCAAAATCCTCTGGCCTGGCATTCAAGACTCTTCATAATTGGATCACTACCTACATCTCTACTATTTACCTCCCACTTCTTTCCTATGCTAGCCAAAGTGCCTGGACAGATCTGCTCCCATAATTCTTCAACATATACCTGTTTTCCCATATAGTAAACCCTTGTGTGATGTCCAACTCTTGATGAGTACCAATTTCTATTTCCCAGGCACTGATGGGCAGGGAGAGTTTTCTCCTTCTAGTCAAAGGGGAATATTTTAATCTCAATTCCATTTCCTCTGACATCCCGACCTTTGCTCCCCACCTCCCAGATCATGCCCCTGCCATTTTACACCTAGGAACTATTGGTTCCCCTGTCCTTAATAGCTTACCCCTCCTATTCATGATACACATGGCTACCAGATCCATTTCCCTTAAACGCTCTTTTGTACAATCTCATTATTCCTTCCTAGCCAAGAATCTTCATTTGCTCCCGGATGCCTTCAGAATCAAATCCAACTCCCTCAGCCAGGTCTTCCACCACCTACCCTTCACTGCTAGCTTCAAAATCACTCCCCACACATGCCCATGAACATTCTGACCTTTGCTTATTTTGGTTCTCCTTACCTAGAACGTCTCCTCTCCCATTCTTTTGAGTCTCATTATACATTATTCTCCTTCATACATTCTAAGATCATGCTGCCCCTCACATACAACATTACACAAGTCTAGACTATTCTCTCTCCTTTTAGAAATCCAAACTTCCCTCAAAGTTTAATTCAAGCTCTACTTCCTACCTGAGGACTCCTGCCCCACTCTCCCGTTGGTAATTGCCCAGATCACTATTTCAGGGAAGTCCCAGCCACCACACTTTACTTCATTCTCTCTGCTATGGATGTCTCCTAGTAAACCACTCCTTCCCACCATGGGTATATCCTCCCCTCTACTCTTCCCAGTTCTGGGACCATGAACTGAGACCCATCAATTTTGTCATTACTCCTGGACAGCTTGTCAATATACTCCTCCAACAGCCCCCCCCATGATCTTATAGGGACCTTGTGGGGATCACTTTCCAGAACAAAGTGCTCCATCCTGGCAATCACCACCTTTTGTGTGTAGCCACCACAACAATAATGTAAGCTCTTGGAAGGCAGACTATATTTGCTTTTGTACTTGTATTCTTGGCACATAGCACTGTCCTTGGTACATAGTAAATGTTTGATGAATGTGTTTCCATTCTGTCCTTCCTTCCCTCATCCATCCATCTATCCATCCATCCATCCATCCATCCATCCATCCATCCATCCATCCTTTCCTGATCTCCCAAGTGCTAGTGCCTTCCTCCAGGGAAATTACTTTGTATCAATTTAACTACAAGTTGTGGCCCCGAAATAGAATGTAAGCTTCTTGAGGCAATGTTCTCCCTTTATAGCATCAGAGTCTTAAGCAGCGCCTCAGACAAAACAGGCACTTAATCAATGCTTACTAATTAGTGAAATATTACCACTCCTTCAAGGCCTAGGCTCAATTCCCAAGGCCTCTTTGAGAGCTTTTACAGCATATCTTATTTGCACCATTCATTGGGCACCAATACACTGGGCATATGTTGCCTTGCTTGGCTAAACATCTTTTGAGTCTATATACCAAGCTTATGCTTGAGGGCAGGGGCAGTGTTTTGAAGTGCCTGTATTCTCAGCCTTTGTCCTTGATATGCAAGGGAATACTAGCCTGCAGTGGATGAAGAGGAGAATGATACAGAACTGTAGCTGCCAAGACTCCAGAGAGAGAGGGGCTGGATAGACAGAAACCAGAGTCCCTAAATCTTCCAATTAAGATGACTTTATAAGAGCTGTCCCACCAGAAACATGGGGGTCTGATGTCATTTCAGTGGACTCCCAAAAGAGAAGAAAATTTGCAACAGACCACCTGAAAGTCTACTCATCTGATTAAATGATTTTGGACAGGAGTGAGGTGAGCTAAGTATAAACACCATGCACAGATCACCTTTCTTGATTTAACTCATCTGGGTCAGTTACTCAACTACATTCTGAAGGTCCCTGCTAAGACCTCGTATATGAGGAGAAGGGTTGGCTCACCTTTTGCAGGAAATTTTAATGGGGATCAGGTGACTGAGCATGTGAGCATTTTAAAAGTAATCTTCCTTCTGTTGAAAAATAGTGTGTCTCATTGACAGATTGGTTCATTTGAAAAATATCACAAAATCAGAGTCTGTCTAGTCCAAACATCAGCGCTGGCACCTGTGCCTAAGTCCAACCTGGAAAGGAATCCCTTCCACAGCACCCTGGATAAGCCATCACCTGAATTGGCCTGAAAATATCAAGTACAGGAGAACCCACCACCAACTGAGACAGATTGTTTCTAATTAGTTCTACTAATTGTTAGGAAGTTTTCCCCAGCATCCATTGGAAATGTGACCCTCTACAACTTCAAATCCAAGGCTCCTACTTCTGCTCTCTGAGGGCAAGCCAATTAAGTCCAATCCCTTTTTTGGTTTTGATAGTCCTTCAAGCACTTGCTAAGTTATCACATCTCCCCTAACATCTCTTCTTCTCCTGGCTAACCATTCCCAGTTCCTTCAACATACTTTTGTATGGGACCTTCACCATGCTGGTTGCCCACCTCTGGGCAGTGCAGCTGATCAATGTCCTTTCATGAACTGTACACATCGCTCCAGATAAGGTATGATCAGGGCACAATTCAGTGAGAACTCCAAAATATGACCCCTGACCTTTTGACCTTGGGAAGATACTAACAGCTATTATCTGGCAGTAGATGGTAAGCACCAAAAGCAAAAGCTAAGAGCTTAGAGGAGAGAGAGACATGGGACTGGTTTAAAGAAGGTTTCATGGGAAAGGTGGACCTTAAGGAATGGGTAATATCTGGATTGTCTGAAAAAAGGGAGAAAGGCATTGGGGAAGCCAGGAGAGAGAATGATAGATAACAATAAAGGGACCTTACCCCTTTGAAAACCCAAGGATTTCAGTCTGAGGTCAGCCCTTCTAAAAATCCTGCATTTGAGTACTTACCCCTATCTCCTACACAAGATCCACATGTACCGTGATTAAATAGGTATGATCTTGGGCAAGTCTCCTCTCTAGGTCTCAATTTTTCTGTCCATAATATGATGGGGTTGGACCCAAACCAATCAATTTCCCTGGAGACTACAAAGGAACAGTAAACCACTCTTTTCAGGGCAGTCTGGCTGGGGGCATAATCCACCTGTCCTTGAGGACTCAAGCCTACAGCCAAGCTGGTCCTTGAAGCCAGGATGTGCCAGTTTTTCAACCTGACTTTCTAGAATTGAAGAAGCATCTGAAGCCTACTGCTGGATTAAGCTATCAATCAGTAAGCATTTAGCAAAGGACAAAAACTGTTGTTGTCTGTTCTACCTCCCAAGAAGCTTATATTCTACTGGGACTTTACTCTCTGGAGCAGACACAAAATTTTCTCCTCTCCTCTTTCAATGTTAAGCTTACCACCTAAAATATGCAGCCTAGTATAGTGGAAAGAGTACCGGATTTGGAAATCAGAGGAAATCAGGGTTCTAACCCTGGAAATGTCACTTCTTAAACTGTGTGATCCTCTTTGGGACTCAAGTCTCCTTCTTAGGTAATAGGGATTCATCTAGATAGTTGGTTCTCAGACTTTCTGATCTCAGGACCCCTTTCTACTCTTAAAAATCATCAAGGGCTCTTCTCCCAAGGTTTTTGTTTATGTGATTTCTATTTATTCATATTTATCACATTAGCAATTAAAATATCTTAGTATTAGCATGAAAATAATTAAGACCTTGTGGACCTCTAGAAAGGATCTTGGGGGGGCCCCTTGACCATACTTTGAGAACCATAAATAATCTGTAATCTGGTCTTTTTGGACCAGAAATCTACGATCCGAAGTGAGGATTTGGGATGGAAAATTCTGAGAAAATTATGCTCTGGAAACTTGGTACACTTACTTCCTGCTCACTGACCCTAAGGACCTATAGCAACACTGCTGACTTTCTGCTTCTGAAAAGACTCATTTAATATTGGGATATTGGATATTGGTTAATACCTTCTTACCTCGGTAGGTTGGAGGGTGGAAGGGGACAAAGGCTTGGTAGCTAGAGCAACCAGAAGCCTGTTCCTCCCAGCAAAATCTTTTTTTTTTTTTTTTGACAAATCAAGGAATATAATATATACCTCTATGTCAATGAATATGAAAGGGGAACTAATAGCACAGGAGAAATTTCTTTGATAATTTTTTCCAATTGGGAAAAGAGATGGCAGGCATCCGGCTCCACAACCATCTCGGTAAGATAAATCAGCAACAATATGACTTCTCACCTCCTTCATCTTCAAAGTCCTTTCTCCCTATAAATTCGGGCCACCCCAATACACAATTCCCAAACACTCTAGGTTTCCATTTTAGTCAGTTGCAGACAGTCTACCATTAAAAAATGCAACACCTGGGCTCCCCAAGGTAAGATCTGTTTGCCCTCGTAGGGAGAGCAGCCAAACCCAGGGCTGGGGTGGGGAAGGAGGGACTCCTCACACTCAAAGGCTGGAAGTCGCTTTTGGAGAGGAAGGAGGCAGCTGCTTAAACAGCAAAACCCTGGGGAAGGCATGGAGGAAACAGGAGGGAGGTTATGAACCCCAGGTCATCTGGGAATTCTGTAAGGGGCTCACACAACAAAATTCAAACAGCGGCACTGATAGGTCCCAGTGTTCCACCAAGCCACAGGTGTTGTTAGCCCTCATTTTTCCGGGTGGAGAAACATCCCTTTTTCAATCTCATCCTTCCCCCATCCCCATACAACCAAGCCGGAATCGGTTGTAATTATGATTACTGAATAAAGCACCTGCATTTTGGATGACAATCCCACAGCCAACGACAAAGTTAAGACAGAACGCTGGGATAACCCCGAGGGCACACCCCTCTACACGTGCATGCACACACATACATAAAGGAGGCATGCATACATACACAGGCAGGAGGCATGTACGCACAGGTACAGATCTCTATCTGTGTAATTTATCTCCCCTCTCGGTAGAGAAACGTGTCCCCGTGCAGGCCGAGGGGCACAAAATGCCAGAGAGGGTGCCTTCCCTGGGGCTGAAGACACAGCAGCTGAGGATCTGCCCCGCCCGACCGTGGAGGTGGAGGTGGTGGCACTTCCCTGCTGGCAGCCCAGGAATCCTCGATCCCTGGGGCAGGGCCCGGGCACGCGGTGACGGTGACAGTCCCTGCTTGGCTGGGTCACCTCGCTGTCTGTCTATCCGTGCCTCGCACGCCACCTGTTCTCTTCCCAGAAAGAAGCGACTGGCGGAGGCTGGCAGTTTGTTTGTGTTTCTAGAAAGGCTGCTTCGCAGTCCCGCGGCTCCGGCTCGAGGTTAATCTTTATTGCCCGCCAGGGATCAATCGGAGGTGGGGAGCCAGTGGCACGTGGGTCGCGCTGCTCCTGCCACCCCCCGGGGCTCCCGTCGGCCCTGTACCGGGGGCTCCCGTAGCCCCCAGCCAGCGGCCCCCCGATCCACCCGCCCCGGGCGGGCGCGCATCCTAGCGGCGGCGCCTTCCTCGGCCCCGGCGATCTCGATCCGTACGCACCGGCTCGCAGCCGCCGCCGCCTCCGCCGCGGTCCCCGGGGAGCCCGCAGCTCATTGTTCCCAGCGAGCCCGGAGCCTCCTTCCCCTCCCTCCGCCTTTGTTCCCGGCGGGGCCGGCAGTGCCCTGGCTCGACTGAGGTGGGAGATCGGGGAGGGGGCTGCCGAGCGAGCGACGAGCAGCAGCCGCCCCCCGGGGGCGGGGAGAAAGGAGGGGGCTCTGGCCCGGGCCCCTGCGCCACGCGGGCGGCCGTCAGCGGGCGAGACTGACTCACGGGCTGGAGGTGGAGCGGCAGGGAGGCGGCGGCGCCGGGGAAGCTTGGAGGCGCTCGCATTTCCGAGATAGAGGGAGCTAATTGACACTCCAAAGGGGGGGGGGGGGGGGGGGGGGAGGAACGACGACAATTTTGCCTCTTCCTAAAGTCACGCGAGCTCACACACACACACACACACACACACACACACACACACACAGACACGCGCGCACACACACGCGCTTGCTGGAGCACGGCGGAGAGGTGGGGTGTGAGAGATTTAAAAAATCAGCAGCGAGATGGATTTCCGAGGGTGGGCTTTGGAATTCAGGGGGCTCTGGCTCCTGAGTCTGGGGGGCACACACATAGAAGCCCTAGCTTGACCCCACCCCCACTTTTAATCGGAGGCAACTCCTCTCAATTTTGTCTGGTCTTCCCTGCCCAAGTGGAGACATCTCCTCAGAGGCAGGAGGGCAGACAGCAAACCAGACACGACGCTAAAACCAGAGACTGCAGAGGGCAGCGAGGGCGGGTGCGGAGGCAGAGGGCAGCTGGGAGGGGCCTGACCAGGGAGGGAGGAGAGGTTGCTTTTCTAAACTTTGAATTAGACCTCCCAGGAGGAGAGGGGAGATGGAAGGAAAGGAAAGAGGGGAGATAGAAGGGGGGAGAGGACAAGGGAAAAGGAGAGGAGAGATGAGAGGAGAGAAAGGGAAGGGAGAGTGGGAGAACGAGGAGCATGGGGAGGGGGAATTGGAGGAAGGGGGAGAATGAGGGCTTGGGAAAGTGTGTTTAAGTTTGGGAAGTAGGAGGGCTGAGATTCTGAGGGGGTGCCCCCATGCTTGAATTTACTCAACAAATCAGATACTGCTTTAAGGCATCTTAAAGGTAATGGTGGTCACTGGCACTAGCAAGTGGTCCCAATGCTAGGCTAACAGAGCCCCAGCTATATGGATGGGGGCTCTGAGAAATTCATTTGCATCTGTTACTGCCACATCATATCCTATCCGACCATTATTGCCCAGTCATAGCTCATTCAAAGAATGATTCGAGATAATAGCACCACCTAATCATAATTCCATAGCAGTCTAGCCATATAGCATATCATATCCCAACCATAAAACCACAGTTTATACTAACCATGCAACCGCATCACAGCCGCATATGGATGGCCCAATCACTTTCTATATGTATATGCGCAATAACACCATACCAGAATATGTCCTAACATATCCAGGGGAGAGGCAGTTGTGGTGTGTCTATAGTGGATAGAGACCAGCCATAGAATCAGGTCAGTTTCTGGGGACAGTCTGCCTTTACACTATAAAGTCAGTCATTTAACCTCCCAGTGCTCCAGGCCAGTCTCTCAGGACCCTGAGTTGCAGATGAGTAGGGCCAGGTCCCACCTAGATGAAATTACAAGTATAATCCTCCTCCCCTAACCTATCATATCCAAATAATATCACTTCTTACTTACTTTAAAAGATGGTTATGAGGATCACAGTCTCCCTAGTACCCAGCACAATGCCTAACCCCACAGTGAAGGACAAGTTAATGATAATGATACAGAAACATTCAAGGGCTGCTAGAGTTACAAACCTGGAATCAAGAAGACTCATCTTCCTGAGTTCATATCTGGCCTCAGACACTTCCTAGTTGTGGGACCCTGGGCAAGTCACTTAACCCTGTTTACCTCAGTTTCCTCATCTGTAAAATGAACTGGAGAAGAGAATGCCAAAACCACTCCAGTTTCTTTGCCAAGAAAACCCCAAAGGTCTGAAGAGTTGTACATGACCAAGCAATAAAAGAAGCATTCTGCATAAGGTGCTAGTCAAATGCAAGTTGGTATTATTTTACCAATCTTTAATAATGTAGGAGTTTCTCCCTCAGGTGATCATTTGGATCTACTGGTGAAGGGGGTGGGGCAAAAAGGGGGAGCCCCCTGGCTGGTCTGATATTATTTTTTCCTCTTCTAATTGCCTCTTTATTTGGGAGAAATAACCAATTCCCATTAAAGGCATTGTCAGGCCCTAATTAATTTCCCTGATACATCTGTACAGGTTCTTAACACACTGTCTATTGAGCAGAGCTTTTGTTGCTACCACTAATGAAACACTGAGCCCAGAGATTGGAGTTGAAGCTCCAACCCTCTTTAATTTCAGTGAGCCATTAGAGAGCCTCTCCATCACCACAATTACTGGGGACTATTTCCTTTTCTCCCTGCGGTGAAACTTAGAAACTTGAGCATCTAACAGCATATTAGAGTTTTTGTTTGTGTGTCTGTTTTAATAGGAAAGAAAAAAAAAAACCAAGAAGAATCCAAGCATTTAGGAAACTCAAATTGAGGGAGCAGGAATTGATTCATCCTCAGAACCTCCCTCTTGGAGTTGATGCTTTGTTTCCTATAGATTGGAGGAAATACCTTTGACCACTGGTATCACTGACTGCAAAAGTGGCAGACCTCAAGTATTGACCGAGCCTATGAAAATGAGGGCTCATTAGAGCCCCAAAAAAGGGAAAGGTCTGGGGATGGGGATTTTGTTTTCCATGGGTCCTTTTCTCTCACCAGACAGGTATCTGATAAGACTATAATATCTCCTTAATGTACACACTATTGATTCAGAATGTGTGATAATTCCAAGCTGAAATTTACCATCCATGAAGAAAGGATTTACTAATTAAATTAATAGGGTAAACAAGATTTATTTAACCTATTTAGAGCTCAAATGTTTTAAAATTAAGTTAGCAGCCCTTATTTGCATATGAACAGTGTGGGTGGATAATGAATATAATCTCTTACACTTGTATAGTACTTTGGCACTTTATCTCATTCTGTTCCTACAGTAAGCCGGTGTGACAGAGAGGACACTGTTAGATTGTTCACTCCCCTCCCTATACCCATCCATTTTTACTGAGGAGTAAATCGAGAATAGGAGATAAAGGGACTTGTCCAAGGGCATAAAGCCAATTAGGGGCAGAACTGTATCTCCAAACCAAGACCAGAATTACGATCTATTACAACCAGGCTTCACTTATGAATCAATGAATTTTAACAGTCTTACTATGACAGGATTCTATTGAAGTCAATAAATAATTAATGCCTACTATGTGCCAAGCACTGAATAGGTCAGGCATGTTCTTAGCTGTGTTCTGCTGGCATTTGGTCTGACACATACAGGCACATACTTAAATGCCATCATCTTGCTGTTTTTTCAAAACTCCTCTATTATCTAGGCTTGCTCCTCTGAATTGAAATTCAGCCTTCTGAATTAGCAAAAATGCTACTGTTTAAAAAAAGAAAGAAAAGAACTTGCTTAGAAGGTTGGACTTTCCCAAAACGCTTCCTTAATTCTTTCAACATCTTTGCGAAGCAGGGACAGGTTATGTGTCATCATCCTCTTTCCACCAGTGTGGCAGCTTAGGCACAGACAACTTAAAGCACTTGCTCAGGGTCACCCAATATGGCACTAGTAGCGTAGACGTGAGATTCCCTTGATGTATCAAAAAGGCCTCTAAGCCCCAAGTGGCTTTTTACTTTCTAATCCTTACATCTTTTACTCTCAAATGGAATCCTTTTTGCCCAGCACAAATGGGACAAAATTGAATCTTCCAGACAGCAAGGAAACATGGGAGTTTTAAGCAAAGAAAAAAAAGCTTCAACCATCTAATTGTGTGAGGGTGGAGGTGTGGAAATAAGGAGAAGGCAGGGGACCTCTTCTAATTTGTTAATACCTGATTGTTTTTATTTGCTTATTGTTGATGGACAATGCATAGTGGTAGAAAAAAAGGAAGGGAAAAGAGGAAGGGAGAGAGAGGGGGGGAGGGGGAGGGAGAGAGGGGGGAGGGGGAGGGGGAGGGGGAGGGAGAGAGGGAGAGGGGAAGGGAGAGAGGGAGAGAGGGGGAGGGGAAGGGAGAGAGGGAGAGAGGGGAGGGGGAGAGGGAGAGGGAGAGGGAGAGGGAGAGGGAGAGGGAGAGGGAGAGGGAGAGAGAGAGAGAGAGAGAGAGAGAGAGAGAGAGAGAGAGAGAGAGAGAGAGAGAGAGAGAGAGAGAGACAGAGAGACAGAGAGAGGGAGGGAGGGAGAGGGAGGGAGGGGGAGGGAGAAGGGGAGGGGGAGGGGGGGAGGGAGAGGGAGAGGGAGAGGGAGAGGGAGAGGGAGAGGGAGCGCACACCAGAGTACTTTGGAAACAGAAAGTCTAGATTCAAGCCCTGTCTCTACTACATATTGACTGAGGTACCCAGGACAAGTCACTCAACCTCTCTTAATGACCCTGAACTATTTTTCTGATGATGGAGGATGCATGATTTTATCGCACAGGAAAACTCAATAGTTACAAAGAGAAACCAGGAATCCCATAATTCACCTATCACCATGCCATAAGGAAAGGACCACCAACTCCAGCAGCAGTTAAATGACTAACATTCTGGCCTGCACATCCCTTCCTGCATTACTTTGGTGGACTTGAATGTCTCATCTGAATATAGGATAATAACTTCCATACCTTGAACAAGATTATCTCAAAAAATGATAAGGCTAGAAGGGGTCACTGGGTACCGGTAACCTGTAACCTGAACAAGAATACTAAGCTGTAATGGAGATCGCAATCATTTGAAGTTAGAAGCCAGACTCAAACTTTAGCTCTGTTATTTAACTTGTTGGCAAGTAACTTAATGTCTCTATAATAGGAGGCAGCGGGCCTTTATCAGCAGCAGCAAAAATCCCAATAGCCTTTAAAATGACTGAGGAGTACTCCCTCTTTAAGAGCTTTATTTTGAGGGGGGAGTTATAGCTACTGACATTTTGAAATTAAAACATCTTAATATTATTTTGAAAACAATTTTGACCTTGGGGATCACACTTTTGAGAATTAGTTGCTATTGAAGGTTTCTTCTCTGATGTAAATCCTATGAACCTACAGACTTATCTATAAAATGAGGATAATGGCTTAGATGACCTTTACATTTCCATTTGGCTCTTTCAGAGCTGTCCCTTTTCCACATGTGCTGTCAATAGCATTCACTAAAAGTCATCTTTCAATAAGAGAGAATGCTTGTTTTTCTTTTGAATGGCTCTGTTAGGAAGCTTTCCCTCATATTGAGCCTATGTGTTCTACGTAAAAGCCTCTGGAACATGAAGATAGCTGTCATGTCCCTCCATCTTCTCTGTTACAGGTTCCTTCAGTATCTTCTCATGGCATGATCTTGAGACCACTCCTGGTGGTCCTCTTCTGAATCCTCTCCAGTGCTCCAAACTGAACATAACACTCCAAATTTGGTCTGACCAGAGTGGAGCACAGTTCCCTCATTCTGGACCCTATGCTTTTCTGAAGCAGTCTAAGGTTGTGTCTTTCTGGCTGCTTTGTCACACCATTGACATATCAGTCATATCACATTTTAGTAAATTCCCATTTACTAAAAATCTCAGACTCTTCTCCCTCTTCCCATTTAAATATTTGTAGAGCAACACTCTCCATTTTGTACTTGTGGAGTTGATTTTTTTTTAAACCTAAGTTAGATCTGGCTCATTATTCTAGCCTGTCAAAATCATTTTGGCTCCTGACTCTGTCATCCAACAAATTAGCTATACTCACTTGCTTTGCATCATCTGTAGATATGACAAGGAAAATGGTAAATGACATAGGGTCAAGCACACATCACTGCAGCACTCTGCTGGAGGCATCCAAGATGCCACTGACTCATTAGTGACTACTGTCCTGGTCATTGGGTCTGGTCATTTAACTAGTTTTGGATCTACATAGCTAGAGTTATCATCAAACCTGAATATCTCCATTTTTTCCACAAAGATAGCATGACTGCCTTTGTCAAATACTTTGTTGAAATTTAATTAAACTAAATTTAAGCCAGACTAGTAACTGTCAAAAAAAAAAAAAAAAGAGTTTAGTGTGACATGACCTTTATGCATGCTTCCCTTTCTGGTTCTTCATAAACCATCCTTTTAATAACGCTATCCATGGTTGTTTGTTTTTAACTAGAAATTAAAGTCAAGTATATCAGCATATAGTTTGAAGAATCTACCTTCACTTTTTTTTTAAAATGGGATATTTGCCCATCTCTGATATGGTAACAACTCTCCCCAGTCTCTATAAATTTTTAAACACCACTAATACCAGCTCAGCAACCAATCCGCCAGTTTTTTTTCTTTCTAATATTCTGGAGTATAGTTTATTGGTCCTAGTGACAATAAGGCAAAGTTAGGTCCTCTTTGATCATCTCCTTAAATATTGAATTGAATTTTATCTCCCTATTACCCATTCTAGTCCTATCCTTCCAGCCTAGAGACCATTCTTCTTCTTCCAGAAGGCTAAGGGCTAGTTTTGTCTCTTCTCTACTATCTGTTATCCTAATTGGATTCATCCTGAGCAGTCGTCCTAACCTTTCTCTCATTTTCCTCTTGTCTTCAACATAGCTAAAAAAAAAAGCCTCTTTGGTATCTTTAGCATTTATCACCAATCTGGGTTCATTTTATGGGATAGCATTCTTGACACTATTTATGTAGGACTTGGCCACTCTTTTGAATTCATCCTTTACTACCTTGTTTCTGTGACGCACACACACACATTTGAAAATTTTAAGTTGCTTGATGAGCTCCCTGTATATCTACATTAGTTTCTTTAGTTACTGCCCTCTTTCTTCCCTCCTCATAAAAACTATCCCCCATTTTTTATCTTTGGAATTTCATTTCTGAGAACTACCCATGTCTTTCCTTCTAAAATTTAAAGCCACAAGATCCTCCTTATTTTTTCTCTTAACCTTTTGGAATCAGTTCTTCCAAAATCTATGATATATGTCAAACTACATTCAGTTTTCTTCTCCTCTATCATAAATTATAAGATGGAAAACTTACTCCTTCTTTAAAATTCCTGTCATTTCTATTTAAGCAACCAGATTCTCTTTTTTAGTCAGAATCAGGTCTAGAGTAGCATGCTGTTTCCCTCATCGTCTTCTCCATCTTTGGGGAAATTAAATTATCTTTGATAGAAGTCAATTTTTTTAAATCAAAAATGCATAGTCAAGCAAAACAAAGTCCTATATGGGCCATATTTCACTCTGTACCTTGAGTTCACTACCTCTCTCTTTGTCAGGAGGTAGGTAACTTGTACCATCATTAGTCTTCTGGAATCATGGCTGGTCATTGCCTTGACAGGCGTTCTTATGTCTTTCTTAAGTTGTTTTTCTTTGTAATGTTGTTGTCATTGTGTATATTGCTTTCTGGGTTCTGCTCACTTCACTCTGTATCAATTCATATAAGTCTTCCTATGGTAGAGACAAGCCAAACATTTATCAGCAGCTCTGCTTTTGGCAGAAAGAGCGCTCTCACGGATGCCTGAATAGCTGAGATTCCCACCATTATTGTATCATGTCTTTCTCATGTCTATTTTCTCTTTCTTCCCAGTTAAGTCTGTGGTATTCTCCCCAATTAGGTAGCTTGTGCTGCTGTTTCTAGTGATGATCACAAAACTCTCCGCCCTCTCTGGTCCTGGATTCCACACATGGCTATACTGTTATCCCTTCCATATCATGACTTTTCCCATCTTAGTTTTGATATATCTCGGGTCGGAATAAGAAATTAAATGGGAATTTTAGGGAGTTTTGCAGAAGCAGATGACATATGACGGCCAGAAAATGACATAGAAAAAGTTAAGAAACTCAGAAATGCATTAAATATACATATAGTTTGTATAATGTTAATATATTTTATCTTTCAATACCATAATAATTCACACTTCTTCTCTGGTACAAAGGGAGGGCCAAAATTTTTACATGGATTTTCCAGATTGGGGAGACACCCATGCCCCTAATGCCCTCAATCTGGAAGGGATAACTGTACTTTCTTAATATGTAATATTTTTTCATAGCCCCTTTATTCTGGTCCTTTTGAATATAGTATATATAACCTTTTATTATCCACAGTCCAGTAAAATCCCGTACTACTAAGTCTCAGTCATAAATTCAAGGTTGAATTTGCCTCCTTGTATTTAGGATCTTTAATTCATTCATAAGTTGAACATTTGCATATAGACATTTAAGGCTGTGGGAATTGTGAGCTCCTTGAGGGTAGGAGCCATTTTTGTCTTCTTTTTAATTCTCAGTGCCTGGCCCAGAGTAAACAAGTAATAAATTCTTGTTGACCTGTTGCTGACTTAGTGCTGGTTCTTTTTCTGGGTCCTATCTCCTGGGATACTTTTCCTCTTTAATGCTATTCTTCTATCCATGTTGCATTTGGTATTTTTTTTGTGGTATCTGGTTTGACAGACATATGTAGGCCATTTTTTTCCTCCCACTCCATTTTCAGGCTTCATAATCCAAATGGGGAACTTCACGGGGCTGTGACGGTTGCCAGAATCAGACTGGCAAGTGGACTCCTGGCTGTCCCCCATACGATTCTTTTTTAAACAACACTTTCCCTACATCTTTCCCTGGAAAGAACCTTCAGTCACTTTCCCCCACCCCCAACAGCCTAATGGACCAATTCCAATCTTTCTTAGCCTGGCAAGGAAGCTTCTTCACTATTTCCTTCCCAATTCATCCAAATAGTCACTCAACTAGCATTTCCCTCTACTCCATTTTTGTGGGGTCTCCTTATTATTCTGTTTCTGCTCTGTTGATGCTCACCCCCTCAAGTCTTTTTTTTCCCTTTGCTATTTCTGAGACAGCATGAAGTTTCCAGCTTACGGTGTCCTTCTCCTCCCTTTTGCTTATTTTTGAGATTATTTTTGGATGATCTGCTGTTGCCGATGACCCATAAGATTGCTCCCATCAATTAGCAAGGATAACTATGAGTGGACTGGCTCTGTTACTCTGGATGCTCATTTGGGTGATCAACACAAGGTAGATTCGTGAAATGAGGCAATAGAAAAGGCTCCATTTCGCCTACGTTTCTTTTTAAACAATTTTTATTTTCAGTTCCAAAATCTCTCTCTTCTTCCAGCCCCTCCCCCATCCACTGAGAAGGCAAGAGATAGGATACCCATCGTACACATGAAGTCATGCAAGTTTTACCTAGATTTCAAGGCTCGACCCCTTAAGATTTATTAAGTGTTCACTCAGCCCACAGGGATTATTTCCTTCTTGGGAATTTTTAAAGGTGCGCAGCGGTAGCTCCTGCTGCTGTATACTCTAAGAATTTAGTCCTTCCACTAGAGAATCTTATATTTTTCTTTAGCTGTTTTGTAATCAACATACAATTCATACAGCAAATATTTATCTAATGCTTACATACACCTAGTTCAGTATTAGAAATTATGTGGTAGGGTATGCAGATCAGTGTGAATAATCCCTAAGGGGCTTTTGGTTTCTGTGTGTGTATGTGTGTGCGTGTGTGTACTCTATTACTGTACTATCACTGTAGGCTGTATATAAAGTAGCAGACATTCAAGTAGAACCTTAAGGTTTACAGACACACATACACACGCTTTACATATAGATATAAAAATATAAAGTCTATATATACTCTCTATATAAAGACATATTAGATGTAAAGTGTATATATATAATATATGCATAAACACATGTTAACATTTAAACATACATAATACACACGTGTGTGTATAATCTCATTTGATTTCTGAAACAACCCAATGAGACAGGTAGGTATTGATACCCTAGGTATCAATATCTCGATTTTAAGGATGAAGTGATGCTCAGAGACAGCTAGTATCGCAGTTAGGATCTGAACTCAGATCTTTCTTGACTCCAAGTCTTAAACCATAGCACACAGCCTCTCTTAGATGTGCAGTTCAAACAAACTTATATAAGAGGGTTTTCCTTTTGGTGTGTCGGTGGGGGTGGAGTGTGATTACTTCTGCCTGAGAAAATCAGAAATGACTTCATTTTAATGGGGAGAGATCAGTGGGAAAAATCCAGGGAGTAAGAACAAAGACAAAGGATAGGAGAACGTAAAGTTTTTGAGGGAAGGGCCTAGGTCTTCTTTCCTCTTCTGTATTCCTGGCTCTCCCACCCCTTGCCCACCCATGATAACTACCATGATGAGGTTATATGATGCACCTGTGTTGGGTAGCTGACCTGGAATCCACAGACCAATTCCAGGGGATCTGTGAACGAACGTGGATGGGAAAGAAGCTACATCTTGCTTTAAATAGAAATGGTTTCCTTTGAAATTCCACATATTTTATGCATTTAAAACCATTATTTTGAGAAGACATGTAAAGGTTTCACCAGACAACTGCTGGAGGTGCCACAGTTCATGCACAGAGCGCTGAGTCTGGAGTCAGGAAGACCTGAGATCAAATCTGGCCTCAGAAACTTATGGGCTATGTGACTTTGAACAAGACACTTTACCTCTGTCTGCCTCTGTTTCCTTACCTGTCAAATGGGGATAAAAACAGCACCTACCTTCCAGGGTTTCCATGAGAATCCAATGAGACAATAGCAAAACACTTGGTACACGGTTTTAAAAAATGCTTGTTTCCTTCCTCTCAGGTCCAACAAAGATCAGCACTATGAGGGTTCAGAGCCCCTGATGTACTGACAAGATCCCTCATTCTGAAGTCAGACCTAAGTTTGTGTCCTGGCTTGTCACTTGCTACTTATGTGATCAGTTTCTTCAACTGCAAAAATCAAAGGATTTGACTAGTTTTATCTCAATCAGTCAGTCAACAAACACTTATTAAGAGTTCTTCCATTTGTAAAATCCTTTTGGGCCAAGTACACAGTGGGAGGCTGATTGAACAGAAGAAAGTGGTACAAAGCAGTCTGCCTTATGGGTTCAGTTTCTTCACATGTAAAATGGGGGGAAGTGTAAGGGATGTCACGCTGGATCATTTCTAAAGTTCCTTCAGGTTCTAACACTCTGTGAATGATCTAGATCCCAACAGATAAGTTTAAGGATAGGGACATAAGTGATCACAGAAGGCTAACAGGGTGGTGGAGGCAGTAGAGAAAGAACCCAGGTGACTCTTGGGAGTAGTAAAATCTCTGTGTCTTGGGCCCTAACCTCCCTTAAACCAGGAAGAACCTCTCACTTCTCTTGTCTAAGGGCCTGCCTAAAAGCCTAGCAAAGGGCTGTTGTTGCTTACTTGTGTTCAACTCTCTGTGACCCTATTTGAGGTTTTCTTTGGCAAAGGTCCTGGAGTGGTTTGTCATTTCCTTCTCCAGCTCATTTTACAGATGAGGAAACTGAGGCAGATAGGGTGAAGTGACTTGCCCAGGGTCACATAGCTAGTAAGTGTCTGAGGCCGGATTTAAACTCAAGAAGAGTCTTTTTGTACTTCAGGCCCAGCACTTATCCACTATGTCACCGAACTGTCCCACCAAAGGGTAGAACACACAATAAAACTGGAGATATTTCACTGATTTAAGTCAGACTTCAAGACCTAAGGCCACTGACCTCCTGGCCAGAATCACCAAGCCATCCCCAACAGCTTAAAGGGGGAAGGGAGATGCTCTAGGAAACAACCGAAAGAGGATCATAGAATAAGAGTGAGAGGACCCCTTAGGGACTGTCTCGTTCAACACTGTTTTGCCTATAGCTTAATAAATGTTTCTTGGGTGGTTTGAATCCCCTTGTTTTACAAATGAGGAATCAGAGAACGCAAAAAGTGAAATAATTTCCCAAAGTCACACAGGAGGTACAGAGTTAAGTAAGCCAAGATTTTACATGCAAAGGAGATACTATTTTTTAAAGCCCTTCGCATGCACTAGGCACATAGTAGGCATTTAAGAAATACTTATTCCCTCCCCACTACCTCTCTCCAAATCCAGGGTTCTTTGTACTATAAGAGGAACTAAGATTTTTGTGTTTAAAAAAAAAAAAAAGGTGAGAAGTGGGAGAAGAGAAGACAGTTTTCCTTATTAAAAAAAAAAATAGGATTGAACCTAATTCAAGATGCTTCTGGGGGAAAGAAATGATTGGCAGTTTGTGCCTCCCAGATACTTACAATACAGTTTACTCTCAATTGTGAGTGAATTGTCCCCTTTGGGACATTTAAATATTTCAAATCAAATCACCAGATATTTACGAGGTGCCTAGTAATACAAGACAGGGTTTTAATCTTCATCTGATTTCGACTTGGCCCAATACACTGTAAGAAGTCAGCCAGAGCTCATTCTCTTCACCTGGAAATCCTCTGTTCCCATCGTCCCCACTCCCACTACCCCCTTTTTTGGATCATCTAAATCTGACACAACCTTCAGCACTCAGCTTAAGTTCCAACTCTACTGTTACGTCTTTCTCCAAAGGCTTCAGCTTCTCTTGTCTTTTCTCCTTCTCCATTCCAGTTCTACCAGTCCATTGATAATCTATACCCTTCATCTGGTGCTCAGAATATACTAGCTTGTTGTGTTTTGTCTCTTTAGTTTATTTTTATGTCGAAGTCCTGACTTTCCAGCTAGATTGTAGGACCCTTGAGGGTAGCGACTATTTTTAAATTCTCCTCTATGGGTACAGAGGCAACAGCAAATGTTTGTTGTTGGGGATGAGTAGGATTAATATAGTTTAATTTTAACATTCATTTGAATAAAACATAAGTGGAAAGGAAGTCTGTTGCCCAAAACCATATTCATAAAATGATACTTGGTGTCTAAGAATATTCTCACTTAAAATTCTAAATGTTCAAAACAAATAAATTGATGGTACTCATTTACTTTACAGAAGGATCACCTTTTCTGCATGGGAGGAAGCGTCTCACGGTAGAAAAACAGGTTAAAATACCTAGGTTCTCTGGTGGGATCTGCTGCTTATTAGCTGACTGCCCATGTGGGTAAGTTACTTAAATTTTATAAGCCCTAATTTTCTCTTGGTCAAATAGGCACAATAATACTTTCCTTCCCTATCTCATAGGGTCATAAGGGAAGACTTCAAACCTACATAAAGTGAGATTCTCTTATTTTTTTTTATTCTCTTATTTATTGTAGGGTCACCACAGTAGGTAATAATGGCAGCAGAATTACATTTAGCAAGATACTTGACCAAGTCTTTTGGGAGGTTGGTATAATAGTCCAGTAGGAAGAGACATGTAGGTGGAGGCACAGGGTATGGGTTCAAGTGCTGGCTTCTGCCACTTCCTGATTGCATGACCTTGTGCAAGTCACTTAACTACGATCTAGGCTTCAGTTGCATTCTATGTCAAATGAAGGAGGGTGGACTAGATGACCTCAAAGGTCCCTTTCAATTCTAAATATGTGATCCTCGTTATCTTGGAAATATAGATAAAGAAATGTGGACTGAAGGATAGAATTTGATTCATAGATGGATGCCAAACTAGAGGGAGGTCTGTTTTGGAGTGCCGCAAAGCTCTGTTCTATTTAAATTATTTATCAATAACATTGAGCAAAGGTAGAAAACATGTCTATCAAAATCACAAATGATAGAAAATGAATACATTGGTTGATGGAACAAAGAGTCAGATTGATCTCCATTGGTTATTATTTTAGGTCAAAATGAATATGAAATTTAGAAGGAATAAATGTCAAGTCCCACATTTAGTTAAAAAACAAAGTAATTCCTCTAGTATAGGATAAAGGGGAAAAGTGGTTAGAATTTCATTTGAACTTGGAGTTCACATGGACAAAAATGGAAGTTTTAGTTGGCCATAGGTTCAGTGACCAGTACTATGAGTGTGATGAGGCTGTGCCAAAAATGAACACAATTTTATGTTTCAATAAAAAAAGGGTAGTGTCCTGGCCACAGAAAGCACCAGTTCCTACTCCTATAATGTATTCTGGTCAGAGCATATCTGAAGTATTGTATTCAAATACTGTTAACTCATCTTCTAGTGGTGCCCAACTTTCTGTGACCCCATTTCGGGTTTTCTTGGTGTGGTTTGTCATTTCCTTTTCCAGCTCATTTTATAGATGAGGAAACTGAGGCAAACAGGATTAAGTGACCTGTCCAGCCTCATAAGCTAGTAAGCGTCTGAGGCTAGATTCTAAATCAGGGAGATGAGTGTTTTTGACTCCAGGCCTGTAACTCTATGCACTGTGTCACTAGTTGTCTCCTGTTCAAATATGAGTGGGCATCCCATTTTAAGAAGGACAGTGACAAAGGAGCTGGAAAACCATGTCTCACCAAGGATGGTTTAAAGAACGGGGGATGTGGAGTCTTCAGAAAAGAACACTAAGTCAGGAAAGATGGAATGACAGTCTCAAATATCCAAAGACCTGTCCTTGTTTGGTGGTAGAGGAGCAGATAGAAAGCCAGCCTTGGAGCCTGAAAGAATAGGGTTGGAGTACCACCTCTGCCATAGGCTGGCATATGTCTCTTACCCACTTGGTGCCCTAGGAAACTCTCTAAGTTGCAGATAAGGTGCCAACCCATATGGGTGGAGGGAATTTCTTCATCTGGGATTTCCTCCATCAGTGAAGTGACTGATCCAGGCTCTGTCCCTGACCCTGTGCTGCTTTGGAGGGTGATCCTAGGGTCATAACTCTAGAGTTATAAGGGGTCTCATAATGATAATATTAAACACTGTAGCTGATATGTATACACCCTTTAACAAAGAAGGAAATAAATATCTACCATGTGCAGGCACTGTGCTAAGTACTTTATGAATATCATCTCATTTCGATCTTCACGGAAACCCTGGGAAGTAGGAGCTATTATGATCCCCATTTTAGAATTTTTTTTCCCCAAATTAATTAATTAATTTTTAGTTTTTGACATTCACTTTTATAAGATTTTGAGTCTAAATTTCCCCCCCTCCCTCCTTTTCCCCCAAGATGGCATGCAATCTGATATAGGCTATATATGTACAATTATATTAAAATTTTTCACATTAGTCACTGTGGAAGAAGAATCAGAACAAAAGGGAGAAACCACGAGAAAAAATAAATAAAAAACAAAACAAAAAAACAACCAAAAAAGGTGAAAACAGTGTGCTTTGATATGCATTCAGACTCCATAGTTCTTTCTCTGGATTTAGATAGCACTTTCTATCATGAGTCTTTTGTATGGTCCCTATTTTACAAGTGAGGAAATTGAGGCAAACAGAGGTCAAGTGACTTGCCCAGGGTCACAGAGCTAGTATATGTCTAAGACTACATTTGAACTCAGGTATTCCTGACTCCAGGCTCCAAGCTCTATCCACTGAGGAGTCCAGCTGCTTCTAGGCTTGAGGGAGAGGGGGAAGGGGAGGTCAGGAAAGAATTTTTTGATACAGTTATATAATATGGAAGGGTCTGTCCTGTGACTTAAATGTTTTCTGTCCCTGGGAATGCTCAGATGGACTGTATGCCCTGGGACAAACCCAGATGTCACAGACAAGATTTCATAAAGTAGGTGGGAGGTGGGAACATCACAATCTCATCTAACTCTGGAGATCTGACATGTCTATGATTTGATTTACACAAGTCTGATGATCCTTCGCCTTCCTTTCCTAACTGTGAATTGAAGGGATTGTATCAGATATTCTCAGGGTTCCTTTCCAGTCCTGGATTTCTGTGTCCCGACACATACATTCCTCCTCCCATAATGTGTTCCAAAGCTCATCAGGAATTCCTTTTGGAGGATCTGCTGTTTTAGCTTACTCATGCTGTTGCTCCCATCCATTAGCACGGATAACTGAGAATGGACTGCATTGCTCTGGAAGCTCATCTTTGTCAACAACTCAAAGGAGGAGAGAGACTCCGTAACATAAAGGGACTGCTTATTCAAGAGTTGGCCATTTGAAAGTTCAGACATGAGTACAGTGGATTCTAAGCAGAAACCTCTGGGATAATTAATTGGGAAAAGCAGTCAGCCCTAATGGAGAGCTCAGCAGCCTGGACATCAAGGAGGCAAAACAGTCAAGTGCTTGCTTGGCTGCTTCCTTTGAGCTGGCTGCCCAATGGCTCCATCCTCTGGCTGTGCTTTCACCTCTGTGCCAGCTAACTTTCTAGCAAGCAGGTAAACTAAATAAAAACCCAACCAGAGGTAAAGGAATGGTCTTGCTGACCTCTCCAAAGCCTCCCTTTATCCCTTAGTTTTTCTAGTCTGCCTAAGGTCCTAGCTTTGGAGTTTCCCTGTAGAGATTTGAAGGAGGGATAGAGATATGAAGGAGAAAGAAGGTGAGTTCTTTGGCTAGGGCAGAGTATTCCAAGGTCAGGATTACCCTATAATTAGGAAGAAGAAATCCAGTCTCATTTTAATGAGATATGATTGGGGAGACATGGTCCCTGGGCCTTGGGGAGCTCCAGGTCTGATGGGACACATGTACACCATCTCCTCAGAAAGCCTTTGGTCTGATGGGAGAAACATGTCTTGCACTTCCCTTTGGGAAACTCTTGGCAAGGACATCTTTGAACCCTACGTAGATAGCTGCTAGGAGTGTCAGACCCTGACGTCTGTCTTCCTACTGTCAAGAATCTTTGAAGATGATCCTAAGTCAGCAAGACCCCACCCCAAACCCTTAGCTGCCCCACAATGACTCACCTGTGTGACAGCGTGGGTTTCATGGAGCTCATGGAGTTAAGGGGAGGCTGCATGGGGAGTTTCCCGGGAGGGTCACTCTGCCGGCTTTTCTGGTGACGGAGGAGAAGCAGCCGGCCCAACTCTTCACACCAGGATGACAGCAGAGCTAGAAGAAAATACCAACAACAGGTTAATATACTGTCCTGGAGGTGGTCAGTCAAATAGCATCCATTAAGCACCCAGCACATGTTATGCCTAAGTGCTAAGGGCTAAAGAGACAAAGAAAGGCAAAAAACCAACCAACCAACCAAACAAAAACCCAGTTTTTTCAGCTCTCAAGCAGCTCAGTCTAATGGGGAAGCAATATGCAAGCAATTATGTACAAACAATCTATATGCGGCATAAACTGGGGATGCAGGTAATCTCTGAGGGAAAGTACTAGTATTAAGGAAGACTGGGAAAGGCTTGGGTGAGACTCAAAGGAAGCCAAGAGGTGATGAGGAGCAGAGTGTCTTAGGTATGGGAGAAGGCACTTTACTCATTTCCTGTGAGTTTGTATCCCATGCTCCCTCCCCAGGTAGTAAGCAGTGTAGTGGAAAGGGCCCTGGACCAGGTTCATGGACTGTGAGAGCTGGTGGAGTTTCAGAGATCACCTAATCTGGCAAGTAAGCATTTACTTAACACCTACTATGTATCAATGACAGTGACAGGGAACACAAAGCCAAAAATTAAACAGACCTTGTCCTCAGAGGACTTCTGTCTATCAGAGAGACAACATGCACGTAGATGAGTATACAAAAAACCAGGTAATATTCTAAAAGAAAGCACTAGCTGCTACGGAATAGGGGTTCCAAAGGCTTCATCTAAAAGGTAGTGTCTGGGCTGGGCTTGGAAGGAAATTGAAGCTTTTAAGAGGTAAAGGTAAGGAACTGGCAGAGATGGAAGTTTTGGGACACGGCTCTTTCCCATGAGGAAGAGGAGTTTTGAGACCAGGATTGTAGCCTTGAACTGTGTGACCTTAGTCAAGTCAACCCACCTCTTTTGGAACTAAATTTCCACATCTATCAAAGAGAAATCACACAGGTGGATCAAGAGGATAACAAAGTGTTTGGGAAAAACTTTTTCCAGATATTATTACTATTCCACTTACACTCTAGCATGAGTGGTTTATCATGATGTGAAGGTGACTAGGTTTACGCCAGCAGACATCAAGCTCTGGCAGATGTTACTAAGCAGTAATGCTGTTGAATACGGACCTGCTAGATGGATAGACTATATGCCAGTTACTCAATGACCAGTCTAGCTATTGTGAAGAGGGTTGTCACCAAAGGAAAGGATGCCAAATAATGACTTATTTTTTGGTCTGAGCAGCTTATGGAAACTGTCCAATAAAGAGTGGAGGGATTGTGATTTTCATTGGTAATGGGAATATCCATACACTCTATGCCTGATTCTCCAAATGTAAAATGGAGATGGTAACAATATTATTTTGCATTTTTACAAAAGGCAACCAATTAGATATGTGAGGGGAAGCAAAGTGAGGATAATACCACGGGTGCAAATCTGAGTGACTAGGAGGCTGGCCCAGCAAGGTTACGGTTTGCCACACGTCACAGACCTAATGAGGAACAGGGCACAGAACTACCTAGGAGCTGAGAGGAAGTAAAGGCAGCTGTTGTCCTCAAAGAACATCCCCAAACTTACTGTTTTATAAAGTCTCTTTGTGATCACATGATTATCTAAAGTGGTGAAAACCCCTGGGGCCTCCCATCTCTAATATTCTATAAGCCTAAGATGCTAAAGCACAGTGGCGGTTATCCACAAGAGTGAGAAAGAACAGAAAGTGAAATGAATCATGCCATTCTTATACTGGGCAGTGAGCTGCAAAATCATGGTGGAGAAATGTCACCAAGTCTCATTTCTCCCAGGGATGCTCTACAAACAGGAAGTATTACATACTAGGACCTTAGAAGAACCCAAATTACAAGCAAATCCAAGGACAATGGAAAGGCATACAACACACATGATGGAACTAAGCTGGGAGCAGCACACTACCAGTGATGGTGCAAAAGACAAAGATGTTTATGCCCAAGAAGCTAGGTGGACTAGTCACATGGTGATAGTGAAGAACAAGAGATAGGCAGTCTTATAGAGGTGATCTAGCATCCATGAAATACGAAAAGAACCAGAGGATGGCCTTCAATGCATTGGCCATCAGGGGTTCTAAACTCTGACATGTCCTCCTTGAATGACCCTAGGCAAGTCACTTAAGCTCCAGGCAATATCTAAGCTGGGGGTTCTTAACCTTTGTGTTTCATAGATTCTCCTCTTCCACTTTGCAATCTAGTGAAGTCTCTAGGTCCCTTTTCAGAATAATGCTTTTTAAATACATAAAATAATATAGGATTACAAAGAAAATCAATAATATTGAAATTCAGTTATCAAAATATTATTTAAAAAGTTCCTGGACTCCCAAGGCTAAGAATCCCTGGGCCAGATGCTCTATGTACTTTACAGAAATGTCCACATTAGAGGCACATAGCATGAAAAAGCCTAGATTTGTACCGGAAGGGGGAAAATGCACACAGAGAAGATCAGAGATCCATTGAAACAACATATTCTAACTTGAAGGCTGTCAGAAGAGGCTGTGGCCACTCTGGGCATTCTGGGATGTAATATTTAGCATGGTAACCTGTCAGCTCCTGTAGCACAAAGAACAAGAGAGCACCATGTAAATGTCAGCCACTATTATTATTAGCTCATCAGCCTGGCTACCTGGACACCAATACATATAACACTGGAGCCTGGCGGGTGGAGAGCATGGTTTTCTCCTTGTGTAGCTCAGCTCATTCAAAGTGGCATAATTGCTGAGATATTTCTAGAGAGGGTAATTAGAAAGTCTTAGTTTAGGAGGAAATTTTAGAATGTGGTCAGGCCCAAGCTTAACATCCCCCCCACACCCAAAAGAACTAAGAAAAGCTCTCCCCCTCAACTTATTTGTAGAAGTGGGGGACCATGGGAGTAGACCACTAAATATGTCATTTTATATAGCTTGGTTAATTTTGCTGAACTGTTTCCTTCCCCTCCCTCCCATTCCTCTGTCTCTCTCTCTCTCTCCACTTTGTTATAAGGGATGGCTTTTTGGGAGAGGGAGGGATAATGGTCTCAGGAACATAGATCCAGAGCTGCAAAGGATTGTCAGAAGTCATCTGGTCCAACCTCCTGATTTTACACAGGAAGGAAACTGAGTCCAAAGGGAGGTTAAGTGACTTTCCTATGAATCACTGGGAAATGTTAGTGATGTAAAAACCAGAAGATAACAACAATTTTTTTTAATAAAGATGTGGTCAAGCCAGAAATGTTGGGTGAAAAAAGATCAAATTGTGAGAATAAAAAAAAAGCATTTCTAGCTAATGTTTCCCATTGGGAAATGTTGATGATGTAAAAGCAAAAGATATCAATAAATTTTTAAACACATGAGATGAGACCAGAAATTTTGGGTGAAGAAAGGTAAAAATCTTAAAATGAAAAAGCATCACTAGCTAATTCTTTCCATCTCTTCTTCTAATAAGAAAGACACTCAGTAGTGCCCCTCCCCCCCTTACAATGTCAGCTCTGTGAGATTAGGGATTTCCTTGTTTAGAAAAAAAATCTTTGTATTCCCAGTGCCCAGCACAGGGTTATATGAGTGGTAAGATGATGAATTAAGCAGTAGAAGGAATTCACACACAGTAAGTCTGGTGGAAGCTGTTAATCAGAATCACTGTAGAGAATCCAGGTGAATTTAGTATGTCAGGGTTTAATGAGACTATTTTCAAATGGTCTGTGTCCTAGGAAGAGGTCACTGTGTCAACTCTAAGATACAGAGGATCCTCTGTAACAGTCTACCCTGAGACTCCAGCTACCAGCCTCCATTTCGGGGCATGGCCAGTCACACCAGACTAGGGTGTATGTAGTCATGACCCCCGGAAGAGTATCGTTAACCTCTCTTGTTCAAATGTGCTCAAGACCTGAGGAGAGCACTGGATCATAGACTGTCCACCAAGGTGCAAGGGGTCTTAGATTCTCTCTAGTCCAGAAAGAAACACCTGAGTTCAAATCCAGCTTTAGGCACTTACTTTGAGACCCTGGGCAAATCACTTAACCTTTTCCTAGCTCTTTTTTGTAACTTTATCATCTATAAAATAGGACTAATAATAGTGCCTACTTCTTAGAGTTGTTATTATAATACAATGAGATAATATTTGTAAAGTGTTTTGCAATCCTTAAAGCAGCCTATCTATCTATCTAGACATAGATATGTATGTAGATACAGATAAAGACAGATTATGTAGATATATACATATCCGTCATTATTATTATAATTGCTATTATTTTACAGATGAAGAAACAAAGGCATGGAGAGAAGTCACTTCTCTAAGGTCACAGAGCTCATAAGTAGCAAATCCAACACTTGAGACTTGGCCTTCTAACCCCAAATCCAATATTCCTTCCACTGCCCCTTCCTGGGCAGCAGGTCATTCAAAAGGCTAATGTCTTAACATATTAGGGATGGCAGGACAGCTCTCTGCTTCTCCCTAGTTGAGGGTAATCACCCAAGGTGTGGCATAGCAGCTAGCCACTGAAGTCGGGTGAGGCTCCCAGAGATCAATGCAGAAAGTCAGGAAAAGACTTCCCTGAAAATGCCACCATCTTCAGACAGTCTGGGTGGGCACCACTTAAACCCATCTGCCTCTGAATTTCAGGCAGGGCTTCACTGTCCAGGCTCCAAAGAAAGGATTCAGAGACAGATTTGGGGAGTCCATGAACTTGGATGGGAAAAAAAATTCTACCATTGTTTCCACTAATTTCAAAATTTTCACTAATCTCAAACTGAAATCTGACATTTTAAATTTAAATAGAATTTAGTAGAACGCTACAGGGTCTAAGACACAAAATTTTTTAAAGAACCCTTTGGGGAGCTAGCTTGACAGAGTGTGTGTGTGTGTGTGTGTGTGTGTGTGTGTGTCTGTGTGTGTCTGTGTGTGTCTGTGTGTGTGTGTGTGCCCAACTCATGTGGTACTTGCCCAAAGAAAGCAAGATCATGCCAATGAGCCAAGGAACTTAAATGTCAGTGGGCAGATAAGTATCCAGGAAATTTTGTGGTTAGGCCCTACAAGATAGAAAAGGCATTATCAGGCAGGTAAAATCAAAGGCTGTCACTAGAGTGGTGATCGGGAGGCAATGAGGCAACATGGCGGACTTGTGAGCGTGGAAAATGGCGACATGGAAACTTTGAGGCCTTCGTTCCTAGGACACAGAATGAAACACATCTAAGATGCAGATATGTATGGTATTCTTGTTACAGGCAAACAGGCAACACCCACCTCTTTTCCTAAAAATGTCATTTACAGAGAGAGAGAGAGAAAGAGAGAGAGCAACCACTTGACACTTGGGTGATTATCTGTCTGGAAGACCGCAGGTTGCTTCCTGGACCCGTTTGCACTTCTTATATAAATATAAGCAGAGCACACATCTGTAGCAGCTGGATAGGGAAGCACACCGCATCCTGCAGCCATTCAATAAAATAAAACAAACTAGAAATGAATTTCCAGATTACACTATTCATCCTTGGTATGCTTAGTTACCGCCTTTTTTCTTTTTCTTTTTTGAAAGCTGGCGGCACTGGATGTATCTCGACTCATTGAAACTCGGAGCACGGGAAACACAGGATCAGAGCATAATGAAGGAAGGGATAAAGAAGCAAGCACAAAGGAGAGCCACAGATGGTGCTGGCTTTCCCCACCCTCGGCCCCGGAGAGCAGGCCGGCAAGGCGGGCAGCTGCCTCCCCCTCCTCCTTCTCTTGATCGGGCTGCATGGCCTTTTGCAGAGGGGCTTGGGTGCCACACCCTCACTCTTCACTGCCCCACTCCCGAAGTCATGGTGAGTGTGTCGCAGACATAGTCCAGACCCTTTCCTGAAATGCCAGGTAAGCATCTCAGCCTGCCTCAATCCTAAATCACCCCCATTTTTCCCTAACACTTGATAGAGGACCTTTTATAGTGAAAGTGAATTATTTTCCTTAAATAGAAAAACATACACACACACACACACACACACACACACACACACACACACACACACACACCCAGTAACAGTGGCAAACACAGGTCCCCAATTCAGCCAGTAATGAAAGAGAGAAAAACATATGAGGTAAAACATACTGTATAATACACATTCTATATTACATATATGTGATAGTATGTGACACACATGAACTCTAGGAGTACACATCATAGATAACCTAGGCAGCCATGTTCCTCCCTCTTCAAGGGATAAAGAGAAGGACTCCGCTGTCAGATCCTCGAAGACCTGACAAAAATGCCTTTCCATTCTCAGCACATGCTCCCTCCCTATCTCAGGGGCTGCTGGTCCTCGGCATGAGGGCTCCGCAGCAGACTTGTGACCCAGTCCCAAGCAAGGCTGACAGAGGAAGTGTGGGTTTTTATTCTGGAATAAACCAAGTCAAGTTGTTTGGAGGCAAATGCTGATAAATACAACCCTCCCACCCTTACCTCCAAGGAAATTTGGGGCAGCTGTCAGAGGGAAGGAGGGAGGGGGACAGTGGGGGAAGAAAGGGAGAAAGGAGGAAAAGAGAAATATGAGACAGAATCTGAGAAAGAGGCAAGTGAAAAGGCAGGAGAAAAGCATTTGGCTGTCTGTGGCATTTCTGTGTCAGTGTGGACAGATACAGGCCTAGTAATGAACTGTGTACCTGTTCTCCAAGGACTGGTCTCATCATCACCAGGACACCCATAGGTACATGATGCTTAGTTTTGGTGGGTTTCTTTTTGGCCACAGAAACCTGTAAAGCTCATCCTAATAATCCTAGATGGTTTGAGCTCTGCACTACTGGAAAACTACTCTGAGTTCAAATCTAGTCTCTGACACTTACTAGCTGTTTGATCCTGGTCAAGTCACTTAACCCCATTAGCCTCAATTTTCTCAACTGTAAAAATGAGCTGGAGAAGGAAACAGCAAATCACTTCAGAATTTTTACCAAGAAAATCCCAAAAAGGGTCACAAAGAACATACACATATCTCCATATTCATATTTATGTATATTTACATATTTATAACAATATATATACGTATATATATGTATACACACATAAACGCACTCACAGGCTCTGTTCTCTGATAGAACCTAAGCGCCTGAGGAGAAGGACTGTGTCATTTCTGTCTATGAATCCCTAGCCCATAGCACAATGCCCAGGAATCTGGATTTGTAGTCTCTGTGTCCCCATGTAGGGGTTTTTATTCACATCTTTGTGTTTCTAACCATTCTTGCTACTGCCAAGGCTACCATTACAACTAGCTGGACTTTAAGGTTTCCTGACATTATCTCATTTAATCTCTTCAAGGGCCAGTGGTGTCCTGGGAAGCTATGAATTTTCTTGCTCTCTAAGAGGAAGGGGGAAATCCCTACTCCCTGCTGGTTTCAGACCCAGTGGATCAGTAGAGGAGGAAGAAAGCAGAGCGAACGAGTGTAGTGGAGTTTGAAAAGCCCCCTGTAGCCCAAGGACTTCATGGGGAAATCCTGGGGAGCTTTCCCATTTAGGAAAGAAACATAAGCTCAAGGAAAAAGGTAATGTCACTGATCCAATAAGCCTGATGATCAGCTCAGGACACTCTTATGTTCACACTCACAAGATAGCCTTCCTTGCAGCATGGACAGCCTACAACATTATCACCTTATGGCTGCTTCTCAATCTAACCCAATATAGACTGGGTTCTCGAGACTGAGAAGAAGGGGGATTCCTCTATATGAAAGGTGGCGTAGGACAACCCAGCCATTCCGGGACTGTAATACGCCAAATATGATATAACAAGAATTTATTAAGTACCTAGTATATACAGGGTACTGTGTTAAGTGTTGGGGGCACAAATACAAGATAACTAGAAAGTCTCCAACCCTCAAGGATCTGAGACTCTAAATGAAGGAAGAAAACTCATAAGAGGGACCCAGGAAAGGGGTGATACCCTCAAGAACCTTACAGTCTAAAAGGGGGGGATGAGACATGAACATAGGTAGTTATAGTGCACAATATTACCTAAGACTATTAGAAAGTTATAAGACTAAGTGCTTTGTAAAGTCTATGGGGGAAAAGCATTGACCAGGAGGTACCACTTGAGTATGTTAAAAGATAGGGTCTAATACCCAAGATAGATTGGAAACCAACAATAAGATGTGAGACTGAACGCCACAGATGGTTAAAGAATGTGAACAAATTGTTCTCAAAGGAAGAATAAAAAACTATTAACCACTATATGAGTGAAGGCTCCAGATGACTTATTAAGAGAAATACAAATCAACTCTGAGGTTTTTTCTCATACTCAGCAAATTAGCAAAACTAATAAAAGAAGTGCACAGTCAATATTAGAAGGGTTGTGGAAAGAGGCGCTCACTAATATTATTGATGAAGTTGAGCATTGGTCTAACCATTACAGAAAGAAATGTAGAATTAGGCAAAGAAAAGCACTAAAATGTGTATATTCTTTATCAAAGAAACCTACTACGATAGATACCTCTGAAGGCGGGGTTACTGACAAAAAAGGAAAAGGTCCCATATACACCAAAATAATTATAACAGCACTTTTTGCAGTAGGAAAGTACCGGACACAAAGTAGTTGCCCACTGAGTGGAGAATGGATAAACAAATTGTGGTACATGAATATTACTTTGTAAAGAAAACGAATATGATGAACACAGAGAGACATGAGAAGATTAGAACTGATGCAAATGGAAGCGACCAGAACCAGGAAAGCAATATACACAATGACTGCAACATTGTTCTAATGAAATTACACAATTATAAAAGAATTACACAGTTTCACTCTGTAAATGGGAAATCAACAAAACAAGGCTTCTAAATTGTTGCGACTAAGTCAGATAGGACAAAACACTTCCCTATAGCTTCTTTGCAGATTTTGGGGATTATGGGTATGGAAGACTGCATGTAATGTCAGACTTTTAACATGTTCATTAATTTTTCTGAATTGTTCTTCTCTCCCCTTCATATTTTTTGTATTTGAGAGTTTGAAGAGGATATATTCAGAAATAAATATAATGTAAAAACAAAAGGTATCAATAAAAAGGGGGATAGAGCGCCCAGCCTGAAGTCAGGAAGACCTGAGCTCAAATCTGGCCTCAGATGTTTACTAACTGTGTAATGCTGAGCAAATGACTTAACCCTGTTTGCCTCAGTTGCCTCATCTGTAAAAGGAGAAGGAGATGGCAAACCACTCCAGTATTTTTGCCAAGAAGACCCCAAATGGGGTCACACAGAATCAGACATGACTGAAATGACTGAACAACAAACAAATAATAAAAATAAGAAAAAAATCAAGAGGCCCTTGTAACTCACTGGATATGCGAAGGTGAGAAAGAAGGGTGAAAATGTAGACTATGGTGGTCAGGCAGACAGGTATAGTGAAATCAGAAGGACTGGTCCCATTACAGGTCTTTTTGACTAGGAGGGGGAAGATGGTCAGAGAAGGGATCAATGGGGGCCTATAGATTTTCTAATGCATTTCATTTGCTTTATGCCTACGCCTGTCAATGAATCCAATCTTAGAATTGGGTGATTTAGCTGGGCGGATCCCAAAGTGCTGGGGTAAGCATCTCCCAGCAGCCAGCCATACTGAAGCACTCCCGGGAAAGAAAAATAGTGCAGATCCCTGCACTAATCTATTTACCTATTATGAGACCCAGGTATTAGTTACAGCTTATCACCTCAGTCAATCACCTCCTCTTGTTAGGAACTATGCTTCTTAAAGGGGCTGGGCTACGCAAACTGCTATTTATAAGCAGAAACTATATTTACAGCCAGGGATGCAGAGGAAGAAGGGAGGAAAGATAACAGCTAGGTAGCATCAATTGGGCAGCCTCCCAGGGGGATGGCAGAGGGAGCCCAATTGGATTACTGCATCCTCTCTGCGGCAGACGGTTCTGTGGGAGGCTTGCCAGACTCATTTATTATCCAACTGCAATGGGGATATTTAAGGCAGGAGAAGCCCACATCTAGCTGGGGACTGAATCCTGGCTACCCATCAATCTGGATGCTAAGCCTTGGGCAGGCGGTAAGAAGACAGTTTGCTAGAAGGAAACCCTCACACAGAGGCGAGGTTCCCAGGGAGCAACAGAAATCATTGTTAGACACTCGGCAAACAATTCCTGGGTCTAAGGCACTGTGCTAGGCCTTGAGGGGCTTCTGAGAGGACAAAGACATGATTGTTGCTCTTAAAAGAGGTCAAAATAGTGCCATTTTTTTTAGAGCTGCAGGGCACTTTAGAGACAATCTGGTGTAACCTCCTCATTTTACTCATTAGGGAACTGAGGTTCAGAGAAGGGAAGCAATCCCCAATGACATTTAGTAACATCTAGTCAGGAAGATACCTCTTCGTGGGTTCAAATCCAGGCTCAGATACTTACTGGCTTTGTGACCCTGGGCAAGTCACTTAACCCTGTCTGCCTCAGTTTCCTCATCTATTAAATGAGCTGGAGAAGGAAAGGGAAACCATTCCAGTATCTTTGCCAAGAAAATCCCAAATGGGGTCACAAAGAGTTGGACGTGACTGAACAACAACAAATATATATTCAGCCCCATGGGGGAATGTATAATAGTAGAAGATAGGGTCTTTTCCCTTATGAAGATTACAGTCTAGTTGGGTAACAGCATTTGTTTGTGAAAGATCATGTAGCAATCTCATGGATGTTAACCAAAATTTCCAGTTGCTACCTCTGAATTAAGTATGCTGAGCCATTTGGTCTGGAAAGTCCCTTCTTTGACATTCTGTGATCCTATATTTTTACCCATTCTTCAACCTCAGCTGAAGTCTCCTCTTCCATAAAGAAAAGGGAAGATTTTTCTGATTATTTCCATGGAAGACAGCTTGGGCTAGTGCACAGAATCCTGGAATTGGGATGAGCAAGACTGGAATTTGAATTCTAGTCCAGAAACTTATTAGCAGTGTGACCCTGGGCAAGTCATTTAGTCTCTATGATCAGCAGGAGGATGGTAATAGCTGTGGTGCCTGCCCTTCAGCGTGATGATGAGATCTGAATGATTTCAATAGGTACAGACCTCTGCAAACCTCACAGCGCTATGCAAAAGTCCATTTTTGGTGATACATAAAGCATATGTTAACTACTCAGCCCTCAATGATCTCTCTCCCCTCTAAACTCCTTAGTTTAGGGACTGAACTATGTTATTAACAGCCTCAACCTTATATTATTTAATATGGTTTCATGGGTGTTTGTAGAGACTAAGCTCCCTCAGGGGCCACCTTTTCTTCTCTTGCATAGCTTCCAGTGCCTAGAATAGGACTGTGCTTAATAAAAGGAAGAATATCCACACAGAGAAACCAGGAAACAGCATAATTGTTCGCTTTCTATTTCTCTAATCGATCTCTTCTGCTGTTCACTTCCTCCAATGTCTTTTAAAATAGAGAGTGCCAAACCCGGCACGCTCCTTTGAACTCCCACTATCAATCCCTCTTCTATCTTTCCATTTTTTTTTTGTTTTTAGGGAAGTCTGGACTTACCAGAACACATGCTGCCCAAATCTACTTTCCTCCCCAAAAGAATTTCATTTTTTTGTATCTGTCCATTTCTTTCTTCTCCTTTGAGCTGTGTTCCCTGTCAATCTCCCCTCTTTATCCTATACTTTCTGAGAAATCCCTTGTCCTGTGAAAATTACCACTGCCTCTGAGAAATAATGGTCAGAGATGGGGGTCAGGGGTCAGGAGGGAAGGTCCATGCTTTGGTCCCCACAGAAGGCTAAACTCACCCCAAAATCTCCAAGTTAGAAGGGTCCCTTCAAAAGCTACCCACCCTTATCCGAACAAGATTTCCCTCTGCCATGTTGCCAAATAATCAGTTTCCCCCAAGGTTCCCCAAGTAAGAACAATCGAACAACCAATTCTCAATACATAACCCACTCCACTTTTGGATAGCTTTAGTTCTCAGGAAATTATCCCTCTTATTGAATTCCCTCTGCAATTTTTAGCAACTTTCTGAGGGCCACATACTGTCAGAGAAGAAACTCTGATTTTATAACCTGTTATTTCCTGCATCCTCCCAGCCTGCAATGCCTATCCTGTATCAGTCACTCCATTCTGTACCCAATTCGAGTGGATGTGGCCAGGGCCCCTCGGATTTGAGCAGATGATTAATAAGTGTTTGTTGGCCATGGAGTTTTGACCTTAGGTTCAAAAGTTATTTGAGATTTTGCTTTTACTCTTCAAGGGGGTAGATATGATATGCTCCATCATTTACCTCTTTAGGAGAGAGGGATTCCAAATCACCGAATACTAGAATGAACAGGGTCCTTTTAAATCACCTAGCCCAACTACCTCAGTTTACAAATGAGGAAACAGATATTTCGAGAAAGGAAATGGTTTGCCAAAGGTAAGCCAGCCAAAGGCTCCCGGGATCATATGATCATAGATTTAGAGGTGAAACTCAGAGGACACCTAGTCCAATCTACTCATTTTACAGATGAAAAAACTGAAGCCTGGCAAGGTTGACTTGCCCTAGGTCACATAGGTGGTAATGGCCAATAGAGGGGATTTGAACCTGGTTTCTCTGACTCCAGAATCATTGCTCTTCTTTCTGCTAAATAGAGTTGTCTCTTCTAAATGTCAGGATTGGGTCATGTGATGTCACCTTCCATTGGTCTTTCCATCCTTTCTACTACATCACCCAAAGGTGAAACAGAACCAAGGGTATGCATTCTGCTATATCATGTATATACCTGCAATACATTTGTAAATACAGAACCAAGGGTATGCACCCACCTATATAATATGAATACCTGCACATATTTATAAATACAGAACCAACGGTATGCATCCATCTGTATCATATATGTACCTGCATATGTTTACAAATACACAACTAAGAGTATGTACCCACCTATATTATGTCTATATCTGCATACATTTGTAAATATAGAGCCAAGGGGATACACCCACCTGTGTCACATGAATACCTGCATATGTTTATAAATATATCATGTATGTAAATACATCATGTATTTACCTGCCTATGTTTACAAATACACAACTAAGGGTATGCACCCTCCTACATAATGTGTATACCAGCATACATTTGTAAATGCAGGCAGATTCCCAGTACAACTAATAGTCCTGCACATCTGCTACAAGGAGTTGACTCTGCTGACCCTGGTCCAGTTGCTCAGCTTGCCTCCCAGAGAGGCCCCCTTTCCCTTGTCCTCCTCCCTCCAGCTCTTCCTTTGGAAGCTGCTGACGAGAGCATTACGGGGGCAGCATGTGAAACCATGTCATGTGCTGCTGCGCAGGCAGAAATGCGTGGTGCCAGGAAGCAAGAATCAATTCTTCTAGCAGCAGCTGCTGCCGCCGCCACCGCCACTATGGCTCCCCCCTCCCTCCGTGCTCCCTAATTGATATATTATTGCAACCACTGAAAAGAAGACTGGGCCCCAGAGAAGGAAATACAGACAGAGGGAGGGTGGACTGGAGAGTAGAGGCTCTTTCCTCGACTTATCTGTGGTTGGGGCTCTTGTCCCTGTCCCCACCCAAATGGGAGGCTTTCCCAAGAGCTACTGATGCCCCAGTAGGGACCAGTGGGCCTGTGCCAAAACTGACCAGACCTGGGAAGGAAGGGGATCTCAGCTTCAGAGTTTCCTGAAGCCTTAGGAAAGGAGCTGTGGCTCCTCAACCCAAAGGGTTGGCTTGCACAGAGAGCAAACAAGGAACCATCTTGAACCATCTAGTCTGCATTCCTCTGGAGCCAGAGTGGCAGGAGACTCCATGAAAGCCCAGTCTTTCTCCCAGCTGGCCAGTTCCACCAGCCACTCGCCATAGGCTCTCTGTTCTTTAATCTGGGGAGCAAGAGAGTCACTCACATTTTAAAAGGATGGGATTGGAGAAAGACAGGCAGGCAGGCTGGTAAGCAAGCACTGGTGGGGATTTCCTATAACTCTGCAACTGTGGTTTCTCTGGTCAGAAGAACCCTTACGGGTCCCCTTCCTCCTCCTCCTCCACTCCCCCCGCCCTTTGCCGTCTTCCCAGGAAGGCAGCTGCAAACAACAGCTCACATCATTACTTCATACTTCCTTTAAACAGAAAATAAGGCTACCTGGGGACACTGGGAGGCTCTGGAGGTGCAGAAAGGAAGGATGGTGCTTCCGAGAAGGCTGGAATAATTCTGAACTACGTAAGAGAATCACTAGGCTGTTTATACCCAGCCACTATAATGCTAAGCATCCAGCCTTAAGAGATCAATGACAGAAAGAAACCCTTCATACAGAAACATATATTCATAGTGCATAGGGGGCTCACTGGGAGGGGAATGGCTAAGCAAATCGGAGCAGAAAAAGGAAAAGGAGCATTATGGTACTGAGAGACAGCTAGTGGGAGGGGGTGGAGGTTGGCCCTAGTGCCTCTTTTATTTTAATGGAGATCTTTTGTTTTTCTATAACTTATATTTCCCAATGTCTCCCCCCTCCCCAAAAGTGCTACCCTTTATAATAAAGAAGAAAAAATAGGAGGAAAAAGTTCAGCAAAATGAGTCAATATATCCCCAAAGTTTGCCATTCTATGCTGCGTTCCACACTGACAGCCTTCTGTCTCTGCAAAAAAAAAAGTGGGATGGGGTGGGAGCAAGTACCTTCTCTGTCTTTGCTTCAGTACTCAGCTCCAGTGTCTCCTTAAGACATGATTTCCCCGCTACCTTTTTCCCTTCTCACCCTGAAGGTTTCGTACTACTCAAAATAGCCTCCTGAAATTGCATCACCACAGTCCTAGGCACACTGTGAACTTTCACATATTTGTACTTACTAAGAGAAGGAGAGTGAAAATTGCAAGTAGAATAATAACCCAGTGGGAAGCACCCCAGCAAAGGAATCCTTGAATTCTAGTCTTGGTGCTGCTACTGACCTAGCAGGTGGTTCCGGGTAAATTACTTTAAGCTCCCTAGGGCTCAAGTACTTCATCAGAAAAATGGAGATCAGGACACCCTCCCTACTTCTTTCATGGGGTTGTTGTGAAGTCTAAATGAGAATACCTGTAAAGGTGTGATGGAGAACTATGAAGTCTCCTAATGAGGCATGATTATGAGAGCCAGGAGAGAACAATGATATGAGAAAAAGGGTCTCCAGAAAGGGACCTGGAAATTTTTAGCTCCATGACTCAAAAGTGCGATGTGGTAGCTGAAAGAAATAATGGAAGAAGCACGTTGCTTGGAAAGACTGAGATAATAGTCAAGTTGTTGTCTTGAGTGGCTTGTGGAGGTGCCAAGCACAGAGCAGAAAAAGTGGTCTTCCTCACTGCTGGGGTCTTGTGCTGTTTTGGTTCCAAAGGAAAGAAGGTGGCTCCCTTCTGACCATACTTGGAATGCTGGGGTTCAGTTTTGGGGAACCACATTTTATGAAGGACATTGAGAGGTCTAAGAATATCCGGGAAGGGAACCAGGAGGGGGTGAGTGAGGAGACTGAAGACTGCCATGTGAAGAGTAGAGGGAGAAACTAGAGATGTTCAGATGAAAAATGAAGTTAGCTGGGGGTGAGCCGGGGACGAAGCCAAGGCAGAGAAGAGGCCATCATAGCTGTCTTTAAAAACTTGATGGGTTGTTTCACCAGCCTTGTTACTCAGTTTTCTTAGTAATCTCTGCCTCCAGGATCCCTCTAGGTAGGGGGCAGAGTGGAGCATTCCTTCCAAAACTTCCATTTAAGGAGGGCTCCTGGGCCAGGTAGTGCTTCATGTCCCACTCAGCTGCACGACTTTGGACTTTATCATGCTCTCCCCCTTCCACACACACTTTTCAGTTCCCTTCTTATGGGTTGTCCCATTTGATTATAAACTCCTTGAGGGCAGGGACTATCTTCCTGTTTTCTATTATATTCCCAGCCCTTAGTACAGTGTCTAGCACAAAGTAGACACTTAAGAAATGTTTTGACTACCATGTGGAAATGGGAGAGGGAGTAGATTTGTTCTTTGTGACTTTGCAAGACAAAACTAGGAGAAATGGGAGGAAATTACAGTGAGGTAGACTTCAGCTCGGTATAACACTAAAATTCAGTGGGTGCCTTTGGAAGACAGTGAACTCTCCACCATTGGAAGTCTTCAAAGAAAGGTTTTCAGGAACGTCATAGAAAGAAGCTATTCTTTATTTTTGGTTAAGACTGGATTAACCTGGGGAATCTTTCAACTTTTAGATACTACCATTCTAAGGAAAAATGGATTCTCATGGTCAGAAAGTCAAATGCATCCACAGCCAATGGGGTCTTCCAAGTTGGCTGCTGTAGAGTGGTTTCAGAAATCTAGGTTGGGTCTTAAACAAATATCATCTCTGTTCCTGTGACTTTTCTCCACATTTCAGAAAGGCCCAGAGCTCACCCTTTATGCATCTCTAAATTTTGCAGGGATGATGTTTGGAAGCTTGATGTTTCTTGCTATTTTAGGGCTTTTCCCAAAGCTAATCCCTCTCCTCCAGCCTGCCTAGGCAACGGCTTGGGGGTTGAATAGCCTGGGATGAGGGAAGGCAAAGAGGGATCATGTGTGTGTGGGCCTGGGGGGAAGGGGAGATGTGGGAGCTTATGGTGAGAAAGGAAGGACTTTGTGCAGCTCAGAAACTTTGTTTTGGAGCTCTGTGAGAATTCCTGCTTCAATGTGACATATATCCTTGCCAGGAAGAGTTAAACCTAATATAAAAATGTCCACCATGCTCAACATGCCATTTACCTGAGTGCTCTGATGGTAGTACCTGTACCTTTTTTCAAAACAAGAGGTAAGACAGAAGCAGAAATCAACAGGTTTTCAGTTATCGCCTAAGTCTTTGCAGAAGTCTTTGGGATGTCTTCTAGAATCTCTGTTTATTCTGGGGTTTTGATACTGCCTTATTGTTGTCATTTCAGTCCTATCTGAGGACTCTTCATGACCCCATTTGGGGTTTTCATGGCAAAGATATTGGAGTGGTTTGCCATTTCCTTCTCCAGTTCATTTTACCAATGAGGAAACTGAGGCAGACAGGGTTAAGTGATTTGCCCAGAGTTAAATAGCTAGTACATATCTGAGAGCAGTTTTGAATTCAGGTCTTCCTTACTCCAGGCCCAGCACTCTATCCACTGTGCCACCTAGCTGCCTCACTCATTGGCAGATGCATCACCATCTCTCCAGTTTATGTCACTGTAAATATGAACACTGTCCTCAGAGAAACATGAGATCTTTGCAGAGGTGGAGACCTATGGGCATGCAACATTGTGTGCCTCAGCTGCTGGTACTGGTGAGTGCTACTGAACTGGGTGCTTTCCATTATTTCTGGATCAATGATTAGGTGAGAGAAGAGGCACAGGATCACACATTTACAGCTGGAAGTGATTTTGAAGGTAATCTAATTCAACTCCCTCATGTTATAGATCAGGAAACTGAAGTGCAAAGAGGTCCAAATTTACATGGGCCATGAAGTGGCAGAGTCTAGATCTGACATCAGGTCCTCAGCATTGCGCTATGTTGTCTCTCAAATTTCCTTGTCAGAAATGAAGATGCCATGAAAACAAAATCTATTAATTTTTTAAAAATTTAATATGAAAATGTTTTACATGATTACACATGTATAACATAACAGATTGGTTACCATTTCAGAGATACGGAGGGGAAGGAGGGACAGAATTTGGAACTCAAATTTTAAAAACTTAAAAAATTGTTTTTACATGTAATTAGGGAAAAAATAAAATACTATCTACAAAATTAGTATTAAAAGAAAAAAAAAGGAAAACCCCTCCAAATTCTCCTCTCATCAATTCTCTGCAGCAGTGAACTCTGAAATTTCAAGTGTCCAGAATTATGGATTTGGCTGCCTAAATTATAGACATATTTAGCCTAGCCAAAATTATCGCTTTGAGAGGAGTCTGCTTGCCTTAATGACAACTTCCTCTTGGTCTTTCCCTACCTCACCATCCCTCATTGCCTATAGGCTTGTTGGAATTAAAATTAGGATATATGGCCCCAAATCTTGGTTCTAACTCTAGTATCATGACCTTGGACAAATCACTTATCCCTTTTGAGCATCAGTTTCTCTGACTTCAAAACAGGAATTCTAATTCTTGCCCTGTATTAAATCATGGGGTTTTTGTGTGGAGAGTACTTTGTAAACTATTGCGAGGTGTCCGTAGATAGAGATGACTGATTACTATCATTATCTCATAGGCAGGGCAAAGAACGTGTTATTAATCGAGGCTAAAATAGAAGACACGACACCCACTCAAATATGGCTGGGGATCACTTTTTTAATTGCTCAAGAGCCTTACTGGGTTAGGGGGGAAGCTAGGTGGTGCAGTGGATAGAGCACCAGTGCAGGAGTCAGGAGGACCTGAGTTCAAATCTCACCTCGGACACTTGACACTCACTAGCTGTGTGACCTTGGGCAAGTCACTTAACCCCAATTGCCTCATCCTGGGTCATCTCCAGTCATCCTGATGAATATCTGGTCACCGGATTCAGACGGCTCTGGAGGAGAAGTGAGGCTGGTGACCTACACAGCCCTTCCTAACTTAAAACAAATTCAAGTGCAAGTACCGTCATTATTTCTCTGATGGTATGGTCTTCTTTGGCAACAAAAGACGAATACACACACATACTGGGTTAGGGTTCAACCTGCATTCTTTACCCCATCCAAGTTGCAGATGATTAGACTTCTAATCTGCCCCAATTATTTACAGGTGAGGAGTATAGTTATGGACTGAGGTCCCCTGACTCTGAATCCTGGGCTCCTTCTGTCCTTACCACTGATTCTCCTTGGTAAGACAAGTTCAGCTGGTAAAATCAGAGATGCACTGGACCTTGCTTAGACTATAAGTGATGGAATGAGAGGTAGGAATGTAGGGGTAAAAGCTGAAATCTTGTAATTAAGAGTGTGAGAGGAACTGGACAAGTTTACTAGTACATATATGAGAAGTGGCATCTCAAGACAGGCCAACAAGGAAAGAGGAACCTGCAGAAGCTTTTGTGACTGGAGAAAATAGAACATGGAGGACAAGACAATGTGTACAAGGAAGTGTCAGACAGCAAGAGGTTACAATCTGCCCTGTAAAATCTTGGACTCAGGAAAGGATGAGATACTGCAGCTGGGTGGCAGGGTAGAGCTGAAAGCTGGCAGAGAGGAAAACGATGCCTACAAAGAAAGGTCCAAAGGCCTGGATGTGAAGCAGGATCAGAACAATTTATCAAACGATTCCCAGCCTGAGAAGCCGACACATCGAAATGGAAACAAACGGGCATTAGATATCACAGAGCAGCTTATCTGGCTAAAAGGCTCCTCGAGAACAGAGGATGGATGAATGATATTAAACAGAAAAACACACACAGACATGTGGAAAGAGGCCCCTGGGCCACAGCGCTGCCAAGAGTGAAGGCAGAGGGTCAGGATTGGGAAGGCAGGGGTGGCTACCAGCCTCCCTGTGGGGAAGAGGCTCGGGGTGGAATCCGGCAGAAATGAACAGTGAGATCTCTGTAGTCTTTTGGGAGTGGGGTGGGGGATTAGGAATCTTAAACAGAGGAGCTCTTAGCTTGAGACTAAAGGGCTAAGTGGTCTTCAAGAGAGAGAAACTGAAAATGCTGTGGAGCAAGGTAGAAGGGAGGACAGGGGTATGATGAGATTATATTGTTGACTGGAAAAGTTCACATTTAGCCAATTTTGTCTTCACCACTTTCATCCCCGTATTAATCTTCACCTTCCCCCACACGCCATCTTATAATGCAGCTAGCTTCCTACCATTAATAGTACAAATTAATAATTAATGGGGATTATGATGAATATTAATGTCAGGATAAGTAATTAACCCCATTTTACAAGTGAAGAAATACTTAATCCAGAAAGAGGAAAAGACATGCCCACAGTCATTCAGCTAGTTAACGGTAGAGCTGGCCCCACATCTTCTGAGGATCTGCAGACTTTTTGCTAATACCAGATTATCTTTCTTTGTCCTATCTTTTTCCAACTATTTGTTTCTCCTTTCCTATGTCATCCCTCAGTCAATAAACATTAAGTATGGGCCAGGTACTGTGCTAAGTGCTAGGTATACCAAGAAACTCATGACAGTCCCTTCAACCAAGAAGCTCCCCATGGAATGGGAGAAGCAAGATGCAAACAGATCTTTCCACAGACTGTGGAAGGAGGCAACCTCCGTGCATGGGCATGCCTTCTGACTCATCTTCCCCTGTACCCCAAGGCATCCTAAAAGAAATAAAGCAGTTTTACCTTCAGATCACCTTTAGCCATAGCATGATTTCAGGGTCATGAAGAAGGTATCCCTGGCCCTTAAATATCTCCCTCACTTGCTTGCTGACGCTTGAAATTTCTTTAACAGGAGACAAAGCTTCTACAATTAGAGGTAAATGGTGAATACCTAGGAGATTTAATTCATTAGTGTGAACAAGTTTCCAGGGTAAATGACTGAGTTAAAATCCTTTCCAGCTGAGTGGGGGAGATGGGTAGTTAGGAGAGGGCTCCAGAAGGCAGGAAATATTGGGGGTATGGAAGAAGGGATGTCATCAAAAGGAAAAGGAGGAGAAAGGAGTGATTGGAGACAACCAAGATAAACTTCCCTGGCCTCAAGTGGTCCCTGTTTATCTTCATCTTAACCTGGGGTCTTAAATAGATAGCTAGATAAGCAGACAGGTAGATGGAAGGATAGTTAAACTAGCTAAGCAGACAGATTTCAATATAATTCGTTTCCTTTGTGATCTTATGTATTTTATGCATTTTAAAAGATTCCAAGGAGGGGGCCATTAAACTTGCCCAGACCACCAAAGGAGTACATGGCAGAAAAAGAGGTTCTGCCAAATAAAGAACCATTCGTTAAATGACTATTAGGTACCAGGTTCTGTGCTAAGTGCTGCAGAAACAAATAATGGTGAAAGACAATAACCTACAGTCTAATAAGGGAAGAACCCTTGTCTATGCAGTCTCAGAGCTGGAAGGGAAGTCAGAAGCCATCTGTCTAAGAATCCCCTCTCATGCACACCTGGCAGGTGGTCAACCAAGTGAAGGGGGAATTGTCTTCGGAGGCAGCTAATTCCACTCTGGGATAGCTTGAGTTGTTAAGAGTCAAAGTTGACCTTCAAAACTCTCACCCATTTTGTCTAGATCTACCCTCTTCAAAAAAAAGCTGATCAGGTCTGATCTTTCTCCACATGAGAGCCTTTTGATACTAGAAAAAAGCCATCCTATCTTCCTTAAATTTTCTTCTCCAGGCTAAATATTCCTAATTCCTTCAACCAATCCGTGCCAAGACAAACAGAAGCTTTGTGGAGTATTTCGTCTCCTCAAGACAATGAATGTGTGCCCTTAGCTGGAATATGCTTGCCAGGTCCTGATCAGAGCAGAAGGTACAGGCTGCTTCCTCCCCAACCCCAAAGGGGCAGGTTGGCTGAGCCCTTTTCCACCTGGGAACAACTTCTTTCCAGCAATGCTAGGCAACAAGGGATCTCCTCAGAGGAAAACTTAAGGGGAAAAAATAAGACTAACCCTTCACCAAGGCTTAGCTTCTTCTCAGCCAGTACCATGGGAATGGGATCATGCAGGGACATGAAACACCTGGGCTTGGGCCACTCACTGGATTGAATGTGGACTCCCCCTGGTCACTGTTCATGCCCTCACTTAAATCCATACACAAGCCATCACCCTTGTGATTTCACTGGGCCTCTTTGAGAAGGAAGAAATGAGAAGATCCATGCCTTTAATTGGTGGACGAGGGCACAAAGTTTCCACTTCCATTTTACCTTGGGACTTCCTCAGAGAAGGGACTTTTCTTGGTTGGACAAGAGGAGCAGCCACTAAGTGCTGGGGTTGACTGCCTCAGGCAGGGAACTGGAGAAATCTCAGCTTACACCATCGCCATTATAGAGCAGGCCCCAGAGAAGGCAGAGACGTGAACTCTGAAACACTGGCCAAGTCTCTTCTTATATTTAGCTCTCCAGAGGAGGAGGATGACACTGCCATGTACGTATCTCACTGGCAAAGTAGGCATTGTACTTTTTATCTGTTTCTCTCCCACCAAAAAACTACCCTATTGGAGAGATTCTAAGATATCTGTTGGGATAATCCCTGCCTTTCAGGTACGCTAAACTCTAAACCAGCACTAACACTGGAAAGCTTTTTTGATTGACCTGTGGGAAGCTAAGTGAGATGCCAAGATATCCTAGAAGACTTCTTCCTCTTCCAGAAGTGCCCAAGGATAGGGACTGCTGGGGAGACAGGGCCAACCCAAACTAAGAGGGGAAGAGAGGCAACCATCTCACAGTTAGGACCCTGTGAACTAACAATCCAGTAATGGCAAAAGCTCTTTCAAACAAGCTTTTTAAAAAAGGGGATAAAGCACATAAACAGCCTTGGGCAGTGCCATTCAGTCCCATGCAGCCTGAATACCTGCTCTGTAAGATGTGGAAAGTGTGGATGAACATGGTAAAAGAACATATATCTAGAGCCAGAAGGGAATATTAAAGGTCATCTGGTCTAAGTTCCTCATTTTACAGAAGAGGAAATGAAGGCCCAGAGAAGGCAGTGTAGATGTCAAAAAGGAAAGACGGCTAGGGTTTTGGGGAGCTTATGCTGGAAATTTTAATGTGACTGGACCTGCAATGGGGATATTTGGTTTGGAGTGTCACCTGCTTTTTGCCTGAGGGACAGGCGACTGATAGCACCTTGAGTCATAGATTCTGACTTGGAAGGGACCTCTGTGGTCAGCAAGTCCAAATCTTTCACTTCACAGATGCAGAACTTGAGGCCTAGAAAGATTTAGTCACTTGCCTAAAGTCACATAGGGAGTGGGGAGCGGAAGCTGCATTTGGACCTAGGTCCTCTAGGACCTTCTGTTTTCCATCAAAATCTGGCTTTCCTTCATTACTCTTATCCTTAAATGGACTATTAGCAGAGAGGTGTGGAGATGTCCAGCTAACCCACAGTGGTGGTGTTTGCTTCCTGCAGATGCATAGTCAGTTTGAGTGAAGGGGGCAGGGGGAAACAGATTCTGATTACATGAGAAAAGGGCCCCTCCTGGCCCCAAACTGATCGAAAACAGTTTCATTTCAGTAAGCCACATCCCCAAAGTCCTTTGGCTCATCCTTGCATTTCTATCTACCCTCCAGTGGGAATGATCCAAACTGTGGTGACCCCTTGGCATAATTTAAATATTTGATGAATTATTACTCTATCCCACTTTCAAGCCCAGTGCAGAGCTGGATTTCCTGTAGCTTTCACTCTGTGTGATGGCCGAGAAACAGGACTAGCCCAGAAATGAAGAAAGCCCCAAACACCAAACCAAGTCTCCTTCATCCACTCAGATCTCATCCCAAGGGGGAAAAAATCACGCAGAGAACAAAAGACCTCAAAGAAACCGAGAGAGACAGTCCAACACATCAAAAGTAACTTAAATGGCTTGTTAACTGGAACTGGACTAAGCGCCAGAAGGCTGGGGTTCTGGTTCCCATTGGGCCATTTCCTAGCTATGTGACCATAGGCCAAGACTGTTTCTCTGGGTTAGTTTCCTCATCTATGAAGTATATGAGTGTGTGTGTGTGTGTGTGTGTGTGTGTGTGAGAGAGAGAGAGAGAGAGAGAGAGAGAGACAGAGACAGAGAGAGACAGAGATAGAGACAGAGACACACACACAGAGAGAGAGAGAGAGAGAGAGAGAGAGAGAGAGAGAAACAATAATTTCTACAGCTCCCCAACTGGACTATCCTGGGGATCAAGAGGGGTAAGGGGTATAAAAACCCTTCAAGAGCTGGAGACAAACCTAATCTGATCAACATATATTTATACAATGCCATGTTATTCACAAAGTACTTTTCTCAACTATAACTGCCATGTTGCCGATGAGGAAACTGAAGCCTACAATCACACAGGAAGTAGCTGAACTGGGACTAAAACCCAGGTTACAGACCACGGGATTTAGAGTTAAAAAGGATCATCTAGTCTTACTTTTAATTTTATTTTGCAGTGAAGAAAACTAAGGCCAAGGGAAGTTATATACCTTGTCCTTAGACCCTAAATTTCAGGGTTGTGACTCAAGCAGTGTTCTTTCTACTTTTCCATCTTGCCTTCCTACTATAAGTGTAAAAGTGGTATGATGATGAAGATGATGAAGATGATGAGGATGATGATGATATGCCCCTCAGTTTCTTTTACTTCAAGACTGTTGCGTGCACCATCCTCACCCACCACCCAATCTCTGCCTCTCTTCCCCTGTCATGGAAGGAAGAGGTGGTCTGAGTCTGAGTCACTGACCAAGAAACACTTCTGACTATGGACAGAGCTAAAGTATGATAAGCTGGCCATACTTGTCTTTCCTCCTGGCTTTCTCCTTCCTGGGTATGCCCAGGTTCCTTTCTCACCTAGTCCCTAGATAGAGTCCAATGCCTTCCTAGCTCCTTCTGAGTAGCAGATGAAAGAGGGCTCTGTAATTTGCAGGGGTATGTAGGCATCTAAAGTAAGAAATAGGAGAGCAGCTCTTAGATTCATCTAGTCCTGGGTTTTGTTTGTTTTTTTTTTTAACTGAAACCCAGAGTGGAAGAGTGACTTATCCAGTCACACAATAATTTACAGGTAGAATGAGGACCAGAGCCTACAACTGCCAGCGACCAATGTGACCATCGTCCCAATGGAAAGGGAAGGTGGAGATTTCTTCCTGCTTGAGGGGAAGTTGCTTCCTTGAGGGTTTTGGGGGGACCCTGCGGCTTGCTTTTGCTGAGTCCTGGAAGATGAGTTTGGGCAGTTTTCCCTGGAAGCTGAATCCCTCTTCTTGCTTAACGAACAAACCAGGACAATGAAGTCATAGTTGCTGCCACAACAGTATCTGGTTTTTTGTTTGTGTCGTTTCTTGCTTTTCTCTATCTTTTACCACGTCATGCCTTCTTCCTACAGTGTAGGCTAGCAATTAAAAGCGAGCAGCCCTTGGGCTGAATTAACCCCAGCCTCCCCTCCTCCCTTCATTCCACCCCAAAACCCAATCCCTACCTGCTTCTGTTTGGTCTGCAGGCCCTGCCATCTCTTGCTTCTATCCGTCTCACAGCTGTTCTGGGCCACCCGATATCTCTCTTGGATAGAACACGGGGTGGAGGTTACCCCACAGATCTGGTCTGTTTGTCTCTTGCACACTCTGAGTGCACACCACACACAGCTCAGTGCAGTACACAGCTCTGTTCCCTCTCTCCCTAAGATTTTAGCTGGCACCACCTCAAGAGTCTTCAGGCGTGTGAACTCCTTGTTATGTGAACTGAACTCTGCAGAACCCTGAAGGAGGGCCAGGCTGTCTTCCAAACCGGTTTGTCCATCCCTTACCCTAGCTGAGTGCAGGGGCAGCTGGACAGGATAGCACAGGCTCATAGAAGACTGTCAAACGGGTTGGATCTCTCTCTCTCTCTCTCTCTCTCTCTCTCTGTTTCTCCATCTCTCTGTCTCTCCTAAGAGTTTAAGAAAATCATACCCTCTTACTCCATCCAACCAAGAGAACTTCCCTTGCTCATTTCAAAATTTCCCCTTGGTTACCTTCCTATATTCTGATAATTATTTAAAAGCATTGCCCTACTCCTTGACAACTACTAGGCAGTATATTTCTATCCAAAGGAAACTACTTAGAGAATTAGCCACTTAAAATTCATAATATGAATAGAGAGCTAGCTTGGGAGTCAGGAAAATCTGGGTCCAAATCTTGCCTCTGGCTCAGATTGGCTCCGTGACCATGGCCAAGTCATTTAACCATTTAATCATTTAACCAGATCCTGAGTGTCTCTAAGACTATAAGTTACAAAGTAGGTGTTAATTGGCACTGATAAAGAGAGGGTATCTCTATAGGGCCAATCAAAAAACCCTCAAACTAAATAATTACAACAAATACCTCGAAGAGCTCTCCCATCTCACTCTCCTGACTTGGGAGTGAGGGAGGTGATGGTTTGGTATGAGGAAAGTTTAAGAAGGAGATCAGTAGGTATGGTAAACCTCTCCTGTGAGAGGAAAATGTGATGGAGTTTTTTGGTATGCATAGAATCATAAGAATTTTAAAGCTGGAAGGAGCCATAAGAAATAGATCATCTGCCTGGAGGAGTAGAGGAGATAGCATACATTAACAAGTGAGGTGGTAAAAACAAATGCTAGCCAATACATTTTTTTAAAGATCATTTAATTGAACACTCATTTTACAGATGAGGAAACTAAGGTTCAGAAAAGTTAAGGTGTTTAAGAGGTCCCCCAGTGAGTGGCAGAGTGGAGACAAGGCTCGAGATTCCATCTACTTTATTCTAATATTGGTCAGCACTAGTTCTTTCCCAAGTTAAAGACTGGCATTGCCCATCCACCTCTGTCCCTCTCAGGAGCCAGGTGGCACCAGCAAACATTGCTCTTCTCCCAGACAGATAATGCAAACTGGTGCCAATGCCTTCAGCAAGATGCCCAACCGACTGCCAGGGAAGGAGGCAGCTCCTGACCTTGGCTTTCCTAGGCCTAGATGCAGGGACAGCAAAGCAGGGATGCATCACAGATGCTTGGAATGAGAACAGCCACACCCCAGCGACGGGGTGGAATAAGGTCAACTGCATCGCTATTGATTCTCCAATGCCCTCTTTTTAGGTGGCTTTTTTATTTTTTACCAGACTAAGAGCCTGCCTGACAGCCAAAATCCTCCCCGTAGAACAACGGGAGCTATTCAGGCCAGACGCCACAAGAGCCTGGCTCCCCAACCTCTATCCAAGTGAATTTTGGCTCTGAAGCCGGTGTTTTCTATTTTGCACGTTACAGTACTTCCTTGGGGCTAAATGCCTATTGACAACCACTCTTTCTTGAGGAGCTGGAGGGGGGGTAAAGAAGGTTTATAAGGGAATCAATTTCTTCCCTGGGTAATTTGCTTTCTTCAGAGATCTCACAGCCTGCCTGGTTCAGTTCACTTAAATGAATCCTCCTCCTAATGGCAGAGGAAAAAAAGAAGAAGGGAAGAGGGGTGGGACCTCATTTAACCAACAACTGAAGGGAGGCTGGAACCCCTCGATGAAGTCTTAGTTCAAACCCTCCCCTTGACACTGAAAAATCCCCAAGCTGCTTTTTGGAATACTTGAAACCTTGGGGAGGGCCCTGGTATCAAGCTGGGGTTAAGAAGTCACTTTTCATGCCTGTTTCTCCATGGTTGGTGGGCAGCAATCCTGGCCAGAAGAGCCCCCTTGCCATCCGAGCCTGGGCCCTTCCTATGACTCCATAGTCCTCTAAGCTGCTCCTTCCTCTGGATAGAGGGGAGGTCAGCCTGTCCCTTAACTCCCCACAACACTCCTCTAGCCATCTGCACAGGGCCAATCCTAGACAATATTGTGATTACATGAGCACTCACCAGGGCCTGTTCATCCCTACAGAATCTTGCTCCCAGAGGATTGGCAACCAAGCTTTGCTAACCTTGGTGAATAAAGCCTTAAAATATCCCCTGCCTTTCAAGGGTCTTCATGTTCTAGTAGGGAGGACTCAGGAAAGCTCTTTAAGATGAGAAGAAATGAGTCTAATTGTCCCAATGACTATCATTCTCTCATCAGGGTCTATAATAGGGGGTAGAAAACATTTCTGGTGACAAGAAACAGCCTCTCCAGGCAGCCACCTACTCTGTCTGTATCTAAAGGTCTTTCTCCTTGTTCTATTTGAAAGCATGTAAGGAATCCCAGCTTTGGCTGAGGGCAGAGCTAGCATTCACTCCGTTGAAATGGACATCTGTCCTCTCAGAAGTCTGGCTTGAACAGACTTTTATCATAATAGCTCTATCAATACAAGGCCCCTAAACTGAGCGAAAAGAACGGGTGGGTGGGTAGGGATGGGAGAGGAAGGTGTGGAAGAGGAGTTTTCCATAGGAGTCTATGGTCTCTTAGTTCAAGAAGTGAGACAGGTATAAATACAAAAATATTTAAAGAACATTTTTTTTTTTGTGGTGACAGAGCTGAAGGTAAAGTGAGTGGCCACGAATCAGGGAATGGCTAAACAGATTATGGTATAGGAATATGACAGAATATTACTGCAGCTAGGTGGCATCATAGTGGGTAGAGCGCCTGGAGTCAGGAAGATTCATCTTCATGAGTCTGGCTGAGTTCAAATCCAACCTCAGACATTTACTAGCTTTGTGACCCTGGGCAAGTCACTTAACCCTGTTTGCCTCAGTTTCCTCATTTGTTAAATGAGCTGGTAAGGGAAATGACAAACCACTCCAGTATCTTTGTCAGGAAAACCCCAAACTGGGGTCATGAAGAGTCAGACATGACTGAACAACAACTGAAAAAGAAATGATGAATATGAGGAATTCAGAAAACCTCATGAAGACTATTATGAATTTAGAAGGCATTATGGTTCAAATGAAAAGAGAAGTGCATTTGGAGCCAAAAGGACCTGAGTTCAAATCCCAGCTCTATCAACCTCCCTGAGCTTCAGCTCTGTCACGAATAAAGTTGGGGAATTGACTAACATGATATGCAAAGTCTGTGATTCTACGGCCTGATCCAGAGTGAACTAAAAACCAAGAAAATAATCTATGTGATGATTGTAGTGATGGAAAGTGTCCTTGGAAGAAATCATACTTCCAATCATTACAATGTCCAATTTTGATTTCTGAAAACTTCTGAAGCATACCTGTCTCCTTCAGCAAAGGGGTGGTGTTCCATGGGTGCAGAATGAGGCATGCACTCATACATAGTGAATGTGCTGATTTGTTTTGATTAACTACACTTTTTGGAAACTAATTCTAATGGGAGAAGGTGGCACGCCCTTGGGAAGGAACAGTGGTGTAAAAAAAAAAAATTCACTAAAAACTTATGAACAAACTTCAAAGTGCTATATAAATAGCCCTTTCCCCTAAATCCTACCCATTCAGTTTAGGGGCTTTGTGTCCATAGAGCCAGAGTCTGTTAAAGCCAGGTTCCTGAGAGGGCAGCTGCCCATCTCGAGCAGTGGATGATAGCTCTACCCTAAGCCAGGGCTGACATTCCTTACACATTTATGGAAAGAGTCAAAAACACGTTAGACCTTTAGATATAGACAGAGTAGGTAGTTTCCTGGATTGGCTGATTCTCTTGTCCCCCCAAATATGTTTTCTACCTCCGATCCTAGTCTCTGATGGGAGGAACTAGAGAGAAGTCTGCAGATGCAGCCTATGTTAAGTATGTCTGAGACCTCATGCTGCTGCTGCCCCCATCCCATTCGGCTGCTGTTTCCATCTGCACCTTGCTAGCCCATAGGCTTGTCCACCCAGCAGAATGCATGCCAGGCCAGCTGGCAGGTAGTAGAGACAGCAGGCAGAGCCTATGGCTTGAGTTTGGTCTCCACGGCTCCTGAGCCTAGGAGGCAGAGACTTTGGGAGCTGTTTCCTGTGACAGTTAGCCAAACCAGAATGCTAGCTCTGGTGATGAGCAGGAAATCTGAGATGCACAGAGAGATGGGGTCTGATCTATCTAGAGGACAAACCTGGGAAGCAGGAGGTTTGTTTGATCTACTTCTGCCTGCTTCTTCTAAACTGCTGTGTGACTCAAGGTAGGTCCCTTCACTGCTCTTGGTCAATGATTCCTCATATGGCAAATGAAGAGACGGATCAGATGTGACACCTCTGAATTTTAATTTCTGTCCTACATGGTGGGGAGATGGGGCAAGGGAAATGATCATGAACAGCTAGAAACGTTGCAAACTTAAAACCAGATGCTTACGTGGCTACTGCTGTTGGTTTTATTACTGTCCAGATATATTCATTGAGCAAGGAGAGGCATTGAGTCTCCAGGTAAAAATGCCTGCTTCATATTTCAGGATGCAGCAAAAAGAAACCCACAAGATTCATCTGAAATTTTCATGGGAACAACTTCTCCCTTAGCAGAAAGAAATTTCTCTTCCTTCATATGACCATATTAGTAGCTGGTACAGAGAAAATGCTTGAAGACACAGAAATTAATAGATATAAGCTGAAGGTCAATAGGCCTACAGGGCAAATTACTCCCCTATCTCTGGGACTCAGTTTCCTCCATTTGTAAAATAAAACCAGATAAATCCAAGGGCCAACCATTTGTTTGTACTTGCACTCAAAATTCACATATTATATCTTAATGGGTGCATTGTTATTGAGAGGGAGTTGGGAGGGCATTAAGGTCAAGATGGAGAATGAGGGAGAGAGGAACCAGACACTGACAAGGAAAAAAGAGGCCAAGAGGAAAGACCAGTATTTCTAGCTGACTAGGCTTCCATTCATCCTTAGAGTTTTCAGGTCAGCATGACTCAGGCCAGCTCTGATTCCCCAGAATTAGGAAGGAGAGACAGTGACCACTGGGTAAAGACTGGTGTCTGTAAAAGTGGGGCAGAGAAGAGGAGTGTTTCCAGGTACTCAGGCCAGTGCTACTCTAGGATGTCCCCCTCAGTCCCCACCATGAGAATGGGCAAACAAGGAAGGGTCCCTCCTATTCCCCCAAATTATCCTGGAGCTTCTATATCTTCACATCCCTATTGGCGGACCTATTGTGATTACCATCCAATCACTTCCAAGTTTCTCATCTCCATCTATGGTGCTTCAACATATATCCAAGTCAGGGAGAGCGGCTCATCCACTGATTTTGTTCAGGGCCGCACACAGGTATACATCTGCCATCAGCACTGCAGTCACACAGACTTCAATCTTGAAATGTTCCTGAGTCCTGCTAGCAGTAAGGACAGGGAGTCATCTGGCTAGCACAGATCTCTCTCCTTTCTGACCCTCCAAAAGTATACACCACATATTCTGATATGTCATTACACTTCAGTTGACCTTATATTTCCTTAAGTTGTTCATTCAATAAGCTTTTTACAAGGCTATGCTACTGTTCCATGAATGTTAGCTTTGCCTTTCCAACCACAACTTTTCACATAATAATTGATTTTCAAAGATCATATAAGCACCTCTCTTTTCTACCAGCGTGTACTGCTAAAGGTTTAACAACTGGCTTTCTGGGGAAAACAAAAAACCATGTACAAAGAATACACTTTTAAGTTTAACGTTCATGATTAACATTTTTTTCTGCTCTTCTTTAAACAATCAATAAAACAGAATCAAGCTCTGATTTGTAGTGTTTGCCAGTATCTGAAGCATAAATAATCACAGTGGAAATTTAACAATCAGCTCTCATGAGCTAGTTCCAGCTGGCTCCAGCACACCCCTGCTTGTGTCCCTCAGGGGCATAGCGAAGGAGTCCATGAATACTCATACACTTGAACTGGTGGCTTTAAATACAGGGCTGAGCTTCATTACTCCCACATGGGCTCTACTCTCCCTGAGAGACATTCAATATCTATCTTTACCATCTAGTGAATCCTCTAACCTGTTTTTATTAAGTACAAGTGGGCCTTGCTCTAGGAAAACCAGACATAAAATAATCTGAATGTATAAAACAGATCAAGTTTAATAGGTAAATGAGGTTATTTTATTTTTTTTGGAGAGGGAAGATCATTCATATCATAAAAAGATATATTTTTTTGCAAGATCAAATGATTACCCATAGGATTCCTTTAAATACCAAGCCTTCTTAGTGCATTTAATAAAAGTCAATTTACATATAACCTTTCCCAGGAAGAAACATGTGACATAAAGTAAGGCTAACTTGTATGTCCCATATAGGCTTTTTAATCTATATCAATACTTCTTGTCTTAAAGCATAAGCTCCCAGGGTACAGGAATCATGTCTATGTCAGTGAGCTCTCCATCAGCGGTGCTGTTCAAGCAGAGGAGAAATTAAACCCCCTATCAGCAATGCTGCAGAAGGGATTCCTGCACTCACTCGAAGGGAAGCTGGACTCAATGATTTCTAAGGTCCCTCACCAGCTCTGAAATTCTATAATTCATTCTCTCAGGATGGAACTGGGACCAAACAAGTCATTAATTCTTTTTTTATGACACTGAAAATCCCCAAGTAACACATTCCAGCTTCACCTAGCATGCCTGTCCCTTCAGAACACGGCTCCAATTTACCTCCCTGGTCTTCTCGCTCACATTATGGTACAAAACAAAAGCTTTCCACCACCAAGGTCATGCCCCTCAATGTCCCTGTCCCTCAGCCAAATGGTGTCCTACATGTTCCCACCTCAGTGTTTTTGCTCACGCCTCACCCAGAATTCCTTTTCTTTTCTCCTCTGGCCATACAAGCCCCACCTCCTCCATGAAGCCTTCTATGACTCTCCAGCCACGTGACATTGGATTGCTCTGATTTTCTGCATCACTAATTATCTCTACTGTTAGTTTGGTAGGAGGAGAAGGAGGAAAAAGGAAGAAGGAAAATGAGAAGAAGAACAAGAAGAAGAAGAAGGAGGAGAAGGAAGAGGAGGAGGAGGAGAGGAAAAGAAAGAAAGGAAGAAAGAAGCAGAGACAGAGAAACCAGTGGCTATGGGAGGGTAGGGTTTGGTTCCTAAATGGAAGACCACAAAGGCACAGAAACAGAAAGCAGAATGGGAACAGGAAGGAGAAGAGTCCAATTGGGCTGCCATGTAGAGTGTGGGAAAGGAAGTCCTATGAGATAAGGATGGATAGGTGAGTTGAACTGGATCGTAGGACTTTGACGCTAGAGTCAGAAGCCTATGTTGGAGGCTTGTAATATAGTGGAGAAAGCGCCAGACTTGAATTCTAGAAAACCTAGATTTAAGTCAGGAAGATCTCCCCTCAGATATTTACTAACTGTATGATCCTGGGCAAGTCACTTACCCTCTCTATGCTTTAGCTCTTCAGCTGTACAATGGTGATGATAACAACAGTATTTACCACACAACACTGCTGTCAAGGTCAAATGACATATTTGTAAAGTGCTTGGCAGTGCCTGGTGCACAGTAGGTCTTTAATAAATGCTCATTTCCTCCCTCACTTTGATATACCATAAGAGTGAGATGATGAGTAAGCCTTTTACGCTTTCTTGGCCTTTTCTCATCTGTAAAATGGGAAACCTCAGGATCAGAGAGCTAGAAGGAAACTGAGTGGTCATCTCTCCAAGTCCTTCATTTTAAGGAGAAGGAAACTGAGGCCCAGAGAAAGGCAGTGAGCTGCCCAAAGATCATATAGATAGTGAGAATCAAAGCCAAGATGTGCACTGCCTCAAGTCCTGGGATTTCAAATCTAACATTCCCACACCAGCAGCTTCCAATGAGGTCCAGGGACTTCCTCTACCCCTGGAGTCTTTGAAGTCAAAATTATTTTGATAGTATTAGGATATTTTGATTTCTAAGACAGCAAATATTTAGAGCTAAAACCCACATAAACAAAAGCTCTTTGAGGAAAGGGGGTGCTCAATCATTGCTCAGAGGCCAAAGGGGTCCTGAGACACAAAAGTTTGTGGACCATTGGACTGGGCCATCCATGCTCTTTCAATTTCATAGAACTCTTGTAAGTATCAAATGAAATAATGCTTATATAGTCTTCTTGTTAAGCTGTCCAATATAAGTTACCCACCCATCCCCCCTCCAACTCCCTCTATACTCCTCCATCTATATGGTGTCCCCAAAGTCTTAGTGCAGTTTTCTGTTCCACCTTAAAACTATATAGGTTTCCCTTAAAATGGCACTAAGACAACCCCCCCCCCACCATGCCATTAATTTAGATCCTAAAATATTTTTGAGAACTTGATCAATAAGCTGTATTAGTACAAAAGTATTCTCATACACTGAAACTTGGCCTACCATCACTCTGACATGGCATAAGCCTGTTATAATCTAAGAACAAAGTTTTAAAAAAGTGGCCAAGCCGAATACTCATGATCTCCAATCTATGGGGCAAAAAAAGCTTTCAAAATGGTGAGATTTAAATAAGAAATTGGATCATATGTAAAAAGGGTAGGAACAGATGATCCCCATTGTTCTCCCTGCCTGTTACTGGAGAGGCTGTCCCAGAGCTGGTTTTAGTAAACCCCCACAGGAGGAAGCTCCATTCTAGTACTTTCATTCAACTATACAAAGTAGTGGTTATTTTTGGCCACCTGGGGAACAGTTCACAGAACATGGAATATCTGACAATCGCAGCAGGATAATGACTTGTCCAACAACCATTTCTATCTGAGTTCCACTAAATGAGAGTACAAGGATGATTTTTAACTCAATAAATTAAAATTAAATGAATAATTAAATGGATAATTTAATAAAAATAAATTAAAGTAAATAAAATAATTTAATGATATACTTAATAAAAATGAGTTAAATTAACATAATAACAACAGTTATTCTCACAACCTGAGATTAGATAGTGTGAGCTGAGCAGGTGTGGATCTCCAGTGATATCCACTGTTTGCAGAGACTAGTGGGTCTCAAAATAAAATCCTGCCATGGACCCAAGCCCAGATGCTTCCCCTAAATAGTTCTCAGTGCACTTCCAAATTCTCTATGAAATGCCTTCTTGTGCATCAGAATCAAATATTCCCATTGCCAGAAGGAGAAACCAGGTCGTTTAAGTTGGGGACTTTTCACATAGACTTTTAAAAGGCAGTCATCTCAACCAGGGACATGAGTAAAAATCGCACTAGGGCTTGCTTCCCTTCTGTGCTGTGTAGGGCAAGAAACCATCTTGTGACTTCCATTGGGTTAAACCCAGAGATGTACTTAGGGCTCAGTCCTGTGCTCACTGCTGTGTAGGATACATGAGAAGGAGAAGAGTGTTCCCTGCCCTTGGGAAGCTTAAGGTTCCCATGGAGAAACCAAAATAGCAGCCAGGGAGTGATGAGAGAACAGTACAACAGAATATGTGATAAAGGGTTAAGATGAAGGATACAGAAGATGACAGCTGCAGAGGTGAAAAGAACAGGAGTCAGAGAAGACTTTTTCAAATAGAGGAGGAGCTGGGTTTTGTTTTCCTTTTGCATCCGGACTGCCTTGCACCCAACAAGTGCTTCGCAAATGTTTGGTGAATGAATGGGTAAAATGGACAGAGCGGACATGAAGAAGGACCAAAGAGATCCATTGGAGAGGAGGATGCCCTTCCAATAGAGACCTCAGCTAAATAATCTCAGACCTCCAAAGAGAAGACCACACAGACACACTCTAGTGTCTACCAGCCTCTTCCTTCCCTACCTCGGAAGGATGGTGCAGAGAGGTTCAGAGCTGAGTCCTTTTCTCTATAGATCCCCTTGAGGCAATCTGGGAAAGATTCAACCTAAGCCAAATTTAGTCCTATAGAGAGCAAGAGCTCACACTTCTATAATACTTTAAGATGTATAAAGTGCTATTTTATAAGGCAAATAGCACAATATTCGCCTCCTTTTTTTTTTTTTAACCAGATTAAGTAACTTGTCCTTAGGGATACAGCTGATGTTCAACCATGTGATTTGAACCCAGGACTTCTAACTCTAAGTCTAGTATTCTTTTCACTTTCCCCTGTTAATTTTCTTGACTCTGCAGTTAATGAATGTTTTGAAAATGCAGTGTCTTCAGTGCTAGAAGAAGCAAAGCCAAACCAGGTCAAGCTGGAGATGAAGGGAGGTTTGGGGTGGGTAGAGAGAGCTGGAACATGAAGGTCTTCTGCAGTCCCTTCCTCTTTCAGAGTGGGTTGTTCTTCCAGGCAGCAGAGAGATAGTGATTAGAAGATGCTCATTTGTTTAGGTCTCTGCAGTGTTTAATCACCATGTGTGGCCTCCCAGGAAAACCACTTTCCACTTTCTGTTTCTGATGGAGTATGTAAAAACATGATACAATACCAGGCAGGCAAGCTTGGTGCCGGAAGAAACACTGGATTTGGAAGCTAGGGGACCTGGGTAAAGCTCCAGCCTCTCTCACTTACATTTAACCTCCTTGGCCTCAGTTTCCTCATTGGTAAAAGGTGAGGATTGGACTAAGTGGCCTTTGAGGCCCCCTAAAGCTCTAACTCTATGATCTGACAAAAAGGGAATGGCAAAGGCAACACTGGCTGGTGACTCATGGCCAGGGAATCAGGCTGGGAAAACATGGTGCCTGTGAGGGTCCAGGAGCAACTGGGAAACTGCTGGCAGCACGGAAACCCCACATAAGCTATTGTAGGCCAGGTGATTTCATTCATGTTTCTTACCCCAGATTCTTTCTCTCCTTCTTGAATCACTTTGCAAAATCTTCCTAAAACCTGGCTCTCATTATAATACTCAAGAACTATAATGGCAGAGTTTTGCCTACTGAATCAAATCGAAACACTTCCCTGTGGCTACCCACATTCTCTATATTTTAGCCCCATATCACCTCTCCAACTATTTTCCCTGTGATTCCCCAATATGCATTCTTTGCTGTGACTATACTGCCCTCCCACTATCTCTGTCTGTCTGTCTCTCCCCCAACACATACATAAGTTTTCCTGACCTATTACTAGAGATATCTCTACTGTTTCCCACACTTCTGCCATAAAATATTCCTAATATATAGTGAACCCACACACTAAACTTCCAGTCATAGAATTTAAGGGCTAGAAGGGATTTCAGGAGGCCGCTTAGTCCAACCCATCTATTACCAGAGCAATATTCCCTTCTAGAGCATCTCCAACAAATGATCTTCTAGCAGATAAGACCAAAGATGAGACCCTACATTCCTGAAAAACTTTCAATGACTCTCTACGGCCTACAGAATTGATCCCAAACACAGCCTAGCTAGCATTCAAAGCCCTTCAAAATACAACTCCCACTTACTACTCTACCCTTATCTCAAATTATTAACCTTTCAGGATTCCCACCCTAAAGGTCTCTAGCCAAGAGACAGTAAACTTGACAAGGTATTATCTTGTTGCATCTTGTTCGTAGCGCAGGCACACAGTCATAGGCACATGGAAGAATGAAACAAGGATGAAAGCGACAGTCAGGCCCATGAAGAGTGAGATTTTTCCACACTGACCCTAAGCACTAAAGCAGCAGGGAAGAGGGTCGGCAAATAGGAGAGTGGTGAGGGGAACCTTCACAGAATGGGCGGGGCTTGAATTGACCAACAAGAGCCTTCACTCACAAGGGAGAAGCTCAGACTTTCAGAATGGCCATCTCCAGCACAATTCTCCCTCCCCATGTCCAGAGGAATCCAATCACAAAGAAGCAAATTAAAAGGATGAAGAAGTCATCAAGGATGGCCCTAGCTTGGAAATTTTGGTTCCACAGGGCAACAACATTTAATGGAGCTCACATCATCCATCACACCAAAGCCAAATCGTAAAGATGGTGGGCATCTGATTCAACTAACATGCCTGACAGGAGAGAGGTCCTGGCTGTGTGCTTCCTACCCTTGCCTGCAAATTATAACATCACATACAATTCGATTATTCTGACTGCCATGTTTATCTCGAGACAGGAAACATTTATCGGCCATGGTCAGTGGCTGGCTTCAGTTCCTCCTTTTCATGCTTGTCAGGTTGTTTCTCTAAATGGAGTCATATAAGGAGAGGAACTTGCTTTGCCCTAAAGTTCAGGTAGCCACCCATAGCCCAGGACCCTAAGACCCCTCCTCTGATTACTACTTCCCTGCTAACGCAGAAGGATCCTGACAGAGAGCCACGTCTCTATCTCTCCTCCAAAACATCTTCCTTTCAGTCCCAGTTTCAAGGAACTAAGAAAAATCTTGATACAACAGACCTGTTTATGCATCTTGGGGTTGGAAGATGACCCTAGAGAACATAAAGTCCCACCCACAGTTGTATGAGAAGCTTGTTTACAACACACCCAAGTAATTATCCAACTTTTGCTTAAAGACCTGAGGGGAAGGGGAACCTGATGCCCCTCTGGGCAGCCCATCCAACTTTGCAATAGCTTTAATTGTTGGGCAGTCTTAATAACAAGGCAAAATTGCTCCTGATTCTACCCTCCGGGCCATCAGGAGCAAGTCTAATCTCTCCTTCCATGTGACAGACCTTCAGACACTGGAAGATACTAATCATATCTTGCCTAAATCTTCTCAGCAGAAATGTGAACTCCTTGGGAATAAGAATTGTTTTCACTTTTGTCTTTGTTAAGCCTGTCCTAACACACACACACACACACACACACTCATGCACACACATGCACACATATGTGCATATATACATATGTACACATGTATATACAAACACACATACGTATAGAACATTCATCACTTATTAAATCACAGGTCTTTATATGTTTTATATATGAGTGTATAAATGAATGAATAATGTACAAACAAATAAATGACAGGCGCTGGATATGGAAATTGCAATATGTATAAAGACCTGTGATTTCATAAGTATGGGGAACTCCCTGAAGGAAAACCCCCCCACCAATGCAGATCAATAACTCTTCTTCAACTGAAGATAGCAGAAAGTTGCCTGGGGACGAGATGAAATGATTCGTCTCAGATCACTGAGTCAGTATGTGTCAGAAGCAGGATGTGAATCTAGATATCCCTGTCTCTGAGGTTAGCTCTCTGTGCCATACTGTCTGGTATGTGGTAGATACTTAATAAATGCTTGTTCTCCAAATTAAATATCCCTAGTTCTTTCAAATGCTCTTGACCTAACCTGGGCACTGTCCTCCAACCTCCTTCAGCTTATCAATGTCCTTTCTAAACCCTGGTGCCTAGAACTTAAGACGATCCTTCCAGATGCCACCTGACTAAGGTGGAGTAGAGAGAGGCCATCACCTATGACTTCCTTACTCCTGGACACTTGATTCTCTTAAAGAAACATACAACAGATTTCCTTTCTTGATCGACATTTCACACTGTTGACTTATATGGAGTTTGTGGTCTACTAACACCCCCAGTTTTTTTCCAAACTGCTAGTCTAACTATTTGTTCCTTGGCTCATACTTGTAAAGTTGATGTTTTTTGAATCCAAGTGTAAGACTTTACATTCTTCTTAAAATCTACCTGATTCAATTCAGCCCAACCTGCCACAAGCTCTCACTGCTCTTTTTAAACATACTAAATTACTTAGAATGATCAGAACATTTTAAAGTCAAGTCAAACCAGTTGCATGAATCTTCCCAGTAAGTTATCTAAGAACACTTACTGGGAGGCATCACCAATGCTCAGAAAAAAAAAACACAACCAAGGACTCTCTCTGGGCTCAAAGAACTTGGGGTTGGAAAATTGTCCTGTCTGCTTATTTGTGCACATTCTCAAAGTTTTGCTGGAAAATGGGATAAAGCAGCATTCTAGACACGATGATGTATGGACTGAGTCAGGCATGACTCCTGCTTTCAATGAGTCAAACAGCAAACAAACATTCAAGTATTCGGAGAGTGGAATTTCAACGTTCAGGATTTTGGAAGGGTTATAATTCTGAGAGGTTGTGAGGTGTATGTGACTGGAGTGGGGACAAAAATACAAAAGTCACAGATGTTGAGGAATGGTATGGTCAGGTCCTCTAATTTGCTTGAAGAGCAAGACGTTATTCTCCTTTTACAAATAAGGAAATTGAAGCCCACAGAAATTAAGTGACTTATCCAAGGTTACACAACAAGTGAGTGAAAACTGGAACTAGAACCCTTCCCTGCTGTTGGTCTACCCCTCCACATCTCCCCCAAACCCCTGCCTCAAGGCATTCTTAGAAAAGAAGTTACCACTGATTTCAGTAGAATGAAAACTTCTTAATGTCAGGGGTCATTTTTTTTTTAATCTTTCTATCCCCAGTAAATGGGGTAGGTGCTTAGTAAAGATTTATTAAATTTAATCGAATGTTTTCAATCCAACCACAGGAGACAACAGGCCTCAATGGAAGGACCCTTGTTCCAGACATTTGTACCCAGTTATCCCCAGTGTTAAAGATCCAGGACTGGTACAAAAATAGCCCAAACTTCCAAGTTAAAATTCACAGACACATAGAAAAGGCAGTCCATGGTTGTCAACTGTCTACCACTGTACAAAGTCTTTTTTTTTCCCATCTTAGAGAAATTAACCCCAGGTTTCAAGAGGATTGATCTAGTCACAGATTGATTTTCTCAGAGACCTCTCAGAGGCCAGGATTCCTTCTCCATTTTCCAACACTCTGACAGCCTGGGAGCTCCCAGGAGTTGGCTGCCCCAGAACCCAGACCCGAGCTCTGTCTGAGTCTACAGGGCAGGCTCCAGCTGGGTTCAGCACTGCCGGACGCAAGGAGCAGTAACGGGAACTAAGCAGCTCGAGCTGCTGGGGAGACAAAAGCTTCCACAGAAAAGAAATTACTAATAGACTGTGGGTGGGGGGAAAGCTGTGAAGCTGGGTTTAGTAGAACAGGCTGGGGAATGTGGTTGAGGAGGAAGAGGCCCAGCAGGTCAAGATGTTCTTAAAGCCTAGAGTTCCAGCTTTAGAGTTTGGCTGCCAGAGAAACAGTAAGTCTTAGAAGGAGGAGGGGCAATGATTTAAGGAGTACTGGGAAGGCCCTCGGCTTGATAATACTGTCCCTTCCTTAATAATTCATGTCTGAAATTCTGGTACTAGCAATCCAGTTCCTTTGCCCCAGTCAAAATGCAACCCCCGGGGAATGAATTAATGTATTTACCCCTTCACCCCCAATAGGTTTTACAGGAGAGAGGTGAGAGTACTTAGCACATAGTAGGCACTTAAGAATATTAGGCATCTAAGGAAAGGAAAGGGGCAGGATCAAGGTGGGGAATGATTAAAAAATCAAGAAGAATTAATTAAGTGCCTACTATGTGTCAGGCACTGAGGACACGGACACACACACACACACACACACACACACACACACACACCAGGGAAGAGGGCTATCAGAGACAAACACTATTATAACCCATAATTTTGTTACAGATTAGTTAAAATAGACCTTGACTCCCCGCTTCCCCCAACAACACACCATGCTCACCTCATTTCTGTCCCCTAAATCTTCAGGCAAGTGTCCTTTGGGTGTGTTATGAGAGGCAGTATGATGTGACAGAAAGAGAGCTAATCTTGGAGGAGAAAGATTCAAGTTCAAATCTGGACCCCTGATACTTCCTTAGTCAATGCTCAAGTCACCAAACCTTTGTGAACCTCAGTTTCCTCTTTTGTATAATCCTTACATCTACCTCAAAAGGTCACTGACAAGAAAGAGCTTTGCAAATCTCGAAATGTTATTTTTTTTTCACTCTCAAATTCTTAAACTCTGGGGCCTTTCTCATTGGTTCAACCAAGCTTTCTCCTCTCCCCTAAAAGTCAGCTTCCTTTGTTGGGACTTAAACCAATTTGGGGATAATTATCTCTTTGACTCTTTTCCAACTAACACTCCTCTCCATGATGGTATCTCCAGCAGAGAGAGGGCTATAAGTGGGTCGTAATCACTGTTCCTTAGGAGCAAGGCCTGAAACTACAATTGTTTTTTTTCTGGAGGGTCTGTTTGAACAACAACAGGCAAGGGAGAGCCTGAGATAAAATGAAATGGAAGTAGCTGTGTGGGCTTCTCCATGATGATTCAGAGAAGGATGGTAGAGGTCATCTAATCCTGCCCACATATTGTACAGATGAGGAAACAAAGCATATGACAGAGGAAGGGACTTTGTCATAATCAATGATAAAACCAGGACTTCAAGTGGGGTCTTTTGGCACCAGATCTAGTGATGTTCCCACTAATAGTTGGTCTATTTGGGATGGCCAAGATCCAGCCAGCCATGGTAGAGTAGAAAGAGTTGTAGGTTTAAAGTTTGAGTTGCGGGTCAGATGGGTGTACTATGTAACACCTGAGTGACCTTGGGCAAGTTTTTCCTCAGTTTGCTCCTCTGCAAAATGAGGAGCTGGGTCAAGATACCTCTAAGATCCCTCTCAGATCCAAGAATATGTGCTGATCAAAGCAAAATGAGATGAGTGAGTGGGTAGGAGAGATGTGGAGTCAGGGAATGACAGAGGCAATCACATGGGTATTAATTAATCCCTCTCCTGGGGAGACCTTGGGACTCAAGTCAGAGTTCAGTCACTTACTAGCCTTGTAACTCCAGATAAGTCACTCAATGTCAGTCTTAGTTTCAGAAGTCTTCATCATATTCTGAGGCTTCATGATGGTGGACAGCTGACCCTAAGTTCTGGAAAGCTATACTTGTATAGTATAAGCCCTGAACCTTCAAAAACTCCAAGCACTGTCTCAGAGACAAGCAGCCTACTGTGCCAGGTAGGTCCAAGACCGAGTCTTGTAGTAGACTGGGACCCATGAAACAACTTACCTCCCAAGGGTGGTGTAAATGTGAGTCACCCCTCCCCCAATCCCACTTCCAGAATGGGATAAATGGTCCCCCTATCACTCCCCACATCTGTTCTCCCCCTATCATACCTGCTCTTTTAAAAAGAAAGGGAACATATGGTACAGGACAGGCTTAAATAGCAGTTTGAGCCAGAGACCTGAGCCCATGGTTGTGAGCTTGGGGAGCTGTTAGTCCAGATACACCTGCCCATCTGGCAGGGAGAAACCCTAACCCTGCCCAAACCTGAGAACTCACAATACCTTTCCCAGGGGGACTGTAGCCCAGGTTGGGGAAGGGGAGTGAGGACTGCATCACACTATATTGGGCTTCAGTGTTTAGCCAATAGCCTGGGCTACATCTTGAATGCTGCTCATTCACACCTCCTTTCCCCCAAAAGGGAGCGGCTATACTCATATCTGTAGAAACACCATCCCTTCACTGTTGTACAACCAGCTGGTAATACGCTTTAAAGACCAGGCCTGAGATACAATGTCTTGTCAAAAACCGCTTTTTAAAAGTCCATTCAAGGTTCTCCAATATGCTAAAGCCACTCTCCTCTCTGTCACCCAGGAGAATTCTTGTTCTCCAGTGAAATGTCCAGTCCATTCACTGCCTGTTTTATTCCCATCCACCCTTCAAGGCTTAGTTCAAGGCCTTGCTTCACCAGGAAGCCTTGGCTGATGTGGCTCCCATAACCTACAGGAAAAATCTCCTCTCCTAGGAACTATCTCATGAATTCTCAGTGTAACTCATTTGGTGCTTAGCGTATATTCAACCAGAAACCTTCTGACTTGGATATGGGGGCCTGAGGTTGAATGAGAAAACCATAGCATTTTTAGACTTGGACAGAGCTAACAGATAAGATTCCAATCCTCTCATTTTACAGATGAGGAAACATCCGCCTAAAGAAATGAAGTGACACGATGAAAGTCACACAGCAAATTATTGGCAAAGACATAGAAGCTGGCAACAAAACAGAAGAATGGGTCTAATGCTTTGAGTCTCCATTTGTCAGCTGGGAAGCCATCAGTGGGGGCCACCAGACCCTGGGCCACCCACCCAGCCTTCCTTCTCTCCATCAAGGGTGGTTTACCAGCTGATCTAACATCCTCCTCCCAGAGGGGGTTCTGCCCTTACGTTGTATTTCTAGTCCCCAGACCAGCAACAGAACTCACCAGTCTTCCTGTTCCCAGTCCACTAATGACATGCAGATCTGATTAAGCAAACCTCAAACCCAAAGCACCCAGTCCACCGCTTTGTTGTTGCTAATTGTTCCTCCAATAAGCCTCTGAGTACATTTCCCAAAAGGACAATGAGGCCCCAGCAAAAGTATTCTGTTTTCCCTGGCTCCATTCCCCTCTGGTTATAACTCCAGATAGTTTCCAGCAGAGCCCCCTGTCAGAGGGTTCAGCACAACTTGGATCTCTGGGGTATATACAAAGACGTTGTCCCTGTCCTGGGGCTCTAGTTCTGAACTTTATTGGTCTGTCAACCGCACTGCCCTCAAGATGGATTTTAGGTAGCCTCGCCTAATGTGACTGTGACATCAATGGCCCATTACTGCTAGATCCAAGAGATATTAAGAAAGAGGCAAAACACATATTCTGGGCAGAGATTATAAAATGTTAAAAGGAACGATCACTCCTAATTGAATTCACAGGGTGTCTTAAAATTTGCTGAGAAGTGAGAAAGAGAGCTGGACTCCAGGCTGGAAAGACCTGAGTTCAAGCCCCAATTCTGACACATGCTGGCTGTGGGTCTGAGGAAGTCACTCAACCTCATGGTGTCCCAAGCAATTCCTTAAAACGGTAAGTTGGGGAACAGTCACTGATATCCACTACGAGTAGGATTTTTCTCACCGAGGTGTATGAGATAACAATGAGCAAGAGACATGGAGACTGTGTGAGCAGTGTGGCATGGTGGAGAGCTTGCTAGCTCATGTCAGGAAGACCCAGGTTCATGAGTCACTTCTACTGTGTACTGGCTGTGTGAACCAAGGAAACTTGTGAGCATTCCAGACACCTCTGAGGATAACTGTAGAGCAGGTGCTAATTCCCATCACACACACACACACACACACACACACACACTCACACACTCACACGCACACACACTCACACACTCACACGCACACACACAGCTCTACTACCTCAGGGATTTTGCTTCTTAACTATATATGAACAAATTATATTTACTCAATATTAAAAAAAATGATGGTAAAAAATGCGAATTTAGCTAAAATTAAATTTCCTAAATCAACAGAGAAAATTGCTTGGGTTGGGGGGGGGGGGTGAAGTGCCCTGGGAGTGGGTAAGAATCTCTCTAGGGTGATTAGCCAAGAGAACAGCATGTTGGGAGGAAGGCTATAGTAATAATAATAGTAAGCATTTATTTATGTAATGCATATTTTTTAGGTTTGCTTAACACTTTACAAAACTTACCTCATTTCATCCTCACAACAATCCTGTGAGATAGGTGCTTTGATTGCCTCCATTTTACAGATAAGGAAACTGAGGCAGACAGAGGTTAAGTGAGTTTCCTAGGATCACACAGCTAGTAAGTATTTGAGCCAGGAATGTGATGCTATATCTAATTCAATAAACTGCAGAGCTAGATGCAGTACTAGGTAAGAAAAGTACCTAGTGAGAGGTTGTGACTTATCTAGGGTCACTCAGTCAGAACATATTAGGGGCAGGCAAGTCTTGAATTCAACTCAGCCTAGCTAGCTCTTTTCTGTGCCACATTCTGCATCAATGTTCTCTCCTTCTGTCTCTCCCACCTTCTCTTTTTCTGTCTCTCTTCTCTCTCTGTTTCTTTCTCACCAACTGCCTGTCTCTCCTTTCTCTGTCTCACTCATATAGTACAAGACATGTCCCCAAGGCACCAAAGTGGAAGAGTCCAGCTGTGTCTGAGGTACCATGGTACACTGAAAAGAATATTGCCCTTGGAGGCAAAGGGCAATCCCATCTTTGCCTCAGTCTCAGTCATCTGAGCCTTGGCTGTGTTTTTCAGCTGAGAGGTACAATACGGAAGGGTGAGGAGTAGTTTTTCTTCTTCTTCCAAATCCCACCTCTACAACTTGTGTTCTCTAGGGCAAATCACTTAAACTTCCTGGGCCTTCATTTCCTCACTTGTAAAATGAGAGCATTGGCCCAGATGGCCTCTGGGGACCCTTGCAGTTTTCACCTATGGAAATAATAACAAATAAAGCATGTGTTGTCTGCCTCTTCTTGAGGGTAGCATCTGTTTCATTTTCATTTTGAGCTATCCAGGACCTACAAGAACATCTGGAATACAGTAGGTACTTAATAAATGCTTACTGATTGACTAACTGAAAACAGAGGAACAGACTAGATGCCACTATTTATACCTTGACCCAGGGGAACCTCCCCCTCTCCTCCTCCCTCCCTGGCCAAATCTTTTACATTTATCTTAGTCCAAGCTTACCCAGCTGCTTTGGCCCATACAACTCTCTCCCTTCCCAAAACACTTATTACATTTACTACATAATTCAGGGTTTGGAGATATGTAGCTGTGTTCTCTAAGTGCTTTCTAGGTACATTTGCTGTCTTTCCCAAAAGGCTGTATGCTCTGTGGTAGCGGAGGCTGTGTTACACAAGCTAACCTCTCCCTTCCCAATGCCCACACCCAGGCATAAGCTCCATAAGTATTTTTTGGTTGGTCAATGGCCTTCCAAGTTTTCTTATATCCCACAAGATTCTACAGCGATTCTTGTTTAAAGAGAAGAAAACAGATTCAAAGGTTGTGACTTTTCTGAGGATACACAGCACGTCAAGAGCAGAATCTGTCCTGACTCCTCATCTGGGGCTTGACCTACCTACTCTGAAGTGGTTGGGCCTGGGGGACCTTTTTTCATAACCAATAAAAACTGCTCAATAAACATATAAAAAAACCCTGTGGTACGCTACCGCTTATTGTCCAGAACATTTGTGTGTATGGAAGAGAGAACACGTTTGTCACCCCAACATTCTGGCTAATGCACAATTACCATACAATAGCTTCCATTTTTAAAATAGCACTTTATGGTTTACAAAGTGATCCCTCAGAGGTCGGTAGTGCAAGTATCCTCACCCCCATTTTGCAGATGAGGAAACTGAAGATCAGAGAGGTTGTGACTAGCCCAAGGCCACACAGCTAGTAAGTGACAAATTCCAGGTCTTCTGACTTGGAGGCCAGCGGTCTTTCAACCATATTGCCTCCCATGGAGTACTGAATATCAATCCGGGAAATTCTAACAATATAAACCACACTTAACATGACAACTATTTACTGAACATAATTTTAAGTCATTGGATGACTCAGAAAGCTCATGAGGAGAGAATCTCCAGATCATGACTGAGAACATCAATTACCATTGTGAAAATCCTTTGAGGGAAACATCCCTTCTGGACTTTTGGACTTTGTGGATATTAGGAATTCTATACTTTGGAAAACCAGCCACCAGAAACACAGAAGCTGGAGGAGTGGAGTTGAGATGATTTCAAACCTCACATTGACCAAAATGTTTGTCCCATGGAGAATGAGCATCTGTGTCTCTCCAGGGTCCTGGCTGGAAAGGCTACCACGTACACAACCTTTGAGGATGCTGCAGGGGCAGGTGACGAGAGACCAGACTGTACAGTTAGTCAGCCTAGGGGGCCTCTCTTTAACTAGGCACACTTGGCCAGGTGAACCATGGGAAGGAGAAACCAGGGACCCATCTGCCAGAGGACTATTTAATGCCATCCTCAGGGTACCCAGGACTGCTACCAACCAAGTCCCCAGAGCACCAGAGATCATCTTGTAAAGACTTTCCACCCCAGGGATACACTGTAGCCATGATAACAAATGTTTCCTCTTCACAACATTCTGCCAGATAATCAAAGCTACAAACACACATCCTTCCCATCCTGACCCCACAAGATGCTCTCAAACACATAGGAAGTTTTAGCTCTGAATTTCCTTGCCTGGCCAGAAATTGTTCACTGGGTCACTAAAATGGCAGAAGGAGTAAAAATCACCCAAGCAAAAAAGATCTGTAGTCTCAGGTGAATGGAAGAGAATGTTACTTTACTTTTCTCCCCAATACACACACACACACACACACACACACACACACACACACACACACACACACACACACACACACACACACACCCCTGAACTATTCACACATCTTCATTTTAAAGTGGCAGCCCTTCTGGCTTCCCCCTAGAGGCCCCTTCCCTCTACTCTTTCTACAATGTATGCCTAAGTATGCCCAGCTGACTATCTTAGAAGTCCAACATGACTTAATTGACAAGGATAAGTGTGTATGTGGTGGTGGGGCGTGGTGATGGGGGGATGCCCTCCTCATAATCCATAGACAAGCTCTAGTTCTTACCTTTCCTGTCTTTCATGAAGCTCCCCTCTGACCACAGCCATCAGTGAATACCCACCTCCCGCCCCCCATCCTAATGCTTTGGCAAAGGATACAACCACTGACAATCTAGGCTGGGGCTCTTTATTGTGGAGTGACTGCAATGTCTCCATTTACATACACAACCCTTGTGTCTGTCTATATCCTCATCTACTGCACACACATATACAAACATGGTTACATTGCCTATTTAACTCAATCCTCTCAGCCTCTGAAGAAGACGATTTTCTATCCCCACTGAGTATGTGTAAATTCAATGATCTATACCCACTATTTCCACAGAAAATAGTGTTCCCGGACTCTGGAGCCCCTCCTCTTCCTTTTCCTGCTCCTCTCTGGGCATGATCTGCTCTCCCCCCAATGGCCCGAGTTTCACTGGGAATGTTCTGCCATCTCCTAAAAGTATCTGCACGCCATCCATCGTGGGTGGGTGAACAAACAGGGAATGATGAAGTGAGGGATTAGTCTCACTGAAGTGAGGGAAACAAATTCAACCCAAGTGGGAATGAAGCCAAGCCAAGCCACATTTAGAAGAGGCAAAGGCGACAGGCAGCCGCTGAAGGTCCCAGAGCAAGGGAATAAGAGGACAGAGTGCTCCATTAGCAGGAAGCTCCAGCAGGGAGAAGCCACCTTCCCTGTGCCATCTCTCCACTTAAAAAGCCTTGGGTGGCTCTGTGGCTTGGCATTCCAGTCCTTCCTAGATTGGGCTCGCTTTGGTTCTCCTCAATATGAAGCATCCACTTTAGGTATTCTGGGCTCCTCTCAGTTCCCCTGAGAATACCAGAGACATCTCTGCCTTTCCATTTGGTCAAAGGATTTCCTCCCACTTGGAATGTCCTCCCACCCATTCTTCAAGGCTTAGTGTGAAAGCCACCACCTTTATGGTGTCTTCTTTGTCTGCACCGTTATTCTATATATTATTTTATCATTCTCTATGTATTCCTATGAGGACTCTCACCTTCGAATTCTTACAATATTGGTTGCATCACCACAGACAAATCTCAAACCTTCTTGAATTATTTTATCATTTATTCTGCTAATGAATATCCCCCAATGCACACAAGGCCACAAATCCAGGCAATTGTTCTAAGGAAGCTCTTGAAGAACTGAACTGAAGCAGAAGAAAGGGAGAGGGAGAGGGAAAGAGAGAAAGGTAAGGACGAGAGGAGGGTGAGGAGAGGAGAGGAGAGGAGCCACTCCCAGCTAGAATCGAGAAGAGCATAGACTTAGAGCTGAAAGAGATCTTATGGGCACCCAATCTAGTCTTCCGATATTAGAGATGAGGACACTGAGGCCAAGAAAAGTTAAATGACTTGCCCAAGGTCACACAGAGAGGAAGTCCCAGAGCCAACTTTTGAATCCATTACCTCTGATTCTAAGATGAATGTCCTTTCCATTGTTCCACAAGGTCTCCCCATCAGGCAAGGAATAAGCAAACATCCCCAGCAGAGCAGAGTGATCTGCATGGGGGTGTAGTGTGTGTGTGTGTGTATGTGTGTGTGTGTGTGTGTGTGTGTGTGTGTGTGTGTGTGTGTACACATGCATATGTATATACATATACACCTGGGAGACAGGACAAAAACAAATCTCATTGAGGTCTGAAACAGGTAGAGAGAAAATTCGATCCTGCTGGTGTGTCTGTATAATAGGAAGAGAGACTTCTCATCAAGCTCATCTAGAGTACTTCTCAGAGAAAGTAAGAAAACCATTTAAAGCTCTTATAGGATTACAAGCCCCTCTGACAGGTTCGATAATTTTTGAGGCCTAATTCCGTTAGAGTATCAGGCAGGCCAATGGGGCATTCCTCTACTAACTACAGGGCAAGAGGTCAGGACAGATCTTGATAGAAAATAGAAGTCAAGAAGATGCTGATCTCTACAACTATTTCTAGCCAAGAGGTTCCAACCTATATCAAGTGGTACATCCCCCGCACCTCCATAGGTACTCACACACACCCTGCCAGCCCCCTCTCCTTCTGAATGAGGAGGAAAGGGACGCAGCTCCTCCCCACCCCCGCCCCAAACTCTCCATTTAAAATCCCTTGAGCTGCTGGGGAAGAGGAAGGGTTCCTGGCTTCCAAACAGCAGCAAACACTCACAGCTGGCCGTTAGGGCTTCCCAGAGTGCAGGTGAGGTAACACTTAGCTCAGCACTGCAGCAGGACCTCCCAAGAGGAGTGCTCAGCTCTGGGTCAATGAATCTTGTCCAACAGCTACTCTATGACTACTTCCAACTCCAGTGGCCATTCGCCTTCTTTACTAGCGACCAACATCAGGTGCTGTTGTACTGGTCCTCCTGGGCCCCACCCCTCAAACATCATCTCAAAGCCTGAGGGGTTCTGGAATTTTCCCCAGATTTATTCATGGATTGTTACCTGCCTTTTTTTTTTTAAACATACAGAGAAACATAAAAGTGTCTGTTGGGTAACCAAATAGCCTCCAGTCAAGGGAGAATCCAGGAGTCCTTGACTCCCAGTCCCTCATCTAAGCTTCTCTCCCTAGTCACCCAGGATTCTTTGTACCTAGAGGGATACTAAAGAAAGTAAGAGAAAGTATAGTATGTACTATACTCATATGTGTGTGCACACATGTGCATGAACACCCACACAGTCAGGTTGGAGTAAAATAAGGGGTTTATGCCAATCTCATCTATAAATGAGAGGGACTGGACAAGATGGCTCTTGAGTTTTTTTCTGGCTTTAAACCCAGGATCCTGTGATCTGATCTCATCTCCCACTATTCTCCAATACAGGCACCCTCTATGGTAGCCTGACTTGTCTCCTCACTGCCCTACCACTGACTTTGGCTCATTCCTGCCCCCTGCCTGGTGATGTTCCCTCCACCTGGCACACCCACTCCATCCTTCTCTGTCCAATCAGATAGTCCTTGTAATCCAAGGTCAAATTTAAGTCAATTCCTTCCACATCTGCTAGGCTTCCCTGACCCTTTCAGCCCTCCTCTGGGAAGTCTTCTAGGCCCCCAAAGCACAAAAGTCTCTCTTCTCTGAGTTCTCCCCACACTGGCTGTCTGTACCACATCATGGAGCACTTTACTGTGTTCAAGTACTTGATGTATGTTAGTTTGATCTTCCAAAGTAGACTGTCAGTTCCTTCCCTCATAGGTCTTAGCTAAAGGCTTATTGATAATGAGGGACTGGGATTTGTGACAGATTATAAAGAACTGCCCAAGGAAGAAGCAAGCAGCTACCTGCTGGGTCCCTGGATCACCCCAGTTTCTCTTCAGCTGTCCTGTCCTCCCCAGAAATCTTCACCTGATTCTTTACCAGGGTGTGGATGAGACCGAGGATTCTCTAAGGCTATGCCAAGTGGAACACAAGATCTAGCAGGCCCCATACCAAGCTGGATAGGTTTCCAGACAGGACCATGACAGACCATATGTCTGACATCCGGGACCACTTAGCTAAGTTTGGAGAGGTCCTGAGCCAGAGGGTTGGCCACCAGATGATGAATTTATTTTGGCCTTGGCTAAAGACCATCTACTCAGGTGTGGCAAAATTGCAGTGCATATAGGCAGAGGAAGTATCCACACTAGCAAAACCACTGGGTTTTTGAAGCACTTGGATTTTCCTTCCAGGAGGTGATACAACCATATCCAGCCCTCCCTCACTCAAAACAACGTCAAGTGCAAGTCATGTCACCATTTCTCTGATGTCAGGGTCTTCTTTGAAAACAAAGGATGACCACAACAACAACCATATCCTAAGAAGTGCTCAGAGAAGTACTTCTCTATGAGTCATTCCTTTAGGGTCTTTCAGCAGCTCTGGGAGACTAAGGGGAGAGAGGAACCTCAGAGTTCAGTGTCTTAGTTCCTTTTATAATTAGTATGGCAAAACTCCTCCCCCCCATCTCCTCTTTCTGAACTTTGGCAGTTCTGAAGTTCTAGGACTCAACAATAGATGGATGTTAAATCTGTATAGTGGTTAGAGCAGGTAATAGGGGAAAAAAATAGAACACACAAATCTGTACCATCTTTCTAAGGTACCTGCCAGGGGTAGATTTTGTTTTACCCTGGACTATTGCTAAAATGTAAAGCTGGTCTGTGATGAAAGATAAAAGAAAGATCACACCTGGTACTCTGACAAACTTCAAACCAGAGAACTTTAGAGCTGAAGGAGATCTTGAATATCATCTATATAGAGTTTTAACATCTGAAACTTTGCCCCAATGATCGCAGGTCTGGACTCAATTCTTGAGAAGCACCATTAGCTATTTCAAAGAATTTTCAGATCTGTCAATTAAGGCATTTTGTGTTACAGTTTTAAAACGCATTTCATAGACTGTCACAGGACTGGGATTCAAATCCCAGCTCTTGCACCCACTCTCTATGCAACCTGGGACAAGTCATTTGACTGGGGTTACCTCATCTAATAAGGAACTGGATTTGGCAATCTCTGAGGTTTTTTCCTGCTCAAACATCTATGTTCCTATGATTTCATTTGCAGATGGACTCAGGGTAGAAGGTTATTGTTATTCTTATTTGACAGACATAGAAACTGAGGTTCAGTAGGAGTCAATGAAGATGGACCCAAGACTACTCAAATGCTAAAGTGACAGTACCAACTGAAGAGGCATATTTCTTAGCTTTCTGCCTCAAGCAGTAGGCTGCAGGTGAATCCAACCTGATCTAACCTGCTAGGTCAGCCAAACATACAATTCCTGCCAAAAATCTTCCCCACACCCTTTATACACACACAACTGCTCCTCAAAAGACATCAAAGCTGAGCAGAGAGCACTTGAAAAGTCTAAAGAAAGTAACCCTGTTGACACTTGAGAAAGAAAGAAGAAAAATAAGTAGGAGGAGGAGAGAAGGGTCAGGAGGAAAAGGAGGAGGAGAAAAATGAGGAAAAGGAGAAGAAATTCTAACCCAAAAAGTTCCCCTAAAACCAAATGAAAAATGGAAGACCACAGAAATCTCTGGACTGTGAGTCTTCAATTCACTGGCCAAAACTGGGAAATGGCATATCTTATTTAAACTTCAAATAGAAGAAAGAGCCTTGGATTAGGAATCAAGAGATAGAGTCCTGGCATCCCGTTAGAATGGGAGCTTCCTGAGAGAAGATAACTTGTTCTTGTCTTTCTTTGTATCCCCAGAACTAAATGCTTGGCACACAGTAAATGCTTAATGAATGTTAGATGATTAATCGATGGTGATGATAATGATGACCTTGCCTCTAAATCACTGTGACCTTGGCCAAGTTGTGGTCGCCTGTTTCCTCACCTATATATGTGGAAGTTGTAGGAGACAACCACTAAGCTCTCTTCTAATGCTAATATTCTGTGAATCTAAATTCCATGGACTCAGTCTTATCACATGGCATGTCGGTTTTGAGATGACAGAAGGCTGGATTTCTTTAAAGAAGTTCCTCACTCCCTGTACTTAACTTGGACAGTTAAGCTCAGATTCTATGGGGAAGTGGGCTACTCCCCTGGCATGCAGACCATTATCTAAAGAAAAGTCCAGTGGCTATGAAGATGAAGGAAAGACCAGAGGTAGGCCAGCTCCTGGAGTCCAGTGTGAGTCCCGGAAGCCAGTGTAGGCTTCCCCGATTCTTCCTCCTAAGAAACAGTCCCATTCTCCTCTCTGATCTCACACCACACTTGGCTCCTGGGTCTCTAGGATGGATTACTTTGTATTACAGTTCTTTATGCATGCATCATATTCTCCCCTCTCCCCACCACTAGAAGACCATGAATTTCATGGGGACAATGAACAAATCCTTATGGTTTTGGGATCTACCAGTAGTACACGCTTTCTGAAGTTCCCACTCCCCTGTAGTGCCCTGTCATGCCCTTCCAAAGCACCCAGGCTGGTGAGTATCCTGAGAACTGCAAATGTAAATTATTTTGAGAAGACCAAGGAACCTATTTGCAACTTCATTGCTGATACTCTCTACCTGTGGGACCTTGGGCAGCTCATTTCACTAACCTAGGCCTCAGAGGTCCTTTCTAGTTCAGTATCTATGATTCTAATTCATTAATCAACCAGTCTGCCAATTTTTAATGGGGACCCATTATTTATTCAGGCTTCTGCTGGGTGACACAAAGAACCAGAAACCATGACCCCTATTCTTTAGCATTTACTGTCTGGCTGTTGAAAAAAACCAAACAAACCAAGACATAAACAGATACACATACATGACCCAGGCAGTGGCTGACCACCTAAAAATGCACAGCTACATTGTGGGATAGAGCCTAGGAGCATTCTGAGAGTTTGCCAAGGAAGAAGATGGGAGAGGCCTGGAATAGGAAGGGAAGGCTTCAGAGGAGTAGAAAGAATCAAGCAAAGTCCTGAGGAGAAGGCAGGATACTGTTGGCTAGGCAGAGAAGAGGTCATTCCATGAGCCTCCTTCCCCAACCTTGACCCAGAATGTCCTTCCTCTCTTCTCTGTCTGAATCCTGCCTTCTTCAGGGAGCCTCCCCAAAATACCCCAGCCCAGAGTGGTTGCTCCTCCCTTTACACAGCACTTGTTTCACCCCTCAGTTAAGCAACTAGCATACAATGTCTGGTATTCTCAAGTATCTTTTCATAGGTATATAGCACATATACATGAAGTCAGTAATCACTACAGCAGATCAAGAGATGGAAGGGACTGAGTCCAACCTTCTCATTTTGTGAGGAAACTGAGACATTCGGGGAGTACAGGGGACATGCCCAGGATTATGCATCTGCTAAGTGTCTGAGCGGGGATTTCCTGACTCTCGGGCTAAAGTCCAAACCACTACACCACTGGAGTCAAACTCAATAGAAATGGAATCACTAAACTGTACATAGTGGATGCACATTGACTCTAAAATCACATATTACCATTATCGATGTTCTATTGTATCTTGATTTGTTAAATATTTCCCAATTATATTTTAGTCTGGTTCCCACAACTATGGCCACTTCTGTTACTCTCTCTCTGTCCACAGATATACATATAAACACATCCACGTTATATATACATATACCCATAAGTATATACACATAATGTGTACATACATATAGATGTATGCATGCATATATAATATGTACTAATATATTAATAATATGCATGATGTCTAGTCCCAAAGACATTACAAATACCTGGATGAGGGAAGCAAGGGGAAAGACAGGCAAGAACTGAGTTTCATGCCTTTCCCCTAGCATCTTCAAAAATTTCATTGACTTGAAACTGATCTATTGAGACCAAACTACATGGATTGATGCATCCAAGGCAATGGGCTCTATTTAACCTTGTGTGGCAGGCTGGAGCCTAGGGAGGGACAAGTGAAAGGAGAGATAAAAAGTTCTCAAGAGTTTCTGGGGAGGAAGAGTTGACTGGCCTTTCTGGGGGAATAAATACCACCAAAAACAAACAGCCAAACCAAAGCAAACCAGACAAAAAACCCAGACAGGACAAGAGTGTTGAGACAGACTTTCCATTGAATAAGAGTGAGGGCAAAAGGGCATGGTCAAGAAGTGGGAAAGGCCCAGGGATTTCAGTCCCTGGTGGGGTAAGTAAGAATGGTCAGACTGGGTCCCCATGCTTACTTGTTGCCCTAACACTACTGGCAGCAACAATGAGATCCCTACTGTGTTACCCTTTCCAACTTTAAAACTTTCAGGGCTCTCAGTTGCTCTCAGGCAACTTTATCTCAGGATAAGGTCCAAAATTAGCCTGATAATTCAATGATTTCTCCAAGTTGATCCCACTGCAGTTATCCAATTTCATTTCCTTCCTGCTGCTTCGCAAATGTAAAATCTCTGCCAGAGATGCTTACCCAGGCACCTGAAAATACCATAATCATTCCTACCCCTATGCTGTTCCCTACCTCAACCCATCTGAATGCCTTCCTTCCTGTCTGCTGATCCAAACCTACTCATTTTAAGGGAAGCTAAGTGGCAAAGTGGACAGAGCACTGGAACTGGAGTCAGGAAGATTCATATTCATGAGTTCAAATCTGGCGTCAGACACTTACTAGCTGTGTGACCCTGGGAAAGTCACTTAACCCTGTCTCAGTTTCCTCATCTGTAAAATGAGCTGGAGAAGGAAATGGCCAACCTCTCCAATATCTTTGCCAAGTAAATCCCAAATGGGATCACAGGGAGTTGGACACAACTGAAATGACTGAACAACACTCATTTTAAAGGCCCTATTCAAGTACTATTTTCTTCAGGAAACATGCTCTGGCTATCCCAGCCAGTGGTGTGCTAGTAAATGTATATCACCTCTCAAAAAAAAATCCCATATAAACATACATATATACACACATATATGTATATATAAAATACGTATATGCATGTGTATGTATATATACACATAAATGTATATATACATATATACACACATACACTTTTGTGTTTAATCTAACTTATGAACATTTTTTCCATCACTTTTTTAAGTCCTGACAATCAACAAAACAACAATCTAGCCCTGATTTCTGAGGTGTAAAGGCTCCCACTAAAAAGTTAACAATTGGCAGGAGAGCCTGGAGGAGCCAGCTCCAGAACACCCCTGTATCTGAGAGATCAGCCAGTTTATCTAGCCATTTCTTTGATGGAGAAACAGAGATCCACAGAACAAAAGTCACTTATAGAGCAAACGCACAGCAGTGTCAAGATGAGATCATAATATTTTAGGACTGTAAAGCCTGTTAAAGGGCTAAAACACCAAGGCCTCAAAAGAAACTGAACTGGGCAATGATGGAACGGGGAGATAGTCACTGCAAGGGTTGGTGACCCTGGGGTTTGGGGCACCAGCTAGGCCTAGGTTGTGGTTTCTTCCTACACAGGGATCTCCAGGCAAAGAAGGAACTGAGCAGAAGCAGAGCAGTAACCCTCCCCGCCCCCCCCCCCCCCCCCCCAGTTTCCTGGGTTACTGCCAAGGAAGAACCACCCTCCCCAGAGGAGGAGGGGCTGAGCAGTGTCTTGGCTCTACCCACATGCTCAGGAAGCGTCTGTCATCTTGGTCACAGCTGACAGTACTGATGAGTAGGGCTGGGAGTCAGGGTGAGTCACTGGGCTGGTTTTGTCAGTTAAGTTCAAGGGCATCTATGTCAAACCCCAAACAAGAAAGGACAATGAGGATTAGAGGGACCATCTCTGTGCCTGTCAGTGTGGATCCACAACACTTGCTGGCTTGTTCTGGCTGCTGTGTGGGAGGTGAACAGGAAACCTTGACCTTGAGTACCATGAGCCAGCTAGCTTGACCTCCCACTCACCAACACTCATCTTCCTCCCCTGCCAGAAGCTTCTAAGAATCTGAAATTCTCCTGAGATTCTTTCATCTCTCTCTGAACTGCTGCCACTAACCTTTATAAGCCAGGAAGCTCTTACTTAGCTCTAACCTTTCTAACCATAATGTTCTTGTTTGAGTCAGGTCTAACTTCATCTCTCCTTCCCCAATTCCCTGAAGTTCTGGGTCACTCTTCCAGATGAAGTGTTGGGTCATTCTTCCAGATGTTCTGGGTTTAACTAGTGGGAAGACTTGTCTTCATAACCTTCCCCATGGAAATATTTTTTATGAACTGATGCCCAGAGAAATAAGTAGAACCAAAAAAATAAGATACACAATAACTACAATGATGTAAAATACCACTACTATGTACTCAACGGAAAAATCCCTAGAGGTTCTGGAGAAGTAATGGAACACACTGTTGCCAGAGCAAAGAGGTGAGGAACTACTGGGTAGATACTGTATATGCTCTCAGACAAAGGTTCTATAATGGATGTTTCCTAAATTATTTTTCTTTGTCATGAAGGAAGGGTCAATCTGAAGATGGAGAGTATGTGTGTGTATATTTTGTTTTAAGCACAAAAGGCACTAATAAAACATTAAAAAAAATGTTCTCAGCCAAGTCATGGTGGTGCATGTAGTTCCTATTGCTGGACAGGCTGAGGCTGATGGATTGCTTGAGTTGGGGAGTTCTGAGCTTCAATGCGGTCAAAGTTTATTTGGGTGTCTGCATTATGTGCAGCACCAATATAGCAAATCCTGGGAGTAGAGGACTGCCTAGGGATGGGTAAACTGATCCAGGCCAGAAATGGAACAGATTAAAAGCTTCCTGGTCGAACAGTTTTGGGGTTGGGCTTGCAAGAGGCCACTGTGCTTCCAGCATGAGCAAGATAGGGAGACTGAGTCTTTAAAAAAAAAATCCCCCCTGGGAATGTCATGTAACAGGGCTTCCAGAGACAGCATCTTTGTCCAACACAACCATTTTCTTATCCATCCAACAATCTGCTCTGGCTCTTCTGGAGGCTAGAAACTCAGAACTGCAAGAGGTTTCAGAGGCTGTCTAGTTTGAACCAGACCTGAATATGAATCTTTTCTATGATACAGTGCAGGTATGGAATTGATCCTTTATTGGGAGGACTCTGGAAGGGACAATCCACTGTCCTTTCATTTTCAAGACACTGTCCCTTATAGTGAGCAAAAATGTCTTTCTTTGCAGCTACCACCAGGGACCTCTGGGACCATGCAGAACAAGGCTAATGATTCCTTTTCATGATAACCTTTCAAATTCTAGAATACAGAAATCATATCTCTACTAAGGCTTCTCTGTAAACACCACCTTATTTCCTTCTTCTAATCATCACCTGGCATGCTCTCAAGGCTCTTCACCCTTTTGCACTGTCTTTCTCTGGACTCACTGCAGTTTATCTGTGTCTTTTCTAAAATGTGGCACCCAATACCAAGTGTAACACTCCAAATTTAATCTATCTAGAGTAGAGTGTAGCAGGGCTCTCACCCCTGTAGCCCTGAATATGCTAACACTCTACAAGACAACTGGCTGCCATTATATCACACCACTGACTCACCTTGAGCTTGAGTCCATCCACTAAAATTGCCTGTTTCTTTTCCAAAGAATTGGTGCTTGGTCACCTCTTTCCCTATCTTTTCGTGAGAAGGTAATCTTTGGAGCTCAAGTGTATCAGTTGATAGGGATATCACTACTTAGGCTGACCATATACATATATATGTATATATGTATATATGTATATATACACACATATATATGTATATATATCTACACATACACACATACATACATACATACACATAAATTCCATGAAGAAGAGAGATGCTTCTTCCCCTCTGATGAATTAAAATGTACAGCCACAACAATCTGAATGTATAATACTTTTTAGTTACTAAGTGACTTCGTAGGTTTCTTATTTAACAATGAACAAAAAGAATAACATTGTTTTCCCCCAAAAATCTCTTCCAAATCCTTCTCTTTCCTGTGATCACTGTTTAGGGCTGAAGATGGGGGAAGGGGAACAAAGTTTATTTTTAAACCCTAAAGTAAGAATGCTTCTCCTACAGGAAGCAATGTGTTATGGAAGAATGAGCAATGACACTCTTTACTTACTCCCAGCTCTACCACTGGCTTCCTGTGTAAACTCCAGCAAGTCACTTAATCTCTCTCTCTCTTTCTCTCAGCCTCAGTTTGTTCAGCCGTCAAAGGGGGTTAATGGTCTAATGGCCCGGTCTACCTCCCAGGGTGTTTTGGGAACAGCTAAGAGTCTCAGCTGAGATAATGGACAGGAAAGAGCTTTGTGAAGTCTAAGGCAATCATGGTGGCTTTAAGGTTTTTAGTCAGCATGCTCCTGCTGCACAGAAAGGGGCAATGTTAACCTGGGAAAGAGAGACTGCTGGACCCAGAACCAGGACGAGGGCTAACTTTAAATTCTGGCTCTGGGAATCTGGCAAGTTGCCCCATTTAAGCCTCAACTTCCTCATCTGTAAAATGGGGATAACAATGCTTTCACCACCATTTCCTAAGACTGCATGAGGAAACTTCCTTGTCAACATGCAGCATACATATAAGTTGTAGTCTCTGTAGAAAATCTTTCCAATGCTGCTGTGAGAGAACCATCTCTGGGACCGTCAGGAAGGAATATTGAGTAGAAAAATGGCCAGCTCTAGCACAGCATAGTTAAATACCACCTTACAGAGCAGAGTTCCTCACTTGTGCTCTGTTACCTTGCATAAAAATACAATAACTGTACTCAATATAATGGCTGTCCTTTGTAATCTCTTTAAAAGCATTATTCAGAGAAGAGATCCATGGGTTTTCACCAGTCTGCTGGAGAAGTCCACCACACAAAAAAGGTTAAGAACTGACCTAGAGGAAGCATGGTGATTGCTGCTTTCCTCTCAGTTAAATTTTGCAGCCTTCTCAGTCTTAAAGCCTGTGTAACGATTCCATGCTTTCCTTGGGCTTGGTTCCTTCAGTACTCTGTGGTTACCATTAACCTCTCCAACAACTTATAACCCTTAGGGAAGGCATCTCCCCACAGACAGGCACCAGCAAATCCCCTCAGGACCAAAGTGAGATCGATTAAGGATAAACACCATGCTCATGCTGGAAGGCTTTTCCCCTCTAACTCAGTCAAAGCACATCTTCCCATTCCGAGGACCCTACTTGGAGCCAGTCCCCTGGCTCCCATCCTCATGCCCGATCAATTGATGGTTTCATATTGATTGGTGCCTAGGAGGCACTCAGGTAGTCTACAGAGAGACCTGACGGACTGCCCAGGGGCCCCCAATGCCACCCATTCTGTCCCCTCCCTTTACCTCGACTAATGCTAGGGGATAATGCTCAATGAAATGTCTTCTCTTCCACGCCGGGTCTTGAGGTGAGAAGAGAAACATTTCCTACTTCTGCCTTATTTCTGGTGGGTCTGGCAGGGCTAGGTTCTGAATTCTGTTCCCAACTCCATCACTAATTAGCCATCTGACCTTGGACAAGTTCGATAATCTCTCTCAGCCTCAGTTTCTGCCTTTGCCAAAAGGGAGTATTAATATCTGCTCTCTACCTCTTTGATAGGACTTTGATGAGGATCAGATGTGATGGCAGATGTGAAAAATCTGAAAAATACTCCTGCTATGCAAAGGCAAGAGCATTCTTGGTATTTTGAAAGTCAAAAAAATTTTTTTTCTTTCCTCCAAGCTTCTAGTTACTATCAGGGAGTACAAATTCTTATCATCTGGTTGGTTCTCACTAAGGAAGTCCAAAGTAAAAATAGCCACGATGACAACTTTCATCTAACCCAATCGATGCTGGTCACCCAGACTGACACTCTGAAAAAGGGAACTAACAAAGCAGCTGGAGCAGACCTCACCACACCCTGGGTCCCAGGTCACCTTCCTCAGACAGATGTGGAGGGAGAAGACAAGTTTTCCACAGGGGATGGGGAAAAAACTTCCACTCTTTGCCATGAGCACAAGATTTGAGACATTCTTGGTCTAGAACCATAGAAGTCTAGAACTAGAAGGGGGCCTCTGAGCATCTAACACCACATCTCACACAGTGATTACAAGGTAGATCCTGACAGGGAACACTCCAAATGAAGTGCCTCCTTATGGTGTGTGGAGTATGGCCAGGTACAAACAGAACACAACATGTGCCATTTTAACCTGAATGCAAAAGACTTCCCCTTTCCAACTCTGCGGGAAGGTGTCAACCACTCATTATCATTTTTGGCCTCCATACCACATTAGTCTTTAAGACTACACAATCCCTTAAGATGTTTTAACTCTACTGGCAGCTGCCAAGGAAAGATGTCTCCAGAGCCAAGGGTATCTTGGCACTGAGTCGTCTCCAACATGACCTCCCCCCCACAAGAAAATAATTGTCCAGACAGGACTGCCAAGTATGCCCACCTGTTCTCCCACCAACAGCAAGACTGTACCGTCTTACTCATCTGCTACTCCTTTGGGGGCCTTTGGGCCAGACTGGAAAGGATAGAAGCAGTCATGACATTGCTGCTAGAATCCTCTCCAAATATTCATAAAAGGCCCCTCTGGAGAAGGACAGATTTTGTTCCTAGGGCCAAGGACCATGGAGGGAGATGACCACAGCCCTAATTCCTGTCTTGTTCCTAGGCTGGCCATCTGCCAGGAGGCTGCAAGCTTTCAAAGCTGCCTGGGGTGGCTCATTGCCCTCACCTTCATCTCACTCCAGTCCTGACTGGATGCCTGTCATGATGTGTAATCCAAATATCTAAGTTGCATGCTTTGATTTCATTGCAAGGAATCTTTCTCCCAACCCCTCTCATACCACCGCCCCCTTTCTCCCTCTCCATTTACTCCAACTCTATGAAATACTCTCTTAAGGTTTTTAAACAGATACTTCTAACCCTATTGCTTAAGGATAGGCAGCCTCCATGGTGCTGAGAGAACCCAGGAAGCTTCCTGCCAACTTCTGAGACTGGTCCAAATGCCAAAATGACCCCTCTGCTAGGAGCTTCCTTGGGAACACTTGTCAGAAGTCTGTCTGGGTTTACGTGGCAAGGATTTGCAGAAGACAGTCTGACTGAAATGGTGACATCACCAGGTACTTATTCCTCTGGGAGCATTCAGACAACATTTTGACAGTACAGACAGCTTAAAGTTTTGAGACGTGCTATGAATGCCTTGGGTACAGGTTTTAAGAAATGATCAGAGGTTAAGGGAAAAGCCTTTTAAAATGCCTGCTTAACAGTCCACCTTTTTTTTTTTTCTGAGATGAAGGAGGTTCCGAGGAAAAGAATAAAATTAGCCAGCTTTGTACAGCTTGTTGAGGGAGGCACAATACATGGTAACTGTATGCAAATATGTTCCACTTTTCTATGGAAGTCCGCCTTTTCAGTCTCTTGGGCTGTGCTCTCTCCATCTGACAACATGCAACACAGGGTTTGCTTTACCCACAATGCACCATCTCTGCCTCTGTCTCACACAGACACACACATACACACACATACACACACACAAGCTCACACTCACATACACACAGTCTCAGTCAGGCTGGAGGACACATCCCTAGCACCCCAGAGTCTTCCCCACCTTCAACCCTTGTCCTTCTTCCCCCTCCCTTCCCCCCCTCAACTTACCCACAAGTCACACTTCATTCATACTAGTGCTCCTGTCCTCCCCTCTCGCTTCTGTTGCTGGGGAAAGGGCCACATATGGCTGGGAACAAACAGTTCTAGGCAGAATTCAGCTAGTGCAGAACAAAGACTGAGAGTCTGCAAGGGAGGGCAGTCTTCTTGTCTCTACACAAGGCAGCCAGAAGCTGTTCTCAAGCCCCTGCTCCCCTCTTGCTTTCTCCTCCTCAGAGGGCACCCTGCGCTCGCTCACTCGCGCTCTCTCTCTCTCCTTTCTCTCTGCCTGTCCAGCTACTGCACAACACACATCAATTATTCATCGCTTGTCTCCGAGTTTCCAGGCAAAACCAATCACAGATGGAGGCTCTGCTAATGGGGCCGCTGCCGCGGTTGCCAGCAGCCTGTTTGTGCTCGGGCGACAATCCTCCAGAGACAATAAAGGGAATCGGGTTAAGCTAGAAAACTTCACACGTCCCTGAGCAGCCCCGAACAGGGGAAACAGAGAGAGGGAGGAAGAGAGGGGGGTAGAAGGGAGGAAAGAGAAGAGAGAGAGAGAGAGAGAGAGAGAGAGAGAGAGAGAGAGAGAGAGAGAGAGAGAGAGAGAGAGAGAGATGCCAGGCTTGGTGGGTACCACGTCTAGGGCTCCCCAGTGAAGCTAGCACATGGGTTGGTTTAAATGCCCCTGGTGGGAACGACATGGATGGGGTTGGATGAAGGGTGGTTCTTAAGGGGAAAAAAAATCAGACACATTTCTTTTTTTCTTTTCTTTCTTCCTTTCTTTTTTAGGGGGGGAGGAAGAAGATCGCCCTCCCCTCCAAATAAATAAAGGAAAATCTCACCTCGGCTGTGTGCCAAAGATATGGGGTGCTTCTCTGTCTCTCTAGTGATCCATTTCTTTTTCTCTCTCCCACCACGCGAGCGTTGCACACACCCACTCTCACACACTCTCACGCCACACACACGTTTTCAGACAGACACAACCACTTTACAGAGAGAAGGAGAGAGAGAGAGAGAGAGAGAGAGAGAGAGAGAGAGAGAGAGAGAGAGAGAGAGAGAGAGAGAGAGAGAATTTTGAGGAGGCTCACATTTCAAACTTACAGGGAGGGCTGGCACGTTTCAGGACAAAGCACAGCTCCAGCCTCCTCTAGAGGTGGCTAACATTCCGGCAACCCTTGTACTCCCACCCCCACCCCATCCATTAATTGGAGGCAACACTTGTTCGAGTGTGTCTAACAAATCATGTCGAAAGCCCAGGGGGCTGGAAAGTCTTTAGATTAGGGAACCCTAGGAGCCTTGAGTAGCTAAGAGCATCAAACCACACCAGCTAATGAGTCCAGGAAGGAAAGGCTGGCTGGGTTCAGACTAGAAGGCCAGCTGGGGGCCAGGAAGGGGACATTAAAAATGTACCCCAGGCCATACTCTGAATGCTGCTGGGGGTGCAGAGTGCCTGAGCTAGGTGGTAACCGCGGGGAAAGGAGGGGAGGGGAGACTAACCCTAAGCCTCCCTATCCACCTGCCTGGGGGAAGGCTACCTGCCAGGTGCCTTATTAGTGGGCGATTCCTAGGGCTAAAGCCAGGAGTAAAGGGGTGGGTGCCCTTCTCGGTGGGGGCCAAGGGCAGAAAAAGACCTCTGGCTGCAATGGCATTTCCATAGCGAAGGTGACATGGTCCTTCCATTTCCTCTCCATCTCACCCCCTCCCCAGCCCCTTATGCTCTAATCTCTGAAGTCTTGTACAGGATAAGCGTGTGCGCGCACTGCACGCGCACGTGGGGCACAGACAGACACAGACACACAGAACCAGCGGACCATGTGACCCGCCGGGGAAAACTGGAGGGAGGTTGAAAGCTGCTGCAGGCCGGCCTGGCCAGCCCACCCCCTCCAGATGCAGCATCCTGTGGCCTTGGCCACTAGCACAGGGAAGCCCTTCCCCCCCGCAAACAGCAGGGTTGGGCGCCCCACCGAGAGGCGGCCAGCAGTGTCTCCTCTCCAGCCCCCAGGCACACCATGGGAGCAAACTCACAGGGGACCCTTGAAGCTGACCAGATGTCACACGCGCGCACACACACACACACACACACACACACACACACACACACACACACACACACACCAGAGGCTGACAATGCTTTCACTCTTCCCTCCCCCATACCCATCACTGCCCTCAGCCACCTCTCTGGGGCTCACCCTGCCTCTGTGACCTTGGCCAGGTCATTTAACCTCTCCTTGCCTCACTTTCCTCATCTGTAAAATGGGGGTAATTATAACCCCTACCTTCAGTATTATTGTAAGGATCAAATGAGATAAAGTGCATAGTGCAGTGGCACTATAGAAATGTACATTACTATTATTAAAGCTATTATTATTTAACCTCCCCTTGCCTACTTTCTTTATTTGTAAAAATAAAGGGCGTGGATTGGACTACCTCCGAGATCTCTTGCACCTGATTCCCGTGTCCCTGCTACCAACCACCTGTGGAAATGATTTGAATATTGGTAGCAAAATAATAGGTTGCACTTGCTACCAGGAAGAAATAAAGGATGGACAGAGAATCCTAGAACCTTAGCGGAGATCTTATGTGGTAAACTGGAAAAAGCACTCATTCTGGAGTCAGAGAACTTGGGTTCAAATCTTGCAGAACAAGAGTTACTTCACTTCTCCCTAAGTCTTCAGTCTCCTTATCTACAGAATGAGGCTGGCCCAAATAGCCTGCAAGGGTCCTTTCAGCTCGGGTTCTCTTGATCCAAGCCTTTCATTTTAGACATGCAGAAATGTAGGGCCTTGAGTGCGGAGTGATTTGTCCAAATGTCCTATTTCTAGAGCTAGAGAAGAGAACTCAAAAGGTTTTCCAGGTGGACACTCGCATTTTGTCCAACATCTCCCTCAGGGAATGTCAGGACAAGGAACTTAGTGTCCCAGTTCATTCCACGCCAGCTCACATGGGGCTCATCTCCTGTTTGGGATTATCAGCCCCCTCTAGTCCCCTCCCTCCCCTCTCTTTCCTCAGCCCCGACTGGAGAGCTGATTAAATGTTATTTCTTCCCCACCAGGCTTGCTTCTCAAATCTCCACCTTTCCACACCTCAAAAGTCTCCACCAGGGCCAGTCCATTTTTCAGCCTCAGCATCTTTCTTAAAGCCACCCAAATAACTGTTTGCCTTCATAGTGGAAGCGCGTTAGACAAATCACTTATCTTGAAATTATGTCCTTATTCCTTGTGTGACATAAATCTTCAACAGGACTCTAATCCCACCCCATTGCCATTTGAAATATCACTTTCTATGATGACATTTTGAAACAGAGTTGTCATGGGCTTTTCTACTTTCACTCGAGTTAAATGGATTAATTCATACTTCATAACTTGCTGAATTTTAGACAAGAACAGTGTCATGTAGGAGAAATTCATCCCTCTTTCTCTCCCAATCTTTGCCCCTCCCTACCATTTCAGGCCAAAAACCAGACAAAATTCTTCTCTGGGTCCTTAGGTGTGCAGTAGAAGAATACCTCTACATGCTCTCATCTAACTCAAATTTCACCCATTACTTCAAGGCTCAGCTGAAGTGTAATCTCAGCCAAAAATATCTGCCCTTACTACCGAAGCTATGCATAACAACACTCTCAGCACTTAGAGGTCCCTTCATATTTTATGATTTCATTCTTTCATTTAAAAAAAATTCATTGAGTGTCTACTGTATTTGAGACATTATAGAAACTACAGGAATTGGTAATATTTTATTCTAACCTTCTTTTTGAATACATTGGTCTTATAATAACACAATAGGTCCAATTAGGCAAATAAAACTCTCATGTTTAATCTGAAAATTAAACCACAAAAGTCAAGGGCCTAATGAATTCTCAAAAATTAAGTATCATTTCAATATATTTTATTGCATTAAACATTCCTTTAAAGTGGGTGAACAACATGGCCAATGTGTTGATTTGTTTAGCTTGATTGTACTTTATTACAAGGAAAGGTTCTTTGAAGGTGGAAGGCTCATTGACAAGTGATGGTGATGTTTAGAAAAATATGAACAATAATTTAATATTTTTAAAAAGTTGTTCTGGTGGTGAGTTTACCAAGTATAGTCTATATCATAAAACTACTAACCACCATGGCCCAATATAGGGAGGCGATAATGTAGAAAGAGCATCAGCCAGGGAATGGAACAAGGACTTTGGCCCAAAATCTCTCTCTGATATTTGCTACCTTTGAGATTTTGGGTAAGTCACTTAGCATCCCCGGGACTCTGTTAAGTAATCTGTAAATCCTTGATTTATGCAAATCATAAACTTATGTAAATCATAACATCTATAAATCTACGATCCTACAAACATTTCCTGTTGAGACTAGAAAAAAAAATCCCCAAAACTTATTGTATGCTATAGTACATTGTATAGATAGGCATTTCTGGGTAATAATTCTTATCTAAAAGAGTTGTAATCTGAAAATGATGCTATAGTACAATCAATCCTTAATTATTACATTTTTGGGGACACACAGAACATGTCACCCATATTCTAAAGGATATTCTTGTGAGAGGATGATATATCCCATTCTATAGATGGGTAAAGTGAGGACCAGGAAACTAGAGATGGCATAGAAAAGCTAATCAATCTAGGATGAGGATTGGATGCCTGATAGCTTCCAACAACTAATCTGGGCTGGTCCCTTTATTTCTCTTACACTGCTCAGGGTTTGTTTCATACTTTGAGAAGATGGCAATTACTGGTATTATTCACCCAGAATGAGATGAATGAAAAGAGATGTATTTTTCTCATTGTGCAAGAATGTTCAAAACAACTTGCCATGAGCCTCTGGTTCTTGTCCGTGTGTAGAAATGAAAAACATGTTCTTTTTTTCCCAAGACTGGAATCCCATCAACTTGAAGAACACTACATGAGAACATTAAAAACACCAGCCCAGATCAGACCGATGGTTCATGAAGGAACCAGGATTCTCTTTCTGAGAAGGGCACCAGGAGTCATGTTATAAGAAGAAATCAAGACTCTCCTTGATGTCCATCTCAAAAAATTAAAGACATTCTTTAGTCATTTAAGAAACAAGTACTTATGGTGTTTATGTTGGGGACTACAGTAAAACCTTCCATGACTGTTACTGAATGTCACAGTTCACATGGAATGACATACAGACAGACATACGTAGCTCATACCAGAGCCAGAAGGGACCCCAGCAGGCATAAGATCACAGTAATTTAGGAGCTTGGATTTCAAGCTGGAAGGAGCTTGGGCATTACAGGCACTGAAGTTCACAGATTCAGAAGTGAAGGTCAGGAAAGTTAGTTGCCTAAAGTCACACAGCTAATTAAATAGCAAAGCCAGGATTTGAACCCAGATTCTCTCACATCAAATCCAGGACTCTTTCCATTATTGTACCATCCAATCCACATCTACACACAATTAGGCTGGAAGCTGCCCAATGTTAACCAAAAAAAAACCCCCAAACAAACAAAAAAAGAGCCTACAAGGGTAAACAGGACTTTTCAAATGCTTTAAAACCAGGAAAGTTGAGGCTAGACCTTTGAGAAGATAAAATTACAAATCCTTCTTACTCTTCCCTAGAGGCAGAACCTCTTTTAGGCTGTTTTTTATGTCAGTCTATTTTCTATTACTGCATGTATCTGGAAGCAAGAAAACCCGCAATTCTAAAATACTAAGCAATTCGTGCTATCCCCCAGTTCAGACTGAGTTGCCCCCTTTAAATGGTCCAGACAAGTAACTGGGTTGACCACATTTACAAAACACCAAAGCAGAAGTCCTCAAAAGACAGAGAGGCAGGAGTAGAACAAGGATGGAATCAAAAGGAAAACCAAAACTGGACACCCCCCAACCCCACCCTCTTGTGACTGAAGAAGGAAAGTGAGCAAAAACCTTTCTGGAGGCTAATTCAATTCAAGGAATATTTCATTAAGCAGCCATCCAGTAAGGCAGGAGCTAGCACAGCTGGGTGCTTTGCTAACCTACCAAAATGACCACTGTGCTTGTGCGTGAGACACTCAGACCCTGGGGAAAATGATTAGGAAGGGCAAGAAAAGATGGAAAGGAAAATCAGCAGGCAGAGCGCTACCTTCAGGATGGATGTCTTGCCGGCCCAGGACTACAAGTACCCAGAACGCCAGAAGGACCAATAGTCTGGTAGATCTGTTCTCTCTCTCTCTGTCTGTCTGTCTGTCTCTGGGTCTGTCTGTCTCTCTTTCTCTGTCTCCCTCTCTCTGTGTGTCTGTCTCTCTTTCTCTGTCTCCCTCTCTGTGTGTGTCTGTCTGTCTCTCTGTATCTGTCTCCCTCTCTCTCTGTATCTGTCTGTCTCTCTTTCTCTGTCTCCCTCTCTCTCTGTCTGTCTCTCTTTCTCTGTCTCCCTCTCTCTCTGTCTCTCTCTCCTCCTTGCTGTGAGCCTGGGCTAGCCATAAATCAGAGTCTCATCCCAGTTAGACGTCAGGCAGCGCACTCGGAGAAGAGGATCCTTTCTCTGCACTCCAGGAACCTTTCAAGCGGAACCCACCTTGGCAGGATCAAACCAACTCCATCCGGGAGGGGTGGGGGAGACTTTGCAGGCTGAAGGCACAAGGAAGGAAAATCTCCCCGGGTGGTTCCGGCCCGCCGGCCTGCAGCTCACTTCGCTCAGTAGAGAGCTGGGCTGATTCAAGCCCTGTCCTTATCCTCCCCGCCTAGCTTCCGGCCAGACCTCTCCACTAGCTAAGAAGAGGAGTGGGGGGGGCGATGTGACTTTGTGTGCGCGGGTCTGTGGGGGTGGGGTGGGGAACAAGGCAACAGCTTCTGTCTCCATCGGCTCCTCTTTCTCTTATGATGGGTGGGGTTGCTGTATGTACCAGGTCAGTCATTTTTGCAAAAGCCCTACTCAAGCCACTTTGGCGTCTGGGCAGCCAGGAGTCAAAAGGGGGCTCTCTCCCCTTGCCCCCATTATCTCCCATGACAGGGTTGCTTTCTGTCCATACCTCGGGCCATCAGACCCCTTCTGAAAGAGGGTGATGCAAACAGAAGGTTACTTGGAGTTGAGCTAAACAGAATAATGAGAACAGAGAATCCACGAGACGGTATCTCCCCTTAAAAGGCAGAAGAAGGCAGCAGGACTAGCTTCTACTTGGCAGGAGTTTGTTTATTTGGTTGATCCGAGCTAGGTCGGAGTTAAGAGTCCTAAGGCATCTGGAAGACCCTGGAGAGCTCTCCTGCTTTGGGCAGGGTCAGGAGTAGACAGATGCTGTGGGGGAGGGCCACTAAGTACCTAGAAGATGACATTAATGAACCCCTGCCAAGTGGGGTGGGGTGGGGATGCAGGTCATATGTGGATGGACCCAGAGTCAGGATAGATCTGGCTTCAAAGCCTGCCTCTTGACAGTTGCTAGCTATATGACCATGGACAAATCACTTAACCTGGTATGGTGTAAAGAATCCTGGATTTGGGTTTGGAAGGCTGGGTTCAAATCCAGCTCTGTTCATTATTATCTCTGTGACCTCGAGCAAGGTGTTTAATCTCTTTAGACTTCATTTTCCTCATCTGCAAAAAGAGGGGGCTGGATTACATGTTCATTTAGGTTCCTTCTGATTCTAAATTTGTAATCCTAAGAATGTTCTCAGAATCTTGACTTTCTGTTCTGCAAAATGGGGCTGATATCCACAGAACCTACCTCACAGGGATGGTGAGGCAATAATCTGTGTAAAATGTTAGCCATTATCATTATTTCTTCCATCATAGGGACTGGATGTCCTGAGTCACTGAATTCATTTTTCATTCAACAAATATTTTCAAGTTCTGACATTTCTACTTATTGCCCTTCCCCCAAGACTCTAGCTTTCTAGGTTATCTTGGGTCACGTTAGGATTGGGGTAGCCATCTAATGCTTGGTAAACCTGACAACAGGCAGCAAAGTAGCAATTAGTACTGGTTACCTTCAGGAATTACTTCTATACCTGCTCAGCTGTGAAGGAGGTAGTGCTCCAGGATGTCTGCCTAAGCTATCAGCACACACACACACACACACACACACACACACAGACACACACACACACACACACACAGAACAATCTCTGCTAAAACAACTGCACTAACTCTCTTCCAGCAGTCAGGAATATTTTCAGGGCCAGATACCACTCTGCATTCAAAGAGACCAACCCAATAGAGAAGAGGCAGTAGAGAACTGGTATTAAATTATTATAAATTGAAGCATTTCCACTCTTCTCTTTCATTCTGACCAGCATCAGAATACCCAAGGTCCACATGGCTGCTCTTTTAAGAACCCAGAGACTAGTATTGTGGGAGGGGTACCAGGTCGGGACATATGAGACCTGGTCTCTACTCTGTTCTGCCACCATTTCATCATGGACAGGTTACTTAAAGTCTCTAGACTCAGTTCGCTGATCTGCAAAATTACAGGGTTGAACTAGATGACCTCCAAGGTCCCTTCTACAGTGCTATGACCTTTCTGGGCCTCGGTTTTCCCATCTGCTAAGATAAAGGGTAGCTTAGCTGGTCTCTGAGAGTTTCTCCCACCCTACGACTTTCTATGACCATGAAATCCTATGGAACACTAGACTCTTCAGCCTAGAAACAGGGAGGTGGCAGGTTTTTTGACAGTCAAAAACAGGCAGCTACTGGGAAAACTACATTTCAAAATCAAGGGAGCAAATGTCAAGTCCACACATTCCCATTTAGAATTATTCCGCCAAGACCTCCTCCGCAGGGAAGTAATAAAGCACCCAATACCCTCTGCTGCTGAGCCACAAAACCAAGTCTGTCTTTTCTATCCTATCCCTTCAAAAGCAACTTGGGAAATCAATGGGAAGCGATTCATTAGGCACTCTACTGCCTTTCCCAATTCTCTTCCCCACTCCTTAAACAAAATCTAAACCAAATATTGCTTCCTTCTGAATTTTCCAAGCCCAAGATGTTCCTGCCCAATACATAATTCATAACAAACATGGAAACAAGGACCTCCAGCCAGGCATGGCACTGGGATCTGGAAGTCATCAATAATGTTGGTTATTGGCTTAGACAGCCTCTACTCCAGATCTTACCATCGTCATTCTTAGTTCTGGCTCTAATCCTGTGGACGGGACTTTGACAGAGAGAATGAGAACTTGAGCTGGTGGCTGAGAGGAGAAGGTGAAGATAGAAGCTGGCCAGGATTGGTCCAGTATCTGCCTTATCAAAGGAGATCAAAGAAGCATTCTGCTGTCTGTACCATCCATCCATCCATCCATCCATCCATCCATCCATCCATCCATCCATCCATCCATGTGGATTGATGAAATCCCTTCTACCCATGCAGGTGATGCTCTGAAATTTACAATCTTAGAGAGTTTGGGGGGGATTTGAGAGGCACAGTAGCACAGCTAGTATGAATCACAGAAAGGAGCTGCACCCAAGTCTTCTGGAGCAGTACTCTAACCTTCTTTGGAACCTTATATTACACTAATCTATTCAATTCAACAAGCATTTATTAAGCACTTACTGTGTGCTTACTCACTGTGCTTGGTGATGGGGTTAAAAAGTCAAAACGTGAAATAGTTCCTGCCCTCAATGGGGTGACATTTTTAGACATAACTAAGGTATATGCAAAATAGAGAGAACAAATATAAATTCTTTGTGGGGTAGAGAGTACTAACAGCTGGGGGGAGGTGGGGTCAGGAAAGGCTGCTATATGAGTTGAATTTGGAGCAGAAGTGTCAAATACACAGCCAGCAATAGTTGAGAAATAGTTAACAAAATTAAAAATACAAAATAAAAATTAGAACATAATAAATAAATAATAAAAACAAAATGAAAATAGAACACAAAATAAATAATAAAACCGAATAAAAATAAAAAAGTAAAATAACAAATAAGCAAAATAAAAACAGAACATAATGTTAATGTTATTTTCTATCTCAATATGGAACCCATAAGCATCTTTATGTATGCTTTAGTGGCTCCATTTTTATTGGGATTTGACATTACTGCTTTGGGTGATGTCATGGGGATCCTAGGAGAAAGAAGTGAGGGAGAAGACCATTCCAGACATAGAGAACCAGGCTACTCAAAGATAAGAAGGCTGGAGATAGTAAAGGGAATAGCAATGAATACATTTGCTAATGGTATATACCAAAACCAAATGAATACTTTGCTCTACTGGAGAGTGTTTCTATGCATCATCAGTTTATTTCTACACTTATTACATGAGTTTATGCCTCCCCATCTCCAGTTTGGCAGGAACTGTTCTTTCTTTTTATTTCCTTAAAACATATGGGACTTGGCTGGGAACCAATTAGGAGCAATTAGAATTTGTTGACTGACATTGGATCATGGATGTAAGTAAGAACTAGAAGGAATTCTGGAGTTTATCTAACCCAAACTCCCCTCAATTTACAGATGAAGAAATTGATGTCCAAGATGGTGAAGTAATTTGCCCCAGACCTGAGACTTAGTAAATGACAAGAGCCTGGATTCAAATCCAGGTTTTCTGGTTCCAAATCCAACTGTTACTTCTTCTGTGTCCTACCACGGTCAGAAAGTGGAGTAAAGAGAGCTCTCCAATCACCAGTTTAACACTTTCCAGGTCAAAAAGTTTCAATGGTTACTTATCATCTAAAGGCTCAACCTGGTCTTCAAGACCTAATCTCTTTCTAACCTTTTCAGCATTCACCTTCCTTCACTAAATACTCTAGCCCCAAAGGGCAAGTGGCAGTTACCTAAACACCCCCATGCACTCCCTAACATAATGACTTTGCTTATGTCAGTGCCTGTCTGGAATTCCTGAGCTATCTATCCCCAAGGCTATCTGTGCAAATCTTATCCATCATTCAAGGCCCTGTTCAAATTCGACTGCCTTCATGTAGCTTTCTCCAGTGTTCACTTTTGCCCCCATCTCTGCTCCTAGGCAAAGCGATCTCTTTCTTCTCTCTGATTCCACAGCATTTTTTTTTTTTGTTAGAATATAAAATCGTGTCAAGGGTGTTTAAACTTTTGCCTTTTGTACTTCTGCATTTGGCAAACAGTAGATACTTAGAAATGCTTGTTGGTTTCTGCCTCTCAACTTTTCTGATCCTTCTTTCCCTTTAGTTATTTATGTATGTCTCATCAACACTGTAAGACAATAGGCTCTTTGAAGACACTGGGCCTGGAGATGAGCAAACAGGCGCTTGGTCATTTGTCTGGGGAAAGTCAAAGGGTGAGGGTAGGGAAAGGAGGGGAAGTGGAAGGATGTTATATTTTAGGTCAGGCTTAAAAGAAGAGTTACTGCCTTATGCAACATCTCACAGCCCAGGTGAGTGCTCCCAATCAGCTATTAGGACCAATGAGGAAAAAAATGAGAGGGGCTGGCTCTTGGGCACAGTAGGTCTCTCTTTCACATAAGGCTGGATTCCAATCATCTCTAAATGGTATTCTACATTATTCTCCCTCTGATCAGGGACTTCAGCATCTGGCCTCCCATCCTAGATGCTAGTGAGACTCAGTGTCTCCTGGCACCCTGTTTTTGATAGATGTAAGTTCTTTCAGAGTAAGAGTTTTTTCTTTCTTTATATCTCTATCTTAGGCATCCAGCATAGTACCTGGGAGAAATGAGCTATTCTGGAATAGATCAGTGCCTCCCAAGATTGACTCGTTGTAAGAATATAGGATCATAGTTTAAAGGTCATTGAATCTAACCTCCTTATTTCTACAAATGAGGAAACTGAGGTTAGGTGCCCTGCCCATGGTTACACAAGAAGTATGTAAGGTAGGATTCAAACTCAGGTCTTCTTCCCTCTAAGTCAGTACTCTCTACAGTTGGCCTGTTACTGAGTTAGAATGGAGGTGTCAGGCATGGTGGTATTTCCATGGAAGTAGAAAAAGGAAAACCTTTGGCTTTGGGTTTGGTTGTCTGGATTCTAGACTAGAAGTTCTACCAGGGTTACTAACTGCACGTCTCTAACTTGACCGCATCATACTGACTTTTCCCCTCTGTGGTCCCTTGTATCTCCTTCAAACTAAGGGATTCAATTAGATGATCCCTGAGATCCCTGTAAGCCCTAGAAATCTGAAAATCTTTGAGTAAAAAAAAGATGTTTTCTTCTCTAGAACTATTGCCCCAAGACCTGTTTTTCTGACTGATGAGGGTTTCATCTGGCAGGCCTCAGAAATGCTTCATCTTATTACCTATTCCCTGACCTCTTCACCAGTTCTCTTGCCACCAGGCACCCCTATCCCACCCCCACCTCCTCAGTTCTAGATCAGTCATCAAATTAATTCTGTCATTGTTCCTGGAAGGGGTGTGTCAATCTCTTCCTGTATGATTCCATTTACTATCCCCACAATTTTCTGGCCCAAGTGTCCTTTATATACCACTCCCCTATATGTGTTATTAGAATGTATGACCCTTAAGGGCAGAGAATATCTTTATTTTTGTTTTTGTGTTCCCAGATTTAGCACAATATATGTGCTTTTCATTCATTCATATTTGTCATTTTATGGTGCATCAATATTTTATTACATTCATGTATCACAATTTGTCCAGCCTTTCTTCAATCAATCGACTATCTACTTTACTTCTAATTCTTTGCTACCACAGAAAGGGCTGCTGTGACTATTTTGATATATATGGGACCTTTCTGAAATAGAGAACTTCTAAACAGCAACTCCACAGTCCATTCTGCTTGCTCTAATGGGGGGCATTATGGCTCAGTCCTCCCCTCTCCCAATTCTCAGCTTTCTCTCCCCTTTCCCCAGGTCTCATCTTCGACTAGAGCATCCTCTTTCCTTTAACCCTTACTAATTTGGACTTAGCTTGAGCTCATTCAGTATCTGTTTTATTGGGAAACATTTTTTTCCCCCAAGATATTTCAGCCTTGTTCACTCTCCAAATTTCCCTTGATAAAACAGTCCAATTTGGGATCCAATGGAAAGGAATGGCTCCCCCTCCCCAGATGGGATGGGGATACCCAATAAATCCTTTCATTCCATTAAACCACTGCTCTAAACCAAGTCAACAATAAAAAGATGTCCTTAAAACTACCACTCAGTTTCCCCCATGGAGTTCAAGAAACAGACCCATTTCTTGCCGTCTGTGCATCAGGAGGGAGAAGTTTTCATTTTATCTATTACAAGGACCGTTTACACACACATTGGCCCTTCAGACACATGTGGGACCCTCGCCTCCTCATCTCACAACAGACGTTTAATTGGAAGGAAGTGATTTTAAACATCTGGGGCCAACATCTGAGAGTTGGGCTGAAGACCACACAGAGCCTAGAGGAAATTGAAATATATGCAGTTATATCACTTCCTAGTCTGCGTGTGTTTAGGAGAAAGAACAAGATAAACAAGTACAGAAGCTTCAAGGGGGTGATGCTGGCCTGCACTTTCTTTCCCCAAGAGAGAGGGATCTGGGAGCCAGAGAGAGACAAAGGCAACACAGAGGAACAACCTTATTTCCTTATATCTGCTGGTAACCTGGATGTCGCCAGGCCAATAGAAGGAAGTCAGTGATGGATAGAGTGGAGAGAGTCCCTTGAGGGGAGAGGAGGAACAAAGAAAATAAAAAAAAAAAAAAAAGAAAGAAAGGTTAGCAACCATTTAGCTGAAAATCCTTCTTCCTTCCAGGAAACCAAACACCACCTGGATGATGGTGGGGGGAGAAGAGCAGAGATCTGAATGAGTGGGAAAGAAATCCAGGACTGGCTTAAGAGAACATAATGTTTAGAACTGGAAGGTACTGAGTCCAACTCTTTCATTTTTCAAAATGAGAAAACTGAGACCCAGAGAAATAAAGTGATATGGGATTTGAACCCAAATTTTCTGACTCCACGTACAGGACTCTTTTCTCGTGGATCAAGAGCAGAATGGCAGAGCTGGTAATTTGCTTTGAATTGTCTACCTTCTCCTGACCAGAACTAGTGAGTTCTGAGACAGTAAGGACAAACACTAATTCATGTCAGTCTGTTATTGATAGAATGGTTTAGGGTTAGAAGCCCAGACTGAGACCGCGAAGGAACTTTAGAGATAATTTAGTCCAAACCCTTTTTTTTTTTTACAGATGAAGAAACAGAGGTTCTACTTCATCTGTGACAGAGCCAGGATTTCTCAGATCTTCTGACTCTGAATTCAAGGCTCTGTCCACTCAGCCTATTGCTTCTAAATCAGCTGTCACCTTGGAGAGGATAATTTCGGTTCAGTGGCAGGGTCAGAAGACAGAATTGGCTCAGACTATATCCATCCTCTAGCCTTTGAGAGGATAGAAGATGAACAAATAAAACAATCCTCTCAATGTCCTTCCTCTTTCTGAACTCCAAGCTTTTCCTATAAATCTCCCATCATTTCTCTGCAGAAATAACTGGGATAGCCAAGGTACAGCCTCATTTAAAGATGGTCAGGGTTGGGTTGGATGCCATTTCGTATACCATTCTTCCACTTTTGAACTACCCTCCCTCTTTCTAGAGGCAATGTGGTGGCACACTGCACTAAGGAAGACCTGGGTTCAAATCCAGACTTAGATACTAACTAGCTATGTGACCATGGGCAAGCCACTTAACCTCTACCTCAGTTTCCTCAACTGTAAAATGGAGATCATAGCATCTACTTCCCAGGATTGTAGTGAAGATCAAATGACATGATTTTTGTAGAATGCCTAACATACTTGTTGCACACAGTGGGTACTAAATAAATGCTTGTTCCCTTGCCCCTCTCCATCCCTTTTCCTGTACCCAACCAAATCTTATCCAGTCATTAAAACTCAAGGCAAATATTGACCCTCCAAGAATAATCTGCATTTTGAGGTACACTAAAACTATAACCCAAAGAAATAAATAATAGTATAATTTTATCTAATAAACTCTCAGATCCTCAAAAGAGCCAGAATCTATCTCCAGCTGTTTTTTAGCCCTCCAGTAGAATTCAACTAAGTAAATTAAACAGATATTTATTAGGCACCTACTATGTGCAGATCACGTTCTGGGGATTAGGGATACAAAGACAGAAGAGGCTTTTAGGGGATTTATAGTCTAGAAGGAGGCACAGGACAAGTACACAAATAATTAAAAATAATTAATAGAATATCAAGTAAGAAAAGTGCTACAGAGATGTTCACACAAAATTATATGAGAAATCTGAAGAGGATGCAATTCTCTGTACCAGGTGGGATCAAGTGTGTGTGTGTGTGTGTGTGTGTGTGTGTGTGTGTGTGTGTGTGTGTGTGTGTGTGTGTGTATGGAGGGGATGTTGGTTGGCACACTTCATGTACAAGTTGTCATCTGAAGGAAGAGTGAGAGGCAAAGTGAGAGAAAAGGGCAGGCCTAGAATAGGGGATACTAGTAGCACTGGTTGGCTGGAAGGTAAGCAATGAACAAGGTATAGGGGATGGGGTGGGGGGATATACAGTATGAGATGCCAACCAGACACTCAGGAGTCAGACTGTGTAAGGCTTTGAATGGCAGAGTCAGGAGTCAGTGCTTTATTGTAAGCATCAGTGGAGCTACTGGAGGCTTTTTGTGTTTTGTTTTTTTTCTTAGTAGGATGTTCTCATCAATCCTGAGCACAGAAGCAGTTTTCCTCTGCAAGACTAGCCCTTGGAAAAGAATGTTTAAGTCAGCAAAATGCATCTTCAGTGTTCCCAACTCTCCTTTCTCCTCCTCTTCCCTCCCCTGGGCATTAGCGCCTTCATGTGTCCTGACTGCTCATCCTAGCCTGCCAGCTTCCCTCTCCACCCCCCACAAATGCTGTCAGAATCTACTCTCATATATGTAGTGCAGGGCTGAAAGGATGCAGAGACATTTGATCTGTTTTCACTTTCAGCTCAAAAATAATTTTTAAAGTATACACAGGAATCATATAATAATTCTTTATTATATCCAAGGCACTGTGGTAGGAGAATGGATTGAGAGACAAAAATGAAAAAAACAAACACATCAACCCAATAACAAAAGAGCTCCTGCTGTGAGGAGCTTGGATGCCACTGTGGGAGAGAATATGAGAGAGAAAGAGAGAGTCCTTAGGGTGGCACCTGACCTAGACTTGGAAGAAAGCTAGGGATTCCTTGAGGAGGAAAGATAAGGAAGGTGTGCATCAGGAGCAAGAGGGACTAAGGCACCAATGTGGGAGATGGAATGTCAACCCTGGGGACCAACAAGTAGGTCAGTTTGGTCAGAACTGAGCACACAAAAGGACGTCCTATGAAATAAGACCAGAAAGGTAAAAAGGAGCACGATTGTGGAAAGCTTTCAATGCCAGGCTACATATATTGCATTTTATCCCAGAGGCAAGGCAATAGGGAGCCATTGAGAATTCCTGAGTGGGAATGACATGGAATGTGTGTGTGTATGTATACACTAACAGGAAAACTAAAGAGTGATTCTCAGGCTTCAAACCTGGCTGACATGGGGGTACCTTCAAAAGAAATAGTGCAATTAGGAGAACAGGAGAATTTGGGGGAAAGATGGGCTCCATTTGAGACATGTTGAGTTTGAGATGCTGATAGGACATCCAGCCAGAGATGCACACAGGCATTTGGCAATGTGGGACTGAAGTTCAGGCGGAGAATGATTAAGAGATGGATATATAGATTCCAGATTCATTTCCATAAAGATAATTAGACCCATGGGAACTGATGAGATCTCCAAGGGAGAGAGGAAAAGGAGAAGAGGAGAGGGCCCTTTGAGTATTCATCTGTAAAAATAGAGTGTTGAATATAAGGTCCTTATCAATGCAAAGACCAAAATGAAAAGTAAAAAGAATAAAAAGACTCCTATAAACTTATCACTGATGGCCAAGCTCTACCTACAATGCTGCGGATCACAGTATGAAACACAGAGATTTGGGAGCACATCACATTCGTGCTAAAAGCAAATCTATAAATGGCTTCCTATTGCTTAAGACAGGAATCTCGAAAATCCTGTGCATGGTCCTTCATTATTCTCCCTCATCTACCTCATTCCCACTTCCCCAACTTCATCTTCCTTGGGGGAGGGGGTGTGGACCTTGTCTAAATCTGCTTCTGAATCTCTGCTGTTCTCAACATCTACTAGGCCCTCTAAACTCGTAGGCGATTAAGGCTTGTTGATTAACATTTGGACTCATAGATTTACAGACTGCTAAGAGTAGGGATGCACTTTTGAGGTCAACAAGTCTTATCCTTTCATTTTATGGATGAGGAAACTGAGTCCCAGAAGGGAAAAAAAGAGATTTACTCAACATCTCCCAGTTTGTTAGTAGCAGAACCAGGATTTGGACCCCGATCCTGTGATTTCCAGACTTGCCCCCAAAAGGATGTGAAGCGTTAGTTCTCAGACATGATGTCTAGATTATGCAACAGAGGGAAAATTCCACCTCAGATTTGGGTCAGATTAAAAGGAAAGTCTTCTGTAAGATTGAGTTTCTTTTCACCTATATGTCATATCCTTTGTTTTGTGTGAAAATCTCTTTGCAGCACAGGTTTTATTTTTTTCCAAACAAATCAGACACTGGTGCCTTGGAAACCCTTCTGGAAGGTTGTCTTTGCATCACATAAGGGATTTGCAAACCTTTAAAGGTGATGTCATCAGTTCCATCCCTTGAGAGGCAGACAGAGAGAATTCATAACAATTAAAGCTATCTCAAGGGCAGCCAGGTGGCACAGTGGATAGAGTCTGATCTGGAGTCGGGAAGACATCTTCCTGAGTTCAAAAATCCATCCTCAGATACTTACCAGCTGTGTGACCCTGATCAAGTCACTCAACACTGTTTGTCTCAATTTCCTCATCTGTAAAATGAGGTGAAGAAGGAAATAACAAACCACTCCAGTATATCTGCCAAGAAAACCCCAAATGGGGTCAGGAAGAGTCAGACAGGAATGAAAAGTGACTGAACAATAATAATTTATCTCAAAACAGAATGGGGTGTCATGTTAAGTACTGAGTTCCCCCTCAGGCGACATCTTCAAGCAAAAGTGATTGGACATACAGGGGATTCTTGTACAAGTCAAATTCAATGGCTTGTGACCCTAGATTCTGAGTCTAGAGCCAGCAGTCAAGGAACCCGGCTTCTGCTCCCAGCTCTGCCACTAACTGGGCAATCTTGAGCATGTCAAAATTATTTTCAGTCATGAGAACATGGGATAGGCATAGGGCCTCGATTTTTTATTTCATTGGAACAGGGGGCTCCCAGGTAAGGGAGTTCCCTCTAGCAATGCAGTTTGGCACCAACTCACATTCTCTGCAACTGCAGTCTTAAGAGAGTTGTTTTGAATACTGAGTGGTTAAAAGACTTGGCCAAGGTCACGCAGCCAGTATGGGCCAAAAGCAGGACTTGAAGTCAGGTCTTCTAGGCGTTAAGGACGACTCTCTATCTATACTGTTCTACAGCAGGAGTATGTAATTTATTTTTTTGTGTGTGTTATGGACCTCTCTAGCAGTTGGTGAAGTCTAAGGACCCCTTCTCAGAATAATGTTTTTAATTATCGAAAATAAAATATATGACATTATAAACCCCACCACCACCAATTATATAGTGAAATAATCATCAAAAATGTTTTTTAAAAAAAGTTTACAGAGCCTGGATTAAGAACCCGTGACCTGCAAGATCATAGGATAATTTTAGCCTTCAATGAAAATTTAGAAACCACCCAGCACAAACTCATATATATTTTTAATTTGCTTTTTTCAGTGAACAAAAATCGATTTTCTCTCCCTTACACTTTCTTCTATTGAAAAAGAAAAACAAATCCACAAAGCAAATAGGCAAACTCATCACTTTCCAGCCAGAGAAGTTAGGACATTTGTCCAAGGTGACCCAGAAGTTAAGTGACAGCCAGGATTCCAACCCAGATCACTTTCTGTTCCATCTAGCTGTCTCTTAGCTTCCTTATTTGCTCATTTTCCTTTCTCCCAAACCGGCTAAGCTGGCTCTCCTTCCAAAGCCCAGACCACACATGGCCCAGATAGCTGCTGTCTCCCCTATGGAGGAGGGTGTGAGAGTTCAGTTGGGGCCATGGGTGGCCTCCAGAGCTTGGCAGAAACAGCTCTTTAAAATGTGCATAGAGGAGAAAGAGTGAGGATCTTATCCCAGTAGGGTCCTTGGAAGTAGGGGAGGAAAAGAAGAGATAGCCAGGTCTGTTCACCCCACCCCTCAGGACATACATTCACGATAAAGGCCCCTGGGCAAGTTTAGAGCTGGGGGTGGGACTTGGTGAAGGAAGGGTCAGGGTTGCCTCAAACCACTCTCTCTCACAGTACAGGCCCACTTTCCCTGGGAAGCTGACAGACTCTGTCCACTGGGCGTACTCTGGAAAGTTTCCAAGGCCCACAGAGGGCGGACAATAATGGTCAAGGGCTGTGGCAGGCTCCTCCTTCCTGGTCCAAGCTTTCTCCCTAGAGACAAAAGTCAGGCAAACTCCATCCTGCAGTCTTGGAGGGAATGGTGGCCATGAAAGAAGGAACTAAATGGAGAGACAGAGAAAGATGCAGCACCAAAGAGGGACTGAGGGAGGGAGAGAGAGAGACAGAGAGAGAGAGAGAGACAGAGAGAGAGAGAGAGAGAGAGAGAGAGAGAGAGAGAGAGAGAGAGAGAGAGACAGACAGAGAGAGAGAGAGAGAGAGAGAGAGAGAGAGAGAGAGAGAGAGAGAGAGAGAGAGAGAGAGAGGCAGGCCCTGGAGAGACAAAGCAGGCAGACTGGGTTCGATCACCTCTGTGGCTCTTCTCTCTCCCAAACCAAAGGAAACTCAGCTCCAACTGGGGAATGCACAGGGAGAGAGCAAAGGGTGAAGTAGGAAATCAGCTTCTGATGAGGGGAAAAAAGCCAACCCCTCCTCCACAATCACCCTTGGGACCTTTCATTTCCCTCCCACAGAAAGAAGAATCCAGCTCCTGGACTTGTCCTCTCATTTTTTGAACACTCCCCACCAAAGCACCCAAAATGGCATCCCTTTCCAATTAGGCCAGCCATCTTTAACCCAGCTTTCTGCTTCTGTCTGAGGTTTCCCTTCTGGTCCCACCCCCTCCATTCTGAGACCACCTAGCAGAAAGTCTTGCTATATCTACTCCTAAATCCAGGCTCCTCCTTTCCCCCAACCATCCCACTTGGTACATTGGGTTCCTAAACACCAGTGCAGAATGGAATCCAAATGGATGTGATTTCAATTAATTCAAATTTATGATAGTCTAGATGTAGTCTGGGCTTAACTGGACCTTGGCTGATTCTCAACCCCACCAGAAAAGTGGGGGAGCTAATTAAGCTTGATAAGAAGTAAACAAACTACAACTGGGGGGGGAGGGGTGGATAACTAACATACTCAATAGAACAAGTAGTTTTTGAATACTATTTGCATTCAATAAATACGCTAATTACAAACGGAGTCTAATCTTTTCATTAAAGTAGGGTTCAGGTTTTTGTTTTTGTTTAAATGGAGACAGGACAGCTAGGTGACAAAGTGGTTAGAGTCCCAGCTTGGAGTCAAGAAGACTCATCCTTTCTGAGTTCAAATCTGGCCTTACACACTTACTAGCTGTGTGACCCTGGGCAAGCCAGTTTGCCTCAGTTTTCCTCATCTATAAAATGGGTTGAAGAAGGAAATAACAAACCACTCTAGTATCTTGACCAAGAAAACCCCAAAGTGGGTTACAAAGAGTCAAATATGACCAAAATGACTGGCCCACAAAAAAATGGAGAAAATACAGGCTCAGAACTGAATTGAAGGGAGGACCTGGAGGGTCCCCCTCCATCCTCCTCTGAAATTCTTTAGAGAAAACTGCACTTTCTGTCAATACGAGTACAGCTCTTTACTTCCAAGAGCATCTATGCTGTAAAAGAAGAATTGGAGATGACTTCTGCAGGGTGAAGATGGAAAGATGTCCCTTTTGGGTTCTGTCTTTGTAGGTCAGAGCCTTTGTGGTGCCTTGTGCAGCAAGGAAGCTTTCAAAGGCTAATGGGATGGTGCACCTAGGGAGGTTGTAGCCTAGCCAAGACCCAGGCATGAGTTGGTGGGGGAGCAGTGGTGTAGAATTCAATGTCAATGACACATGGAAGAGGCCATGTGGTGCAGTCATATAGCAGGAGGGGGAAATGGCAGATCCATACTCCGAGGGTTGGTACTGAGATAGTCAGAGAACTACAAAAAGGCCTCCAATGCACTGGGTGGATCCTCAACCAAAGACTTTTCAAGAAGCCAAAAATCACTCAAGATAGGAAATGATTAGATTACAAGTGCATTTAATTATATAAGTGAATGTAATAGATTTCTTTTAAAATGTTCTATAATTCAGAAGTGGAAAAAGTGCTAGACTTGGAGTCTAATGATCCGGATTCTAATTCTGGCACTGTCATTTATTACCTGGGTAACTCTGGACACATTACTTAACTTTCCTCAGTTTCTTTGCCTATAAAAGAGAAAGGGGTTACACTGGATGGACCCTGAGGTCCTTTCCAGCTTGCCATCCATGATCTGAGATTTAAATGCTTGGCCCCTTCCTACTTGTCCAGTCTTCTTATACCTTACTTTCCTTCACACACCTAGGCATCTTGGCATATTTGCATTTCTTGAAAACGTTGTTCTGCCTGCTGTCTTCCATGCTTTTGTCCTGGCTGTCCCCCAAGCATGCCTGGAATACCATCACTTCCATCATGTAGTTTTCTAGATTCTGCAGGGGGGCCTTAATGCACCCCCCCATTACCTTCACCTATCTATCCTTTATATCTTGCATGTACCAGTTACTTACATGTTAGAATGTGGCCTCTGCCTTTCTTCATACCCCCAGGGTTTAGTACAGTTCCTGGCACACTTATTAAATGCTTTTTGTCCCTTGAATGACCCATCGACTACAACCTGATTTCCTCCTTTCATTCAACCTTTGGTTCAGTTTGGACTATCCAGAGTCCTTTTCAAAAACTCTAGTGTCAAGTCAGCCAATGCCTAGCCAAGCCCAGGATCCATTTCACTTTCACACCTTCCAATCCACCCAAATCTCTCCTTGTAGGGGGCCCTACCAGTAAGAGGGGGAGAATGCTAAGTACCTTCTTAGGACCAAGGATCCCTGAGCTTTAATCCTCTTACCTGGCTTACTCTCTCCTCCAGAATTAATTGCTGCCTGGATAACTTTATTTAAGTCTTGCCCAGCCCCGGATATCCTCAGGGTAGAAAATGCCCTTGGAATTTTGGAGAATCTTGCTTTGTCAGCCAACTTCCTGGATGAGATTCCAGGTAGGATGGTCTGAGGTTGAGCGCATGCTAGCCAGAGGCAATCACCTTCCCTGGGCACCAGCAACATTAGACCCAAGGACTTTATCACCAATGGAGGTTGCACTCACCACCTCCATCTTCCTGTTACCTTCCCTCTGGGGAAACCACCATTCATTCCTCAATAACCTCATACCAGCCACATATTTTAGGCTACCTATGGGGCTAGAAAAGGAATGTTAGAAGCCATCTAGTCCAAACGTGAGCTATTTTAGAACAGGTATCATTGCCTTTCAAAAGCACTTAAGAAATGAGTTAACTGACTGGTCCCTTTTACACACACACACACACACACACACACACACACACACACACACAGATATTCCTAAAGAACACATCTGACCAGGTCACTTCTTTGCTCAAGAACCTTCAATGGCTCCCCACGGCCTTCAAAGGCAAAGCACAAATTCCTCTGTTTGGCATAATTTGGATCTGAACCTATCTTCTCTACACACTCAAGTCAGGCGGGCCTTATTGCTGTTACCAACACACAACAGGGAACCTCCCACCTCCAAGCTGGTGCTCACGCTATTTCTGACCCACCCCTCCAATCTCCTCATGGATTCCTAGTTTTTGGAATTTTGGCATAGCTTGAGTATTGCCTCTTTCAATAGATTTTCTCCAGGTTTCCTAGAAGTTAATGCAGACTCTCCCCATCTGACCCACTGTCTAATTGCTATTTATTTATTTTGTGAATATCCCAGATTTATTTGTCTGTGAATATATGGTAGTCTCCCAGAAAAAATGCAAACTCCTTGAAGGCAGGGAGTATCTCACTTTTTAATTTTGTATCCTCAGTATGAGCATGACATAATGTCTAGCAAGAGGTAAAAGCTCTGAAAGTACCAGTGGATGATTTGTTTGTTGGATGGAGGAGAGAAGGGCCTCATCTAGACTCAGAGTTAGGACTAGAACCCAGGTGTTCCATTCAGGTAGAGAAGGCTGGTGCTTCCTCTATGACCCCGTGCTGCTTGTCTGAGACCCCAAAGCCAAAGGATGATTGAGACCTGGAAGAGAGCACTGCATCCCACATGGGGTTGACTATAGTGTTGGGGGAAGCTGTGGCTGACTTGGCCTTGACTACTTTCCCAATGCTGATCTGGGAATTCTTTTGGAGATGAATGAATGAAGCAAGCATTATTAGGGACTTATTCTGTGTAAAGCAATGTGCTAAGTGTTGGGGAGATAACAGAGTAAGACAGTCTCTGCTCTCCAGGTGCATGGAAACTTTCAGTGGAGAGATGGCAAAATCCCATGGTGCTTAGGGTATACTTGTTTCATCTCCATCCCAGGATGACTGAGGATCCATCCTAAACCCTTTCTGCTCCAGCTCATCACCTCTCTCTATGAATGTGCCTTTCCTCACTGAGCATACAGAAGTTGGCCATGGTTTTTCACCAAACACCAATCCTCCCCATAGACTTAGAGACTGCCGGGCTCCCTAAACTCTTTCAGGTGATGTCATTTAACCTTCTCAACATCTATCCTGGGATGAGTTTGTCTGGATTTTTGACAAGAAAATTAACTACACAGAGGACATACAGTAGTCTTTAGACATCAGGGAGCAGGATTGAAAGGCAAGCGCTTTTAAGTGGGTGTAGCAGAATTTTGGAGGCCGGCCAATTTTCAGACTCCACCTCTCCTGCTCTGTGCACTGAATGTGTCAGATAATCCCTAGCCCAACTGGAATTCAGAGACAGCTCCAAGCCTGGTCAGTTTACCTTCCACACAGAGAACAAGTGAAGCATGATTTTATTCTGTGAATTACTTAGGACACATCGGGCATCCAAAACCAAGTTGCCACTGGCTGGCTGGAGAATGTCACAAGGGGGGAGTGTGGGAAACCTGCTTTTGCCAGGAGAGAAGGCTCTCAGTACCCCCCCTAGTTCATTTGGATGCTTCACATCTGGGCAGAGACAGAGAATTATGTTTTCTAGGGAGAGAAGATGGTAAATTTCAGAGGAAAAGTGGAATTTTAGATTCTGGAAGCCCCAATTTGATCCCTGAGAATAAGCTTACAGAACTCTCAAAACTTAACGGACAAACAGAAAGATGAACTAGAAAGATGTAATGCTCGTTTGGAATCCTTCTCTAATTAGGATCATTCTCTTGATAAGCAGTTATCCTGATAGTAAACCTGCACATCGATTGTGTATATGCTTCTGATACCCTGATATCCTGGTACAGCTGAAGAGATCTGACTTCAGAAGCCCACAGACAGGCTGGGCTTACTGCTCTTACTAGAAATGATATGGGAGAAATAATGTTTAGGCTTGGAGTTAAGACTACTTGTGTTCAAATCTCACCTCCAACACTTATTAGATATTTCCTCTTAAGTCAAACAATTTCTCTGAGCTTCAATTTCCTTATCTATAAAATGGGGTTAATGATGCCTGGTGTGTCTAGTTGTGAGGTTCAAAGGCTTGGAAATTAATCAGTCATCAAGTATTTATTAAGACCTATCTAAGTGGCAGACATTGTCCTAGGGATACAAAGATAGAAATGAAATAATCCTTGCCCTCAAGGAGCTAAAATTCAATAGCAGGAGAAAATGTATACGCATAGGTATGCACAGAAAATATGTATACAAAAATAAATCCAAGGCAATTTCAAGGAGAAGGCATTGGCAGCGGGGAGTAGTGTGGTGGGGATAAAGGCAGAGAGATCAGGAAAGGTCTCATATAAAAGGGGGCATCTGATCTGTAAAAGGCTTTGCAGACATTAAGGCACCACAGAAATATCAGTTATTAGAATCCAGTCCCTAATATGACCCTTACAACATCTTTGTGAAGTAGGTTGGAATTATTATCCCCAGAGGACATGTGAGGAAATTGAAGCTGAGAAAGATAAAGTGGGTTACCCAAGAGACCAAAACTGAGGATTCTAGAGTCCTTTCCAGTAGACCGAGCCCTAGTCATTCAAAGAGAGGGAGTTTAATATGTCTAAGGCTCCCTCTAAAGGAATCCCATCACCTGCCTCCAGCCTTCCTGTTTCTGCCTCTCCAGGCAACTCAAGATTTTTTTTTAAACCTCTCAATTCTTTTGTCTTTCCTGGGCTGATAGGGTGACAAATATATGTTTGTTTGGAGTGGACAGACCTAAGTTCAGATCTCACCTCAGACATTTCAGGATCCCTGATCTCATTTATAAGACAGGGTTAATAACAGTACCTACCTAACAGGGTTGTTGTGATGATCAAATGAGATAACATATAGAAAGTGCTTTTCAAATCTTAGCTGCTAGCAGTCTCATTCCTATTATTACTATTTCTAGTTCCTTATCAAATATTTCTCCTTAAGGCTGATCAGTCCCTCTCCAGGTACAGAAGTTTACTGCCCAAGGACACTGGAGAAGGTGTCAGAAGACTGCTTCAGTCCTGGCTGGCTGTGGGACCAACATGCCTCAGACTTATTTTTCCCATCTGAAAAATAGGGCTCACAGTCCCCGCTCTGGTTCTCTATCTCATGGTGTCTTTGGAGTGACAAATGAGATGATGGCTAAGAAGAGCACTTTGAAAACCATAAAACACTGCATAAATGTTAACTATGACAGATGTTGCAAAGACAAACCTGTCCTTCTTTGAGATGCTTTGTCCCTGCCTGTGCTCCTGTGCCCTAGACACTTTCCTAAGTCTATCGTCATTGCCTGATGGATGAGTGGAGGTTAAATATATGCTTCAGCACATCCTCCCCCTTCCTGGTTTGGGGTGCCTCTCTTCCCTTTCTCCCTTGCATATCTGACAGGCTGAGAAAACAAATCATCGCCAAGTCGGCCTCCTCAGCAAACTCCCTGAAAACCTGGAGCTTAGTGGGAGAGCTACCTCAGAGCTAATCTCACCAGATCAGAGGGAGATGAGATAGATGACAGATTTCTTAACAAGAAAAGGCAGGCCCCCTGGGGATAGTGGGGAATCAGAGAGGGTTGTGTCAGAGGAAACTGCTGAGACAGCACAGGATATTGTGGGCTCCCATCTCCTTCTGCATCTCTCTCTCTCTCTCTCTCTCTCTCTCTCTCTCTCTCTCCCTCTCTCTCTCTTTCCCCCCCACCTTCTACCTCCCCCACCCCTATTTATGTACATTCTTCAAGCTGGGCTGAGACCCTTCACTCTTATAGCCCCAGGGCATTCAACCTAGTCAAGGTAGCAATTTTCCCAAGCCCAGGAACCATCAGAGTCCACCCCTCTCCATATCTGGAAACGCCCCATCACTAGACCTCCTCTTCCCCATTCATCCTTCCTCCCAATGGTGGCGCCGGGTTAATTCCAAACCAAGAGAATACTCAGCCCTCAAAGTCCTCTGCCTGAGCAGTGGAGAGGAAAAGGATGCTGGTTCAGCTAATAAATATAACAAAGACCTGAGTGGAAAGAGAGTTGACTGAGAAATTATGAAGTCTAGGTTCTGATCCCCAACATCATCAATCACCAGCTATTTGACATCAGGCAAGTCACTTTCCTGGTCTGGGTTCCTTGGATCTTTAATACAGAGCTGGAAGAAACCTTGGAGCTTATCTAACCCATTTTACAAATGAGGAAACAGAGGCCCAGACAGATGGCCAGCAACTTAAGTTGCCGGAGGTCACAAAAGAAGTAAACGTCTACAGTGGGAGTCTCAGTCTCCACCTCTGTTGAATGGTTCTCTCTCTAAAGTCTCTTATTCTAAAGTTCCACAATTCTAAGCCTCAGTTAACCAGGATGGTTAGAGAAGAGGCTACTCTGGTTTATAGAATGTGAAACTAAAAGACTCTTTTGGCTTCAGACTTGGTTGAAATGTATCCCAATATACTATGTCCCCACTGTTCATTCCAGACAGAATTGAATATCTGAGGATAAAGGCTCTCCCAGTGCTTAAGGATCATTATTTTGAAAACCATTTCTTCTAGTCCTAGGGTTCTAGAGATAGGGCTGGGAGAGAATTTGGAAGGGGGAAAGTGAGTGGGAGGACTCCCAGCTTGTTCAGTGTACTCCACAGTCCACATGGCCTGGCAAAGACATAGCAAACAACCAGGTGCCTGGACTTATTCCGTGGACATGTCATTGGTAAGTCTAGTGATTCAGATAGGGCTGGCTTTAGGCTGCCTGTGCCCTGTTTCAGGGATCTTTTTTCTTCGGCCACTTAAGAAAATCCCTTGTTCTCCTGGTCCTGATAGTTCCTTTAAGGACAGCACCATCTTTCTTTTCCTAGTGATGTAAAGTACAAATACCTCTGGGAGAGAAGAGTCTCTAACAAACACTTGCTGATTAATTGACTCAATGACCTATTCGGACTCATGTATAAGTGACTGTTGGGAGATCTTTGGTTGAAAACAGATAGATTTCTGATAGAAGTGAGGGGAGACAGCCTAGGGTATTGACTACCTGAAGATGGTGGGAAAGGCCCAAAAAGAGGAGACTGAGGCGTTTAAGACAGAATTTCTACCTCTGCAGAAGGAAGTATAGGATGAAGTAGGGAGACATTTTTCAGGTCTAAAAGCTTAAAAAAGGTACAACTTAATTCTTTAGGGATTGCCTTGAACTTCACTGGCATGGATGGGGTATGCTGAGTTTGGGGAAAGTGAAGGAACTAATTAATGTCAACAAATTCTCTAAAATTTATGTGTGTCAACCACAGGGCAGCCTAGTAGTGAGTTGTTTCTCATGATGAATCCCCCGAAGCCAGGCTGAGGGGCTCTCATCAATGACACAGCTTATTCAGTGAGCGTGACCCTGAACACCATCATTTGTATGATGAATGTCTCCAACCCTCCTTGTCATTGGGAAGGGCCATGGGGCAAGGACAGAGGGAGCAGAGATGATGATGAGGAGGTCAGGTTAGAGGATGAAGGAAAAGAAAGGTACCCGAGAATCCTAAAGGCAACTTTAAAAAGCCAATGGGACAGTCTGGGGTTCAAAAGCAATCAGTCTGGCCGACAGAGGCAGCTACAGAGCAGAATTGTAAAGGGGGTAAAAAAGGTAAAAGACAACAGGGCTCTTTATGGTAAGGACTCACGTTACCCAGAGACATGTGGTAAGCATGCCTTGAACAGGAAGCGATTAACCAGGGAACAGTAGAGTTTCTTCCTGAGCACACTGAATTGGGGGGTGGCCGGCTGGTATTAGTCTGGCTCTATCCCTCAAGCACGTCCCATACACTTCAGGTCACTATTTTATCCTAAAATTTCCCATAAATACTAGGGAGAAAGATACCCAATTCCTTTGAAGTGGGAAGATTCTATGTTCCTTGGTCTCCTAAGACTACAGAGTCCAGAGAAGATAGAACTGATTCCATAATGAAGCTAGGATTTAGGGGCTTAGCTGCCTGGACAAGGCTGGGTTTGAGGGAAGCCCAAACTTAGCCTCAGCCTGTGTTTTTACCCTCACTCTCACAATAACAAACCACTAGGGTATCCACAGACTTCCTGAGACCCTACAGCACTAATTCAGACCACTCAGTTGTAGGCACCAGTGGGGTGAGACTAGCAGAATTTTAGGTTTTCAATTTACTATAGGACAGAGGAAGAGAGAGAGAGGGAGGGAGGGGGAGAGAGGGAGAGAGGGGGAGAGAGGGAGAGAGGGAGGGAGAGGGAGAGAGAGAGAGAGAGAGAGAGAGAGAGAGAGAGAGAGAGAGAGAGAGAGAGAGAGAGAGAGAGAGAGAGAAACAGAGGAGTAGTCTAGACTAAATATGTCTGTAAGAAATTGTTCTTCCTTACCCAAACTAATGGTTTCCTTATTCAGTTGTAGGCAGCTATACTGCTTAGGGGCAGTTACCTTCCATCAAATAACCCAAAAGAAAGGTGTTTGTTGAGCATGACATCAAAATGATAGATTCTATTTGTCCTTAATTTTTGTTCCCAAGGTTAATTTTGTTTTTGGGATGTGATGATTTTTAAAACCACCCTTCCCAACACTAAGGCCTCCTAATGAGGGCAGTTTAATAATAAACCATCACGTTGGCAAAAGAGTCAACTTTTCACACAGGCAGAAATGACTAATTTGCTCAATGTCGGTAGACAGTTACCCAGCACACATGTAATTTACAAGTCCCCGGAGAAAAGCGGTGGTGTGGGTGATCAGTCTTGCTTTGGAAGCAAGAAGAAAGACTGCAGGAAACTTGCACTCTCAGTTTTAAGGTCTAAAATACTGTAAGAGGAAACATTTTATTGGTGAAAATATGGAGAGGAAAGCTCTCAGCCCATAGAAGAGATGAGCTCCCTTTATCCCCCCATTCAGGTGGCAGAAAGATCATTACAAAAGGACAGCTTTTGTCACAGAAGAGAGGAGGACTAAGGGGGTTTAGGTTAGATCCAGAAGGCTTGAAGTCAGACACCAGGAAGGACCTACTAACTGAAAGGGTGGAAAAAACATAGGAAAGGTCTACAGAGGGAACGTAGATGGGGCCTCTTTCTGGGAAGTGATTCAGAAAAGGATGGTGAGGTGAGGTAGTTATTCTGGGGGGAGGGGGAGATCAAATGGTCTTTAGAAGGTCCCCTAGCCAGGAGAAAGCAAGTGGTCAGGAGTGGGGGTGGGGGAAAGGAAGCCTGAGCAAAAAACAGAGGCTGCACAAGAACAAAGCTTTGCAGGGTTTCTGAAAGTGAATGGCTGACACTTAGCAGCCTGGCTTGGCCAGTTTGCTGTAGAGAGGGAGAGAGAGGGAGGGAGGGAGGGAGGGAGGGAGGGAGGGAGGGAGGGAGGGGGAGAGAGAGAGAGAGAGAGAGAGAGAGAGAGAGAGAGAGAGAGAGAGAGAGAGAGATCCTGTGTATGTGTGAGTGTATGTGTGTCTCCCTCTCTGCGCCTGTCCTGAGTGCATGGGTTCCGGAGCTTCTCTTTCCTCTCCACAGCCCTGCCCCCGGGGGCCCCCCTCCTCTCCCTCTCCTGCACCAGAAAGCCCATAAGGGAGCAGCCGCCATCATCTCTGTGGACAAAGCACTCACTCTGTATGATCTCATCTGTCGTCCCCCTGTCCGGCCCCAGCTTGGCCTCCTGATGAGAGAGAGAGAGAAAGAGAGAGAGGGAGGGAGGGAGGGAAGGAGAGAGGAAGGGAGGGAGAGGGAGAGGGAGAGGGAGAGGGAGGGAGGGAGGGAGGGAGGGAGAGAGAGAGAGAGGGAGGGAGAGAGAGAGAGAGAGAGAGAGAGAGAGAGAGAGAGAGAGAGAGAGAGAGAGAGAGAGAGAGAGAATGAGAGAGATCTAAAGATCAAGACACAGATGGGAAATGCAAGAAAGGAGACAGAAAAACACAGATACAGAAAGAGAAATATAGATAGAAACTGGATGAAACAGAGGGATGAGAGAGACAGGGGAGGGGTTAAGTGGAAAGAGACAGAAAATCAGAGCTACACAGAGCCAGAGAGAGATGCAGAAACAGGAAGACAAGGACAGAAAGAGACAGAAAGTCAGACAGATTCAGACAGACACAGAGCTAGCACCAGACACAGAGACAGAGAAGGATGCAGAGATTAAAAACAGAGAGACAGAAAGTGAGACAGATGCAGACAGATACAGAGCTAGCACCAGACACAGAGGGACAGGGAAAGAAACAGAGACAAAGACAGGGACAGAAAGTCACATGCGGAGACGGACAGAGAGACAATGACAGAGAAAGTCAGACTGACAACAGAGACACACAGCCAGCACCAGACATAGAAAGAGACAGAGATAGAAACAGAGAGACAGAGACAGAAAGAGATCGATAGAGTCAGAAAGTCAGACAGACACAGACCCAGTATCAGACAAAGAGAGAGAAAGTCCCAGAGAGAGGAGGGATTCGGAGGTAGAGAAAGAATCAGTGAGAAAGTCAGGGGGCCAGGGGAGAGAGTGTGTGGTAAATGTATAGGAAGGCAAAAACAGAAACAATGAGAAACACTTGGAGAAGCTGAGATGGAGCCTGCGCACTGGCCAGGTGCCTGCCAGAGAATCAGCCAGGAACCCCAAAGCTAGCTCACATAGGGGAGTTCAAGGCAGCACCTGTGAAGGCAGGAACATTGGAGATGTTGCTCTGGAGACAAAAGAGCTTTCACTGGTCCAGTGCTCTCCTATTCTTTAAGGTTCTTAATCTGGGTCCTTGGGCCCAAGGGGAGACTTCAGGGGCAGGAAAAAAAAATGCTATCTTTATTTTCACTGACTTCTAAGGAAAATGCAACATTTCCTTTCATTACCGGACTGCCAAAGGGGTCTGTGACTCAAAAAAACTGAAAGCCCTTGTTCTGGGAACTTTGCGTTGAAGTAGCTGAGATAGACAGCCTTGGTTCCATGCCCCTTGTGAAGGCCTGGAGAGCATTGGTAGGTTATAGGAATGAGGAGAAGGGAGGTCACGGAAACAAGATGAAGTCTAAATGATCTCTGGGATCCTCCTCCAGCCTTCCATAGGGAATGCCCTGAGTGCAAAGACAAGGTAGACACCCAGTCAGCAGGAGGGCAAAACAAGCTGAGGAGATGAAAGATAGATGCAGAGACAGAGACACAGGACAGAGCCCGAATCACAGAAAGAGAGTTGGGGAAAGAAACTGGCACATACTATTGTGAGATAGAGATGAAGAGACATCAGAGACATAGAGATAGATAGAGAAAAAAAACAGGGAAAGACAAATACATAAAAGAGGACACACACGAAAAATTAAAAGGCAGAGATATACAAACAGAGATAAAGATTTTGCACAAATCAGGAGGTGCAGAGCCACCTGGAGATATGAAGAGAGATCACCTTTGTAGGAAGGCTTTCCCAGTCCTCTTTCACCTTAATGCCTTCCTTCTAAGACTACTTCCAATTTATGCTGTCTATGTTTATTAAGCTTTTACCACATGGCAGATATCATATGAACTACAACAAAAAGGAAACAGACCCTGTCCTCAGAGCTTACATTTTCCATAATGAAATGGAACCATCCAGCTAAACAGCAGGCATGCTGGCCCAGGCAATACTGGTGAGTACAACTGTAGATGGGATCCTTGGGTACCATCATGAGACCTTGAAAATTGGGTTCCTGATATAAAGACTGATAGATGAGAGCAACTCTGTAGGGAGGAAGAAGGACGGAGCCCACCTAGAGCCCCTTTGGAAAAAAGGATGATGGGATGATAATGAGGAAGGACAGGGATAAAATGGGGACTCATAATGTTGGATCTATGGAGCCCCATGGGGTCTTTGGAGAGATTTCTAGGACTCTGTGGACCTGCATGGGGAAAAAACAATTCCAAGTTCATATCTGCCAACTTTGGCTTGCTTTGTAATCCTCTAGATTATGTTTTATGTATATAAAAACATTATTCTGAGAAGGGATCCACAGACTTAATCAGACTGCCAAAAGAGGGTATGACATAAGAAAGATGAAAGAATTCTGGGGTAAATCAAAGGTAATATTGCAAAGAGCATTTGAAAGAACATTGGTTTGGGAACTGGAATTGGGAATTTGAGAGTTGGCTTTGCCACTAACTTGCTATTGTGTGGCCTTGGTGAAGACATTGCTTCTCTGAAATGGCTAAGTTCTCAGATCCCTTCTAGCTCTAAGATTCTCAGCAATGGAAGTGAAAATCAAGATGGGGGATAAAGGGTGGCTGGAAGGGGGAGGGTGAATCGTGTGTGTGTGTGTGTGTGTGTGTGCACGTGTGTGCGTGTGTATGTGTGTGTGTGTGTGTGTGTGTGTGGTGAGCTTGGCTTCCCTGGAAGTTCCCCAAATCAATGAAAGGCTTAAGAAAGGGAGAAGGCTCAGACAGAGAGGGTGTTCTCAGCAGAGGCACATTGGCCTGGACGGGAAGGGAATGCTTCAGTGAGGCTCAATGTGGACAGAAATGATAAAAGCCAGAGGAGAAGAAGGTTCTTTAAATGAATGACATCCACATCAAACCACAACTTTTCCAGAATAGGATATAGAAAAAGGGACCAAGTGGGTGCAAGGCAGGGATCATTTACTATAGACACTTAGCTGAAGCTCAGGGGAATCAAGAGTAGTCACCACTGTTATTATTAATAAATGTTACTGTTTGCAGTTATTGCTTTGAATGTTATTCTTCATAATTAAATACTACTGACACTTGTAATCATGATGGGATTGATAAGTGAGATCAACCCTTGTTTCAGGGCCTGCGGCAGTCCTCCACATACCAGTGCAGACAGGAGATGAAAATCAAGCTGGATAGAGGCTGAGCCTAACCAAGTGATGATAGAGGGGAAAGTCTGGCCACCCAGGAAAGGGCTGAGTTTCTGTAGGGGCAGGCCAAGAACCACTGGCCTAACACATGGGGGCTGCTGCTCAATTCTCAGGCCCCCTTATGGGGCAAGAACCTCAGGGAGGCACTGAGAGGTATGAATACTCAGAGGTTTGATTACATAGTACTGGGTCCTTTAAGCCTGGACCCAACATGAAAGACACCTGGTAGATTCAATTCAGAGTTCTGCTTTTTGAATTCTGCCTGTTTCTTGGTGGTGTGGCTGAAGTCATCAGTCCAGTTCTACTCAGTGCCTGAAGGAGTCTAGGTAGGCTATGATAACTGGCAGCAGCAGTAACCACATTAAGAGTTAATGATCACAAGTGCCTCAAGGTTTTCTAAGAGCTTTAAATATATCATCTCACTTTTTCCTTACAACCATCCTGGAAAGTACTACTATTTGCTCCATTTTACAGATGAGGAAACAGGCTGAGGAAAGTTAAGGGTTTAATAGCTCTGAATGCCTTCCAGTGGAATTTGAACTCAGGTCTTTTCTTCCTGACTTCAAGTCCAGCTCTCTGTTGTTTTTATTTTTTGTTATTAATGAGGTTTTTTTAAATGAACAATAAACGATTTCCCATCCTATTCATTCCCCTCAGTGGAAAAGAAAATAAAACCAAAAACGCTTGTAAGGCAACATCCAGAGCTATGATGTGAGTCCACCCCAAAACCCTATTGATGCAAAGACAGAACAATGCCAAGAAAGAAGCCAGTTGGAAGAATCTCTCTGCTGGGGAAGGTCGTACTTCACAGTGACCCTCAAAAGTATGCGTGGGGAGGAAGCATGCCTCGGTTGTGCCTACCAGCTGATTTTGGAGTGAATTTGTCTCGGTTTGCTGCACATACGGCCAACAGTCGATAGCCAAGATCCAGGTCAAATCCTTGTTGGGCTGCTACTCGACTAACAACCTGAAAAGAGACAGATGGAGAGAGAGAAAGTGTGTCATTTTCCAAATAATTGCCAAGTCAAAGCATCAACCTGACTTGCTTCCATAGGAAGTATCATTTGGGGAGACCTGTAGTGCCTCTAATATAGTACCCTTCATATAACATCATCACCACCACCATCATCATCACCACCACTATCACCGCCACCACCATCATCACCACCTTTACCATAACAATCACCTCCACCACCATCACCTTCATCACCCTTTACTTGCAAAGTTTTTTTCTTAGCACTTTCACATTTTTTCACTCCTCACAACCACCCTTTGAGGTAAGTGCTAGTGTTATTCCTATTTTATTGATAAAGAAATTGAAGACCACAGGACCACAGATTTAGAGCTGTTTTGGGACCCCAAAGGCCATCTAACTTAACATCCCAATTGTACAGTTGAGGAAACTGAGGCCCAGTGACATTAAGAGTCACACAGGTCATGGCAAGGGCAGAATTTGAACCCAAACCCCCCAACTCCAGAGGGTTTGAGAGAGACTGAGTGATTTTCCTGTTCTCATAGCCTACTAAGTGTCCGAGGTGGGACTCATGTCCATGGCTCTATCTATAACGGAGAGGTGAGAGATAGAGAAGTAGGCAGGGCAGATATTATCTCCATTTTACAAATGAGAAAACTGAGGTGAAATGACCTGCTCCACCGTCACGAGACTAGAACCCCAAGTTCTTGTTTCTTTCCATTTATACCAAAATGCTGCCTCCTCTTGGGAGTGAATGATTCTTTACTAGGCTTCTGTCTGAAGTCTTGTCAGGACATTTCTCAAATGCTCCTTGAAATGGGAGACAGAAGCAAATGAAAACCATGGATGGGTCCATAACTTTGCTCCTGATTAAGTTGGGTAAGGAGTCTTCTTTTGGTGTAAAGAAAAAAACTTTCTGAAATGGAGTTTCCCTCTTATTCCTCTCCCCTTTGTCTAGGGATCTGTTCCTAGGGAGTGTTTTCTATGGGCAGAGGCATAGGAGAGAAATGTCTCCCACCCCCCATCCCCCAGGTTGAGCTGACCTTTATAGGTCAGCTGTCTGTGACCCAGGGAAGTCAGGTGGGAGACTCCAGTGAACCTGGCTGGAAGGAGAGGTATAATATAGGACCTGAGCACCTTTCACTGACTTCTAGAAGAAGACGTTCTTAAACTCTGAAATTACACTGGATAGTGTCTTTCTGTTCCATTCCTGACTTCTATGCATTCATGCCACCCTCCCTTGCCCAACAGAATTATCTCCATTTAGGATCTGGTCACTGATTTTCAGTCATTTTTCAGTTGTGTCTGAATCTTCATGACCCCACCAGGGGTTTTCTTGGCAAAGATACTGGAATGGTTCATCATTTCCTTCTCCAGCTCATTTTACACATGAGGAAACTGAGGCAAACAGGGTTCAGTGACTTGTCCAGGGTCACACAGCTAGTAGGGTCTGAGGCTGGACTTGAACTCAGTAAAATGAGTTTTCCTTATTCTAGGCTCAGTACTATATCACCTAATTGCCCCCATCATCAGTTTAGGAATTTAGGAATCTATAGCGCTCCTTCCAAAAGAATTTTACTAAGCTCTTAAAAATTTTTATTAATGTCTTTTGTTTCAATATCACATTCATTTCTGAATACATTCCTCCCCCACCCAACCTTCCCTTTTAGCAGAAAACAATAGTAGTTCAACAAAACCAATAATTTATGAGAATATTGCAATCTTCTACCAATGTGGCTGCCTTCTCCTACTTTTATAACAAAGCAAGGGAAGTACATTTATTTATCTCTTCTTGGGGTTATGCTTGGTTATTATAAAAGCATAAATGATTTTTTTTAAAAAATATACTTTATTCTTTCAATTAGGAGTGTCCTAAAAAATCTGGGGCGTATGATCAATCGAAGGAAAAGTGGCATGACAAACACTTGAAAAGTGGTACACACCACGGTTCCAATCCCTTTCTTTGAGTATGTCAAGAAACAGTAAACATCTCCTTAGAGATGGAGAAGAGAAAGAGGTTAATGCCTGCGACTGCCATCCTTTTTGGCCATTACTTTTACAGCAAGCAGAGGACAGTGCTGACTTTCACCAGCAGTGAAAAGAGCGATTAGGTAGCATCCATGAACAACTGAGCCATCGCTGGCAGGCACACAATGAACTGCAAACCCTTGGTGTCTATTCCTTACAGTACAGGGATTTTTTTTTTAAGTGTTACTAATTACAAAGTTGTTCCATTGTATTGTGTAATGATACAGTACATTTAACACTTATAGGTTAACTATTCAGCAGCATTGGGTGAATTGAATTATTCTGAACTACTTTTCTAGTATCTAGACTTTCTAATTAACAGCACAAAAATGAGATTTCTGTTATTGAGAAGGAATTGCTGTGGACGATGATGCAGTTTATAAGCAGACTGTGTTATTACAGCTGATTTGGAAACGGAGATTCACAAAGATGTAGTAGGTCAGGTTTTAGTGCTGTGAATGTTACTATTACTATTATGAATATTAATAGGATATGGACTGGTTCTGGGATTTCATTCACGCAGGGAATTCCTAGGTAAGGAAAATCCTTCTACCAATACAGATCATACTTTCTTTGCAACTTACACAGTCTTAGGGAATTGCTTACAGAATGATTATTAATAGACCATAATAGAATCCCAGCTGTAGAAGGGGTCTTAGAAATTATCTAGTTCAACCTTCAGATCTCATGGATTCATTAGAGATAGAGACCTAAGATTTAATCTGTATGAGTAACTCCCAGGGGAGGGACCTCCCTTTACTAATGCAAATCCCTCACCTGGCCCTGTAGCTAGATTCTTACAGAATCACCTGGAGCATGAATAGGTGACCTAACTTGCTTAGGGTCACAAAACTAGTTAATGACAAAGTTAGGACTAGAATTCAGATCTCTGGCCTACCTAGCATTTAGTAAACGCTTAATTAATGTTAATGGATTGATTGGCTCAACTATGCATGCTGATTTCTAGCATAGACCCAGTGAGGGCACTCCCTCCTTCACATTAGAGTTTAGCCAAAGCTAATGAACGTAAATGACAGTTCCCAAACTGGAATCACCCGGAAGAAAGGGCCTTCCTGTGACTGAAATACTAGTTTAGTTTTTCCTGCACAAAGGGAAAACATTTCCAAACCAATATGACATAGGACACTTCCACTGCCACCGTTCACTCATACTGGTCTTGTTTTTCCCTCAGACTACTAAGGGGCACAGTGGATAGAGTGTAGGACCTGGAGTCAGGAAGACCTGAGTTCAAATCTGACCTCAGACATCTACTAGGTATGTGACACTGGGCAAGTCATTTAACCCTAGTTGCCTCAGTTTCTTCATCTGTAAAATGAGCTGGAGAAGGAAATGGTGGCAAATCACTCCAGGCTCCTTGAGTCCAAATGAAGTCCCAAAGGGTTAGGCAAGCCTGAACAACAATAAAGGTGACAGGCAATGTTATTTCCAATTCTCATTGACTAGATAAAAAAGTCAGAGGCCCAGAGTTGTAAGGGCTTAAGTCAGCTTTATGTCACACCCACCAGGGTCCCAGCCCTGAGGGGAAAATGCCTCTCTCTTTGTTCAGCTTTGCTGGCTCTACTTTGTCTCCCCAGAAAAGCTAATATCATCGATCTGGTTTACTTAAGAAAAAAAAATCTTTTATTTTCTGAGTCACCGACTGCTGCTGCCTGCCTCCTTAACCTCTCGACTTTCAGGCAGTGTTTTTGAGCACTTGCAAGTGGAATGCTTGTGAAGGAAGGAGAGGAGAAAGGACTGGAGAAACTGAATCAGTGGACCCCGGGCTCACCTATCTCAGGACACTAACTCTCTGCTGGCCTCTTGTCCACTTTAAAAATCTGGGTGCATCCTAGGTCCTCTCAAGAGAAATTAATTTTTCATGCTACCATTCATAAATTTTCCTAAATCTTTTCTGAGTTCATTTCTATTCCTTTTTGTCACTCCTGAGGGTTAGGTTTATTAACCAGCGTATAAAGTAGGATTTGCTTATGTTTACCTTAAATTCACCACAAAGTCCTAAAATCACCCCATAAAATTATTGCAAAATACTGTCTCTTTAACATGAATAATCTCTTGGTAATGTGGTGCAGTTGTGAGTCACAGAATACCGCAATCTCCGAAAAATTGCTAGTGACCCAAAGGCCAATGGAAAGACACAAACACATTGGGTGGAGGTAGGTTGTGGCATGTTACCAACGTGGCCATGTATACTTAGAAGGCATCACTCAGGTCTTGTATGATTGAAAAAGGAATTCTGCTGGTTCTGTATCAACAGTGAAGGATAACAGATGGGCAGCTTGGGCATTACAATGGTGTCCATGAAATATTAGAAGAACTAGAGGAAAGTCCCCAGTGCACTGGCAAGATGGACACTGACAAGACCATGTGATACTAGACTTGATAGATACAGTTGGAAGAGCCCTGGCTATAGAGTCATTAGACTTGAGTTCAGATCTTGCCTCCGGTGCTTATAACCTACGGGACCTTGGCCAAGTTATAACGTCCTTGAGTTTTTCTTTCATTCGTAACGTAAAGGGTTTGGTCTAGATGACCTCTGAGGGACTTTCTGATTCTAGTTTTATGATCTTGTGTAGAAGGCCTCAGAGGATAGCTAACCCAACCCCTTCACTTTAGAAGGTCATACAAGTAGAGTCAGCATTGGAACCCAGGTTCTTTGACTTAAATTCTAACATTATTCGCGCTGTTCTATGTTACTTCCTAGAACCACAGAGAAGGAGAAAGTGTGGATGGGCTGTGACAATGGAGGGAGTATCCATCTGCACTGATGAGATCCATCAAAGGATTCTTCTCTATAAGGAAACCTCGTTGCCCAGTATTTGAGATACTGATGACTAAATCAGGGCTACCTTAGCTGTAGGGCTGCTGCTTGGAAGTGATCCCTGGGTACTCAGTTGTTTGAGTACTTATCCTGTGGCTAAAGTGTTTTGGTCTGAGGAAAGCACTAGGCATTCAGAAAACAGAGAATGGGCTTATAGCATCATGAAAGCAGTGCTGGGAGGGATTTCAGAGGTCAGCTCTTCCATCCTTTAATCTTACAGATGAAGAAATCAACACGAAAAGAAGGTAAATGACACCTAGGATCAGATAGCTAGAAAGTATCAGAGGTGGGATTTGAACTCCGGTCTTCCTGATTCCAAGGTTGGCCCTTTATTTACTAAACCACACTCCTTTTTAGTATTTTTCTGCATTTAACAGATGAGGAAATTGAGGTTCAGAGAGAGAAAGTAATTTGCCCACGGTTAGCATGATAGGTTGTTTTTTTTTCTGTTTTGTTTTTTTGTTTTGTAGCACAGGTCTCTTCATCTCACTGCACTACTATTTCCACACCTCTACCTCCATCTATCCTTCGGTTCACCTCTCTTCAAACTTCAAAGCTACTCGGAGATTTGATCTGGTTGTCACCTCTGTTAATGTGCATCGTAGGTTAGGTTTCATTTAAAAATTTTGTTTTATTTTTAGATCTGAATTTTCTCCCTCTCACCTTCCCTTCCCTATAGGTTGAGTTTCAAAATAAACTGTGTTTGATAGACGCAAACACCCAGCTCTGGCCCTAGGGACTAAGTCACAGACTTCTCCCCAGAGGATCTTATCAATTATGGAAAAAGAAAATATTTGGGGTGAGGTAGGGAGGTTAGGGCTTGCAGATTCCTGACCCGCTAAAGGGTGGGTAAGTGAGGCCGAAGCTTTCTATTGCCCTCTTCTGGCCAACTTGGCTCACACTTCAGCTCGGCCTCTCCCGACATTTCTGTGGGAGCTTACCAGCCCATCAAATACCACTCCTTTTCCTCTGCCCTTTACCAGTATAATTCACACAAGTCCGGTGCTGGGATTTTTAATGAACACTTGAAAGAAACAGTTCAAGCCCTGTAGAGAGTCAATACATTTTTTAGTTCTTCCTCTAGAAAGGTTATTTGTTGGTATTCTGTAACATTGGCTGCCTAACCCTACCCTCTTTCTGACAGCCTGATGCTAAAGTTCTGCTATCTCCCAGAGTTATTATTAACCAGAAAAAGGTGAGATAGACTGAGTGGAGACAGTGTGATAAGCCTGTGGGCACATCTCACTTACCTAATCTTACAGAGTGGTTGTGAGCATCTCATAAGTAAGACTTGGAGTTGGAAGGGACCCAAGAGGTCACTGTGTTCAACCTCCTCATTTTATAGATGAGGAAACTGAGGCCCAGAGAGCTTAAAATCACAGGGTCCTAGATTTACTGTGGGAAAGGCTCTTATGGATCTTCAGGGTAGGAAGTGGCAAAGCCAGGATTTAAACCCAAGTGTCCTGACTACATCCAAAGTTCTTTCCATATACCAAGCTGTCTCATTGCTTTTTCTGGATGACATGCCCAGAGAATCTACGAAGGCCAGCCTGAAAGCCATGTTTAGAATTACTGAATGTGCCCACCAGAGTCATCTAATCCAATCTCACTTTCCTTAAAATAAGCTTTTAAAAAAACTTTTGTTTAGATTGCACTCACTTCTGGATGCTCACCTCCTTTTGTTCTCTAAGAATTGAGTCTTTCTCTCATGGTGGGGGAAAATAACCCCAAAAAACCAGTTAAGTAACACCACATGACATGGTGACATCCTAAAAGGTACCCAATAGTCTGCTCTAGTAATCTCTCATCTCTTACCCAAAAGGAGGAGGAAGAGATATTTCATTTCCTGTTCTCTGGAACCATTTTTTACCAATTCTTTTATTTTACAGATAAGAAAACTGAGTAACAGAAAAATCTAGCTCACAGAGCCAAGTTGGGAGGAGCATTCCCAAGTTTACACTGGGTGTGGGTGAGGATGCACGATGCCAGATTCTAGCTGTGAATATGGCTCTGAGTGCTGGTCTAGAACTCACATCTTCAGGTGATGGGAGAAACACTCATCAAGTAACTCAAGGGACTCAGGTTATAGACCCAGTACTAATTTGCTCTATGACCTTGGACAAATCCTTTCCACCTCCTTAGGCATTTATTTTCTTACCTATTAAATGAGATTAATAATCCCTCTGCTCTCTACCTCACTGAGTGGTTGTATGAGTATAAAAAGAGAGGATCATAGACTCAGAGTGAGAAGGGACCTGTGAAGTCATGTAGTCCAACCCCTTCATTTTACAGAGGAAACTGAGACAAATAGGTTAAATGACTTTCTCATTAATGTAATTGCTCTAGTCAGATTCAGGATTTGAAACTACATGACTCCAAGGCTAGTAGTATTCTATCCACTTCACTACTTGTCACTACCGTGACAACCAGATCATGGTGTAATAGAAGGAAGGGAATTAACATTTATTAAGCACCTACTGTATGCTAAATGCTTTACAAGTTCTGGCTCCAACACTCCCGTGACCACAAACAAGTCACATAATCTCACTGAGATTTATTTTCTCCATTTATATAGAGGAGTTGTTTTGGGTTGTATCTGGCTTCATGACCCCATTTGGGGTTTTCTTGGCAAAGATACTAGAGTGGTTTGCCATTTCCTTCTTCAGCTCATTTTACAAATGAAAAGAATGGAGGCAAACAGGGTTAAGTGACTTGCCCAGGGTCATATAGTTAGGAAGTATCTGAGGCCAGATTTGAATGGACGATGATGAGTCTTCCTGACCAGTTCCAGTGCTCTACCTACTGCACCATCTAGCTGCTCCATAATGGAAATACTGTTATATATACATTCCCACCTTCAGAAGGCTGTTATGAGACAATCACATTGTAAATCTTACAAGCCCAGGAGAGTTCTTTGCCTAAATACAAAGCACTGAATGAGTCAAGGATGACTACGAAGAGGCTTTCACACCCTACTGCGGCAAACCAAGTTCAAACCCTATTCAGTGGAGCCTCCTGACTGTCTGAGTTTCTCGTCTGGGGACACTGGCCACAGCCTGGGGTGGATGTCTCCCTGGAACAAAGGGAGGCTTTATGTAACCAGAACCTCATGCTGAGTTGGGAAGAACTAAAGATGAGTGAGAAAGAGTGGTTAGCTTGGTTGAAACGTTCCAGCCACCAGGATCTTTCCCAATAGCTCTGTTGATGTCTTTGCAACCACTAGTGGAAAAGGATGAGTGGGGATGGGCAGGTGGTAAATGCGATGGTGAGAACTGGTGGGTGTCCTCTAGATTCTTCCAATATGAGCATCATAGGAAATGTCTTCTTTTGTCTTTTCCCCTTCCATTGGAAGCATTACATATATAAATAATGCTACCATTGTATACCCAGCTTGGTGCTCAAAGACCAGAGAGAACAGTATGGCAGGAGAGGACTTTGGGAACAAAAGAAGAAAAGGAGGCATTTAGGTGTAATGGAAAGTGTGCTGAATTTGAAGTCAGAGGATTTGAGTTTAAAACCTGACTATGAAAAATATTACCTAGGTGATGATCTTCAAGTCACTTACCTTAGTTTCTTAACCTAACTTAGGAACTTAGTTGTTTATTTTTTTAATCCATAAATTGAAGGGGTTGGATGGGAGGCAGAGTATATAGTAGAAAGATTTCAGGATTTAGAGTCGGACGATATGGTTTTAAATCCCAGTCCTTGTCACTTATGATTTGTGTGACCTTAGGCAAACTACTCAATCTCTCCAGGTCTCAGTGATCTTATTTGAACAATGAAAGGGTTGGGCCAGAAGGGCCTCAAAGGCTCCCTTCCAAACTCTAAATCTATGATCCTATGACTTGATAATTTCTAATTTGAGCACTAAATTCTTTGAACCTAAAAAAAAGGGGGGGCTGGTTTATTTATGAACTAATCACTCAATCTCATTTTTATTTTCAAAGAGAGTACAAATTCAATTTGTCTAAAACCCAATTTAGCACCACCTCCAGTCCCACCCATCGCACTAATCCATGATGTCTCCATTTCAGTTAATGGGACCACCATGCTCCTATCTGTCACCCAAACTTGAAATGTTGGCTACTTTTTCCTCAGTCTCTACTGGGATCACCAGTTGAAAATTCCTGTTGATTCTCCCTTTGCCCTGCCTAGAGAATCTGTTCCTTCCTTTGCCTTCCCACTGCTGATGGCCCTTTCTCCAGCACCCTCAGTCATCTCTTACGTTGTTGTTGTTCAGTCATTCTCACTCATGTCTGACTCCATTTAGGGTTTTTGTGGCAAAGGTACCAGAGTGGTTTGCCATTTCTTTCTCTAGCTCATTTTACAGATAAGGAAACTAGGGCAAACAGTTAAATGACTTGCCCAGGGTCACACTGCTGTATCTGAGACCAGGTTTGAACTCAGGAAGATGAGTCTTCTTGACTCCAAGGACTGGCACTCTGTTCACTGGATAGTTGCCCCATCTCTTATTTAGGAGACTATTATTATAATACCCTCTTAAACGAATTTCTCTAATTTCTTCCTTTTCCATACACTGTTGCCAGACTAAACTCTTAAGGTATGGTGATTAACATGGCTCACGTTACTTCCCTATACAATGATAACTTTTGATGAACCTTCACTGTTTATCAAATACAGTTCAAACTCAGTCACTCATTCAAGATATTTCACAATCTGGTCCTAACTTCCCTATGTAAATCTGCCATCATTTTGTCTCCCACCATTAATTCCCTTTATTCCAGCCCAGCTAGATTTTTCACCCTCTGTGAATAATGAGGAAGCAGTGGAAAGAGCACTGGTTCTGGAGTTTGAGGACCTGGCCTCAGAGAATCTCCCAGGGCTTCAGCTCTTTCTTCCATAAGAGAAAGGGACTGGATTAGATGGTCCATGAGATGCCTTCCAGCGCTATTCCACAAACCACCTACAACCTATACTTTCCTACAGCCATATCCTTGCTCACACTTTTTCCCTCTGACTATCTCTGTCTAATGAAGCTTTGCCCATCCTTCAAAGCCCTAGCTATGTGACTCTGGCCAAGTCACATATCCCTCCGATCTCGGTTTCCTATCTCATGGAGATTGTGAGAATCAAAGGAGATGATCTACTTTCAAGGGATCTACAAACCTAAAGATGTAATATAAATGTCAGTCACTTGTTATCATGCCTCATGTTATTATTAGATCCCCAAATTGCCTAATCTATTAGACTCTACTGCCCATGGACTTGTGCTATCTACTTACTACATGTGTATAAGCTGAAATGTCTTCTCCTTTCAGATCTCATGTGCTGAGTATACAGTAGGCATTCAAGAAATGTTTGTTTGGCTGAGAAAGCAGGGCTATTCCCCTAGCTCTATGGCAGAGAATTCTCTCTTGCCCTAAGACTTTTGGAAGAAAGCCTTGTGAAGTGAGAAAAGAGAAAGAGCACCTGACTTTACTAAGGCCAAGGTCACAGGCTGAGTAATTCCCACTCAGAGGGTCTCCTGGAGGCCAGCCAGGTGAAGGACTTCTGCTGTGCCTGGCAGCTCCCCATAGGTGGAGGGCTGAAAGTCCAGGGGCTTAACCCTGGGTAAACAGAGCAGATAGGCCCACAAAGCAGTGAGTCCCAGGAGCAGAGGGGTGGAGGTCCTGCCAGCTGCAGGGAGATGGGCATAGTAAAGTTTCTGTTCTTCCTGGAAACATGGGGATCACAGGAGGGCAGCAGACGTCTGCCCTTCGGACTCTGGCATCCAGTAGCAGTAGCATAAGATGCAGTCCCTCTGAGGGTTACTGCTTACATAGCTGTCCCCTACTTAATCAGCAGCAGCAGCAACTAGCACTTATATGTTCTTTAAGGTACACGTACTATCTCATTTGGTCTTCATAACAACTCAAGGAGATTAGGTGCCTTTGTTATTCTTATTTTACAGTTGAGGAAATGGAAGTAAACTGAGGTCAAGTGACTTGCCCAGGGTCACACAACTATTAAATGACTGAAGTAGGATATGAATGATGGTTTTCTTGACATCAAGGTAACCAGGCCATCTAGTCCCTCTTTCCCATCTCACTGACACAGAGAACATGCTATATCCTGTCTAATAAGCTTTCTTCAAAGCTCATCTTGAAAAAATAAGGTCCAGAGGAATCACATGCAGTCTCCTTTTAGGAGGAGGAACTAAGTTGGGGACTGAGGAGGTCCCTTGCAGGGGGAAAAGCCAGGGACCAGCATCAGGGAAGTGCTGATCTATGGTAGCAGGACACCAATAGCTTCAGTCATCAGTCCTGTTGAAGGCACCAGCATCTTTCTCACTCTGAGATTGTCTGTTTGCAGAATAGAAAAGCAGGGAAAACCCAGGCCTCTGAGCTGGGAATCCAGGTCATGGCAAAGTGCTGTCATTCTGTGTAACCTTGATGCTTGGCCGTGGGTTTGTATACCTTTACACTGTATGTTTCTCTGGGGAAGTCTTATGGATTAGGCTATGCTATTAACTGTCTGAGGTCTTAGGCATGTAATAAACCCAAGTGATCACTGGGCTTTTTGAAATATCACTGACAGTTGATATATCTTCTGAACTCTGTCTCTGCCAGAGACCCTGATAAGGAAATTCTTCCTCCCTCCTCCCTCCTCTGCCCCAGCCCCCATTCTTCTTCCTGTCCACCTAGAGGTAGTTAGTTGGTACAGTGGATAGAGAAGTCGGTCTAGAGTCAGAAAGATTTGAGTTTAAGTCTCAGATATTAGCTGTGTGACCTTGGGCAAATCACTCTCTGATCTGTCATAAACGGAAATCATGACAGCCTCTATCAAACAGGGCTGCTGGGAGGATCAATGAGATGGTATTTTAAAGTGACGAGCACAATGCCAGTCATATAATAAAGCCTGCCTCTTCTCTCTTCCTCCCCCCTTTAGCAGTGGCCCCATTGAACAGAAGAGGAGTGGAAGGATAAGTGGAATGGAACGAGAAGAAAGGGCAGGGGCCGAAAGAAATCTGACATCAAATAGTTGGATGGAAAGTTCTGGTCTGAGGTTGATTAATATTTTTTTAAGTAAATTTTTTTTGAAAGTTGAGTTAAGCTGCAAAATGTATTTGGAAGTGTGAAAGAAAAAAACAGAAAAAAGAGAGTGCTACATTCCCTCTTCCCAAATGGAACAGACTGAGTCAAAACTGTACAATAAGACCTCTGATGTTTTGGGAAAGTCCCTGATCAATCATATTAATAGTGTGGGAGCTACTTAGAAGCTCTGGGTGATGCAAAAGCTCTAATGACGCCAGAGGCTAAGTGGTTTTTAATTTCTATCCTCCAAAGTCATGTGGATTCAGAGGAATTTGTTTTGAAAGGTCATTTTAGGAATTGCAGAGACTGCAAAGGGATGGGAAGAAGGAATGGTTGTCCCCACAGGGCCAAGAAGTGGCACCTTCAGCTCCACAGAGTCACAGGATAGGAACCTGGGGGGACCTGGGAGATCACCTAGTCACAGGGCTCATTCTGTCAGAGGAGAGGACTCTTCAGCAAAGATTAGGGAAATGGGGAGGGGGAGGATATAATGCGGTGGGCCATTAGAGATATGGGGAAGGGCAACATGTATGGACAGGTGCCCCTGGCAGTTACCTGGATCCTGCTAATTCTCAATCCTTACAAAGCAAGCAGAAGCCTTTGACTCCTATTTCTTCTCCTTGAAGATATATAATAGTTAATTCGGGGGTCTATGAGGCACAAATAAAATCTTTATTATTATTTATCATATTAGGCCATTAGGTGACACAGTGGATTAAATGCTGGACCTGAAATTAGGAAGGCCTAAATTAAAAATTGACCTTAGACTCTGGGCCACTTAATCTCGGTCTGTCTCAGTTTTTTTATCTGTAAAATGGGAAAAACAATAGCATCAGATTGTCATGAGGATAAAATGAGGATATTTGTAAATGCAAACTATAAATTGTGATACAAATGCTAGCCATTTTTGCAGTTATTAATTATTGTTGTTTTCTTGGAGGAACCTTGGTTCTCCCTTCTCCCTGATCTCCTACTTCCAGTCACTTGCCAAATGCTGCTGATTCTCTTTCAGGAATAATTCTCAAATTCGTGATCATCCCAATAGCCACCAGCTTATTTCAGGTTCTTCTTTCCTCTCCTTTGGTCTGCTGTAGTAACCTCCTGGATGGTCTTGCTGCTTCCTTCCAGTCTCTTTTCCACAAAGCTTCCAAATGCTTTTTTTTTGTAATAGCCCCCATTCAAAACCATCTTTCTGATGGGCAGCTCAGATCAGTCTCCCTTCTGCTTTAAGACCTTCCAAGGCACCTTGCTGCCAACAAGCTCAAACAACAAACTCTTGCCATTCCAGAACCACCACAACCCTATGTATCTTTCGTTAAAGGGCCAGTGTGGCATGGTAGACAGAGGACTGGACTTGGGGTAAGAACTGGATTCAAATCCCACTTCAGTCACTTCCTAGCTGGAGGATCCTGGACAAACCCCTTAGCCTTTCTTACACTTACTTTCCTCAAGGGGGAGATAATGATAATAGGTCCTCCTTTAGAGGGTTATGGTAAAGGCAGCTAAGTGGTGCAATGGACAGAATGATAGACCAGAGTCAGGAAGGCCCAAGTTCAAATCTGGCCTCAGAAACATCCTAGCTGTGTGACCCTGGGCAAGTCCCTTCACCCTGTTTGCCACAGTTTCCTCATCTGTAAAATGAGCTGGAGAAGGAAATATCAAACCACTTCAGAATCTTTGCCAAGAAAACCCCGAATGGGGTCACAAAGAGTTGGACACAACTTAAAAATGCCACCACAATGAGAAAATGGATGCAAAGCATTTTGCAAACTAAAAGAAATGGAAGCTATTTTTTCACAGTAATTTCAATAATCCCTTTATGTACTAAATTTGCAAGTCAAATTGTACTTTAAGTGCCACATAGGTATGATTTGTTATTACCACTATATGGCTTCCTCTCCTCTTTGTATATTCTTATATCTCACCCCCTATATCAGGGATGGTCTATCTCTAGATTCTGCCTCCTGAAATCCTCCTTTTCCTTCAAGGTCCAGGCCAGGTATCACCTTTTCCTCAGTTAGAGGAGGACACTTTCCCTTCCTGCACTCCCATCCCTCTAGCCCATTAGACATGAGATCTTTACTTATCAGATTCGGACTTGTATTACGGTTATTTGTGCACGTCTCTTTCCCGACCCCAACCACCCAATTAAGATGGTAAGAGAACTCTGCGAGAAAGTTCCTTCCGCCAATGAGAATTAGAAGTCATCTGCAAATCATCACCCTGGAGAGTTACTATGAGTCAGTTACTATGTATCAGAGGCAGAATTTTAATCCAGAGCCCACTGACTCAACGCCATTCATGCTACTTCACTTTAGGTTCATTTAAAGCTCAGCTCCAAAGTCTTTTTGGCATGAGGTCTTTTCTGATCCACACTGCCTCCCAGTAGAATGCCAGATCCTTGGAGGTAGGGATTATTTAGTTTTTGTCATTGTATGCTTAGTGCCTGTACATAGTAAACACTTTGCAGATGCTCCCCTCAATAGGGCTTCTGCTCGGGTTTTGTTTGTAGGAAGATATGCTCCAGGGCTTTCCACCAAGTATCTGTGCCACTCCTTGTAACTCCCTGGATATGAGTTTCTGTTGTAGGCAGTTAAAATTGCTTGCTCTCCCCAGTACAAGTGCCTTTCCCTATCTTTCCTGAGCTGGTATACAGGACACTCCTTTCCATCAATGTTTATTTCTTCCCTCCTTGAAAGGCTGACTCAGTACTCATTTCTCTCCAGTAACCCTTCTCAGACTAATTCTTCATTTGATCAGATATTCACTGGCATGGGCATCTCCTGGGCTCTCACACCACAGAACGGCGTATCTTTTGGATGTGTCCCTATGCTTTATTACATGCAACTCTGTTTCTTCTTCCAACAGACTTAAATGTCAGGACTCCTTTCCCTGTTAGAAGTGGAGCTTCCCAAGGCCAGGAACCGTGCCTCCCTCACCAGATTGAGAGCTTATTTGGAGAGGGGAATTGAATTTATTCCTTCTTTTCTTTCTTTCCCTCATGATACTATAAACTGCATTTGCTTATAGATATTCCTGAGACCTAAGGGAAGTCAGTGCTCCCCTGGTCAATGTAGGTAGGATTCAGGTTAGGGTGAGGGATTATGGTCGTTTGTTAGAAGCAAGGTTTCCCCGTTGCCTTTTCCTTATCACCAGCTCATGGAAGAGTCCCAGTCACAGACTTTGTTGTTGTTGAGTATGGAAGGTCCCATGCCATGAAAACCCAGCTTACCGTCAAACATCCCATTAGGCTCTGCTCGAAGGGCCTCTGGAAAGCTCTTGGGTCACCACACCAGTCCAGGAGCTCTGTCGCGGCATTGTGGAAGTTGGCAGGATTCTGCAAATGCTGGGGAGGGGAAAGACAAACAGCATGAGGCAAGGGGGAGCAAAGGGCAAAAGAGATAGAGATAAAAAGAACAGTAAAAGTTGCTAATATCTGCAAAGTGCTTTCTACTTTTCCAGGTTCTGTAGGAAACAATTCGATAGAGTAGGAAGAGCTTGGAGTGATAAGCCCTGAACTTGAATTACCCATTTGCCATGTCCTACCTGTATGACCTTGGACAAGTCATTTGCTCTTTGTGGTCTTCAATTTCTTCATCTGTATAATGAGGGAGTTTGAACTAGATGACCTCTAAAGTCCATCCCAGCTCTAGATCTATAATCTAGATCTAGATCTATGACCTAGGATGTGTAATCTCCCTTGAAGGTCATAACACCCTAGGGAAGTGGGGAGGGACAAGTATCATCCCCATTTTACAGCTGAGAAAGCCGAGGCTCTGACTTACCTGAGTTCAGACAAAGCAAAGCCAGGACTAGAAAGAAGATGTGCCTCCTAATCCAGAGCTCTTTGCCCTACAGCATTCTTAGTTCCAGAGAAATGACAAGAAGACAACCAGCCTGTTTGCTAGGAGTTCCAGGTCTGCTCAGGGAGTAGAGTAGGTTTTTTTCTAGTCAGATGACATGCAGCAACTTGCCAAGGGCTTCCCATAGGTTTTGGGAATAGCCTATAAGCAAATACTGCCCACAAGGGCAGCCACGCAGCTGCAAGTGGAGGAGAAACAAGCATGTGGACAAAACATCATAGTCCAGTGGCACACTTGAAGCAGCCAAGGACAAAGGGAGTTTCTCTGTGTGGTATAAAAGGAGGGATTGGTAATCAAATGTTAACCTACTTAAAATCTGATACCAGATTAGCATTTGATAAACTATTTTCTTTTATATTAATTTGGGGGTAGAGAGAAGAGAGATACACAGCCAGAGTGTTTCTAGGGGATGGATATGAGAAGTTGGGAAAAGAGGAACCCATTGTTTTAAAGGATGTCCAGCACCTAGTTTCCAAATCCAATAGTCAATCACCTTCATGAACCCCGCCTCCTCATATGCTTATTACTCATGTGGCTTCAAGCAAGTTACTCAACTTCCTTGGGCTTCCTTTTCTTCATCTATCAGATAAGAGCTTTGGACTAGAAAGATTCTGAGGTCCCTTCCTGTTCTATGATTCTATAAAGCTGGTTCTGATGTACTCCTATTTCACAGTGAGGAGGGGCTCTGAATCACCAGACCTGTGTTCTCACAAACTTTGGATCCAGAGTGAAGTCACTGGGAACAAAGAGATCTGGGGAGTCATATCCATGCCAGGACCCTGGAGAGAGGCATTGGGATCATTCCGGCTGGAATAGAGGGGATTGTTCTCTCCCCATGTTTGTGTTACAGTGTGACCTCAGCTCATTTTTCAGAATTAGAAGCCCAGAAACTCTTCTTCTTTTTCCCCATGGCTCACCCTCCCCAGCCCATGTTTGGCCTGGGCCACTGAAATTTAGGGGGAGATGTCACATGGCATCCTCCTACTTTGAGGCTACTATTCAAAGTTTTCTGGATCCTTGGACCAAGAGGAGTCAGTTCCATGGCACAATGGGTCAAGCCTGTCAAGACTTGGCTTCAGAGTGAACTATCCACAGAGTACAAGTCAGGGTTCAGTATCTGGAGGGTAAATTTCTCTAGGGATCTAGCATATCCAAGGTCTGTGTGTGCAAATGAGTGTGAGCTCATTAAATGTAAGTGCAGGTACCACAAATACACATAGTCCTCTACTTGCCCATCACTGATGAAACACCTTTTAAATGCTGGGTACTATAGAGAATTAAAAAAAGCAAGGCTGTGTCTACAGAACTTACACGCTCTTCTCCATTTCAGTGTCCAGTGTCCAGTGAAAACTGCTTTTCAAAGATTCCCAGTGAGCCCAGTTGCCAAATCTAGTGATGCTTCTCAGTCCTCTGATTTTTCCATAGCTTTTCCCATAGTTGATCACTCCTTAAAACTGAATACTTTTTCTACTCTTGGCTCTGGGCACACCACATTTCTCTTGGTTTTCCTTGCATCTATCTTCCCACTTTTTTACTGGTTCCGTAGTCTCTTTTTAACTCCTATAAGTATTTGTTCTTCAAGGGTTTACTCTTGGTCTTCTTTCTCTTATATTTCCTTCCCTGGAAAGGTCACTTATTCTCAGGAAAGATGATACCCAAATCCCTATGTCTAGTTATGATTCCCCATCTTTAGTACTCAGTACCTAACATGTAAAACTGCTTCTACTTGTATGTCCTACTGGCACCTCATCCACAACACAAAAACGAACTCGTTATCTTCATCCAAGCCCTGACTCTGTGTTCTGACTTTCACACTGCTGTTTATGTTGCACGCTGAGAATACTGCCTGCACATAGTAGGTGCTTAACAAATCTTTATTGAGTGACTGATGGGGAACTCGCCCATTCTTTCATCTCAACAAACATCTATTAATCTCATTCACAAATCACTGTGCTAGGTACAGGAAATGTAAACAGTCCTTACTTCCATGGTCCTTACATCCTATTGGGGGATAGATGAGTAAATACAAGTTCAGCCTTAACAAGGAGAAAGGCCACTGCTTTCTCAGGTAAGGTAGTTTGTGCCAGACTGTGGATGGCCTTCAATGTCAGAAATATGGCACAGGAGTTTGAATTTCCTTAGCAAACAATAGGAAATCACTGAAGATGTTTAAGGAGAGGACTGATATGATCAAATCTATATGAAAGAAAAGATTATCTGGACAGTCATATGAAGGACTCAGGAAAGTTAAGTACTTACATGAGGCCAAATAGGAAGAAGCAGGATTTGAACTCAGGTCCTCTGATTCCAAAGTTGGGGCTCTTTTCACTGTACCACTCTGTTTGCCCTCATACACTATTGTGTATTATGATTAAATATTTGTCTTATTCCTCTACTAGATTATAAGCTCCATGAGGACAGGTATCGTGCCTTTTCTGCCCCTTTATCTTCATCTGGTGCCAAGCGCAGTGCTCTGCACAGTGAGCACTTCAGAGATAGAAATATGCAAAATTAAAAGTGAGTCTGGGCACAGGGTGATCCCTCAAGCATCATCTTGTAGATTGTATTTCTGAGGAGCTGAATCAGGACGGCATCTGACCTTGAGACTAGGATGGTACCATGCCCAAGCTGGGGAACTTTGCTCCTGTATTTCCAAATGAGATACAAGGATCCATCCAGTCTCCTTCCTCAAATTCTACAATTTGTCTTAAACTACGTCACGTTTTCAGCAACCCCCTGAGTAAACAAGAAATCTCAGACCTCCTATGCTTTTCTTTTCATTGTTTTCTTCCCTAATTCCTGTTGCCACTCCTTCCTTCCTTTACGCCAAGGTTCCTTGGGCCTTCCACCCATTTGCCTTGCCTTAGTTTCTGGTAATTAAAAGAAGTAAACCAGAAGAATCAGTACTCAGGTGGTTCTGGAAACAAAGACCACAAGGTAGAATCGCAGGCAGAAGCCTCCCTCCCTGATCCATGAAACAGAGTCAAGTTCATAACCCCAGCCAAATCACTGTGGGCTGGAAGCCCTGAGTCTGGGTGTGCCAGCTCCCACAGCAGCTGCTCTGGGGCTTGGGGACAGGTCAGACCAGTTCCCTGGCAGCTGCAGTGGTGCACCTGGGGGGCACCAGGGAAGCCCCAGGGCAGTGAGGAAGGTTGCATGCGGCTCCTTCTGGGACCTCAGTTCTCTTCTTCTAGAGACTGGGAGATGGCTGGATTTCTGAAGCCCAGGAGGGAGCCAATACCAGATAAAACCTCAGTTTTGGGAATATGGGGCCTACAAAGCACAGAAGAGGATTCATGGCCTCATCAGGGATCTCTTTATAACACTGATGTCAGAGGAAAGGATGCTGCCCAGGGTGACTTTATTAGTGTAGGTAATTTCCTGCATGGTGTTGGCATGCTCCAGGTGCCATGTGGTTCACAGTCTATCATAACTAATGAAGAAAAAGTTGTTATAATTTTGTAACAGAGCTTTGTTTCCTCAAGCTGAATCTACTTATATTTTGCCTGGCAAGTACTCCCAAGTCAGAGAATCATATAATAGGATCATAGACTTAGAGCTAGAAGAGCCTTTAGAGGTGATCAAGACTAATACTCTCATTTTACAGATGAGAAAACTGAGGCTCAGTGCAGTTGACTTGCCCAGTGTTACATAGCTAGTAAGTGAATCCTAGAGTGTCTATCTTCCACCCCATGCAGGAATGCCATTCACGGCATCCTTGACAGTTGGTCAATCAGCTTGTACTTTAATACTTGAGTGAGAGAACATCTCAAAGCAGTCCATATCATTTACCATTTTTAAGTCTCTTAACTCAGCATGTTCTCTGCTTTCCCAATGCCTGTTATACTTACCTTGGCCCAGGTAACCACAGTAAGTATTTATTGAATTGAAATGATAAGAAAGAAGAGAAATAATCTTCAAAATGTCCCACCAGTTAAGGGACCACACTTAAACGTGGAGATATAATAATACTAATGTAAATCTAAGATTGTACAGTGCCATGTCGTAAAGGAAAAGATTTATATTCTTGAGTATCTAGTAAACATCTCTAAGACATATAGTCACTCAATCCATTAAACTGACTGTACCTTTCACCCCTTTGGGCTCCCCATTCAAGATCCTTGCTCTTACAAGGTACAAGGAAAGCCAAAGACTGATCAGATTTAATTACTATTGCTGCCACTAGCTGACTAGGCAACCTTAGGCAAGTCACAACCTCTGTGGGTCTGTTTCCTCATCTGTAAAATGAGGTGGTTGGACTTTGTTATTTGAGTTCTCTTCTAGGACTAATATTTTGTGAAAGAGGGATACCCTGGAGGGAAAACCACTAACACTCTGAAACCTCTTTGACTTGGGTCGCCCACTGGCTCCCCGACCCCAGCCTTCCAGAGAGGGAGAAAACAGTTCTAAATTAGTTGAGTTCACATCCCTGAAAAGGGAGTAAAGATGGGAAGTCTAGACTTGCCTGTTTTTTTCTCCTGCACTAAGGGTGGGCCCCAGCACAGGAGAGCAGCTTAGCCATCCAATACCCTGGCAGTCTAACCAATTTTTCTGCCCTTATCCTTTCTCTATCTTGGTCTCTGTCTCCCTCCCTCTCTCTGTCTCTCTCTCTCCGTCTTTCTCTCCCTCTCTGCATCTCTCCCTTCCTCCCTCCCTCCGTCTTTGTCTCTGTCTCTCTCCTGGAAAAAGACAAATTCAGATTCAACCATGAGCACTAAGTCTATCTGTCAGGGTGACCTTAGGTGGTATTAGTAGGAGGGAGGCAGGTTGTAGTAGGAGAAAGAAGGTTAGATTTAAATTCAAAGACCCAGGATTCAAATCCCAGTTTTGTTATTTACTCCCTGTGTGCCCTTGGGCAAGTCAGAAATCGCTCTGGCTCACAGTTTCCTAGTCCATAAAATGTAGGTGATGGGAGCCAGGGACTGTCCTACATCAGATGTCCTAAGCCTGGGTCATGGGCCCCCAAGGCATTCATAGATAGATTTTGGTGGTCTCTGAAGTTGGATGGGGAAAAAAATCATCTTTATTTTCTTTAATCTCTAATTAAAATCCAGTGTTTCCTTCCATTATAAGAGTAGGCAACAAAGCACAGTAGTATCAGCAGCACTTGTGACTTTGTCACAAATAGAAAAAATCAAAGACTTTTCACATTATGTTATAGTTGTGGCAGATATCACAAAATACCATTTACATTCATTATTATTATTAGAATCGCTGCTATATAGATTACTATGTCACATGATTTGGGGGGGCGGGGTTTGAGGCAATCAGGGTTAAGTGACTTGCCCAGAGTCACACAGCTTATCTGAGGCTGGATTTGAACTCAGGTCCTCCTGATTCCAGGGCAAATGCTCTATCCACTGCACCACCTAGCTGTCCCAATCACATGATTTTTAAAAAAGATTTTAATATCTTCACTTCAATATGACAGATTTCCTTTGTAATCCTGTGCATTAAAAATACTACACTACAAAGGGGTTCCTAGGCTTGACCAGACACTGTTAAAAGGGTCCACGATATTAGGCAGGTTAAGAACCCTTGGCTAGATGAATCCGAGGATTCCTTCTAAGTCTAACATTCTGTGATCTTGTGAAGTATTGTGTCTGTGACAACAAAGAAATGTGTCTGGTCATACTTTGCCCCAGAGTTAGGACAAGGCATATTGTATGCCTGAGGCAAAGGGGGAAAACTGCTCCCCCCACTTCACACACACACACACACACACACACACACACAGACACACACACACACACACACACAGACACACACACACACACACACACACACACACACACACACACACACCCCCTGACATCACGTGTGACCAGAAATCTGGGACCTTCACAGTGACACGTTTTGGACTAACCATAACAAACCTATATGAAGTACAGAGAAGAAGTTTCTAGCATTAAACACATATGTACACCCAAAAAAATAATCATCCAATCTGTATACAATCCCAGCTGTGAGGTCTCATCATGGCACAGAGGTAATCCTGGATTGTTAAAGACAATATCAGCAAATCAGGAACTGTGAGATGGAGAGCACCTTGGGAAGGTTCAAACATCATTCTAGCCCCTGATGAATGTGCTGCTCAAGGCTCAGCCTAGCCATGTACAGAGAGGTAGGTGGGTCACTAGGAGAGGTTCATCACTGGTGATGAAAATAGGTGCAGATACAGAAATAGCTGTCAATCTCCTTCTTCTTGTGCAGAGGGCAATGATAAAGTGGAAAACAAGGGGGTAGAGAATGCTAAGAAACTTTTTTTTTTAGGCCATCAACAAATAATTTCATGGTTGGTACTCTAAATATGGGATCTTTGCACCATGACCAATGAATTGATATACTATTCAAGGAATTAGACCACATCTAAGAAGATTAAATTTAATAGGTATAAATGTAAAGTTCAACATATGGGGTGATAAAAATCAACAACTTGTAGCAAAGAAGATGTAGATGTTTCGGTGGCCTGAAAGTATGACAAGAATGTGATATCAGGAAGAGAAGGATGGTGTACAGAATATGCCCTAGGCAAACCACACCTCTAAAAATTCTAGGTATGATATTTTAAGAAGGATTTTAACAATTTGGAATGTGCCAGGAGATAGTGTGATCAGAGGGAGCAAAAGGAGAATAAGCATTTATACAATGCATACGATGTGCCAGGTACTTTGTTAATCACTTTACAAATATTATCTTGTTCAGTCCTCAACAAAAACAACAACCCTGGGAGATAGGTGCTATTATTTATCCCCATTTGACAGCTGAGGAAACTGAGACAAGTAAACGATTCTGAAGTTACAAAGCAGGCCTGGAATCTGCTCCACCAAAGGGCCTCTTCAGTATGATCCAAAACCAGGCAAGGGCAGAGAGAGGGAGAGAGAAGCAGAGGGAGGGAAGGAGGAAGGCAGAGGGAGAGGGGGAGAGAAAGATTGAGAAAGAGAGAAAGGGAGAGAGAGCTAGTAATCCAACCCAGAAGAACCAAGTGAAGACGCATTTTGCCCACATTATGACCTGCACCTGGGTGGGCAGCCCATTGAGCTGGTGTGGTAAGTCTTGGAAAGGCACTGCAGAAGGGCAAACAGCAGAGTACAAAAAGGAGTAAGATGTACCCTGATTACATGTGCCACAAGACTTCTTGACTCAAAAGCCCACTGCTTTTAACACCAACGTTTTCCCAGTGATGCTAAATAGTCATGAGTCATGGAAAACCACATCTTTGTAGAATAAAAATTCCAGGTGCCCAAAAGGTCAGTGCAAAGACTCATGGTGGAAGTGAGTCAGTTGCAGCATATGACCAATGAGAATCTGTAGGTAAGAAATGGCATAGGAGACATCACCAAGGACACATCTAAATAGAAAATGAAGTTGGCTGTCAGAGAGAGAGAGCAGAAGAGACAGACAGCTCACATGTTCAGAGGATCATAAATATAAAACTGGAACCTCAGAAGACATTGAATCCAACCCCCTCATTTTACAGAGAGGCAACCAAAGTACAGGGAAGTTCAATGACTTGGCTGCCCTGGACTTTGTAATATACTTAGAAGAGCTGGAACAAAGACCTCTAGCATATTGGGTTGTTCCTCTACGGAGGATTTGTGGAAGATGTGGCCTAGGATCACACAGGATGGATTCATTATCATACTAGAAGTATTTAGGGATGGATTCAAAATTTATCTGTGCTGGTACTATATCCACCATTGCAGATCACAGCCCACCTAAGCTCATCCACCCTGTGTGATTCTGGTCCATCAAACCAAACCACCTTGTTTTTAATAAAGGTTTCTTGCTGAGTATTCACCTACCTGTTGGACATAACTAATAAATGTGCTGGCACAAACGGAGTAACCAATCCACTGGCCAGACCAATGGGAAGTTCTGCAATGTCTGATTCTACTATCCTAGATCCTCAAAGGCCAGTCTGTCCTCACTATCACTGTGGAATAGAGGAGAAAAGTCCAGCCTCCTCAACCACTAACTAGTCATGTGATCATGAGCAAATTGCTTCACCTTTCCAGGCCTCAGTTTCCCCATCTGGCTGAGTAGGATAAAAACACTTGCCCTGTCTACAACAAGGGGTATCCTGAGGATATGATGTGAAGCTATGTTCAAGTGCTTGGAAAAGTCCGAAGTGTTTTCACAGTTTAAAGTGATGTTACTGTTTCCTGAGCTCCCACTGTGACTGGGCTAGAGATAAAATGAATAGCAGGAAAATAGCTTATAGAACAATGCTAGCAAAACACTCAGGGTTTTATTCCTCTCAGAGCAAATGGCTCTTCCGTGAAAGCCCAGCAGACATCTCAGGAGGCAGCAATGCCAGGGGAGTTGAGAATTCAAAAACCCTTTGGCTGTTTCTAATTCAGTCAACATTCAAAAATGGAGAGAAGGCTTGTTTCCTAAGGAGATTTTTATCCAGAGATGGGAAGGAGAGAGCTGGATTCTGATGAGCTATGGTTAGGATTTATGACCAGGCTGGGCTGCAGATTTAATATGGGATAGGTTGGGTACCCTTCCTTCTTCTCTGTGTGTTTGGCAGAAGAAGAAAGTAAAGGCTATTAGCCAAGGGTACCACGGAAAGGATGATGGTTAACAAAGGTTGCCCATCCATATTATGAGATCTGCACCCAATCCCTTCTGGACCCCACCCCACTCCCATTCCCAGTTGGTTTAGGAAACTCTCAGCAAGGAAGGTTCCTCTGCCAATGCAGATTGGCAACTTCTCTGAAAGCAGAGTCTTAGCCAGAGTGGCAGGAGCACTGACAGGTAAGGGATTTGCCCAGAGTTACATGGCCAATATGTGTCTGAGGCAGGATTTGGACCCAGGGCTTCCTGTCATGGAGTCCTGCACTCTGCCCCTCTCCCTCTCTACTTGCAATGGAGAGGAAAGGAATGCAGTTTCTGGCTAGATGGCATATTCAGTTCTATCAGCTAGACAACAGGCTAAAGGAAGCCACATTCATCTCCTACCCAATCCAAAGTATCTTCTCCCCATTTCCACCTGCCACATATCATGAAAGTCACCTTCCTAAGGCATTCCTCTGATCAAAACCCTTCAGTTGCTCCCTGATTCTGCCTACCAAATCCATGATAAATTCCTGAGGTCCTGCCATTAAATGTCTCAACAATTTGACTTCAAAGTGACCTTCCTTTTGGGTCTAAACTAGAATTCTCTTTTACCCTGTTCCTACTTCCCCACCTTTGTTTAGACTATCACTCATTCCTGGAAAGGACTTTCTTTCCTCCCTCCTCCTTCCCTTCAGACCTCTGTCTTTTAAAGGCTCTCTTTTCCTATCAAAGCACAATTCCAGTTCTAAGCCTTCCACGAAGCCTTTCTCACCTCTTACTCTGCCTTGTAAAAGTGTCCTCCCTTCAAGAATTGTTCACAGCACTTTGCTCAAAGCTCTCCCTTTTCATTTATCTATCTCGATCTGGCATTCTAGTTATTTGTGTAAGCATCTTTTCCCTTTATTAACCTCTAAGTTCCTTGTGAGCAAGGTGCACAGTCTTACCCTTGGGACCCTGCATACAGAAGGGTTTTAATATACAGTTGCTAAAATCAAATGACCTGGAATGAACTAGGCAGCCCCAGAGGGAGAATGTCACAATACTTCTGGAGAGACTCCTTATCTCCCTGCCTCTATTATTCATCACTTTCCTCCCTCACAATATTTCTACAGAGGAGGAAGTACCAACCAACCAACCAACCAACCAACCAACCCACCAACCCATTCACCAACCCAAGATGAGCAGGGGATTGAAAGGACGGGAGAAAGCAATTACCCAAATTGGAAATCAGTCCAGACACCCAGATTCACACCCACTAAATATAGAAAACAGATGCTCATCACACACAACGCTTCTTAGGTACAACAAAGTAAAGATGGGAACAATAAACAGTTCGAAATTAAGGGCAATTACAGCGGGTTACTGTTATTTTATGAATATATCAAGACACTAACATGACAGCCCGGCTATGAAAACAAAAACATCTGAAAAATCTACTTTACGTATTTTGATTTGCTGCCATGGAAAATAAAGGTGGAATTTTGATTTGTAAAAATTCATGCATTTCTGAGAGGGAGAGAAACCCATGTGCACTTGCCCCCTCCCCCTTTCCTAGCCCCCTCCCCTCTGCCTTTGAAACATGTCATGCTCCCAACAGCTAGGGCCTCATTTGCCATGTTTAACTGCTGCTGAAATGGAAAGTCATGCAAATAAGGTAATTCTGAGGAGAAAACTGCTTAACTATGCTAAACGAGTGATTACATTGATTTAGCAATGCTGGCCAAATCACCAGGGCGGAGGGTGGGCTGCCTAGGCCTCTCACCCTCCATGGAATCCACTCGATGACTCCCTCCTCTCCTTAATCAAGCTATGAGAGAGTAGGAGCCCCCAATCCAATACAGCACCCGCTAGCTGGCTGGGTTCTGAAGAAAGCAGAAATTGTCGCAGCAGCCAGCTCTGGAGGTTACAGTGTGGTAAACTAGTGGTCCATGGATGGTGTATTTATACATCCTTCCAAGGTCTGGGGAAAATACTGCTTCTTCCAGGAAGCCTTTTCTGACCATGCCAGTTCCCTCTAATCTCCCATCTCACTTTATTTAGCACAGGAAGGGCTGGATTTGTAAACAGGAAGACTGCAGATACTTTCAAGCTGTAGGACTTTGAGCAAGTCACCTTGAGCCGTTCTAAGCCTCTGTTTCCTCATCTGTAAAATGAGGACAATAATAGCTCCTATTTCCCAGGGCTGTTGTGAGGAGCCAATGAAATAATATATGGAAAATGTTTTGTAAACCTAATTAAATGTTAATCAAATGTTAACTATTATGGAGCAGTAGAGTTGGAAAGGAAGATAAAAAGTCATCCTGTTCAACCCAGTCTAAAGCATGAATCCTTTTCCCCTATAACACTGCTGATGAGTGGTCACTTGGTCTCTGAATGAGCACCTCCACTGATAAGAAGGCAACTAGGTGGTGCAGTGAAAAGCAAGTGAGGAAGATATGAGTTGAAATCTGGCCTCATGAGTGGTGTGACCCTGGCCAAGTCACTTAACCACTATCTGCCTCAGTTTCCTCAAATGTAAAATGAGTTGGCTAAAAAAGTGGCAAACTAGTCTTTTTGCCAAAAATATTTCAAAGAAGGTCATGGTGAGTCAGACACAAGCAGAATGACTAAACAATAAACTGGGATATCTTCTAAGTTTTCATTTGTTCATACCCAACCTATTTTTACAACTTTCCTTTCTAGCACCACTGGAAGTTAGGGGCCTCCACGCACACTAAGGTCCAGCTCAACCAGGTTTATTTCCCCATATATGGATACTCCATCTGCTGCCTCTGTATTTGCATGGATGTCTTATGCCTGAAAGGCACTCCCCCTCCCTCCTTACCCCCATCTCTCAGAATCATTAGCTTTCTTCACCATTCAGGTCAAAGAACACCTTCCATGGAGGTATCCTTCTAACCTCCAATCTTCTCATATCTTCTTTGTATATACCCTCCATGTGTATATCTCCTCCAAATAGCCTGTAAGCTCTCTGAATGCAAAGGCTGTTTTCATTTTTGTCTTTAGCACACAGTAGGTGCTTAATAAATGTTGGCTGATTAACCGAAGGACCTTTTAAAGCCCCAAGAGTTCAACTCATTTTTTCCAGGATCACATAGCTAACAAGTGTCAGGGCTGGGATTTGATTGATTTCAAGTCTTGGTACATATTGGGGATGAAGCATGGCCCATTAGAAACCTCATTGGATTTGGAGTCAAAGGACCTGAGTTTGAGTCCCAGCACTCTTGGTATGACCTAGGACAAGTCAGTTCACTTCTTTGGACCTCCTATCTTTAGCTGTGAAATAAAGGAACCGAATCAGGTCTCTAATCATTCTGTGACTTCGTGTAACATCCCTGGGTGAGCTCAGTTTCTCTTCTGAAGGGCTGGACTTACAAGTAAGATGAACAGGCGGCTGCCTGTCTTCCTCACATGCTTTCAGGTCTTGGAAGGCCTCTCCTCCCCTACAGTATCCCTCCCTTACCTGCTCACTGATTTCTGAAATGCCACACAGGAGTTTCATCCCTTTTGCTCCAGGCCTTTGAGCTAGTAAAAGGCAAATCCTGCTGGGAGGTGGTGACAGAATGACCCTTTTCTTATAGAAGGTGGAAACTGTCTGTTCTAACGGTATGTTAAAAGTAGTTTTGATGCTATAAAACCATAATGATAGGATTCAAGAAAAGTCATTTCCCTGGGAAGGCACCTGAGTGATGAACCATCAAAGAGAACCCCTGGGGAAGCAAGTAAAGCACTAACTGGAGTCCAAAGGCGCGAGCAGTCATTGGGTTGAGACAATGTCAATCATTTCTACTATGCTAATGAACTGAGAGCTAGAAACCTCTCTCAGAGAGGAAGCAGGGACTTAGTGGGGGCATCTGGCAAGGGTCTGGGGCTCAGAAACAGGAAGAAAAGGTCATTTGTTCTTAGCCCTAGAAAAAAACTCCAGGGATGATGACAAACTCTCCCTTTGGGACTATAGGAGATTACCTCTAGATGATGTGGCCTTGACCAAGAGAGAAAGGGACCGAATTTTACCAAAGGGCAGCATTAGTCTTAACCAGCAGCTAGTGAACAGACTTCAGGCAACCAAACCACCCAGAAAGAAATGGGTAGGAGCAGGAATTCCAAGTTAATGTCTCCAAGAGGGGCTAAGGAGATGAATGCCAGATCACTGCAAAAAGATGGAAGTTCTAGAGGAGGAATCTTTGAAGACCAGACAGGAAAGTCCAGTTGAAAGAATGCTGGACTTGGAGTCAGGAGACCTTGGTTTTAAACCCAGTTCTTAGGCTTTCTTTGGCTATAGACAAGTCACAATCTCTCTGACCTTCACTTTCTTCATCTGTAAAATGGGAATAATTATAGTCATATTACCTACCTTGAAGGGCTACTTGGGAAAGCTTCAAAGTACAATAGGAATTTAAGTTTTGATCATAGTGGATAGATCAGTTGGCCTTGGTCAGAAGGCTACAGGCTGTATGATACTGGGCAAACACTTTCACCTCTTGGGGCCCTCTCTAAGATTACAATTTGCAGAGGAAGTGTGGATCGGGATGGATGGAGGAATTTCATCATGGAAAATTCCCTACACACAGAAAAAAAATCATAGGTTCAATAAAAAAATTAATAAGCACCTTGTGAGCGTGTCCATAAGATGTGAGATCCAAGGTCATCTGAGGCTAACCCGTAGATAATTTAGGAGAATAACTGTGCTCATCAGTTTTGATGCTGCCTACACTGCTTTTGGCTTTGAAGGCCAACGGAGGAGGCAGACACAATGATGAAATCAAAATTATTTCAAAATCGCAGAGTAAGTAGTTACCTAAATCACAGTCATGTTCTGGTTGAATTAAAAAGAAAGGGAGTTTGTTCTGTCTGGCCAAGAGACTCCAACACAGCGCTTTGCACATGTTAGGGCCCCAGGAAGATGCACTGAATTGAACTGAATTCTCCACTTTTGCCCCTATTTTCTCTGTGGATTCAGAGCTGCTAGAGGGGGGCCTGACCCTGACTAGAGACTATTTCTTGCTGTTAACCTGACCTTTGTAATAAGCCTCCTCTCCCAGAAGGGAGAAAGTACTCAGAGGAAGCTGTCAGCCTCCAGTTCATCCTTGAATAACTGAGACACATGAGGGCTATCCTGGATTCACTCAGGCTTTTCTCTTTAATTTCCCACCTGCCCCTCATCTTTCCAAAATGAAGCCTTTAACAAACTCTCAAAGCAGCAAGTCTGAGCGAGACAGAACCACAGATTCCCACGGCTCTAAGCAAGCATGCCCTGAGCTGCTTCACATTCCCCACCGGTGCTGGCCACAAAGCCTGGCACACTTCAGGCTCAATAAATGTTGGAGGATTGATTAAAATTTAAATGCCCCTGGGCAAAGTATTCTATCAGAATCTGGCATCTGTGTGTGAAGGAGTTTCTCTTGTTCCTGTTAAAGACACTTGTTGGATCTGTGACCCAGAGCACGTCATTTAACTTCTTGGACACAGACTCAATATCTGTAGTAGTTTCTTCACAGGGTTGTTGTGAAGTTTAGTAGAGATAAAGTATATAAAAGTGTCAGCTGGTGTTATGTTCTATGCTTAGCAAAACAGCAGATTTTGTGGAAAAGTTCAGACCATGGGGTATAGCCTATGGAGGGCAGCCCCTAAAAAATGGGAAGGAAAGAGATATGTGGAGTTAGGAGGAGGGGACCAAAGAGAACCTCCCCCAGCTTTAAAATTCTAAACTTCGGCTATGCTGTGGAAAGTGGACCTCTCCATTTTTAAGGAGGGAATGCTGAAGAGGCCTTAGGGAATTGGGACTCCTGAACCAGAGAATGTCAGATGATCCAGTTCAACTCTATGCATTCTGTGGGACATCACTTAGTATTGGCTCACTTAGTACCGACAGCACTTAGTATCCTTCAGATACTTCCTAGCTGTGACTGTGGGTAAATCATTTAATCTCTCTGGGCCTCAGTTTCCTCATCTGTAAAATGAGGGGGTTGGACTCAAGGTCCTTCCCAGCTTGAAATCTATGATTCTCTGATTCTTGGGCACAGCTACGAGGTGTCATAGAGCACAGAATGGTGGGCCTGGAGTCAGGAAGACTCCTCTTCATGAGTTCAAATCCAGCCTCAGACACTTATTAGCTGGGTGACCCTGGGCAAGTCACTTAACCCTTTTTGCCTCAGTTTCCTCATCTATAAAAGGAACTGGAGAGGGAAATGGCAAACCACTACTGTATCTTTGTCAAGAAAACCCAAAATGGGGTCACAAAGAGTTGAACCTGATTGAAAACAACATGACTTAGTTTACTCTATAAATTTGCCTTTCTACAGAATACCACCTTAGGGGCCAGGGGGTGGGTGGGAAGCATGGGAAGGTGGGAGGTATCTCAGGATCAGCACAGAGAAGTGAAGGACCCTAGAGTGGATTTAAACCTAGCCTCTTCGACTTCAAGTCCAAACCCTTTCCAGTGCAGCCCCCTCTCCCCTACAGTTTAGGTTAATCAACCTCAGAACCTGAAGATAATCCAATCTCTTTCTTTTCCAAATGCCTCTAGGTAGGCTATTGGGGCAGGGGAGGAGCTGCTCCCAAAACAGCAAAGCTGAATGGGGGTGGGCAAAAAGAAGCTTCAGCTCTGGTAATCAAAAAAAAAACTAAACAGAAGAGGAAGGTGAGCATGCAAACTGAACTGTCGATGGTGTGGAAGCAGGCCCGTGGTAGTGAGCAGTGAGGGCAGGGAAGAAGGCGGCTATTTCAGAGGAAGGAAGCTCAGGGAGCCAGGGCCTCCCGCTCCTGGGCAGCAAACAGCAATGTCTGGAGGAGAGGCATAATTGGTGTTTCGGGAAGCTGTTCTGGGTTTCATTCAATCTGTGAAGAGTCTTCTTCAATTTCCTGTTGCTCAGACCCTGAGCAAGCATCTGAAAATGGCTTTGCTTGATGATAATCAGAGGACACACATCCTTCATTCCCACTAAGAAGCCTCAATTCCACAGGGCATAAACCTTAGAGAGAGCTTTGCATACCAAGTCCCAACCCAGGCCCAGGCTTCACTGCGATCTCTTCAATGGCTCTTCAACCAGCCTAGAGGTAGGTGGGTGTGTGGTGTGTGTGTATATGAATGCGTGTGTGTGTGTGTGTGTGCACACATATTCCTTGCAGCCTTCTATGACTATTGTAATCCATCCTCACCTCTCCTGAAATTTTGCAGTACTTCTACTTTGGACCACACAGTCTGGGATTTGATTGCCTATTGGTGTGTTTTCTAAGTGCCTTAATTAAATGTGCACATTTAGTCTCCCCAAGTTCAGGGAAAGCTTCTTGAGTGTTTTCTAATTCTCCTAATTCTCAAGTGGAGGTTGAATGTCCCTTTGTCATGGAGGCTTTCCTGGTAAGGTATAGGGAGACCAGGTGGTCTCTCAGCCCCTTCCCAGCCTACCTACAAAGATAAATTCAGGGCATGTGTTTTATCAAAACTTGGAATACTCTGTTGCACTTAGTACAGAAGTTAGCATACAGCATATTCCACAAATAACAGTGTAACAGCAGACATCTTTATGGCACTTAAAGGCTTATAAAACATATTTTACGTTCACAATCTCACCGAATCGTCAAAAGAACCCTGTGAGGAAGGGATTACAGGCATTATTATTCCCATTTTACAGCTGAGTACAATGAGTCTTATGGAGATTAAACAGCTTCCTTAGGATCAGCAATGCCAGTACATGTCACAGTTGGGATTTAAACCCAGGTTTCACCTGCTTCTAACCCTGTCCCCCCTTTACTACACCACAATCAATGTTATATGAATTACTATTCTATTAAGTGAGGGAGTATCTCTTTTGGGGGGGCTTACTGTGGATATGCTGCTGAAGAACACTCCAGAGTCAGATATCCATCTATATATAGATAGTGTGGGTGGGAGAATGTGGTTGGTTTATTGTATGCTGTTCTCACTCTGAGACATATCTAAATCCTGCTGGTAGAACCAGAGAAACCTGGCACAGGAGATGAAAGATATTCTGTGACTATCACATGTTCTCCTTCATAGTCAAGGATAATGTGCTATGATGATAGGCTTATCCAGGCATCTCTCCTTCCACAATGTCCTATAATTACTCTGTCTGAGCTGCCTAACAGGGAGTGGTAAGGGCAAGGGAAGACCCCTGCTGACCGGATGGACAGGGTATAACCTCTGAAGTAAAATAAATTCAGTGGCAGACAAACTACCAATAGGCAAAGTGTGACAAAAGTCATAAAAATAGATATCTGGGGATTTTAGTGGGACTGCAAGCTCAAAAATGAGTCAAGTTGTGACTTGGCAGCCAAAAAAAAGCTAGTGTACTCAGAGGACGCATCAGTACATGCATGGGCTACAAACCCATAGGATAATGATCTTCATGCCATACTACTATCTATGGGAAGGCTACCTCTGGGGTACTATGCTCAATTTCAGGAAAGACCTTGACAAGTTGGAGCATATGCAGAAGAGAACAGTCAGAGGACTGAGGACCTGCCATATGAGAGAGGATTGAAGGAAGTATGCAAAGTGCAGCCTGGAGATGAGAAGACCTTGTTGAGAGTGTCTGGGTGGGGTGACACAGAATTCCTTGAATGGAAGAAAGGTTCTATAACCTCTTGGGGAGTATCTACATTATCCCAGAAGAATTATGAATGGGCTTCAATTTACATAACTGATGCCTTCTTAAAAAGCTCTTCCTAGAGCAAACTTTGTGGAACCAAATTCCACTTCAAATGTTCCAGAAGGAACTAAAGGAGTCCCTGTGTTGATGTGATTGGTCAAGAGAAAATAATAACTGGCAGCACTGCCCCCATAGCACTAGCTGGTATCTCTCTGACATCAAGAGATGGAATGGAGCCACAATCCATGCCCCTCATTAATTCCTTCCCACTGAATAAGGAAAACTTTCCACTACCCCCCAAGTCCCATACCATGGAAGCTGCCTGGTTGGTACCCTTTCAGGCCAATGTCTGTCCTTGGTGCTGAACACCCCCAGATAGGAAAGGCAGAAAGCTTTGGAGAAACCCATGCACCGTAGGGCCTCTCCTGCTTTACACAGTCCAAAACGCAGGGAGCTCCATGTCCACACTCTCCTCTGATGCCACCCCCACCCCCACCCCTGCTTCTCCAACTGCCTGCCAGCATTGAGTGGTACCTGCTTTATGCATTGCAGCCGGTCATTGGTTTGCTGTATATGCCGGTCCATAGAATTCATTCTGATTGTCTCCTCTAGCCTTCTACCTGAAAGCCATTCACGTTTTCCAGCCTGTGGGAAGAGAGAGAAAGAAAAGAGACTCTCACTCAAAGTTATTCCTACCCAGATCGAACCCCTTTCCTCATCTCCTATAAGAACCTTCCCTCCCCTTCCCAAAACAGGCAACATCCCTAGGGTACGCACAAATCCAACCTTTGCAACTCTGGTACAGCAATGACTTTCCCTCAAGTCAACTAAAGACACCTGGTTAAGTATTAGCAGACTCTAGTCAGACCTTTTGCATAGGCTCATTTGAGAAGTGGGACACACACACACACACAGACACACAGACACACACAGACACACAGACACACACACAGACACACACACAGACACAGACACACAGACACAGACACAGACACAGACACACACACACACACACACACACACACACACACACACACACACACACACACACACACACACACACACACCCTGGGCAACTGGAGCAGCTAGAATGTCCTGTGTGGGGTGGGGAAATGAATGAAATGAATTCTTCCTATGTTATGCTGATAGGCTATCATGGGTCCTCTGCCTATGTATAAGGTACAAAGGACACTGAGGATGCAAACACAAAAAGTCAATACTACCTACCCTCAAGGAGTTTACACTCTTTTGAAGAAGAAAATTGTACAGGTTTAGCAGAATACAAAATAAATACAAGGAGATTGGGAAGCAAGGGCATTAGCAGCGAGCAGTGGTGGCCAGCTCTATCAGGAAAGATTTTATGGCTGAATCTTGAAGGAAGAAAGGGAATCGATCAGGTCAAGGAGGGGGAGAGAGGCAAAATGTGAGAGGAAGGCTGGAGAACAATGTGGCAAGATGGTGGAGGGTCCTGGAACACCCCCAGCCTCAGGAGTTTAAATGGTATCCTAAAGGATATAGGAAGCTATTTATTTCCTGGGCTGAGGAGTGAAAAGATAAAAGCCTTAGGTTAGGAAGGATAATTGGGAAACATTAAGCCAGATGAATTGGGAGGGGTAAAGACTGGAGGCTTGAAAGAGACAGGTGGGAGGTGATAAGGGCCTGCATTTAAATGCATGGGTCTCCTATCTACCCAGCTAGACTAGAAGCCCCCAGAGAGCCAGGCCTGTATGCTTTTTTTTCCTGGAGTTTCTTCCCATATTGCCAAGAAAAAGATTCCATTCCCAGTAGGCACTCATTACCTAAGCTTGAAAAGAGAGTTTATGGGACTGAGGAGAGGGAGGTGGTTCACGGGCACCTTCTTTGGGGGTCAGTTTACAGGCTTCAGGCCAGGGGGTGAGGGAGGATCGGGATAAAGAGGAGAGATAGAAAGGCATTCTCCCACCAAATCTACCCTGAGGGAACGCCCCCTTTTTAAATGCAAAGTCAAGTTTCCCTTTCCCTCCTCCACTCCCTAGGGGTGTTTATGGCCCTGGGCACCAATTAAAGAGTACTTATTTACATATTCATGAGATTTAGAGGGCTCCAGTCTATCGGTTTTAAGGGGGAGGGTAACAGATGTATTGACCTGTCAAACAAAGCCTTCCTGTCCTAAAGGTACCCAAACACTAAGGGTTAGGAAGCCTACTTCTTCCTTTAAATACAAGCGAACAGACAGGGGGATTGGAGGGTGAGGGTACAAAGACTGGCTAGGGGGAACAAATGCCTTAATCCTAGGCTCTTCTGTTCCCCAGGCCATGATTCCCAACTCCCACCTCTCCTTTAGGAGAGAGAGGTTTCAGTGTAGACAAAAGACCCACTGCTTACTCTATATAGCCAGCAGAGGTCACTGTTTACAAGCCCAGCCAGGCTTCCCACCCTACTGCCATCCAACCTGCAATGCACAGTCAGATCTGGCTGGAAAGGGGATGCTCTCATCTCAGAGCCCCCCCGCCCCAAATACCCCCCCCCTCCTGCTGGGACATTTCAGAAAAAAAAGTGTAGATAAGTTCTGGCTCAGCCCCCAAGTATATGACCATGACCACTTAACCTTTCTCTGAGCCTCATTCATTCCTCCATCCATCAATGATTATTAATCATGTGTTAAATGAAAGGGTTGGACAAGATGATTTTAAGGTCTCTTCTAGCTTTAAATTGTTGATACTTGAGGTGATTAGCCTCAGTCCCCCCATTCATTCAACAAATTTCTGAACAGAAGCTATCACACTCAAGACATAACAGAAGACACAAGATTCACTTCTACTCAATTCAATTTAACAAACATTAAGATCTTATTATGTACAAGGTGCTGGTCTGGGTGACTGGGAAACTTAGACACACACACACACACACACAAACACACACACACACACAGAGTCCCTGTCCTTAAAAATGCTGTTTTACTTGAGGAGATGAGAGAAGTGAACAGATATGTTTAACGTCATGGGGTAGGGTGTGATGGGGGCAAGAGAGAGACAGCTACGGGTGTAGTGGAAAGAGCGTTGAATGGGGAGTACATTTCCACACGAGCTGGAATTGCTGATCTATTGTTTACTAGCTTCATATATTATAGAAGCATAGATTTAGAATGGAAAGAGAACACTGGAAAGCATCTGTTTGTGGATTTTTAAAAAAATTTTTTGTTTGTACCCTACTTACATTTCCCAAGATATCTCCCTTTCTTCTCCTTCCCAGATGGGAGGAGGAAAATATACCATATTTTCTTATAATAAAGACAAAGAAATCATTCAGCAAAACTAATCAACCTATCCAAAGAACCTCCTAGTCTCTGTAGGGTGTCTCACTCCTAGTCCCCTGACTCACCAAAGATGGGAAGGGGCACTTTTCCATATCTTGTCTTTGGGGCCAAGCTAGGTCATCCTAATCTCATGATAATTTCAATTTTATTTTGTTGTTCTTTCGCTCACATGCTTCTATCTGGGTGTAATGATTTCCTGGTTCTGCTGACTTCACTTTGCATCAGTTCATATGTCTTCTGCTGGCTTTACCACATTCCCCACTTCTTACAGCATGGTAATATTCCATCATGTTCATATACCACAACTTGTGTAGCTATTCCCCCTATCTACTTTATTTCCATTTCTTCATTAATAATATTACAACATCTTGTGTTTATGTAGCACTTTAAGAATGGCAAAGGATATTATCTCCTAACAACTCTGTGAGGTAGGTGCTACTATGACCCCTATTTTATAAATGAAGAAATTTAGGCAGATAGAAGTTTGAACTCCGATTATTCTGACTTTCAGTGCAGGTCTTCCTGACTCTTGGTCCAGCACTCCATTAAGTCACCAAATAGTGCTATCATAAATATTTTGGTTTATGGGCAAAGAGGAAGGTTTGTTTGCTTTTTTTTCCTTCTGTCAGTAATCTTTTCTAGGAGTATATGCCTATCAGGGGAATCTCTTGGTCAAAGGGTTCGCACATCTTCATTACTTTCTTTGCATAATGCCTAATGTCTTTGCAGAATGAGTGGATTAATTCAAAGTTCCCACAAGCTTTCACTAACCGGGTTCATCCTCCCCAAAATTCTCTAACTTCAACTATTCCTAACATGCCATTTTGCCCATTTATGGGTGTGATATGAATCTTGAGAGAGGTTTTAATTTACATCCCTTCTGATTAGTGATTTAGAGCATTCTTTCATATGGTTGTTAGCAGTTTGCAATCCTTCTTTTGAGAAATGTTCATATCTTTTGACCACCAATTTATTGGAGAAACGTTTTTGGTCTTATATATTTCTGTTAGTTGCTGATATATCCTTGATATCAGGTCTTTATCAGAGATAGGTGATACAAAGATTTTTCCCAGGCCATGGCTACCCTTCTTATCTTACTTCATTAATTGTCTTCTGCAAAAGCCTTCCAATTTCATGTAACTGAAATGATCTATTCCATTTTTTTTAATTCATCGAGTCTTGGCTGCTCATTTAACACAGGAAGAAACGGTTACCTATAGGACTTGCAGGTGACAGGCTGCAGAACCAGGATTTGCACCCAGGTCTAATTCTAAATTCAAAGCACTTTTCATTGCATGATAAGACCTCCTCAGGCAAGTAATTTCCTTTTCATTTTCCTCTTCTGTAAAATGAGAAAAAAGAACTGGATTCTTTCCAACACCTATCCATCTCTAAGTTCTAGTATCCAATGAGATGAAAACAAATGCTCCTGGAAAACGTGAGGAGGGAGGGAACATTTTTAGCACCTATTGAGCTTGAAAGAGATAAGTCATCAATATGCACAAAAGCTACTCTAAAGGATTGAGTGTAAGATTCTCCCAGCCCTAACTACCTCAGACTTATGACTTCCAGCCTCTTTCCCTCCGTTCTGTACTGACTGGCCCCAAGGCCCCACCCCTTTGTCCTCAGTTAAATTTTCCCATGTATCTACCACTAGCCTACAAGTTCCTTGAGGATGGAGACTGATACCTCTGTATTTCCCATAGTACTTAATATGGTACACAATACAGAAAGGCACTTAACTATTGATTGGCTGATGAATGGCCAGTTGGATAAACTAGGATACCATGGACAATTCAAGTTTGTGGGTGACAGCAGGTATGCATGCAATATAGTGGCTAGAAATATCTGGGATCAAATCCTGCTCAGACATTTACTGGCTATGTAAGCCTGGGCAATTCATTTCATCACTTTGTGCCTCAGTTTCCCCATCTATAAAATGAGTAGGTTAGACTATAGCTGCTAAAGTTCCTTCCAGCTTCAAATCTATGATTTGGTGTCTCCACAGTGTATTTTAACCCTTTGCCCAAGGTCTTAGCTTGTAAGCAACGTGTTGCATGGTGCGGTGGCTCAGACAGAGTGAATGGACAAAGGAGGGATTCAGCTCTGATGGGGACAGAACTTCCCAGTAGCAAGCTTACAAATGGAACAGAGAGCCAAAGTGAGATTTTTCACTCTAGGTCTTTTAAAATAGGAATCACAACTCATGAGGCCTTAGCCACAATCTGTTTTGAAAGCAGGGGAAATGGACAAGTTGACTTCTAGAGAGTTTCTCTGGTGGGAAAAATTGGGAGCAGGTGCCTGGGCTGTCAAGATTTACTTTCTGGTGCTGGAGATAATGGGAAGGACAGGGTGGAAGGGGGTGGGGTTGGGAGGAGAAACATTACTGTTTCAGGTAGAAAATAATGGGCTATTTTAAAAAATCTATAAAGGATAAAATGTCTGGCTGATTAGAAAGGCCGTGGTGAAGAAGGTGACATTTTTAAACTTGAGAGATTAATGGTATAAAAACGGGGTGAATGATAGCCATTAACACCAATAATGGATGATATTGGTAGCAAATGTTTTAAGAATAAAAAGTGGCTTTGGAGGAAGAGCTGGGAGCTTTCAGTAGAAGTGGAATCATTCTATTTCCATCTTCTCTCCTTCCCTCTGCCTGGGACAGGAAGGAAAGAAGCCTTTTGGTTCTCTAATGGGAGGCTGGGTAAATTCAGGGGTCAGAAGAGTAGGGGAGAGCTGATGATAATAAGGTGTCTAAGTGTGAGGGGGCGATGGCCCAAAGCATGCCTAGGCTTCCTGAAACATTCTGTCTGACATACTCTTCCCTCATAGCTAGTGCTTACTTATTCTCTTTATCTGAATACTACTTATCCCTTGAAGCTTAGTTAAAGGTGCATCTCTCTAAGGGATCCTTCTTTGACTGTACTGGCCCCACCCACAATGATCTCCAAAAAGCCAGTACTGTCTATATTATTCACGGGGAAAGGGCCTGGACTTGTGATTTCATAGGTATAGATCAGAGATGTGAACCATGCAGGCAATGCTCAGGACATTCCCCAGTGTTTCCCCAACCAGATTAAAATGAAGTTAGGAAATATTTAACAAACTACATAGAAATACAATTGAATGCAGATAATGTGAACATGTGATTTTCTAAGATAATATGCAGCCTACTGGGATCCTTATATATCCTTTCTATTTGAGTTCGACACCGCTGGTACAGAGAACTCCCATGCAAACAAAAAGTCCCTCTACAGATACAGGTCAGCATCTTCTTTGAAACTTATGATCTTAAGAGTTATCCAGAACATTGGGATGTTAAGTGGATTACCCAGCATCCCATAGCTATTATGTGTTAGAGAGACTTGGACTCAGGTAGTCCTACCTTAGAGGCCAGCTCTCCATCCATTATTCTATGCTGCTTAACCTTTATATAGCACCATTTATTTATAAAATTAGTATTTTATGTTCTTAACTAGGCTGTAGACTCCTTGGGAGTAGGGGCCACATCTATTCCCCTCCTCTCTCCTAAGAGCTAACAATGGCATAGGCAGAGGATGGTTTCTTCATCTGTCTGTCTCTTGCATGATCAAAGTGAGAGTGGAATCACAAAGTACTAAGGAAATCATTTACCTCTTGTGGGTTGATTTTCTCAGAATCTCAGAATCCCCGGATTAGAAAGGAGCTCAGAGGCTAACCGGTCCAACCTGTACCCAGACAAGCGCCTTTCCACAACATGCCAGGCACACAACCATCCAGCCCTCCCTGAAAAGTCTCAAGTGAGTGAGTCAGGAACCTACTGGATCTGGAGGAAAGCTGTTTTAACTCTGTCCTAACAGAGTTAACTGTCTCCTCAGAGCAAATTTAAATTTGTCTCTCAGTCACTTCCACTCATCACTCTCAGTCACCCTCTGACAGCAGGTGAACAAGCCTAATCTTGTACTTTTGGGTCATGTCAAGAAGCACGTATTACATGCCTACTGGGTGCCAGGCACTGTGCTAAGTGCTAGGGATACAAAGAAAGGCAAAATCTTTCCCTCTTTTTCACACACACACACACACACACACACACACACACACACACACACACCACCACCACCACCACCACCACCACCACCACCACCACCACCACCACCACCACCACCACCACCACCACCACCACCACCACCAGTCCCTGCCTTTAAGATCACAATCTAAAGGGGAAGACTACCTACAAACAACTATGCATACACAAGAGATGTACAATATCAACTGGGGGGAGTTTTGGAGTGAAGGTACTCATTTTGAAAAAGACTGAGAAAGGCTTCTTGTCGAAAGATGGTCCTTGGCCAAGACAAGAAGGAAGCCAAGAGATGGAGACGAGGAGGGAGAGAATCCCAGGGATGGGAGACAGCGAAGACCCTTGGAATTGGGAGATGGGGCACAGATAAAGGCATAGATGGGATCCTTATCATACCTGCAGATGACACTGAGCTTGGAGTGAGAGCCAACATAGGGAATGAGAGTCAGGATCCTAAAAGAAGTTGGTAGACTAAGATATATTTTGATAAAGCCAAGCTTTATATCATTCCCCTTTGTGGGTGGGTGGGGGGGGTGTCAGTGACAGAAAAAGAAATACATTGAGCTTTGTAATTTAAAAATCATCCTTATTTGATCCTTACAATACCCCTGTGAAGTAATGTATTACTATTCCCATTTCACAGATGAACCTTTGAACTACAGAGGCCAATTCCTCAAAATCAATAAATCAAAGTGAGAAATCCAAACCTAAGTCTTCTGGCTCCAAATCTAGTGATTCCCTACCACAGGGTACCACACTCAAATGGAAACTGGCTCACACTAAATCACACATAAAGATCCTTGTGGGCTATAGTGACTTAGAAAACCACATATTAACATTATCTATGTTCTACTGTATTTCTATTAAACATTTCCCAATTATATTTTAATTTGGGTTCCAAAACAGAGTACCAGTGGGCAGTGTCTGACATTCCTGCTCTTCTTCACAGCAGGTTGTCACCTCTGTGTTATATAAGAACAATACTTTACCCAAAGTCATAAGTGATAGTGTCAGAACTAGAACCCAGATCTTTTGATTGTAAGTCTTATACTCTCCCCACCGTATCACAGGAACCCCAAGTTTATACTTGTTCAAGGTAGCAGTGGGCTTAGTAGAGTCTCTGCCAAACACTTCCCTGGACAGATACTTGGTGAAGGGAGGCAGGGGTAAAGGAATTTCCTAAGCTGGAATTTGGCTATAGTTTCAATAGATTCTCTCTCCCCAATGGAAAGCTTGGAAGACAAACAAATTGCTGGCAAACGTTTTTGCTATGTGCTAGAGACACTGTCTGTTCAATCAGATAAAGGAGAATAGAGTTTTCATGTCTCTAGAAGGATGCCAGTCACCAGAGGCACCAGACCCCACTGTCCTGTTTCCTTCTGTGTGTCTAGTGGCTGGATAACTCCATACGTCTTGTCCTTTTCCTAGCTTTTTCATCTCTGGTCAAAGTGGATGCTCACACAAACTGTGAGGTAGGAAGTATCAGTACTACCATTCCCATTTTCCAGAGGAGAAACCTGATGCCTACAGAGATGGACTGGTTTGTCTAAGCCCACCCATGAGTTATTTGGGAGTCTGCATGGAGCAGAGGACATTGTACTCACTGTGGCAATCAGAGGACTCAGGTTCTAGTATTTCCTCTGACAAGAGCTATGTATGAACAAATCACTTAACCTCTGGGGCCTCAGTTTCCTCATCTGGAAAATGAAGATAATTGCGCTTGTTGCACAGAGTTGTTGTGAGGCTCTAATGAGCTAACATAAGACACATACACAAATACATATATACTAATGGGGTGAGAGATGCAAATTGCTCTAGAAAAATATTAGAAGGGAGGGATTCCTTGGGGGAAGGTGGGAAGAAAGCAATGAAGCTACCAGGGGTTTAGTGGTTGAGGAAGACCACCTGATTTCTGAGCACAGGTGATTTAAAACTGAGATCTTCCCACCCAGGTTGGAGAAATGATAAAAGTTATAAATCTTGTTTTAAGCTTGGTGCTTTTTAGTTGTATTTTCACCCCATGGGGAGCCTGAACTACTGGAAAGAGCTCTGGTCTTAGAGTTCAAAGGATTTGTACTCAAATCTTGGCTCTTATCTAACTACACCTGTATGATCAATTTCTCTCATGGGACTTGGTTTTCCTCATCTGTAAAATGAAAGAGTTGGACCATATTCCTTTCAGTTCTAAGATCTTATGAACAAGGGAAAGTTTCTTGAGTGTCCACATTCTAAATTTAGCATGGACTTGTCTTACCTTAACTCTCTCTACTACTCACTCCATTCAGCAGACCCTCTGTTCCCTCAACATGGGCCTACTTGCCTACTATATGATTTTACTTATGACATTTCCCATCCTCTCTCCCTTCTCACCCTGAAAAGTCTACCCCGCTTACCCACATTCTATGTGTTGCCAGTAGACAAGCATCAGCTTGAGCCCTGTGACCTGAGCTTATTTTCTCATCCACAATATGGGGTAAGAATTTCTACTTTATTTCACCTCTCTCACAGGGTATCATGATATGCAAATGAGGACATAGATGTGAATATACTTTTTAAATCACAGGGTTCAATATGAATACATAATGACCCATCCTTCAAGACCCAATTCAAACCCCACCCCTATGGAGTCTTCTCTGATCGTTCCAGCCATGGCGATTTCTATCTCTTCCTTTATGAACCTCACTTCCTTCTCATACTTCATTGTCTTCTATGTTTATTTTTCCATTCGATGGTTAGTCTTCTATCCTCAACTAGATGATAAACTCTCTCATGGGGGTTTATGGCATCTGGCTATAAAAATGACTGGATCATTGGATTAATGAGGGGATGCAACTAGGGAGCCTCTGAAGTCCCTTTTTGCTCTGATCTCTAATCCTATAACTAAGTATTGCTGGACTATGCTTGAGCACATCTGGGTTTCAATCTTAGCTCTGTCATTTACAAAATGTGTGACCTTAGATCAGTCACTTAACTTCCTTGGGCTCCATCTTTAAAAATGGAGATGGTAATCTCTGCTTTGTCTTTCCTACCTTACAGGGTGATTTTAAGGATCAAGTGACAGGTGAGACTATAAAGAACAGTAACTGAAATATAGGGTATCAGGATGATCACGATTTAGAGTCAAGATCTGGAAATAAATGCCATCTTTGCCACTTATTGGTTGGTATATCATTGGGCAAGAGACGACTTTGAGCCTTAATCCTTTCCCCATCTGGGAAGTGGGATAACAGATGCCACATGACTTACTGGCTGGGCTCTTGTGGGGACTGAAAGAGAAAAACGTCATTGTTTCTAACCATTTCCATTAGGAAAAAGTCCACATCTGAAAAGAGCACCCCTCACATATGTATGGTTCTTTGTAAACCATAAAATATTATATGAATGCATGCTGTTATTGTTTCTTTATATCCCCCCAGTGCCTTGGATAACAGGTGCTGAATAAATATTTTATTGATAGAGAAAGGGCTGGAACCCAGGACTAGTGCAGAACTCTTTCCATTATACAATAAATAAGCCACCGGTGGCTGCTCTGAATTCAGGACTTTAAGTACGCTGAATGGGATAGGAACTAAAGACAAACACACACGCACACACATGTGCGCACACACATACACACACACACACACAACTGGCTTGTCTGAGTTTCTCGGATTCATTCCCCCTTGTCCCTCCTCCTTCCCCATACTTTGTATAAGTGCCAATGGATTCAAGGAAAGAGGCAAAGGTTTCTTTTTCTCCATTTCTTTCATTCAGAGGACATTCTTTCGTTCATTGTTCAGAAAACAAAGCAGATGTGAACTGGGCATTTTGGAGTTAAGTGGTAGAGGCTGGTGGCTGTTGTTGGCACGGGTATTGGGGTTGGAGATGGGACAGTTACTTCAGAAATCTGGTCTAGGGACAAACTCAATACAGGCTGCTAGGCAGAGCAGCGGATGGAGTACCAAGTCTGGAGTCAGGAAGGCTTGAATTCAAATCTGACACTTAGTAGCTGTGAGACTCTGGGCAAGTCATTTTACCTCTGTTTGTCTCAGTTTCCCCATCTGTAAAATGGGCATAATAATAGCACCTAACCCCCAGGGTTGTTATGAAGATCAAATGAGATAATAAGTGTAAAGCGCTTTGCACAGGGCTGGCACACAGTACATGCTGTACAAATGTAAACTAGCTACTTCTACTATCATCATCTTTATTATTATATTAAGAAGAGTCAGGCAGGGACACCAGCACGGGAGGATGACTAGAGAGAGCAGAGCTGGTGGAAGCCTAGACACCTGATGGGTGTGTCTCCCCATCATCACCACAGCTCAGCTTGAGCAGAGGCAGAAAGTCAAGGACAGTGGTCAGTATCAGGTATCAGGAAATGCCAGTTTGTCTCCTCACCCCTACTCAAGAACGTTCAAAAACTCCCATTGTCTGAACTCTCCCCTCTTGGCTCTGAAGGTCCACTCTTTTTGGCTCCCCAGTACTCTTCATGCTTCTGCATCTTCTGATGTGTTTTTGGGGGCAGCGGGGGGAGGGGGAGAAGGGGAGGCTAGCACGCAGCACTTCCTCCATGGGCCAGCAGATGTCTCCCTTTCCTACCAAAGGACAGCTCCCTGGGTCTCTCCTGTCCTTACCTCCCGCCTGCAGAGCCCTGTCTCCTAGAGTAGCCTGATGTTTCCTTTAAGCCTTTACAAGTCCCTACAAATCCTCCACTGCTGCCCCCTAACAGGGAATAAGTAGTAAAACTGACACTGACTGTCTGACCTTGTGGCTATTGATTAACTATGTCTGCACTCCCTGTCATCCTTCACACCTCCTGGACTGGCAAATGAAGGGCTAAGGACTCCAATCCTCCCTCCTCCAGCTTGAGCTGAAGATCTTCTAGAATAGGGTATCTTGGGGATCAAGTGGCTGCCACACTGTGGGTCACCAGCTACCACATCTGGCGTATTCATTCACCTCCCCCAGAGTATGATTAACTATGTCAGTCAACATGGCTCCCTTCTATGACTGAATATGCCAACCAACATGGCTCCCTAGTCATAGTCCAAAGAGTTGGGTTCGAGTCCTTTGCTCTGCTGCCTAAGTGACCTTGCATGAGTTTTCTTCTTGAACCTTCAGCTCCCCCTTCTGTACAATGAAGGGTTGGAATGGATGACCTCTGTTTCCTTTCCAGTTTGATGAATCAGCTTATATAGAGGGGGGCAGCATGGAGTCTGAGATAGAAAACAGGTCTCAGGCCTAGGTTCAAGTCATGTCTCTGATACATGCTTGCTCTGTGGCCCTGGGCAAGTCACTTACATTTCCCAAGGGCAGAGAAGTTTAAGTTTCTCCCTACCTAACACACATTGCACAGAACAGTTGCTCGGGAGATAACTTGTTGACATGAATTGAATTCCAATTTTTCTTACTTTCAGAAGATCCTCCAGCAGTCAGCTCATACTACCCAAGCCAACCAGTCTACACTGACTTGAAAGGCCTACAGAGGAGCTCTACCTCCCTCTACAGGCTCCAACCTCCATTACAATCTAGGTCAATTCTGAATGTCTAACTTGAATCTCTTCACTTAAGCCTTATTTGCATCTCAGTGGAGAGGCATAAGGATAATAATTCACACTGATATAGTAACTCAGTAGAACACTGCCACTCACAGATTCTACCTTGGAAACCATCCCTGGCCTTCCCCAAGGCTTATCATGCCCTGGGAAGTGCACAGATCAGGAGCTCTCAATGCACTCTGGCTTTTTACTGTTGGATAGATCCACTCTTAGAGTGCAGGCTGCTGTATGGAGAACAAGGTTATCTAAAGCCCACCTTTTCTTCCTCATCTGTTCCCTCTTTCCCCTCAAAGATGCTGGGCTGGATAACAACCCACTGACCTTTTCCCTCCCCAACCCAAGCCCACTTCTCAGACCGAAAGGGAACACCGCAAGCCAAGGCTCTGGGTTGTTTTTAGCCGACAAACACATACGTGGTTATGTGCTCCCACACATACGTGCTTTGACAGTGAGTTCTTGATTCGCCATGGTTGTGGGGGACAGGGAGAGCACGAATAAGTGCAGCCCACTGAGAATCCAAATTCTTGCTTTAGCCCACTGCCTCCAGCTGCCCACCCCTTTTACTGCAGGCAAGAAGCCAGTCAGACGGGGAGGCTACAAGGAGAGGAGTGGGAGACAAGATTTCACTCCGGTTCTGCTAAATTTTGCCATTCATTGAGTCATGACTCTGGGCAAGCCATACTCCTCTCTCTGGGCCTCAATTTCCCCTTCTATAAAAGGGTAGGAGCACTTACATAACACCTACTTTGCCCCATGCACCATGATAAATGCTTTAGAGATATTTCATCTGATCCTCCCAACAAAGCTTCAAAGTAAATGCTGTTATATCCTCATTTTGAAGTTGAGGAAACCGAGTCAAACAGAGGAAGTGATTTGCTCAGGGTCATATGGTTAGTCATTGTCAGGTTTTCCTGACTTCAGGCCCAGCGCTCTATCCACTGAGCCATCTAGCTGTCAAATGGTCCAGATAATCTCTAGGATTTTTTCCAGTTATAATAATTATTCCATGATGACTATGTTCATCCTCCCCTGCCTTTTTTATAATATTTTGTGGATGTCATAGCAAGTCTGGAAAGGAACTAGCAACACAGAGAAGCTGTGAACTGGCCATTTAGTTGTGAATTGGGAACTTACTCTGTGTAGATGGTCCCAGACTGAAGTTTCACATAGAAAAGTCAACCAACTCAGTCCCTTCCATGTGGATTGGAGGATCTCAGTGTGGCCCAGGGTCAAATCATGAGCCCTCTAGCAAACCTTCATCTGATCCCTCCATCCACCACTCCGCTAATGGACATGTCTTAGGTTTTATTCATTTATTTGAATGTCTTCAAGCAAACTATTTTTTTTAAGATGTGGGAAAATTTTAGGCCATCTTGTTTGACTCTCTTACCTCAAAACAGGATGGGGCTTATGGCAAAACCCAGCCCCAACCATCTCCTGAGGTCAGGTGCCCAGGTACATCTACATCTGACCTCCGTCCAAAGACATGGAACTTTTAAGGTACTTGGCAATTTAAAAAAAAGCCAGGGGAAAGGTTTGCGTATTTGACACAAGAAAAAAAAGAGTCGCTTGATTTATAATATGCCAGTGAGAAGCTACCATGGCTTGTCTCAGCTGAACACCAAGCATGGACGGATGTGTGACAAAGCATCCCTGCCCATGCAGGGAGAAGAGGAACAAGTAAGGTAGCACCACTAAATTGGACTGCTTCTGTCATGCAGAAATCTCCCAAGGATTCTGGCCCCTCTTTTGCTCTAGAAATATATCCATTATTGGTGAGGGGGGGGGGGGAGAATGGTCGGCTGCCTCCTTGGGGACATCCCTGATAAGTGAGCTTGTCTAAGACAAGGCCTCCTTTTACCCCTTTGGTTACATTTTCTTATGTATGTATGAACTGTTTCTGTGGCTAGATGACAAGATCCCTGAGGGTAGAACATACTGTTTTCACTTGGGATCTCCCTGCCTCATCCCCATCTCTGCCCCCACCACAGTCTTAGACTCTGCCCCTGGGGTGCCTGGCTCTCCTAGGTGACCTAGCTTTTGCCTTAACTTGCCCAGAAACAGCTCTCCCACCATTTCCCAGCCACCTCCACATTGTGCCATCCCCTACCACTCATTACTCCACCTCTGTTTTATCTCTGGTCTTCCCTATTAGAGTATAAGCTCCTTAGAGGCAAGACCTATTGGGCTTGTTTGTATTGGTAGGAGTGGTACCTGGTACATAGTAAGTAAATAATGCTTTCTCTCTCTCTGTCCCCACTCTCCCCAACCCCTGTTTCTCCTCTCTTTGTCTCTCTCCTCTGTCTCAGTTTGTATCTCTGTGTCTGCCCCCCCTCCCAAGATCATCATCCTATCTATTATCTATCTTTGGAATATGGAGAATTGCAGGTTATTGGGGTAACTAAATATATGTGTGTGTTTATATACATATATGCACACATGTATATGTCTGTGTATACACATATGTGGGCTGTATGTGACAGGCCTTGTAAGAGGAGTGTGTGTGTGCGCATACACACACACACACACACACACACACACAGTGACAGCTTGCATTAGTATGTGGAGCAGCTCCCTTTGGGAGCTTAGGCAGCAATGCACAGAAATTGTTCACTCACCAGCCTCATCTGTAGCCTGATCACCAAAGTGAAGGTGGCTCTCCACATGGGCCTAGGGTGGGGATGGGAAGGTGGAAGGAGACCCGAGGCTGGAGAGTCATTTTCTCCAAGGCTCTGTGGAGATGACCTGGTGGCCTAGCTAGTGAGAGCCCAAGGCCAGCTTTCTGAACCTCTCTCCTGCCCCCATCGGCTAAGGAGGGACATTGGAAGAGAGGGTCTGGTTGCATTCTCTTCTGTGAGCTGCCTTGCCTTGACCAGCTCTCTACAGAGCAGCAAAGAAAGAAAAATATGGGGAACTGCGGAATAAAGGTTTAATACACCACAATTTGGGGATGGGATAGAAGGAAAAAAAGTCATTTATTCTTTATTCATTTAACAATTTAACATTTTACAAATTTAACAATTAACAATTTACAAATATCTTATCTGTATAGAGAAGGTAGCTAGGTGGTGCAGTGAATAAAGTGCCAAGTCTGAAATCAGGAAGACTCATCTTCCTGAGTTCAAGTTTAACCTTGGACACTTAACAGCTGGATGACCCTGGGCAAGTCACTTTACCCTATTTGCCTCAGTTTCCTCATCTGTAACATGAGCCAGAGAAGGAAATGGAAAACTCTGCTAAGAAAATCCCAAATGGGGTCAAGAAGAGTCAGAAGTAACTGAAACATCTGAACAACAACAACACACAGAGAAGGGGGAAGATGCAAATTCAGGCACCACATGGTCCCTCACAGAGTTTTCCCGCCAGTTGTGGGACAGGGCACAAACACTGATAAGCATAATGATCAGCCATGACAGATTCCTAATTGCTAGGGGAGGTCTGAAGGGGAAGGTCACTACTGACCAGGGGACACCGGTGAAAGTAGCTTCATGGTGAAAGTAGCATCTGAGTTGGGCTTTAATGGATAGGCAAGAACTCCATGGGGGATTTGGGAAAGGGAAGACATTCAAGGTTTTGTGTCCTGTCCTGGTTTAGCCTAGAGCATCTTGTGTTCCAGACCAAGGCTGTGTGATCAATGAGATAATGCCACATCAGTCTTGCAGCAAGGAGCCACCCCTCATTAAGGTAGTCAGGAAGCACTAATCCTTATACACACTGCTTCAGAAAATCCATTAGTCTGCAACATTCATTTGAACATCACTAGGAGCCCAGTCCTTAGCCAGGCATAGGAGGGCTCAGAAAAGTATAAGACGTTCTCTTTGTCTCCCAAAAGCTTACAGTTTAGGCATGGAGATGAGCTACAAACACAGAAGGAAAAGGATTCTTAAGACCATCCAATGTGTAAGGAGTTTCAAATGGCCAGCATAGACAATCTGAGCTAGAAGGGTAAGGAGGTTTGATGGGCCACTGGGGGTTATAGTGGTCTAAAAAGGTTTTGTAGAGGCAGAATGACTTGAGGCGGCCCTGTGAGGGCAGGTAAGATTGGGGGAGGTGGAGGCATGTCAGGAAGGCTAGATGACATAAACAGAATCATAAACTCACAGATAAAGAGCTGAAAGGGACCTCTGAAGCCCTCCCCAAAGCATGGAGGTTTCTTGGGTCAGATGCACAGAGATGGATGGGAATAACCATGGTGGGCAAAGAACAATGACTAGAATGGCTCGGTGAGAAGATGAAGGTGGGGAGGGGAGGCGAAATGGCTGCAAAGTTAGGAGATGTCTGCTTGAGTCCATGGAGATGTGCCTCAGGACAATCCAGAAAGAGGGCAGTAGCATTGAAACTGGAATGTCCCGAAGGGAAGTTCAAGAGAAAGGAGGTTTGGGAAAGGACCTCCTAGAAGAAGTGAAATAGGAGAAAGAAGCTACGAAAGGACCCAGGACAGGTCCTTGGAATCACACACAGATCTAGAGCCAGAAGGGACTTCAGGGGACTTTTGGTCATGTCCCTATTTTTTTCAGATGGGAAAACTGAGGCTCAGGGACATTAAATCTCATCAGCTTCAAGAAACAACCCCTGAGACTCAAGTTGCCAGAAATAAGAAGGAAACAGAGAGATGGTGGTACTTTGTGGTCATGCTTTGTGATCTTAGGTACCTTCCCTCTGTTCCCCAAAACAGTCAATGTCAGATCTTCCTTATATCCAAAAGGGGAGAACCCTGTCCCTGTGACCCCAAGCAGCCAGTGGAGAAAAATTCACCCTCAGAGGAAAAAAAAAAAAGCACACGTCTGTTGGTTCTCCTATGGGGAGCCTATAAATACAATCAAATATGTTCAACAGCAATCTTTTCCTCTCTGCAATGAGCACTGCCAAATTGTTCCCAAGAGCAATTCTCTACGGGCCGCCACTGGGGACTGCTTTCCTCTGTTGGAGAACATGCCAGGGGGGAGGGCCAGGGAGTTGGAGATGCAATTAGCAGGACCCTCTAGGGACCAGCATCTACACTTCTCTAGGGCCAAGAACTGGGAAGAGAGGAGTTCTGGTTGTTTTCAGTGCCTGTGCTGAGGAGACCCAGGTGAGGGCATCCACACCGTGGACTAAGAGCTGCAGGCGGGCTAGACTTTGTTAATACTAGGTTCTACACAACAGTTACTCTCCCAACTCAAGTGAGAGATGGGGGAAGGGGAGGTCTTCTCTGCAAGATATGAAAGTGGCATGAAGTCCTATTCACAGTGCAATGAAGCAAACAAGCATTTATTAAGGACCTGCTATTTACGAAACATTATGCTAGGGAACTGGGAATTCAAAGTTGGGGAAAAAAAAACCCATGAAATAATCCCTGCCTTCAAGGCACTTACATTCTAATAAGGAAGATAACAGGTAAATAAATAGTTACATATATACATTCATATATAAAATTTAAACTTAGAGTCTACATTAGAAAGTAATCTTAAAGAGAAATAAGGATTAAGCACCTACTGTATGCCAGGAACTGTCCTAGGTACTAGCGATATGAAGACAAAAAAATCAATCCCTACTCTCAAAGGCTTTGCATTCTTGTCAAGAAGCTACTGCCTAGAAAAACAGGACACTTGTCTTCTAGGACTAGTGGACAGGCTTCAGCAAGTCCCATTCAAACAAGGCAACACATACAAAGCACTCTGAAAACCTTCAAGCATTATGCAATTGTTAGCTGCTAATTAATAAATCATAATATGACTTTCTTCAAGTCTCAGTTTTCTTACCTATAAAAAGGAGAATGGTATTATTCCTCCTATCACACACAGGGGTATTGTGAAAATAGAGACAGTGATTTGAAAAATAAAAGCCTGGATTCTTAGCTGAGCTCCTTGCCCCTTCCCCCCTTCCCCTCCCAGTATATTTCATCTCTTCCCCAAAATTCATTTTCCAAAAAACAACCCTGACTTTGCCCCTATAAAACTGTGTGACCTTGGATCAGTCACTCTTCCTATATAAAATGATAAGACTGAACTAGATAATATCTAAAGTTTCCTAGGGATGGAAATTGGACCTATAACTTTATAGTGTTTGCCCCATAGTTGGTGCTTAATAAATATTTACTGAATTGAATTGTAAAGTAGAGGCAAGAAAACTGTCTCTTGCTCTGTAGGTTGGCCCTTTCTCAGCAACTTAGTTTTAGAGAGTTGCTTTTAGAACCTCTGATAATGTTAGCATTGAGAATTGAACCCATGTCTTCCTGGTTTTGAGTCCAGTTCTCTCTACGCCATTCCATGCTGCTTCTCAAAAGTTGCTTACAACTCTAAGATTCTGAGATGGGGAAGTTCAGGTTACTGTAGCCCAGGGGTTTCTCCTATTAGTTTGGGATTATCTTGACCTGGCTTTGCCCACCCCATCCCCTAACTCGTACACTTTAGGACTCAGTTTGGTTCCTGGGCTGTACGTTGTCAAGTTTCTTTGACTGCTTTTCTTAAAGTGGAATGTTTACTATAGCTAGCTTTGGCTGACCTTTTGCAACCCCTCTCCCCCAATTTCTCAGGGTCCTGGAGTATTCTATCTATCCCTTTTCTCATTGGGACAATTTCTTGGTGGGAATATGGGGATCATTTTCTCAGACCTTCTCTCCCCTGGTGTTAGGAACACCTGGAGGGGGGGATGTATGGAAAGGATAGGATCCTTACAAAAAGGCTAATTAGGCTGCTTGGTGCCAGGAGGCTGGAGGGAAGGCAGGGAAGGGGAAAGCCATGAATAGAAGCAGGGAGTGTTTCTTTTGCCACCAGCTGGTGCCCGTAGAGGCTCCCCAAGCCTTATCCAGGATAACCTTTTTTATGCTAACTAGCATCCTTGCAGATGCAGGTCTGGCCTGGCTTTGTTCATCTGCCCTTGATGGGAGTTGCAAAAGCACAGGCCTGGTAGTGAGGGCTGGTTCTCAATTCCTCCGGGAACCCCCTTCCCACACTCCAGGCCTCTGGGAGATCTGAGTCTTCAATGCAGATTTCCCCAATTGTCCTTGAGAGTCTGAATAGACACGTGGAGAACACTTCTCTCTCCTCCACACTTCTCCAACCCACCCCCTCCACCCCAAGGGGATTAGGTTATTATGTCCCAGATATGACTCAGTAGACCAATCTCTCAGTTCACTCACTGCGAATAAACCAGGGAGCACAAAACCCCTAAATTCTGGGCACAGGCTCTCTGGACAAAAGTTTCCGGTATTCTGAAAGGTCCTTTTCAGAGCACCTTCTCCACATTTTATGTTATTCTCTGAGCAGGTCCTGAAGTTCATCCCTGAGAGTTCAAATCTTCCTGAGTCAAAGATTTCTATGTGGGCTCTAACATACATGTGGATGACCCCACAGCTGATCAATACTTCCTCCCAGCCCTTATGACATTTAGAGGATAACAAAGGACAGTGTGTGATCAAGTGCTGGGCAGGGCTTCAAATACGAACTGCTTCATCTACATCAGCCTGGTCTCTACCAAATATATTTTAAGTTCTTCCACGAAAAAGATCAAGTCTTCCATCCTCACTAAGGACGGGTACATGGTAGGCACTTTAGTGGTTAATGATGATAATAAGATCTATATAGTGATTTATAGTCACAAAATACTTTATCACAATCATCTCATTTAGTCCTAATAATACAACTGAACTTGGAATAAAAAAGACCCGAGTTCAAATCCCGCTATTAACAAATACTAGTTGTTTGACCCTGGGTAAAGCCTTCTTCACTGGTAAAATGAAATTAATAACACCTGCAGTACCTATCTCACAGGGCTGTCATACAGCTCAAATGAGATAAGGCTTGCAAAGGTCTTCACATATTCAGGAGGTCCTAAAAATCTTAGTATAGTTCTAAGTTTCAAGCTTAAAAGTACACTAAGATTTTATTATAAATACCAATTATTAGGAAGCACAGGCAATATTATCCCCCCTCTACAGAGGAAGAAACAGAGGCTCCACGTGATCACAAAATCTGGGGTCTAGAGTTGGAAGGAGGCTTGGAGGCAATCTAGCATAACCCTCTTGATTGACTATTGAGAGAATTAAAAGTGGAGGTGAAGTGAGGAAGTTACACACCCAGTTTAGTAATGTGAACTTTAGGTCCTCAGAATCCAGAGCCAGTATTCTTTCTACTACATGCCTGACTTATCGGGAGAAAGTTAAGTGACTTGACCAAAATCACACAGTTAATAAATGAGATATCCATCAGATGGTGAGTTCCCTGAGGGCAGGAATTGTCTTTTGCCTCTTTTTTTACATCCAAAGTACTTACTATAGCACCTGGTACATAGCAGAAGCTTAATGGATATTTACTGACTGAATCACTGACTGTGCTAGACTCCAATGCAGGTCTTTTTACCCTAAAACTCAGGATGCTTTCCTTGTTCCCATACTGCAGTTCAACTAAGTGACCCATTAGGAAACAGTACTCACAAAATAGCATTTTTATGGTGTTTTAAGGTGTTCAAGGTGCTTTACACATACTATCTCACTTTAGCTTCACAGTGACCCTGGTAGGTGCATGATATCACTACTCTCCTTCTACAGATGAGAGAATGAGATAAAGTGAGGCTAGATCTGAAATCAGGTTTTCCTGCCTCCTAATCCAGGACTCCATCTACTTCTAGTTATATGCAGTTTACAAAATGCAACAACCCACGAGGTCAGGAGGGAGGAAGTATTATCCACTGTGCAGATGCCCACCCAAGGCTGTCTCTGACCTGGCTCCTTGACAATTGCTGCTGGTTACCTAGCTGGGTTAGTACGCATACCAACACTGGCAGTATAAGAAATGCCCATTCTGGCTGACCTTCACACGAGCTTCCACATTGGCTATGGCTTACTGTTATAAACAATTTTAGATGACCTCTCTAAAAGGCACCATTTTTTGCCCTGATCTAGAATCTTCAGTGTCCTGCTACATCCTTGGGGGAAGAGCACTCCTCTACCTGGCTGACTTTCAAGGTGCCCAAGTATCTGACCCTTACTCTACTCCTTAAACTGTCTCCCACTATTTCCTAACACACAGAGGCTGTTTTATCGAGACTGGTTTTCCCAGTCTTTTATGTTATGATAGCCAGAGCTTGAAACAGTCCCTTGTACAAAGCAGACGCTTTGTAAATATCAGTTAAATTGACCGAGCTTCTTATCTCAGCCCTACTGTTTACTGGCTGTGTCACCCTGAACAATTAACTTAATTTTCCTGTGCCTCACCTTCCTGATTTGTAAGAGGAAGGAGTTCTAGGTGATCTCTAAGGTTCCTTCCACCTTGATGAGTCTACTGTTCTTTGAAATCCTTTTTCTTCCTCCCTTTCTTTCCTTCCTCTCTCTCCTCCTCCCTCCCTCTCCCCCACTCTTTTCTTCTCCTCTAATATATGCTTCTTCAGTCTTTTCTTCTTACACTCCTGTATATTGGCAAAGAAGGTAGGGAAGGACATGTTCTCATCTTTCCCTCAGGGCCAAGACAATGTTCAAGGATTTTGCTGTTGTCCTCCTTAATTATATTATTGTAGTCACTGTGTATATGTTTACTATTTTCTTGGTTTGGTTTCCTTTTTTCAATACTATCAAATGTTTGTAATTTGGTTGGAGTGGGACAGTCCCTCCAGGGATGAAGAACACAGTTCTTCTAGGCCCAGCAGGTGGTTTTATAAATTGCTTTAGCAGAAAAAATTCACCATCGGGTGCCCAACTTTCTGGTGAGGAACTCCCAATGTGGTTACATAGTCATTAGATGACAGGCACATAGCCCTTTGCCAAGTCTGTTATTGAAGTTGTCCTAGCCTGTTAGGACCAGTGAGAATTCATTCTCTAATTGAAGACAGAGTTCAAGAACCTAGGGGTATAATTATGTCACCATGTCCCAAAAGAGAAATTTAGTGAAGAAGGTACACTATTTGTACTTAGGTGTCAGTTCTATCTCGAGGAAGCCTTTTCATGATTCTTCTTCTCCCCTAGTAGTTACTTCACTCTCCCTCTTCAAATGATTGTGTATTTACATATCTCTGTAGATGGTATACTCCCCTCCCACCCCTGCCCTTATAACCTCATGGAGGACAGAAAAATCTTTGTCTTTATCCCTCTATCCCTGGTGCCTCCCACACAGTGAGGGGCTTAATAAATGTTGGCTTGAAATGACCCACACCATGAAGCACTTAACTGTGATCTGATTATTTTGTTGGATCATATAGACAGAGACCATGTCTTATACATCTTTGTAGCAAAGGACTAGGAACATGGTTGAAGTCTATACTGAAAGCCTACCATCATAGAATTTTAAGATTTTGAATGATATCTCTGTAGGGGATTGGACTGGAGGTGGGGGTGGGAGTGGGAAGAGGTCAGTAGTGTTTAAAGTCCTAGGTTCTTGTGTAAGGACAGAATCAGAGCTGACCTAAGCACAAGGGACCTTGCCCCTCTAAGCGCTGACATGTGCAGGTATTATGATGGGGTGGGGATGCAATGGGTGGTAATTTCTTTATTGAATGGCAGCTCTTTCTTAATGAAGTTGGAAACCCAAATCCAAGTAGGTTCCAAGTGTCTAGATTTTCAAACCTCTCATATCCTACATCAACTGACTTAATAAAGGCATCTCAAACTCCCCAGTCTGGATCCATCCAAACATCAGCCAAATCCAGATGTATTTTTCTAATCTCCGTTTCACTAGCAAGGCTCCAGCAGGATATGATCAGCCACTTTTGTCAGATATGAGAGCAGAGAGGTGGCCCCAACAGGGAGAACCAAGCTAGAAAAAGACCTATTAGGACATTTACAGAAGAGAAGGAAAGATCAAAGTTGGAAGGCTTATATAAACCTTCCCAAAGACAGGAAGATGAGATCTGTCAGAAAGACAAACTACTTGGCCATCGCAACCTATCACCTGAGTTCATCATACCAACATCATTTTAATAGGAATGGTGCCATCCAAGATACCACATGCTGCAGTTGCTTTGTGGAGGGATGAGAAGAGGCTGGGAGAAGGAGGAGGGAGAGTGGAGAGGAGGTGCCTCTGTGCCCTTACAATCTGAGAAACACTCGATGTTTAGTTACTGGGGCTAAAGAAACCCTTTGGTGTAATCTCTGAGTTTCTCTCCCTATGAACTGGACTCTGAGCCAAAAGCCTGGGTTCCATTTTCTTGACTGTAGCTCCCCAGCTATTTAACCTTGGGCAAGGAATCTGACCTCTATGGGCCTCAGTTTCCTCATCTATCAAATGACAGGGCTGTCCTAAGTGTTTTCTAAGATCCTTTCCAGGGCTGGCATTTTTGGATTTCTCCCTTTTGGTTCTGCCTTCTCTTTTTCTTCCTCCTCACTCCTCTTTCTCCTCCCCTTCCCTTCCCCTCCCCCAAACCCTGTCTTTCTAGTCTGAGCCTCTTTGGACCATTTCACTGCTCATTAGCACCCTGACTAGAAAGAGGCAAAGGGGAGAATGTGGAAATTGTTTTCACGTTAGGTCATTTCTCTCCTAGTTAGTGACCCTGGTAAATAAGGAGGTGGAGGGGAAAGGGCCCGAAAATACCGTCTTAAGGGATTTCTGCGAGGGTTTCTTTCATCCTGTATCTGTCTGGGTCACTGAGACCAAGGGTAATCAAACCAAGGCACAGCTCAATGCATTTAACCAAACGCTTGCTAAATGCCATGGATATGAAGATAAAATAATGTAGTCTAGGTTATCAAAAAAATAATTTACAATCCATTGGGGGCATATAAGGGCAGCTAGATCGTGAAGTGGATAGAGAGCCAGGCCTGGATTCAGGAAGACTCATCTTCCTGAGTTTAAATATGACCTCAGATACTTACTATCTGTGCGAACCTGGGCAAGTCATGTAACCTCATCTGTCTCAGTTTCCCTAACTGTAAAATGAGGATAATAATGTGCCCAATACAGAGTAGGCAGTATATAAATGATGATCATTCCCTTTCCTTCTACACGTTAAGTCCTGCATGAAAACAGGGGCCTGGATCAGGTGACCTTCAGAGATCCCCTCAGATTAGTCATTCTTTAGCTTTGAGTCTTTTCTTACTTTCTTCCTTCAGGAAATAGAAGGAAAAGATACGAACAAGTCATATCATTTCATCTTTCATTCTGTTGACAAGAATCTATTTTGTGGATGATTTGGATTGGTGTGGGACACAGAAAATTGAAGAGGTGGCCCTTGGTCTCTAAGGTCTTACCAACTGACTGCGGGTCCTTAGACACCTCTAAGATAAGTAGTAAGAATTCAAGGCAGTGTGCAAGAAGGGTGAAATGAGAGGTACAGGCAGACAGAAAGTGTTATAGGAGGAGGTCTGCAAAGGACAACGTCTCAAGGATCAAAGTAGGCTTTTGGCTGAGATAAGAAGGATTGGGAGAATTTGGGTAGGTGGAGATGAGATAGTATTCTGTAGTGAACTGCAAGCTCTTCCACAGCAAGGACTGCAGCTAGGATACTGTATCTGGAATCAGGAGAAATGGATCCCAATCCCAGCTATCACTTACTACCTATATAAACCCAGGCAAATTATTTTCTCTTTCTGGATCTGTTTCCTGATTTGTCCAACAAAAGGAGCTGGGCTAAATATGAAGTTCTGTTATAGTTCTGACATTCTGTAATTCTGTGTTTGATTGAGATGATAAGGGGAAAGGAGAGGAAAAGACGGGGAAGGAGAAACAGTATTAGAGGCAGAAGCAAAGGTTTGGAGGTTGGACATGTGGCATATATGAGGGACAGTGATGAGAACAGTCCACCTGTGTATTTCTTTTATAGATGTTGGCCAGCAAGGCTAAGTTGTGTCTAGGTCCTTCTTAAGGGAGAAGGAGCAACCAGGGGATTTAAAATTAACCAGGACACTCACAATTAATCTGCTTTTTAATTAACTTGCTCTACTGCTTTAAGTGATTCCACATTTACGCTCGTTCCTTTGAAAATTCCAAAGTGCTATTTCTGACCTGTGATTTAGTGTTGCTGTACATCTTTATAAGCAGTGCTTTAGCTTAAGTGGCAGTTGCATATTAATTACAAAGTTAATTATGTGCTGTGTAATCATGTTGTAATTCATTAGTTTACTCTACACTGTGAAAGCCTAATGCTAAGCTAAAGACCTGACATAGAGTATTTCAGGAGCTCACCCTTCGGCTCTAAGCCGTACCTAAAATATCATCCGGAAAGCCAAATTGTGGGCTGAGAAAATTCAGTAACACGAACTATAACTGGATCCCCGTGAGATTATTAATCAGAGTATATTTGCTCTTCCCACATCAAGGTCTTCTGCAGGATTTAGTTGTTTAGACTTAGCCATGATGGTGCTATCTATTACCACAGCTTCTGAAGAGGAATGTTGTCTGGTGGTGCAGGCAGAGTGGAAACTTAACTTTACTGAGGATGATGATAGAAAACACAGCCTCGTTTCTCCCCCTCTGTGCAAATGCAGGGAGAGAAAAGAATTTCAAGGTAACAGAGTCATTCCTCAGTGAAAAATTAACTTGGCATAACACTAGAACAAAGTGGCTTTCTTTTCTCCTAATTTATCCCTGGACTCATTAAACTCACCCTAATCAGCAAGAACAAAAAAAATTCCTTATCACATCATCATCCTCACCATTAAAGTTCTTATTTCTGCTGCACTTCAAGGTTTACAAAGTGTTTTCCTCCCAACAAGCTTGTGAGGTAAGCGGTACAAATAATATTTTCATTTTACAGAAAAAGAAACTGAATCTTATGGTCAATATTACGTGTCAGCCCCAGGCTTCAAACCCAATCTCCTGGATTCTAAGTTGGGTATTTTCCCTATCAAACCATAATGCCTCTAGAGATGTTCCTTCTCCCGCTTACTCTTTAAAACTAACCAGTTGGTATCAGGAAAATAATACCTAGTCCTCATTCATTGGGAGCTATCGCCTTTCAAGTTTTTATTTAAAATAAAATTTGAATTATACCTGTTGTTTCTACATCACCTGCCATTCCCATCATATCCCTCCTCTACTGCCTCCACTCATCCCTTGTTGTTTATCCTTTATTCTAGAAGACCAATGACACCACAAAAGTGATAGCTTGACTTGAGCGTGAAATGGGTTTAAGAGAGGCAGAGCTGCCAAAGCCATCCGCCTCAATCTCTCCTCCAGAGTCCATCGTCTCTTATGATAAAGGGAGAGGAAAAAGTTCAGCAAACGTACCTAACATATTAAAAAATCTAATGTTATAACCCATAATTTCTGGGTTTCAAACTGTACTCTTAACTTCTTCCTTGATACCAGAGTACAGGCTCTTGGAAGAATCACCCATCTTGAGATGGCATTTTAAAGTCGGTAAATGTGGGTGTCCTCGAGCAAACCTCTCTAATGAGCAATTTTGTGTTTCATAGTTCAAGTCTCAGTACATGGGGTCATGAAAACCATGACCAACCCAAATTTAACAATCCAGAGACACTGCTCCTCCATTTTTCAAACACAGAATGATCCGTTTTGCTAAGGGTTAAATAAAACAGTAACAACAATAACAGAAGATGTGTAGGTCCTTCTCTTTTTGGCTTTAGTTAAGGAAAAAGAGAAAAGTGTGTTTAGAGTCCAGCTGGAACGGAGAGAAATAAATAAGAGAAACATACACCCTTGATTGGCACAAGAGCATTAAAGGAAAAGAGTGAAAAAAAGAAAAAAAAATAAATATAATTGGGCTCAAGTTTACCTTCCACAATTTCAGCCCTGCTCACACATTGGCCAGATTGTTTCCAACTGAACTATTTCAGGAGCGGGGAGAATACAATCATTTTATGCAGGGGTACCCTAACAACCCCAATACATATTGTTTCCCTTCCAATGAACACATTGGTTTCCCCTAGCAACAGAGAATGTCAGTTTCCAAAGTTGTGACAGGAATCAATTCATTGGCATGGGATGGACAAGGTACTCACTCTCTCAAAGCTTTGATGGATCTCATGACAAAAAAAAAAAAAATGGGGAAAAAATCCTACTAGGAGTACTTGCAGCTACAATTGGGGAACTAGGTTGCTGGTAAACTTTTCACAAATATTATTTACATATTGGACTTGGAACCAAAAGCCATGGGGTTCATTTGGTGCTGGCTTGACCACCACCTCTATGACTTTGGATAAGTCAATTACCCTTTCTAAGTCTCCATTTTCTTCCTATTCCCTCCATGTGTAGGACACACTCCTTCTGTATCTCTACTTTTTAGAATTTCTAGATTCCTTCAAAGCTCAGCTCAGATATCATCTCTCCTCTGAGACCTTTCTTGTTCTCATCCCCTGTGATTCTATGAGCTCCTGGGTTCCTCCTGGCTATAAAATTCTCCAACTCCAATTACATTAATAAAAATTCAGTTACAATCTTGATTTATTAAATCAGTTCTTTAGTTCCATAATGCTTTTTCCTGGACCATGTTTCCACAGGTTTAATGATAGAACAAGTTAAAATGTAGAAAGATCGCAAAAGCTCAAATCCAGCCATTCAGAGCGCTCTCTCAGAAATGCTCGGTCCCTCCTGTTGCAGGCAGAAGAGCGGCCCAGGGTGGACAGCTGAAGAGCATTCCGATACAGCTACATTTCTGACAAATTACAGATTCTCCACTGCCTGCCGGTAGTATTTTGGATCGGATATTTGCTGAATAAATTCATAGAGGGCAGTGGATGTTGAAAACAGTCCATCTAAATTTCTAATGACACCAGGGCCTGGGGGCACAGCCACATGTCATCCCACTCGATGGCATAGCCCAAACCATTTTGCATGTTTTAAGGTCCATTTTCCCAAAGTTAAACATTTTGAATCATCTGTGGACAGGTTTGATTCCTGTCATTCTGGGTACAAAGGATGCATACCTCCTCATTAGGTTCTGGTGCAATTAAGAAAATACAATAAGAGGGAGGTGAAGGGCAAATCACAAAGGTGAAAGAGAGAACAAAGAGAGGAAGGGAAAAGGGAGTGTGTGTGTGTGTGTGTGTGTGTGTGTGTGTGTGTGTGAGAGAGAGAGAGAGAGAGAGAGAGAGAGAGAGAGAGAGAGAGAGAGAGAGAGAGACAGAGACAGAGAGAGAGAGAGAGAGACAGGGAGAGAGAGGGAGAGAGAGGGAGAGAGAGAGAGGGGGGGCGGGGGAGAGGGAGAGAGAGAGAGAGATGGTGGGAGGAAGGGAGAGGAAGAGAGAGGACACAAGAAGAACAGGCTTTTAATTTTGTTTAAAGGAGAGTTCTTTTATAAACTGGGAGCAGGAAGAGGCTTGAAAGGCATGCTGATTCTCAACCTGATTTGTTCTCAGGTCTACCATTTTTCTTTTATTTCCCATACCTCTCCTTTCTCAATTGAATTGCCAGATGATGCCAACTGGGATTACAATTTAGACAGTCAATTCCAGCCTAGGTTTAGAAAGAACATCTGGATGCTAGCATATATGGGCCTTGTCTGTGCTGTGGGTTCAAACAATGTAGGATATGATTACAGAATCCTGAGACTAGGATGTCATTTTGGCAAAACTTGTCTCTGCACAGACAGACACCTCATCCAACTCTCACAAATACACAGAAAAATGGACAATGGATGATTGAACCTATTTTTAACATTCTCTAAAGTAGGGATATTTGTGGGTGTCTAATGCACATTTCTGGAAGTCTAGTAAAGCCTAGATGACTCTTCTCAGAATTAAGTTTTTAAATGTATAATAAAAAAACAAGATTTCAAAGCAAGCAATTCTATTAAAGTTATTAAAATATTTTTCCCATCCAAGTTCTATCCATGGACCCCAGGTTGAGAACTCCTGTCTAAAAAGAGCCTCTTTTATTGCCCTGTTAAGTGTGTGGCTAATTTCATTGGGCCAGAACTTAAATGATACAGCCTTTGTTTCTTATTCAGGACAAAGTCTCCCAAACTTACACTGTACTCATGAGTACTACAATGCTTGGCCCTTTGTCCCTGTTGAATTCCCATGGTTTGCTGCCCCCCTCCTCACCTCCCACTGATAAACGTCAGCTTAAAAACATTTCTGCCAGGTGGGGGATGGGGGGGGGACGGGGATAGGGAGGGAGTCCTTCCTAGTCCTTCTTGGCCAAATGCACAGACAGCTTGGTTATTTTGTAACCATCTCCTGCCAAAACCCATAGAGAGAAAAATAAAACTGGACCACACGCGGGTAAAAATGTCAAGATTGGGTTTATCTGAAACAAAAAACGTAGGCTTTTTTACCTAGCATCGTTTAAAAACAACCAGACAAAAACAGTACCCACACTGCCCCTTAGAGTTTGGATAGCAATAGGATTGCATCCATGTGTGCCTTCATAGCAAGTGTGTGTTTTTGCCACAACCTTGGGTTCATAGAGGGGAGGAGAGCTGATTTATCACACTGCAAGTAAACAGGGTTGCGAATCTCTCACACAAATCTTCCTTATCATGTCTTTGGGGACGGGCAGACATGTCATGAATTCCCAACAACAGGCAGGCCTTCCACCTTGCTTCCCCTTCTCTTCCCCAATCTGGTCAGAATGGGCATTGGAAGGCTGGTGGCTGGGCCCAGGGGTCTCCTCACCTGCCTGAGCGCACCCCTTGCTGCTCAGCTGGCTGCAAGCCCCTGCCTTTGTCGATCTGGGAATACCAACTGCTGTTTACAAAGCCATCTTTAGATCTGCACTGATTACCCAGCACTGGGCAATCAAGACGATACACTCCTTTACTTAATTATTGACATCTGGATGAGCCGGCATCATTGTTAAATAGAAAGGGCTCTTAAATGCCAGCTCTTGCCCCTGGGAAATTTCCCCGGGAAACAGCTCCCAGCCTTAGTTGTCTGTCTCTTCTAACAGGGGCTCCAGAGCAGACTCACTTTGCCAGGGGCCCCCAAGGCTCAAGTGGATGGATAAGGAGGCCTGCAGTGAACCTAAGGTTGGTTTACAGAAGCTTACCACAAGCTTTTACACAAAGTAGGCTTACATAGAAGATGAGTTGAGCCGAGGGTCTAGCTAAGACCCTTGGGGATGGGGAGTCTGTGACCCTGAGGCCCCAATTGGCCCACCCTTGAGGACCTAGAGGGCTACATGTGGCCTCAGAGCTACAGGTTCCCCATCCCTGCTCTAATGAATGGAGTTCATTGATAACATTTCAGTGAGTCCACCATCTTGGATGGAGGAAAATTTTATACTTTTATTTTCACCAATCTCTTACTGAAACTAGCATTTCCTTTGGTTGTAAATTAAAAATAACAACATTTTTCTGAGAAACGATCCACAGGTTTCAACAGACTACCATGACACAAAGTTAAGAAACTCTGACCTACAACTTCCTACCCATTACAGCACCATCCAAAGAACAATAGATTTGGAGTCTGCAAACCTGGGATGGAATCCCAGCTGGTATTACTGTGGGCAGGTCACACCGCCCCACTGGGCTTCACCTTTCTCATCTAGAAAATGGAGCCTGGGAGGTGGCAATAGATAAACATCTCGAGTCCATTCTGCTCCGAATCCCAGGATGTATGCTCACTGAACATACGTAAAGTAATTCTAACCACATTCCTGTCTCAAGTGATATCTATTTCTGATATCACCTAGTCTGTATCGTCACACAACCAAAGGTGCCAGAATATTTAGCCTGGAGGACAGTTAGGTAGGATAATACTTATAATAACTATCTCCAAGTATGTGAAGGACTTTGATATGAATGAAGAGCCCAAACTTCCTTCTGGGCCTTCAGGGAAGGATTAGGGACAATCTGTGGGAAGAAGTTGTAAAAGGCAGATTTAAACATGACATGAGAAAAAATCTTATAGTGATTAAAGCTGTTCCAATGTAGAATGAGTTGCCTTCGGAAGTAATGAGTTTCCTTTCAACGAAGGTCTTCAAGCTAAGGTTGTAACCCCTGTTGGGTATAATGTAGAGGTGATTCTTTGTTGGACTAGATGACTTCAATTAAATTTTATTTTTCTCGATCCTGACTTGTCATCTTTTGTGTTAGCTTTTCCTCCCAGCTTTGTGTCTGCATTATTAAAAGACTAATAATTAGATTCTTAATAACTAATTAAATAAGCATGCCATCTATACTTTTACCTGTGACTGATAACAATGGTAACTAGTACCTGACCAAGCACAGAACCCTGGGGTACCACTCTAAGAGATCTTCCATTAATGAGTACTCTTTGGGTACAGCCATTCAACCAATATGGAAAGATGTAAATACACCTTACTATTATTACCTAGCCTGAATTTCTCCATCTTGTCCACTACTGCCTAAAAAACTGTCAAGAGCTTCCCTTAAATCTAGATAAATTGTATCTATTTCACTTGCCTAATCCTCTAGGCTAATAACCCTATCAAAATAGGAAATGTGGTTAGTCTGGCACAAGTCTGTTCTTGACCAAGATGGCTTTTTTCTGATCACTGCCTCCTCTCCTAAATGTTAACTAACTGTCCTTTTTAATAATACAATCTAGAATTTTGCCAGGAATCAAAGCCAAACTCACTGGTCTCTGGTTTACAGGCTCTATTCTCTTCCCTTTTTTTGAAAACTGTGATGACATATATCCTTTTCTGTTTCTGTGGCACATCTCTTTTAGTCTCCAAGGTCTTTTAAAGATCACTGAAAGTGCCTTGGCAATCACACCTATTAGTACTTCCAGAATTTGAGAAAGTAGGCTGTTAGATACTGGGAGTGGACAGAACTAAATTTGGAGTCTGAAAGACCAGAGTTAAAATATTTACTAAGCTGTATGAATCACTTAACTTCCCTCAGCCTCAGTTTCCTCATCTGTAAAGTGAGTACAATTATAACATCTATTTCATAAGGGTGTTGTAAAACTCAAATGAGATCACAGGGTAAATGCTATGTTGTTGTTATTTAGATCTGGAGGACAGACTTATCAAGAGGAGAGAGGCAGATATCAACTCTTATTTTTGTCTGGTGCTTTACCATTCAAAGATTTTCTCCTTGAAAGAGAAAAAGACAGGGAAATAAGTTGCTATTTTCTCTCCATTATCTGTGATTATCATCCCATTCACCCCAAACAGCACTCTTCTTTTTTGGGGGGGGGTGGGTAGGTTTTTTAGATTCTCCTATTTCCCCTCAAATAGCCACAAAGACTTAGAGATATTGGAGAAGGGGCCATGAGACCCAATTTCTCATCTCTGCTCTGCTAATGACTCACTACATGCTGTTGTGCAAGTGATTTCACCAGTATTATCCTCAGTTTCCTTGCCTGTCAGATGTGGTGAACACTTGCCTTATCTGCCTCTCAGGGTTGTTGTGATAATGAAATGAAACAGTGTACATGAAAGCAATTTACAGACCATGAAGAGCAAGGTCTGTGTCAGATGTCAGTTAATAGTGTTTACCAATCACTAATAATGACAAATGATCAAGACTCAGGAAAGACATACCAAATGTGTCAAACTCTGTGGGGGAAAGGTGCTGGAAAGCACACAAATCATTATGAAGATACCCACAACAACCTCTGATAAACTCAGGATTATCAAATTAGTGGAGGATTCCTTTGGTTCTGACTGTGGGAGCTGCTGATATCAACAAAGACTCACAGTAGCCACTTTAGGAGAGGAGAAGACTCATGAAATCACCCGAGTTCAAATCCCACCTCAAACACTTTCAAGCTGTATGACCCTGGGCAAGGCAATTAACATTGCTCAGCCTCAGTTTCCTCAACTGTAAAATGAGAACAAGAATAGCATCTACCTTGTAGGTGTATTTTCAGGATCAAATGAGGTAACATTGCCAAGTGCTATATTATCATAGCCAAAGTGTTATAGTTTCAATGCCACATTAAACCTTGTAAATGTACCCGCAGGCATAGACAACAGGGACCCATTTAGAGTTTGGGAGATATACAGAATCATATCATGTGTCTGTGTTGAGTCAGGGCAGGAAAATTAGAAAAGAAGGAGAAAGAAAGAAATGATATGGGGAGATGGGAAGAAGTTTGGAATACTGAGCCTAATGAGAAAAAAAAATAAAATCCCTCTTTCTATGCAATTCTTCATCACCAATGAGTTCACCTAGCTTAAGAAACACAGAGAAAATGAGAGACAGTAGAAAGAATGTTAGGAGAATTCCAGAATATCAGGGAGAATTTTTACGTTAGCCAAAGGCATGTTAAAAACCCCAAATACTTGGAGAAGACTTTTTTTTTTAAAGGTATACCAGGGCACATATAAGGTACTTAGTATTTACTGAAATTAAATGAATTAAGGGCAGGAACTTTACAAACAACATGGAAGTGTCTCTCTTGCCCTTCAGAATCAATTGCTCTCCAATGATAGGTTTCCAATGATAGGTTTAAGAGTATCAAGTAACTCAAAGGCAGATCAGAATTGGAAAAAACCTAGGAAGTCATCCAATCTTACTCCCAATGAAGAAATCCCCTCTGGAGTTTCTCTCACAACATGTCACCCAGCCTGTGGCATGAAAAAGTAGATCATTTCATAACAGAGCACAGTCTACTACTGTATAAATCTATTTAGCTGCTAAGTTCTTCCTTCTAGACTCAGAAACTTGCCTTCCAATAACTTCTACTCACAATCCCAGTTCTATTTTCTGAAGGAACACAGATTATGTTCATCTATCCATCCATCCATCCATCCCTCCATTCACCCAGCTATGACAAGTGGTCTAATCTCACTATCACAGAGGGAGGTCAACTACATCTCCCTTTTATTTTTCATTCCTTCCTTATCGCAACAAGTAAAAACCCAAAGAAACTAGTTTAGCAAAACCACCTGACAGAGGCACAGTGACAGGGAACATCATATTCCACAATCATGGTACCCTCTCTCCTTGAAACATGGAGAAGCTCTGACTCTCAATTTCCTTATCTGTAGTAATTAGAGATTTGAACTAGGTGGTTTCGAAGGTCTCTTCCCATCTGAGGTCTAATTCCTCTTTTGTATGACAGTCCTCCAAATATTTGAATATAGCCATCAGGTTCTACTCAGTCAGTAAGCATTTACCTAGAGCTCAGTACCGTGCTAGACTTCAAAGAACATAACTTACAAAAGAAAGAGTTCTCTTGGCATCTCCCCCTCTCTCTCCCTCTCCCTCTTTCTGTCTCTCTCCCCCTCCTGGTCCCACCCATGAGGAAGACTCTAGGATTTCCTCTACAGAGGCCATCATGAGCTTCTCCTTTCATTCTGCTTTCTCCACAGGGCTCAAAACCTATAATTCACTTTGGGGAAAAATGACAACCTTTCAGAGAGGGACCCCATCATCAGACAAACTGGCAGGCAGTGGTGATGAGGGAGGGAGGGTGAACTGGCTGGAAGGAGGAGAGGCTGAACCAATAACAAGAGTCACAGGAGGTCACGGGCAGCAGCAGGGAATGGAATCAAGGAAGGCTGTGGGTTTTCATCTGCTGGAAAATCTTGGATTCTGGAGGTGGAGGGCTGAGAGTTGGGAGGGAGCAAAAGCAGGTAAGTGATGAAGGTTGTTAGACCTCCCTCCTGCTGGTCCCTACCCTGGCCAAATCTGGCTGAGAAGGGGTCCACAGTTCTAGGGCAGGGAAGGAGAGGCAGGGCGCAATTAGGACAGAGAGCGAAAGAGGAAAACCTCTGAGTGGGATACCCAGCTTCCCAAGGCAGTGGGAGGAGCTGCATATTGTGAGCCTGCTTGGAAGGATAAGAGATAATAATACCACATCACCATACTACTTACAGGCAGTCCAGTGAAGTCCATGGACCTCTCTCAGAATAACACTTTTCAATGCATAAAAGAAAGGAAAATAAAATAAACTGAAGGCAGTTAGGTGGTATAGTAAATAGAGTGCTGGGCCTGGAGTCCGAAAGACTCAAGTTCAAATCTGGATTTAGACACATTAGCTGCACAAATCACTTAACTGCTGTCTGCCTCAGTATCCTCAAATATAAAAACTGAGGATAATAACAGCACCTACCCCTCAGAATTGTTGTGAGCACCAAATAAGATAATATTTATAAAGCACTTAGCATAGTGCCCTGTATACACTGACCACTTAATAAATGCTTGTCTTCCTCTCCTTCCCCTCCTGATTCAGGCTCCATCTGATGGATAGAAAGCAGAATGATGGACTATATAACCTTAAATGCTTTTCCCTACCTTAAAGGAATCAATGACCAAGGGGTAAGTAGAAAAGGATTTTGGACTTTCCCCCAGCTTAGTCCTGCAAATATTCTGTCTACCTTGAGATCAGAAATAATATGACAAAAAATAATCCAGAGTATCATAGTCGATATTGAGAAAAATTAGTGAATTCTGCAAAGTTTGTCTTTAGGGCTCCCTGATGTCTGTCCCTTCTGGGGCCCCCATCCCAGTGTATTTGTCACCTGGCATTCCCTATGGCTGCTCTGTCAATTTCACCACAGGAAATGTCAGGCAGGCTCTGTGCATGTGTGTGTATGTGTGTGTGTGTGTGAGTGTGTATGTGTGTGTGTGTGTGTATGTGTGTGTGTGTGTATCCGGTATGGGAAGGTTTGGAGGAGCTACTCAGGGCCTGGGAGAAAGGGGGAATATAAAACTCAGGAATCATGGGGCTTAGATGTATTAGAACCCAAATGAAAAAAGGTAATCAGTGTGTGAGGGCTGTAGAAGCGGGTGGCACCTCTGCCCTTTGGGACAGAGAATGGGCAGAGAGAGGGGGTCTGGCCAGGATGGGCATGAGGCTGTGGAAAGAGCACTAGAATAAATCAGTCAATTAACGAGTATTTATTAAGCACCTACTCTGTATAAAGTGCTGTGTTCCATGCCAAGCATACAAGGGCAAAAACAGTCCCCATCTTTGAGAAACATCCATTCTAAAAGGGGGACAAGGTGTAAATCACTAAATTCTTGAGTTGGAGGGTTTCTTCCCTTTGGTCACATTCAGCCGATGTAGCTGGATCTGTAGAATGGAGGGGCATTAAGTATAAGAAGACTATAACCTGTTCCAGCTCCCCTCTCCCCTTCTCACTGATATTCCCACACTCCTCTTGACTTATTTTCTCATCTACAAAAACAAGGACATAGGAACAGATGATCCTTCCAGGTTCACATTTCTGATGCTAAGATCATAAGACCTTTCAGAACCCAGAAGGAGGTCATGTCAGTTAGCACTCCTTTGCCCTCTAGGCTCACAGCCTGCACCAATCACTGGAAGGAAGGGGCCAGTGGTGACACTGGTATAAAAAAACCAGAAGGAAGGTCTCGTTTTAGTCAAGTCATACGCTTTACCCCACTTAATCCATCACTGCTATGAGACTGCTACTATCTATCATACTCCCTCCATTTAGCATGTCCTGAGTTAAGGTAAGCATATGAAGTTATTCTCCTATGATCTCTCCTTCTTGGGGAAGTGCTAATGTCTTATAGACTCTATTTACCCATGCAGACTCATCACACTGATGAAATTCCAAGTCTGGACCAAAAAAAAAGTAAGAAGACATACTCCTAGGTGTCAGGGCTATAAATATAGAAAGGGACTCGATTCCTACCCTAAAGAAGCTTTATATTCTACTGGGCTTAGGGTAGGGAATAGGACATTTTCAGACAGAAGCAATAGGAACAGACAATATGGCCTTCAGGCTGAGGATTGAGACAAGGTTAGAGAAGGAAGCGTGGGATGGAGGTAGATGAGCAGGGTGGGGTGGCTTGTGAGGTGGGATACAGCAGATGGCACACAAAATGTGTCAAGGGTGGTAATATGAAGAAAAGGCTGGAAGGGTAGGGTGAAACTGAGCTATGGAAGGTCTTAAATTCCAGGCCAAGGGATTTTCATTTTATTCTAAAGACAATGGGGAGTCACTGAATGTTTTTGGGGAAAGTAGTACTATAGTTAGACCTGATGACAGAACCTTTCCAGAGAGGATAAGGGCACACTCAGTGGGGGTACATAGGGGAGAAAGAAGATCAGAGAGAGAAGGAAAGGACACAGAAAGGTGAGATCTTTGGGCAAAGTTCAACCCTAGAGCCATTTCACTATTTGTTGAGTGTACCCCTGAGCAAAGGAGGTATTCTGAGATGATTCACCTCTCAAATATTCCAGCGAGTCCCGTTCTCCCACCTCCCATCCTTTGTCCATACCTCAGTCACATTCCTTCTTCCCTAGGCTGATAAGAGATAATACAAGACTCCTCCTGGAGGCAGAGGGCAATTGGATAGCCCTCCTAGGGAGGCAAGACAGAGTATAGTAAAGGAATTCTCCTGGGTTGTAAAAAATGCCCACCAGGTTTGCTGGGCATCTCCTGCCCTTCCTTCCACCATCTCATCCTGGGATTTAGAAAAGGCTAGAAGATGGCTGAGATCTGTTTATTGATACTGATATTAAGTGTACACTAAAACTCCCAACTCTTATGAGCTGTTGTAACCAGAGGCTAGAGCACAGATAAGACTTGGAGTCAAGAAGGCCTGAGCTCAGCTCCCTGCCTCAGGTACATACTTAGCTGTGGAACTCTAGGTAGTCACTTAAATTTTCACAGTCTCAAAATGGGGATAATAATAGTACAGGGTTATTGTGAGGATCAAATTAGATATCGTATGTAAAGCAGTTCGTAAACCTTCATGTTCTCTGTATAAATGCTTCTATTAATAATGAGAACCACGACAAAATACAAATTCCTCATTGACACAATGAGGGAGCTGGGTTAGATGGCCTTTAAGGTCCAACCATATACCTCTGAGCCCATGACTCTGCTTCCAAACTCCCCCCCCCCACCCCCAACGCTGTCACTCTGTTCAAACCATCCAGGAGTGGAGAGGTGAGTTCTACCAAGTACAGCTAGAGGCCTCCAGGAATTCCTCACCCCATGGAGGCCCCCCCTCCCCCCCCCCCCCCCCCCCCCCCCCCCCCCCCCCCGCCGTGGTGATGACCGCTAATTATATGAGCCAACCAATTCGACGGAGCTGACTAATTAAAATTGGACAGATTCTATCTTCAAGATAAGCTTCCCTGGATAACAATTTTCCTATTATTAGTGAGGAAGTTGAGCTCTCTTTAACAAAGGCCCCTTGTCTCCCGCTCCCCAAATGTCAGAGAAAGTGTTTTATGTTTTTGCAGGGACTGATTTATCGAGGCCGTACCAAGCAGAGACCTGTCCTGCCCCCGTTCCTCCTCCCCATTTGTTTCTGAAATCCAAGGAGCATATAGAAAAGAAAAAAAAGGAGTATTTACTCAGAGTCTTTCCAGAGGGTGTTGGGGGGTAGGTTGGGAGTCTGGTTTCCCTCTTGAGATAACCTCTTAGAAGAATGGCTCACCTTAGATAAGTATGGACACTGGGGCTCCAGGCCCTGGCCCTTACCCTGCTATTAGGGCATCGCTGGGGGAAGGGGCAGGGAGGGGACCTGAGGCCCTCCCTCAGGAGTTTGGTGCTGTGGGGGGAGGGAGAGGCAGGGGAATCCAGCCCTGAGTAAGTAATGCTGTGTTCTTACCCCAACATATGGAATCAGGATATAATGAACATAAAGGGCAGCATGAGGTGGAAATGGGAAGTGGGAAGGGCCCAGCATAAGTCCTTTGCCTTGGGGATGGTATTGGGGTGTGAGTGTGTGTGTGTGTGTGTGTGTGTGTGTGTGTGTGTGTATCTGTCTGTCCAAGGCTTGTAGACTAATAGAGATTTGTACCTTTATTTAAATAATTTCTTCTTTCTTTCTCATCACTTGTCTCTGAACCACATCCCAGGTTCCAACAGTACAAAAAGTCTATACTACCTCTTGGGTCCTGGTTCAATTTTTTTAGATGCTTCTGCCATTTACTCTGTAGAGAAATCCTCATAAATTCTTCCCTGCCTTCCTTCCTCCCTTCTTCCATCCATCCATCCATCCATCCATCCATCCATCCATCTCTGCCTCCTTCTCTCCCTCTATTCAATGCCCTCTCTGAGTCAGTTCCACATCCTAGCCTTGAATTATTCTACCACCCACTGAATCTACCTCTAGGCTAGATGATCAAAGTTTGGACACCAGTGATACTGCTCAGATGCAAAGAACATCTACAATCCCACCATTATCACTTTTCTTGACCAAAACTTACATCCAATAATTGTAGTTCCCTGTTCCATAGAGCTTGAAAGGTCATGAGGCAACTTTCCACACCACAACCTCAGAGGTAGACCCTACAAATACTCACAGGTCATGGCATCATGCATTTAGAACAGTGAGGCCCTCCTGCATCAGTAAATCCAACCTCATTTACAGATGAGGAAACAGGATTCTAAAGAAAAAAGGCTACCTATCCAAGGTCACAACAAGTGTTATGGAGCAGAGTCCATGTCCAAACACAGGTCCCCAGCTCCCAAAGCATCATTCCATCCCATCTCTTGAGGCTCAGACACATTAAAGGCCTTGCCCAAAGTCACACAGACATGGAGTGACAGAGCAGGGATTCAAACTTGTGCCTTTTCTTTCAGATCCTGGTTCTTTCCTCTGATATGCTGCTGTCATTCTTGGGAACCTTTTGGCTAACACCTGTTTTGGGTTACACAAAAATCCAACCTGGGGATCTGGTGATAGGATCCTCTTTGGGGTCAGCCCAGGAATACAGAAATGGAAAAGATGAGAGGAAAAAGGATATGGGGAGAAGTTGGTGCGGAGCAGGAAGTCTCTGGTGTGCTGCTCAGCTCTGAGCTCTTCTTTGTGGGTAAAGCTGCCTTCAAAGCCACCATATTTGTAAAGGACTGAGCCATAACTTCAGAGCCCCCTATAAGAACTTCCTTCCTTCTCTGCCTCTTTTAGGTCTATACCCCTTCTTGGGGGACTGGTTCATTCTCTCCTTTTCCCATTCCTTTTTGGACTCCTCTTCCTTGATCCCATCAACCTTTCCTGAGACTTAATTCCCCCCTCAGTTTTCATTGCTCTTCCAGCTCAGCCTCACTCTGATTCCCCTCAGCTCTGGTTCCCTACTCCCTACATTCTTTCTGCCTCAAGCTTTCCTTCCAGCCTAGTACCTTCTCCCACACTGCCCTTCCAATTTAGACTCCCCTCCTCATTAGGCTTTTCTCAGGGCACTGCCTCCCCCACCCCCAGCTCAGCCTCCCTTATCCTTGAAGCCTCTCCCCCACTTAGCCATCTCTCACCTTCCTCTCCACCAGTTCAGCCTCCCTTATCTTCCCAGTCTCTCTCCACCCCCCCTCACCTGCATTCCCCTGTTTCAACCTCCCTTATTCCACCCCCCTCCCTGGCCTCTCTCCACTCGCCTGCCTCCCCCCATTCCCAGCTCAGCCTTCTTTATCCCCCCCAAGCCTCTCCCTCCTCCCCTCACCTGCCTTTCCCCCAACCCCCACCCCCATTTCAGCCTCCCTTCTCCTCCCTTCTTTACTCACCTGCCTCCCCCCATCCCACCTCAGCCTCCCTTATCCCCTCAGCCTCTCCCCCTCTTCTGCCCTCCCTCTGGCTGAGGGCTGCCCGCCTGGCCAGCTCTCAGCTACCTTTCAATTCCATTCTAATTGCCCTGGTTATCCCAGGGCCTCTTTCACACGCTCCAAGGCCTGGGCTGGGGTGAGAGAGAGCGGGCAGACAGCCCCGTAGAGCTCAGCGTCTCCCAGTGGCCCCAGACAGCCCAGACAACCACTCCTGATTGTCTCCTTAAGCTCCCTTTTAAAAGGTTACCTTTTTTCCTCCCTTTCCAGAAAAGGGGGGAGGGGGCCTGGGGTGGGGGATGGGGAAGAGAAGGGAGAGAGAAAGAAAGGGGGAAAATCATCTTTCATGCTCTCCCACCTCATGGGGAAGTTCTAAGATTATGATAATTTTCTATTTTTTTCTTCTGGGGCCCCGAGTCTGATACCTTCTTATCTACATTTCTCCGCTAAAGACATTTGCTGATCTTAAACCTGGCTTGAATGAATAGCAATTGTTCCCTTCTGGTTTTGAAGGGACTTTGTTTGTCTCCTCCATTCACTGCCCCCAAATCAGCAAGGCCTCAGATGGCTGTTGCCATGACAACCCTGTTCATTCAATACTGGCATATAATGAAGACAATGTGTTTTCCATTTAGATGAGTTTTGGAGCAAAAGAGAGGAGGCTTCCCGCTTAACAGCTCCCCCCCCCCCCCCACCCGCAGAAGGGAAGGCTTGGGGAAATAGAATCGGCTTTTCTGTGCTACCAGTTAAAGCTGATGTGTGACTGAGAGAGAAACTGACACTGGCATTTAGCAAATACAGCATCAGACAAATTGATGGGGGGGGGAGACTAAAATTTCACTCATCCTTCGGAGCCTTCAGCCTGACTCCATGCCAAAATTGGGGGGGTGGAAAATGGGGAGGGGGGGTGGCTAGGGGATCCTAGGTTTAGGGCTAGAAGAGACTTTAGAGGCTGGCTAGGCCCAGGGACCCCAAGTCAGGGAATTTAAGTGACTTGCTTAAGTTCATACAGGTTGAGGTAGAAGCAGCATTTGAACTCAGGTCTTCTGACTCCAAAGCAAATAGGAATCCTCAGCAATTCTGTATTGGACCTCAAATCCATTACCCACTATGGTCCTTGAATAAGGATGACTTGAGGTCCAGTCTTCAGGAGCAGAAACTAGGCTAGGGGATGGAGGGAGATCTCTAACCCCAGGAGACATAGGGCAGCAGCCAGCAGCAAAGGTAGCTTAGAGAGCAGGGAAAATTGGATGGAGGGGCTTAAGCGGGGGAGAGAGGGGTTGGGTGAATATAACTTCATTTCGAAAAGGCAGTAAGGCCTCATTAGGTAGAATGTACACTTAATAATTACTCCTGTCTTCCTCTTCACACTTCCCTCCTCCAATAAAGAGGGGCATGAAGTGACTTACCTACTAAACCACAGCCTCCCTTGACATCAAGTCAGTCAGCCTGGGCCCGCCCTGCCCTTTCTTTTTTACTAGGTGGAAAGATTATAAGGGGAGAAGGAAAGGAAGAAGAAAATCACACCAAAGCTTGATACATGTTTTCAATGTACCAGGAAAAGAGGCCGAGCTCGGCCCCTCCTCCATACACCCACCTGGAGGCCCACCAGAGAAGGTATGGGGCGGGAAGTGGGGTTCTTTCTAGGAGGGACAATGGACACTGTTGCAATGCACCTAGGCCCTTCTCTGGCCACCTGGGGAAGGATGGGGAAAGGAAGCTGGTGCTGCCAAGTATGACCTTGTGTGATCCCCAAGCCCTCCTCCTCAGGAGGGAAATGGTGATGCAGACTGTGGTGGGCCCCCAAACCAGAAGCAAGAGTCAAATCTTTATGCCTGGGGATGGTGTTTCTTGACTGAGGATGCTGCTCATGCGCCATCTAGCACATTCATTGATGGAAAGAGTAACATGCACTTGGGACTGTTGGCTATGACACGACATCTGACCACAAACCTCGAAATGGACCCTCTGAGACAATGATGATGATGGTGTGGTAATGATGATAATGTGAGCCACAATAGCGCTCCACACACGGGAATCCTGATCCTTTGAAGGCTGGCAGGGTGCTTTACATATATTACTGCATTTGATCGGCACAATAAACCCTATGACAGCGTTGCTATCCTCATTTATAGATAAGGAAACTGAGACTCAGAGAGGTTAACGAATTCATGGTCATCAGCGAGTCAGGTTACCCTCCAATCTGAACCAAAGTCTTCCTGCCTGCAAGTCCAAAACTTCATCCATCCCTCTTCTCTAAGAGAGAAGCCAGTCCCAATGAAGGCTCCTTCTGCTGGACTCTCCACATCTATGAATGAATCAAGTATTCCCCTAAACCAAACGCTCACAGATATGTAAGCCTTTCCTACCCTTTGACCTTTAGGTTGGAGTCTCTTTCTTCTCCAAGGAGAAGAGAACTGAGACTTAGCTCCTCTAGCAACCTCCAGTCAGGAGCTCCCACTAGAGAAAATGATTGTTAGAACCCCACTGTAGGAGTTGGTAGACCTGGGTTCTAGTCCTCAGTAGGGTATTTAAAAATAGCTGGGGAACCCTGAGTGAGTGAGTCTCAGCTTCCTGATGTATGGAACCTGACCACCTGGCTGGCTTCCCTCATAGGAAGATTGAGGATAAAATGCATAAATGCAAACAAGCTTTGAAAAGTGTGCAGATATGTGGCACTATTATTAAGGAACAAATCCCTTCTCCAACCCCACCGTGCACTCCTGGAGGGATGGAAACAACAAGAAGGGAAGGGAAAAGAAAGGAGAGTCCCGACCAAACAAGAGGGGCATAGGCAAGCAAGGGCAGGGGAATGACTCCCTTCTCCTGTTTACAGTGGAAACAGTGACTTGAAAAGATTTAGCTTTTCCACTGTTTTTGCAGAGCTGTGGGGAGCAACACTTCCTGAAAGGGGAGCCAGCTTTCCAAGGCCACACCGAGTCCAATGCTGCACAATCCTCCCAATAGGAAACATCGTGTTTTTAATTTACAGGTCTCTACCACTTGGTCAAGCTAGTCCTTCCATTTGACATTTCTGAGCTAAAGAAGCAGTGGGTGCCTGTGTCTGTGTTGGTACTGGGGAGGGGATAAGTGTCACACATTTTGGAAGAAAATAAACAATGATCTTCAGTTATTCTAAAACCCGTTACAACCCATCAATAACTATGAAGTACCAGGAACTGGGCTAAGCATTGGCCAGCAGATATAACTGAAGACTGCCCACTCATTCTCTCCTCTCTGCCTAATTCATCAGATGCAAAACCAAAAACAAGCCACCAGCTTCTTCAAACTTTTGTTTAGCAGAGTTTGTCTTGCACTGAGCCTTGAGAGATGATCATCCCTGAAAGGGAGGCAAAGTAAAATGATATGTCCAAGGTCATACAGCCAGTTGGAGGATCTATTTCTCCTGCAGTCTCTTCTCTATGAAGTCACTGCACAAGTGGCAGCACCGGAGGTGGGAGCCTGGCCTTTGCAATATTAGATTTGTCTCCCGATGATTTAAAGCCCACCCCCTCAGTGCAAAGCGCAGTGACCACAGCCCCATGGGAGGGTCTGTCTGTGAAATGCCTGCTGTATCTAATTAGTCCTCCAACAGGAGGATTTGCAGTAGGTCCTGCTCCCCTGCTGTCTCCTTCTAGGAAGCCAGTTTTGAAAGTCTGCGATACCCTGCAACGAGCCGATTACTTGGTAACGCTATCTAAGGAAAATGGCACATGAGCGTCAAGGTCTGTGTTGGTCCTCTGCATTTCTGCAGCTGAAAACAGTCACGTTTGTGTCTGTCAGATCTTCATTTGTGCTGACGGCCTGGAGCCGGGCTCCAGACCCTGCAAAGCTCCCGGCCTGCAGCTGCATACCCTGGCAAGCCTCATCCCTCCCTCTCCAGTCACTCCCCCCTCCTTCTATTTCTCACTTTTTTGTGCTCAGATCAAAGGGGCTCAGTAGTTAGATGCTCACTGAGCTCCAACTCCAGACAAAAGGCGAATTTGAAAAGGATCACAATTGTACATTTGTTTGCTTTTTCATGCTGTGTCTCCCTCCTCCCTCCCAAGCCCCCAACCCCACACACTCCATCCTGGCACACCAGCTTCTAAAGAGGTAACCACTTCTCTGCCATGATCTTGGCCAGCGTCAGAGTAACAGGAGGCCGACATCAGGAAGGCAGCAATAGAAAATCCAAACAACCTTAGTGCATGGAAACACAGACTCATTGTCTGTTCCAGGCCTTGAGACTCAGCTGTCTAGTCAGGACCTCACATTATGGCCCAACTAGATAAAATGACCTGTAGAAGTAGTAGGTAACATGAACCCATCGTAGGAAGAGATAGACAGAGATGCAGGGACAGTTACAGAAAGAAACAGAGGGAGGAAGAAAAAATCAGAGGAACACACACACACACACACACAGAATTTACATCCAATACAGTAGTGTACACTGCCTGCAAACTTTAATAAAAGAGCATCTGGCATGTGGCGGACTAAGATGCTGATTACACCATGCATGGGTGCCACCACTAATAAAGTCAGCACTGGGACCTGCCTGGCCACCTTCTCCTTCCTTCCCTCCCCTTTAATTCAGTAATGAGGGCCAGGCCTGTAGAAGAAACACCACCGAGGCCGCCAGAAGGAACAGATAGCAGGACAAAACAAGTTGGGAGCTTTAAAAGGTGTCAGGCACAAAGACTCAAGCAAAGGACTCTGGGTCACACACACCTGGGCCCATCCTGGTCACTCAGCAACATCCCTGCTGGGATACTGCCTTGAATCATCACTTCATGTTTTCATCTGTGAGCTCTCTAATGCCCTTCCAGCCCTCACCTCACCACCACCACCCCCACCCTCTCCCGTCCCTTTCCTCCTAAACTGCAACCAGCTGGGCGTGTAACAAGGATAAAATGCAAAGCACAGACTTGAAAGCTTAAAATAAACATACCCTCCTTGATGGACAGACTCTTCAAAAATTAGCATCCTTCCAAACCAGCTAACCAAATACAAACATTGCCTGGGGAGCACAATCTCTTTATTCTCAGCCAGATAAAGGAATCTAGGTAAGATAACTCTGATTTCAATGAAATCCTCAATGTTGATGATTTTTGTCATTAATGAAACCTCAAAGAGAAACTGACTCTCTTAACACTCTTGAGAGGCTCACTGGAGACCAGGGCTTCCTTCCCTCCTGTCTGCCTGTGCTCTCATTCCAGAGCAACGGGCACTATTTACTTTGCTAAAATGAATCCCGAATGTCCACATTGCTTTTGCTACAGAGGAGTTCCGTGGCCCTGCTCTGAAACACTTTCTAATGGACCCATTACAGTCCTAGAAAATAGTCAGGCACTACCAAATCCTGATGTAAACTCCAGTTTGAGGGGGTATTACACTCTTTTCCCTTATTCACCGTGTGGAGTTGCAGACTTTGGAAAAATAATATTGCTTGGCAATAGTGAGAGTGTAATTTCATGTTGTAATACCCTAAAGACTTTAATGCTCTGCTCCCATCCCCGTCCCAATAGCTATTACCATTTAAACACCTGTGTTATCAAACTGTTGTGCATGAGTGGCCACCAGATAATTTACTTAAGTTACAAAAGACTAATTCAGTGGAAGGCTGTTATGTTTCTAACTCTTGCTTCGTTTATCTTCTCCACAGAGCTGGGAATGCATGGGAAGGATTTGTTAAAAGACTGATAGGAAAAAATGAAAATGGCCTTTAAATTGTTCCCCCATGTGGCCAGGTGGGTCCTTCCTTTTCCTAAGGTGGCCCAGAAAAAGTCCAAGAGTCCCAGAGAAAACTGAGCTCCATGAAGCTTCTATAACTGATCTTTTCCCAGGTGGAGAATAACCACAATGAAACTTTAGAACTTCAAGGTATGGGTGCTCCATTCACAAACACAGATGATGACCCCTTTTCAACTTTAGTTGACTGTCTTTCTGAGCCACAAAACCATTACTCACTGGTCAACTCGGAGATGACATACTCTCCAAACTTAGCTAAATTGGTTTTTAGTTCAGTCCTAGGTCCTCGCTCAATGACTTGATACAGCCGGTCAGAGTTCATGTACTGCTGGCATAACTTTAGGGGATCAAAGGTTTCTTCTACCCTCCCATTAGGCATTAGAGAAAGACTCTGGGGAAGAAACCCCAGAGATTATCAACAAGAATTGTTTATTGCCTTTTGTATAAAAAATCATATAGGGAACCTATTTTAGACAGATCTACATCTAAGGGATACACATACAAAGCATATGCTTCACAAATTACTTTTTGGAAGGGACTTCAGTGACCATCTTGTCATGGATGTTTTCATGCAACAGTGGTTTCTTTGTCCTAGAGAAGAGGGGTCAAACTCATAGCCCCCACAAAGTCTTTCAAAACTCTTGAGTATAACTGAGTCAGAATAAAGTGTAATGAGGAAATATTTAACAATTTTTTTTAAAAATACAATAAAGCACAGATAATGTTAACTTGTGGTTTATTAAGTCAATATGCAGCCCACAGGGATCCATTTCTATTTGAGTTTGACACCAGGAAGCAAGACCTAGAGAAGAAACTCCCTCTATCAATACAGACTGGCATCTTCTCTTGGTTGTATGCTCAGAGATCTCAGTGTTAACACCACCCAAATATATCAGATGATAGACTTGAATCCAGGTCTTCCCCAATTTGAATATGGCTTTCTACAATGACAAGCTGCCTTTCTCTTTATGAATTCTGTATAATGAAATCTTGAGTAGCCTGAATACTTGAGAAATGAGATAGTCAGACCCCTCTTCTGGTCCCTCTCTAAGGGAAGAAAGTTATACATTCATAAATTGGCATTTAAGGCTTTCCATAATCTAACCCTATTCCACTTTTCACCTCCTTCTACCCTCTAGCTCCCTTCCCCCCCCACTCACTTACACAAACTATTCATTCCAGCTCCATGGATGTCCCTGCTGCTCCTTCCTGAATGTTTATGCTTTTCCCTCTTCCAAGTCTTTGCTGGACACTGCTCCCTGCCTAGCATGCCCTCTCCACATCTTCTCTATTGAAATCCGAGGCATTTTTCAAGGTTTGCACTGTTAGTTAACATTTCATGCCAGTCAGGTCCTAAAGGACAGAAAGGATGTCACCAGTGTCTCAGTACTCCTTATGGCACTCTACATAGTACCTGGCACTCGGTGTATGCTCAACAAAGATCTATTGATACTTATGACTAAGTTCTATTCTAAGCCTTGGGGGGAAGCAAAAGGTCACAGGTTTCAGAGTTGGAAGGGGCCTCATTGAGTCCAATTCTTTCATGTTACAGGGGAGGAAATTTAGGTCCAGAGAGATTAATCTAAGGTAACACAGGTAGGAAGCTGCAGAGACAGACTTAGGTCTTCTGATTCCAAAGTCTTTGTCTAATACTATGCAGGATGAAGAAGAATCTGTTTTAGGCAAGGAAAATACTTTGGGGTGTGTGAGACCAGGCTAGCAAAAAAGGAGTTAAATATTTAGAGCTTTGTATCTCTGGGGACTCTTCCAGGTATCCTGGTTCCAAAGCCATCCCCTTTACCCCTTCTTGTCCTCCCTCACCCTATCCCCCACTTAACTGTCTCTGCCTCTGAGGCCTTTGCCTGGTGAGTGGCAGCTCAGGTCTGACCTAAGGGCCTGTGCAAGGTTCTGTTGACATCATCGAGGTTGGGAGTGGGAGCTGAATCCCTTCTTTGTCCCAGGGCCAGGTCCCCCGCCTTCCTGCAAGAGGTTTCATTAGGACAGCACTGTAGAAGTCTTCCCCTCCACTTGTTAACTTCATGGAAAGCCCAAATGGACCCCAGGTTCATGGAAACTGTGAGAGAGGGAGCAAGTGTGTGTTTTGTTCATTTCATGAGAATCCTGCCCTTTCCTGGAAACATTCCTGGGAAGCTTCCACTAAGATTCTGGGAGGGAGGCTGTCCTTCCCATCTACCAGGAGTTCACAGACAAGAGATCCTAGGAGGTAGAGGGAGATTTGTTGACTTAAATGAAGGCTGATCTGGAAAAGTAAGACCAAAGAAGGGAGCTGTGTTCAAAAGGGAGGCAGGCTCTCAGCTCCCCACCCTGGAATGACTCTGGTCTTTTCCAAGATCCTTTGGAGGTTAGTCCACATCTTAATCCTTGCCACAACAGCCTTTCCTAAAAGACCACACTAGAAGAAGGATTCTGATACTGTGTACATAACACCTTTCAGGGTGTCTAGAACACACAGAAAAACAGGCAGGAAACCCTGGCAATCCCTCTACCCACCCAACCTGGTCACCCACAGAGAGGTCTTTTAACCTGTTAGTGTACTGTCTTTCATTCTGCTCCCAGAACTTAATGACTTCAAACACTTATCCCTACCCAGGGAAGGACCAAGCTCAGCCCACTTTCTACTCCCTAGAGTAAAAAAACTAGATGTCTTTGTTAGCTACTTATAGGCATTCTTCCAGACTTAGTCAAGCCTCAATTAACCAGAGCTCTCAGAAAATAGGTTGGTCAGATCCCTGTGATTTTCAGGCTGAGAGCTGGCCTGAACCTCCTGCTGCTCTCAGGAAGTTTCTAAAATGTATGAGTGTACGTGCCTGAATCAGAACGTTCGGCATGGTGAGCAGGACTGCATATCTGATCATGGAATGTGAGAGCTGGAAGGAATTTAGAGGAATCCGACTGAGGCCCTGAGAGGGGCAATAATTCCCCCAAAGTCACATAACAACCTAACGGGAAGACTCAGACCACAGCCCAGGGCTCCTGTCTCCAAGTCCAGGCCCCTGATCATTAAAAGGTCTTGCAGGGCCTCAGGCTTTTCACTCAGAATCTCAGCCCTCTCTGTCCAGAACTGCAGAGGGATTCACAGGTCAGGGATTTAGAATTGGAAAGAGCCTCAAAGTCCATCTAGCCAAATACCTTGTTTTACAAACGGAGGCCAAATAATTGCTTAAATTCCCCTGGGTTGAAGGGAATGATTGGGCTGAATGTGTGCACATTCCAGGACAGATCCTAGAAATTATTTAGAGATTGTTGGTTGTTATTTTCTGAAGGGTAAAGCATTCCAGGACTGTGATTTCATTGGTGTAGGGAAATCCTCCATGATGAGTATAGATCAGCAACTATTCTGCAACTGATAAATTTACCAAGTTCCCAAGGGTGTTAAAGGGTTAAATGAAGTGGTCTAGGATTACACAGTCAGGATATCTCAAAGGTAAGACTTCAACTCACATCTTTTTGTCATAAGAGCTGGCTCTCTTTCCTTTCTACCATGCCGTATTTCTATTTATATGTATTATTTTTACTAAATCTCTGACAGAATTTTATTTCTATTAACTTACTTTTAACTCACTTTATGAAAAAGTGGGAAACAATCAGGGTTCACTGAAGATTTTGAAGGTTACATTCCAGTTACTCCATTTATCATAACAGGGCTAGTATATCTGGGAGCTAGAGGTTAATTTCTTTTAGGAGAATACATCTTAGAAGAGACTCAAGTCTAATTCAGTGGTGTACAAATCAAATAGGAAAGGATTCCTGGAGGCCTCATATTGATTTAGAAAATCACAAACTAACATCAACTATGTTGTATTGTATTTTCATTTCCCAATTATAATTAAATCTGGCTGGCTGAAGCTGGGAAGTCTTGTCGTTACAAATTTGGCCTTTCTGATCTAACATAACCCTCTCTTCCTTTACAGAGGAGAAACCTGAATCCCAGACATGTTAATAAATGCCTTGCCCAGGATCACAAGATAGAACCATGCAGAACCAAGACTGGAGCCAAACTGTCTACCACACCATGTTGCTTTTTGCAATAAATTGTGGGGATGAGGAAGAGTGGCCTACTAAAACCTCTTCAGCTCCACGCATCTCAAAAAGGTGTTTTTGTCTTACTTAGACCTTAGAGTGGGACAGTCTCCTGGTGGACAGGTCAGAGGCTGGAGGAGCAGAAAGCTATACCAAGTGAATCTGCATCAGAAAAAGGAGAAAGTGTGTCAGGCTCAGCCTTGAGCTTCATTTTCAAATTCCTACTATCTACCACCACAAGATGCCAAGCACACCTTGAGAAAATGATGCCATCACATTTGAAGCATAGATCATTCCAGCAGGGTTGTGAGGTGAAATATACCTCCAATGGGACATATATTTAATTTCCTTAAGATCCTAAGGGGGAAGCAAGCACAGGACCCAAACAGCTGAACAGCAAGGTGCACTATTTTCCAAACTGGTTCCTAACAAAGATAAGGAAATACTTGGCAAGACAGATAATGAATTGGCTCCCCAAAGGATGGGCAACTCTGAACTTCTGGGGAAAAGAAATAGCTTGAACTCTCAATCATCCACTCCAACAGAGGGACAAAGGCCCAGATCACATGATGGAGAGTGCCCAAATCTTAGAAAGTGAGAGCATAACAATACCCACACACACTCACCCCAACTTTGGGTTGGTCATCATTGTACTTTCCCATTGAGTGCTTACCTGAGAGAGTTGACATTAGTATGGCTAAAACTGAATTGATCTATTTAACCACACACAACAATTATTTGATATTGACTGTATACAAAGCATTCATGATGGGGATGTAAGAAATCCTAAGGAGTATCAGATCCTGTCCATAAGAAGTGGGAATTCTAGGAGAAAAGAAAAGTTGGTGTAGTGGAGGGAGTCAAGAGATTTCCTTGCCAGCCCCAATACCTTGGTCAACTTATAACTGCTTGAGCTCAGTTTCCCAATTCCATAATAAGGACAAAAAACTGGACGATCCCTTTCTTATCCTCTGGTGATACCATTGTATGTGCTGCATTCATTACAACTAGTAAAGATTCTACAAGGTAGTACATAATCAAATGTCAAGTGGGTAGTATAGACAAGTAAGTGACCTGACTTCAGAGGAGGACAAGGATAGGTTGGATGAACATTTGTCTGGTTAGGCTTAACCATGACAATTAGTTAGTTGGTTATTCCTTATAGCTGCTCCAGGACTAAGGATCTTTTCATTTTAATGGTAAAAGGAGAGGTTGGATGACCTACCCAAAGTCATATAGCCAGCTGGTGGTAGAAAGCTTAGGGAATACCAAATAGGAGACCAACTCTCATCATGCCACCTCCTGAGATCATTGCACTCTTCTCCAGACACTGGGAAAGTCCCTGCATCACAATTCTGGGTCAAATGACAAGTGGTGCACTATAGACGCAAGTGTACACATGCGTAAAAATCAACAAAACCCAGTTTGGAATTTATTTGGACTAAAAGTGCCATATAAATGCAAAACCTAGAGCAGGGAGGAGGGACACGGTGACGGAAGAAAATTAAGAAAATATATATCTGGGATTATTTTTGCCACACAATCAGGAAAGGGTAAGATAAGAAAATATCGTTTTGGCCTGCATGGAGCGATAGTTTGTCTCTTCCCAGCCAGGGTCTGACACTTGGGGTCGACAAAACTGCTAACCTGGGAAGCCCAAGAAGCAGATGGTAAAGAGTCAGAGGCCCCAGGCTCTGGAAGTGGTGGCTCCCCTAGAAGCCTGGCAAGGAGGAGGGCAGCGAGCTCACTCACACAGGCAGAAATCAGACTGACTTCACGTGTGCACGCACATGTGTATGTGTGTATGTGTGTGTGTATGTGTGTGTGTGAGAGAGAAAGGGGGGGAGGAAGGGAGGGAGACTGAGACAGAGAGGGGGGGAGGAGAGGGAGGAAGAAGAAAAGAAAGGCAGGCCCTACCCTCAAGTAGCTTATATTGTAATGAGAGAAGACAACATGTGACATGGCCATGGGGATGGGGAGATCCCAGGCACCCAGGGAAGTTCCAGGCAGTTCCAAGCAGCAGAAGAGTTGTGATTTTTAAGCTCAGAGGAAGTCAGGAATAGAGAGAACCTAGAGGAGAATGAAAGCAGGCCAGCCAGTTTCCACCCTCTCCACAAAGTGAAGGCTTTAGGAGGAAGTCATCAAGGAGAGAAGGGGATGGGGATAGGTCTTATAGAAGGATATTCCATACTGAACAACCAGGTGGCACAGTGGATAAGGCACTGAGTCTGGAGTCAGGAAGACTTGAGTTCAAAGGTAGCCCCAGACACTTAGCTGTGTGACTCTGGGCAAGTCTCTCAAACCCCTCCCCTTTTAAAAAATTATCTGCATTTTCCTCAATTTATTTATTTATTCTTAGTTTTCGACATTAACTTTCACAAATTTTAAATGATCTTCCCCCCTCCCCGAGACAGCATGCAATCTGATATGGGTTCTCAAACATTCCTACTGAACACATTTTCACATCAGTCGTATTGTACAGAGGAATTAGAACAAATGGGGGGAACCAAGAGAGAGAAAAAACAAAATAAAAAAGGAAATCGCCTGCTTCACTCTGCATTCAGACTCCATAGTCCTTTCTCTGGATGTGGATGAGTCCTTTGGAAATGTTTTAGGAGCTTGCATTGCTGAGAAGGGCTAAGTCTATCAAAGCCAGTCATCACACACTGTGGCTGCACTTAACCCTTTTAGCCTCAGTTTCCTCATCTGGAAAATGAGTTGGAGAACAAATGACAAAACCCCTCCAGTACCTTTGACAAGAAAACACCAAATGAAGTCATAAAGAGTCAGTAACGACTGAAACAGGTGAACAATAACAAAAATTCCATGGCGAAGGGAAAGGTAAGTGGAGAAAAGAAAGAAAAGGAAGATATATTACAGCTATGCACATGCACACACGTGTATCTCTATGTGTGTACGCTGTATCTCACTACTCCAGACTGTAAGTAAGCCTCTTGCGGTCAGGGAAAGTTTCATCTTTTGTCTTTGTGCTTAGTACAAGTAGGCACTTATAACTCCTTGTGGACTGATTGATTTATTCAAGCCTGGGAAGGGAAGGGCAGGGTGGGGGCGGGGGAACAGTCAAGGAGAGGGGAGAAAGGGAGAGATGGAGAAGAAGAGATATTGGAGGTAACCAAGAAAGACTCCTAGAGCTTGGAAGGAATCTCTCAGTTCCCCTAGAGGGATACCTTCATTTTACAGATGAAAAAAGAATTGAAGGTCAGAGAGAAGAGTCGCCTGGCTCAATCAAGGTCACCCAGCAAAGGTGGTGAGAGCCAGGATCTGAATGCCAGGCCATGCTATTTCATTGTAACATCCTGCCTGCTCATCAAGCCCTCCCCTACCAGTTGGCAGCATTCTCTGGACTAATCCTCTCCACCACACATTTGGCTTCTGAGTCTATTTGATTCTGTATCTAATTTATTTTGTCCAGCATTGTTCTCCAATTGTTGTCAACGGTGGTGGTGGTGGTAGTGTGTGTGTGTGTGTGTGTGTGTGTGTGTGTGTGTGTGTGTGTGTGTGTGTGTGTGTGTGTGTGTGTGTACATCCCCTATCTCCTTAATTAGATTATAAGCTCTTAAAAGAGCAAGGACACTGGATTCTTTAACTCTGGAGTTAAAAAATCTTATCACCAACCAGGCAGAAAGTAGATGCTCAAAATATTTCTGGAACTGAAATGAATTCGGGTGGGGATCAGAAATGAGGATGAGTGAGTCCATGGGAGTTTTTCTATCTCTGAGATCCAAGAACAAGGCATGAAGCCTGTCCTATTCCAGAAGAAAGGGGAGAAAAATAGGGAAATGTAAGTAAGCGGATGGAGCTCAAGAGAAGAAGCCTGGGGATGGGGAGGGGTGGGGTGTGGAAATTGTCAGAAATAATCATAGGATCAGAGCTGGAAGGGACATGAGAGGCCATTGAATTCAATTCCCTTACTTTACAGGGTTGTAAATGTCTGGCCCAAGGTCACACAGGTACCATGTGACTTAGCAGGGGGTTGGAACCCAGGTCATCTGACAGTAAACCAAGCACCTTTCTCTGTACCATGATGGCAGGCTATTGGAGTTTCTAAACCAACTTGGAGAGCAAGGAGCAAAGGCAGCAGTAGCCACCCCTGTGGTATCCAGTGTATTGGCTGAAGAAACCCAGTGGGAATGAGGTGATAGTGACAAACACCAAGAGTGGATTTGATGCTAACGGAGAGAAGAAGAAGGGGAGGAGAAGGAGGCATGATCATTCTAAAGCCATTCCCCCTGACTTCCCGACACAGAGGCTGAACATAGAAAAACAAGACAGTATTATTTTAAATGGGGCATGCAACCAAGTGAGGCCGGGGGGACTTTGCTGGGTAACAAAGAGGAAAAATGAGTTTCTAAGGGGAGGCAACGATTGTTCCTTCAGTCTGTTCTGACTCTCCCAGAAACAACTCGAGCCTCTGGGGAACAGCCACTACTGAGTGGCTGACAGAGGACAATCCACCACCCCTACCTGTCTGGATCCTTCCTTCTTCTGCCAACCAATCATACCTTAGGCTGAAAGAGACTCAGGAACTAAGGGAAAATGGGTTTAATCAGACATGCCCACTGGGCAGTAGAGCAGTGGTTGCTTCTGTATAGGAGATAGGATAGGAGGAAGGCATCATTCCCTAGTCAACTTGGTATCACTGAAGCAGCGAGGTGGTAAAGTGGAGAGAGTATTGAACCTGGAATCGAGAAGACCTGAGCTCTTAATTCTGCCTCAGACTGTGTGATCTGGACAAGTTTCTTTAATCTCTCTCAACCTCAGTTTTCTCATCAGTAACATGGGGATAATAACAGCATCTGCTTCCCAAGGATGTTGTGAGGATAAAATGAGATAAAATTTATCAACCACTTTGCAAAGTTTAAAGTGTTATATAAATGCTATTGTGATCATTGGTCAGGAGAAGGTGGGTGGAGGGATGCCACCGCCCCACCAGCAACTACAGTGGCTACTGGGAGAACAATCAGTTCTTAGCACAAGTTCAAGCCCTCAGTAAGGGGCTCAATGATTGTCCTCTAACATTCCTCAGTCTATACAGGTATGCTCCAGATGTGTTATCCAAGCCAAAAAGGGCCAGTCTCTACAAATAGCCTGAAGAGAACTGAATACATCTCAAGTCATAGCATGACTGTATCTACAGGCTGAGAGCTGTCTGAAGTTTACAGGGGAGAGCTCTCGGTAGAACGGTGGTCAAAGAGAAAACCATCTGACCAAACATTTTCATCTCTCTGGACCAAGTAACCTCTTAGGTCTGATCCAGGGGTTCTAAATCTGGAGCCCATGAATTTGTTTAAAATACATATTATACACACACACACACACGCACACACACACACACACACAGCCCTGTGTTTCAATATAATTTGTTGCCTCTGTAATCCAATGTATTTTCTGTTAGGCATTTAAAAACATTATTCTGAGAAAGGGTCCACAGGCTTTCCCAGACACTGCCAAAGGGATCCATGACACAAAAGTGGTCAAGAACTCTTGATGTGTCCACTTTCAGTTGTCCTGAGTCTCCCCAGGATGCCGTCTACCCACCATAGCAATCTATTCAGTTGGAAACTTGGACTACTTCTATTAAAAGTACCTTCCTCTCCTTCTGATGGACTAGTTCCTCCCAGAACCTCCATTTTAAGGAAGAGGCTTAGGCCAACTATGTCTTCATTTCTCTCCACAGGATTTTGTCCACCATGCTTTCCACATTTCCCCTTTTATGTACTGTCTTCTGTCCTTAGACTATAAGGTCCTTGAGGACAGGGACTGTCTGTTTGTATTTGAATCCTAGCATATGGTACAGCGTCTGACACACAGTAATCAGTTAATAAATGCTTAATGACTTGACTTAATTAACGCTTGTCAATCCTCTCATTTTATAGAGGAGGGAATTGAGGCCTATAGAACTGAAATGAATCATCCAAGGTCACACAGAGAGTAAGCAGCAAAGCTCAGACTCTAGAGTCTCCATGGCCTGCACTCTGTGCTGATACTACAGGTCTTCTCTTTTCCGAGACAATTAATATTAGAAAAATACAATCATCTTGTCTGGATACCTGAAGAGAGGGAGAGGTTAGAGCAGACAGGGTCACTAGGTAGTTCTCCTCCCTATTAGATGCTCAAAAAGAGGGTGTTCAAAGTCACAGTAAAGGAACACATTAATTGGGTACTAGCTGAAGCCTGATCCAACTCTGCAAGCTTTCCAGCCATGGTAACAAGTCAGTTTGACCCAAAGGATGTGGATCCAGCTTTCTGCAGTGGTCTGAAAAGAGATGATCCCTAGGCTGAAGGACAGGAATCCCAGGATACGTAAGGGCAAAGAAAAGAGAGGCTGAGGAGGAAAAAAAACAAAAAACAAAACAAAACCCCAAACCCAACCAATTTGAAGTGATGAACCAGAGAAAGGAAAAGAGAGATTCAGGCAGTCTGAAAGAAAGGCCAAATAAGGTCAAGCGACTTGAACGTGAGGTTCCCAAAGGCTCTAAAATTCTCATTTTATGAGGAGAGGAGAAGGACAGGGAGAGGACAGGACAGGACAGGAAGAGGAGAGAGGATTAGATGGCTGTTATCCAAAGTTACTGATTACTAAATGGCATTTCTGGCTAGCTTGTCCCCAGTTGCTTCCACTACGATAAATTTATGGTGCTTAGAAAACACAGACAAGTTCAATGACTCACCCACAGTCACAATAATTTCAAAGCAGATGCTTCTTTCTTGCTTACCAACTTTGGAGGGAACAAGAGGCAGATGAAATTGGGGGATTTTGTTTGAAATGCTAAGAACCTTTGATTTGGGATTTTACAATCTTGTGGAAAACAGTTTGAAATGCCTCAGTTGGATGCTCTCCTAGGATGGTCACAGGAGATCCCGATACATGCATGGTTTTGAGATTTATTAGCAAAACAATTAGCATCTCAATGCTAGCACATTTATTATTATTCAGCTGAACATCTCTTTTCAACAGACCACTGGCTAAACAGGAGCAGTCGGTATAGGTGCCCATGGCCTCTGTTTTCCCATGCCATTTATAGCCTTTCCATCTAATCCAATCTCCTACACAATAAGGTTCCTTCCAACACTAAAATGCTATGACTTTCTAATGGTCAAAGGAGCCATGGAACTGGGTCTACTTCATGCTAAAATCTGTCAAATGGAAATTAACCATAGCTGAGCCTGAAGGTGAACCTCAGTCAGGATGGAAGAGAATGGGATTTGGATTCTTGGGCCCTTCACACAGCTCCTTCAAGAGTTCTAATTGCCTGCTAATATTAAATTGCACTTGTTGGTATGAAACATCATAACCATTCTCAGTTTGATATTTTGTGAGTATGCAGAGAGACATTTTGCTCTTCCAGTTTCACAGCAGGTTCCTAGAAGGCCCAGACATTTTCCTTCTTGTACCCTCCCATCCTTTCCCTAGAGTCTAATGGAAGATGCTTCACATACAAAGGATGCTAAGGAGGAGGAGGAGGATGGTGATGCATCACTTTTATACAATACTTTACAGTTAAGAAAGCCCTTTTAAAAAAAGCCCAACAACAAAAACACCCTGTGAGTAGCTAGGTAAATATTACTAGTTTCATTTTACATTAGGACTAAGCCTTAGAAAGGTTGTTTTACTCAGGGTTATACCAATAAGTGGGAAGAGCTAGAATCAAACTCACATCTTTGAAATCCCAGCCTAGTATTCTAGAATATAAGAAAACTATGGGGATACCTTTTATCCCCTTGTGGACATCAGCATTCCAGACCTACAAAAGCCAATGAGTCCAAAAGTTGTTGAATTGCCTTCTGAAGTGAAAGAAGACAGGTATTTTCCCCTAAGGAACTGAAAGGTTGGAGGCAGGGAGCTGGACAACATGACCTCTTTAAACGTACAAGAGTATATTTAGAAACATGTGTGTGGGGTGGGGGGTGGATGTGGAGATAAGATAAGACTTCAGCTCTAACCCAATCCAGCTGGCCAGAGCTACCTGGAACAACCGAAGTCTCAAGACTCCAAAGAAAGGAAAAATAGGGGTTCTGAGATTCCCTCCTTCTGCAGAGTTTAAGTTGGGAGCCTCCCTCTCACCTTTTTCATTTGGCAATGAAATGGTAATATCCCCCCAATCTCAAGCTCCCAACCAGGCTCCTATTCTAGGCTCCCAAAACTAAGGTCATGGCTGTGATGTGCTTTCTTTAAATTGCACACATTTATTTGAGGCTAACGGGAAGGGGAGGGTTGGGAAGGGGAGAGCTGTGATAAGCACGGCTGAGCTAATCCTGGGCTAATGGATAGGGGGCTGGCGGCACCCACCGTGCATAGAAATGACTTGATTTCACAGTAAGCCATTTTTATCACACACACACACACACACACACACACATACATATACACAGAGTCTCTCTCTCTCTCTCTCTCTCTCTCTCTCTCTCTCTCTCTCTCGCGTTCCTGTGAGGGATCTGGGCCATCTCTCATGAGGTTCATCCCTTACCTCTTATGCCTCCTTTCCTGATTTCTGACAAAACCTCTCCCAGGTCTTGGAAGCCCACCTGTAAGCTGTGAGTACACTATTTGATCAGTGAGAGTTTTGTATTCCTAGAGTTGGAGGTCATCTGATCCAATCCCCTATCTTTGAACAGGAAAGTGTTTGACCCCTTTAGAGAATAAAGCAATTCCATTTCTCTTCCCAACCCTCTCCAGGGATAGAGATTACAACTTTACATAATAGCCTTCTCTGGTGTGTAGCTCACAACTCTTGGGAAGGCTTCCTTTCTTTTCAATGAAATGTTCTTCTGAAAGTGCAATGGATTATAAAGAACATGGAATTAGAAATCACAAAACTTGGATTAGAGTCCCCGTCCTTCTACTAACTTGGTAAGTGACCTTGGGAAAAATCATACCACATATTCCTGTGGTTTATCTGTATTTACTTTGATGGTTTGGTAATTTTATGAATGTGGGTGGGGCTCACAATGTCCTTGTTTTTGTTCATGCAGATCTACTTTCTAGCACTAGAGACCTTCTTCTGGCTTTTCTCATATCTCCTGGATACCAGTGAGGGTCTCTGTTGTCTGTTATCCCTCACTTTCCCTATAATAATAGCCCATATCCTTTTCTGGTTGCATCTGTCCTCAACAAGAGTCTCTGTGTAAAAGTGTGCAAGTCATCACATATGCAAGCCTGCTATCCATACCTCTTTCCATTCGTTGTTTTTTAGGTGACCTGAAAACTTGATTCTTTCTGAGGGCAGAATTTGGAGACATGTAACATCTAATTTGTAGACAAATAGCATCTCTGGTATTCAAAAGATGGGCTTTTGGGGCAGGAAACAGCCATACTAGAAGCATAACACAAATCTCCAATCCAGTCCAATCTAATAGTATCCATCTGAAGTGTTCGTTCAGGATACATGTACTGATCAACCAACTCAACGGGCTCCCCATTCAAATACATGTCATAAACTGCATTCTTCAGTTTCTCAGCAGGTATACTATGAATATTACAGTAAAATGGACATAAAACTCTCTTATGGAAGTTAGAGTATGCGTAACAGATACAACATTTAATCAAGAAGAGGAAGAAAACATTTTCCATGTCTAGTTCTGACATCAAGACTCAGGCCTCCTAATCTCTTTAGACCTATCTTCCCTACCTGTGTAATAAGACTATCACAGATTTCCCGCCATTGTGCTAAGAATGAAATCTGGAACCATCTTAAGTTAATCCTGCTCCCTCTAAGGAGGACATCTCCCCACTGATGGGAGAAACCAACTAGCATCTCAATATCAGAATATGCCCTCAACATACATGCTCATTTCCTAGAGGCAACCATTGGGAGTTACCTGATCTGTTTCCCCAGTTCTTTCCTCTCAGATCTGTTAAAGTTCATTCTAGAAGCTTTTTGGAACATTTTGGCTTAGTGCTAGTGAAAGTGCTAAGGACTGAAGGGAGGCTTGGTCATGGATAACATCTGAGGAAGTAAAGGGAGTGGTTTTTGTGGACATTCTTAGCCTTGTTTACCTAGTTAAAAGTACCATCCCCCCTTTCCTTTAGCTAATGTTCATTGAGAAAAAGGAGCATCACACACACACACACACACACACACACACGCGCGCGCACACACACACACACCCCTAATATATCTACAGGCAGGAGCACATGCGCACAAGGGAGTATATGAGACAGTTGAGCAGGGCTTAAAAAAAGGTCCATAGCCGGGCACCAGGAGACTGTTCAGTTCTGGCTCTCCAGGACTAACGACTTGTAAAACTAAATTCAGGTCACCTCAACTAACCTTCTCTGAGCCTCAGTTTCCTCATGTGCAGCATGTGACCAATGGCAGTCCTACTACTACTTGACAGGTAAAAATTGCTAGGTAATACATACAGATCACAGAAAAAAGGGTCTGGAGGGTAGAAAACCTGACTTTAAATTTCACCTCGGGTACTTCCTGGGCAAAAGTCATTTGACACTTGCCTGCCTCAGTTTCCTCATCTGTGAAACAGTAGCACCTCTTTCCCAGCTAAAATGAGGTCATATTTGTAAAGTGCTCTGCAAGGCTTAAAGCACTATATGGCATAAATATCTAGCTGTCATGACTATTTCTTATTGTTTTATAATTATCACCACTGCCCTCACTGCTTGCCTCATAGGGTTGTTGTGAAGAACGCATTTTGCAAACTGTAAAGGGCTGTTACAATGGGAACTGCAATTGTTATAGTTACCACTGATTGTTGTTAGCACACATGCAATTATTTCCACCATGAAAGTTAACAGAAACAATAGATAGTACACACAGTGGAAAGTAATATTCTTTGAAAGGCCCAAGTCCTGCCTTCCTCAGAGTGCAGTCCTCTGATCTTATCACCTCCGTCCCGCCATGATTAGAAGAAAAAGGAACCAGTGGGGTTACCTGGCTTCCACAGGCACCTCTCTCCAGCTGCCTCCCTTTTTTGTTGGGGCGCTGGGAGGGTGGATGATGATAACCACAAAACAAAGGGCAGTTCTATAACCTTTGAAAGTTTTTACAAAGGGTGCTTTTCCCAAGGCCCGATAAAGAAGGAAATACAAGTACTGTTACTTCCAATCCTCAGAGGAAGAAAGTTAGGCTTTCTAATAGAGAGATTAAGTGACTTGCCCAAGGTCACACAGCTAGTCACAGACCTGAGACTGGAACCCTGGTTTTCTGACTTCTAATCTCCATTTTTTTTTCTGATCTAGAACACAAGATTGCCAGGCTCCTCAATGTCACCATCCATACATCACTGCTCATTCCAACCACTGGGCCCTGGTGTACAGCACTTCCTTTACCTAGAATGCCCTCCTTCTAACTATACCCCCTTTCCTCGCAAATCCTGCCTTGAAAACCGCAGCGGCTATTTCTCTCTCCTCTGTTGGTGCTCTGAGGGTCAACTGATTGCTGAAGACACACAATTTGGCTTTTAGGAGTCACTGAATGAGTGGAAGGGATCTTAGATCTACCCCTTTGTTTTAAAGGAAACTTTTTTTTTCCAATTTATTTATTTTTAGTTTTCAACATTCACTTGCATAAGTTTTAAATTTTCTTCCCCCCCCCCCCCTGCCCAAGACAGCATGAAATCTGATATGGGGTCTACACATACATTTCTATCAAACACATTTTCACATTAGTCATGTTGCATAGAAGAATTACAACGAAGTGGTACAGGAATCTATTTTACTCAGGCTCAGAAAGCAAGTCAGCCACTCAGTATTTATCACTCATTTAGCACTATGACGTCTGAGGAAAATGACCAAGGTCTCACTAGGTACATTTTTTCTGACCCCCTCCTCTTCCCAGTCTTGTTTTCTTAACTAGACTACAAAGCCCTGCAGGTCAGGAAGGGTCCCTTCTGTTTCGCCATCGGTCCCGAGCACTGGTCTGGGCCAACAAATACCTGTGGAGTGAAACTGGAGCCCTGAGAAGCAGCTAAGCCTCCAGCACCTGGTGCTGTTGGCAACCTCAAATCTCAGCTCTGCAGCTCAGCTGACCCATCTGCTCAGAAAGAGCTCTTCCTCCACCCACTCCTCTCCTGCAACGCTGACTTCCCCAATGCCAGGCGGGCTTGTCTCCGGCTGCTGCTCCCAGCAGGGCACAGCTGGAAAGGGGGTGGCTGCCCTCCCCCAAAGAGGGCTATTTTCAAGCAGGGGCTGGCTGATCATCTGTCACGGATGCTCCAGAAGAGATGCCTGCCTTGGGAGGGGAGGCTGGGTGAAAGTTCCTTCCAACTCCCAGAGCCTAGGGCTCTGTCCTCTCACCTCTATGGCCACAATCTAGTCACTAAACATGGCATTTTCAGACATTGACTGGCAAATGGGCAGAAGCTTGGTTGAAGAGCTTCTGAGAAGAAATATAACAAGCTGTATATCAGTTTCCTGAACTGACATACCTCTGACCTCCTCCCCACCCCACAGCCCCATCCTCTGCCCCTGTACTGACGGTGTACTCCTCTAATTGGGTAACCAGAAGAGAAAGGGATACACATGTCAAAGCCATCAGTCTGGAGAGAGGCTTCCTGCAACCCCAACAACCTATCCTTCTGAACTCTTGTCATCTATGACTGAAAAGGAAAAAGAGGAGGGAGAGGAAGAGGAAAAGGAGGAGAAAGAAAAGTAGCAGGAAAAAGAGGAAGGAGAGGAGGAAAAACAGGAGGAGAAAAATTCCATTTACCAGGGAGAGGAGGAGATGGTATTTAATAAAGCAGAAAGAAGACAGCATTCCAGAGCTAGCTCATGTTCTCGTGAGATACCTGCATAGAAGCTTGCACATAGTAGGGATGGGATGGTGGAACAAAAATGTTGAATGGACAAAACCAGAATTTTCATTCTAGCTCTTCCAGTGGTGAACCCACTTGGACAAATTTTGGCTTCACCTCTCTGGGTCTCACGTTTCCTGCCCTGCCAAAGGAAAAGGGTTCTACCACAGAACCCCTAGGTTTCCATTCAACTAGGAAATTCTAGGAAAACCAGAGTAGAGGCACAACAAGTGTGTGTCTTTAAAGAGAGAGGAGGCCTCTGGGTAGCCAGCTGCTCAGGAAAGCTCATGCTTTAGCTCCCAGTAGCTCTGCTCATAACAGAAGACTGAACCCATTTTCAAGCAACCCTGTAGTTCATTACAAACCACCACCACCACACAGGGCTCCCACTCACCTCAGGGATATTGTTATTTATCTATTCATGCATATACACATGCAACCTCCGTGAACATCTCACTTCTAATTATAGTGGTAATTTCATTAATTTGGCAGAAAACTCCAGACCTTCAGGTCCTCCTCCCCGTGGCTCTGTGCCTCTTTTCCTCTAATTTCTGTGTACACACGTACACACACATGCATATGCACATGCGCGGGCGTGCGCACACACACACACACACACACACACACACACACACACACACACACACACACACACACACACACACACACACACACACACACACACACACACACACACACACACACACACACACACACACACACACACACACACACACACACACACCTCGTCTCCCCTGGAGTTAACTGGACCCAGCTGGAGGACATTACCTGCCAACCTTTCTGAATTCAGCAGTATATAGGGCAGTTCAGGGTCATTCAGGGCCTGGTCTCTCCAAACCTCCTTGACTATTTATTTTCAGCCCCAGGCTCGAGATGTGAACTGAGCCTTCCATTCAATGATACTAATGGACACACCATGATGCTTTTGGAGGGTGGGTGGAGGATGGAGGGGAACTGGTAAAGGAGCTGGGACTCTTGGAGACATTCTCCAGCACACAGCAGCTGTGGAGACGTCCACACCCACGCCCCCACCCGCCAAGTAGAGTGCACATGGCCGGCGGCTTCCCAAGAGCTGTGGAATCTAGGGACATGCCTTAGCCACCTCCCAGAAGTATTGCAGCAATGTTTTCTCAGAGGGAGCAGCAGCAACAGACCAAGCTGGATAAACAAGCCATGGGGGCTGGTGGTGTCAGGGAGCACGGGGAAGTATCTGTCCTGCTGAGTTCTAGCCAACACGGTAACGCCCTTCACACGGGGGCACTGGCTGAGAGGCCAAGCCGTATCTTAGGGACGGTTTGGCAGCTTGTTGTGTGCGTGGGGAGGGCCAGAGAAGAACCAAGTCATTAGAGAAAGAAGGGAAAGAGACAAGAGACAGAGACACAGAGAAAACCAAAGAGGGACAGAGAAACAGGCAGTGTGAAAAGTGGGAAACGGAGAGTACGAACTGCCATTGTACGGGAAGCGTGAACTGATGGGACCGATCCCCAAACCTCTGCTGAATTACAAGAGTGAAGCAGAATCAGGGGCAAGATTGCAATATGTGCTTTAAATTCTCAGAGGTGAGCTAGGGACAGGGAAGATGACTGGATTTGCCATTTCACTGCCCAGAAACCAGGGCAGACTGACACCTTCTCCATTGGGTCTTACCTAGAGCGCTAAAAGTTTGATGACTTTCCCAGGGTCCTACGTACACCCAATGTATGTCAGAGTCCTGACGTGGACCCAGGTCTTCCTGACAGGTAGGAGGCAAAAAGCCACCAAGAAGATGAGAAGATTGATGCCCTCCATCAATCCTTCCGGGACTAGAAATGACTGTATTCATTTTGCATTAAAATGTCTACATGTATGTTGTTTTACTCCAGTAGAATAATGAAAGATCTTTGAGCAAAGGGACTCTCCCCCTTTAAAGATTTTTCCTGATATTCCCAATGCCTAGCACACAGTAGGAGCTTAATAAATGGTTACTGATTGATTGACTGAATAGTAGGTTTCTAATAAATGCCGGTTGAGTTGAATGAGTCTGGCCCTAAGGCTCAGAAGCAAGAAGACAGTCAGAATACACTTTAAAGTTTCTGGGCGAATGAGAAGTAAAGGTTTCCAGAATTGGGGAGATAGCCTGCAAGCGTACTGGGGCAGAGACTCTTGGGGAGGGCCTGCACACTCCCTGGAGCATTACTGCCAGCTACATCTGCCTAGGGTCACCTGAACTGCCCTCTCCTCCAGACTCCCTTTTTTTCCACTGACCCTCTCTTTCCCTTAGGCCTCTCCCCTTCTGCGCAGGGCTCTAGGCTCATGCTCCAGTGGGGTCTGCTTGGCATGAGCCCCCACGAGGTTTTAATCCGCTGTCAGCAGTGGCCCCTGTTTTGACTGCAAAGCAAAATCCAGAGCTACATTTTGCAAATTTACGCATGAGACATCAGGGCGGCAGCTGGTAGGCCAGTGCTGAGACACACTGTCTTTCTCCCTCCCTGTCCCCTGTGACCAGACGCAAGAATGACAGGCCAGAGGCAGCAGCTGCTGCTCCTGCCTCCCATAAGCAGCAGCCAGAGTCCCCACCAAGTGGTGCTGGAGGGGAGGAGGAGGAGGGAGGGATGTAAAAAAATAAAAAATAAAAAAAGGAAGGAAGACAAAAAAGGCCCTGGGAGGGGGGGCATTTCAGAAGGCTCACAAAGGAGCCAGGAGGAACAGCCTCACTTCCTCCACCAGCCCAGTTTCTCCCAAAGCTGTTAGCTTCAAGGTCTGGGCAGAGATAGGGTCTGCAGGGAGCCTGGGGGATGGATGTGGGGGGCATAACCATCTGTGCCATGTGCTCCCATTCAACCTGGTTTTCTCCCCCAGTGGCCCAGCAGGGCACCCAAGGTTGGTCCCCAGCAGCCTCCCTCCCTTTTATGGGCAGGTGGGAGTGGGGGATGGGCCTTCCTTTCAGCCTCAATGCTCTGCCCAGTGGAGCTGAAGGCTTAAATCAGCCAGTGTTTGAAAATGGAGAGCTGATGGAAAGAGCTTTTGGTAGAAGGAATCACAACACTCATTAAGAACCTAGAGGAAAGGAGAAGGGAATAAGGATTTATTAAACACCACTACGGGCCAGCTACTGTGCTAATGGCTTTGCAAATATCATCTCATTTGATCCTTACAAGTCTGTGAGCTGGGTGCTCTTCTTACTCCCATTCTACAGTTGAGGCAACTGAGGTGACATGACTTGCCCAAGGTCACACAGCTCGTAAGTGTCTAAGATTGGGTTTGAACTCAGGTCTTTCTGACATCTAGCCCAGAACCCTTTCCACTGCACCACCAGCTGCCCCAAAGCACTTAAATGTTTGATGAAAGGGACAGTGTGGTGTAACAGAAAGAACTTTGGACTACTTGGATAGTAACAATAGTAATAACTAGTATTTCTATGATGCTTTAAAGGTTGCAAAGCATTTTAGATTCAATTTGGGGAAGATAAATGAAGGTTTTAGTCCCAGTGCTGTGGGCTTGGGAAAATGGGGGAACCTCTCAGGAGTCTCAGTTTTCCCATCTGTAAAATGTGGAAGATAAAATCTGCCACATCTACTACATAGGATTATGGAGGACATCAAATGAGAAGGTTAAGTTAAATACTTTGTACACCTTAAAGCCTAGTTAATGTAAATTTAAGCTACTGCTTAATGAACTAAATATGTTTGCTGATTGACTATCTGACCTGGAATCTGACCCAAAGATCCTTCTGGAGTCAGGAGGACCCATGTTTGAAACACGCCTCTAACACTTATCAGTTATGTAACCTTGGCAAGTTACTTAACCTCTGTCTGCCTCAGTTACCTCAGATGTAAAGTGAAGGTAATAGCACTTGCTTCACGATTATTGTAAGGATCAAATAAGGAAATGTATGTAATCACATATCTATAAATACCTTAACTATTTTTAAGAGGGCTTAGACAATGTCATTGAGAATCTTAGGAGAGCACCTTTCTTCTTCTTGCCAAACTCACTCACACCTACACACCCCCTGAAGGAGGCCTCTTAGGTATCTCTCCCTGTTGAGATCACAAGGCCTATGGGCCTTCTCTCCCCATAGAAGGGTTCAAATACCAAATTTGAGAACTCAGAAGTAGAAGTGATTAGTTGTTCAGAGGCCCTGTTTTCCAGTAGACGTCATGGTGGCAGCAGGACCTCTTCCTGCCTAGTGCCTACTCAGGCTTCCACACAGAGGAGTTCTTGGATTGGGTTAATAAGACTCTGGATAGCTAAGATGTGAGTGGACATGCTCTTATGACCAAGAGGAATGCCCCTCGTCCCTGAGGGCAGCCACAACTGAGGAGGTGTCCAACACACCAATTACTTCTCCCCTACACTTTCTCTCCTTCAAAGAGAGGATAACCAAGGTGGAGAAAGGCAGACTGAACCAGGCTTCATTTCCTGAAGCCATGGACCTCCACCTGCTTGCTTCTTGCCAAATTCTGATGTCTGCCTGCAGGATGGAGTTGGAAGATGAACTGTTACCTTCACAGCATACTGAACCAAGTAGGAATGACAGTAGTGTTTTTGAAGATTCGTTATTGTGGGGTTCTTGTACAATTATGTAAAAGGTCTACCGCTTACGCCTGATCTCTAGATTTGGGAGTTGACAAAAATAATTATTTAAGCTGCTATTTTAATAAAGAAACGACATTTTTTAAAAATGAGGGCACCTAGGTTGTGCAGTGGATAGAGCGCTGGCACTGGAGTCAGGAGGAACTGAGTTCTAATATGGCCTCAGACATTTATGTGCTGTAGGACTCTGGGCAAGTCACTTAACCGCAATTGCCTCAAAAATGCATTAAAAAATGACTGCTGTGGGTATCATCATCCTTCCGAAAGTTATCCTTGACTCTTCTCTCTCCCTCATGCCCTCCCCCCACCCACACCCAATCAGTTGCCCAAGTTGATGCCCACATCACCTCTTTCCTGCATACAAAGATCAGGATATAATATTTCTAAAGTTCTTAGCACAATGCCTGGCACACAGTAGGCACTTAGTAAATGCTTATTCCATCATTCCTTCCACTCTCCATTCACACAGTTAAGTACCTTAGTTCAGATGCCCATCACTGCAAAGGCCTCACCATTGATTTACTCTCTCCAGTCTATCCTCCCATAGCCAAAATAATCTTCCTCAGAAAAGAGATGCTACTTTCCCATTCAAGGATTGTCAGTGACTCCATATTACTTCTAGGATAAAAGACCAAATTCTCAACTTAACATACAAAGACTTTCCTAATCACCTTCCAACCTACCTTCCCAGACTTATTTCCCATTATTTTCCTTAATATACTCTATATTTCAGTCAAACTGGCTACCTGATAGTTTGGGAGAGGACAATTCCTGTTCCCCAATGAGGCATTTCATCTGCCACCTTCATGCCCTTTGTACAGACTGACTCCTGGAATGCCTGGAATGTGCGTTTTCCTCACCTTTCCCTGCTTCCCCCTAGCTGTTAGTGCCTTCTCCTGGCAGGAAAAAAAAATCTATTTACTTATCTGATTCTAAATCCTATCCTGCAATTGTTCCTTGCAAAGCTCCCAAAGATTAGGGACTGGTTTTTATCCTTTCCCCTGGACCTAGCACCTTGCCTTGCAAATTGTTTGTTGACTTGAATAGTTGAGATGGTAGAGGCAGCAAGTTACATCTAGAACACACTGGTCTAAAAAAATAACTGATACATTGAAATTTCATGGCATAATAACTGGGAACATAAGAGGGTGATTGAGTGTGAACAAAGGTACACCAATCACTGTTCTAGGAAGTGATCCTTGCAAGTCTGTGATGTGGAGAACAGCTGGATAAGGTTCTCATTGAGTGTTGTCATCCCCTGCCACACTAATGTAGCGCCAATGGCCTCTCTAGTGCTAGGCTCACTTCAGGAACTGGAAGCATGTGGGCCTTTCTCAGAGCAGTCATTCTCAAGGTGTTTTTTGCTCATGGCATGGGATTCTTTGCAATGAGGAAATTGTGGCATGCTCTATGTTTTAACCTGGCAACACTATGGAAAGGTTTAGGAGATTCTCCCACGTCCAATTTCCCTTCAATTTGAGGAATGCTTTGGTTGAGTTGTTCCTGAATCCAAGGTCTGACATGTTACATACGTGTAAAGGGCAAGGTCTTTTAACTCTGCAAATACTCTACTTGGAATACTATGCATTCTGGCTAAGCACAATTTATATTAAAGACAATTTCTTATAGATCTGCTTTGATCTTCAGTAACATAACATCCAAAAAAGACTTCGTGTCATAACTGGAAAAAACAAAGTGACATGCTTGTGTGTACTAGTACCAGCATCTACGTTTGGAGATCCCCTTCTCCTGAAGACTCATCAGTTTCCTGATGAATGGGTCAGTTTATTGAACCATTGGGTTGTGTGTATCTGTGTGTATGTGTGTGTGTTGGGGGGGGGGAGTTTCTTTCACCCTTCAATGCTGCATTCCTTTCTTAGACTCTTCATATCTCCTTTGACATGAATACTCCTTGCTGATTCCTAAGACCCACAGCTAAAATATTTCTATCCTTTCAGACACCATTCCTTCCCTCCTCTTCTTCCCCCAACCCAACAATCTCTCAAATACTGGGATCCACCCATTCTACAGTGTCTCAAAAATGTAATAGCTTGAGACTGAACTAAGACTTTTGGGACATGATGTACTGAGGGGAAACAAACAAACACACACACACACACACACACACACACACACACACACACACACGATTGCATCCGCTTTTCCCAATTTACTTGATACAAATTCATTGTTTCTACCCAAGCCAAACCGGCTGATCCCTCTGCCCAACATCTGGTCTGTTAATTGCTTTCTGTACCACGTTCTCTCATTAGCCTGCTACCAGCACCTCCCAGGAAGGGAAATCTCTCAGCAATGCAGAACCTACAGATAGGAAAGACAATTAAAGGCAGATACTAAGCTTTGTCTTCCCTCCTGAATTTGTATTGGCCAGGAAGGAGCAAGAAGAGACAGCAACAGGAGGCTGGGGCAGGTTTGGGATCATATACTTGGAGCTGGAAAGGAGGCTCAGAGGTAGTTTAGTTTTTATAGACAAGGAAACTGAGGCTTAAAGGTTGTCCTTGGGTCATAAGGTGGCTAAGCGTCCAAGCCAAGATTCAAACTGGGCTCCTTTAATTCCAAATCCAGATATGTTCTTCTGAAGCTCTTAGCTTCTGTTCTGTCTACACAGAGAGGCTGCCCCTGCCAACCCAGCCTTTCCCCATCCTTTCACTGAGTCCTCCATCCTTGATCTCACACACAAAGCTCTGTGTGTGTGTATGTGTGTGTGTGTGTGTGTGTGTGTGTGCGCATCTGGGGTTGACAAGAGCTTGTAAGTTACAAAAAATGCCCATAGAAATGATGCCACCTTGTGTAACTGTGATTCAATTACCAGAGATCAAAGGTAATTAGATGTGGTCAAGGATTCAGAGCTCCCAGCTGCAACAGGAGTCCCTTTGCCTCCTGCCCTGTAACCTAACTCAGTGTCTGCAATTACTCCTTCTTAGTAACCCTTTTGTCAGGGGAGCTCTGGGCCCAACAGCTGGAATCTGGCAAATGAGCCTATAATGGGTGGCTGCTCCTCTGCTGCCAGCCTCTGGGCAGCTTCCTAAAAGATTTCGCAGGCTTACAGAAGTAGCAGGAAGGGCCTTAGAGACTGTTCTGTCCACTCTCTGCAGTCTGTTTAACTGTAGTGGAAAGGTGACTCCTGCACGTGGGGGCAGGAAAGCCTGGATTGAAAGCGTATGAACCTGGGCAAGTCATTTCACTTTTCTTAGCCTATTATTCTTATCTGTAAAATGAGATGACCAGATTTCATGGCCTCTATGGTCCCTTTTGTAATCGACTAGAGAACCTATGAAGCCAACACAGAAAGAAGTTAAGTGATTTTCCGAAGAATGGGAAGGGAAAGGGAATAATAAGGATGTATATTTGCTGTTCTGTTCAGTCATTTTGTTGCGCGGGGCTCTTGGTGACCCCATTTGGGGTTTTCTTGGCAAAGACACTACAGCAATTTGCCATTTCCTTCTCCAACTCATTTTGCAGATGAGAAAACTAAGGTAAATAGGTTAAGTGACTTGCCTAGGGCCACTACAAGTATTAAGGACCTGAGGAGAGATTTGAATTTACAGGCCTGGCACTCTAACCACCGCTCCAGAAACATTTATTAACTATGTACTACTTGCTAGGTACTGTGTATGGGTACCAGCAAGCAATACTGTTACAGTAACAGTAAACACCAGAAAAGTCACTGAACCATACTTGTTCTCTGACCTACACGTACTGCTATTGGGCATAAACCATAAGAAGGTTAACAAAAATTAGGGCCACACACACAAATATTCCTAGTAGAGCTTAGAGTTGTAGCCAAGAACCTGGAAGTAAAAGAGGTCCTCATTATTTAAGGAATGGCTGAATTAACTGTCTTCTATCATTATAATGGAACAGAATAATCTACTAACAAGTGACAGATAAGAAGAATTTGGAGAACCCTGGGGAGATTTGTAAGAACTGATGAAATATGAATTAAACAAAACCAGGAAATCCATCTACACAACGGTCATAATAATCAAAAGACTTCAGAACTCTGATCAGTGTTTCAACCAATCAGATCCTAGAGACTGACTCCAAATCATCCAGCTCTCATCAGAGAGGTGGTGGACCGGAGCTGTGGACTGAGGTGTAGGCTGGCAGAGCTGGGTCAATATGTTGATTTGTTTTGGCTTAACTTTACAGCTTTGTTACAGGGGAATATGTTTTTTCTGTGGATAGGGCGGAGTAGTCATCGGGAAGGGAAAGCAATGTAAAAGAAAAACATCAATAAACTATTTGAAAAACAGTAGAGATCATAGGTCCCATCTGTAAGGTGCCTTCCAGTTTACAAAGCCCTTACCATGGCTTTATCTCATCCGATCTTCACAATTCTGGCAGATAGGTGGTACAAATTTTGCAGATGGGGCAAACCAAGGCAAAATTTTGCTCCAGTCACTAGTGAGTATTACAGGGCTCGGAAGTCACATTTTCTCTCTCCCACTCTAATGCTGTTCTTGATAACCAACATGCTTGCTGCCTCTCAGTGTGGGGAAACCATAAGGGCTCCGCTGTCATTGTGTTAGATTGGGGATAGATCTGAAAATCCTGGATTCCAGCATAATCCCCTGTGGTTTTGCACAAGCCCCTCAGCCCAGGATGAAGGTTTCATTACATAAGTCAGTCAGTTGAAAATCCTTCAACCATTCACAACTCCCCCCTCCTCCAAAGCTGGATCCTTGGCTTCCCCAGATGGCACGAAGAGATAAGACTTCAGGAATGGCTGAGATGCCAGGGCAGTAACATGCTGACCACAGGACTGAGAAACAAGAGAGGGAAATTGGGAAGGGGGTGGGGGAGGGGTAAAGCAGGCTGGGGGTGGTGAGGAAGGAGGGAGGGAGGGAGGGAGGCAGAAAGAGAAAGAGCCAGACAGATCCAACCAGACAACTTCATTATGTCAGCTCTGCAGTTGGCCATGGGGCTGGCTACTTGCGATGCTATCTGTCTGTGCTGAGGAACCACTAGAAAGCCTGGTCAGTTTCAGAGAGATATTGTCTTTTGCACCCCACTATTTTTTTAACTTGATGGATTCATTTTGGTTTTAGATCAACTTCATTTCTTAATACACGGTGTACCAAAAGTCTGAGAGCAGCTTTAAACTCTTTATCAATAAAAACTTAAAGCTGCCATCAGACTTTTGGGACACTTTGTATTTCCCTCCTTTTTTTCCTACACCAGTGACTCCTTATGACAAAGAATTTTTTTTTAAAGAAAAAAATAGCTCAGTAAAACCAGCTAACATTTCCACTGAATTAACTGTATGTGCAATATTCCACACCCAGAGGCCCTCTCGTCTGTGAAGAAGGCATAGAGGTCCTGCATCCTATTTTAAGAGGCTAATAAGCCAGAGCAGATGACGGAAGGCATTGTTTATTCTGCACTGACTCCCAATATCATCCTCTTGCCTCTGTGTCTCTCCCTTCCCCCTCCCCCATCATTGTACAGAGAAGGACAAGGGTCACAATCTAATAAAAAGTGGTATTTGAACCCCTTCTCTTCATGACCCCAAGGAAATGTGCTCTATACCCTGACCCATGGTGCCTCTTCAAAAAAAGCAGAACCCAATAGAACCCTGGTCTCATGGGTCCCATGGTCTCATGGGGCGTAAGAATTCTACCAAAGGAAACACCATATGAAATGGGCTTGGCTTTTGGAAATAGGGCACTGAAGAGAAGGGAGGGAAGGCCAGGAAGTGTTCAAAGCTGTACAGTTTTGAAAGTTACACATTGAATTTATGATATATTCAAAAGGAAAAAGTAAGCTGTGTATAATAGGGGCTCATGGTTTCTTGTACAAGTTTCTTTTTCTGTTCTAGCTGTAAGGAAATGTTCCTTTTATTTGGAGTTTAAATATAGAATAATTTTTTAAAAAAGAAACAGGATTTGAAACTCTAAAATTGAAGAAATACAGAGGTATTTTAGGTACTAACTATTCTAATCTCCCATTTGACAGATGAAATTGAGGTCCATAGAGGTGAGGGCTCACCTGAAATCGCACAGGTGTCAGTGTAAATCCTAGTCCAGAGCTCTTTTTCATTCTCCTCATAAAGAAGCAGATAGCAAAATAATTATGTCTCAAACTCCAAGGTTTTGACTGAATGATATTTCATCCCCAGTCCTGCGCTAGACACAGGATAGGAAAATGGGAGAGATTAGACCTGTAATTTCATCCATGCAAGAAACTTCCAGATGAGGCAAATCTCTTTTCTAACGGAGGTTACAGTGCTAGAAACTTTGCTTTCATTTACAATCCTGGTTGCCTACAGTACTAAAATGAAATGCCATCCTTGGGTCATGCAGCCAGCATGTATCTGAGGTATCACTAGAACCTTTCTGGTCCTAATTCTTTACACTCCATTGTCTCTCAGGATACAGAATTTAATACAGTCTGAAAATGGTTAAGTGCTCCAGAGAAATTTTTGATGCATTCTGGGATAACAAGTCCATAATGATGGGGTCTCAAGTATAAACACCATTCCAAAGAAGCACATTCATTGCTTAGAAAGGTTTAAGCACACTGTTCTTGCCCCATCAAGCCTGGATTGCTCTAAGAGGCATCAAGGTCTAGAGGAAAGAAGGTTGAAGCTGGAACCATCCTGAACTTGCAAAAACTGGACTTGAGTTTGAATTCTAGACATGACACTTACCAACTCTGAGACTCTTGTGAAGTCACTAATGTCTCAGTTTATCTTTGGTAACACAAAGGGGATTAGACTAAGGGCCTTTCCAGTTCTCTTATGAAAACATATCTAGAGGAGCCCTGGCTTGTAAAAAGCACCAAGTCCTCTGGTGATTACTAGTTCACTAGTTGCATTAAACTGATCTCACCTGGCACTTATCAAATCCCTACTGTGTTCCAGGGACACTCACATTCGCTAATCAGGTAGTATAAAGGTAAGAAGGATGTTAATTCTCTCACCCACATTTCTGGGGCACTGAGGTTTCTATTAGCGGCATCTGTTTGGAACTGCTTTTTAACCAATGCTTTCTGCTCCTCACCAATTTTTTAAAAGTAATAAACTCTAAGCCACTTGAATGATTAATTACTGGCTGCCTAATTCTCTGCCACCGGCAATTTATGGAAAGGGAATGTATTAACTTGAAAACATCCGAAAAGAGAAGATACCGTGAAGGAGAATTTCAGAGGTTACATTTCACAATTAACAGCAGGTTTCCTGTGAGCTATTGAATATGGCAAACTCTGAATATGAGAGAGAGAGACATGAAAAATGTTTGGAAACACTGATGTGCTTCTCCCGTTCCTCCTTGAAAATAAGCAGCAACCACTTAGGCCAGGGAGTTTGGAGGAGGGAGGGAGAGAAGGAGAGAGAGAGACAGAGAGACAGAGACAGAGAAAGAGAGACAGGGAAAGACCCTATTCTCATTGCAACAATGGGAACACCCACTCCAGTCTTTCTAGGAGACCCAGCCCTCCACCAACCACCATCCCAGAATCTCATCCTATTTTCCACTCAGTAATCGATACCACACAAGAAAACCTGACTTGTTGCAATTCCAAACCAGAGGCATCCCACACACCTGAGGGGAATGACACCTTAGAAGGAATGCTTAGACAAATAGAGACTGGAGGAGGCCAGTCCCCCATACTCCTCAGCTCCAGCTACATCATTCTGATTTCCTGGGGAGGAAAAAATGCTACTGCCCAAGGTATAATCTTTTTTGGGGGGTGGGGGTTTTAAAAACCTCTAATCTCTGCATTTGGAATAGCAAAGTAAACACAGATTAGACAATTCACCCTTTGACTTGGTGCCAAGTAACCTCAATCCTATAAAATGCTTCTTAATGACCCGACTGCAACAGTGATGGTAATGTTACAGTCTCTGAGCTTCCAAAGCTCAAAGAGCTCTGAGCCCCTCCCCTCCTGGGCCACGTGGGAGATTCTGCAGGGGCTGCTGGATTTCTATTTCCTCACCAGCCCCAAGGAGGGATTCCAGAGGCATTTCAGCAGCCTGCTGCTCATTCCCACTCCTGGCCAAAGCCCAGGCTCCAATTCTGTGGAATGTATGCAAGAGGGGAGAGCATCTTCTGAAGTCCAAGGAATCAGTTTGAGAGGGAAATATTGGGCAAGGCAGGAGGACCCTAGCCACAAAATGTCAGGAGACCCTGGCCACCCACTTAATTTGCACTTTTAGAGAAGGCAAACAGAGATGAACTTATCTTTACTAAAATTTTCCTTCAGTCTACATGTGTCTCTATCTCTGTCCCTCCCTCTTCTAACAGAGGAGATATGCAGATCTGTGATTTTCATCAATGTGGTGGAATTCCCTATGAGGAAGCTCTTTTTGAAGACAGAGATCTGAAATCCTTCAATCAGTCAATCAGCATTTATTAAGCGCCTACTGCTTCCCCAGCTTACACAGTCTTAGAGAGTTGGTTGGTGTACTGGGATTTTAGCTACTTGCCTTATGCTCATAGTATAGTTTCTCTGGCTTCTTTCAAGACTCAGCTCAAAGCCCTCTTTTGGGAGATGCTTCCTGGTCCCCTCAGCTGCTAGAACCTTCCCCTCTCATATGACTACCCATATACTTCATATATACCTTGAGAACAGTGTCTGTTTTTACCATTCTTTGTGTGCTCAATACAGTGCCTGGCAAACGCAAACATAGACAGTATTGCCAGGGACAGGATTTGAACCCAGGTATCTCCTTGACTCCAAAGGCACACCCTACCATGATGCCTCCCATCTATCTGTGGGAGCTCAAGAATGACGATCTAAAATGTTTTCCCTCTTTATTATAAACTATCTCAGTGTCAGGAAGTCCAGGGTGTCCCATCTTTAACATTTTTTTTTAAAATACATTCTTGAATATACTCTTTTCCAAAAGTCTGGTTTTCCACTTTAGCCTCTGCTCTATCCCGGGGCTCAGGGACACTCATAGCTGAAATATAGCTTTCAGAGAGCTGAAAGTCTGCCCCAACTTTCACTGAAGAAAGGAAAGATCTGAGAGTAATGGCAGATCTTAGAATAATAGAAACTCCATGTTGGAGGGTCTAGGTTCAAGTTCTAGGCTTGGCCACTTACTTAGGACTTGAATTCATTTAAATAACAATTCTGGGTCTCCGTTTCCTCAATGGTCAAAGTTGAAGAAGTTAAACCAGATCAAGCAGATGGTCCCTTCTACTTCTAAGTCTAGGATCCCATGATGGTTATTTTGAACTGGCAAGTTCAGGATGAGAGACATTAGAGGAAAGCAGAAACATCTCGCTAAGAAGGGGCCCCCACTGACTAAAATATAAAAAAAGGCTGGCCTAGTTATACTTCTTGAGGAAGGAAGAAAATACTGGACTGGGAGGCAGAAGACAGGGCTCTACCTTCCAGTTGTACCACTGACTAGCTATGGGATCTTAGGCAAGTCTTTGTGCCGATCTGAGCCTCAGTTTTCTTAGGTATCAAGTGGAAATAATAATAATAATAAATACCTAGCATGCCTGCCTCTCCTAAGGAGGGCCGGAGGCTCCCAAAAGATCACAGAAAATTGTAAAATCTGTACAAATGTAAATTGCATCATGACTATTGTTACAGCTGAGTTTTCCATTTAGATGAGCATTCACACTTAAGCAACAACAACTTTTAATTTTTATTTTAACCATGTGGGATAGAAATCTGTCTAAAATATATCAAACTTCCTGGTCCTCTTAACCAGAAGAGAATTTAATCCTGTCTTAATGATGAGGGTCTATCATTAGGATCATCTCTTACAGCATACTACAGTGATGCCCTCAGGGGGCACCTCAGGGGTTTCTAAGGTCTACAGGGTTATTTGCCTCTACTATAGATAATTCCAGACTTTTGTTTTTAAGTCTCTCTGCCCGAATGTTGTGGTTTTTTTTTCCTGTCCTCTATTCTGGCTGTCAGCCTGAGATACCCTTCTTAATGTTCTCCTTTTTCAACTACAACTTTCAACCAGTTTTGGGCCAGAAAGGAGGTCACCAGCCTTGGTGGAACTATGTATGTGTAAGATGAAAGTCAAATGGCTCTCCCCTCACCTAACATTATTTTTTTTTTTTATTTTTAAGCATCCTTTTCTTTTTAAATTTTGAGTTCCAGATTTTCGAATCCCCTCCCATCCTTCCTTCACCCACTGGGAAGGCACACAATGCGATATCAATTGTGCATGTAAAATTATGCAAAGCATATTTCCACGTTAGCCATATCGCAAAAACAAAAAAAAAGGGAAAATTATATTTCAGTGCGCCCTCAGAGTACATCAGTTTTCCTTCTCTTAAAATGGATAGCGTTTTTTTTATCATGAGTCCTTTGCAACTGTCTTGGATCACTGTATTGATCAGAGTAGCCAAGTCTTTCACAGCTGATCATCATAACAACATTACTGTTACTGTGTACAGTGATATCCTGGTTCTTCTTCCTTCCCTTTGCCTCGGGTCATATAGGTCTTGCCTTGTTTTTCTGAAACAACCCCCTCATTGCAATCATATACTACAACTTGTTTGGCCATTACCCAATGGATAAACATCCCTTCAATTTCCACTTCCTTGCCACCACCAAGAGAGTTGCTATAAATATTTTTGTACATAAAGATTCTTTTGCTTTGATCTCTTTGGAATATAGAACTAGTAGTAGGACTGCTGGATCAAAGGGTATGCACAATTTTATACTCCTTCAGGCATTCCAAGCTCTTCTCTGGAATGGTTACACCAGTTCACTGCTCCATCAATATTTAGTAATGTACCTATTTTCCCTCATCTCCTCTAGCATTTGTCATTTCTGATAGGTATGAGATGATACCTCAAAGTTGTTTTAATTTATCTCTAATCAATAGTGATTCAGAGTATTTTCCATATAGCTATAGATAGCTTTGACTTCTTCTGAAAACTGCCTGTTCATATCCTTTGACCATTTATCAATTGGAGAATGGCTTTTTTTAAAATAAATTTGACTCAGTTCTCTATATATTTGAGAAATGAAGTCTTAATCAGAGAAACTTGCTATATATTTTAAAATATTTCTTCATTGTCTGTGGTGCCTTTTAGCAAAATGTAGTTTCCTGACAATCTCTTTAAATTAGGTCTAGTTTTGCTTTTGATTTGTCTGAAATCATGATAGCTACCCCTGCCTTTTTTACTTCAGCTGACACATAATAGATTCTGATCCAGCCCTTTATTTTAACTGTGTGTGTCTTTCTGTTTCAAGTATGTATCTTACACACAACATACTGTTGGATTCTGGCTGTTAATCCATTCTGCTGTCTGCTTCCATTTTATAAGCTTGTCCCATTCACATTCAGAGTAACGATTAGGAACCATATATTTCCCTCCTATTATCTTCTGTTTATCCTTCTCTCTCTTTTTAACCCGTCTCTCCTTAAAAGTCTGTTTTGCGTATCATCACTGCCTCCTTTAATCCATCCTCCCTTTAAATCAAGTGGTTCTGAGGGATGCTCTTGTACCTAAAGTAATAATATTTTAATGCATCAACACTGACCAAAGCCAAAGGGCTTTTGGGTTTCTTTCCATGGTTCTCAGCTGGACATTAGGTAGGCAATTCTGACAGACTGATGAATTTCAAAGTGATACATTGTTATCGTTATTACAAATAATGATTACTTTAAAAAGTAGCACAGGGCACTCAGTGCCTATAATAAGGTGATCTCAAAGCAACTATCAGTCCTTGCTTTTTTCCAGATTCTTCATCCTGCCTAATGTGGAGTTTTTCTTTCCTATGTCATAGCATTCAGGTAACAAATCCTTGGGCTTCATTTCCAGACGTGATTCAGACCTCTTCCTACCCTTTCTGACCTCCATTTCTCCAGCTACCAAGAGTGAGCAGATACTCTCCTCCCTTACTCCCTAGTTAAGAAAAGTCTGAATAAAACAAATGATTCCAAACATGTTCCTCTGATGACAGAAGCTATAAAAATACGGAGGACTGTCCCGTTGCACACTCCTCTCCGATGCTGTACTGTTTGGCAGAAATCTGGTTTGCTCCTCGTCCCTTAGATAGGTTTTTCAACCCAGACCCAAACACTTTACAGAACAGCAATAACATGTTTCAGAACAATAAAATGAACACTTTAGATAGTTGAGCATGAAGGAAAAAACATATTACCTAGTTATCGCTAATTCTATTTTGAAAAGTCAACCCCCTCCCTCCAAAGAAAATACTGCGAAAGTCACATCCCATCTCTTCTGGGGAAACCATTCCTATCCTCACTGACAAAGAGGAGATGGAAACATTTTAAAACTCAGACATCAAAAGTCATTTAGATCCTTTCAAATATGGCAGAGCACGTTCGACATTCATGTTATGCTATTATGCTTCAAAATCGTTATAGAAGCAGGAGAAACTGTGTTTCTGGTTCATCTTAAAGGCAAAGCAGACCAAAGGAAGGTGGGCAAAAAAAATCTCACTTACTCCCAAGTGCTCCCTCGCTCTAACAGGTCCCGTTCCCAAAGAGGGAGTGAAAGCACTCCGAGACAATTGTTAAAGAAGCAATGAGGTCTCCTGTAGGGGAAGTCATTGATGGTTTTAGGACCCAAAAGGTACCTGCCATAGCTCTCCCCTCCTATCTCCATCCTCCAGTGATCTCAAGCACACATAGATACATGCACGGTTCCCCAGCTAGTTACTAGCTCGATTCCCCTCCTGTCTCCACCAAAGAAGACCTTGGCCTCCCTTGGAGGCAGACAAATATCATACTGGCTTGAGAAGCCAGCATGTCCAATGGACATGAGCCAGGAAAGAGTAGGAAAGTAGACCAGCAAGGCTCCTTCAGACTTGGCCTTGACCAGTACTCCAGCAAAACCTCTGAGAGGACCAGAGGATAAAAAACATAGGACTCGACAGCTGGCTAGGACCTTAGAGATCATTTGAGATCAATTGAGCTAGTGATCAATTCATCCATTCTAAAAATGAGGAAACAGAGGCCTAAGTGACTTGTCCCAGGTCACAGAGAGATCTGAGCCAAGGTCTTCCAGTTCCAAATCCAGTGCTCTTTCCACTATCCTATACTAATTCCCAGAAAGAGTCCTAGCACTTAGGCCAGGAATGCAAATCAGCTAAGGATCAGGAAACTTGAATTTGAGTTCAGGTCCTATTTTCTTAGGTCAGCTAGGTGTTACAGCGGGTAGAATGTGAGGACAGGAGTTCAAAAGAATGAACTCATCTTCCTGAGTTCAAATCCAGCTTCAGACACTTACTAGCTGTGTGACCTTGGTCAAGTCAATTAATCCTGTTTGCCTCATCTGTAAAATGAGCTGGAGAAGGAAATGGCAAACTACTCCAGTATCTGGCCAAACCCCCCCCCCCCCCAAAAAACCCCAAAACACCCAAAAAAAGTGAGACATGACTGAAATAACACAACAATAACCTACTCTTTTAGCTAAGTGACCTTGAGGTACAAGCTAGGAAACTCCTCTGAGCCTCAGTTTACTCGTATATAAAATGAACATGTTAGACTAGATTCTCCTTTAAGGTTCCTCCCAACCTAAATTTTCAGCTCCTGGTCAGGCCAGCCCATCATAAGTATTTCAGTAAATATTTTTGGTTGGCTAGTTGAGAAAGGGATTCTTCAATCAATAAACATTTATTTTAAAAAACCTACTATGTACTAGGTACTAAGTACACACAGACAAAAGTAAATAGCCCCTATTCATAAGAAACTGAAATTCTACTGAGGGAGATAAACATGTATATGGAAACACACACTTGCACGCATGCACGTGTACACACACACACACACACACACACATACTCTCACACTCCATACATAACTACAGGTGCTAGCAGTGGTTTTCTATCATTTTTGTGTATTTACCTCCCCTCCCCTTGCAAGTTCGGAGTAATGACTTCTGGAAGATTTCACTGACCTCCAACTCATTCCTTAGCTCCTGCAGAATCCTTAGCCCACCCAAGTACAAAGGAATGGTCCTGCACTAACTAGCTAGTCTGTCAACAACCTAGGGACTAACTAACTAGTCTCTGAAAATATGAGAGACAGCCCAGTACACCAGAAATTAGGTAAAATTAGAGTAAAAGAGGAAGAGGGGGCCTAAAGCTCAAATGCACCCCCCGCCCTGCTCACTCCTTACTACCTCTGCGACCTTGAATAATCATTTCTTTTCTCTGGCCCTTGGTAAGTAATTCTTCCTCTATAAAATAAGGTGTTTGGACTCTGTGGACTCTGAGGTCTCTTTTAGATATAGATCACGGATTCTATGACACTATGGACTGACCAGGCCCAGAGAGAGACTGTTTCAGCACCGGCCAAAGGCAAGGGGGGGGGGGGCATCAGCAGGGCTCCGGAGCACACGGGGACACTGTTTTGCATGACCAAGAAAGACGTCAGTAGCAATACTGAGGAACTCATGCCACTCCCAGGAACTGGGCGGCCCAGTGGGTTTGACTTGCTAAGAAATGACAGCAGGACTTCAGATGGGGCTTTGCCAGCGCCACCTCGTTTAACAGATCATCTTTTGTTTGCGTGATGCTATTTTGCAAGATGACAGCTATCAAGTCAGATTACTTCAGAACGCTTAGGGTGAGGCATGCCAAAGAGGCATTGCAAAGATCATTTAAACTGAGCGATTTTCCCCTTCTCTCTAACCCTGGCACCAGCTTGAAGCCTTCAGATCCTGGAGACCTGGGTTAGAGGAAACATCCTACAGGCCAAAACAAGGACTCCACTGCAGACTCCCACCAGATTTATCACTTCAAATCCAGGAGCTGTGTGTCTGTATGTGCATATCTGTGTGTGTGCTTGCACCTCCAGACCCACTGGGGATCTTGAAAAGGCATGCCTGTTTGGCAAAACCACACTCAGTCTTTCCCCTTTGACAATCATGGCTAAGGATATAGCATGGTGTCCCTATGCCCCTGTACCTCTGGGATAAAATACCAACTAATCAGCTTGCTATTTAAAGGTCTTCACCCAGGCTGGCTGCCGCCTACCTTTCCAGACTTACTACATACTAGTCCTTTTCACTCACTTGACATTCCTGTCAAACTGGCCTCCTCCCTGTTTCTTTGGCATCCCATATCCCACCTCTCTTACTTTGCATGGGCCATCCCCCCTGCCTGGAACACATTTCTCCTTCCCTCAGCCTCTAGGAATTCTTAGCTTCCTTCAAGGCTCTGCTTAGCATCTCCTATAGGAAGCTTTTCTAGATGTCCCCAGTTATCAAAGCTCTCTCCTGCCTCAAATGACTTTGGACTTCCTGGTGGGGTTATACATTGCATTCCTTAATAAAATATAAGTTTCTTTAGGACAAGGGCTGTTTTCATATTTGTCTCTGTATTCCCAAGGGAGAAGGATAATGTTTAATAAACGCTTGTTGAATTGAAATGAATTGAGCCAGAGAGGCGCTAGCCCCACCTCCATTTTCCTCTCTGGATTTCTTCCCCTAGCCCTAACCCTGTTCTATTTCAGGAAAGAAAATAAGATTTTTAGTGACAGTCAAAGTTTAGCACCAGGGGGCAGGGTCAGCTTTCGTTTTTATATAGACTTTGCAAATCTAGAGAGAGTTCTCAGCCCCATTCCCTTTCTCCACTTACAAAACAACCCATACCAACACAGACACACAGACACAGACACGCACACGTGCACAGACACATTCCAGGCACCAAGATTTCCACTTCCAGCCTAGCTGTCTACATTCTCAATTTTACTCCATCTGGGCTATCTCCATGCCTGGGCTAAGTAGGTAAAAAGGCACTACCTTCTCCAAGTTCTTCTTTTAAAATGGGCCCCCTTATTTGCACCCCCCCCCCCCTTATCTCTCTCTTTCTCTCTCTCTCTCCCTTCTGAAGCTTGAACAACACTGGAAGTCCTCAGTGCTTCTGTCTGAACAAATTTGTCCAATCTTCACATTACCTTTTAGGGGAGGTAGGGGCCAAGGGGAGAATACCAAGTACCTATGGAAGATAAGCTCATAGAAAGGATAATGGGAGGAGGAAATAGCAAGGAGGTTGGGAGGACAGAAGACAGGCTGACATGAACCAGCACTGCCTCTGACATCCTCATAAAGTCTGCAGGAATCAATCCACCACATGACTCTCCTATTCCTTAAGTCCCCTTTTGCTTGTCCCAGCTGGAGAGAGAAAGGGTCCACCTCAACTGCCCCTAGCTGGAGAGCTCAGGGTCTGGGCTCAGCATTAACACTAAAGACATGTAGGTCCCCTCCTGCCCAGTTCTATACATAAAACAGGACTATCTTAATTTTGAAGTTTAGGCTTCATACTCCCTGTAAAACAGGCTCCCAGATATGGGGGCAAGGGGACAAGGATGTTTTTAGTTGTTCACCATCTATACCCCAAAGAGAAGCATCCAATTGTGTTATTCAGAGTTGTGTCTTCACAGTATACCCGTTTCTATTCCCTATTTCTCTACTGCCCAAGCATCTTCCAATACCTCTGGGATCCAGGTGCCCACTGAGCATGGCATATTCCTCTTTCTCCAAGCTGGGGGTGACTGTCTGGGTGGACATTACTTAAGCCTCCCGGTGAACTGATCACACTTCCTGGCCACCACCACAGGATCCAGCTGCTATGAACTTGCTGAAACAGAGGAGCCAACATCTGTTCCTCCTCTGAGAAAGCAGCATCCCTGACTCACCTCCAAGTCACCCATTGAAAACAGAGGGGCCTAGAGAGATGGGGGTAGGACCAGAAAGGCAGGCAGATGTGACTGAACACATGCAGAGTAATTAAAAGAGGAAAATCAAGCTGAGCAGGGCCAGGCAGGCAGACGTCCTCCACTCACTTGCTCCAGTGGTTGTGTCAATGGCTCTGGTAATTTGTGAGATTTACAGGTAAAACACAGGCCAAAGCCCAGGGACAGAAGAAAGGAAAGGAGAAGATGGGAACAGATGATCTGTTCCCTGGAAACTTTTTTTAAAGGCCAAACTATTCCCAAGAGGCTGATTCTTTTGTTTCTCTCCCAAGAAGGAGTGTGTGTGCATGCTCGTTTCTGAGATGTGCACATAGGGTATCTGTCTTTGCCCACCTGAGCCTTGAATTGAGAGGTAATCATTTCTCTCAGCCAGGCAGAGCTAGGCCTGTCTGCCACAGTGGGACCAGCAAGATGATAAACAAGGGTTTGCCTTTTGATCAGTTGGTTCGTCTTGCCTTATGTCCCCTTCAACAGGGATCACGAATGTACCAGAAAGGGAAAAATTAGCTCCCTCTAATTGGGAGCACTCAGTGCTTTTTTCTGTCCTCTTCCATCTCCCTATCCCCAGCCTAGTCCCAGAAGATCTCAGGTATCACCTGAAGAGGAAGAAGTAGGGAGATGGTAATGCCACCCACTTCTAAAACCTGACACTGAGCTCTGTGCAGTGAATGTAAGTAAGTGGTTGTTGGTAGGGAGCAGATGGGGTTGAATATCATTCTGTCAGACACCTGAGAGGGATCCAGAGTTAGGAACAGAGGTCAGAGGCAGCAAGTGTTTATGTGATGTCTCTGCCTACCGTATCCCACTAGAGTGATGCTATTTCCCTCAAAAGGAGTATTCTCTCTCTCTCTCTCTCTCTCTCTCTCTCTCTCTCTCTCTCTCTCTCTCTCTCTCTCTCTCTCTCTCTCCTCTCTCTCTCTCTCTCTCTCCTTTTAGGAAAGGGCATTTTCTTTGAAGTTGGCAGAGGCAGCAATTCTGAATGTAAGTATCTAGACTAAAGCAGCACCCACTAACCCTCATCACTTAAAGCTAGATTTCACAGCACTGTCCTCCTCCTACCTCAGTGATTCCCAGATCGCTGGTACCCCAGCGGCAGCCAATCAGCAGCTCCGGTCCTGGGTCATTCACAGGAGCTCCATCATCCTAGAGCAAGGAGAGGAGAGGGTCAGCATAACTTTACTTCTCTCCCTGGGGCTGATGAAGTGCTTTCAATCAGCAAATGCCCGAGTCTACCAGATGCCCTTGTCTCTCCTGATGCCCACTGCCCAGTTTCTTCATAATGATAAATGCCATTTATAGAAAGCTTTCAAGTTTATACAGCACTTCACACATACTGTCTCATTTGATCCGTGCAACTATCTTGTGAATAATAATAGCCCTCACACATGTATTATATATGTATGTATATATGTATAACTTTATAGTTTATAAAACATGGTACATGCTATCTTATTTAATCCTCACAACTACCTTGTGAATAATAATCATTATTATAATGATAACCCACATTTATATATCATATATTATATATATAGCTGACATTATATATTTGATCCTCAAGCTACCCTGGGAAGTAAGTGCAAAAAGCCTGTCAGGGGTCTTCCAGATTCTAGGTTCAATACTCTCTCCACATTCTATCTCTTCTGTCCATCAAAGTCCAGGGCTTAAGTGGAGGAGTGATAACCATTAGACTCATAGGCCCATGTACAACCGCTTTCCCAGAGGCAGTGTGAAGCCAGACCTCAGAACATGATCCAATGTCCCTGGAGGCCACCCTAGTGGAGGCCCCCAAGGAGAATATTGAACACATACCCATTCAGCAAGCTTCAGGAAAGTGGAACAGGCCAAGTACTTAATCAATCAATCAATAAGCATTTATTAAGTGACTACTATGTGCCAAACACTGGTAATGCAGAGATAAGAGGGAGACTCCCAACAAGGCATTGTCACCATTAACAGCACACACTCACATACCGACCAATCAAAGTCTGGAAGGTACTTTACATCATTATATAATGTGGTCCCCACAAGAACCCCTAACCATTATATCACCCTGCCTCACACTACACATAGGTAAAAAATGGGGAAAGGCAGCTGGAATTGAAGGCCATTTCCCCATGGAGCCTGAGAGCTTCATTAAATGGCCAGCATTAACAATTAGTTGACTAAGTCTTCTATAGGTTTAGAGTTTTGGTTTTGTATTTTTAATTTCACCAGGTTCATAAACCCAGCTAAGTTGATGTTCCCCTTGGGAACTGGGCAACCCCATGTCTAAGACTCCCTCAAGATGGGAGGGTTTGGGGTTGAATGGGACCTTCCAACTGAGGGGAAGAAATTGAGGGCTCTGATTGCAGGCTCAAAGGAATCCTTCAAGCATCTCCTGCTCTCGCCCCTGCCCTACAGCCCTGAGGGATTCTGAGCACTGAAGTCAGGACCTTGGAAGGTAGCAGGTGGTGGGGAGCTCCACAGAGGTGGGTGGGCACACAGGATCCAATGAGTCAAGAAGACTTAGCAGGGGTCTTCGGCATGAGAGGAGAGAATTCAAAAGTGCAGGAAGGCTGGTTCAGGTTATACAAGGCAACTGCCTGCCCAGCTGAGTAGCCATCTGGACAGTTGACTGTGGAACAAAATAGAGACTTTCTTCCTAGCTTCCACGGAGAACAGGGGGAGAGAACATGGGGGCAGGTGCAAGCGTATGTGTGTGTACACGCCCAAACAAGAGAGACACAAGCTTTCCCTCACTCAGTAGTGAGGACCAACACCCCAGCAGCTAATGAGAGGACAAGCTGTCCTGGGCAGTGGGGAAACATTTCACTGTATCAGGTGCTCTCCAAATCCAAAATCACACAGAGATCTGGGAGGAATGAAGGACAGGGCCAGAGTCCCATCTGGACACCAGGCACTAGGCTCACAGAAATACTGAGGTGACAGCATCCACCCAGATAGGGCTGAGCTCTAGAGGGAAAAAGAGACTAGGCTTGGGTTAGAAGGAAGGAATACTGAATCCAGTCAGGTTCTTTAAACCTGGCACTGAAAGATACACCTCCCACAGTCCCAACAGGTCTTTCCAGCCTTATTTTCTCCTAGGCATTGGCACCCCTGTTCCTCAGCATCATGGTTTCCCCCAGGATGGAGTGCCCTCTCTCCTCCTTTACATCTACTCAAAACCACCCATCATTCAGGGCCCAAATAAGTCATGATCGTCATAGGGACGGGTAGCTTTAACTTCAATGATATAGCAAATTCCCAGGTGAGGAATTGCCCATAAGCCAATGCAGACCCAGCCCCTTCTCTGCCTGTAACTCACATGCCTCAAAGTCTGAGGGGGTAAAAAGGCTTGTCCAGGATCACCCAGCCACTCTACATCAGAGGCAAGACTCGAACCCAGATCTTTTAAAGTACTTTCATGCATATACCCTCTGCCTCTACCCTGCCAAATCCTCACCATTACACATCACATTCACTCTTGCCTCTACTAAGGAATGGGGAAGAAAATGCTGAGGAAATCTGAAAAGGTTTAGAATGGCTATTGTGGGGGAGATGCCAGGGAATCTGGCAAGAGATGAATAACGAGACTGGCCAAGTCCCTTACCATATCAAGAGTGTATGCTTTTGGAGAGAAGACACTTTGGTTTCCATATTTCCTCATTTCCCAGCACTTTGCTGGGTGCAGGGGAAGAGCTCCCAGATGCTAGGGATGCAATGTGAGGTTCTTCCAGATGCTGGGACAAAGCCTGTGACAGCTATCCTCAGTCAGGCTGGCCCTCCTCTTCTCACCCAGGCTGATTCTCACTAGCCTCCACTGCAGGGCAGGGAAGGTGTTTATTTTCTCAGCACTTCTGATCATTCTAGGAACTTTGTCATTTCCTCAGCTGGGACCAAGTTATTTCCCCAGGCCCTGGAGTCATTAAATACTCAGGACATTTTACAAGGCAATGTAATAAATACATAAATACAATAGGCAGGCTTGTGGATGTGGGGCTGAGATGTTTCTACCCTGTCCCCTTGACCTTGGGGAAGGTACCAGACGGGGGAGGGGAAAAAAAGTTTCTGAAGAAGATACCAGCGACCAGGAGGCAAAAGCAGAGTGCTGACCACACTGGCCTGAGAGGTTGGATAGATACCACCCTTATTAACCCTGCCAGGGACCCTAAACTAGAAGCCAAGAAAGAAAGCTTGGGAGAAGTACAACTCAAGGCTCAGGGAGAACCTCTGACTCTTGGATCGGTTTGCAAAGACATGTAGACAAGGGAATCAGAGGATGATAATCTACCACTGTACAACAGAAAGCATGCTTGATTTAGAGTCAGAGAATCAGGGCTCAAATCTCAGTGTGACCTAAACCTCACTTAACCTTTCTGGACCTCAATTTCCCCAACCTGTAAAGTAAGAGAGCTAGATGAGAGAACTCCTGAGGTCTCTTCCAGCTCTAGACCTAAGGTCCTCTTCTAAGAGTCCCTCCAGAAAAGGCCTCTCCTCAGCTCTCACTTTTGGCATACAACTTTACAGAACTATCTTTCAGAAGGGGAATCTGTAACTCAGGACGATATTTAAAAATTAATTATTTTGTTTGAATGACTTTTCCTGCCTTGTGACACAGGAGACATTAAGAATCCATTCATTCCAACAGGTACTGATGCAATGCAACAGCATGCTAGGCACCCTGATGGATATAAGATGCCTAGTACAAATTCCTACCATCAGGGACTTAATCAGTATGCATTTTCCCTAATCTTTAGTAATATTTTCAGTTACCTTTTTTTTGACCACTTCTGAATATATGCACATCTTTCCCCCTTTATCCCTTTCTCCTCCCCACTTTGTCCCTCATCAACTCAGTCCCAAATATGATTTGATTCATTGTGGAGGAAAAATATAAAACTGAAGAAGATGCCATCAAATTTATATATGGGGGGGGGGGGGTCTTCTCTCATTACCCACAGAGCACAGGGTAGATGGTACCCTCTTTCACCTAGTTCTAGCTCATGTTTAATCATGACAGAATGAATGAGCCAAACACACCAGGGTTAAAAGGATTTTATTTTTATCTTCTTTTAAAAACTTGATGTTTTGTTCTTCTGAAATCCTTCCTATCATGAAGACAGTCAGCTAACCAACCAACATGGTTCTCAAAGTCTTATTATTCCTGAATCCTGGCATCATGTGAATCAGGAAGCCTGGGTTCTAGTTCCAATGTCTCTAATGATTTATTTTGTGACTTTGGTCAAGTCACTTAATATTTTTGAGGGGTATCTTAAAATGGGGACAAAAATGCTGCCCTATTTACTTTATGAAGCTATTGGGAGGTCCCAAGGAAATCTCTAAAACAATACTTCATAGCATATGCAATGTACAAGGACAGGAATTATAATGATCATTATTTTATGATATCGAATAATTCACATTAAAAAAACAAAGCAGATGAAAACATAGATTTCCCAAACTATGATAGTCAGTCAAATGGGCAGCCCACTGAGTTAGTCCATTAGCATATATGTATCCTGGGCAAATATAGACAATGAAATTGAACCTTAGATTAAACAAAAGGACTAGAATGAGATGCATTTGAGAAATTTTTTTAGTGTTTTTAAAGTTTCCAAACTGCTTGCTGCCTCAAAACCCCATCTATTTAACATCGGTTTTCTACCAGTGATACTATATGGCTGAGAATCATAGGGCAATGAAAAGCCACATGGGTGTATGCAGACTGCAGGCCATTGGCAATGAGCTGCAGTGTAAAAGACATCAGTGATACATATAACTAAAAAAAGAAGATGGCCTGGTTATTTATTTAGCAAACAGATTGACTGACCAAGTGTGACACTGGTATCCCTGAGGAAATAAAACAGCAAAGGGAAGGTCTCTGGGATGTCAGGAGAGCTCTCTGAGGAGTATTTATAGGACAGCAGGGACAAGAATTATATAGGATAAGATAGCAATCAAGGAGGCTCATTAGGCAACTACACAGTGGAGGGAGTGTCCACACGGATGAAGCCGAAATCCATTGAATTATCATCCAGAGAAAAGAAGGGCGCGAAGTATTTTGGCAGAAATGGGAAGGAAAGGAGGAAATAGAGGTGAGATGGGGACAGACAAGACGAATCTCAGTCTTTGTTCCTACAGACAGGGGCAGCTTGGCTGCCCTGAGGGGAGTCCTAGCTCCCAGGCAGCTTTGACTTCATTCCATGATACCTCGGTGCACCCAACCACTCACACACAGGGGTGGCGGTAATTAAGAAGGGTATAAGGGCACCTTTTCATCCCAACTTTGGCCGACTAAATGCCCTGAGTGGCCAGGACAGACTTCCTTCATTTTGGGCAAAAAAAAAAAGGAAGCTCCAGGGACTTTTGTTTATTTCACAGTGTCGTGAGCTAATGTTTGTAAACCACTCAGTGAAATTCGTGGCGTCGTAGTAGGTACTTTAAAAATGCGTGCTCCCTCCCTTCCTCCTCAGTATTCAAAAAGCCTTAGGGAATAGGTCTCATGATGATTTAAAATACAGGATCATCCCCTGTGACCAGGCACCTCACCAGACAGGGCAGGAACTAGGCAGGAGTCAAAGGACCTGGGTCCTACTTCTGGTGTGTGATGCTGGACAAAATCACTTCTCACTCACTAAACATGTTTTCTCGTCTGTAAAATGGGGTTAATGATCCATGGCCTTCCCACCTCACAGGGTTGTTATGAGAATGAAATGAAACAATGGGACTTGAAAACAGTTTTGGAAAGCATAAAGGACAACATAAAGCCGAAATACCATCACCACTCCCCCACATGACGGAGACAACCCAGGTGAGGTTACACTAACTGATATCAATCAGAGACGGGAGGTCTCAACCTCTTCCGTCCCCGGGCTCTTTCCCCCTAGAGCCTGCCTCCTCTCTATTCCACACCTAGGAAAGCCCAAGCAATTTCTCTCTGTTCAGCCCTTGAAGCCATTAATGGACTATAGCTTCTGGAAAGGAGTCTGGAAATGATAAGGCAGGACTCAGCAGCCCTCCCTGAATGGCTTCCTTGAGAAAATGTCAAAAACAACCCTTGCCCTGTGGTTCACCTGATTCTTCCTGCACAACTCAGTAACTGAAAATCCAGGATGGAGTTCCCATGCTCATTCTCTTCATTTCTGCATACAATGATCAGGATGGACAACTTTTACATATGGCAGAATGTGAAGGAAGCAGAGGAAACTATACAGGAAGATGTCCCACCCACCCCCAAAGTCCAACAATATCAACCTTCCTCGTGCCGGAAATCTCATCCTAGAAGTAACAACATAGCATTGCGGAAAGAGCCAATATTTGGAGGAAGATGACCTGGGTTCAGATCTCAGCTTTGCTCAGGGAGCAAGCACGTTCTCTGTGATCTTAGGAAAATGACATAACCTCTCTGAGTGATGAAGATTTGACTAGATGATCTCAAAAGTATCTTCCAGTTCCATGATCTCCTATGACATTTTCTTCTGGGTGGAAGCATTGCCTTTCCTGGGTCCACCCAAAATGAAATCTCCCTGGGAGGTAACATGGTGTAGTGGAAAGTGTACCGAGTTTGGAGTGAGAGAACCTGAGTTGGGGTCTCATTTAACACTTACTACCTGTGTGGGATCATAGGCAAGTCACTTCCGTGGGCCTCAGTTTCCAAGGGGTGAGAAGATCTCTAAGGTCCCTTTCAGATTATCCATTTATAATCTTAAAACATGACATCCTAACAGCTCCATATAAATAAGACCAGCAAGCCTTGTTTCTCCTTTAGGAGATTATTGCCCAGGAAATACATGGAAAATGGGATTGGGGGAGGGATTGGAGGGAAATAGGAAGAAGTCATAGCCAAGGAAGGTGGTAAGTACTACAGACAAACATTACCAACCTTCGCAAATCTTGGAGAGCAGGTTCTGGCCAATGTCAAGGGCTGAGTGATGAGACAGAAGGGTGGGGGACATACTTTTCAGAATCTTCAACTCTGGTCTACCTCCATCCTTCTGTCTACAACTCTGGTGAGTCTGCTGCGTGGCATCCTTTCTAAGGCAGTTGAGACCCTTTGGCACAATAGAGGGGGCAGAAACTGACTCAGTTTCCTCAGAATCGAGGCATGTTCTGACACTGACTGACTGACTGACTTTGTGACCTCAGGCCCACCTGTAAAATGAAAATAATAGTCTTTAGATTACATGTCTCATAGAGTTATTATGAAGAAAGGGCTTTGTCAAGGTTACAGGGCTAAGTGGGAATCATGCTGCTGCTCTGAGAAAATGTAAAAACCAAAACAAAACAAAAACAGCTCCACTTGCCCTATCATCTGGCCCTGGCAGCTGCATACTCTTCCCTTTGCATTGAAACAATCATGTCTTTATAGTTCAAACAGCCACTGAAGGAGAGTGACAGAGAGGTTCCTGGAGTTGGGAAAGGAGTGCCCTTGGTGATCCGGCAAGATAACTCATCACTAGGCTAATACATTGTCAATTCATCCATTCATCCACAAACAACAGAAGTGCATAATGGCTAGAGAGATGGTCTAGAAGGCAGGAAAGCCTGGATTCAAGCCCTACCTCAGACATATACTGGCTTTGAGACCTTGGGTAAGATATTTAACCTCTCTGTGCTCCCAGGCAATCATCTCAAACTATAAATTACAGGAGGATTATTTATCTGCACTGGCTAAAGGAGTTTGCACACCTATGATGAAATCAACCACAAGTCGAGCCCATACATACATACACACACACAGACACGCACACACGCACACACACACACGCTATACAAAACTGGACCTATTCTTTTGAACTTATATTCTCTCAGTTTAGATCATCACCACCTCAGCATATACCCATACATGGTTGCTTGGATCACTGAGAATTTAAGTGATTTATCCAGGGTCACACAGCCACTAGATATCAGAGGTGAGATATGAATCCATATCTTCCTCTGCAAATAGGAATCAAATCAGCACTGCTATTTCTGAAAAGGACATATCAATTAAATTTTCTATGGAATCCAATGACTTTCATGTCCAAAACATTTCCCTCTGGCCACCATTCCCCTTTATATGTTATTCTCCTTTATTAGAATGCTTACACTCCCTGAGGATAAGGACTGTCTTGTTTTTGTACCTGCATTCCTAGCATTTAGCACAGTGCCTTATATCATAATAAGGACTTAATAAATCCACTACAACATGCTATTTTTTACACACACAGTGTCTTGTTGATTGCTAATGAGTGCCTATTACAGAACCAGACATGCTGAGGCCCAGTAGAAGATGAGGCATGCCTTCCATCTAGATGGATAAGGCTGGGGAGAGCTCTGTGATCCAACTCTATCAAACCAAGAGAGGGAACAAATACGGAGAAACAGACTTGTTCACCCAATTGTGGCTGTCAGAAACAGGGAGCTCCTCCTTCAGCTTGAAAGAAGTAAATTTACTTTTCACAAGGGGGAGTAAACATCTGGAACTTGTTAGGCCCCAAGAGGTAGTACAGGCTGAAGAGGCAAAGAAGGGTCTAAAAAAATTCCTGCATGACAGACCCGTAACTGGTTATAAAGAGACATGATGAGGACCAATCTCCCCTTTTCCATGACATCTCTGGGTATCCTTCATCAGAGATAAAATCTTGGACCAGAGAAATGATGGGGATGATGACTAGAAAGAGGCCACCTGAGTACTCAGAAAAATGCCTTCCTATTCACTTCCAAGGCTAGCCCCAAAAAGAAAGCTATGTTCCAGGAAGGGGAAAAAAACTATTTCCTTTCAACTATTATAAAATGTTATCTTGGTGTAGGAAGAGACCTTGGTTATATCATCTGTAGAATGAAGGGATTGGATGACATTATCTCTAAGGCCCAGACTTGGCCAAGGTCACACAGTTGATCCAGTGGCAAATTAAGGACTAGAATTCGTGTTCTTTCCATTAAACCACTTACCCTCAATGAAAAAGACAGTGCCCCAGTGTAACACTTGTAACACTGGGGCACTGTCACTCTTTACTGAGCTCTTCTGTCAGTGAGTTCCTGAGCTGGACTCCTTGGCAGCCTAGCCAAGAAATGTTACAAGTGAGACCTTTCCTCGAAGCACATCCTTCCCAGACACTTGAGATTCAACCCCCATCCCACCACGTCACTAAAAGGCAGAAATCTGGGCAAGGTATCAGGGAGGTAGTTTCAGATCAGGAGACCATAAGCCTGGGAGAAGGAGGACAAGGAGGAGGGAAGACCCCTTTGTTTTTTCTTCCAACTCACATTTAATCCCCACTCTGCAATTCTGCAAAAAACAAAACAAAACAAAACCCAAAGAAAACCAAAAAAAAAAAAACTCCAAAGAAAACTAGTCACAGAAGCTCCCTATGACTTAATCGCCTTGTCTTTCAAACTAGATGCCATGGTAGAGTTCATGTGTCAAGGTTGGGGGTGGAGGGTATTGAGCCAGGAGAGGTGGGAGAAAAGATGGTGGTCACGAAAATGATGAAGACTCAGCCATCTTTGGTCTGACCAATGAAAACTGATTTAGGAATATAATTAAGAGAAGTCAATGAGGATATTCGAAAGAATAATGACCACTCCAAACCAAGATCTGAAATGTGTTCTGTCCTTCTACTCTTGTCAGCTTTCACCATCAGCTCCTCTTGAGTTATTTCCTCTGATGTTTTGATGGAGGCAGGAGGAATGCAGGGAGGATGGGGCCAAGGAGCAGTCAACCTTGTAAAGTACAACCCCCCCCCACCTTCCTTCCTTTCCTCCCCATCCAAAAGGGCATTCTAGGGACATACACCAGGTAATCAGATTCCAAGAAGACATCTTTCTCCACTGCCACGAATCAGGGGATCCAGGGGACTGTGTCTATAAATAAAGGCAGCATCTTATGGACAAGGTGGGGGTGCAGAGGAAGAGAAGCACAGCCTCAAGCCCTCAGGCCTTAAATATTTCATAAGAATAAAATGTGTCATTAATTATAAACAGATGTAATTGGCAGCTATTTTCTTTAAATTTCACCATCAAAGATCAAGATTTGCAGCACTTTGAACTGCGAGGCATCAGTAATTGTGAATGAATATTTTAAATCAGGCTGGGATCTCAGTACAGCATACACCAAATGAACTAAGAAACTGCTCATGTGTGGACATTGCCTAGAGAACTTTTCCTCCTTTGGCTGAGACAGAAGGCTGTCCCGACATGGCCTATTTCTGTTGAGGGACAAGTGTGCCTCAAAAACTCTTTGTAGGAGAATACTTGGGCATTGACCAGAACGTGGAATCACAGATTTGGAGCCAAAGGGACCTTGGGGATCATCTGGTCTAATCTCATTATTTTACAGTTAAGGAAAGTGGGGACCAAAGCAGGGAACTTCAGTTCAAATCAACTCAGTAAACATTCACTGAGTATTTGCTATGTGCCTGGTTAAAAGAATGAGCACAAATATACGTGAGAATAGTGATCCTGTGCTAAGCACTGGGGATGCAAAAAGAAACAAAGACAGTCTCTGACCTCAAGGAACTCACAATTCTAAAAGGAGCCAACATGTAAACAAATTTCATTCATTCACACACACACAGACACACACACACCAGACACAGAGAGACACAAAAAGACAGAGAGAGAGAGAGAGAGAGAGAGAGATGTAAAGGTCAAATAGGAAATGATTAAGAGTTTAGAAAGCTTTAGAATGAAGCAACTTGCCCAAGGACACATGGGTATTAAGGAGCACAGTTGGAATCTGAACCCAGGTCCTTTGACCCTAACTCCAACACTGTATTGCTGTATGATGAGAGAAGAATCCAAAGAACATATGTTATGTAGAAATACCATCTAAGTAGTCATAAAAACTGTCCCTCCATAGGACAGACTTGTGGTACCTTGAGATCTATGAACAACCCTTCAAAGTAAGGTAAGAAGAAAATAAAGGACAAACGAGGCTGGCAACTGAATCTCTGGCCCTTCAATTTCCTCATCTGTAATGAGAAGTTTAGTTAATCTCTAAGTCCCTTCTAATTTTATCTACCATTTTATAGTCCACTGGTTCTCTAAAAGATGAGCCAGTGTTTACATCTCATTCCATCTCCAACTTACCTCCCAATCCTTAAAATAATAATAATGATAATACTGCAGATTATATTCTTGCAAATCCCACAATCATGTACTTTTGTTCTCCCTGGCCTAACCACCCATCTATTTCCAAACAACTCTTTGCCTTCTCGCCTGGAAATTCACCCCCTGGAAGTTTTAATGTCTGCCTGGGCACATGCATCCAGCCAGAAGCATCTGGAAGAGGCCATAGAATGGTGTGGAATCTGGCTGAGATGGAAAACAAACTTCCTGGAGCCCAAGGCAGGCCCCTTATGCCCAACAGTAAATGTGGCCCCAGAGAAACAGCTTCCTGATTCTACATGGCTTCCCTTAAACCCACAGATCCACCAAACCACACCACAGCCCTTCTGGAGTGATCTGAGAATGAGAGAAATTCCTGCCTTGGAGACACATAAACACATCTCCTTAAATGACCCTGAGAACAAACCTCGAATTCTTAGTTTGGAAATCCTTCCGTGGCCTGGTTAAAAGAATGAGCACAAATATTTATAAGGATGGTTATTTGGGTCTTCCTGACAGTACAAACCCAAATCTCCTAGAATTCCCAGAATATATTCCCTCTGACTTAGTAAGGTTATAGGTGTTGGGCTCACACTAACTCAGATGGGCAGAGGAAAAAGCTTAGGGCAGAAGAAAGGCATCCCACTGCAGTAGGTGACCCTAGGTTACTTCTGGGTCCATGTGACTTCAGTCTGAGAAAACTATAGGATAATGGCTGATACTTAAATACTACTTTAACATTTCCAATGAGCTTTACATACTTTGTATCATTTGACCTTTACAAACGACCCTAGGGATACCCATTTTACAGATCAGGAAATGAAGCTCAGGTGGATTAAGTGCCAAAGGTAGTGTCTGAGGTGGGATTGGTGGCAAGGTCTTTGTTACTCTTCAAACGTAGTATTCTAGGGACTAAGCAATGAGAAAATCATGACTTCTGGACATCCCACTTATGAGAGTGAGATGAGGATTCTCACACTTTGGATGATAACATTCCCCACATTCCCCTATGTGAAAAACAGAATGGGATAGTCAAAAGGTCACTGGACTTGGGAGTTAAGCACCGCAGTGTCAAAAGACCTGGGCTGCAGAATCTTGGGTCTGATGTTCATCAGATGTGTTTCCAGGGGTAAGTCACTTAAACTTCTATGCTCCTCAGTTTTCTCATCTGTAAAAATGGGAATGAATTTCATGAGCCGTTACTGGTTCAGTCATGGAATTGAAGCAATAACTAAGAATATTCTCTACGATTTCATTATGGTTCTGGCCCCCACCCAGGTTCTCTCTCTGGGAACATTACATAAGCTGGCACATTTTAGTTCTCCCCTAGGGATAAAATATTCCATTCCTGAAAACAACTGAGGCTTCCAATCAATATTTAAACAAAGGTTATTAATTTAATAATGACATCATCCCAATCCTTTAAGCAAATCAAAAGGAAAATAAATCTTAACTGAGAACATGCTAGTTCTTCCACTTTTTGTAACCCTAATAGTTTGGTCTTAGATATCTTAGAAAGCTTCTTGCTATGGCAATATCAATCTCCCTGGACGGACTCTACTATATTGAACCCATGGCTTCTATCAGCTCTTCATTCAAATAGCTTTGTTGCTTCCATAGCAATGGAAAGTCTCACCCACCAACCACAGACACACTGGGTGTAGGGGTAGGGTGGAGAAGGAGGGTTTCAGGGGTACCCACACAGCTAGGCACAGGCAGCCTTTGGATGAGCTCCAAGCAGAAGGATGTATAAAAGAGTTCCTAGGGTCAGTTCCTAGATGGTCCCCCACCCCAATGCATTGGCTATACTTCCAACTTAGCTTTTCATCCTCAGTCTTATTCCAATCCTCCAGCCCAACCCAAGCTTCAAGTTTCTTCACATTTTCAATTCAGATGTCCTTCCCTCCCTTGGCTCCAGTCGACAGGAAAGTCTGAGGGGGCTGAATGGAAAAAGACATGTGTCCGGTCTTGTTCTCTCTGCAATACTGGCACCTCCTTAGAAAATGAGGTAGAAGCATCATCCTGAGGAGGGATAGCTACAATTAAACTGGGGTTTCAGGAGGGAAGTCAAGGGAGAGGTGGAGAGAAGAAACTTGAAATCACAAAATTCTGAAGGAAGTAAAAGGTACTAGATCATAGCTACTGGCCTCTAGGCCTAGGCCTTGCTTACTGGGCAGTAAGTTTTCTTCACTCTCCTGATGCTCTGACATCCAGACCTAGTTCTTCCTCCACACAGTGGGCCATTTTCTCTCCGGTGGCACCAGTTCACTGCCTTTCCAAAATGTGTCTTGAGTTCACAGCATCTTAGGAAATGGGAGTCTTTTCCTACCAGGATCTTACCTGCTACAATAATCCTGAATGTACTCTCTTGACTCTCTCTTTTTTTCCTCATAAAGGGGCAGGAGGGAATATTGTTGATTTCCCAGCATGGCCTGATATACAGATAACAACCTACCTTCTAGGGTCATTGGGAGATAAGGCTTTACGTACCTTCAGTCCCTCTAGAAATATGAATTATTATCCTCCCCACAACCTCTATCATATTAACAGCTAACAGGAGACCAGAAAACCTAACTCTCAAACTCCCCAAGAGCAGGAACCATCTTTTATCTTTCTTTGTATCCCTGGGGCTTAGCACAGTGCCTTGAATGTTGACTGACTGACTGGGTAGAGGCTTGTTACTGGCCCAAAGTGAGTTAATATTATTCTAATGAGTCTAAATATCCCAAATTCAAACTACCTGGGTTTAGCCTGCTCTAGGCTAAATTAGTGATAAGTTCGAATTATTTAACACTTTCCAGAACAAGCTTATAAGTGGAATTAGCCTGGTAGTACTCCTTAGGTGACCTGCTTTAACGAACAGATATAATGATATAATCAGCATAGTAATTTTTTACATGTCATTGGATGCTGTCCGGGATAGGGTCTGGAGCTTTTCAGCATGGGAACTATAAAGCAACCATTCCATCTGTCTCTCGTTTACTTCGCTCCCCCAAAAAACAACCCTCAAACCTGTAGAACTGTCAACCACATTAGCTCCCCAAACAAGAACATAGCTCCTTGAGGTCAACTCTCCTGGCCCTGTAGAGAGCAGGCCCACCCAGAGTGCCCTGACAAGGTGCTGTTTGCTTAGTGACTCCCTCCAAGTTCCACACTCTCTCCTCCACCATTGAATGAAACCGTTGTCTCCATTCCATTAAATTATTAGCTAATTAGCCCCGACGAGGGCTAACAGAGTGGTTTTGCTGGCAGACTGTGAAAAGAAAGCTTCGGCAAGGAAGATCAATGGCATTCCTGTCTGGCTCATATGGAGAGGGCTGCTGGCTGGGATGTGCACTTGAGTCATGGCTAGATGGAGAGACTGGACAGTTTTGGTGAAGGATCGATATAGGGCTGCTACAAACAGTTTAGTACTGAAGCAAACACGAGTGGGAAGATGGACCAGGAAGCTTGTGGAAACACCATATAATGATCCATCTGTAGCATCCTCCATGAGACTGAGGTAGGAGAAAATGACCCAAAGTATTTTCATGGTGTATGAATTAAAGGAGACATAGAGAAGAGAAAAAATGGTATGGGAGTAATGGGATGGATGTTGTAGAACACTCAGGAGATGAGTTCTAGTCCTGGCAATAACAAACTAGCTGTGAGACTCTGGGTAAGTTCCTTTCCCAATCTAGACCAACAGGACAAGATGATGCTGAAAGGTCCTTACTACTCCATCGCTTGTGAACATGTGAAGGGGAATAATATTGAATAACTGGAAAGGAAGGCGGGAGAGAGGAGTCTATTTGATTCAACAAGGATTGGTGAAACACCTACTATGCGCTGGGCACTGTAGTAGGGGACACAAAGACAAATGAAGTAATCCCTGCCCGCACAGGGCTTACATTCTATCTGGGGAACAAGTATAAAGGGAAGTAAATACCAGTCTGTTGGGGTTTTTCGGTGGGGGGTGGTGGTGGTGGTGGAGGGATTTGGGGATTCTAAGCATTAGAGGGGAAAGGAAGGTATGCATTCCAGGCATGGTAGCAGGAGATGGGAGGTTATATAAAGGGAACAACAACCTATTCATTTGCTGGCCCATAGAACATGCTGAAAAAAGATTAATAATGTGATACTCCTGGGAAGGTAGACTGCAGGCAGGTTGCTGTTGTGCAGTCATTTTGGTCATGTCCAACTCTTCATGACCCCATTTGGGGTTTACCTTGGCAAAGATGCTGGAGTGGTTTGACATTTCTTTCTCCAGCTCATTTTACAGATGAGCAAACTGAGGTAAACAGAGTTAAGTGACTTGTCTGAGGTCACATACCTAGTAAATGTCTGAGGTTAGAACTGAACTCAGGAAGATGAGCCTTCCTGACTCCAGCTCATTTTACAGATGAGGAAACTGAGATAAACAGGGTTAAGTGACTTACTTAGAGTCACATATGTGATTGGTGTCTAAGGAATTCATGAAGATGAGTCTTCCTGACTCCAGGCCCAGCAGCTTAACCCTGTACTACCTGGTTGCCCCAAAAGTAAGAAGAACTGGAAACAGTACATCACTACTACTTCTTAAACAAGGGAGAGACGTGGTCAGGCCTGTGCCTTAGGAGAATCAACTTGGCATCTGTGTGGAAGGTGATTCAGAGAAAGAGGTTCTTTCAATAGTCAACCAGCCAATCAATCAACAAACATTTCCTGAGCACTTAATTTATATCAATCAGTATATCAGGCACTAAGAATATAATGACAGAAATGAAACAGCACCTGCCCTCAGAGAGTTTCCATTCTGTTGGGGAGATCAAGTATATGTAAAGATAAGCAATGACGAGGACCTGAATTAAGGTATAGGATCTAAAAATATAAATGGCAGTGGGGGGAGATAGAGCCCTTCAAAATAGGAATCATAAAGTGGGTCCGCTTAGTTCCACGCTCCCCTTCCCAGCATTGGAGAGGCAGAGGAATAAAATGGTAATACAATGGACGTAGTCAACTCTGAGAGTATATTGCAGTTTCAATCTTTATTTATTAATACTTCTAAACTTAAAAAATAACCACCTTAATTCTGCCTTCTACATTGAAGGAATCAGACTGTGTTGATCTCCAAGGCATCTTTCTATGAATCTATACATTCCAAATTTTCAGACTGGCTTTTGGGGCCACATTCAGTCTACTGTTTTGAACTCACTCACTTGTAAGTCTCTAGCTACCCTTACTATCCCACCTGATCCCAAGTTTTCTCACAACTACCTAACATAAATTGTGCCCCCCACTCAAAACTGTCTTCCCTATCTATTAGCCAGGCCATACTCATTCCTGAGATCTATACCTTCGTGAATGTTACTGTCTTTTTCTGGAATGTCCCTTTACTTCTGCAAATTCAACCTAATCTCACCTCCTCCAGAGGCCTTCTCTGACCACTCCAGCACATTCTGATCTTTTCCTTTTTTTTGATCCCTCTTGTGCTTCCCAGTTTAGCATTTAATTATTCCCTATCTTTTAAACTGCTTCTCCCCTCATCTCCCACTGGCATTTTTTATAATATTTTTCTGATTCCTTACAATTTCTAATGTGAAGATGTTAACAGAAAGTTCTCAGTAAGTAATACTTAAATACATACACACTAGAAATAAAAACAAAAACAAATGAACAAACTCCAGGTTTAAAGATAGGTTTGAAAAAGAGTAACCAGAGATCTCCATTCCCACCTGCATTTAGTAGCCTGTGCATAGCATGGTCTAAGGATAGAGAACTGGAACTGAAAACAGAATTTCGATACCACTGCCTGCTCTGTCCTCAGAGAAGTCAGTTCACCTCTTCTCACCAGTAAAATGAGATGGCTGGACTAGATCCCTTCAGGTACTAAATCCAGGATCAGCCCTGGGCAATTTACAGGTTTCAGAGCACTGGGCCTGGAGTCAGGAAGACCTGAATTCAAATCCAGAATCAGATAATTGTGTATGACCCTGGTAAGGTATTTAACCTCTGTCTACCTTACACTTCTTATCTCTAAAATGGGGATCACAATAGCACCTACCTCCTAGGATTATTGTGAAGATAAAAAGGGACTATATTTACAGAGTGCTTTACAAACCTTAAAGTGCTATAGGAATACTAGTTATTGCTTTTTCAAATTAAGTAATCAAATTAAAAAGGACTTGAATATCCCCTTTCCAGAGTGTAGAGTGGCTTTCTCAAATCTGTACCCAGGACCTTTCTCTAGTTTCCCAGGCCTAGAGCTAGATTCTCAATTTAACAACTCATTTCAGGACTCCTCACCTGCTCAGGTCTGAAATCTCTGAGAAGAAAGGCAGGCTGTGATCTGTGAGCCACAGAGGGAAACTCTTAAGTAGGGTGGGGTTCGGAGTTAGTGCCTTTTGGACTCTGTAAGTGATTAACACCCATGTCAATACAGGTCACCCTCACCCAGCTGAGCAAAGAGATAAAAGATCATAGAATGCTCTGGAAAGGACCTCCAAGATTATCTGCCCTATTCCTATGGTTTCCCAAGGAGGCCAGATTCTATGGCTACACCTTTTACTACATGAATTACTCCCTATGGGTCCCTCCTCAAAGGTTCTCTTTCAAACTTCTGGACTAAGGGAGGCAGCAGAACACAGTGGAAAGAACGATGGGTTTGCAATTGTAGAACATGGATTCAGATGATCAGAGGGCCTTCAGAGGCCAATACCTGCATTTTGCAGATGGAGAAACCAAAGCCCAGAGAGATTAAGTGACTGTCACAAAGGTAATAAATGTCAGGATTTGAAGGCAGGTCCTCTGACTTCAAAGTCAGCATTTTTTTCCTGTTCTACCATACTGGCTCAAATTAATTCTACTTCAGAAATCATTCCACCTTGGTGCCTCAGTTTCCTCCTCTATAAAAAGGACATAACATTTGCCCCACCTATCTCAGTGGGCTGCTGAGGGGAAGGGGCTTTGCAAGATGTGGCACTGTGTAACTATGGGGCTTTCTATGGTGGCTCTCTCTTGGTTTCTTTTATGCTAAACAGGTCTCTCCAGGTAAATTGTAGACTCCTCAAGGATGGGGGAGAGAGAGACAGAGACAGAGAAAGAGACACAAAGGGAGAGACACAGAGAGAGAGACAGAGAGACAGAGAGAGAGACAGGGAGAGTGTGTGTGTGTGTGTGTGTGTGTGTGTGTGTGTGTGTGTGTGTGTGTGTGTGTATGTGTGTGTGTAAGCAGAAGTCCTGCTTAAGAAGGCAGAGGCTTGTCATGATTCTGCCAGTAACTTGCTGTGTGACATTGGGCAGGTCACTCACCTTTGCGGGCTGAATTGTTCCCTCATCTATAAAAAGAAGGAGCCAGGCTGGGTAATGCCAAAAGTCTTCTCCAGCTCTAAATCTGCTTACATTAGATTTCTTCAGGATCCTCCATAGTGCTAGGCACTGAAGAGGGGCTCAATAAATACTTCCACTGGTAGAAAGCCCATTGTAGGTATCCAGGTTAGTCTAAACCCTCTCATGATCTCCTCCACCTCCTGGCTGAGAAAGGGGAGAAGGGGGCACTCCATTCTCTTTGCAGCCTGTGTTTTCCAAGCTGCTGTCCGAGTACAACACAAGGCCCTTTTATTCCTAGTTCTACTCAGACATGCTGACCAACAGACCTGCCCCCTGCCAACCCTCAGGTCTGCCCCAGTGGCCCTGCCAATCTCCTGAGAAAGGAGTGACTTTGTACCACTGGGCTGGTGTGTACAGACACAGGGAGGGACCTTGGTTACCTCATAGGACAAAAAGTACATGTAGAAAGGAGAGTTGGTTAGAACCTGAGTAACAAAGCCTTGTAGCTGGTTTCTCTCCCCAACGTGACCTTTTCTTCCCAAACCAGCGTGAGTTTTCCATCTAGGAGATCTGCACAAACCACTCCCAATGGCAGCTAGAATCCCTGCCTACTCTCCCTGTGTCAGCTTTGAGCTTTCTCCAAGGTTTAGCTAATCTCTGAAGTTATTAGAACTCTCTCTGTCTTGTAACTAACTCCTGCGTACTTCTCTGCGTACACGTCTCCCATTTCTTTCCAAGTAGAAGGTAAACTCCCTGAGGATAGGCAATGTTTCCTGTTGTCCTCATTTCCTAGGACAGTGTTTACCCCAGCGACGTGGAACTTGAGGCCTCAAGGCACATGAGGGGGACACATGTGCCCTCCAGGCTGCAGGTTCTAGCCCCGAGTAAGTGATTAAGCAATATCTGTTGAACTGAATTACCCTAGCGACAAATATCAAGCGACTAGAGAAGGAGAAGAATGCTCATAAAATAACAACAATAATAGATAATATGTATATAAAATTTTAAGGTTTCCAAGGAGTTTACATATGCAGTATTGGCTCATTTGATGTCCCATTCACCATTAACCTTCCTTCCTCCAAACCTGGGGTCTAGGAACCTAAAAGACCTGTGGATAGATTTTAGAGAATTTGTGAACTTTAAATCAAAATCTATATCTATCTATCTATCTATCATCTATCTATCTATTCATCCATCCATCCATCCATCCATCCATCCATCCATCCATCCATCCATCCATCCATCTGTGTGGGTCTCTCCCTATCTATCTAAACGCTATTTCAGTGGAAGTGATTATTCTATATATTTGATTTAATGCATTTAGAAGTGTTATTCTGAGGAGGGGTCCATAGGTTTTACCAGACTGCCAAAGGCAATCCATGACCCAAAATCAGTTAAGAGCTTTTCTCTAATGTTAATAATAATAATGATAAAAATAATAACTAGAATTCATGTAGTACTTTAAGGCTCACAAGGCATCACATCTGACCCTCACAGCAACCCTGCTCATGTCTGTCAATAATTATAAAGTTCATAATGAAAAAGAAAATTAAAGAAAAAAAAGAGCCTCTTTTCTAAATACAAAATCTATTCATTCTTCTTCCCCTCCCCATTTTCCCCCTCCTTTCAGCTCAGGAAAACTATCTTGACTCTCAGAGAACAATAGGATTTTCCAACCAGAAGTTAGTTAGGTGAAGTCAGAAAGGTTCTCTTTCCCCTGATATCTTCTAATGAATGATTTCAACTGAAACAAGGGAATGGAGAATGGCAGAAGGAATGAATGATTGGCTTTGCCACCCTTCCCCACAGCTGACTTTAATACTTACAGGTTTCTTCCTTGGGTGGGATCTTAAAGGCCTGTCTGGGGGCAGAGTCATGACTCCAGGCCATTTCTCCATGGAAAGAGTGGGAGTCAAATGCAAATTGCCCTGCCCCAACTTCCAAGCTTGGCTTGGCAGCTGCCCATACCCTGGTCCCCATACCCTGAGGGTAGAACTGGACAGGTCTGCCAGCCCCCCCAGACTAAGGGTGCTTTTTGGGGGGAGAGGGGAAGAGAAATAGGACAGGGGTGCATAGAATACACCTGTTTGGGTTTTTTTTTTTTTTACTGTTTTCCCCTTAAGTTCTAAATAACAATGACCAAAGTTGGCCCTTGTCTCAGGGGATAGGGTGTGGGGGAGGCAAGTGAGAATAGGAGAGGGATCTGGCAAACATGCAATTCAGATTAGAAAATGCTGATGCTACATCTGTCTCATGAGTGGTTAAAAATAACATCCCCTCACCCCTTCCATGTATCTTTATCTTTCCCTCCACCCCTTCCAAGGGCACTACTGGGCAGGACACCACCCTTGTTTGTCCTGGTGCACCAAAGCCTAGCTAGTTTCTTTATGGCCCAGAACCTGGGGTGTAAGCTCTGTTTTCAGGGACAGCATTCACTTCAGAATCACACTAATACTAATAAAGTTGTGAACAAAATCAAAGAATGTCAGGGCTGGAGGAGACCATTCTTTGATTATCTGGTGCAATTCACACAGCCCCTTTGTACTTATTTATTTGTTTAAGTTACTTTGTATTTATTAAAAGAACATAAAACAGAGGGGCAGAGAAATTAAGTTATGCACTGAAAAGCCACAAGTTAATGGAGGAGTTGTGATACGCCCAATAGCCCTTCTGTTATAGCCTGTAAGCATGGGGGCAGAGGAAACAGATGATCCGGCCTTGGCTATTCCCTCTTATGTGGATTACTAGGCAAAGAATATTACAATGGTCCCCTTCAGGATAAACTGTTCTTTGGCTCCAAAGGTCATTACTAGTATGTAGCTTGCAGGGAACCCATCTCCGGACCAAGGACCTTGGATCAGAAGCAGAGAGTGATTGAACACATCCTATGCTCTAGCAGTCTGGTCTCTCTCTCCAAGGCTCTGATCCAACTTGATAACCCTGAATGAAGGCCTACCTATCTTCCTTAATCTCAAGTCTCAGTGAAGAGGCAAAGGGAGTCCCCAAATCCCTTGATGAATCTTAGAATCACTGGATGTTAGAGCCGGAAAGAGGCTCAGAGATCATCTAGTTCAAGGTCCTCATTCTACAGAAGGTTAGAGAGGAACTGAAGATCCTCCATGATTTCGTGCTTCACAGCCCACCCCTAGGCCACACTATCCTGAGCAGCTTTGATCTGGGGCTGTCTGTCCTGAGCCCCAAAGAAGTCACCCTGCTTTACTTCGTCTTGTGCAATGTCATGGATTACTAGACTCCTCTCTCTCAGGTTTGCCCTGGATTCTACCAGATTGGAAGCCCTAAATCACTTGGGATCTAAGAATCCTGGAAGCACATTCAGAACTCACAGACTCCAACTCCCAAATTCTACAGAAGAGGAAATTAAGAAGTGAGAGGGAACCCCCAGGAGGAGTGACTTTCACAGAGAAAAATGAATGGTTAGAAAAAGAGTCTCTTGACTCAAGGTCCTGAGCTTTTAAATCTTCAAAGACACACAGTACCACAAAGCCCTCTGAGACAAACAATAGAAGAGAAGCCTTGACAGGCAACACGGCCATTAACGAAGCCAAAACAGTATTTAGGGCTCTTCATTCAGCACATTAAAAATAACCCCCCAAATTAATGTTCTCACCCCAGCACAGAGGAGATAATCAGCAATTTGTCTCCCCTCATCCCTACAACTCCCCGACTTGACTGGCTGTAAAAACACCCAGTAGAATTCCATAGGCTAAAAAGAAAAAGGTCACTCTTTCATCACATACACAAGACACTGACCCAGGGCCCCACCCCTCCCTCTGCCCTGATCACCCTGGACCCCCTTCCAAGGCTCCCCACCCAGGACCGGAAGGCCAGGGAGGGAGGAAGGACAATTGGGACCACACCCAGGCCAGGGCAGGAAACCCCAGAGAGGAAGAGGCCAGGAGAATGCCACCATCGGTGCTGAACTCTGTTCCATTTCTTCCAAGCCAGAAGGCTCTTTCTCCATCCTCCCCCACAACAACTCCCACTCCCCACTTGGTTGACAACCAGAAATCTGTATTCTAGGCCAAAGCCTAATTAACCATTGATCCCATTATGGTGGCTGTAGGTCAGAGAGGAAGAGCCTGGTGAAGCTGGGGAGGAGTCTAGAGCTCAATTAGTCCAGTGGTTCTTGGACTTTTTGGTCTTAAGACCCCTTTACATTCTTAAAAATTATGGAAGATCTCCTCTCCCCACCTCACCCCTGGCCAAGAGTTTTTGTTTATGCATGTTATATCTACCAAAGCATCTTAGCATTATCATGAAAACAGTTTTGATTCCTCTTTGACCCCTGAAAGCGTCTCAGGCATCCCAGTCCACACTGGGAGAACCGCTGACCTCGTCTCCCCAACCACTGTGGAAGCTTGTTAAGGGCGGTGATCCCATCCTTGCATTTCATCTGTTATCCTCACAGAACACAGCACAGTCCCTTGCTTGTAGTAGGTGCTTAATTTATTGAATTAGACAGCTGTACACCTGGACTAAGACCAGGTATATATATGACTACTGGCCAGTAGTTTCTTCCCCTTCCTATTCATCCTGCCCATCACCCCCAGATTCATCTTCCTAGGACACTGCTTTAAGAAGTCTACCAAATAGAGCCCCAATTCCTTAGCGTGGCACTTAAGGCCTTCTATAACCTCGTGGAGCTGAAAGGGACCAAGCCCAAATCCCTCATCTTAGAGATGAGGAAATTTAGTGACAGAGTGTCTTCTCCCTCACCCTGCACTACTCAGATTCATTTATCTAATGCTCTAGCCAAGCTCAACTAAATGGAGTTCCTAGAATATTCTTCTACTTCCTACCTCCAAGTCTTACTTATGCCTGTTGAAATCCTTCAAGGCCCAGTTCATCCAAGAAACCTGCCAGCTAGAGGAGATGTCGCTTGCTCAGAAAACTTGCTCAGCGCTATTTTCATGGCACGTACCACATACTCCCTTATATTATCTGTACATGTCTCCTCTGTGGTACTATGGTTGGATTTGAGCTCAAAAGACTGAAGCTAAAATACCAGCTCTGCTACTTCTGACCTGTGTGGCCCTCAGCAAGCTGAATTTCCTCATCTGTAAAATGAGGGGGCTTGGATGGCCTATTAATTCCCTTCCAGCTTATATCTATAATCCCATGATCTCTCCTCCTAGACTGTAAGTTTTTGCAGGTAGAGACTACGATTTATTTATCAGTGTCCCTCACAACACAAAAAACCAATGCCTTACACAGATGAAGTTCTTACTCACTTAGGAAATGATTACTGAAAGAATGAGTGAAGGAATGAATTGAATCTTCAGACTGAGACCAGAGAAAGAACCAGCGTTCCCAGGCTTAGCCTGCCCAGTGTACCTGCTGGTGCTTTTTTAGGGCAGCCTCACATAACCATATAACTACCACCGCCCATGAAGGGCTTCCTGTATCATTCAACGTCTGTCCTCATTCAGACCGTGATGTTGAGTTAGGCTTGTGGCAGACATACCTCGTGCCGCAGCCCTGGGGTTACTTTCATTGCTGGTAACAGAGGAGGTCGAGAATATGAACAAGATCTCACACTTACGTATTCCCTTTGTGGTACAAAGCACTTTCTTCTCAGTCACTGAAGGGCACCAGATAAAAACAGTCTCTTTAAAAGACAACCATGCAAACCAGATATCTCACCTGTTGCTTATATTAATAAAATAATATGAAGGGGGGAGAAAGAAAGGGAAGGTGCATGAGTAAAGTCTTTTTCCTGTGGTTACTAGGGATTTTTAGAATATAGGAGGGAGTGAAGAACATGATAACAGCTCACACTTATATAATACTGTAAGGCTTACAAAATATTTTATATATGTATGTATACACATATAATACATGTATATCTATATGTGCACACATGTATGTGTATGTATATGTCTTGTATACATACATACATACTCTTAACTGATTCTCACAACCACCCTGGGAAGTAGGTCTTATTACAGTGTCTGTTTCAAAGAAGTTAAGTGACTTGCCCAGGGTCATTAATAAGGGGATCAAATAAAACAATATCTGTAAAGCACTGGCATACATAGTGCCTGGCATATGGTTGATGCCTAATGCATGCTTTCTCCTTTCTCCTCCTAATAAGAGTCAGAGTCAGGATTTGAGCCTAGGTCTGCCTCTAGATCCTCCACATGCTCTCCCCTATACCGCCTGTCATGCACCTCCTAAGGAAAGAGAGCTCCTGTAGCTCTAATTGAACAGCTGTTTTCAAGGTGACAGATTTAGTTTTGACAACATTTAGACCAGCAAGAATGTTTAAGGAGAGTTAAGGTGATCCAAAGGGTCTGTTCCCTTGAGATGGGAGAGATTCCCACTGGTCTGGGGACTGAGGCAGGGGATAAGACGTGACATCATTTTGGTCCTCTTTGAAAACAAAGACAACAACCAACCAACCAAGATGACTACCGAGGGTGCCTTGCAGAATCAGGGAAGAATGAAATTTAGTCCATCCTTCTTTCCTTCCTTCCTTCCTTCCTTCCTTCCTTCCTTCCTTCCTTCCTTCCTTCCTTCCTTCCTTCCTTCCCTCCCTACCTCCCTCCCTCCCTATCCTAACAGCAGTTACCTCTCAGGGTTGTTGTAAGGATTAAATGAAATGCTTGTAAAAAAAAAATGCTCGCCACATAGTAGGTATTATAGAAATGTTTATTCCCTTCCCCCTTCATTGAAGAATTCTTAGGAATCTAAGCTGACAGGGTCAAAGTTTAGATAACATACAATCTTTGCCTGAAAAGAGTTTAGAGTCCTAAAGCAATCACAAGAAGTATGGAGCCTTTTAATGCGGTGACGTAATACTTTATAGTACAGCCATTTGTGTACAATAGCAATCTTACTTCACTTCCCATGAGACTATAAGCTCCATAAGGGTAGGGATCATATGCTAGCTAACCTCTGTATTTCCAGGAGTGGCTTTAGACTCACTGAATCAATAGATACCTTCTAAAAGCTCAATATTTTCCATTTTTCTCCCTGCTGAAATGCGTCCCAGTCTGCACCCTTTGTATACTCTATGCCCTTTCAAGGACATGCTTACAACCTCATTGAGATAGATTTCAAGCTTAGTTATGTCTGGCTCCCTAAGGTAGCTATTCTCCCTGTTGCTGACCCTTGGCACTCTGGCTTAAAGCTTTGGCCATCTTTTTGGCTATACTTTGGCTCCTTATGACAACCAGCTCCCTTCTAATCACTCACCACCACCACCACCACCACCCCTCCCCTTGCACTTCATTGTGGCCTTGAGGGGCCCTGTTGAGGTTAAGTTTCAAAGGCCACTGAAGTCGAGAGCCAGGTAGAGTTAGAAATGGGATCTATCCATCTGGTTCTGCCTTAGTTTATTCCCTGCCCCCTCCCCAATCCCTAAGAACAAAGCACTCTGGGAAGATTGAGAGATATATCTTGGGGCCACCAAAGAAGGCTGGGGGGGAAGGGGAGAAATTGGACTCTCCTAGACGGCTTCATCCTCCAATGAACACTGTGGCCTTTGACCCACATGGTGTATTCAGCAGGGAACAGAGGAGCAAAAAGCTTCTAGCCTGTGTGTTATCTCTTCTAGCTACTTGTTCATCTCTTAAAGTATGACCCTTTCATGCAAACCCACAGATCACATCCCTAGGTACACATGTAACGGCAGCACCACCACCACTACTGCTTCTCATCATCATCATCATCATCATCATCATCATCGTCACAAAGCTACCATGCATGCTTTAAGATTAGGAAAATCCTTTACAAATATTATTTTACCACTGGCTCTTAGGCTAGAAAGGTCATTAATTCCCTAACATAAACACCTAGGCACACATTCTTATCACTGGCTCACTGTAAAAATCGGAAGAGACCTCCAAGATCTTAGTAGACTAATTAGTAGACGAAGCCCTCCTTTGATTTTATAGATGTGGAAAACTGAGGCCGAGATGATGCAATTTATCTAAGGTCACATGACTAAGAGCAAATGACCTCAATGTACAAAACCTCTTTCTAATACTCTGTAGTCTTCACCCAGTCAGGCACTCCAATACCATAGGCTCTCCAGTATCACAGGCAGAGAGATGGAAGAGATCTTGGAGATGTTCTCATCCAACCTCTCCATTTCACAATTGAAGACCCAGAGAGTTCACAGTCTCTACAAAGTAGTGAGTTAGTTGTAGGACCAGGTACACTCACTACAAACAGTCCCTTAGCACCATAATGAGTCTTCTTTACTCAGATGAGGAAATGAGGAGAAAGGATAAGAACTTGAGATTTTTATTTCTAATCTCGTTTTGGGATCAGGTAACAGAATGGATTCTAGAAAAATCACCGGAGTGACTTGATAAAGGAGGGAGAGGTTTATACCTTTGTGGAGAAAGGATGTTTGGTCAACTACGTGAGAAGGGGAGAAACACGGGCCTCCAGAACCAAATCTTGGCCTTATGCTCCTGAAGCAACTACAACTTCCAAATAAGTTCATTAAAATCTAAAGTGCTTTGGCCAAGAAATCACACAGTTCTCCTTCCCAACTTTTTGGTGGATTCAGTATCAATCAATCAACAAGCAAGCATTTATTAAGCACCTACTATGTGGTCAGGTATTGTGTGATAAGTCCTGGGGATATAAAGACCCCAAATTAAAAAAAAAAAATTAATCCCTGGCTTGAAGAAGTTTACATTCTATTAGAGGAGACACACACATGAATATACACGTTATAAATTCAAGGCAAAAAAAAAGTGGGGGGAGGAAAGTTTTCATATAGAAGGTGTCAAGTGTACAGTTTTGGAGGAAATGAAGAATTGTAAACAGATGTCCAGGTAAGGGAGGAGTGCTCCAGTCAGTGCCAAGGTGAAGAGTTGGGAGAGGAACGTCATGTGTGTAGAGAGGCAAGACAATCCAACGTCCTAAGACTGCCTGCACTGCAAGAAATATAACAAGGTTGGGGCCAGGATGTGAAGGCCTTTAAAAGATAAACAGAAGGGTTTCTATTTAATCCTAGAGAAAACAGGGAGCCACGGGAGTTGACTGAGGAAGGGAGGGACATAGTCAGAGCTTCACTTTAGGAAAATCACTTTGGCATTTTCCCTAATATGAATTTGCCTACTTCCTTCTGGGTCACTGGGCAAACTGCTGAATGTAGAAAGGACATTTCAGAGGGAAATGAAGGCCATAGGGGGAGAGGCCCAAGCCAGGGGACTCCAGGACTATTTTGCTTGTTCTCTCAGAAACATCCCTATCACCCATCCCTATCCTACTGGGAGGGGTGATCTCTGACCCCACCCCTGCTCCTGGACCACCCTCTACACTCAGCCTTCTGTCCACAGGAGATGTTAGCTCACAGCACAGTCAGCAGTGAAAACAAACCACTGAGGTCCTGATCAAGGTGGGGAAGGGAGAATTAGAAATCAGTGTTTTTATTTACCTGATTTACTTGTGCACAGGCTAAATCCCCCTAGTAGAATGTGACCTTCTTGAAGGCAAGGTCTGGTTCACTTCAGTATTTGAATCTCCACACTTAGCACAGCCCCCTAGCCTGTGGGAAGTACTTGATAAATCGGCCTTCACAATTATATAGCACTTTTCCACACCCACCATCATATCTGACCCTTACAACAATACAGTGTGGTCACTGTATTATTTCATATGAAGAAACTGAAGTCCGAGGAGATTGTGACTTACCTAAACCTAGGGCCTACCTTTTTTTTTTATTTCTTCCCCCTTTAGTCTGGATATGAATCCCTTTAGCCCACCAATCTGGCCTTTGTACTGAGCTGCTGAGAGGGTTCATCTGGGCACAGAGGGTGGTGGTGAAGGGGCCGAGGGAGGGACATAGTTCTATCAAGAAAGGGGAAGAGAAGTGAGCCAAGACCCTGAGGTCAGACTTCCTGTCCCAAGACAGGCGAGATTCCTGGCTGAGTGTCCCATGGGAAGTCGTGGAAGCCTCAGCCCTTGGGAAACATAAAACCAGAGCTAGACAAAGCCTTTGGAGAGAGCTGGGCAGGGCTTCCTGCCCTGGCCTGAGCCAGCCTAGATGACCTGCTGGGCCTCTTCCATGATTCCAGGACAGGATCAGGTTTCTGCCTCATCTCAGCCTAGGATGTCCACTCCCTGGCCCAGCCTATTCCTTGGCTCTCTCCCCTCCCCTCCCCCTTCAGCCCCTCCTCCTTCTTCTTTGTTAATTTTTTCCTCTCTTTTCCAATCCAATGCCTATGATGTGCTATTTGTGGCTTCCTGCCCAGCATGGGACCTGACCCCGGCCAATTAAGGGGAATTGGGAGTGGGTTCTAAGATCCTTCCAGTTGCCACCTCTCCCGCAGCTCCAAAATTTTAAATAAGGATTGAGCTTAAGGGGGTGAGGGGAACATCCATCTGGTTCCTGAGACCCTAGCAGAGAAGTCCCTGCGTGACCTAGGAGAGCAGGGGCAAGGGGCCCATCAGTCTGCAAGGCAGGCTTCTGCCTGCTGTCCCCACCCTGCTCTCTGACTTCTGACCTTTCTATTACTTCAGGAGAAGCAGACAAAAGGAGTCCTCTCCAGGGCCAAAACTGCACATTTCAATCAGCCTTGGAGCAGATGAGTTCCAGAAACCTAGAGAACTGGGAAACACTTTCCTTTGTCCTGGCTTCTCCTCACTATCGCCTTTTTCTCCTCTGCAAAGACCCTCCTCATAAGCATCCAGTGCCTTCCTGGCAAGTTCCTAGCTCATCATAAGAGCTTAATAAATGCTTACTGACTGATTAACTGATTCTTGCCTTCTCTCCTCCATCCAGACCTGAGCCCTGCAAAATCTCTCCTAGCTACAAAAGGCTCCAAAAACTAACCAAATTAAGAACTAGATTTCAGGGCCATCTAATCCAAGCCCCTCATTTCTCAGATGAGGAAACTGGGCCCAAGGAAGTGACTTGCCCAGGGTCACAGAGAATTCCTCATTCCCATGAGAGCATGTTAGATCTCTCCCAGTGGAATGAGAAGATTATATGATTTAGAGTTGAAAATGATCTTATAAATCTCCCATTTTGTCCCCTCTACAGGGTCTGACAGATTGATAAGTGATGTAAAGAGGCTATGAAATGTATCCCAAGTCACACAGGCAATACAGAGTAGAGCTGGATTTGAACCTGGCATTTCGGACTCCAAATCAAGTCCTCTTTCCACTCTGTCCCCACTGAAGGACTCCCAGGCATCTGTAAGCAGGAGAGCAAGGAAAGGTTTTGAGGTGCTGAGCTCTTCCTGGAGCCCACAAAATCATACCACATGAAAGAGAATCTCCTTCTCCACTGAGGAGCAAGACAAACTGGCCTCCCTGGCCAGGGGCAGCATCAGCGCCATTCTGCACAAACCAGAATCGGCTCCATCGCTAAACTGTTATAGAAAGGGAAGGCTAAGAATCTTCAGTGACAAGTTGGTTGAGCTTGGCAAGCATGTAATCAACCAGCTAGGTAGTAAAGTGGATAGAGCACTGGACCCAGAGTCAGGAAGACCTGGGTTCAGATGTGGCCCCAGACACTTAACTAGCTGTGTGATCTTGGGCAAGTCATTTAACCTTGTTTGCCTCAGTTTCCTTATCGGTAAAATGAACTGGAGAAGGAAATGGCAAATCACTCCAGTATCTCCACCAAGAAAACCCCAAATGGAGTCATAGAGTCTGACATGGCTGAAAACAGAACGCCAAAACCACCACATATGTTACCATCACTGATATCAAGTGTTAGCTATATCTAACAGACACAAAATAGGGCATGTTATAGAAAAAGTGGGCTTAAGTCACCCACTATATTACTAGTAAACAGACCACCTTCTAGATGGTGGCTGCAGGAACTCATCTTCCCTCTTAAACTGCTTCTCCTAGGAATTTTTCTACTTTCTTTACAAGACCAGCTCGCCCCAGTTCCAAGCCTTGTGGCTGACCCTATGCTCACAGGGTATCATCCCCAGATTCCCTTCCTGTGACCTTCCATTTCAGAATCCCAAGTTCTATAACAAAATGCACAGGGGTGCTTGGAGTCTGGCTTTTTCTTTAAAATACAGAAGAATTTTTATGACTGCCTTCCATCTGCTCCAAGATGCTCTGTCTTCCCCCACAGGGTCTAAGGCACAAAAGAAAATCCTATGTGTGGGAACGGAGGGAGGGGATTGAAGAGGAAGACTCTTTTCCCCCACCATTGTTATCTAGTAGTAAAAATCCTTAGAAAACCTCAAAAGGCTTGTGCTCTTACTTAAGGGACAGAAGCCTTCTGGAGAAGGGGAGAGACTGGGTTTTGTTTTGCAGTGAGCCCAGGCAGGAGAGACTCCTGAGTCAGAAGCCACAGGTAGGGATGGGGGAACAGACAAAGGCAGGGCATTTCTGGGCACCCCTGGAGGAAATGAAAGGGGCTGAACAGGGGGCAGACCCGGACAGAAGAAGGGCTTCCAGCAGCAAACTGCTGGGACACTACAGATTAAGTAGGGTTTGAAGGGCTGGTCTAAAACATCACTTCCATGGCCTGGGGTGGCACCCCTAACAGCTCCCATTTATAGAAAGCTTTAAAGTTTGCCAAGTATTTCACTTCATCTCTCCAGTGCTATGGGATAGGTGCTATTATCATCTCTATTTTTACAGATAAGGAAACTGAGGCTTAGAAAAATGAAAAAATTAGCTCAGGGTCACAGGATAAATGTGTCTGAACCCAGATCTGCCCACACTGCCAGACCAGTTCATGCTGTCTCGCCAAATCACAGGCTATATTTTGCAATTCTGTCTTTCCTGACTTCACATCTGAGAAAGGAGGAGTGTTTTCTTGTACTCTTATGCTGAATTATCATAACAATGACAGCACAAAGTGTGGCAGAGCAGTTGATGACCTGAGTCCCAATCTTGCCTTGGATCCCTTTTGGCTGTGTGACACTGAATATAAGTCACTCAACCTCTCCCTTCCCTCTTAATTATTTCTCATTTATCCTGTCGGTAGCTCGTTTGTATTTATCTGTTGGATTGTTTAGATTCTACACTCCTTGGGGGCAAGGATGGCATTCTGCCTCCCATTGTATCGCCATAGTTCAGCACAAAGCCTAGCACATAATATAGGTGCTTAACAAAGATTTGACGGACCATCTCTCAGTGCTCTGGGCAACTCACCAATCTTAGTTACAAACTTACAAAGTTATAAAGTTACAAAAACGGTTCGACCTGCATTACCAGTAGGAGTCTCCTGATACATGAAGCCATATGTCCAGTACCTATCCTTAAAATAGACAATCTCAACAGTTATACAGTGTGTCCCAAAAGTCTTAGTGTAGTTTATCAAGCTTTAGAAGAAGATTTTCGGGACGCCCGGGATAGCATTTTAAAGTTTGCAAAGTATATAATCTCATTTCAGCTTCACAACAACCCTATAAAATAAGTGCCGTAGCTACTACAGATATTATCCCCATTTTACAGATGAGTAAACTAAGGCTCAGAAAATTTTAGTGGCTTGTGAATGGTCACACATTGGATCCCGGACTTCCTAAGCCCAGCATTCCATCCACTATGGCAGGCTGCCTTGATCTTATCTTTAGCTGGATAGTCAAGCCAATATGAGACATATCATAGGTTCACACTGCTTAATTTGGAAGGGATAAGCCGTTTCCCTTTACAGATGAGGAAACTGAAACTCAAGAGCCGCGAAACAATTTGCCCGAGGTAATACAGGTAAGAAAACAACAAAACCAGAAGAGGAATGAGGGCCCTTCAACATACATTAAGCTCCAACAATATACTGAGTGCTATAAAAGCAAATGTGTGACAGAAAAGTTTAGCTAAGATACTGCTCTTGTGGGGCTTTCAGGCAGTTAATAATTGTGGATCAAAATGAAATAATTTACTGAGCTCCTGCTTCTTACTCAGTCTTGTGGCAATACAAAGACGATCGGACATCCGGTGCTCACAATCTAGGTAGAGAGAAGAGAGAGATCTCCTGAGGAAACAGCTTCAGAAGGCTGAAATGTTCAACCATGACATCCTGCTTTAACCTGCAAGGGGAATCTGGGGAAGGGAAAAACCAGCATACACTGGAGAAGGTAGCGTTTATTCATATACATACCTGCAAAACACAGGGGAATTCAGAGACTAGGTCAAGAGGGGCAGTTAATCTCAGGTCTGGAGTTTTCTTTTTTCTCCCTTCTTAAAGGAAGGCAGATGCCTTCTGGGAATGCTCTGGATGTCTGTGTGACCTTGGCTTGAGTGATTTCCCATCTCTGGCCTTAGGTTTCCTCAAGCTTAGAGATGACTGAGTTCAGCTAAATGTTTTTGAAAGGCTCTGAAAGTCTAAGATTTTTTGATTTACCTACATATAAGTACTCTTTATGTGAGGGTACTGGTACAATGCGTTACATATAAATTCAAATTTTTTTAAAAACAATTGTTGAATACTACTTATGTGTAAGACTTTGGAGATACAAAGAAAAAAATATTACAGTGCTTGCCATGAAGCTTATATTTTATTAGAGGGGACAAAACATGAGCTCAAATAAATATAATACAAAATAGGATGAGATGATGGGACAATGGAGAAATCCAGACAGAATACTCAAGGAATATTTGAGGAAAGTAGGCATTAGGGAAAGATGACATCTGAACAGGAATTCATAACAGAAAAATATTCTAAGAGTTGGGGGAATGAAAAATGTGGGAAGTAGGAAACAGGGCATGGGCTTATTTAACACAATGAGCCTTTCCTGTAAACAAGACCCCTTTCATATCTTCACATCTACTTTTTATCTAATCAGCATCAGGGCCTGTGCTAACCTTGGGCAAATCACTTATTCCTTCTGGGCCTCAGTTTCCCCATTTGTAAGATGAGAATGGTAGGCAAGATGACCCCTAAAAACTTATCAATCTCTTAAATTGCAATACACTCACTTAGGTTTCACCTGATGACTTATTTCCTTTTCTTATGACATCACTTCCAACCCCAAAGTTGGGGAGCGGGGGGAGAGAAGTAAAGGGAGAAAAATGAAAACTCTTCATGCCAAAATAGCAGCTTGGTCAGGTCTCAATTATCTGAAGGCTCCTTCTCCTCCCCTGAGCTGTCCAAGTTCCCCTAATCCGTCCATGGCGGCATTTACTCTCCACACTCCCACGCAGCTCTCTCTCCCCCTCTTTTCATATCAGAGCTGAGAAGTCAGTGTTTTCCAACTTGAACTGGGCTAAACTGCTTACTTGACAAATAGAAAAAAGGCCCACGTGATTGGCTAAGGTTTCATTCGGTTCACACACACACACACACGCACATACACAGGTCATGTGGCAGAGAGGAATCAGATTTCTGTGGCTTTGAAGGATGACTGAAAGGGGGCTGCCTTTCCTCACCCAGAAAAATGTCTTCTCCAAACATTTCTTTTCCACTTCCTGAATGGGATGGACATAGAGGGCTGTCAAGCAAAAAGATAAAGCAGAGAGACATATATGTACACACACACACACACACACGCACACAAGTTCAGGGGATTGTGTCTGTGGTTTTCTTTTTTCTTCTTTCTCTCCTCCTCCTGAGGGAAGGCAGATGCCTTCTGGAAATGTCCAGGACGTCTGGGAGAAGGACATTGGAGCGGAAAGGAATCTTAACCATATCTGTTCCACTCTCCCCACTGGATAGAAGAGGGGAAAGAGGGGAGAAAGAGGAAGAAATAAGCTGAACGTCACTCAGTAAGTGAGTGGCAGACCCAGACCTAAAACTTTTTAGCTTTTTGAAGCCTGGGATAGGGCTCTTGTCATTATAACACATGGCAAAGTAAAGAAGAGACAGGCAAGTCACATGGGTCTGAGCCTCAAGCTACAGCAGAGACTAGACGTCTGGCCTTGGATATAACCCTATCCTAGAACTCTAATATGGTCCCCTCAATCCAGATTCAGAGTGGTGGGGGGCGGTCAGAAAACCTGGGTCTACCTCTAGTCAGTCTACGACCTTGGACAAATCAATTCATTTCTCAGTTTCTGCCCTTGTCAAAATGAGGTGAGTAGATTCCATGGTCTCTAAGTTTTCTTCTGGTTTAAGACTCCCTGCAGGGGATGATAGGGTCTCCCTTTCCTTCCCCTTTGGGTCTGGCTGGTTGGCTCAAAGCCCTGGAGAGGACAGGCAGGACATGGGGCTTCTGAACAAGAGTTCTACTGCTCTGTGCCTCTCACACATGGCTATCTCTTTTCACCCTGGCACGAAGACAGGTTCCCCAGGAACCCGGCACAGAGGACAATAGTCCAGCTGTAACAAATAGGCACTGAATCAAAACTGGGCAGGTCACCATTTTGACAAAAGCCAAGAATATTCCCTCCTCCTCTCCTTCCACCCCCACCCCCACCCCCACTCACATGCTGTTCCCTTTTCATTCACTGCTTTGACCATGGGAAGCAGAGACTTCCCATGGTCAAAAAAAAAAAAAAAAAGGAAGGTTATAAAGAAAGCAGGGGTTGGGGCACCTAGGTGTCACAATGGATAGAGCACTGGCCCGGGAGTCAGGAGGACTTGAGTTTAAATCCAGTCTCAGACACTGGATACGTGACCTCAGACAAGTCACTTAATCCTGACTGCCTCTGAAAAAGAAAGAAAGAAGGAAGGAAGGAAGGAAGGAAAGAAGGAGAGGGAGAGAGAGTTAGACAGAAAGAGAGACAGACAAGAAGGAAGGAAGGAAGGAAGGAAGGAAGGAAGGAAGGAAGGAAGGAAGGAAGGAAGGAAGGAAGGAAGGAAGGAGAGGGAGAGAGAGTTAGACAGAAAGAGAGACAGACAAGAAGGAAGGAAGGAAGGAAGGAAGGAAGGAAGGAAGGAAGGAAGGAAGGAAGGAAGGAAGGAAGGAAGGAGATCTGTTGGCCATTAATAGGACCATAGCTTTAGAACTAGAAGAGACTTGAGAGGTTATCTAGTCTGACTCCTTTATTCTACACATAAAGAAACTGAGGACTTCAGAGATTAAGTGTCTTGCCCAAAATCACACAGGTAATAAATGTCAGAGCTGGAATCAGAACCTGGATCTTCTGACACCAAGTTCAGCAACTCTGTCCACTTCCAACCTCCTCTCATATGTGTCCTCTATAACCACAGGAATTCCCTTTGACTCTTTAGTCTCCACTGTGCATTGCTTTTTCCCCTTCCAGTCCTGGGAGGACAGCATTCACCAACCATAGCTCACAAAACATGCCAACTTACTTACTTTGGGTTCAGCTCCCAGGAGGCTTCCTCCACTGAGCTGCCCACCCCAGCTGCCTTCCTACTGGGTCTTTCCACTCTCCTGGGGAATCAGAAAAAGGGAATTTCAACTGTCTTCTCTCTAATAGCTACACTTTGGGGGAATTTCCAAGGGCAAGAAAGAGATGGGGCAAGCAAAAGAGGTAGAGGGAGAGAAGAAAGTGAGGGAGGAAGGAAAGAAATAAACACAAATCTACAGGGTGATAGTTAAAAGATAAAGGGATGGCTATAGAAATGGGGAGAGACTTGGAAAGAGAGAAAGACAGAAAGAAAGAGAAACCCGCCTACAAAACGTTAAATACCTAACAGGAGATGACAAATCAAATGGGAATTACTGCGGTAAAAACATAATTAAAAACTTGATTGAAGTTAAACAGAATTTACATAACACTGCAAATTAACTTTACACTCAAAGTATTCACTGGGAAAGCAATGAAGAGGCATTTCATTAGTAATCTATATTTAAACAATACTTACAATAGAGTTGTTCTAATGAGAAACTTAGTGTTTTTAATAACAGCAATTGCCAGTGGCTCCTAGCAGCCATCCTGATAGAGGCAATTGCTATTTGGTAATAAGTATGTATTTAGGCAATTCACAATCTGGGACAGATATGACATGAGCAAGTATGATGCAGCAGGCCAGGTCAGACATTGGATAGGGAGGTGGCAGTAGACAATGCCAGAACTGTGCGGGCATGTGCACATGTACGTACATACATATATATGCACATGTGCACATATGTGTATATACAGACACATGTATGTGAGTGTGTATGTTTATCTGTGTGCACATATATTGTATATGAATGTGCTTGAAGGGGTATGTGTGTGTGTGTGTGTGTGTATGTGTGTGTATGTGTGTTGCAGAAGAAAAACAGTACAGGGTAATGAAAAGAGATGTCCAGTAGCTGGAAGATCTGGATTCTAATTCTTCCTGTGTGAATAGAAGATGGCTGTTTTTTATTTCTGGACTCCAGTTTCTTCTTCTTCCAGTTAATAAGTACACAAGAGGATAATATCCCTCACCTTCCCTAACTCACAGGGGTCACTTAAGGATTTAAATGAGATAATGGATGGAAAGCCATTTATGAAAAGTCTAAGTATAAATTCCATGGATTACTGTTATTATAGGCCTAGTGATCTAATTAGATTGCCCACAGCATGGGATAGCTTATTTCCTGGCACCAGCCCACCCCTCCGAGGTCACACAATGTCTAAAAGGCTTCTCACTCCACCCTGCAGGGATGCTCAAAACCCCAAACCAAACCAAAAAACCAGTACAGTCGATGGCATCATTTCGGAGACAGGGAGAGCTCAGCCCAGGTAAAAAGAGTCAGAAGAGCTGCAGTCTGCCTCTCCTCCTTTGGCCCACCCCCACCCTGGGTCTGGTCTCAAAAGGCAGCATTAGCAGGTCTCTCTAAGGGAGTTCTCCTTCTCTCTCTAAGTTCGGAGACTCAGCATCGGGTCAGGAATAGCACAGATAAAGCCAGGGTGCTTGTCTCTGCAGGCCATCCTCTCTGCTGGAACTGAAACTCACCAAGGAACATTTCTTCTTCACTGCAGGTTATCTCTGTAAATCACTTAATCTTTTCTCAGCATCCCTAGGGAGAAAATGAGGCCATTGGCCTAGAGCAGGGGATTTTAACCTGGGGTCCATGGAACGTGAATGAGAAAAAAATGATACTTATTTTCATGACCCTCCAACTGAAATGTAATATTTTCTTCAATGTGAATGTAGGCACCAAGCAACAATCATAATTGCAATACCTCTGACTTGGTCACCAATAGAAATCACAGAAATTTCCATACTATATTATAGTTGTGGCAGATGTCTTGGATGTTCATTCCTACTTCAAATATACTGGAGGTATTAGATGAGTTGATAGATACATTACTGTATCACAACTGAAAAATATTTTGGAAACTATTTCAATATAATTTGTTTCCTTTGTAATACTCTGTATTTTATAGTATGCATTTAAAAATATTCTGAAAAGGAGTTCAAGGGGCTCCACAGACACTGACTGTCAAAGGGGTCCCAGTGAATGGCCTCCACATCCCATCCTGAGTTCATTCATTCATTCAAATTCTCATATTCCAGGACCTCAATGGTGGGTAAAATGAGACAGAACCAAAGGAGAGGGAGTAGACCCCCTTCCAGGGAATAACCTAGTCATCCTCTTTGGACTATTATCGCTAGTCACCTGTTGCTTCCTCCAGCATGCATTAGCACAAGCAATCTGGACGGCCCTACACCATACAAAGCCAAATTTTATCAAATTTCAGAATCTACTAGGTCCAGGTCACTCCCCACCCCCACCAAAAAAATGCCAGAACTGTAGCGAATGGTAACAATGATTACTTTACCCTAAGAATGAACGGAATAGGGAGAGGAGACTCCCTCATTTAAAAAAAATGTTCCTATGGTACTAGCGCATTTCACTCTCTCCCCGAGGGTCACTAAAGACTCCTGGGAATCCCTTCCCAGAGCTCAACTCTTGTCATTGGCAGTGAAAAGAGAAGAAACAGTAGGGCAAATGCATCTCCATGGACTTGCAAATAGAGTCATTTACTAAAGAAAGTAACAGGAAAAGCAGGAAAGAGAGAGACAAGACCCAGAAAGCCGAAGACCTCGTTTGGTCGGAATTGACAGACAGCTTTGACTTTTACTTAATAGCCCTGCAAGGTTTTTACCTTTTCCTTGTAATGAAAAGCCAGGGGAATTCAGCCGTCAGGAGCTGCAGCATTCTTCTTTTTCTCCCTTACTTTTCCCTTGGAGTCAGACAGAATTATATGTTATGCAAAGGGGATGGGACCTGGGGTCAGGGGGCCCCCCAGTTTGAGTTCTGGCACCTAGTTCTTAACTAAGTCTGAGAATTTAAGGAACTTAGACAGCCAGGGAAGGTGCCTGCCTGCACTGGAAGAGGGAGTTCCCTCCTTGGGAAATTCCCTGCACCAGTAAAATCACAGGTCCAGTCCCCATCCCCATCTCTATAATACCTGCAAGGTCAGCTTCACCAGAAGGTTGAGAGTATCAGACAAGAGAGACAATGGGTAGCCCCACCCCAGGCAATCCTATCCCCCTTTCATGGAGAAGCCCACGTACCTTTGGATACCACAAGGTTTAAAAAAGAACGACACCATTATATTCTTTCTTTGTGTTCAGGGATATCTTGGGTCCTTGAAGACCCATCCCCTCCTTATATCTTCCCAAGTTTCTCCCACCTAGACCTTCATCACATTGTCCCTAGAAAGGCTCTTAATACAATGGGACAACTTCAAATGATGGTCCACTAAGGATACTCCCCCCTCTAACATCACTTCACCATAGGCAGGGGAGCTTATTTAACACTCCTAGGTCATCTTTCCTGACGATTCCATCCCATACTGACCTTGGTTCCGAAAGCCTACCCCATACTGATTTGGGTCCCAAAGCCTACAACACTGACTTTGGACCTTGCAGTGGAGTACGCACATATCTGCTCTCTCTTCAAGGGTAGTCATCCTGCCTTCCCCTTTTCTTTAAGGTCCTCACAGTTTCTAGCATGGGACTGGACCCACTGTAGGCACTCAATGGGTATCTACTGATTGATTAAGAAAGGGAAGGCAGAGTTAGGAGCCAATGTGCAGACTTTCTGATTAAGAGAAAGGAGGGCTGCTGGGGTGATAATGAGGCCCATGTTTGCTTGTCTATCCCAAATAGTATATGTAATATATAATATAATAATAATAAACATACATACACAATATGTATATAGTACACACACATGTGTATATGCAGCTCTGTGTGTGTGTGTGTGTGTGTGTGTATCACATCTCCTCACAACCCTAGGAAATAGGTGCTATAATTAACCTCATTTTATAGCTGAGGAAATAGACTCAGAGGAGTCAAGTGACTTGCCCAGAGTCACACAGCTAGCAAATGTTTTGCACTCAGGTCATCTTGATTCCAAGTGCACTGTAACACCAAGAAGAGGCAGGAGGAACAGAGTTCAGAAGGAGCTCAATCTCACCCTTCTAGGATATGGGTCTCAGATTCGTGATCAGTATAATGATGAGGTTGGGACACGGCTTTAAGGTCCCTTGCAGCTCTAAATCTCAATCGCAGTTTCAACTTTCCACATCATTCTCTTGGCTGCAAATCTGGGGCTCACAGTCCTAAGACAGAAGGGCCCTCAATCTCAAACGCTCTCTCAGAAATAGACGCTTGTTGCCCTGAGCAGAAAGAGGGAGGATACTGTTGTCTGTGAACAAGCTTGTACATAGATCAGCATCTCAACCCCTACAAGCCAGGCTGTATGAGGAGTTTCAGAGCCAATGAGGGAGATAGTGACGCTAAAGATCTGGGTGGGAATGAGAGAATCTGCTTGTTGGTCACCCTAAGCCAGCAAAGCTGAAGGCCGGAAGGACAGACAAATCTTGGAGGAATCCTGTCACCGTTAAAAATGGGTTAGATGTGCAAACAGGGTGGAGGGAGAGATTGTGGAGAGCTTGAAGCCAGAAAAAATATACATCAACTCTTACCCTAATCACCCAAATCATCATTCCAAAGGTCCGGAGGAGTTGTCCTCCACTCTAGCTCTCAAATTCCACAGCCCCCCTACTCCTCCCATTCCATTCCCCCCTCTCCCTGTTTCTGAGAGCCACAGGGGAACTCCTCCCCACTATAACCAGCTCCTGCCTGGCCAAGCCAAACACAGGCTGTGAGATCTGCTGGACAACACAGCCATATATTCCAGGCCCCAAGCTGATCCACGTTTATGGGAAGGCGGAGGTGGTAATAAGGGGAGGGAGGAGAGAGAGAACCAGGAAAGGTGACTGCAGCTGGCGCCCTTCAGGGAAAATACCACCTCCTAAAAGGGTAAGCAAAGCAAGCTGGGCTCAGAACAGTCTCCCAGGATAAACTCCCTACACCTGATCTAACACAATGCCCCCAGCAGACTGAGCTCATCCCCCCAACTCTGATGATCTGTCAGGGAACAGCAACCCAGCCCAGATAGGGAGACCCCAGGAAGGCCACCCAGAAGGAGCCCAGACCTCATCAGAACTCACCCATCCACACCCATGGTAAAAATTGAAAATCCATCTCCCCAATTCCCTACTCCAGCCCTAGACAAAAGGATCCCAGGATCATAGATCTTAGCTGGAAGGGACCTTAAGGGGCAAGGCACAAGAAGATTAAGTGACTTGCCACCTATTAATGACAGCTAATAAGTAACTTTGGCAAGACTTGAATCCTGCTCCTCCTGACTCCCCTCCATAATACCAAACTAAGCCCTGGTTAGTCAATCTTGCTCTGAGTCTATAAGGAAGTGACCTATATGGCTCAAGATTCCAGCCTCCTTTGACCTTTACACACACACACACACACACACACACACACACACACACACACACACACACTCTCTCTCTCTCACACTCTCTCTCCAGTATATGTATATACAATGTGTTTATACACATGTGCATGTGTAAACATATTAGTCTGCATATGTGTACACAGAAAACACGTATATGGGTACACAGCCTGGAATATATAGATATGTAATAAATTAAATTAAACAGTAAAATAATTAAACTACGTATGCACACATTAAAAGTACAGTGTCAGTATGTGTATATATATATACACACATATGTATGTATATAAAAAGTCTATATGTCTGCATATATGGTATATATATGTGCGTGTGTACACGCACATACTCTACAGTATCTATGCACCTGTGTGTACACATGTACGTGTATAAACATGTATGTCTGTATACGTGTACACAAAATATATACATACACAGCCTAGAATATATAAATATATAAAAAATTATATTAAACACATAAAATAATTAAATTATGTATACACATTATAAGTACAGTGTATATATACACACATATGCACACATACACACAGTCTATATATCTGTATGTATGGTGTATACATGTTTGTACACACACACAATATCTCTGGAATTGCCTGCCCTTCAAGTACCAATTCCAGGCTCTTCCAGGAAGCCTTCTCAGACCATCCTCCTCTTCTTCACCCCTCCCCCTCAAAGTTCTTAGGGCTTACACCACCCATCAAATCCAGACCCTAGTTCTACATTATTTTCATAAAATCAGAACCCCAGAATATCTGAGAGGATATGTCGGGACCGGACATCCAAATCCAATTCTCCACTGAAGGAGAAATCCCTTTCACATAAGGGGTGACTACTACCTCTGCCCAAGCTGCCCACAGCCTTCTAGGAGAACTTGAATCAAGAGGAGGTTTTTTTTTTTTACAATCCAGTCCAGATCTGCCTCTCGAACCTCTAGCAAAAGCTCCAAATTCTGCCCTCGGGGACCAAGATGAAAGACGTTAAAAACTCTCCCAGAGGACAGAGAGGGACCCGTGTCTTGTCTCCCCCATCTGTAAGCCCTTTGAGGGTAGGGGTCGAACATTTTGTCTTACCCTCTGCTCCCACAAAGCCTAGCACGGTGGTGGGCACACAGGAGGCGCTCCAAAAGAAGGTTTTAATGTACTAGAAAACAAACCCGAGACTGTGCTCTGTGGGAGATCTACTTGGCCGACCCCATCCCCCTTTAACAAAAGTCTCCAAATTCTTGTCAGGGATCCAGCAGTTTTGGGCCAGTGCTTTCTCACCCCCACCCCTTCCATTTTCTCCACACAGCCTGAGGATAGAATTATACTGGAGTGGGCTTCTGGAGAACAGCAAAGATAACAGTTTTCACAGGGTAAGAATTCAGGGTGAGAAAGACCTGGGGCTGGAGTCAGGAGGCCTGGATTCTAGCCTCAGCCCCACTGCTACTTTGTTTATCTATTACAGGGCTATATAAGAAGATTCATTTTATGTACATGTATATAAATGCATGTATTATATATACACATACACACATGTATTGTGTACATGCATATCCACACATGCATACACATACATGCACTATAAGGATCAAACCAGAATCTATATGCAAGGGGATTTGAACAAGCTGAGAGCTGTCCAAATTGGCGTGGTGATCTCCCTCTTGAGCTGGGGGGACACACTGGGGAAATAACTCCTTTGTGGTCTGTTTGACCTGACAGTCTAACATTGATGAAGAATGCCCAGGAAAGAACCCTCCAGTAACTTAAACCAAGTCAGTTACTGAGGAGTTTGGACTCTCTACCAGTTGGAGTTCCAAGTGGGTATGAGCCCATTGTAGACACTGCCAAAAAGACCACTGATCTGAGAACCCCAAGGAGGGTTAGCTCCCTAGAACAAGGGCGCTTAACCAGAGGTCTGAGAATCGATTTTTGTAGATGTTTTGATGCTGATAACTGAATTTCAATATAATTGGTTTCCCTTATAATTCTGCAGTTTATGTATTTAAAAATATGACTTTGAGAGGGGTCTGGAGGCTTCACTAAACTGCTTCCAAGGGGCCCAGGACATCAGAACAAAACAGTTAAGAACCTCGAACCAGAGGAAAGGGATGGAAAGAAAGGAACTTGGCCATCCCAGCTCCTTCCCTTGGGGCACTGGCCACCTCCCCCACCTAGTTCCTGGTTTGTACAGAAGAGTCACCTCCCTCCACCTGGAAACACCCAGTTCAGGGCCTGGCTGAATAACAAAGCAATGGAGATCTTTTCAAAAACCCTTTTCTTCCTCCTATAGCACGGCAGAGAGAAGATTAGTCCTGCCAGCCTGGCAGCTGCAGGCCCTGCCTTGGTGGCAACTCCTTCCTTCCTCCTCCCACCCCCATTCATGTACAGGTCAATAATAAGAGACACGTCCATTTGTGCTTCAGGGTACAAAGTGACCTTGGTGCTTTGGGGATAGTTGAGTGGGACAGGCAGAAGCTGGTTCTCTCTGTCTCTCTGTCTGTGTCTGTGTCTGTGTCTGTCTCTCTCTGTGTGTTTCTCTATCTCTCTGTGCCTCTTTCCCCTTTTCTCTCTGTGTCTCTCTCCTCTCTCTCTCTCCCCATCTCTATGTATGTCTCTTTTTTCTCTCTATCTCTGTCTCTCCTCTTCTCTCTCTTGCTTTCTCTCTGTGTGTATGTATCTTTCTCCTCTATCTCTGTATCTCTCTTCTCTCTTTCTTTGTGTATGTCTCTCTCTTTCTCCTCTATCTCTGTGTCTGTCTCTCTCTTTTCTCTCTCTCTGTCTCTTTCTCTCTGTCTCTCTCTCCCTCCCTCCCTCTCCCTCTTTCCCTCCCACCCCCAGCTTCTCTTGTGTGTGTGTGTGTGTGTGTGTGTGTGTGTGCGTGTGCTTTTACCTTCTCAGGGCCTTGGTGTTTATAAACGGGCTCCCTGTCTTCTGAGTCACTCTCCAGACACCATTGGCAAACCGCCGATCTCACCCTGCGAATGCGTCTCCTCCTTCTCTGTGGAGAAAGGGGGGGAAAAACACATGCCATGAGGGAGGCTGGAGCACTGGGCACAGAATGGCAAGCTGGGATCTGCACGCAAGCAGGAAGGCAGGCAGGCGGGCCTGTGGTCCAGACTCCGGGCCGAGCTCTGGTAGCCTTTCCTCAGGCAGACAGGGAGCAGCGGGAGGTCACCCCCTCCACTCCCTGCTGTCCCTGGGCACAGCTAATCTTGGCTGTCCACTTAAGTGCTCCAGTTTCCTGGATTCCCCAAGCTCTCCCTCCTGGTCCCAAACCAGAGCTGGCCAGGTCTGCCTCTGTTACCCCCAGGCCCCTATGCCCAGGCTGCTGGCCTTTGCCTTGGCTTTGGGGAGCTCTGTTTCTTGGAAGGGGCATGGGGGGGGAAGTGTTTCACACTGGGGGGTTTTGCTTTCTTTTGTTGTGGGAAAGGGGGTGGTGGTGGTGAGAAAAAGCCGAAAGTAATCTCCTGCCTGTGAAGCCGATAGCCGGCGTGAAGGGGAGAGGCTGTCCTGGGGTATTTTTAGCTGCATGTACAAAGCCCTTGCTGTGTACCTCATCTTGCTCAGTAGCACCCTGTCTGCCTTCTGGGAATTATCTTGCACTGCCATGGCCCCAGCAGCTACTTCCAGGGCTGAACTTTAACCCCCTGCCTGCCTCCCTCCTCTGGATGAATTCTTTTCTCATTATGAATTAGTTACCAGATTGTCGGCCAAACAATTGTAATTTTATCTCCTCGGGTTTAGGTAGACCTCTACGTCTCTCTGTAAGCAGACCTAACCCCTCACCCTTTCCAACGGCCTGGCCTTTGCCTGCTCCAGTGAACCCAGGGAACCTTGAGTCAAGTCAGTGACCTTTCAGTAAGTGCCCTCCCCAGGTTGTGGGGTTACAAGGAAGAGGAGGCATGGTCCAGGCCTAAAAAGAGAGTCAACCTAGTTGGGGAATCGAGGTAAAGGCAGGAAACAGGGAACAAAAAAGGTCTTTCCTGATGTCTCCCCTACCCCCCATCACAGCATTTCAGCAGCCTCTGCCCCATACCTTGTGTGTTTTCTATGTTCCTCCCTACATACATGTGGTCTCCCCCATCAGAGTGGACGTTTCTTGAGAACGCTTTGCTTTTATCTACATCCTTAGTGCCTGGCAGATAAAATGCTTACTGATTGATCGACTGACTGGTACAAACAAGTAAGTGCCCCAGGAACTCCTATAGGAGCTTCTATGGGCTGGCAGGACTTGGGGAGATGTCTCATCCTCACATGGACAAAGCCACCAAATGCCACCACCTGACACATGATTGCACTCACACACATATCTACACACAAAAAGGCTGTGCAACTTTAAAAAATTACGGTAAAATAAAATTGTTCTTATAATTTGATCCCCCTGAAACCTTAAAACTAATCTAGTTAGCCAGTATCCAAAGTATCCTCCACTGGTGTGTCTTGAGCAGGCTTTTTTAGCAAGGTGCCTGGGACGTCTGCTGTCTGCATCCCTCCCTTGTCTCTTCACCTTGAGACTCCCAGTAAGAACTCCCTCCACATTTCCTCCTTTGTCTCCTTCCTCTATGTCACCCCCTTAGATGGAGAAGAAGAGGTCCCCAAAGGAGGCTGGGCAGGAATGATCCTCCTTCATCTGGCTCCATCTAAATGCCATGAAACTCTTGTTCCTTGGGGACCTCACACATCAGTTTCTGCCTGTTAGTCAGAGTCCACAAGGCTCTGGTTAATAAAACCAGACCCATCTAATAAAGGGGGATGTTTAGGTGGCTTTTGATTGAGGATCAGCCCCTCTCCACTTCCCCCACCCCCCAAAAAAACCCTGGACAGAAAGAAAAAAATTCTTCTCTCTTCAAGCTTTGTAAAGCAAGAGTCAAAAAACAACAACAACAACAAAGAATCTGAAAAGGGGGTAGAGAGGGGGATGGATGGGGTTCCCAGGATCACCTAAAATCTGAGAAAACTAGCCGATTGTTCCAACCAATTAGAGGCTTCCTAAATTCACAGCCAAAGCTCCAACAGGAATGAGGTCTGCTGTATGGGGCAGGCACAGAAATTCTAAAAAGCCAGGAGTGATTGTCTAAAACCTACTACCTACACTGGGTCAGCTCTTAATGCACTGGAATATCCTCATTGATGGAGCTGGGGAGGGAGGAGGCAGAGACAGAGCAAGAAAGGGGGGGCGGAGTGAAGGAGGGGGCCAGAGAAAAGAGGAGTGGGCTGGTAGAGCCCCTAGCTTTGTGTGCTTTGGGAGCAAAGGGCAAGGGGGGAGGGGAACAGGAATGCCTTCATGATTCTCCAGAGCAGAAACACTGACTGGAATGTGAGCTTGTGAATAGAAGGGAGGTGACATCGCAAGTGAATTTAGGGGCAGGGGGTGGTGATGGGTCAGGGGGAGGGAGAGAGGAAGCAAGAGGCCAGCAAGTGGAGCCAAAGAGGATATGATTCAGGGCCTGCTCTGATCCCCGATCACTCCGATCCAGAAGGATCAGAGATGGATGACCGGCGGATCATAGCAACATGCCCTTCCAGACACATCTGGGGAGACCCCTGGTCTTCAGCTGGCCCCAGAGCGATGTGTATGCAGCAAAGCTTCCACAAAGAAGCAGGAGGACAGCAATTTACTATTTCTTCATCACTGTGCTCCCCCCTACCTCAAATCCTGCCCTGACCCCTCCACCCCCAATCTCTTCATCTGTTTTACTGAGATCTTCACAGTTAAGAGAAATCCAGGGTAGCTCGAGTCCAGCCCATGTGCTCCCTTGGACTGTGAACAGGATGTGGGTATCTGGAGGTGAAGGAGAGTGTGGGGGTCGAGGGACAAATGGGTGGGGAGTGGTTCGAGGGACACTACTTCCTTAAGACAGATCGGTTTACCACATTCAGTTGAGCCCAGGACCGCACAGCTGCAAGTTATAAATGTCCCAGCTCAACACACACACACACACACACACACACACACGTTCCTCTCCTTCAGCCAAGATTTCAGGTCTTTGTGGCTCCTATTGATTGTTTACCCCTACTCCAACCCCAACCGTGACCTGTCAGTCAGCCTTCCTAGGCAGGACCCAGGTACCTCACACAAGGCTCTTAGGTTACAAACACTGTTCTTTAAGTGGCTACAGCCACAGCACCGGGATAACTCAAACAGTGTCTCTTTCAAATATTTCATATACCTGAAGGAAGAAACGTGGATCCAGTGTAGGAAAACTGACAAAAGAATGGTTCAGAACATGAGTGTTGTAGGAATTCTGGAGGGAGTGAGAGGAGGAGAAAGGGGGAGGAGACAGGAGGAGGGGAGAGGGGAGGGAAGGAAGGAAAGAGAGGGAGAAGAAAGGAGGAGGAAAGAGTGGAAGGGGAGAAGGAGAAAGAATGGGAAAGGAAAGGGAAAGAGAAGAAGAGAAAGGGAAAAGAGGGGGAGGAGACAAAGGGAAGGAATAGGAGAAAGTAGAGGGAGAGGAGAAAGAAAGAAGAGAAGAGGAGGGAAAGAGGTTGGGAAGGTAAGGGAGAGTGGGAAAGAGAAGAGAAAGAAAAAAGGAGAGTAGGAGGAAAGGAGGGATGGAGAGAGGCAAGCTCTGGGCTAGTAAAGGCACACTCAAATCAGAGCTCCTTGTTCTGTTCTACCAACTCCAATCTTAGCAATTACTGACTGAAGACCCAAATCTTGTTCTAGCTGCTGCCTTCTCCAGGAAACCTGCCCTGATGCTCTTTGTCATTTCAATCCACAAGCATTTCTTTAGCACCTGGTTAAGTTCTAGTTCCTGGGGAAGGTGGGGGAGGTGGCTCTCTACTTTGCTCTGAAAAGAGCTAGACTGGCTACCAGTCAAAGGGGAGAAGGGGAGGGCATTTTGGAAATGGTAGGCCCCTTAGGCCAAGGCTCGGTCAGCAGGGATGAAATACCAGGTAGAGGGAACAGCTGGAAAGTCAGGTGGACTGGACTGAAGAGCACGTAAATGGGAGAAACGATAAATGAGTTTGGCAAAATTGGTAAGAATCAGCTTGTGAGAGGTTACAAATACCAAGCTGAGGACTGGAGATTTTTTTCTACAGAGCCCATGAAGATTTCTGAGTGAGAGTAAGAATGTGTGTGTATGTCAGTGTATGTGTATGTGTGTGTGTGTGTGTGTGTGTGTGTGTGTGTGTATGTGGGGGGGCATAAGGGATGGGGATGGTGTTTTAGCAATATCAACTTGGTAGCTGTGTTGAAAGGGATGAGGCTGGAGGCAGGGAAAACAGCTAGGAGGCCATAGTAATGTGAAATCCCCCTGACCCCCTAAGGCTGTCTTTCCTACTCTTTTGGTAGTTGTCTCATCTGACATGCCTCCTCCCACTGCCTCTGACTTCATTGGAGTGAGGAACTCCCAGTGAGGACCCTCACTTTATCATTGCAAATGTGTAGCAACTAATCTAAACTTATAGCCAATCTAAATTCTTAGAAAGTTGCCCGACAGCCTTCAGGCACTGAACGACAGGATGACAGAGCTGTTAGGTATCAGAGGCTGGACTTGAACCCAGGTCTTCCTGATGCCAAGCTCTCCAATGCCAGGCTGCCTCTGTTTTTTAGCTACCTTTGTATGTTAGTCTTATGACCCTAAATAACCTTTGGACTTCTAAAGGGCAGTGACTACCTTGTACTTCTCCCCTCAAATGTTCTGCAGAGGAATAGGCAAAAGGGCCCTGGTATGATTGATTTGGGTCACATTCCAAATTAGAGGCAGTGATTCTAATTAAGGTAGCCCCCAAACTTCTTTCCCCAGTTCCAAGAGGCTCATATTTTGGGACCCACTCAGCTGCTGAATGCACAGAGATTCTCCCCAACACCTACCATTCCATCCCAGAAAAAAGGCAGAGGGTCATAGAAGGAGGAAGCAGAAGAGAAACTGGACAGTTCATTGAGTCAGGAGGCTGAATGAATATTATGGCAGGATCTCCAATCCATCCAATCTCCATTCTAGGGTCTAGGAAAAGTAGAAAAGTACCACCGCTCCTGAGAAGGTTGGGCCTAAGTACAACTTGCTGCTTGGATCTTTCTTGGCAGGGAACAGTGGGGTGGAGTTACTTCCAGCCTTCTCTTGTCTAGCCCCTTTCTCTACTGTGATGCTCAGCTGACTAAAAGAAAATAACAGCGTTGTTCAGCAAAAGCCCAAGGTTGGTGGCACAAGAAGCCGTTTCCAGGAAGAAAGCTCCATCTCTCTGGTTTTAGATTATACCTCTTCTGAACCCTCAAGCTACCTCTTTAGGGAGAGAACCATCACTCAGGCAATAGCTTGAAATCAGCCACAATCTGATGACTGTCACTGCCCTGGCCCGGACCCCCTTGAACATCACTACAGACAGGCATAGGTAGTTGGTTCAGTCTTCCTTCCCAACCTGGCTAAGCCGGCAGCAGCTGCCTGGAATGGGGTCTTTCTTGACTCTTCTCTCAAAAGCAAGGCTTCAATATTTCTGCTTCTCTTCTGGTTCCAGCTCTTAGGGGGATTCGGGAAAGGAAAAAATGGAAAAGAAAAGATAAAAGGGAAAAGAGGGCAGGAAGGGAAGGGATAAGGGAAAAGGGAGGGAAAGGATTAGGGGAAAAAGACTAAAGAATGGTGATGAAAGACAGGGGGAAATGGAAAGGCTCGAGAAAGGGAAAAAGGATGTGGGAAGGGGGGAAAAGATGTTCATCTTCACAATTGTTAAATCCTGGAAACCTTGACTCATTTTCATTTCCTCTTTGTTTACTTTTTGGACTCTCAAGCTGCTGCTACAAACTCATTGCAATGATCAGTCTCAAGAGGTTATCATTCAATTGTTGGGCTCTTTCACATAAAGACAAATATACTGAATTATGTTTCCCCTCCAACCCCTCCAAAAAAAAATACCAAGAAAAGCCCAGAATTCACTGCTCACCAAACATATTCCATCTTCAGAAGGTCTCTGCCACAGCTGAGGCACCAACACTGGAAGTACATGTGTCTCTCCCCTATTTTAGTGGTAACTTTGTTTTATAAATAAATTATATAAATAGGCTTCTTTGATTACTCAGAGCATCCAGCATTTAAGGACTGGGGCATTGCTGTAGGCATAATTGTACTACTGAATTCATCAGCTGCCTAATTATCATTCATTTTGCATTTATTTCTGCTAATTAAAAAGAGAGAAACTCCTAACAACTTTTACATAAATACTATATTTGTTCTATGTAAAGATGTGATGCTAATTTGCTGGTGATTAGCTGATTATCTAATTTTATCTCTGTCATGCTGCACAGGCCAGTATCCTCCAGCTAACTGGAGGCATGTAGTGTACAGGCTGGGCCATCATCACTTCCTTGGATATCTCACACACACACACACACACACACACGTGTGCACAATCACACACACACGCACACACACACATCAGGACCAGGGCATGTTGAGGATATAGATAGAAAACCAATGAAGTCTACTCATGACGGAGAGAGCATTCACCCTTGGAATCAGGCAGCTGGAAGGGTGCATGGAATGACTCATGGGGTCTGAGCAAATGTTCATAACAGCAAGATATGCTCATGGTCATGGGACCAACCGATGGTCTGTTTGACACCATTCATGGAACACATCAGACCAAGCCAATAGTCATATCTATCCTGACACACTTCTCCCTACCTAGCACAGGTATCACCATGGCCAGGGATGCTCTCCCCTCAACATATCCATCCTCATCCCTTCCCAGTCCAAATCCAAGCTGGGGTAGCACAAAGACGAATCCATCAATAAGCATTTATTAAGAACCTACTATGTGCTAGGTGTCAAACAGTAGAACAGTTACAAGCACTCAGAATAAAATGGAAAGAGTACTACATTTAAAATCAAAAAGAGCACTGACTCCAGAGAAGCGCAGATCTTAAATGGCAAAGGAATTCCAAGGTCATTCAGTCCAACCTTTGCATTTTACAGATTAGGAAACTGAGACCCAAGGAGGTTAGGAGACTTACCCGAGGCCATACTGGTCCTGTTAAGTGTGAAAGGTAAAATTTGAACCCAGGCCCTCTGACTCCGGAACCAAATGCTTCCACTAACTCCCGGTCCTGCCACTCTCTCTGGGCTTTAGTTTCCTCAGTTACAAAATAAGGGGATTAGATGAAAGGACTCCTAATATCCTTTCTGTGACTGAGTCCTAGCTTGGGTCCTGGTCAATTACCTGTGGAACTTTGAGCATGTTATTCAACCCCTGTGAGACTCATTTCCCTCTTCAGTAAAATAGGAAGGATGATAATTTTTTTACTACCTATATCATAGGGTGGGTATTCCTGGTAAAATCTTAAAGTGCTATGTAAAGGCAAGCAGATAGGGCATGGATAGGGCAGCTAGGTGCTGCAGTGGATAGAGTACCCTTCCTGGAATCAGGAAGACTCATATTCCTGAGTTCAAATCCGGCCTCAGACACTTACTAGCTACATGACCCTGAACAAGTCATTTGACCTTGTCTGCCTCAGTTTCCTCATCTATAAAATGAGATGGAGAAGGAAAGAGCAAACCACTTCAGTAACTTTGCCAAGAAAACCCCAAAATGGAGGCACGAAGAGTCAGACGACTGCAAAGTACTGAAGAACAACAAAAACAAGCAGTTATTATTACTGCCTTTAAGGCCCAAAGTCCCCCTAAACCAGCGACATCACACACAGAAATGAATCCCTGCAGGCTGTATAGTGACTTAGAAAAGCACATATTAACATCATTTATTTTATATTGCATTTTTATTTGTTTTGCTAAATATCTCCCAATTATATCTTAATTTGGTCGTGCCACACTCAGGAGTTCTGCTACTCTGAGTCTGACCTCTCTAAAGTAATTCCTTACAACTCTGTTTTTATCACATAATTTAGTAGGATTATATATTGTACTTATATCTAATAATTTCATATGATACTTGCCTTCTCAAGTACATTTTAATATCCCAAAGGGTAGGATTTATATTTTATCCAGTAAAACCTCAATTTTCCGGGTAGAAGAGAGTTTACTCCTTTGACTACTGTCTTTCTTTCTAAAAATTTAAGTATTCTGAATGAAAATCTCTCTGCTCTGTATTACATAGCTCCTGCTTTCTTAAACGGAGTAAACAGGACTTACCCATTTCTCAGTGACTCAGAGGTACTAAGATCATCAATTAGTAAATTGTAATTGGTGTCATACAGTGAAATCTGAAAACCCTGATGAGGTGTGGAGAGTTGTTTGTTTCTAGAACTATGGGAGTGTGTGTGTGTGTGTGTGTGTGTGTGTGTGTGTGTGTGTGTGTGTGTGACAGAGAGACAGAGAGAGGAGGAAAGGGTGGGGGGAAAGAGGGGGACAGAAACAGGAATGGGAGAGAGAAGAAAAGAGAGGAGAGGAGAGGAGAGGAGGGGAGAGGGGAGGATCCCTGGAAAGATGAAATGGGTTCAAATTCTGCCTCTGATATTGATTCTGGAAGGGTAAGAGTTTTTCACAATACAAAAGCAAGATACATCATCAAGGCTTATTATTCTAAGGCAGCTGGTGGTACAGGAGATAGAACTTAGGACCTGAAGTCAGCACCTATCCTACAAAGTTGTTGTGAGGATCAAAAGGTAAATATTTGTAAAGTGCTTTGCAAATTTTAAAGTGCTATATAAATTCTAGTTATCATCATCATCATCATTATTATTATTGTGGGACATACCAGAAAGATGCCTCTCAGAGACTCAAATATTCTAAGAAATCAGCCAATGATATTCAACCTCCTTTACACAAGGTATTGAAGAGCAGGTCCAGTTAGACCCCAAGCACAAACTAGGGGCAAAGGTACAGATAAACGGGGCTTTCTTATGGTGCTGGACAAGACTGAGAAAGCATCAAAGCTGTGAGTTCTGATTCATGCTTCTCTTTGACCCTCCCCTCCCCCTATCGTAGGTACCTTGCATACAGCAGGTGATCAATGTGAACACAACTGACCACTGACCAAGTGATTTCTTGGCAAGCATCTTGGTGCACAAGGACTCTACCAGAGATGGTTCCTGCCTCTGGAGAGAACCCTGAATGCACAGGATGGACGACAGTGGAAGCAGGGCTGCAGCAAGGATGGCAGAGGCCAGAACAGACCAACCCTTCTGCTTGTCAATGATCCATGCTGCTAAAAGAACAAGAGACTTTTCCACATACACAGCAAGAGCTTGTATACCCCTTTTCCTCTGTGGCCTGAATGTCCTCCCCCTCCTCATATCAATAATTTATACCCCTAGCCAAGGCATGGGGGGGGGGGGGGGGGCCTCGGCTGCCAAACCTAATTTTTGAAGAGCTCAGTTTGCAGCAGATGTAGAGAAAAGGCTTCTTTTCATTCAGTCCATTCCTCCTGTTCCAGCCTTGCTCTGTCCTCCCTCTCTGCTCATTCACCCGCCAGAAGCTTTTATCACTAAGCACACAATCAGAGGAAACCCAGAAGGCCAAGTGGGGGCTGCCAGGAGGCCAGATCTCAAGAAGGCTGAAAACAAAGGGTACAAGTCAGAGCCCCAGCCTTGGAGGAGAGCACAGAGCGATGCCTCACTCTGTGGGACTCCTCCTCTCATTCTCAGCCCCCTCCACCCTCTGGGATGAGGCTTGGCGGGAAGGGCGCTGTTATGGCAGAATGCACTGCCCATCTGCTGCTTCCTCAGCTCAGAGACATCTCCCCATCCTCAGGGACTTTGTTCCTTTCTCCTCCTGAACAGTCTTTCTCCCTCTCTTCCTCCCAGGCCATACCCAGACTCCCTGCAGCCTTCCCTGACCAACCCAACAAGATTTTGATCCATTATTTGCTCTATTTCCCTCAGGACTTAGGTACATGACTAAAGGGACTGGACAGGCCTATCCCACCTAACATTACCCCAACGTAGCCAAAGTCACTCAGACACGCAAAACAAACCCTGACAAGGTTACGAAGCCCTGTACTGTCATTTGGCCAATCACCTGTTGGTAACATTGTTTCTATGAAAGTAACTGCCTCTGAATGTCATTGTGCCTAATGTGTTCTCTTGGAACCAGTCAAAGGCGTTCATTTCAGTGCACCATTTTGTGTCTGCTGTGTCTGGAGTGCACACATAAATGCACACACAGACAAAGCACAGGTCAGAGTACTGACTCCTGTTGTTTACTGGCTGTATTCTATCAGGCATGGAATCCCACTTTCCAGGTCTCAGTTTCCTTGTCTGTAAAATAACCCTGGGCTACATTAAGGGACGCATGGTATCCAGAATGGGGAAGATGATGGTCGTGCTTTACTCCACAATGGTATTAGACCAAGATGGAAGAGTTGGGAAGGAGCCCAGAGAGTCCCACTTGGTATCAGCTGATCATTAAAGGAAGTGGTGGGGGACAACGGGCCTAGGGAAGGAGAATCATTGATGTATACCCACTGCATTCTCAATCTGGTTTTGCCACTAACTAGCTGTGTGAATCTTAGGTAAGTCACTTCTTGCCTATGGGTCTCAGTTTCCTCATCTGTAAAATGAGAACCAGAGATGATATGTTTGACTCTAAGGGGATAAGAGTCTGAGATTCATTTCGATAGGTCAACTTGTCTGGGGGACAAGCAGGAGGCATATTTTTCCTGAGTACCCAACATGGTGCTTGGTACACAGTAGACAATTAGTAAGTGTACATTCTCTTCTCTTCTCTAACCTTGTTATGACAGTCTAGTCCAACCCCTTATTTTACAGATAAGGAAACTGAGGCCCAGATATGGAAAGTTACTTGAAGAAGGTCACAAAGGTAGTAAGAGGAAGAATTCAAACCCTGGCCCTCTAGACCCAGAGCCAGAGTCCTTCCTTTATGAATGTACATGCTCATGTATGCAAAAGCATCCCGGTTTGCTAAACGTAGATGTTATTATTTATTTATTTTTTTAAGATTCGGCGGTGTAATGTCTAAAGTTCAGAATTAAAAGGGTGATAAAGAAAACCGACAATCTGACTTGGGAACAAAGGGGTAGACAAAAACACAATTTATCTTTTTTGCCAAGCTCAACAAAAATTGTTTTGATGTACTAATGGTTCTTAATGGGAGTCAGTAGCCATCATTTAAATAAATAATCATCCGGTTGATGACAGAAGTGTTGGTAAGTCTGCTCATTTGTGTGCTCGATAAACATGTACACAGACTACCTAAAATGTTCATCCTAAGAAGCGCAGGGTTTTTCAGTAGAGCACAGGTCCCATCTGTGACCTTGAGGAGGTCACTGAAATACCCACTGCTTCATCATCCATGCCCTGGCTCTCTGGGCTGGTGATCAACATCTGAGCCCATAGGGAACATAAATGGACTGAGTATTTTCTCCTTTCTTACATGTAAGATCCCTCTTTAATTTCAGCCTTCCCTTTCTTGTCCTCCCTAAAGGACTCAGTTAGATCCACACCCTAAAATTAGTTCCTGCCTTGGCTGACCCAGAACCCTACCTCAATGTCAAGTTTACACCACAACATTCTACATGTGGAAGCCTGTGCATTGGCTCTCCCATTTGTATATCACAGATTTTTGGATCTGCCTGCCACCACCTCTGTCCCTAAGTTCTAACCTTGTCTATCTTCATTCGTGGCTGTCTGGTCAGACCTTTGCTAGCTAGCAATGGTCCCATGATCCTTGTTCTACCACCACTAGATCACAGATTAAAAGCATGAAGGGATTTTAGGAATGATCTAGTCCAACCAATTCTCCCATCCCCCCCAATATGGTAGATGAGGGAACTGAGATTCGGAGAAAATAGGAACTTGTCCAAAATCACAGACATAGAAAGATGAAGAAGTCAAGATCCGTCCATTTTATAGAGGTGAAGTAAGTTGGTCAAGGTCACATGGATGTAAACAGTCATTACCAGAATCAAAACTTCTAAATCCAAACCCATTCCTTTTTCTATCATGTTATGTTGTCCCTCAATTTCTCTCCCTCCTATTTCTATTTCCTTTCCCAACCACCACCCAAAACATACTCAGCAAGCACTTTTTACCCAGTATTCAGAGGGAGAGAAAGATGGTGAAATAGAGAGAGCATTTGAAGGACTTATCAAGAGAGCTGATCTCATTTCTGTCACTAGCTAGCTTGGGGACTTTGGGGAAGTTCTTATCAATCATTGAGTATTAATTAAGCACCTACTATGTGTCAGCCATTTTGCTTTCTGGACCTCAGTTTTCTCATCCTTCCTATGAAGAAGCTGGACTAGATTAAGGATACTTAATCTGGAGTCTGTGAACAAGTTTTTTTTTTTAAATGGATACCTGTGTTCAATATAATTATTGTCCTTTGTAACCCAACGTAATACAATAACATTATTAACAATATTAGCACAGTGAGCTCTACAGAACTAGTATCAGCTTACAATATAAGCTGGTAATAATAGCTAACATTCCTATAAAATTTACTATGTGCTAGGCCCTGTGTTAAGTACTTTATAATTACTTCCTCATTCTGCCCCTCACAACAACCCTTGGGAGAGAGGCACTATCATTATGCCCATTTTACAGATGGGGAAACTGAGGCAATCAGAGATTAAGTGACCTGCTCAAGGTAGTAAATATCTGAGGCTAAATTAAATTCAGATCTTCCTGACTCCAGTACTCTATTCACTCAGCCACCTAGCTACCTTCAGTTTATTGTAATTTATTTCTGTACTAGAAGCATTTTTCTGAGAGGGGTCTGTAGGTTTCACCAGATTGGCAAAAGGGTCCAAGATACAAAAAAGTTAAGAGCCCCTGCATGACGTGGTCTTTGAACCTCAGTTTCCACATCTACAAAATGTGGATAATAAGAGCACCTAGGCTGGGTTCAATGACCAAATTAGAAAATGTGTTTAATGATAACTAACTAGCACTTTGCAAACTTGCAAAATGATACATAAAGGTCAGTTATCACTTTGTCACTATTATTAGTTTTATAGCCTTGCACAACTCACTAAACCCTAAGTTTCTTTATCTGTAAAATGGAGCCATAGTAGTATCTGGCAATATAACAGAAAAGGCACTAACTCTGAAGTCAGAGGGCCTGGGTTCGAATCCTAGTTCTGAGACTGATGACCTTTATTGGGGCTATATCTTCATCTTCAAAATGAGGTCCCTTCTAGCTCTGGACCTACAGTTGGACAATTCTTCTTACAGAGGTGTTATGAGTAAAGTACTGAGCAAAACTTAAAGTGTCATAGAAATAAGTAGTTATGATGATGGTTATTATTTTTACCATTTTAGAGGGCTGTCATATCAACTGCTATACAATATATGGAAGCATTCTGAACCATCAAACAAACGCCAGGTATTCATAGGATCACAATTCTAGACACAGAGGCCACGTAGTCTGAGTCCCTCATTTTACAAATGGGGAAACCAATGGGGAGAGGATATGTGATTGGTCCAATGTCACACAGGGAGTAACTAACAAAGCTAAGATTTGAACCCATGTCTTGGAACTCCAAATCTAGTACTTCAATTTAGTCATTTTTTAGTCAAGTCCAACCCTTTGTGACCCCATTTAGGGTTTTCTTAGCAAAGACACTGAAGTGATTTGCTATTTCCTTCTCCCGTTCATTTTTACAGATAAGCAAACTGAGGCAAACAGGGTCAAGTGCCCAGGGTCACACAGCTAGTAAGTATCTGAGGCTGGATTTAAAATCAAGAAGAAGAGTCTTCCTGATTCCAAGCCCAAGGTTCTAGCCCTAAATCTAGTACTTACTTCCATTGTATTCTTAATTATGCTCTAACTATCATCTAATTGAGAAAAATCCGGAAAAGGTTAGTTACTTACTGTCCAACACAGACACATATATAATTTGGGTCTTGTTAGGAAAATATTAGACCCAACATGTTCCATGGACATTCAGATGAGCACATGAGATGAAATCTGAAACACTATGTTAATGCTCAGAAACCCACTCCTGTAACTGTTACATTCAGAAGATCACACTGTACCTACAATTTGCAGGGTTTTTGGTCTTTGGCCAAAAGTAATAAAACCTGACCTATTGTTATTACTCAAACAAGCTATCTTCTTTAGGTTCCCTCTCCCTTCCCTGGGAAGGCTACTTAATCTGGAGCAGGATCTCCAGTCTAGATCTGGCTGCAGGGGCTGGATGGGGTGGGAGTGGGAAGTCGAGGAGGGACCCAGAGGGGGAAACAGGGAGGGTTTCTAGGAGTTGTCTCAAAATGACTCTCTCCAGAGACAGCCCTATGCTATTCATCAACTGTTTTTCAGGGCTGTGAAAAATCAATGAGATTTGAGCTGCAAACTCATCATTAGGACAGGAAAAACTCTGCAATGGAATTGATTTGTTTAAATATAATAACACAATTTAATGACAAGTCATGGGGGTGGGAGAGAAGGAAAGGAAAAAACCAGCAATTAAAAAAAAACACCTGAGAGATCTCAGCCCAACATGAGACAAAAGTCATTGGTTTTTGCCTCTGTCCTACTGATAATTTTTTAATTGTTTTAAAACACACACACACACACACACACACACACACACATACCAGCGCATGCGTGTGCACATGCCATGCCTCTGAGGAAGCTTGGGTAGGAGCATGCTGTCAGAAGAAGGAAAGAGCAGACATTGGAGGAGGAGACTGCAAATTACTGGGTCTGAGAATAGATTTTAGAAAGGACATACCATGACCCTGTTTGTCTGATTTGTTGGTCTTAGGGCTTAGTTTGTCTTTGGTGAAATAGCTCTGGGGTGGGGGAGGGGCGTGTCAACCAAGCCACCAGGTCCTGGTGATCCACTCTGTTCTCTCTGTCTCTGCCTCTGTCTCTCTCCAAATCCGGAGACCTCTGATGGGGCCAGTTTGGCCACTGCTGCCAACAGTGTAGTTAGATGCATCGGCATCCATTGGGGTTTAAAAGGAGTGATGGGGCTTCAACCCCTAACCCCCCTCTCCAGGCTACTGGAGGGAGGGAAGTTGGGGCTAATCATGCTGGAGCAGAAGAGCCTGGTGGGCTTGAGTCTGAGCCATGCTTTAAACGGAAATCAACAGATGCTGGGGTCTAGATATATCTTAATGCCACATTAACCAATCAAGCCAAGTGATCGTGTTAAGTCTTATTTCTATAGCTCTTTTAAGGTTTGTAAATAGACCCTCTGACAAGGTTGGTAGCAGTATTATCCCCAGGTACAGAGGAAGAAACAGGCTCAAAGGTATTAAATGACTGGGCACAGTCACACAATGCTAGAGCATCAACCGGAACCCAGATCTTCTCACTAGGGATTGCTTTTATGTGCATAGGTGCTGCTGGACAGGGGAAGGGGAGGGAGGGTATATAAAAAGGATGCAACAGAATTGAATTAAGCACAATAATAACACCTAGCATTTGTACGGTGCTCTAAGGTATGAAAAGTGCTTTATGTTATCTCATTTGATCGTCACAAGGACCTCTCATATTACCCTCATTTTACAGATGAGGAAACTGAGGCAGAGCTTAATTCACTTGCCCAGAGTCACACAGCCAGTAAAATCTGAGACCAGATTTAAACTTAGGTCTTTGATTCCAGGTTCATTGTTTATTTATTTATGTTTGCTATATGCAAGACAATGGGGTCAGGTGCTATGGAAATACAAATATAACAATTAAACAAAAATTTTCATTCCTAGACTGGACTCTAGGGAATTGGGGGGGGTAGGGCGGGGAACATTGCCTTCAGTGATTTACATTCTACTAGAACATAGATTTAGAGGTCAAAGGAATTTGGAGGCCATCTAATCATTTTTACAGATGAGGAAACTGAGGCCCAGAAAGTTTAGGTAATTTACCCAATAGCGTAGACGTATTAATGACAGAATCAGGACTCTAACCCATGTCCTCTGACTCCAGACCAGCTCTCTTTCTCCTACACCATTTGAAATATGTTCTCTTCCTTTAAGGTCTTATAGTCTAGTTGGGGATATAGACCATGTAAATATAGACTATATGCATATTCCATATACGTATATAGAGTATATGTATATACATATGCAATACGTAAATATAGAAAAGATAACAACAGACAATTGGTGCATCTTAATGTACAACATAATTATTAAGTTAAAATTAATTTAATTAATATTGTATATTAATGATCAATTAAATTAAATTTAAATATTAAATGCCCCAGCACTGTGTCATGCACACATCAGACATTCAGTAAATATTTGTTGATGATGTCACAGATAAGTGGTAGAAACAAGTGAAATAAGAATCACAGAATGACAGAATCTGAGATTTCAAAGAGACCTCACTCATGATCTTGTCTAACCTGAACTTCGTCTGTGTTGGGAAGAGAGTGAAGAGATCAGAGTAGCTGAAGCAAAGATTATGTACTAGGAAAGTAGCAGGGGAAGAGACTGGAAAAAGACATTGATTTCACACTTTGAGTACTCCACCAGCCAATGAAGACTCAATCCTGTAGGCACCAAAATCTTTTGAGCTCTGTAGTGACATGTTGAAAAGTATCTTATGAAGGTTAGGCTCTGTGGTGTTCCAGATGGATTGGCAAGGGTGGAGCTAGAGTTAGAGAGGCCATTTAGATCTCTGATAGTCAACTTTTCTCACTTCTCCCCAAGGTATCCTAGAGTAGATGTGGGCTAAGCATACATATGCACATGCACATACATACACACACACACACACACACACACACACACACACACATTATTTTCTTACACTAGGACTATCTTCATATCTTTTTCACACAACAGTATTTGGGGAGTGCGGTCTCCCAAGTGGTGCCTAGTTGCAATCATTGCCTCTCCCTGACCTAGGCCAGGAATAGATCAAGGATGTGGCCTCTTTTGCCTCCTTCCTCTGTTTTTCCCCTTTAGCTCCTAGCTCATGGCTCTGCACACAGCAGCCAGTGGTGTTGTTGACCAATTGACGCATTCCAGGTTGGGGTACAAAAGCTCCCATCAGGTGTTCCTGGCAGCACCTGGCTCGAATCAATGCCCTTACTGGCATCTGGCCTCAGGAAGTTCTGCACTAATTCATGTGACTCATACACTAGGCAGCCTGTTCTTCTCAATCCAGACCCCAACATTGCCTACTGGGAGATTTCTACCCTCCTCACTAACTGGGCAGGCATGATGCCTGTTTTCCAAATTAAAAACCTTAGTTTGAATCCAATAATCTCTCATCTCAGACACGGCTAAGTGAACATATCATTGTTTTCTCGGTTACTACCATCAACTCCTCCCTCTCCACCAAGGTCTAGGAAAAAGTGCTAAGATTAGTGGAATACTCTGGTTATTTATCATCTCATAGAGCACACACAGATTCAGATTCAGAAGTCCTCATTTCAACTCCTAGCTGCTCCACTTTGGGTGCCTGTGTGGGCAAGTCTGAGACTTAGTTTCCTCACCTGTAAAATGGTGATAATATGTTACCTTCCTCTTACAATGTGGTTACAAACTGTGTCTAGAAATCCCTGCTGCCCACATCTCACAAGGAAATGAAAATACATGTTAAAGGTGCGCCTATAAAAATGTCAAGTGAAGTCCAAAGGTGAAGTATGGTAATTATTATTATGAAATGATCAGAGAAGGCAGAATATTGTGTGGCAGATTTCAAAGGTGTATTGCTGGGGTACCATGTGCTACAGAGAAAAGAGAGGCCGAGGTGGGAGACAGTCGACCCCATGGGCTTTCCAAACGAGACAGGTAGGCCCCAAGGCTCTTCAGCCTTAATTCTAATCTATCAGAGTACACCCTCCAAGATTCCAAATAAATCATGTTATCAAAGAAGTACAAGAGACCTTCAAGGTCATCTTGTCTCTACCACCTCATTTTGCAGAAAACGGGCCCAGAGAAGGAACTGATTTGCCTAAAGTCATGCAGATCCTAAGGGACAGAGTCAAGATTCCAAGCCAGGAATATTGATGTCAAATCCAGCATTCTTTCCACCCTAGCAAGTGTCTCTTTTCCCTTCCCAGATCCTAACAGCAGCCATGAGCATTTGTTTTGTGCCTGTTCTACCGGCACTGGTGACACAAAAGCAAAAATCAAACAGAACCTGCCCTCAAGGTGCTTACGTTCATCTTCCCACGGGATAGGAGTAGGAATTATCACATAGGTAAGTAAATAACAAAAATGGCTCACAAATATTTATAGCATATTTTAACGTGCGCCAAGTGCTTTAAATATGCTGTTTCATTTCAGTCTCTCAATAGCTCTGTGAGGTAAGAACTAATATTATCTCTACTTTACAGATGAGGAAATTATGACATTATGGTGAAGTGACTTGCTCAGGGTGACCAAAGCTGATAAGTAAGGCAGAATTTGCACTCAGGTCTTCCTCACTCAAAGTCCAGGGATTTTTGCATGGCTCCACCTGGCTGCAACACATACAAAATAAATACAAACATATGTGTGTGCCTGAGCACGTGTACACGTGCACACACACACAGACACACAGCCTATGCAAAATCCTTAACCTACTCTCTAACTCTGAATACATATGAAACTATAAGACACTGGTACAAAGCCACTGCAGTTCAGTTGCGGCTGCCTCTTCTTGGGACCCCATTTTGGGTTTTCTTGGCAGAGATGATGGAGTGGTTTGCCATTTCCTTCTCCAGGTACAATGCAACAGATAAGCTAAAGTAAGTCTGATCCAGAAGCTGAAAGCTCTAGCCTTGATGGAATAAAACAGCCTGACTAGCCTGAGTAGCTCTCCAAATGCAGTGACCTGAAGGTCATCCATTTCCACTCCAGGTAAACATATAGAAGATGCCAATCCTGTCCTCTTTTCAAACCCAGGGCAATTTCTCCCAGCGCCAGCTCCTTTTCTCCCCCTTACCCAAGCCTCTGGGAGTCTATATTTGAGGCTACATTGATGTCTCCTCTGCTCTTAATCAATATTAACTGATAAGGGCCACTAATGATGATTCAAAAGCCCCAGCCAGGCATTGCCCAGCCGGAAGCCTACATCCAAAGCCTGTTTGCTGGCTTGCTACATGTCTCCCAGGGGAAATGGGAGCTGACCTAGGAGAGGTCACCAGCAGAGACACTAATTCAATTCTGTCCCTTAGTGACCCCTTCGATTTTGTCAGCCACCAACAAAATCAATGACACAGAAAAGAAAACCAAGTTACTGCTCCCCCCCACCCAGCTAGGACGAAACAGGGATGTGGTCACTGCGCCCTTTCTTGAACAAATAGCTGCCAATTTCCCGTACCTTGATACAGTGTTTAATACTGAAAGGGACCTTAGAGATCATCAAGGTTAATGCACATACCCACATTTTCCAGATTGGGAAAATGAGTCCCAGGGAGAAGAACCGACTTGCCTCAAAAGCTCAGATCTGCTATATGGTCAACTAGACAAATCCATGGTGAAGGAGATGGGGGAGGAAGGGAAGAGAAGAGCACCTCATATAATCACCCTAAATAATAACTGACATATCACACTTTAAATTTTATTAAAAATACATTCTATTTTGCATACATTTTTTTATTTAAGCCTTACAACCAACCTGTGATGTAGGTACCGCAGGAATAATCAGCTAGGATACTAAGACTTAGAAAGGTTAGTTAACTAGTCTATAAACACATATCTAGCAGGTGTCAGGGCAAGATTTGAACCCAACACTTCCTCACACTAAGTCCAGCCCTCTACCTACTATGCCACACTGCTTATGACAAGAGAATACTACAAAGTAATATGTAATTAAGTGATTAGATTGTGTGATCCAGGTTCAGCTGAGAGGACGTTTGAAGAATTTGGGCTAGAGGAGTCAGAGAAAGCTTCCTAGAGCAAAAGAGCCTTGGAGGTTCAGTAGAATTGGGAAGAGGTGAGGGAGGGTAGTATATATGAGGCAAGGGAAACAACATAAGTGAGAATGACCTCAGGCTGTGGACAGAGTGTGGTGAGAAGGCTGAGTGGACACACTTCTGGACATTTCTGTAACCTTGAAGGACCAATTGAGAAAACCATCACTGCTGGCGGAGAGATACACATTGATCTGCTTGTCCAGGAGGCCTCTCCTCCTGGGGCTACAAGGAGCCTATAACCTTTTAAGAGGTGGTGGTGGGGCCTCACTTTACATCCTGTGCCTTTGGTTTAATCTGAATTGATATTCACCTAAGAACCCCAGGTCCCAATTGTACCATTTCCAAAAATATTTAGAATAAGCCGACTAGCCATCTTTCTGTTAAATTGATGGGCAGTCCACCCTTAACCTAGTAACCAAAAACAGGAGAAATCAACTAGGTTAGGATGATGGGATGGCTTCAGGATTTGTAGGCTGTGTGATTCTGGACAAATCACTTACCCTCTGTAAATTTCACTTTCCTCTTCTATAAAATGGGAATAAGGGTATTACTTGTCTTACAGCGTTGTAGTGAGGATCAAATGGGATAACATATGGAAAGCCCTTCGCAAACATTAAAGCGCTAGGTAAATGCTAGTTATCAGCATTATTGTTGTTCTATTTATGAACTGCCACCAGGCAGGGTATACACATTAATTTGCATACTAGCCTAAGGAAAATGATCAGTCCACAAATATTTATTAAGGGCCTACAAAGTACCAGGAACTGTGCTAAGTTCTGGGGATACAAAAAGAGGTAAAGTCCCTGCCCTCAAGAAGCTCATAATCTAACGGGGAGGGGAGGTGGTCACGACAATCAAACAGTAATGTACAGACTATATTCAGGATAAATAGGAAATAATATAGGAAAAGACAGGCACTACAATTAAGAGGGGTTGGGAATTTGGGTTCCTGTAGAAGATGAGATTTTAACTAGGACTTAAAGGAAGCAGGGTATTCAAGGAGGTCAGTAGTCAGAGTGGAGGAAGAGTACTCCAGGCATGAGGGATAGGTAGAGAAAATGCACAGAGTTAAGAGACAGAATTAGTGCTTTGTGAAATAGCCAGGAGGTCAATGTCACCGGATGATATTAGGAGATCAATTCCCTACTTGGCAAAATAATCTTGATCTATTCCAAATCCAAGGATGGATGTCTTTTATTATCCTTTTTTTTGATTATCTATTCTGTGACAGATTAGCATAGATAACTGGGAACTGATATGGTTGAAAACCATCACCAATGGAATGACTTGTCTTGTTTTACAGTCAGATTGTGGAACTCTATGGGAGTCGGGGTGGTGTGGTCCTAAGTCAACAAGACTGGTATGACTTCCATTTCCAGTGTACATACCATTACCACAATTCCATCTCTAGTCACTTTAGTGTGAAGAGAGTGGAAGGATGTTATCTTTGAGACAAGCGGCTCATCTGAGGCAAGGACAGGACCACATGTATCTGGAGATTGGCCAGGGCTTAGAGAGAGGATAGGTGGAGGAAGTGGATCCTTAACATACCCCTTTACCAGGGTTTGAGTCTCTAGAACCCTGTAAATGATCACTAAACATGAGAGGTACATAAGAATAAACATTCATCCTGGGTTGTCAAGATGCTCAGGACAAAACTAATGAAGGAAAAATGCCATTAGTGCAAGTGACCAGTAATTCTCCAGAGGGCTAACAGTGCCTTCTCTGTTGAGAATTCCCTTCTTTCTCAGTGATGTTCCTGGCAACTAATGGCCTTTGTTTTGTCCAAAGTGAAGCTGGGCAGAAAAGAGAAGTAGACATTTTAAAAAAAGAGACGATCTGAAATTGGAGTGACCCTAAATGATTTTTTTAAGGGTTATGGGATTTATATATTGCCTCTTGATAATTTCCAACAGGCTTTCACAACTATTTTCTCATGTGCTCTTCCCAGAAATCTTGTAAAGTAGGGAGAACAAGCACAATTATCCTCATTTTACAGATCAGAAGACTGAGATTCAGAAGGTCTTAAGTGACTTCCCCAATTTGCACAAGGAAGGAAACTGGCACTAGAATCCAAATCTTTTGACTTCAAGTTCAGTGTTCTTTTCATTATTAGAAACAAGTTGGAATTTAGGAGGGAAAAAAACATAAGCAAATAGCCTAAAAGGATTTAATTGCTTTATATTCACTAATCTCTTATCTCTTCTATCCCACTAAAAATCTAGTATAGTGGAAAGAGCACCGGCTTCAGAGTCTGAAGGGTTTGGGCCTAAATCTTGGCCGTTTATTACTTGTGTGACTTGGGGCAAATCAGAAGCTCTCAATTTCCTCATTTGTAAAATGAGTCAGGGTGGACTAAACGATCTCTTAAGTGGCTTCCAATTCTCAATCTGTGATTAATAATCACACATGCACACATTCTGGGCTTTGGGACTTTGTGGACCTTCTCACATCCTGGAATACCCCCTCTGCTGCCATGCTATCCTCTTTCTCCCATTGGTGAGTTCTTCCCAAAGCTTCTATTTTGCAAAGTGGGGCAGCTAGGTGGTACAGTGGATAGAACACCAGTGCAGGAGTCAGGAGGACCTGAGTTGAAATCTCACCTCAGACACGTGACAATCACTAGCTGTGTGACCTTGGGCAAGTCACTTAACCCCAACTGCCTCATCCTGGGTCATCCCCAGTCATCCAGAGGTCACTAGATTCAGATGGCTCTGGAGGAGAAGTGAGTCTGGTGACCAGGACAGCCCTCCCTCACTCAAAACAAAGTCAAGTGCAAGTCATGTCATTATTTCTCTGATGGCCTGGTCTTCCTTGGTAACGAAGGATGAGCACATATTTTGCAAAGGAGTCCAGGCTGACTCTCCTTCATTAATTTCTTAGCTTTTCTTCTGGTTTTCTGGACTTTGACATTATTCCACCACTGAGGTGCCTCCCCTCACCCCCTCCATTTTAGTTTTGTACGCTGTCTTCTCTCATTGGAACAGAAGCTCTTCGAGAGAAGGGACCGTCTTTCTTTTGCTTGCATCTGCATCCTCAGCACTTATTAGCCGAGCACATAGTAAGCACTTAATAAATGTTGTTGCTCTGCCTTGCCCTATCATCCATCACAAAATAGCATCCTAATTGGTCTGCCTACTTTCAAGTACTATCCCATTATATAGGTTAATCTTCCTAATGTCCAATTGAATGGATCCTTCCACTGTTCAAGCAAATTCAATGGTTCCTTATTAGTAAAAGGTCAAGTCCAAATTCCTCAGTCTACTTTTTGGGGCCATTCATCATCTGACCCTTCCCACCTGGATACTGAAAAGAATCTGGAATGTATTAGACTAGAGCGAGAAAGAATCTGAGAAGTTCATCTCCCCTGAAGAGTTCATCCGCTCCTGCTTTCTTTTTTCAGTCAATAGAGATGCCTTTTTTTGGGGGGATTTTTCAACGTGCTTGGCATATAGTATGATAAATTCTTTCTAACTGATTGGCCCTAGCAGTATGGGAGATGTGAATGTGAGACAGTGGGTCCTGTCCTCAGGGAACTTATAGTCAGAATGCCAGGACATACATCTAGGCTGCCACGCACAAAAGACAATGGATCTAGTCTGCTTGACTGCAGAAGGTCAACGTACGAGGAACATGGAAGTTTCAAAAAGGAAAATTTAGGCTTGATGTAAAGAAAAAAACATCAGAATTTAAATGATGTAAAAAAAAACCTTCCTAGTAATAAGAGAAAACCAAAAGCAGAAGCAATGGATTGTCTTGGAAGGTAAGGGGCTGCCCCTCCTTGGAAGTCTTCAAGCAAAGGCTGAATGATTGAGATAGTCTTGGATGATACAGAGGGGCTTTGAGTCCGGATTGGACCAGACGGCTTCCTAGGGACCTTTCAACTCTACGACTGTGACTGCTGATGACTTGAATTCATCTGTGATTCTATGACTCTGATTCTGTGACTGTGTCTTCTGTTTCTTTGGTATTTACTCTCCAACCACCCCAAGTCAGGCTTTCAGATTAAGAAAAAAAAAACTGGAAGGTAGGGAATAAAGATCAGTGATGGCCACATGGGACCTTGTCCATAGACACTACTCCCTACCACTCTACTAGTCTGATAGTTACTTGTGGGTCTGAGAACTGAGGAAACCTCTACCTTTCCCTATAAGTCTAGGGGATCCAAGCATTTACCAAGCAATTAACTTCCAGGCACCCAAGCAGAAGGTCATTCAGGCAGTGCTGGGGCCATGGGCTTACAGGAAGCTGGGCTGGGGATTATTTTTAGCATCCTATTTCAAAGGAGAAGAGGCATTAATTCCAACCAGGTAAATGTCAGCAGCCATCAGTAAACATTGGCCAATTAAAAAACGCAGCTAGAGCACAGCAAGGAAAGAAAATGACTCCTCATTTCACTCGGGCTTTCATCATTCTTTTCCCTAAAGTTGCCTCCTTTATACTCTTTTTCCTCATTCTTTTCTTCCTATGTCTGGGAAGAACCAGGGATTCTTTTTACCCACTTTCTGTCTATCAGAGAGTGAATAACTAATATCTATAGAGTGCTTTATGGTTTACAAAATGCTTCCCATCCATTATCTCATTTGATCCTTACAAGAAAGCTGAGAGGTATGTGCTATTGGCTATGTTTTACAGATGAGGAAACTGAAGTTAAGTGACTTGCTTGTAAGTGTACTAATAGTCTCCTCGCTGTAAATTATAAGTTCCTTGAGGGCAAACACTGTTGTTTATTTTACTAATTGTATCTCCAGCACTTAACATAGTACCTGGCACATTGTAGGTGCTTACTAAATGTTAACAGGATTGAGTTGGATTTGAAGCCACTAAGGCAACATTTGAATTTGGGTCTTCCTGATTCCAAGACCAGCACTTTGTCTGCTGTCACCTAGAGGCTGATGTTGGAAGCACAAGTAGTTGTCTACACCCAAGACCCCTCACTTAAGACATGACCCTGTCCTCCCAACAAAGTGGTCCTGGAAAAGTTTTCTGAAACGAGTCAGAGAAATATAACAGAACCAGGAGCTCCCTGCCTTTGCAAATATCAAGGAGCGGGGGGAGAGTATTTGCTTAATCCCCAGTACACAAAGTACAGGACCTGAGCTACACTGATAGGCAAGAAAATACACTGAAAAGTGAGTGCCTTGCCAGTTAACTTTCAACAAATATGTACTCAAGCTGGGCCTAAAAACTCACACTCCAACTTCCTTCTGCTGCCCTCTGAAGCCCCATCTCACCTTTACCACTAGAGAATCTGGACACCAAAACTGGGATATCCCAAGATACCAAGGGACAAAATGGTACCCCATGTCTCAACACCATTCCCAGGGAAAACTAAAAGGTTTTTCCATACCAAGATCATGAAATACAAGCACCTTGGCCAATGACAGCTTTCAAGTAGCTAGTATTCATCTGCTTTGCACTTAATAGGCAAATTGATCGATATTTTTTAAAAAATGGAAAATGAGAGAGAAAGCCCAAAATATCAAAGCAGAAGAGTCTCCACTGGGTAGGGAGCAGGCTAAGCAAGGCTTGTCCCAATGCTGAGTCCCGAACCTCAGGCCCTTAATTCTAGAGGAGGTAAGGTGAGAGGTTAACTGAATTTAGAGCGGGTGAAGACCTGGGTCTGAATCCCAGTTCTGCCACCCGTGACTTCTATGATTTTGGGCAAATCATTTAACTTTTTGTCATCTCAACACAAATGAGGAGGGTGGATGACATCATCTCTGAGGTCTGCTTCTAGTTCTGGCCTCTGTGACTGATCACAATACCATTCCTGCTTTTCAATATTTGGCCCAGTGTTTAGAAAAAGCCCACAAGAGCAAAAAACAAAAAACAAAACAAAACAAAAAATGAAACAAAGTTGATACCCATCAAAGTCTCTGAAGAAAGTGGGCTATGTGAATGTAGTGGAAAATGAGTGTGCCATAAGAAAAAATGAATAGAATGAATTCAGAGAAGTATGGAAGACTTATACCAAACAGATGCAGAAAGTGGAACCTGGAAAAACACATACAATGATCACAACTATGCAAATGGAACTTTAGGGAAGAAAAATGACCCAAACATTGTGTAAGCATAATGGTCAAGTTTGGTTGTGGAGGAGAGTTAAGAAAACATGGGTAGGTGGGTGGTGCAGTGGCTAGGGCTCTGGAGGATTTGAGTTCAATTCTAGCCTCAGATACTGGGTAGCCGTGTGATCCTGAACAAGTCACTTAATCTCTCTCAGCTTCAGGTTCCTTCAGTGTAAAGTTAGGAAGATGATAATAAGAGTAGCATCTATCTTAGAGTGCTGTTACAGTGCTTGTTTTGAGATTCAAATGAGATAATGAATATAAAGTGATTTGCAAATTTTAAAGCATATAAAAATATACTTCCCTCTCTCTTTCTAGAGGTGGAGGACTAGGGGTGTAGAATACTGCATGTACTATTAGACTATACTGGTTGGTTTTTATGAACTGGTATTTATTTTTTCTTTCTTTTGAAATCTGTATTCCAAGGGATGGCTCACTGGAAAAGGGAGTCAGAAGAACACATTAAGAAATCAATGCAATGCAATTTTTTTAAAAAATAGGAATAAAAAAAATTTTAAATGGTTATTTCAGTCCCATGCCTTTTGGGGTGGCCAGCACAGGTTCTTACTTCCATTCCTGGGCAGTACCTAGAGAGAAAGGGGTCAAAGTTCAGGTATTCCACGGTATAGTATTTTTAGGAGTTGCTGACTTGGGGCTTAGCTATACTTTTTTTTTTTAAACCACGTTGATAGGTTCCACATCGATGCCAGGTGCCCTTCCTCTTTCTACAACAATGAAATTCTAGGTGGCCAACCAAAAGCAGGAAACCAGCCACAAGACTAAGCCATGGACAAATGTGCCAAGATCACCGAGCCCTCAAGGGTTTGGTTGAGTAAACTCCATATTTCCTCAGCTAATCTTCAATAAGAAAAGGGAGTGGACTATTCTTCTGGTCATTTCCTGGCTGAACTCCAAAGGGATCACAGTACATCCACCCACGCAGCAACAACGTACTCCAATCTGGATTCTCTTGGCTAATCATTCATTCACTTGTTTGACAGCTACTTACATAGCTTGTAGTGCGCTAAGCATTATGGGTGATACAAAGAAGTCATTTTCCATGAGCTTGAAGAGCCTACAGGATGCAGAAAGAGGAAGATGGCCTCACAGACCCTCAGCCAGCTTTCCAGGGTTAAACAGCTTTCTAATCTTCTTTGTCATGAAGAATTTGAGAGTCAAAAAAGGCCCCTGGGGATGATCGCACCAGGGATTCTTAATCTGGGGTCCATGGAATCCCATGGTTAGATTTCCAGGGGCCTAAGAATTTTGATGGAAAAAAAAATCACATCCTTGTTTTCACTAACTTCCAAGGGAAATTTAGTACTTCCTTCAATTATTTAAACGTATGATTCTGAGAAGAGGTCCCTAGGTTTCCCCACATTGCCAAAGGAATCCATGACATACACCAAAAAAGTTAAGAATTCCTGGACTAGGTGATTTCTAAGCTTTGAATATCTAGCATTCTGAGGATTCTCTCATTGTAATCTTTTCCCCCTACACATAAATAGGTTTATCCACTGTCCCATGCTCTCCTTCCTAAGCATCTTTGCTCATAGGATTTCACTTCAAGTCACCCATTCAAATCCTGCCCAATCTTTCAGTGCCCAGCTGAAATGTCATCTCTCCAGGAAGGCTTTCTTGTTCCCCTCTAATACTCTCCCCTAGGCAGAAGTTTTCTTTCTTTCTCTGGACTCTGACAAGTTCCTCACAGCACCTTACTTGTACTTCTATTTTATTCTATACTTCTATTTTATTCTGTATCCTTGGTATGCATCTGGGCTTTTAGACTCTAGTTAGCTTCTGGAAGAAAGAGACTCGTTTTGTCTCTCTTGGTACCATCACTAGGGTCCAGCTCAGTGGCACAAACATAACTTGCACTTAATAGATACTTGCTGAATCCTTAATGGTGGCCCACCTCAAAGTTCAATCTTCTCTGTGAAATCCTTCCCAGTGACCAAGATCTATCGTGAACTCTCTTTCCTCTATGCCTATAGAACTTATTCTTGTTGGCACTGAGATGGCAAAGGTGACATGCTATCTTTTAGCTATATGTGACCTCCCTTTCAGGGACTCTCATCTCTTTAATGCCAATATTTTATGTGGCTTATTGGGTAGCTACACGTGGAATATCACCATCTCCCAAGAATTAAAAATGACCATTACTCTGAGGGCAATGGAGAGGTGCGTGGTAAGGGGGAACAGGATACAACCCAGTAGGAAACAAGGAACAACAAAGGAGAAGCACCCTCAAGGATGGCCTTGCAGAAACAGATGATGGAACAAGAAGATGGGTTAGTTAGGTAGAAAGAACAAGGGATGACTAATGGACAGCTCATGCACTTCACTGGTCTCCTCCTGGAGGTATCAGAGAAGGCTCTCATTGGGTAGACCCCTTTGGGAATTATAGGAGGACATGGTCAAGAGTTGTACAGGGCAGGCAGGCATGGATGGGTGGGGTTACAATCAGTCTCACTAGAGGAAAGGCTCACATGGATGGGCTTACAGACCCTTCTGAGGATTAGTGTGAACATTTGAGCATTTCCATCTTGTAACCTCCCTGGGTCCCAGTTCCCCCATATGTAAAATGAAGAGATGGCCTCTGAGGTCCCTTCCATCTCTAGATGAATGATCCCAAGGGGCTACCCTGAAAGGGAAGATTTTTGAGGGAATATACCATGTCTTATACATCTCCTGCTCCCCCTTCCCCCCATACCTCCCCAGTTCCTAACATACAGGCTCTCAGTAAATATCTGCAGGAAGAATCCACAAAACCACAGGCTCAAATCAGGTTGTTTTTCATTGTTCTAGGCAGCAGATTCATCTGAATCTATTTAACACCTATTCCAACTCTTTCCTGAATGTCAATCTGTCAGCTTTCAAACATTTTCCCCTTTCTAAATATTTTCTTTCCTCTTGGTCTCTCTCTCACCAACGCCAAGCCCTCTTTTGCTCAGCATCCCTCTTCCATGATGCCCATAATCCACCAGTGAACAGATTGCTGACAGCATTATCGCGGGCAAACAGGACGGCGCTAATGGTAGCAGGCCCTCCTTGCTAGGCAATTATTATAGACAGAATAATGCAAATGAATCTTAATCTGCCTTGCACAATGGCAGAGGTCTGAGGTCTGCATGAAACCTTTTGCAGTGCTCAGTCTAGATAGGAGTCTTCCCAGATAACAACCTATCTCCAAAACACACCCAAGAGCTTCCTCCTGCTCTTCCCTGTTTATTAAACTCTGCCCCCGGCAGGTACCCGAGGAACTCGAGATTTCACTGTGCTATTTTGGCTCTCCCCACTCTTGGCATTGCTGCTACCTGCCCCCAGCCCCTCCTTTCCCTTCTCTCTGAGAAGCAGCCTAACAGGCATCGAGCCTGACTTTACCGCTCCCCAGCTGACAGACAGACCGTGGCTAACAAAGGAGCCAGGGCCGTGGGGAGGCACCACCACTGCCTCACTCACTCAGAATCAGCTGAGGCCTTGAAACTGACCAAGGGAGAATCAAAATCATGTCATTTCTGCTCAATTTCAAAATCAGACCCAGAGAAAGGAAAATCATACACAACCAGGCTCAAGTCCAGTTAACCGAAATGCCACAGCAGAAACAATGAGTAATCTTAGATGGCCTCGTTTATGCAAATCAAAGCAGCAATCTTAGGGTGACCCATGGTATATACACTCAGGTCAGAGGCTACTGTATCACACACACACACACACACACACACACACACACACACACACACACACTATCTCTCTCTCTGGTTCCATTCAAGGTCACTGAAAGCCTCAAGGTGACTGGAAATGATTAAAAAAAAATCCAGTCTGTCTATTATCCTAGGACTGTTTCCTAGTGACCTTGTGTGAAAAATGCATCCTCCTTTCCTGAACCTTCTGATGACATCAGTAAAAAGACTTTGGTACTAATAGAGTAGAATGGAAGCACTCTGAAGGCAGGGACTGTTTTCATTTTTGCTTCTGTGTTCTCAGCACTATAGACACAGTGTTTATGCTTATTGAACAAAATTAAATGGAACTGCAGAAAAAGCCCTGAGCTAGCTGTCAACTTGGGTTCTTAGTCCAGCAACATCATTAATTTCCATTGTTAAAGTATCACAAACTTAAAGTAGAAAGGACCCCAGAAATCACCTAATCCATTCTTCTCCTTTTATAGATAAGGAGCCTGAGTCATAGGACAGGATTCAAACCCAGGACCCCTGGCTCCAAATCTAGCTCACTTTCTACTATATTATGCTATCCTCCAGAATAAGTCACTGCACCTCATTTCCTCATCTGTCTGTACCATGAGAAGCTGGATGAGATGACCTCTAAGGTCTCTTGTAGTTTAAACATTCGATGCCTCTTCATTTTGTGTCATGGATCTCTTTGGCAGTCTAGTGATCCCTTCTCAGAACAATACTCCTCAAAATCTATCCACAAATCCCTCTGTAGATCCCAGGTTAAGATACCCTGTCCCCAAAGTAAATACTAGTAATATAGGCTGCACTAGGTCATGCGATTTAATGGAGATGAGGCTAGAGATAGCATCTTGTTCACTTGTATTTGGCTCTGGAATTTATTTTGATTTTTTTTTCCCTTTCAGATTTTCCTTCCTAATTATGCTTCAGGTGATATCAAAATGATCCTGGGTTCCCCAAGCAAGCAAAGAGTGACAGAGGAGAAGCCTGGAGGCATTTGGTGGTTTGGGGGAAAGCCAGGATGGAATTTTAAGTTGACCACAAAGTAGATAATCTATGCATGGACAATCAAGAACTGGCTAGCCATGCCCAGATGTGATTATCCCTCTCCCATGTAGCTGTTACCACTCTACACCCCCAGGGGTAGTGAGGGTTTCGTCTAGAAATGAAACAAACCATTTCACTAGAAAGCTTACACATACATAGACAGGCATCCCTTGGTCCTGCTGGCCCATATACAGCCTCTGGTGTTGAATGACCCTCAGAAGTCAGTGCCATATTTCTCAACCACTGAAAGTTCACTAGAGGTTTGGGTTCAGCAGCCACCCCATTCAACTATCAAAATCCTTCTTCCCCGGAAACCATTGATATCCTGGCCCAGCAGGAGGCCCAACTCCCCTTCAATGACATATAAATGTTCCAACCATTTGGCCAGGGTAATAAGGCACATGAGGAGCAAAGTTTTCTCCCTTGGGAGCTAGTCTTTACCTTATCAAGAACACAGAATCAAGGATTAAGTACTGGAAGAGATCTCTTAGATCGCTGGAATGATCTCCTGATTTTGAATGAGGCCCAGAGAGCTTCTGTTTTGCCTGAGGTCACACAGGTAGTAAGCAGCAAAGCTAGGAGGTCTAGAGTAAAAATCTAGCTACCAGCTAAGGAATCTTCCTGGCTACGGGAACTTGGGAAGACTAAGAAACCATGGAGAGGTTGGGATATTTATGGTGGTGAAAGAAGGAGTCATACTGATAAAATCATGGCTCATTTAAGGTTGAAAAAAGAGAATCTGTAAAATTAATGTGAATGTGGAAGTCCAGTCTGGCTCTGACATCAGAGGTGGTTGTTGTTGAGTTGTTTCCAACTTTTGCTTACCCTGTCTGGGTTTTTTTTTTTTTTTGGTAGATAGTGGATTGGTCTGCTCTCTCCTTCTTTAGCTCATTTCACAAATGAGGAAACTGAGGCAAACAGGGTTAAGTGACTTGCCCCAGGTCACTCAGCTAGGAATTGTCTGAGGCCAGACTTGAACTCGAAAAGATCAGCCTTCCTGACTCAAGGCCTGACACTCTATTGAAATCTGAGAAACCTGGTTCAAATGGCACCCTGGACACTTACAGCCTGTGTGACCTTGGGCAAGTGACTGAGCCACTCACCTCAGTTTCTTCTTCTGTAATATGAAGGGGTTGGACTAAATGGTTTAGGATCTGTGATTCTCTGACCTACAAAAATCACCATGGAGGCTTGGATTGAAGTCCTGGCTCTATCACATGCTGGATGTGTTCCCTGGTATAGGCACGACTCACTGTCCCAAGCCACCCGCCCAGGGAATAGAAGTTGTAGAATAGTTGTTGATCTAGGGGAGGCTGGATGGTGCAGCAGAAAAATTACTGACTCTGGAATCAGAGGACTTAACTTCAAATCCCAACACCAATATTACCTGTGTGATTCTGGGCAAGGAATAGCCTCAGTTTACTCATCTGTACAATGAGGGGGGTTCGTTCTATGGCCTCTGAGGTCCTTTGCAGCTCTAAATCTCTGATCTTCATTGGAATCTGCATTTCTTCTTAGGAGTTCCCCACAATAATGAAACCACAGTCTCTGACCAAAAAACAAACCAACAACAACAAAAAAAAAAACCCACAACACAAAACAAAACAAAAAAATTAAATTTAAATTAAAAAAAGCCCTAGTAACTACTCCTGCTATTATCCTGCATGAGTCACATAAGCAAGAGATGTCTGTCTCACTAATTGAGAGTTATATGGCTAACACCTATATGGTTATGTTTTAAGATCATATTCAATCCATTAATAAATTTAAAAAAACACAATCAATTATTATGACCCGCTGGGGTATGTGAGAGCTATGATTTCGGGGAAGGCAGAAAGCAACCAAACTGAACGAACCTGGCTCGATCTTCCTCTCATCCTCAAACACCTCTCTCTAACTTACTGTGTCCAAAACAAAACTATCCTTTCCCCACCCCAGACTCACCCCGCTCTTCCAAACTGCCTTATTTCTATCACCAGTAGCATCCTCCTTCCAGCCACAAAAGTTCTCAACTTCTGCATTATCCTGACCTCTCATTTTCTTTCACCCTACATGCCTGATCACTTGCTAAATTTTGTTTCTACTTTTGCAGTATCCATCTTCCTCATCCCCCTTCTCTCTATTCAAAAACCCACCATCTTGGTTCAGGTCCCTATCCCCTCTTCACCAGTTTACTCAGTAGTCTTACCCCACTTCAATACATCCTCCATATACCTTCTAAAGTGATTTTCCTTAAGGGCAAATCTATAACAACTCTTCTGGTTCTAAAGCTGTGATTTTATGAAGCTAGATATGGAATCAGGAGAACTGTGACCCTGGGCAAGTCACCTTTCTGAGCCTTAGTTTTCTCATCTACGGAATGGGGATATATCTCCTGAGAACTGCCCTGCCGAGCTCACTGGGTTGTTGGGAGGACATGCTTGGTAAACCTTATTTACCTATCAATGTGAATTGTTTCTGTTACTAACATTTCATTTGCCACACCAACTCAGTGGTTTCCTGCTCTGGGAACCTAGCAGCAGTGGGGAGCTGTCCACAGCTGAAGTTTGAGCCCAATATTGGGTCGTGGTCTCTGTCCTACAAGGTGGGATTAAAAAGATGCCACAGAGTTGAGCACTGAAACTGATCAAACGTGTTTCAACACCCCATTCCTTGATCTCTTTCCTGACCTCAGAGCAAATCTGCCTGCTTTGCCCTTGGATCCCACTGTGGCTGTCCTGCCAAGAAGGTCATGCTTCCCTGCTTTATCCTCTGGACACTGATATTCCCATACCACTAACCCTATTTCAGACATTGGCCAAACCTCCTGCCCCTGGCTCTGGACCATTAAGCACCTCTGATTAAAACTCTGCACCAAAGTGTTGGGGATTTGTAGACCCTGAGTTAAAGTCCCAGTTTTGTCCACTTGGGTAGTTACCTCTATAACCTAGAGCAAAGAGAGACAGTAGGATAGATAGAGCAGAAAGCAAGCTAGTCTTGGGAGTGATAATACTCCAATTCAAATCCCAGTTCTGTCAACCTACTATCTGTGTGACGGTGAGTACATTACTGTACCTCTATGCAAAATGAGAGGGTTGGAATAGGTGGCTTCTAAGGACTATTTGATCTCTGTCATTCTCATAATTTTATTCTTTGAACAGTTCATTTTTTTAAATGCAAATTTAATATTTTTTACCAGAGCAGTGAAAGTTCCTCCATCACCACCCCCCCAATCCCCAGACCAGTTGTTTCAATCACAGAAATACTACATTCTCATATTTTAAAAATGAGAACAAGATATTAGTGGAAAGAAAATTTTCCTCAGCACTACTTTCTTCTAACTGAGCGGAGAGCAGCAGGGGTGCCCTCAGCAATTTGGCCTCACCCTAATCTTTCCAGCCTTATCTCTGATTGAGAAGGTTCCCCTCCCTCCAGATTAATCTTGTCAAAGCTCTTTGAACCTCCATGTCTCCCACAGCATCCTTAACCCCTCTTCCATTCCTCAGCCCGGAACTGGCTTCTTTTCTACCCATCTAAACCACTAACCATCTTTCAAGTTCAGAACACCCCATCTTCTGTGTGAAGTGTCCACTGACCACTCCTAGCCCCAGTAACTGTTCACCTCTGAGCTTGGCAGCACTGCTGGCCATCTGTGTTTCTTACTGAGTACTAATCACATACTGCCTCATATTATTAGTTATATTTTTATATTTGTGGTCCATTTTCCCACGTCAATTATAAGCTTCTTCAGGGCTAGAGTTGTCTCATTCACCTCCTTGTCTCCCCAACAGTGCCTGATACACCTTTGATACTCAATCATGACGGATTGACTAATACAAGTACACCAACATCTCCAAACTTAAAAAAAACAAAAAAACAGGAGAGATATTGGGAGAGGAAACCTGGTTTTCAAATCTGATGCATAAACATGGAAAGCTCTTAAGAGCAGCTGGCAAACTTTTCCAGTCTGGGAACCAATTTCAATAAAATACAAATCACACTAAAGCCCTATCTGAGGGTAAAGGAGTGAGGGGGAGGGAATATAGGCTAGAGAGAAGAACCAAGAGGAAAAATAGCACTGCTTTTGGTAGAACCCCAATCGCAAAGAGATTATAAACCATGTATCAGACCAGACAGATACATTAATACAGCAGACCAGATTGCAGACAACCTGTTGACATCTAAGGACAACACAGAGTAAGAAAGAGAATACTGGGGAATGATTACTGGTTTCATTTTCACCACCAGCCCCGCCATCTTTATGGCACCTCCTTGCTCTAGAGGTTTTTAGAATGAGGCCCATGGTTTTTTTTAAAAAAGTATCTCTAAAAATAATTCCATATAATTAGTTTCCTTTAGAGTCTTATATTTTATTTTATACATTCTAAAACACTTTTTCTAAGGGGCCCGAAAACTTCACTTGATTGCCAAAAAGGATCCATGTTACAAAAAAAGGTAAATATCTCTGTTCTGGATGGGAGTTGAATTTACCCCTCAACTTGCTGGCTAAGTGCTAAGACACTATCTTCTAGGAATCTCATCTTATCTCCTCATAACCTCACCCTCTCACCTTTCCAGTCTTCTTACACTTTATGCCACCCTCATCCCAAGTTCCCCTCCATACGCACTGATCCAGCGACATTGGTCTCTCTCCCAATTCCAGGCATTTTTATTGGCTGTCCCCATGACAGTAAAATTACCTCCTCATCTCTACTTCCTGACTTCCTTCAAATATCAGCTAAAATCCCACCTTCTACAGCTCTCCTCCCTTTAATTTTCATGTTAATAATTTCCAGCTTATTGTGCATCATTTGTTTATAAATGTTAGACCTGGAATCAGAAGAACTGAATTTGAATGTGAGCTGTGACCCTAGGCAAGTCACCTCTCTGACTCTCAATTTCCTCATCTATGAAATGGGGATATGTCTCGTAAGACCTGTCTTGCCTTTCTTAATGGGTTGTTAGAAAGATGATGCTTAAAGGTGGATCTTCACCTTGAGAGGTCTCAGTTTCCTCATCTGTAAAACAAAAGGGCCAGAATAGATCAACAAATGAAAAAGCATTTATCAAGCACTAAGTACAGTGCTAAAGGCTAGGGATATAAATAGAAAAATAAGCCAGCCCCTGCTCTCCATAGGAACTCCTTCTCATTGGCTGAAGTTCCTGCAGTACCCAGGAGGTCTTCCAGTGGGCTGTTAAGTCACAGAGGAGGCTTCCCAAGAAGAATGATGGAGAAGACCAGCAAGCAAGAGGGTAATAAGCAACAGGATCTCTGCCGGCCCAATACCAATTCCTCCAGAGGGATGGGACGAGAAGGAACAATGCTTTAGGAAGTAAAAGGAGTGAAATGGAACAGCAGAAGGGAGGCCAAGACAGGTCCCATCCGGCCAGACCCTCAGGGAGCACACCTAGTCAGGATTTCAGTTTTCAATGAAAAACAGATGATGATAAAAATAATAATGATAATAATAATAAAGAGAGATTCCAAGTCCTCTTTGTTATCATTTAATTTTAAAGAACCATCTGAAGGGTGTTTTGAAAAAAGGATGGGGAGGAAATAACTGGATCACATAGATTAACAGCAGGATACGTTACAGAATAACTTCGAGTTTTTTTCTCCCTTCAGAAAGGAAAACTGTTTTCTATTCTTTGCAAGAACATTAGGGCTCATCTGGCTGGGGGATGGGGAGTAAGGCCAGGACAGGATGGGGGAGGAGGAGGGAGACTTGTCTCTAGCATCTCCCCTCAAATGTAAAGCAACCCAGTCTAAGCTAAATCTGATTTAGTGCTCACTTTCAATCTCAATTAAGGAAAACTCACATACAGTTGATTCCACATAGAATCACAAGGCATTAGTTCTGGAAGAGGCCACAAGAGATCATTTAGCCAAGCCTATTCCTTTGACAGGTGGGGAAACTGAGGCTCCAAGTGGTAAGAATATGCTGGACTTTGAGGAAGGTTAAAACAATCACACACTATGTAAGCCAAATGAGTGTCTTTATAAAGAGCACATTTTAGTTGGAAGGGAGGTCAGTCAAAATGGTAGAGACTCCTTCTGCCTTGTTTTGTCCCCAGAGGTCACATGTTATTTACATTATCCCCCTTCTCAATCTACATAAAGCATCTTTTTCAGGAAGCCAGCATTGGAATTTCATGACTAGGCTCACTTGCTCTGGGAAGTCAGGCACAGGGGGTGGTTGTTCAGTCATTTCAGTCACATCCAACTCTTCACGACCCCATTTGGGGGTTTCTTGGCAAAGATAATGGAGTGGGTTGCCATTTCCTTCTCTTGCTCATTTTACAGATGAGGAAACTGAGGCAAACAGAGTTAAATAAGTTGCTGGGGTCAGCTAGTATGTGTCTGAGACTAGATTTGAACTCAGGTCTTCCTGACTCTAGACCCAACTCTATCCACTGTGCCACCTAGCTGTGCATTCATCTCCATTTTACAAATGGATGGAATGAGGCATGGAGAGCTTAAAAGATTTATACATACTACAGGTCCCTCTAACACAATGTTCTTCTTGCTGACTGACCCTAGTAGACACTTCCTCATTCTCTTTCCTGGTGCCTGCCTGTACCCTGAGGAAATATTGCCCTTAACAGCTAGCAACAAGTAGTCATCAGCTAGCCCTCACAACCTTAGCCTGCATGGTGCTTTGCAATTTTTAAAGCACTTTCTGGTGTGTTGTTGCATTGGATCAAAATAATGCTAATAGCACTTTCAAATAAATAAAAAGAAAATTTAAATAACCCAATTTCATACAATGAAATTGAACAAGCAACAAAAGAACTCCCAGAGTGGGAAAAAAAACAGTACTAGACTGATTTACAAGGGAACTTTTACAAATATTCAAAGAATATCATTTAGACAATAATAGTTCACATTGATAACAGCACTTTGAGGTTAGCAAAATGCTTTATATATATTACTTCCTTTGATTCTCACAACCACTTTGTAAGGCGGGTGCTGTTATTTTTCACATTTTACATATGAGGAAACTGAGGCAGAGAGAGGTTAAATGAATTGCCCAGAGTCACATAGATAGTAAATATCTGAGACAGGATTTGAACTCAGGTCTTCCTGATGCTCAATCCAGAGCTCTATCCACTCTCCCAATAAATAACCTAAGCCTCTTACAAACTCCTAATTGGAATTTAGAAGTAACTTTGGGTTCTTGGAGGCTGAGCTTTCAGAAGGAGTGCTTTCAAAGGTTATGCCAAGATGGAAAGGCTTTGAGCACAAGCTTGGTGAAGCACAACTTATGTGATCCCAGCCTAATTAAGTTTAGAGAAGTTTAAATTAATTAAGTTTGGGTGGCGAGGGGGTGCCACTTTGGAAAACCACATGCTAAGAGGCAGCATCTGTATGGGATAGAGTCCTGGAGTCATGATGTGGGTTCAAATCCTGCCTTGGATACTTACTAGCTCTGTCACTTTGGGCACGTAACTTGACCTGTCTGGGCCTCAGTTATCTCATCTGTAAAATGGGGATAATGACAGCATCTCCCCCACAGGGTTTTAGTGAAAGTTAAATGAGGGAACATGTGAAAAGCACTTTGTAAACCTTATTAAAGCTAACTATTGTTGTGGTTATCAAATAAGGTAACTTAGGTCCAGAGAGGTCCAGTTACAAGCCCAAAGTCACCCAGATAGGAACAGAACCAGGACTAAACTCACAGAATACAGGCCCTGGAAGGGCCTTTTAGATACCATCCAATCCAACCTTTTCACTTTATAGGTGAAGAAACTGGGTCAGAGAGGGGGCGAGAGAGTGAGAGTGCAAGCAACTTGCTGAAGATCCCCAAAGGGAGGAAGGGACAAAACTCAGGTTCCAAACTGAGTTTTCAGGCCTCTGATTCAGCGTTTTTCTCATATCATGTTTGTTTTTTCCAAAACCCCAAACAACTGACCACTAGGATGTGCTGGTAAGCCAAAAATGCCCGTCCCCCACCCCCTCCAGTCTGCCCAATAACTCTTCACTGGCTTCCCAGTAAAACTGCCTCCCCATCCCTCCCCATCACTTTTGAGTAAATGTAAGTTACTAATAACCTGGCTTTCTCCCAGAACTGCTTAGTGAAACGGGTTAGCTCAGAACTGCTTTTGCAGGCATTGCATATGCTCCTTGCATTAGAAAGGCCAAGCCTGAAAATCTTTCACAGAGGCCTCTGGGAAACAATAAGGGAGGTGGGGTTGGGGGAGAGATCCAGTATTAGCCAAATCACTTGTTGAAATGCTGCTCCAGTCCTGGGCGTTGTGAACTTGATTTATGTATGAAAAGCGAAATACAAACAGCCCAGGCTTTCCCAATGACAGATAAGTTATTACAGACACTACTTAACAAACCACAATGTCACCCCCTGAAACATCTCTGCTAGAAGCAGTCTCACCTTTCCCTTGAAAACCCATCAGAATGGGATGTGGTACAAACACTACAGAAAACTCCCTTCTCATCTTGAAAGCATCCTTTGTTTCTGTGTGTGTGTGTGTGTATTTTCCACTTTAAAGGCTCACGTGCCACACTGAGATTTCTAAGTTCACCCCCAATCCCCTGTTCCTGCAGGAAACCAATGCACACAGCTCCTGGGAGAGGCCACAGTCAACCAAGTCTTAACTCTCACCCAATTAACCTCTGAGGATCCAGGGAGATGGCCAAGAGCTGTAACCATAGAAGTCAGTTGTAAGAGACCTCAGCTACCTGCACCAGGCTATACAGTGGGTAAAGTGAGGCACCTACTTAAGCTATATGATCTTAAAGGCCAAGAAATTCACATATCTGCCCACCCCCAATCTTTCCCCACCTACTGGTTAGGACCAGAAATTCCCTTAAATAGAGAAGAGAAATTTTCATTAAACATTCTTAAAGAAGGCTAGCTAGAGGTGCAAACTCCTTCCAGAGAAGGAATATGGTGGTTTAAATCTATAGCAATGGATAGCAGAGTCATCCCAAAGAACCACTTTGGATGGAAGGAAAGTGTCCGAGAGGGTCCATGGAGTCACAGGGGAAAGAAAAAGTCCAGAAAAGGAAGCCAGGGGCACTGAGAACAAATGATTCACTTTATAAGATGCCATGGTCTGTCTTCTAGCAACACCCTAAATATACCTTGGTGTCACCTTCATAATTCTTATTCTTTAGTAGTCTGTGACCATTGACCTAGTCCCCCAAATGTCAATTATTCAGTCCTACATTCTGAAGGACTTTCCATTTCTGATTTCAGCCTTTCACTCAGTCATCTTCTCCTCCTAAATTTATCAGGGAGCCAAATCAGGAGCAGTTGAACTGGATGTGTATGTATATGTTGATGTAACACCACAGGCACCTCTCTGTGCCCTATTCTACCCCTGTCCACTAAAGAGTCTTTGGCCACAAGAGTGCCTTTTAGGACTTGGAAGTAGACAACTGAAGGACCTTCCATCCAATAACTGTCCATTCACAAGAAACCAGTAAATGAGAATGTTTGGGTTCCATTAAATTTCCTAAGTAAACCGCCCCAAACCAGAATGGACATTGTCTCAATGTAATGGCATCAGGAGCATACATCTGTCCAGTGCCTTATACTTTCTGAGACTTTTTTTGCATGGTACAATGAGAGAGTGAATACTCTAAAGTCAGAAGAGACTGAGGTTCAGATCTGACCTTTGAGAAGCAGGAATTGTTTGATCCTGGGCAGCCCTAAGCTTCAGACAACTCTAAGTTACAGTTACAATAAAAATCACACATCCCTGGTGGGTTGATATTATACTGTCTAAAGAACTTTCAAACTTTCAAACACAATTACTCTCTAGGTATTTATTAAGTATCCACTATTCATGAGACATTATGTTATATTACTAGAGATACAAAGACCAAAAAAAAAAAAAAGATCCTATCTTCAGGAACCTTAAACTTTACAATAACCATGTGAGATAGGTAGGGAAGGTAATTATCCCCATCTGATGGATGTGGAAACTGAGGCCCACACAGGTAAAGCAGGTTTGTGCAAGATCAAACACAGATGGAGGAATCAAGATTAGAATCCAGTTGTTCTGACTCACTATCTTCATTTGGAAATTCATCATCTTAAGACACATCTCATTTACTTATCATTTTGTGGGTATTATTCTAGACTTCTCAATTAGAATATAAACTCTGAGAAAACAAATATCATGTCTTCTCTTCATTCTACATCCCTCCATAGTACTTAACATAGTGGCTTACATACATAAGGAGCTCTGTTGGTTAACTGATTTAAGGCTGCCTTCCCATTGTACCAGGGACTGAGAAGACCAGTTCAGTTGAGACTTGATGTCAGAGGTCAGGTGAACAAAGGGTCAGGACTTGATTAAAGGCCCTATGGGGTTCCAAAATGAATCGTCCCACCCAACAGCAGACTGCTTAATCCCACATTGCATCTTTTTTATTCTTGGACATTTACCACCATCTACCACCACCACCACCACCTAAGTGATCATTCTAGTGGGTCTGGAAAAAAGCAGCTTATTTGGGTAACCAGGAGATGGGAAGGAGAAGAGACCAGAGAAGAAAACGGGCAAAGGAAGGAACACTGGAAGAAAACGAATTCACTTCTTTTGGTCTGTTCCCCTGGGGAAACATAGCTATTTATCATTGGTCAAGGCACTTTGACTGATTCCTACTGCCCTACTCTACTATCTCTAAAAGCAGTTTTGAAATTCCCAAGTGAAAGCAGGGTGGGGATATTCTTTATAGATTCATAGACCATAAGCCAAAAAAGATTTTGTAAAAAGCACATGGCTTCTTTAAGAGAACTCTGAGACATTGGGCAGATGTGTCTTCTTACCTTCCTGAGGCTGCCGCTAATTAATACTTTCCTAGGGCTTCTATGTCAGGAGAGAAACAGAGACAGGTATTGGAGGTGCTGGAGAAAGGGAGTTGTACAGCCTGCTATGTCCAAAAACCTTGTGTTACCTAGGAGAAAGAAAAGAAAGGCAAGTGAGCTCCAGAGTCCTCCAGTCCAGCCAGGCATAGCTAGATCTGGTATAACTCCACCTTCTTGGGCACCATCTGTGCCCACACTGGACACCTGCTTGCAGCTAGTTATGGCCGGACAGGAGATGTGGGTCGGGCAATTGGGAGTGAAAAAAACATCCAAAGCCCAGGAGGGAAAAAGGAATTGGGTGTCTGGGTCACGCGAGGCAGAAGGTTGTATCGGCATTCTGGAATAGGTCTATGGGAGGGAACAAGAACGTGACCTTGACATTCTCCAAACTACTAATGTCCCAATAAGATGTTCAGCCTTCTCCCTCTTGTCCTCATCCCTTCATCTCTGTTTCTAGACGATGGGATACAGGTGAATGACAGTGAATGGGAGAGATGGTACATGCCCTGGAAAGGATGACGGGGTCCTTTCTGGATTCTCATGACCCCTCATTCATCCAATATGCATTTACCGAGTCACTGCTATGTGCAAGGCTACGAGAAATAGAACGGAGATGAAAAACATGGTTTTATTCTTTAAGAGCTTACCCATCCTTGGTAAAGAGAGGCAAGACAATGAGACATACTGAGAGGCTGTCTGGCAGAGGGGATTCAGAGATGGTCTTGGAGCTGTCAAGACTGCAGTTCAATCCCAGCCTCTCACATGGTCAGTCGATAAACATTTATTAATTGCTTAAAATGGACCAAACATTGTGTAGGTTGAGTGACCTTGGGTTAAGTCATGTAACCTCTAGATGCCCTAGGCCAGAGTCCGCTAATACTCCCCTGTACAGCCCAATAATATGAAAATGTAATTTTGTAATTGGGGAACATTAGCAAAATAAATAAAAAAAAATAAGCAAAAATATAATAAAATACGAATAACATATTTTAAAACTAAGTCAATATGTAGTCCTCAGGATCCTTGTGCACAGATCAGTGGTTTTTCCTTCTCCTTTCCTCCTTTCTATTTCAGTTTGATATCAATGTCCAAGGCAACTCTCTAAAACCATGAAGTGCTGAGAAGGTGTCAACCTACATTGGTAAAGAGATATCTTCCTCCAGGAGTGCCCTATACCAGTGATGGTCTAGTCCCTGATACTTAATATATGGCAGAAGGTAATGGTCTAAGAAAGGCACAAAGAATCATGGGAATACAGAGTGAGAGGTTACTTCTAGCACAGTTTAGAAGTAGGTATGATAACATCAGGGAAGGTTTCACAGAAGATAGGCTTTGTGAGCTAGTCCTTGAAGGACAGGTAGGATTTCAACTAGTCAATATGAAGGGAGGGCATTCCAAGTGAAGGACATGGCATTAAGAAAACAAAACTGCAGGCAGGAAACCACACAGCACGATTAGGAAATGCCTTTCAGTTTGGCCAGGGGATGGAGGAGGAGCTGGAGCTGGAAAAGCAGATCTGGGCCAGAAGATTCATGGGTCAGAAGTTTATAAAGTTATGGGCAAGTCTAGACACTGATGGCACACCAACACCGCTTGGCCCTGACCCCCCAACAGGGCCTGGGGTCAGTGAGCAGGAGGCAAGCATGGTTAGATCCTGACCTTGCCCCCAAATAACATGGCCATTCAGGAGAAGCCCAGATAGGCAGCAGGCGGCAGAGGCTGGACCTCACCAATGTCTCTCATCATGTGATTGTGCTAGCTACCATCATATATTTGGTTCATACCACAGCAGGCACTATCTGCACCAACGAGCCCTACTCACTTGGGACCTCGAGAGAACAAAACAGCTAACCTGGAACAAGATAAAAACCAACTCTTATCAAGTCCTTGGGCTGCCACTATTCTGGTATTCTTTCTCCTCTCACATGACAGGAAGGGCCAGCGTAGCTTCTCCCAACTTCCACTAGTAACAAAGAGAAGTAGGGATGGAGGGACAGGGAGATACAACAGAAGCAACTAGAAACCCACACCAGGAACCACCACAATGCAGAGTGACCTCCTAGCAGAACCCAAGTTTCCAAGAGGCAACACGAGTTCTTCCAACTCTGAATTACAGTGTCCCATAAACTAGACTCTTGGGGGTTACTGGAGTAGATAGACTGTCACACATACCATTTCAGAACCCTAAGTTCACCTACTGATCCCCCAGTAGGCAAGGCCCAATATATCTTCCCAGACACTAAGAAGAAGCTCATTGTCAAACCTGATGCTACTTCAAGGTAGGGCTTAGCTCCCTGCCTCTCCTGCCTGCTTATTTCTCTCCCCTCACACCAAAAGAACTTATACTGGAAACTAAGGGGTGCCCATTGATTGGAAAATGGCTAAATAAAAAAGTATACGGATGTAATGGAATACTATTGTGTGGGTTTTTCTTTAAATGTTGAAAGAGGTGGTTTTAGAAAAACCTGGGAAGACTTGGGTGAACTGATGCAGAGTGAAGAGAACAAAATCAGAACTGATACAATAGCAACACTGTAAAGACAAACAACGTTGAAAGACTTGGGAATTCTGAGAAATGTAACATCCAACCAGGATTCCAGATGATCCACAGTGAAGCATGCTACCTACCTCCTGACAGAGAAGTGATAGACTCAAGATGCATTTGGGAGCATGACCAATGCAGGAATTTGTTTTCCTTGGCTGTGTATACTAGTCACAAGAATTTTGTTTTCTTCCTTTTTCAGTTTTTTTTGGGAGAAGAAGAAAAGGCTTGATAATTTAAAAAAAACAGGTGTTGGGGTTTTTTTTAAAAGAATATACATTTGAATAGATCCCCAGAGTCCCCTAAAATACATCCCATCCTTTATAAACAGGATTAGTCTAAAAAAGAAGGCAACAGATGGGGGTAAAATACTCAGCTTCCATTATAGGCTTGAACACTGTTATGCAAATGAGCAAATCACTTCACCTCCTCTGCCTCAGTTTCCTCTTTTGTCAAACGGGGTGCTTAATAGCAATAATATACAATAGTTATATCCATTATGAGAGTCCAAGGAGATAATATATATGAAAGCACATTTTCACAAGTTCATTTCTTTATTGTGTCTAGTGATCCAAAAGAATAATAACCGGCATTTGTAGAATTACTTTAAAGTTTGCAAAGCTCTTTATAGACACTGTGTCACTTGAGAGTCACAACACTTTCTGAGGTAGATCCGGAAGAAATCACTATCTCCATTTTAGAGATGAGAAAACTGAGAATTAAGGAAGGCAGAGTTATTTGACCATATTCAAACAATTAATTAGCATCAGAGGGAGTACCTGGACCCATGTATGAAAGCACTTTTCAAAAATAATCCAGCATCCAATATACAGATGTCTACTATGTCCAATCCTCTGTAAGTCTTACTGGAGGAATGAATATAAAATGTAAGACCAAGTCTGTGGCCTTAAGAAGCTGGCAAGTCTAGCTTGAGAGATATGCCACATAATACCAGGCAATATATGTTTAGTGCCCAGTGAATAGTGCAAATAAAGTATTAGAAGAATTCTGAGGAGGGAGAGGCCACTGTGGGCTGAAATGGACTGGGAATCCTGTCTTCATAGATAAGATGGAAGTGATACCAAGAGGGGCTGCTCTCTGGTCAAGCTGCAGCCAATGAGGAGTTCTGTAAAGGAAGGGAGAGACAGGAGGGCCAGCAATGACCTCCCAAAGCCATCATGTCCTGATGAATCCTTTTTTGATGCTCATACCCCCAGAGGCCATGGCACTACCTGACACTGGCCAGGAAGTAGGGAGGAAGGGCCTAAGGAAGGAGGAGGAGGAGGAGGAGGAGGAGGAGGAGGAGGAGGAGGAGGAGGAGGAGGAGGAGGAGGAGGAGGAGGAGAATGTTTCGCAGCAAAGGGTTGGGGAGAGGAGAAAGAGGGGAAGGACTCATTTTTCAGCAGGGGCGACGACATCAGTGAAATGTGTATTGCTCCTTCCTTCTTAATTATCTATTAAAATATAATATCAAGGGCGCCTGACAGTCTTACAATGGAAAGTCTCTCCCGAAACAAACCAAACTGCCAGCCGGAGCAAATTAAGAATTGTAATGCCAGACAGATGAATGCATTTGATCTGCTAAAAATCCCTCAATGTATTGACTGCACTAAGGCTAAGCAGGGAGGGGAGGAGGGAGTCCTGGGCTGCAAGAGGCCAGATGCCCTCAGGTGCCTGGGCTTAGGGAACAAGGCTGATGTGAAGTCAATAAGAATGTATTAGGTGCCTACTGTGTACTGACTGCTGTTCTTAGGAATAGGGAGTGAAAACTGTCCTTACCCTCTCAAGTTCACAATCTAAGTGCAGTGGATAAATCCATGTGTGTACAGAAATACACAAAAAAAAGAGATTCAAAACACAGTGATTTGGGGTGCGGCTCAAGGGATGAAGTGATTTGGTGATCAACTAAAATATGGCGCTTGAGCAGAGTCATGAAGGATACTAGTGATCCTAAGAGGGAGATGTGAAGAGGCTGAACATCTACAGCCTGAGATGCAAAGGTATGGAGATGGGAAATGGAGAGTCAAGTATGAGGAACAACAAGGAAACAGGGCTATTGACTTCCACGCACCCAAATGGGAAGTCAGTCCTAAGATACCCATTACCTTCCACTCCACCCCCCCTCCCGCCCCCCCCAATACCTAAACTCTTCTTGGCCACCTTCTAGTTAGGAAGGGCTCCAAATAGGCTTGATAAATACTCAATAACTAAAAATGACACTGCCTGGCATGAATTAAGGGTCTTATAAACCCAAGTTCAAGACCTAGTTCAGCCACCAACTAAATCATTGTGCTATCTTTTCATCTCCACACCTCTTATTTCCTTGCCCCTGGGCTGAGAGTGAACTTGATGTTTTCTAAGTCCCCTTGTAGTTCTAGTAGCCTATGGTTAAATTCTTGGATTCCACTCCGGGTGAACTCGAGACCCCAATACAAGATTCATTTGCTTCTGATTTTTATGATTCTTTGCATGTACTCGTTTAGTAATTTCACATGCAGGGTCTTGTATATCCCTATTGGACTAACAGCATCTCCAGGACAGAGGCAGATCTTCTCCCTTCAGTGTGCCCAGGACACTCAGCCAGACACCAAGGTCAGCAACAGTCATCACTACTGAATCTGAAAGAAAAAAAATCAATGGCCTTCGAAATGCACAGTAGTTTCCTGTTATTGTTACTTCTCACCAGGCCTCCCCAACGAGGACTCCTGAGCCTCACCTACCACCCAAGAGGGTCAGCAAGAGGGAACTTGGAAGCAGAGGAGGGAAACAAGTCAAAGGGAAAAAAGGTATAGAAACAAGGTGGATTCCCACCTACTCAGCAATGCTGAGATCTGGGAAGGGAAGAGGGGAAAGAGAGAGAGAAGGGAGAGAGAGGAGAGAGGAGAAAGAGAGAAGGAGGGAGAGAGAAAGGGAAAAGGGAGAGAGAAGAGAGAGGGGGAGGAGAGGGAGAAGGAAAAAAGAGAAGGAAGAGGGAGGAGAGAGAAGAGAGGGGGAAGAAGGGAGAGAGGGAAGGAGGAAGGAGAGGAAAGAAACGAAAGAGAGGGGGAGTGGAGGGAGAAGATACAGAGAGAGAAAGAAAAAAAATCAAAGGAAGAGAAAAAATCCTTGGAGATGGCTAACATGTCCTGGTTCCTTCACCTCATACCCCTCCTCCCCAAAGCCCTTCTCTACCCCTTCCAAGCATGTAATTGAGCCTCTCTTGTGCCACCCTTAAGGGTTCTGCCTCACTGGCTCTTGGTGGGCTAAGCTGACAGCAGATGTCCATCCCTGTGCTGCTCAGCAACTGTTCTCTGAGACCCCAAAAAGCAATTACCTTTCCCTGAGCTGAAGTGACTTCAACTAACCCCCTCCCCCTCATACATCCCCCACAAAAAAAGCAGCTGGGGGGGAAGAGGGGGAGAAAAAAACTATCAAGATGTTGGTTTAGTAGAAAAATATCTCTCCTTGCATCCTCGATTTCTTTGAAGTGTGCAATGTGTTTCTTTGAGGACGTGGGTTTAGATATTCAATCATTTAGCCTGCTAAACTGAAGACTGCAAAAGGAGGCTATTTCTTAAAAATATACGAAGTCATATTAAATTATTGATAGCCATTAAACAGGGAGAAAAAAAATTAAACAGCCCTCAGCTTTTATCAATCATTCATGCAGTTTCCACTGGGGTGTTTTCCTGGGCAGATATCACATAGCAGAGTGCAAAGAGTCCAGGTCCTACAGGCATGAATTCATTTGCTATGGATGGAAAAGGGGTGGGATTTCATCCCCCAGCAATTAAGAAGGCACCAAGAGAAGGAGCAGGGAATCAAAGACTGGGAGAGAACCCAAGAGGTCACAGAGTCCACTGCTCTGCCTCTACATCCATTCACCAACCAGAAACTCCCCCACATCACCACCTTCCCAGCCCTTGCCTTCTACACACAAGAAGCTCTCTGTGTCTTGGTCTTAAGGTTTACACATTCAGTTAACATTTCTGGCTCCAACAAACCAAAATGTTCAGGAAGTCCTTCCTTATAGACTACCTAAATACCTCATGCTTCAAGGGAAAGGGAGGGCATTGAGATGGGGTGATAGGAGGGGACTAACTGCGAGATGGAGTCAGGGTATATCTCAAGGGTATGGGTCAAGGCCCGTTACTCAAATCCAGCTCAGGTCTAATAAGATAGGAGTAGGTGGCATGGATCTCAACCCAACCTGTGGCTATGAGAACACAACCCTTACTAGACAAGATCTTAGAAATCAATTCAGAGCTCCCTCATTGGACAAAGGGGGCCACTGAGAAGAGTTGGGTAATTGACTTGGGCAATTGGTGTGGACCAGATTCACCTAAGGTCACACAGTTCCTGGATGTACCTAGATTAGTACATCGGTTCCTGACACCTGATCAAATGCTACAGCAGAATGGCTGACCTCGAACTCTCCCCAATTAAATAATGCATGTATTCTACAACGTTTAAAGTGCTACATAAATGTCAATGATCATTATTTTTATGCCCTAGACCTAGGCCATCACTATTGTCCCCACTCCTCTGTTATTTTGCCTCCTTTCCTGAAAATTCTCAGTCCCTGTACCCAGCTGAGCCTTCATGGCAGAATATCATATTCCATCCCAAGCCCAGCTAACTTGTAACTCCAACCTCTTTCCTCAGGTGCCAGCAGAAGTTACACAAATACCAATTCCCTATCACCTTGCACCAAAATCCCAGGCAGAGACTTCGAAGACAATGAGACAAAACTGGGCTTCTCTTCACCTCTTCCCCTCAGCCCCTGGGGCCCCACTGAACTCTCCCTCCCCAGGACACCTGATCCATCTGCTCCTGGGCTGAGGCTCTTCCTGGCTCCTCCACCCCCCACTCCTCCAATGGATTTTAAAGGGAAAGGCTCCCACCAACCAGAAAGGCCAAGAGAGGCTGTGAAGCAAACCCAGGGGGAAGAGAGCATTCATTGCAGCTGGAAACAAAGAGGTTCAAGGCCCCTCTCTCCCTCTCCTCCCTAAGCCAGCCTGCTCTGCATTCTTGAATCCCTTTCAAAAAAGCTAGAGTCAGGGAGGAGGCGTGCCAAATGTTGATAGCGCCCTAGCCAGGAAAAGCTGCTGTCATAGGAAAACATTTTGAAGAGAGTGTTTGTTTACAATCAAAACCTGTTTTCTAAAATAATAGTGATAATAATAATAAAAATAATTTTAAAAACTTTAACTTCAATCCAGAATTGAACAAGCCAAACTTCTAAGAAAAATCTCCCTATTACTTGAGTTTTAGATTAGGGAAAGGGAAAGGGCGGGGGCGGGAAGGGGAGTCCCACTCTGCTACTGAACTAGTTCTGGGAGACCTTGGGCAAGTCACTTAATGTCTACTGAAAACTCCAACTGCCTCATTGGTGATCACCTCCCTTCTAGCTCAAAGGTTCTTCAAGATTCTCTAAAATTGTTCAAATTTCCTTCACAGGCTAACTCACGAGGAATGACAGTAGGAGATTCTGTCCATACACCAATACCACACTTCTCTTAAAAAATGCCCCCGAGGGTTTCAAGGTTCAAAGCTGTACTTGGGCAAGACAGAGAAATCCTACAAGCAGTTAGAAGAACCCACTTAGCCCATCACAAACTTTGACTTAAGTGCATATAATGTTGGAAGTATTTATGCCAGTTGCCTGGCACACAAAGATATGGATGACATACCCCTCCCCTTAAGGAGCTTAAAACCTAATGGGGGAAGGACTGGAAATACAACAATAGCTATGGTACAGAGGAGAGGACTAGGGAAAGTGCTCATTTGATACATATGAGGAGATACCACTTTCACTTCGAGTTAGGAGAAGCCTAAGGAGATCTCAGGGAGATCACCCCAAGGCACAAGAGCTGGACCATTAAGGAAGTCCAGAATTCCACGGATGGAGACTGGGATGTGTACAAAGGAGTACAAATGAGATAGAGCTGGACTGCCTAGCTGGATTACAGCGTAAAGGACAGGGTATGATAGAAGATTAGAACGATAGGCAGCAGGCAATTTGGAGAGAGCCTTGAATGCCAGGATGTTTAGATTTTATTGGGCAAGCAATGGAGAACCCTGAAAGGTTCTGAATAGAAGGATGTGATCAGAATGGTCAATATGTTAGAATGTGAGGCATTAAGGGGATAAAAAAAAAATCAACATTTGCCTGACTTTTTGGATGAGTGAGGGTGAGGAAGAGGGGGGAGAAGTCAAATCAGATTCCAAGGTTATGAGTCTGAGTATCTTGGGAAGACAAAACAGAAAAGAAGATTTAGGAGGGACAGGTTTGGGAGGAAAGATGATGAGTTTGTTCTGGAACATGTTGAGTTTGAAGTACTAAGAGAAAATTCAGGTGTTGCCACCAATGGGCAGTTAGAAGTAAGGCTCAAAACCAACCCAGAATGGCACCCTATTCTCTAGGAAAGCAAGTTTCAGTCAGCAACATCTGTACTTATTTGTAAGTTCTTTCTAATAGCTAACTGAAGTCATTATTGACCTAATTTCAAGTCAAAGAGATTTTTCTCAACCAAAAATAAATTTCTGGAGCTATTCCATCTGATGTGAAAGAATTCCCAGCCAAAGAGCAGAAGCTGGCCACAAATGAATCATTATCATGTAGATTCTCAGACCGCAGTGTTAATGGTGCCGAAATCTTGGGCATAAGCCATCTGTGAGCTTGACTTCTCTCTTTTGTATAGCTGCTCTAGACTGAGAATCAAGAAGACCTGGGTTCCAATCCCACCTCCGATACTTACTATCAGTGTGACCCTGGGCCAGTCACTTAACTTTTGTCTGCTTCAGTTTCTCACGTGTAAAATAAGGGGTTTGGATTCAATGATCTCTGAGGTCTAATTCTATGATGCTCCAGTTCCTCTCTTTCCAGTCTTATCTCTTAGAACTCTTCAAGATGAGCCCTAGGCTTCTGTTCTAGCTAATCCCTTCCCTATGCTCATTTCATCCTTTGGAATGAATGTTCCTTTCCCACAAACTCCTCACCACCCATGTGAAGAAACCCTAGCCATCATTCAATGCTAACTATCAACATTCTACCACTTCCATGAAATCTCCCCTGAATACTCTGGCCATACCAGTGTCTCCTTTCTTTCTGCCTTCCCACTGTATTTTTGGTCTGTACCTAGCAATTCAGAAAATTTAGCATGGAACTATTTCATTGTTTCCTTGCAGATATAACAAACAGTGAAAAGTAAGAGAAGAAACAAGCACTGATTAAGTGACTATTATTTGCTAGGTACTGTGCTAAGTTCTTTACAAATATGATCAGCCTTGGGAGGTAGGTACCATTAGTTTTCCTATTTTACAGATGAGGAAACTGAGACAGGCAAAGGTTAAGTGACTTGCCCTGGGTCACACAGCTAGTGTCTAAGGTTAGATTCATACTCAGATATTCCCAACTCTAGGCCCAGTGCGCTATCCCCTGGGCTTTCGAGGTCAGAGTCAGAATGCCCCAGATAAGAGTCTCATGACCTTCAACAAGACTATTTAACACTCTGAGGCTTGGTCTTTCATCTGTGAAGTGGGAATATGAATTCTTATGTTACCTTCCTTACAAGGTTGTCCTGAGAAAAGCCTTTTAAAAGCCTAAAGATTTTAAACCACAGCTGTTGTTCAGTGGTTTCCGACTCTTTGTGACCCGTATGGGGTTTTCCAGGCAAAGAGAATAGCATGGTTTGTCATTTCCTTCTCCAGCTCATTTTACAGATGAGAAAACTGAGGCAAACAGGGTTAAATGACTTTCCTAGGGTCACACAGCTAGTAAATGTCTGAGGCCATATCTGAACTCAGGTCTTCCTGACTCCAGGCCTGGTGTCCTATCCACTGCACCACCTCCTTACCCTTAAACCTTAAATGTAGTTATATAATAATTATTAGTAGTATAATTCTTATTATTACAGATGAGAAAAACAGACATTAAGAGAGAAAATTCCTTACTCAAGATCACTCAGATAATAAGTGGCAAAGATCCCTTTACTCCGAGCCAAGGCTCCTCCCATAGGCTATATACAGTAAGTATACTAAACCACATTAAGGGGAATGCCTCTAATACTGTGGTGGTCCCAGGAACCCAAGGTTAGCTGAGCAAGAGGAATCTCCAGTGGTAATCTACAGGTTCTCTTGTGAAGGAGTCTGGGGAAGACAGGAAGACACTGGAGAAATCTATAGGCTAGGGGCAAACTGAGGTCTCCACCCAGCCCAGAGATCCTGAGAACCCAAAGCTGACCTCTAACGGAGGTGTCAGAACCATCACTCTGACTAATTCTAACTACTCACTAATGGGCCTTTATTAAGGAGGAGTGAAAAAGAGAGTGGCATTTTTCACAGCTTGATGGACCAATTCCCTGGGTTAAGGAGCCCAGTTCAGACCTCTGGGGGTAAGGGAGGCTGGTCTCAGCTGATTGGAGTATCAGAGTCCAAATGGCCAATTGATCCCTGGGTCAATAGTGATGGATATCAATAAGCAGCACCACATTCTTCCTGGTACAGGGACAAGTTGGCTAAAGCCCACACAGATCTTTCTAAGGACTGATAGAGTGCGGGAGAGAGAGAGAGAAAAGGAAGTTCTACCAGCCCCAGAAAGTTCATCTGAGGACCTTGGTAGAAAAGGTCTCTTTCTCTACAGCAAAGATGGGGTTTTATTTATAGTAATAGTAACAACTCACATTGGTCTAGAACTCTAGGTCTTTGACCTAGAGCATTTCCTTCAAAGAAACCCTGTGAACAAGGTTAGGCTAAGTCTGATTAATCCTGCTTTACAGCTAAGGAATTCAAGGGTCAGAGTAAAGTTATTTGTCTAGGATCATACAGGGCCAGAGCCATGATTTGGACTCATGTCATCTGACTCTAAGTTCAATACTCTTTTCCCCACTACACCCCAGTGCCCTTTGTATCTATCTCCTGTTTTCCCCACCTCCACCCCAGCACCCAGGAAAGTGCTTTATCTATTGATGGTATCAGTGAATAAATGAATGACTGTGGGGACACAGATGGGGTGTCCAGACCTATAACTGAGGCTGTAGACACCTGGCTACTCAGTAAGTCTTCCTTCCCTGTCTGGGTACCTTCTCTCTAAAAGACAGGGTTCTGGACAGTCAGGCAGTAAAGAAGTTAATACAATTAATTAAAGAAAAGGGGGAAAAATCCACCATTTCTCCTACTTCTCTTTTCATTTCTCTCTCCACATACAGCAGTAAGTCAGAGGGTCTAAGTATCACAGCCTGTTTACTAGATAGGCAACCTTGGGCAAAGCACTTAATTGTCCCAAGACCTCAGTTTTCCCATATATGAAGGAGAAATAATAATTTCCACCCTTCTCTGCCCATCTGAGTTAAAAAATACCACCTCTGACATTTACTAGCTGCGTGACCACAGAGAAGCCAGCCATCCTCTCTGAGTCAGTCTCAGTTTCCTCCTCTGTAAGGTGGGGATTCAAGTCAACTCAACAGCTTCCATAAAGCATCCACTATGTGCCAATCACTTGGGACACCAAAACACAAAAACTCCTGTCCTTGAGAAGTTGATGCTCTACTACAAAAAATGCCTGTGGAACAGGTGGATAGAGTGCTAGATAGGCCTGGAGGCAGAAGGACCTGAGTTCAAACTCTGCCTTGGATGCTTACTAGCTGTGTGACCCTGGGCAAGTCACTTCATCCAGTTTGCCTCAGCTTCCTCATCTGGAAAATGGGCTGGAGAAGCAAATGGCAAACCACTCCAGTACCTTTACCAAGAAAACCCTAACTGGAGTCACAGAGTCAGGCAAGACTGAAAAGACGCAGCAACAACGACAAATTTCCCTATACCAATAAAAACACAGGGTCAAGTTCCTTCCCCCTGCCATTCCCTCCCCCCAAAATTATCATGATCATAAGAGAGTTATAAGAATGTTCCCTCAGAGAGAAAGGGCACAGATAGGTGTCTTTAGCCATGGATGTACTATAAAGGATGATATTATAAAACAATACTGTTATCACTATGTTATAACACCTGACAGGGAGAGAATAATATTATCTATAAAGAATAACTGTCAGCTGTTCCTAATACCTCCCAAGCTACAAGACAGTTTGGGACAGGCAAGATCACTGGATTTGGACTCTTGGCTCGGACATCACCCACATGTGTGACACAAGGTATTTATTTCATCTCTCCAAACCTCAGTTTCTGCCATTGTAAAACAGAGAGATTATACTTGCACTCCAAGTAAGTGAGGAAATCCTCTGGAACCCCATCGTGTTATCCATGTAAATGGGAGTTAGTATCATGACCATCACCTCTCAGGGATGGCAGACAGATAAAAAATAAACTAAGTGCTTCGATCTAGAGGAGCAGAATTACAAAGGGTAATTATCATGACAAAACTCCTGCAGGAATTTTACATGCAAGAAGGCTCTGTGTGTTCTTAGTCACATAGGGTCTTTTGTTAGCATGCATGAAACGAGTATGTTTTTATGCAACCAAAATGGGGCTTATGCATATCCTACTCTGCTGTGGGAGCTCCATAAATATTAATTTACATTATTACGATGAATAATATTGCCCCTCTAAATGGCTCAGGACCTGAGGTACCCTTATAGGCTACATACTCTCTTGGCATCCAGCATATATACACATCAGCCTGATTCAATTGGAACACACACACACACACACACACACATGCACACACACACATGCACGCACACACATTCACAGACGACATTGAGAAGCAGGGCTTGCCATCTGCAGAACCCTCAGCTCTGAGAAGCCCGCTAATGTAGTCGGGCCCTTCCAAAACAACCCAATAAATCAGTAGGCGCTTGCCGCAAACGTTTAAATCACTGTCCTAAAGTCGACAGGCGTTTTGTACTAAAATACGAGAATCACCAAGCAGGCTGGGCTCGTTACCCAGCCTGAACAGCCTGGTATCATTTATTTCCCCCACCCCAGCCCGCCTTAGCCAGGCAGCTGAACTCCCTTGACCCAGCCTCACTCAATGGCTTCTAGCTAGCAGAAACTCACCAAGGATTTTTCTTCCTTCTTTCCCCCCTCCCTTACCTCAAGTCCCTGTATTTCCCCTATTTTTCCAGATCAGATGGGAGCAAGTAAGTGGTGCAGTGGAATAAACATTAATGGGAGTCACCCCCATTTCTGTCACTTTAGGCAAATCACTCAGTCACTCTGGACCTCAGTTTCCCCATCCATTAAGTAAGGAGATTAGACTCGACCAAGGCTTCTTTATCTTGTATGTGTGTCCAGGCAGGTCCCTTGGGTAGAGCCCATGAAAGCCTACAGACCTTTTTCAGAATCGTATTTGTTGCCTACATTCATGACTGAAGGAAATGCTGTTTCAGTTAGAGTCTAAGAAAATGTTATGTTTTTCTATCTAAATTCACAGACCCTCTGGAAATCTATCCATGATGCCTAAGGGGTTAAGAGCCCCCTGAAGTTCATGATCTCAAAGATTCCTTCTAGCTCCAATATCCTAAAGTTGTAACAAACATCAATCCCAACATGGGTAGGAGGGAAGGGCGGAACGATCATCATCAAAAGATAAACCTGACCTTTGCACGTAAAAAGGCCAATTCTTCGAACCTTAAGGGTAGAAGCCGTTAGAAATGGCATGACCTAATATTTTCACATCTTCTCTAAATAGAGATCACCTCTGCTCAAACCCATACCCAAGAACCCCAGGCTAGCTAAAGCAAGGGGAATTTACAGATTCTCTTAACAAGGAGCTAGTGGAGGAGACAGCGAGGGAATCTACAGGTCAGGAGCAAACTCAGGTCTGTCTCATACTGTTAAGCTGAGGTCTCATAGTATCATAAAGGACCTCGGAAGTAATCCACTCTGACCCTATCACTTAACATGAGGACACTGAAACCTAGACCACTCATTGACTTCTCCAAGATTACACAGCCAGTAATTGGCCAAACTAGAATCTGAATCAGGTTCTTCTGAGTCCAGAGTCCAATGCTGCCTTTGGTCTGAGCACCAGTGTCCTCCTCCAGGTCTTTACCTCTCTGCTCTTCAGTGGGAGAGAAAGCCATGGAATGGAAGTGTCTCTGCCTTGTGACTAGTTCTCCCAGCCTCCCTCTTCCTCCCAGCACCAACTCCCCTCCCCAGAACCCCTTCCCAATGTCTGCAGGGTTTTCTAAAGGTATCTGGCCAACCCCTGCCTGGTCTGTTCTGCCCCAGACCGCCTGATAGGGAGGGCCAGCCAACCCAGCCAGTGGAAACATCCAGAGTTGGGAATCACTGCAGAAAAACATTCCCCTGGGGGAAAGACTGTTTACCTCAACAGAAGGGGAGAGGAAGCCGAACTACACACCGCAGAACAGATTAGGGATTGATGAACAATAGGCAATTACCCAAAATATCATCAAACACAACTCCAGAAGAATTTAAATGCACTCTGACAAAGGGGACTGCAAGAAAACAGACTTCCACCTACACTGCTGCCATCATTCCAGGGTTGGGGAGGAGGGTATGGGGAGGATAGGGAGTAACAAGTGTAGGGAGGAAGGGAAGAAATAAATATTCCTTCTTCCCCCTTTAGGGAAACTGAACTGGGGGAAGTGAGGACAACAGAAGAAGAAAGAGGAAGGGCAGAATGATCTAAGATTAAATCCTACTCAGGCCAGGGCCTAGGGAAAGGAATTTAAAATACACCCAATGATCACTTTCCACCCATGAAATCCTGTGGTTCCTGGGCTATAACTGAAGTGGATAGCAGAGGCCTGGGAGCTGGAGAAATCCAGGCCATCAATCAATACACATTTACTGAATGCCTACTATGGGTGGGATGACATCAACAAATGAATCAACCAACAAGTGTTTCCTGACTGCCTACTGTGTGCCAGGGACTAGAGATTCAAACACAAAAGATGAAATAATCTTTAGTTCCGTTTTTTAGTTTACATTCTAATGTAAAGTCCCAGTAAAAAATATACACAAAAATGAGTGGGGCCTGGGTAATAAAAAGTCCAAGTCCTTGGCAAGATCAGACACTTCTATGTGATAAGATTGAAGCACACAGAACCGGGTCGAATCAACAGGACCAATCATGACTGAGCAAGAGTTCAAAGGAGGGAGACAGATCACCCTGGCAAGGCATCAAAGAAGTGACACTGAACCTGCAGGATTCAGGTTGGTGGAAAGGAAGGGAGAGCTCCTCGTTCCCCCAAATGAAAGAAACAAAAACCAAACAAACAACCACAAAAACCTTAGGCACTATGGAAAATGAATTCAACCTTTGGTCTCCCCTACTTCAGTTCTGCCCACCCCACCCCACCCCACCGTAGCCTGTAGCATCTCTTTGTTCCATAAACCTCTAGGACAGAAGGCTAGCCTAGTCATCCTCACTCACCCCTGGAGAGCCTCCTACAAGTCTGCTTTAATCCAGTCTGCTATCATTCTCCTCAGGATTGTTTGTTCTGCATCTGGTCTTACCAGAAGGTCTTCCATCATGGAGTTAAGTGGTTGATAACTTGCAGGAGCTATTTATCTCGTAACTAGGATCCTGGTCGGTCCCAGGCTCATGTGTCTACATTTGGCAGCCACTCTCAACAACCACAGGGCACCTTTGGTCCTCCCTCCCTCTGTGACTGGGGGTTAGGAGGATCAGGAAGGGACAGAGCAGAGAGGATGCTCACTTACCGTTTGGAACCAAAATTTCACTGGTTCTACTCTGCCCAGGGATTTCAGTGGCATGTGCAAGGCAAACAATCCACCAAAATTTCTAATTGTGCTTGCCCTGTCCTCCCAGGAACTGTAACAACCTCTAGCCCCACTCCTTTTAAAAGACTAAAATCATTTAAAGTTCAGGAAAACTGCCCATACTTAGGGGCAAACTTGGAATACCGAAATAGGAAAAGGAGCCCTTTCCAATGAGAGGAAAAAAAAAAAAGTACTCAGAAACACAGCTGATCTGCATTAGCCATTTCTTTACCTGAGGTTAACAACAACAACCCAAAAGGTTGTCTTCATTTTCGGAATAAACTTTCTTGGTAAAGAGATAACAAACATATCCTGCCCTTGAAGTTAGTCTTTTTAGAAAATATTTATAGCTTTTCAAGACAGTTTGGTAGCAATTGGATACAGCATCTGCTTTTTTCTTGCTTTCCACAACAGTTCTGAAACCCAAAAGCAGTCAGAAAAAAAAATACACCCATCAATTTTGACATGAAATACAGAGCCTATGGCTTCTTTGAGAAATAAAATGCAGAGCTGGCTTTGACAGCTTGGTCATTTCAGAAAGCTCATTAACTGTTTTCTATTTTAAATCCCAATAAGTATTTACTATCAATATCAAAAGTTTGGGGTAACAAAACTCACTGCCTATTGGTTGGTTTTCCATGTACAAACAACAGTAGTTGGCAGTTTCTCAAAGGGACTCTGACCTTCAAATTTGACCTCTAAAATACTTTTTTTCAGAAGGCTCACTGGGTGTCACTATTCCAGCTGAAACCTCCTTCTGGGATGTACTCTGAAGAACTTTCTTCCTGCAGAAATCTGAATTATAATCTTGTAAAGTGTGCTGGAGGTCTCCTGTGTTTCCTTCTATGGACTCAAATGGCTGCCCTTTCCCCAAAATAATAACTCCATCAAATCCCTTATTTCATCTGAGCTTAGGTGAATGGGAATTTTCTTTAGCTTCTGCTTGGAAGTTCAATAGAATGGAAGCTTTTGGGGGATACTGGGTTTAATTTTTGTCACTGTAAATGCAGTACCTAGCACAGTGCCCAAGATTGTGGTAAGATAGGTTCAAATCCCCTATCTGATGTTTACCACCCATGTGATTTTGGGCAAGTCACTGGCTCTTGGATTCCTCCTCTACAAAATGAAGGGATTGCCCTATATATCTTCCAGGTCTAAATTTCCAGTACTCTGATCATCTATAAAAGGAAGCAGCAAAGAAAGAAGGATGGTCATGGAGTCAGCAAAGTCCTGGCTTAGCCCATCGTTTCTGACACTTACTGGTTGTGGGAGCTTGGGCGAGTCAATTGAGGATCATAGTTTTATAGCTAACTCTCAGTTTCCCCATTTGCAAACTAGTGAAAACAAGGACCGCATCACTTAAATCTTACAGGGCTGTTGTGAAGATCAAATGAGATAATCTTTGGAAAGAACATGGCACACTTTTGTTAAAGTGCTAAATACGAGTTAGCTCTTAAAAGGAGGGGATTGATTAGACCAAGGCCACCCATTTTTGTATGGTCAGTGAGCTTAGAATGGTTTTGACATTTTAAAATACAAAAAAACTTTATTTTCAAATGTAAAAACCATTCGTAGCTCTCTGGGCCCAAAACCAGTGGTAGGCTGGATCTGGCCCATGGACTATAGTCTTCTGACTCCTAGACTAGATGATTCTATGAGAGAAACATAAATGTACAGAATCTCCCAAACTACAAACCTTCTAAGCTCAATTAAGTTCCCAAAATCAAGGAATTAGGAAGACCTGGTCAAGAATATATTTGGATCCCTCAGGGAGTACATAAGCTAAGAAGGAAGCCTGGTCGGCCAGCAAAGGAAGAGTGATGTCCAAGAGAACTGGAGATCTGAGCAACTATCTGGTGAATCTGATTAGTGTAGACAGCCAAAGAGGATCATTCAGAGCTATAATTAAAGTCTCAGATTACCCACCTTGACTATATATGTGGACTGAATACTCTGCTAACCCAACAGTAAGCTTCCCTGAGCAAGTGGGAAGTATTTCCCACCACTGAGAAGGTTACAAGAAGAAAGATGTTTCTTCTATCAAGGATGTTTCTCTATAAAAGGTACAGACATCACTACTGACACGATTTGGGGATTCTGATGATGTCTCCTTGATAGTATGTGAACCCACTAACTCCACATTGAGACTGACTGAGTCATAGAACTTTGGGATGACTGGTATAGTTCGAAGCCACACCCTTGGGCTCAGTCTTTAAAAGGGAGCAGCTCTGATCTCTCTGAGCTCTGATCTCTGTCCAATATCCCATGAAATACCCTGGCTGTTTTGTCCCTCCTTTTTCCTTCTCCCTACATGAAAACATTTCTGTGCTCATGGATAACTTCAGAAGAAAGACATAGAGGAGAGAACTGAATTCTGTCCCTATTGACCCCACTGAGAAAATGTCTAGTAAGTGAAAATTGAGATGTGGGGGATTATCTATGGCTTTTACTTAACCTGGACTTTCTCCAGCCCCTTTTATCTTTGTTCCACTGTATGGGGAAATATTAATTAACCAGGAACCACAAATAAGGAAGTAGAGAATGCTGAACCTATATATTTGTGGATGGTTGGATATGAAGCAAATGGAATAAGTGCCAATCCTCATCTCCCCTCTGCAGCCACGGTTCCCCCCATCACCTCCAACACTCCCGCTCCCTCCAAGAACATAACATAAACTTCTACAATGAGGTACCAAGAGGTATAAATGTTAGCAACACCTAAGGCCCAACAACGGCAGATGGGAGGATGAGAGGGGCCATGGGCACTGTGCCTCTTTCAAGGAGGAGACTCAAAATCTAGTTGAGGAGACAAAACTAACCTATGTGCCAATTACAGAACAAGAATTCTAAAATTCTAGGCTGCCAATCTTTCTTTTTTACTACTCATATAGTCGGATCTATGAAAACCACATCCTTCCCCCTCTTTGTGTTGCTTTAGCTCTGCGCTTCCCCATCCCATAGAAACTCTCAGCTCACTTCCCCTACCCCCACCCCCTAACCCCACTGTTTACTACCAGGTCTGGTCAAATGCAAACGTGGAATGCAAGACACGGAGAAGCTAATTCCATCTTTTAATTAGTCCTAGACCTTAATGGCCCCAATCCCCTCCAACTCACTATGGGGATGGGAGAAGCAAGGACGAGGTAAATGAACTGTCTTTTCCTGGAGAAGAATATAAATAGGGGAGTTATGCCAAGTGAGTGTCAGACCGGCTCACCCCAGCACTCTATGTGGCTAAAAATAACAGTGTTTACACATCTCCACAGCTATGATTTCTGCCTCCTCCTAAAAAAGAGATTTTTATGCTTAACTATATACTCAATTTGCCCCTCCAAACTTTTTGCTCTGTGTTGGGTAAGAGTCTGATCAAACACAAGTGAAAGAATGTTAGCTTCTCTACATGGGCAGTGGAGGAATGGACAATCCACGACACGTGCTGACACATATAGCAGATCTCACTCTGATAGGAATATGTTTTAGAGCAGGGCCACACGTGACCCTTTGGCTGGGCCACACTTGAAGATGTAAAGAGCCACATGTGGCCTTGAGGCTGCAGGTTCCCCACCCTTGTTTTAGAGTTTTTAAAAACTAGTTCTCTCAGTATGTCAGAAAGACCAAAAGAAGGGTCTAACTTTTGCCTTCGATTACAAAAAGGAAAAAGAAAGAGAAAAAATACCTAAAGACAGTACAAAAAGGGAAACTGTAGAAGTGGTTTTCTAGGAAGGAGTAAAGTGGTATCATGAGAAATCATTTTTGAGGGAGGCACCCTTTCCGGAACCCACTCCTCCTCCCCACCCTATCCTATCCTACCCTAGCCCAAGCAAGAGGCAGGCCAGCCTCTAAACTACCCAATTAAGTGATATTCATGACCACTTGGCATTGCCAGAGTACCTCTCTCTATCAACAATCTTAAAGCCTTTTGATGTCTATGATCTGATAGAACCTGGAATCAGGGAACTTGTCTTTTTTTTAAACTACTTTGATAACTGTATTTCAATATAATTGGTTTCTTTTGAAATACCATGTATTTTACTCTATGTACTTAAAAACATGCTCCTGAGAAGGGCTCAGTGGGATTTACCAGTCTGCCAAAGGAGTCCAGAACACACAAAAAGGGTTAAAACCCCACAGAGTGCCTGCTATCCTAGAAGCCAGGGAAGGAGAAGGGTTATATTCCAGTATGTTGGGATGCTGGGATATACAAAGACAAAATACCCTCAAGGAGCTTACAATCTACCAGAGGGCTGGAGAAGTGGATACATAAGCCCAATAGCACTTGAAAAGGAAGAACACTACCAGCTCCGGGGTGGGAGGGTCAAGAAAGGTTTCCCACAGGAAGTGATAGCCAAGTTAAGCCTCGAAGGAAATTAAGGATCCTAAAAAGACTAAAGAGTGAGGAGGAAGGGTGTGCTGGGTCAGGCTTATTCATAGGCACAGAGGTTGGAGATGGAAGGGTAAGTTATGGGAATAGCAAATAAGCCAATCTGGCTGTAAGGATGAATACGTGTGAGGGGGAGAAAGGCGAAATCAGTCTGGAGAGTTTCGGTGGCATCAGATTATGAAGGCATTAAACGCCAGCCTGGGGAGTTTATAGGATATAATAATATCAGGGCTACATATGAAGCCCACGGAGCTTACATGCCTCAGCCAAGGTCATTCTGTATTGCCCTGACAGCTCAAGGTCTCTCTGCTGGACCATTAACGTTTCTGTTAGACCACTGACTTTTAAAAGCATCAGGTCTAATGCTTTCCTCCATTTGAGGCCAATGAGTCTCTCCATCCCGCACCCTTTTCACTCTTCCACAAAGTTTCATAGGACGGATGGGTGGGAAAGAGACTCCAAGGCAGCCCAAAGGCAGGAAGATACCACCATTGACTAGGAGGTTTTTGATCAAAGTTTTTTGACTGAATGGGCCCTCCCAGAATGCTTCAGATGAGAAAAGAGGAAAGATCTTGCCCTAGACTGATCTCACCACAGACCAGGTCATTAACTAAGGTTAAGTACAATCAAACTTGACGCCCCCTCAGTAAAGAAGGTCAGTCCTCTTAAAGAGTAGGCATCAGAGGCACAAGCCCTCCAAAAGGAGAGGAACATAAATCCTCTCTCTCCCTCTTTCTCAATCCTTTATCTCCATCTTTCTCAAACATCTCCACAGCTATGACATCTGCCTCCATGAACATACATTCACATTCACACTCAGAAACAGACCCTACAAAGGTTTAAAATGAACCCTGTTACCCATAACTTGGCAAAGATAAGCAATCAGCTTAGCCCTGACCAAAATCAGACAAGTCCAAAGGAAGTAGTGCACACACACTCTCTTCTCTATTTCCTTTGAGTGTGATCATCAAAGAAGGAAGAGAGTGAAGTCTACAGCCTTTACGCCTGTGCAATTTTGTTTCTAGTCAAATTCTAGGGCATATTATTCAAAGGATGCCTAGTCAACATCTAGAAAAGGAAGCAATGATCACAAGATCACAAGAAGCCAGCAGGGCTTCATGAGGAAGAGTTTGTTCCAGACTAGCCACATTTCCCTCTTTCATATGGTCATGAAGCTGCAGATAAGTGCTAAACATAATGTCTGGCACATAGTAGGCACTTAATAAATCCTTAATGACTAAGGAGGATACAGTAGATATAGTTCACATGGATATTAGGAAAGCTGTTGACAAACTATCTTATGTTATTTTTGTGGACAAGATGAAAAGATATGAGATAAAACAACAGCACATTTAAGTGGATATGGAAAAGGCTGAATAGCTGGATACAAAAAAAAATAGTCATGAACAGGTTTAATGTTAACAGAAGGTCTCTGGAGGATCCGCCCTTGGTCTGTGATATAACTTTTTAATTGGTACTTAAGATAAAGTGTATTAATGATATGCTTCTCAAATTTGCAGATGATTCAAAGGTGGAAGAGCTAGCTAATACCACAGATGGTAGGATCAGATTCTAATATATTAGAACACTGAGTTAACAGGAGATAAAAATGGGAATAAGTGCAAAATCCTGAATGTGGGTTCAAGAACTCAATGTCATAAACTAGGAAGGACATTAAGGACCTAGAGAATATCAGCTAGATTTCAACTAGGATGGCAAAAGTCTCTAAGATCATGTCATCTTAAGCTCTGATGAAGTAAATGGAAATTTAGCTAGAAGACTTAGGTGGACCATGACCCTTTGAGAGGGTTGTCAAATGGAAGGAGGAAAAACTTCTTGTCCCCAGAGGGAAGAATTAGAAACAGTGGGGGGAGTTACAAGAAGGAGAAATTAGGTTCGATATAAGGAAGAACTTTCTACTAACTAAAGCTGCTCTAAAGTAGAAAAGACTCAGGAGGTGATGGTTTCTTCCTCCCCGTAGGGTCTTTAAGGAAAGGCTGGGTGACCACTTGTTGGATCTGCTGTAGAAGTACTTGTCTGTGAGCAATGAACCAGATTCACTGGCCTCTGAAGCCCCATGGGAATTAGCACCAAAGCCCTTTTCAGTGTCAAACAAGAAAGACACTGAGGGTCAAGATGGCTGGAAAGTCAAAAGGAAGAAATATTATTGACCTCAGGTTAATTTAGGGACAGAGAGGAGTGGGCAAAGATGCCCAAATAGTATGCAATCATGGGAAAAACACTAACAAGATCCTATTCCAAAAACCCAGGTTCAAGGCCCAGCTGTGCCTCAATTTCTCTGCCTGTAAAATTAAGATAAGCCCCTCCTCCCTGCCCATCTACAAGACTGTTTTAAGAATCAAAAAATGGATTAAAAAGCAGTCAGAACAGTATTAAGCACTACACAAATGGAGAGTTAGTATTACCATGTTGAGACCAAAGGGCATATTTGGAGAGAACTAAGATATTCACATGTATAAAACCTTAAGGTCTACAAGGAATTTCCCTCACAACAGTCCTGAAATATCCCAAGGAGTGAATGAGTTATTATCTTCATTTTATGGATGAGGAAACTGAGGCCCATAGAGGTTTTATGGCTTGTTCCATAATCACATAGTTTGTGAGTGCCAGGGCCAGGAGTTTAATTAGGTTCTCTGTCTCAGAACTCAGTCTTCTTTCCACTATTTTCATTCATTTATTAGGGGGCCATCTCCAGTTGTCCTGATCTATATCTTTTCACTGGACTCAGATGGCTCTGGAGGAGAAAGTGAGGCTGGTGACTTTGCACAGCCCTGCCTCACTTAAGTCCAATTTACGTGCATGTAGTGGCATCACGTTCCTGATGTCATGGTCCTCTTTGAGAACAAAGGACAAGCAACATTCATTCATTCAACACTTACTGAATATCTATCAGACAGGTGGCGCCATGGAGAGAGTACCAGGTCTGGAGTCAGAAATCCTCAGCTTCATGAGTTCAAATCTGACCTCAGACACTTACTTGCTGTGTGATCCTTAACCCTGTTTGACTCAGTTTCCTCATCTGTAAAATAAGCTAGAGAAAGAAATGGCAAATCACTCCAGGATCTTTGCCAAGAAAACTTCAAATGGGTCTCAAATAGTCAGACATGACTGAAACAACTGAACAACAACACCTACTATATACCAAGCACTGTGTGTCCAAAGACAAATGGGAGCCCCTATTTTGTCTACCCTCAGCTGCTCCAGTGCTGGGGGAATTAAAGGGGATGGGCTTGGATATTTATCGTAACCATTAGTGTGAATAGGGGGAGGTAGAGTAGAAGGAGCACAGCCTCAGCCTGAGAACTTCTGAGCTGGATTTCCTCTCCTAGCAGCTGTGGCCCCAAAGTCTGCCTTCTTCCTGCCAGGAGCACCTGGAGCCAGACACCTGGCTCCCTGGAGCCAGTCACACCCAGCAGTTCTCCCAAGCTGGACTTTAACACTTGTCCCTTGAGGGGGAGGAGGGAGGGAGAGGAGGGTACCAGTCACCTGGCTGGCTGGCAGCCCTGCCCACTGGGGGCAAACAGGAGCTTGCTTGGATCCTGACACCAAAACCCAGGGAGGCACCTTTCCTTTCTTTCTCTCCTTCCTCACAATTATCTGTGAACCATCACTCCACAGGGAATGGTTCAGGCCATTTCTGTTAAAGCTACATCGGAAAACTAAGAGAGCTGTCAAATGTACTGGCATATTAGTTTGTCACCCGGAACAGGCAAAGCTAGGGTAGCAGATCAGACAATGAGACATCATTTCATAATTTTTTTGGTCCATTCAAACCGACACCACGACCTCTTCTGAAGCTGCTCCTGCTGGCTCCTCACCAGTTACCTCTGCTGGCTCAGAGTTCAATAAGCACACCCCCGAAAAACCAGTAGGTTCCTAGCCTGCCTCTGCCTCCTTACCAGCCAGTGAGTCATAGGTGACTGCACACACCACAGGGATCTGTTCCCGGCAACATTTCAGAAACCAAGCCTGCCTTGACACTATGTCTGTGACTGTTTTCTCTGGAGGACAGGATTCTCAGGAAAGTAGAGGCATTGCCCCCCTGAGATATAAGAATATTACTGCTCACTTAGCAAAGCCCCCAAATACTTAAAGACTCCTTGATTTACAGATTCACTGAATATTAGATTTGGGAAGGACTTTAGGAACTGGGTGACCTTAGCGAGGTCCTTTAACCTCACTGAGCCTGTATTTCTTGGGCCGTAAAAATGAAGGGACTGGATTCAGTTACTCCTAAAGTCCCTTCTACTCCTCTATCCCTAGGATTCCCTAACTCAAAGGCACTTGACAGATGAAGAAACTGAGGCTCAGAAAGGTAAAGAGACTTGCCCAAGGTTAGACAGGTCCTAGGGTCTTATCCAAGGTCACACACTGAATTTGGAGTCAAATCAAAAGCTCGGGTCTCTGTATTTCCAAAACTGGTGTTCTTTCTAAGATAATATGAAGAGCAGCCTACTGAAAATTCTAGCCCAGTGATTGTGGGCCTCCTCACAACACTGACAGTAACTGTCAATTCAGGAATTTTTATTTACTTCTAAATTTATATATCATATATACAAATATGTACTTGTACTTATATATGTATTTAAATTTCTATTAAAAAATCCACAGCTTAACAGAAAAGCAAAAAAGATGGCATGCGGTGGATGCCATGGTGGACCCTGCAATGGGACACAAATCCTACTAGAAAACACTTGTTACCTGTGTGACCTTGGGAAAGTCACTCTGAGCCTCAGTTTCCCCATCTGTAAAACGGGGGGATACTGGCAGTTGCGGGGTCCACTTCAAGTGAGAAAGCATAAAAGTACAAGCTTTAAAATGCTATATAATATCCATTGCTTATTATTTTTATTAATACATCATATATGATATATAGGAATTATATATTAATAAAAATAATTCAGAGCAAACTTCAAAAGACTCAGTAGCATTCCACATACAAACAAGGGAAGCAAAACTAACCCTTGGGGACATACTCAGTATAGTCACGTGACTACCTAGTCCTCTCTGGCCTGATTGGGAATCCCGGAAGTAACAGCCTGGTCTTCATTCCCCTCAGCTAAGAGAATGAATGTGGTATTCCAGGGAGAAGCCAATTCAAGGCCACGGAAAAAGAATTCCTCCCAACCTTGTAAACCTAGGGCCTGGGAGCAGAGAATAGGAGAGCCCTTTTGAGGGGCCCTCCATCTCAGCACCAGCCTGGCCTGAAACCCAGCAATTCAGGAGAGGGCATGCCCGGGTGTGCAAACTCCAGCCTGGCTTGGCCAGCAGCCACCTCCACTATAATAAGCAAACAGTTCCAGGAGTTGCCACCACCATGGCAGACCTCCCGCTTTTGTTTATGGACAGAGTTATTTGTCAGCCAGCCTCTGGGGAGGGTGGAGGCAGGAGTCAATGACAAAGTGGCCTGAGCTCTCAGGGTCACCTGGAAGGGTACAGACCCACATAGGCTCTTGCCCCCCCTTCTCTCCTCTTGCCCTCTCCGGTGGAATCAATCTCCAGGAGCACTCAAGGGCAAAGCCTGCTTCTCAGGGAGCAAATTGCGTCTGTTGGCTCTGCCTCAGAGTTCCTGGCTCAGGCCTGTGCTGCTCAAAGCAGCAGCTAACAGGCTTCTGACCGAGCAGCTTCATTTGCAAAGATATAGAATGAGCTGCTTTATCAGGAAGAGCAGCCCCAGACTCCAGGGAACCGAAGAGATACTTCCAGCCAAGGCCCAGACCTTGGATGACCCTCAAACCCAACCAAGGCTTCCCATTGCCATAACAGCCTAAGGTTTATGACCAAGCCATCTGCAAGCACCTACTAAGTACCAGGCACTGGGATCAGCGCTTTACAATGATTATTTCATTTGACTGTTACAATTCTGGGAGGTACAGGCGGTTGTTACTCCCATTTTACAGGAAGGAAAATGAGGCAGACAGAGGTTAAGTGACTTGCCCTGCATCCCACAGCTAGTGTCTTCCTGACTCTGGACTCAGCGCTCTATCCACCATACCACCTAGCACCCAAAATGTAAGTCTACATAAAATAAATACATAAAAGCAAGATAATGTCTGTGATGGGAGAAGACAGAATCTAAAGGGATCAGGAAAAGCCTAGCCTTGAAGACAAAATGGCCAAGGCTTACCTCCCAGCTCCAGTTAGCTAGCTGTGCAAAGCACTGGTGAGATTTCCCTTTTCAGAGCCTCCGTTTCCTCATCTATAAAAATGCCACTTGAAATCACAGACCCATCAAGTCTTAAAAATCAGAATCCAATGGAATATAAGCTCCCTGAAGGCAGGAACTGTTTTATTTTTTCCTCTAGTGCAGTGCCTGGAATTTAGTGAGCCCATAATAAATACTTATTGACCAAATGGTCTAGTCCAATCTCCCCATTTTACAGTTAAAACAACTAAACCCCAGAAGAAGAAAACACCTTTCCAAGGTCACACAGCTAGCAAAGCTAGGATTAGAACCCAGGACTTCCGACTCGCAGGCCAGTTTACTTCCTGCTTCCTGCTTGATACTTTAACTGATGCTTTGCTGATTTGGGGAGAGGGGGAATTAAATTAATACAGGAAAATTTTCAGATAAAATGGAGATGGGTTGGCTAAGAAGGACTGATCTTCCTCGACAGATATTTTATTATCGGGGGGGAGGCAAGGGACAGGGGCGGGGGGGGGGGGGTGGTGGCAAGGAGGAACAGTTAGCATTTCAGCAACCCACAGAGATTTGCCTTGAAGACCACATATGGAGTGAGCACAAAAGATAGAAGTGACAGAAATTGATAAAAACTTCATCACACGGCTGACACCCCATATATCAAAGCCCTAAATCTCATTCTCTGCTTGCCTCCAATTTCTATCAAAGCCTGCCAGCTGCACATTTATTGAGAAGTTTGTGATCTGACAGGCACTGTATTACCAACATTAATGATGCATCAGTCTCAAGGATTACTGGGGAAACAGTCCAATTGATTTTATTATTATACCGAGTTCTTCACATTTCATTTTTTGGGCAGCTTCCTACCCACCGTTCATAGCAATAACAAAAATTAATAATAAAGTAAACAAAACAAGCAAACAAAGAAATGGTGACCGGCTCCAAAGCCAAGACCCGGCAGTGACATTAAAAGGTTACCCTGACTAGTCATCAGCCCCCAGACAGGCCTCTGTCCCCCGCTGTGCCTCCAGGGCAGCAGGAGAACCACTAAACACCACTGGCAAAACTACTGGTCCACAATCATTTCACTGTTTCTATCTTGTGAAGTGATAAACAGCCTCTGCCCAATACTTTCATTCATTCAGCAAAGATGCTGACGTGACTCCATTGGCTAGAGGCTGGGGGGAGGAAAAGTGCTAATGACATCATGTGCTCTTGGGCCCTTGGAAGGCAGAAGGAAAGCAGACCTTTCAGGAAACCCAAGGCTGGCCCATGCCTGCACCCAGAATCAGCAGGAAGAAAGGCAACTTTGCTCACACATTTGGCATTAGGGTCTCAAGGGGAACTTCTAACTTGATAAGGACTCACGATGTAGCCTTATCACAGGCAATCAGCAATCTCATTTCCCAGCTCAGGAAAGGGGGTCGTTGAAGACCACTGTTGTGGAAAAGGAGACGCCAGGGCAGGACTGCTCTCTACATACGTGAGACTAGAGGGCAGAGACACCTGGACTCAGAAAGACCTGAGTTCAAATCTAGGCTCAGATACTTATAAGCTGTGTGACTTCAGACAAATTATTTATCCTTTCAACCTCAGTTTCCCTCTCTGTTAAAAGGTGGCAAGCATAGAACCTATTTCACGGAAATGTTGTGAAAATCAGATGTGATATGTACAAGGTGTTTCACAAGCCTTAAGACACTATACAAATGTTAGCTATAATTATTTATTATTACTATCTCTGGGTTCTCAGTTTTGTCATCAGTAAAATGAGATGAGACTCCAAGATAACATCCGAGACCTCTTCTAGCTCTAAATGTCTAACCCTATGCCCCTATGACCCACTTCAGTTCTGAAACTATAGGACAAACCAAATGATTTCCCAACCAAGGCAATATATTAGGTACTAGTACGTGTCTATCCCTCCACCAAGAGTCATGAGGGACACATGAGAAACAACACACTTCCTTCTTACCCTTGAGGACCTAATGGTTTGTGGGAGGACAGAACACATGGAAATATGACTAGCAAATGCCAATCCTGACTGATGATACCAGACCTATGTCAGAGTTAGGGGGAAAAAAACCCACAACCCAGAACTTAAATACCACCATCCCTGACGGGAAAAATACACAGGACAAAATCCAATAAAGAGGAGGTGACAAGTGAGTGTCAAACCACAAGACAGAAAGAGCAGCAAACATGGAGAGGTTAAGAGGATGGGAGTCACTTCCTAGGCAGGGATGAGGGGCGACTTGGTTACTGTCTTTTAGCACATGAGGCGCTGCTTTGAAGGAGGTGCAAGCATCCTCTACATTGGCAGGGGAGCAAATGAGAGAAGATGAGGTGTAAACAGAGATCAGAGTTCTATCTAATGAACAGCTCCCCAAGACAGAGGGTTTCGAACACTGCAACGAGCAACAGAAAGGGTCCAGAGAGTCTCCATCCCTGAAGAGAGTCTCCTTTTAAAAGAAGAGATAGAATTCTATTTATTACAGGAGACCAGATATGAAAATCACTTGGATGGAGGGCAAGAAATGGATCGCGTGGTCTCATCAAGTCCCTTCCGGTTCTGTTCCTGCAGATGTACAAATAAAGTAGTGAGATCCACTCATAGAAAATATGCTCAGTTCTAAAGTCACTCTCCCATCACCTCTTGATCTATACAAATGATTAAAAACATCATGGTGTTAGTCTACTGGGAAGGGAGCTATCCAACAGAATGGTATTTTTCAAACAAAACTTTCGAAGTGGGTATGTGCTAGCCATTGTGAAGGATTGAAAGAGAAGACGTAATCCCTCCCTCAAGTCTCAGAAGTTTATATAATCTAATGGAGGAAACAAATTATATATATACATATATATACACACACACATACATATACACACATGTATATATGCATACATATTATATATACATATGTGTATATATAAAATTATAAATAAAAATATGTATATTTATACATGTAAATGTATATTTACATGTATAAAATTAAAATATGTTCCCAGATAAGGAAATATACATTTTATACATAGTAAATACAGAGTGTCCCAAAAGTCTTAGTTCAGCTGAAAGTTCTTTGAAGACTTTTGGGATAACCTGTATGATCCTGGAAGGGAAAGATCTAATAACTATCAATCAATAATAGACATTTATTAAGCCTCTACTATGTGCCAGGTATGGTGCTAAGCACGAAGGAGATGAGAAAAGGCCTCACAAAGATAGGTGGCCTTGAGTTGAGCTTCAGAAGAGCAGGTATCTTAAGAAAGATGGGATATCCTGTATAGAGAACAGCGAGTAAGCCAATTTAGCTAGGACATGGAGTGCATGGAGGGGAACAATATAAAATCAGTTAGGGAAAAGAGGCTGGCAATAAGAGGTTTGTGGTCTAAAATAGAAGTTAATAGGGACCCGTCAAAGCTCCTTAAGCAGGGGAGTGACGTGATCAGGCTTGCATTTTTAGAATATCAATTTGGCATGTCTATGGATGCCATATTAGAGAGGGGAGAGATTGGGGGTGGAAGAATTAGGATGCTATTGTGACAGTCCAGACAAGAGGAGATGAGGGACTGAATCAGAGGAAGGAGCAGTGGGAGTGAAGGGAAAGTGACAGATTCAAGAGATGTTGTGGAGATGAAATCAGGGTAGCAAATGCCAAGAATCAGCTGCACAGATAGAAATTTGGAGCAAGGGGCAAACCCAGTGGGCAGGAGTGGGCAGGGAAGGTTCTTATTGCTCACACTTTCGAAGTTTCTCATAGTTTTGAATGAATCATTGCTAAGTACTGTAAACCGAAGAGTCAAATGAGTAAAAGACTGAGCTACTGGCCTTGAGTCAGCCTAATCTCCAGACTGAGCATGCTGGGAAAAGTGAGGCAAAAAGGCAATCCCTTTACCCAGGACATGATTTCATTTTCCAGGGACAGTATGGGTTCATTATAAATTCTATCACAAATCAATCTTCCTACATAGTAGAAGAAGGTTGGGAAAAAAGGAAGAAAGCAAAACAGTAAAAAGGAAAAAAGAGATTACATTACTAAGTGACCCCTGGAATAAATACAGGAAGACAGGAGGGGAAGTGGATGTGCCCTTTTCTATTAGAGATGGCTTTGAGTCAAGAAAATGCTTGTTAATCCTACTATCACACTGGAATGTTGACCTAGCTTCTTCCTCCCATCCAAATTCTACCCTCAAATTTCATCCTTCCTTCAAGGTCAAGCTTCCGTCCTATTCTTCTCCCAGAAGCCTCTCTTGACAGCTGTAGCCCTAGGATCACAGATTTGGAGCAGATCATCCAATCCTCTCATCTTAGCCATGAGGAAACCAAGGCCAGAAGGAGTTTAATGAATTGCCCTAGGTCCCACAAGTAATAGGTGGAAGACAGAAGATTTGAATCCAGGTCCTATTTGATTCCCCAAACTACAGCTCTTTTACTACCGGATCACTCTGGAGTGGGAACCAGTGGAACCAGTAGTTGGTACTTGGGAACCAGTACAGTTTTTGCTACTGGCTAGTCATGTGATCTTGGATAAGTCATAGAATCTTAGTAAATGAAGGTGGTTGGATTAAATGATCTCAAAGGCCCATCTCAGCTCTCAAATTCTATGGCTATGATTCAAAATCTTAAGACCCCTTAAAGGTGCTTAACAGACACCCTATCAGGGGACAGGAACCTACAGCCTCAAGGCCACGTTTGGCCCTCTAGGTCCTCAAGTGCAGCTCTTTGACTGAATCCAAACTTTACAAGCAAGTCCCCTTATTTGCTCTGTAAAACTTGGACTCAGTCAAAAGGTCACACCCAAGGCCACATGTAGCCTCTAGGCCCCAAGTTCCCCAACTCCTCACCTAGACAAAGTACCCCCTAATCAATGTGATCAATACAGACCTTTCTGCTCTTCCCTATGGGGTGCTTATCATGGGGTGATCTATTAAGCATATTAAGGAAAGAGACATACAGAAGCTCCAGTGAGTAAAAGAAAGGACATGACCGAACTCTGGCATGATAGAGCAGAATAAATATGGTGCTGGCCATCCAAAGACTGGAATTGAAGTCCTAGTTCCATCCATCACTCAGTAGCTATGTGACTGTGGCTAGGTCACAACCTCTCTGGGCTTTACCAGCAATGCTGCTATTTGCCCTAACCACATTTCACAAGGTTATTGTGCAGACCCAATGAGATAGTATAAAGGACTAAGACAAAATGCAAAATGTTACATAAATGTGAGCTGTCATGTTCAACCTTATTACTAAAATTCAGTCAACAAACATTTACTAAGATCAAGTTGTCTAAGGAGCTGGGAATACAAAGGTAAAAATGAAACACTCCTTGTCCTCAAGGGGCTTATAGTCTATCTGGGAGAAAATATGCACATAAGTATATACATATGTACACAGCAATATATACATACAAAACAATCATAGTAGAGAGAATTAATAAGTGCTTTAAGGTTTGAAAAATGCTCAACAAATATTATCTCATTTGATAAAAAACTAGAAGATAATTGTGGTGGGGGGATAGCAGTCAAGGAGCTCAAGAAAGGGTTCTCATAGGGAGGAATGTTTCAGCCAAGCTTTGAAGGAAAATAGGGATTCTAAGGGGGAGATGAGGAGGAGTACATTCCAGGTACGCAAGGGAATAGTCTGTGCAAAGATACAGAAGTGTTGTGCTGTAGTCCCTCTTTACCTTAAGGGGAACTATTTTTTTTCTCACTATAGAGGATCCCAAAGCATGGAGAAAAAAGGTTATAAAATCCCCAATGGCCTTCTGAAGCAAATGGAAAACAGGCCAGGGATCACGGAATAGACCCTGTGTTCAGGGGAGCAGCAAGCGTCATCCATACTTAGAAGGCCTGTGATAACTCTGGGCCCCAGTGGTTAATGGGTTACCAGGTAAACCAGTCACTGGCTAGATCTGGAATAACCAAGCTCTCCTTTAGGGTCCGGGAAGACAGACCACAAGGACAAGGAGTGTGGCATTTCAATGACAAAGATCTCTTACTCAATTGGACCCTTTATGCCAAAAGGGCAGCTCTGATGAGGGCATAGCCCTAGCACTGAGTGTCAATATTAGTCCAGCATTGTGTGACTGGGAAAATACAATGATACCCTAGGTACACTATTTATTTATGAATCCACTCGACTCTTAAGGGTGGCATTTAGACTCAGCTGCTTTCCAAAATGCAAATTGACTTCTTCCTGTAGGTCAAACCTAGCTTGCATAAGCTGACAGAAATCACTCTAAACTGGTCTGTTTATCTTCCCAATACAGCTGTGCTGATGCTGGAAACAGCAATCCCACTAACCTACACCTCTCAGAGTTAGAAGGCTGAGCTCTGCCCTCGAGTAATCCAGAGACACTTCATTCTCTTTCAAGGTGATTTCTCCACTATGGGCTCTTCTAACTGGACCTCCACTCCAATCATGAAGGAACTTTTTGCAATACTCTTTCTGATGACATAAGATCATCGATTTAGAGCAGGAAGGAACCTCAGAGACCAATTTGTCCAACCCACCCATTTTACAGATGAGGAAACTGAGAGCTAGTGAGGTTAAGGGACTTGCCCAAGGTTATACCCCCAGTAAGTGGCAGAGTCAAGATCTGAACCCAAACTCTCTGACTCCAAATCTGCTGTCCTTTCTTCAGTCCCATGTTGCCTCTCATAGTGAACCTAATCATTTTTCAAGTAGACAAAGGAGGACACAATCGAATGGCAGTAGTACCACATGTTTCATTTGGGGGAGTCATGGGTCAACAGTATGGTCAGAGAGCATTCCATGATAGTGTGCTCTAGGAAGAGTTCCTTGTCCCAGGCAAACAAAAATCCATTTAAACAGGGTTAAAAAATACCATGCATGGTCCCCTTGCCAACCATGCAAAAACTTGCATTTGGATATCTAAATAAACCATGGAGCATCATTAGAAACTAACATACATTAAGGAAAGTTTGTATGGGGAGAATAGACATCTGATAAGGCTTTATTACAGATTAGAATAATAATGAGCCTTCTGGGATTGGACAGGAAGTACATGAATGCAAAATGAGCCCTAGGAGACACCATAAACCAAGGAGCTGTAGTCTACTGGCTCACGTCCTGAAAGTTATAAGTAGGTGTTCAGATGCTGTCATGGCAACCAAGTTTGGACCACAATGTAAGTGGCGTTGTCATCCCTCCCACCTCCAGGCACCACACAGCAAAGAAGCAGCAGGCAAGCAAACAGACTCGGAATAAGGATCACAATGATGAGGACAGCAGCATCATCATCATCATCATCATCACTTTCTCAGCATCCTGCCTGGATGGCCTGAAGTGTATGAGTCAGGATAATACCTAAGGCACTCTGAAGCAGATAGGGATTCAGCTGCTGAAATGACCACTGCCTGTGGAGATACAAAACACTCAAGTTCCCCAAGTTCTGTACGGAGCATTGGAGTGACTTCCGAGCTGTGAGAAGCTACAGCGAACCACACTTTAGACATATCTTCACTTTGATGTTTAAATTATAGTTTATGAGTCAGAAAGCACGGGTTCCCACTGCTGTCATTTTACGCTAATGATTCATTTAAACAGGTATATTGTTGTCATTAACAAACTGCTAGAATACAGTGGAAAGGGTGGTAGATTTGTAGTCGGAGGAACTGGGTTCTAATTCCATTTCTACTATGTACTAGCTATTTGCTAGATAAGCCACTTCACCTTGGTGAGCCTCAGTTTCTCCATTTGTAAAATGAACAGAATGGACAAAATGATCTGTAAAGTCCCTTCCAGGACTTTATTGGAAATAACCAAGCACTCTGGGCTAACTTCTTTTGGCTATATGTGAATGCTCATTATTAATACAAATAATTGACATTTGCACAATGCTTCCCATACAATGTCTCCCTTAAATCTTACCACAATGCCCCACTCCCCTAAGCACTACAATTATCCTCATTTTATAGATGAGGAAACTAGCCTCAGAGATTTGACCACAGTCATACTAGCTAGTATAGGGGGTGGGATTTAAACTCTGGTCTTCTAGACTCCCAAACCTAGCCCCTAATCTACTAGGTCAGTGGTGTCCAAGTGGAAAGGAAATGGCAACCACTAATGCATACATAAGAATCCCAGCTGGCCCCAGTACTGACTCAGAAAGCCACAAATTAACATTATCTATGCTTCATTGTATTTTGTTAAATATTTCCCAATTATATTTTAATCTGGCTCAGGCCTCACTCAGGAGTGCCTGGGCAAGGCTGTGTGTTTGAGATGCGATGCTTCTCCTTTTAGCAGCTGAGAACCTGGAGGAACAGAGTGATGCTGTGGGGCCCACTTGAGAGACCAAACTAGAGATGAAACACTGAAGGGATCCACCTGGAGTATAGATAACACTTTTCAATAGAAAGGGCTTTGAAAAACATCAAGTCCTATAGAAATGTGAACTATGAGTAGGTCATAGGTCTGGGGAGCTCCCCATGCCTGGACGTGTTCAAGGAGTGCCTGGATGATCCCTTGTCAAGGATGTGGAAAGAAGGGATTTATGCTTAATACTGAGGGGGTTGGGGGTGGACCGGTAGATGACCTCCAAGATCTGATCTCACTGTAGTGGAGTACAGGATGCTACGATTCCCTTAAACTAGTCAAACACTGCCCCAGAGTCCATGGGTCGGCTTGGCTTACTCCACATGAAAGTACCAGAAACAACACCAACTCCCTTCCTTCCCCAGGCTGCATTTTTAAAAAATTAAATATAATTTAATTTTTCAATTAAGAAGCAATTATTTTATTTATTTTCTTTCCTTCTTACCCACTTCCCAATTTAAAAGAAAAAGAATAAACCCACTTCTAACATATACATAACATACTGAAAGACAAGAAAAACAAATTCTCACACTGTTCATGTCCTAGATTACATGTACAAGATGGCACAAAGGAAGAAGGAACCGGGTATCTATCAGAAAAAGAAAACAAACAAACAAAAAGAAATAATATGATAACAAAAAGTAATAATAAAATAAAGATAGAGATAGACAGATGGATGGATGGATGGACAGACAGATAGAGACAGATAGATGGACAGATAGATAACAACAACAAAGTTTCCCTTGTGTGTGATTCATGGATACCAACTCAAGTGTTTTCTGAATACTTCAAGGGCCTGTCATTTTATGGATATGGATACTCTTGTCTCTAAAACTACTCAAAAGTAGGACCACAAGCTGGTGTGAAAGAGGAAAGCATGATACCTGGAGTCAGAAAGACCTGACTTCAAATCCTCATGAAGTCCTTCCTCAGGACCTTCAGCTATCAGTCCCTTCTCTCTCTTGAAACTGAAAGGGATAGAGTCATAGAACTCATTAAGAAGGCTGGAGGCTAGGGAAGGTGGGCAGATAGAATACCTGGCCTGGGCTCAGCATTCCAGAGTTCAAATCTGGCCTCAGATACTTACTAGTTACATGATTTGCCCTTAACCTCTCTGTCTGCCTCAGTTTCCTCCTCTATGAAATGGGGGGTGATATTTGCACCTACCCCCTAGGGTTGTTGTGAGGATCACATGAGAAAACTGTAAGTACTTAGCACAGTGCCTGGCACATAGTAACCACCATATAAATGCTAGTAGTCATAGTAGTAGTTCAGAATCTTCTAATCCAACCACTGAACACAAATTCTCTTCTACCACAGCCTCAACAAGTGACTATCCAGAAACTGCTTGAGTGGTGTAATGGATACAGAGCACTGTCCTTGGAGTCAGAAAGAGCCAGGATTGAATCCCACACCTCAGGCACTAGCTGGGGGACTTTAACCTCCCTGGGTCTCAATTTCCTCATTTGCAAAACGAAGGGGTTGAACTCTAAGATCCTTCCCCACTCTGCAGCTATGATCCTATAAACTTGTGAGCAGGTATGAATTTTCTCCCATCATATTTGAGAGAACAGTTTTTTTTTAATGGGCCTATCCAGATTCAGCAGGAATGGGAAATGCACCATTTCATTCTGCTAGCTTTTATTTGTGTGTTCATTGTCCCCATCCATCGATTTAAATATTTCAGGGAATGATTTCACTCCGTGTGCATCTTAAGAACTCTTTCTCAGATTTAAAAATTGTCCTAAATAAATGGACACACACATGCGTGTATATATATTTTGAGGTTTTCCCCCAAGGGCTCTCCACATCCCCAGGGAAGGATACTGAAGGCAGGCAAAGGAATAAAGGATATTACACAAACCACGTCCCTCTTCACCACCGTTCGCTCCCAACTAACACCCTGTCTTTGGAGATGAAGACCCCGTCTGTTACTGTTGTTAGGGGACAAGGAGAGGAAACCATCTCCAACCTGGATGGCTTTCTCTAGCAGGGCTACACATAAGGCCCTGGGAGTGTTGGCCAATCTAACCACAGTGCTGGGAGCTCTTCCAGGACTCCCATGACAATAGGAAAAACACTCAATCTCCAACACTCCATGTTATTTAACTTTTAAAGTCTCAGCAGTTTAAAAGAGACTGAGGCCTTCTCTATTACACCCCCTTTAAAAAACAGTCAGAAAAACTGAAAGAAACTCTTTCCTTTTGACCATATGACATGCAAAATTATCGGAAAGTAAAAAAGAAAAGGAAATACTGAGGACATTAGAATAAGGGAGGAACTTAGATTAGAAGGAGGAAGAAGTGGGGAAAAGTGTACTGGTAAAAATGATTACAGAAGTCTTTATGCTTTATCAAATGACAAGTAAAATATATTGGTCATGACAACTTGAGAGCAACAAAAGTTCAATTATATTTACGTTTAACCCCTTTCCTCCAGTTTCCCTCTCATCCCCTTTGCTATGACTAAAAGGACTCAGGGTAAGAAAGAGGCAGCAGATTTAGGGGAGCAGATAAGGAGAGGGAAGGAGATGGAAGGAACCACTCATTCATCACCCATCAGCTGGGCCCAGAACGCAGTGAAGGGGCTCAGCAGCCAAATCTATCCATTCAGTCTGGGTCAACTCTTATGTGGCACACAAGAGAAGGAGCCCAGGTCCTGGCATCACGCCTATGGAACCCAAGGCATCCCTCCCTTCTGAATGAGATGAGCCCCAAATGTAAAACACTAGGTGAGAACTCAGAGCATCCTCTCCTGACCCCAGGGTTGATCCTTGAGATTCATTACAATTCAAAGCAAAAGGAAAAAGAAAATATAAACGAACAAACTAAACCAACAGGAAGAGAACATTAACTGATTTTATTTGAAAAAGTAAAATATAATAAGCCCTCACCAGTATTTCTAGAATGTGGCACTTGAGTCTCAAATTAACTCTTTGCTTTCTCTGTCCTCACCTTGTCTGCTGCCCTGCCAAAGGGTAGGTCTATTTCCATTGAACCCAGCATCTAGCTGTGAAGCCCTGAAGGAAAAACCCAACCCACCCCCAAACATTTAGAGGCAATGGTGAGAGACCAGCTGCTCTTCTCTGCTTGCACTGAATTTCGGTCATCTGCCCCATGCTTTACCCCTTCCTGCCCAATCATAATCCAGACACCAAGCTAATTCCCTCAGCCCACAGAATGGAGGTTCTTGGCCACCCTCTGATCCCACAGGGCCCTTTCTTCACTGCTACCAACAATGGATGCATTATCTCCACCTTTTCCAAACTCCTTGAAACAGTCTTCTTTCAACTAAAGCCACCCCCTCTCTTTTCTCCTTCCTTCCTTTGTTCCCACTTTACAGGGCTTCCCTTTACTGAGGCAGGAGACCAGAGGATGCTAATGATGTTTCCATCAGGAATCTTAAATCTTCCATCTCCCTGCATCTTGGCTTTCTCCTCATCCCAATTCCCCAAACAGGTTACTTCATTCATCTGAGCTATCCAACCCAACTGAGTCTCCCCCTTCCCTCCCTCTACCACCTCATGCTACCAGACCATCATCAACCAACAACTCCACAGATAGTCAGCCAGAAGCAAAGACTTCATTATCTTCGGGTTTTTTTTTGGGGGGGAGAGGGGGCAGTGTGATAGTGGTGATGCTAAAAAAATTGAAAAGGATTTCTCTACTGAAGTCTCCTCTTTTTCAGAATCAAGTATCATAAAAATGAAGGCTGCTCCCCTTTCCTATCATTTCAAAGCCCTCAAAGTCCTTCTTAATACCTCTTTCTCTACATCCCCCCAACCCTAACTTAACAAGAGATGACATAAAACTTATTGCTTGCCAGTACAGCAATAACCCCCATGAATGCCATATCTCTGAGTCAGGTTCATGAAAGCCAAGGGAATTAAATCAAAAGGGTTAAGAGCTTACACTCCCTCTTCTCCTCCAAATGGCAAATATTCCATGGCTTGTACCCATCCTCTACTCCTTGTTACTCATATGACCTTGGGTAAGACATTTAACTCTCTTGTCCTCAGTTTCCTCAACTGTAAAGCAAGTGGGCTGGAATGGTGAGATCATCTCGAATGTTCCCTTCTCAGACTCAGGACTGTTAGCCTGTGAATTGTTTAACTGATCTAGCAAACAAATAAGTCTCCATGGTTTAAAACCCTCTTTTAAATTCAGATTTTGTTGAGAGCATGGCGTAATAAAATAGGCATAATTAAGAGAAGTGGACTCTGGTTCCAGCTCTGCCACTGCTGCCATGTGACCACTGTGCCTTAGTATCCTCATATGTAAACTTAAGAAATGGGAATGCTTGACTTGCAGGAATCTTTTCTTCTTCTGGATTCTATGAAGTGAAAAACAGAAATCATAAGCCCTGCCTCAGAAGCCTTCCTCACCAAGGTGTGAGGATCAAATAAGACTTGTGGATGCAAAACACTTGGTAAACTGTAAAATCTGTTACACATTGATATCACAATGAAATGATTCCTCATCCTCCAGCTTCCTCTAATTAAGGTAAATTTAAACTCCTTTGGAAGAGCCTTTCCTGTTCTCTTCCTCTCTCTCTCTCTCTCTCTCTCTCTCTCTCTCTCTCTCTCTCTCTCTCTCTCTCTCTCTCGCTCTCTCTCTCTCTCTCGCTCTCGCTCTCGCTCTCGCTCTCGCTCTCGCTCTCTCTCTCTCATTTGCTCACTTTCTCCCCAAACCTCCCCCTCTCCTCCTGTCTCCTATCACCTCCCCTAAATTTAGGGCTGCAAGGGAACTCAGGCCACCTTGTACTACCCTCTCTTTTCACGGACAAGGAAACAAAGACCCAAAGAGGTTGCTTGACCAAGGTTACCCAGGGGCAGGAAAAGGTCCATATTGGCAGGTGAAGAAAACAGAGACCTCAAGAAACCCAGTAACAGGACTTCTCTTGAGCCAGAAGCAAAGCACCTCTGTTGAATGACAGCCCGGCCCTCCTTCCTGCTGCCTTTGGCCTTTATTTATATGCGAGCAGAGGCAGGGAAAAACCATCTCCATCCAAGAAGGCTGAACATAGAGCCCTCAGACTAACATCTTGAAACTCACACCAGTTGAGCCCCAACGCAATGCTCCCTTCTTAAACGATATCGTGTGGGATGAGTCTCTAAAGGCTGAGAACACCCATGTTTACTCAACAGGATTCTTGCCTATCCCCCTGCTGCACGTTAGATTATCATCTCTCCATCTGAGCCTTAAACACCATTTGTCCAAGGACTTGTAAAGTACATAAGCGAGGTCTAGTGAGCTGCTGCTCCAGCTCCTCAGTCCTGCCTGCCCCTACACCCCATGGCCCCCTAGGAGCAGCTGGCAGTTTCCAAAGGCTGCCCAGCCTCCCGGCACCCATTCTCCCTGTGAGCTCCCTTGGTGGAAGCCATCCTCCCCCTGCCAATTCTCCAGGGAAGCATAAACAGAATCAGCCCAACATGGGCACATGGCTGACTCACACATGTTCTCAGATTCTAGCAGCTTTCTTCAAAACAACTCAACCCACGGACGGAGGCTGGAGCAGCTTCCCCATGTCTACCTGTCCTACCGGAAAAGACCAAAAGCCTAGGAAGAGAAAGACAGCACAGACTGGGGGGAACACAAAGAATTTGGGGCTCCTGCCCCAGAGACCTTTAAATTCCCTCCCTAGGCCAATCTGTGAGTCCTGGAGTTGCAATCCTATTACGTCAATTATTATTTTCTTTTTGAACAACCAAACCACAAGGAACCGGGCATTAAAGGGCCAGGCATGAAGTCTGCGGACAGCAGAGTCTAGCAGGTCTGCAAATAAACTGAGAAAATAAAATACAGATACAAACATTTTCCCAAAACGGTGGTGGCTGAAGGTTAGGGGAGAGCATTGGGGGTTTTTGCCATTTGTTTTTCATTTTCATTTTTCTTATTCTATTCACATAAGAAAGCTACAGAAAAAGGAAACTTTGCGCTATTTTAGTAGACAGCGAGAAAAACGAGATTGCTTCATCCTCTTAACTGAATGGAAGGACAACATAAAATGTACTTAGAAAGCTTGAGTCCTGAAAGTGAATAGATGGGATGTACAGGGGGCAAAAGCCATCAGGGTGGGGAACCTGCAGCCTAGAGGGCCACATGTAGCCTCCAGGCTGCTGGTTCCCCACCCCTGGCCAAGATCCTGACTGGCACTTAGGAGAAGGAATTAAACAAATCAGGGGTAGGTGGGATGTGGGTTTTTTTTAATTCTTTTTTTTTCCTTAGAAGCAAAAGCTCTGAACTTGGGATTTACAAGACCGAGGTTCAAGTTCTATTTGGATTACTAACCAGTTATGGTAAGTTTACTTACCAGTAATGCAGAAAAATCAGTTCACCTATCTAAGGCTTAGTTTGCTCATCTGTAAAACGGGGGTAAGGAAGTCTGCACTATATCACAAGGCTGTAGAGCAAAAAGGGCTTTGAAAACCACAAAAGCCACAAGACTGTAAGCTTGCTGAGGACAGGTGCAGTATCATTTTTATCACTATATGCCTGGGTTCTAGCCTGGTTCTTGGCCCAAATAAGGCAGTTCATAAGCAAACTGTTGGAGACTGTGAATTATTATATATGTATATATGTGTGTGTATGTGTTTTAGTATATAACAATTACTTTTTTGCTTAATCACTCAATCAATAAACATTTATTAAGTGCTTACTGTGTACCAGATATTGTGCTAAGTACTAGGGATACAAAGAAATGCAAAAGATAGTCCCTTTCCTCAGAAGCTTGCAGTCTAATGGAGGAGACGATATGCAATAAACTATGTACCAACAAGATGCGTACAGGAAAAATTAGAGATAAATCAAAAGAGGGAAGACCCTAACATTAAAAAGGAAGGCTTCTCAGAGGAGAAGGGATTGGTTTTTTTAGCAGACTTGAAGGAGGGAGAGTATTCCAAGCATGGGGGGCAATCAGTGAAAATGCCTGTAGGCTGGAGATGAAATTTTTCATTGGAGGAACAGAAAGGGGATCAGGGTTAATGGATCTGCAGAAAGTGGGAGTCAGTAAAGTGTAAAAAAGACTAGAAAGGTCTGTGTGTGAGTGTGTGTGTGCATGTGTGTGTGTCCTTGGGCCTGAACACATACCTATACACATTGTAACATAAACCCTGATCAAGAAATATAATAGTCAATGCTATCCTAGGGAGTAGAAGTTGTTCTATATAGTTAAGAGTGCTGGTTAGCTAATGATTTACTCCTTTATTCACCAACTCGAAATTTTTTTTCATTAATCATACAATCAGCAAGTATTTATTAAGCACCTACTGTGTATCAAGCACCTACTGTGTGTCATGCACCTACTGTGTGTGGGCACCATGCCCAGTTCTTTTGCTACAAAGCAACAAATGTAATAGTCCTTGCATTCAAGCAGAATGTATACATATAAGTATCTAGAAAATCATTACAAGGTAATCTTTTGGGGGTGGGGGGAGATCCTGGGAGGGGAGAAAGTGGTTAGGAATGGCCTCATGCAGAAGTACAGTCCTTGAGTTTTCTTTAAAAATAAAACAAAACTTTGAATCTTTCTCAAATATATTTCATAATTCCCTGATGTCTTAAACAGAGTTGGCAGAACATAATTTCACCCTTCACCCAATCACGGGCATGGTTATGATTCATTATTGTACTGTACTCTGAAAAAGCAATGTCCCCCAGAGATCATTTAGGGGGGCAGAAGGGTTTGCACCTTCAACCAACAGCCCCAGACTTGGGCATTTCAGCTCATATGATATTTGTAGGATTTAGATCTGAAAGGAACTAGCACAGAGATGGGAAACCTGCAGCCTAGAGATCACATGTGACCCTCCAGGTCCTCAAGTGTAGCCTTTGTCAAAGGATTTTCCACCCCGATAATGGAAGTTACCATTTAATCCAAGACCCTTATTTTTACACCTGAGGAAACAGAGGCAGAAGGGAGAAGTGGGGGAAGAAGTAGCTTACCTCAGATCACTCACATATAATAAATAATAGACGAGGACTCAGATCACAGTCCTCTAATTTAAATCTAATGGGCAACTAGGGGTGGTGTAGTAGATACCTCCCTGGGACTGGAATCAGGAAGACCTGAGTTCAAATTTGACCTCAGATATTGACCATTGGCAAGTCATATGACCTCATTTTCCTCAGCTGTAAAATAGGGATAATAATAGCGTCTACTTCTCAGAGTAGTTGTAAGGATCAAATGAGATAATATTTGTAAAGCCCTGAACACAGTGCCAGGCACACAGCAGAAGCTTAATAAATGCTTGTTTTCTTCTTTTGCCTACTCCTGCTGAGTCTGGGAGTCCACTTTTTATAGTCTCTACTTCCTAACATGCTAGTACTCATTTTTTTGCTGCTGCCAATTTGCAGACTTGTAAGAACTTGGATTCAGAGTCTTGCAGAATGTTGGTGCTAGAAAGGTCCTTGGACATCCTCTAGCTTCATTTGAGGAAACTGAGGCTCAAACAGGGCAGGCACAACAGGTCCCAAATCCCTCACCAAGTAAGTAGCCCAACAGAGAACAGAGCCCAAATCTCCAGATCAAGTTCATGAAAGATTTCATCAGCTAGAGGCTCTCCCTCTTTCCAGTTTGCTTCATATAAACTATGATGGGACTTGGCAAACAGAGAACAGGCAAGTTTGCTTTATGGGATAAAACAAAAGTATTCCTGCTCTGAGTAAGGGCCTGGAGGTCAGGGTGAAGGTGGAGCTGTTTTCCTACCAAGAAAGGAAGAGAGTTTAACTGCCTGGACTTTGCGACATCCCCACTGACTAGAGGCTTTTTTTATTGTCAATTTCCTCATTCTCAGCTGTGTTCACAATAGGTAAGGTGTTACTGTGCAGTGAATCTATGTTTTAATGGGCCAAATAAAAGGCAGTTAATTACTGCTGATTTCATGTAAGCCTCAAAGAAGTGCTACAACTATGCAGGGGTGTCAAATTCAAACAGAAAAAGGGAGCACTAAATTGTACATAAGGATCCCTAGCTGTTGCACATTGACTCAGAAAACCACATATTAACATTATCTATGTTCTACTGCATTTTTCTTTCATGTGTTAAACATTTCTTAATTCCATTTTAATTGGGTCCAGGGGCACTCTTGTGGCCAGAGTCTGACACCCCTGATGTTATATTTAGCATCATCCAGAGTCTGAATGAAAAGCAGAAAGGTTCTAGGTGGAGAAGGATAGAGCTAAGAGGTAGACTTGTGGTTTCATTGGTATGGGAAATTCCCAAATGAGGAAGTCCCTCCACCAGCAGAGGTTGATATCTTCTCTGCAACCAGTATTCAGAGTTGCCTAGAACACCGAAAGGTTAAGAGATTTGCCCCGGGGTCACATGGCTGGTGTGCATCAGAAGTGGAATTTGAATTCAGGTCAGCTCTATACCAAGCAGGCACATGAAGGACATCACCAAATTTAGGGAGAAAAGAAATAAGGGAGCACAGTTTTGAAAATGAGTAAGTATAGTGGCCCTCTATTCTCAACAATCCTAAGAAAGAAGCATTATCAAGATGTCTGTTTTTCTGAGGCTCTCAAGTCCCAGAGGACTTCCAGCCCAAACACTTAGGAAAGACCAGTGACTTGATTTCTAGCAGCGTCCCTCCCTGATCCAGGAAGTCAAGTACTTCAGAGACAAGGGCAATGGACTTGCACCCTTGGTCCTATGACATAATGTGACTTTTCTCCCCCAGTCATTGTGATATTCATTGAGCATCTATTGTATGCAGACCACTAAAAGGAGCTAGTCTTTTAAGATACTTATTCCAGATCTCCAAAGACTTCAAATTCATACGCTCCCAAATCATGTGTGTGTTGTGTGTATATACAAAAGTCATTAGAAGGTGCCATGGATAGAGCACTGGACCTGGAGTCAGGAAGACCGAAGTTCAAATTCAGCCTCACTTGCTAACTAGCTACGTGATCCCGGACAAGTCATTTTAAACTCTGTGCTTACTCATCTAAAAAATGGAGAGACTGGACTTCTAAATTTCCTTCCAGCTCTAAATCTATGATTATAGATATGTGTTTATATGTATATATAGGTATATATACACATATATATGATATAATGTATGTACCTACACAGACATGGAAGAAGGGGGTGAGGAAGAAGACTGACAGGAGGTGGTTGGCTAGCTGTCCAAACAGGGCCAATCTCTAAGGATGGAAAGGCCAGGGGATGACTGGATCAAAGATTCTGAGCAGGGAAGGCACTTAGAGGTAATCTAGTATAGTCTCACCTTCTAATTTGCAAAATGAGAAAACTGAGGTCCATAAAACTTAAGTGACTTGGCCAAGCAAGGCACACAGGGAATGAATTCCTCCATCACCAAATCTAACCCTTTTCCCTCTGCATCAAACTGCCTTTTGAGGTCTTAAGTAAAGAGAAGGACCATTGGAATAGATACCACTGGACTGGAATGGGCCCAGAGGTGAGAATCTCTCTGATCTATTGTCAAACCTTTAATTTTTAATATGCCACAATCCCAAAGCAAGAACTTTTCAAAGGTGTTTCTTTAGTGCCTCTGATTGGGCCTAGCACAGTTTGGGGTCCACGTAAAGTGTTCAGTAAATGTCTGTTCAATTGGATAAATGTTTATCGAATAGCTATGCACTTAGGGCTAAGAGCAAGAACAGGGGTACTGTCTGAGAAGACCACCATGGCAGGCACTCTGTGGTTTCAGTCTTCATGAGAAGCCTGGCCCTCTAACAATGAACACAGACACAGGAGAGGACCATCTGACCACCCACAATACTGCCCCCTGCGGCTACCCAGCCCCTCTGTTCTAGGTCCAGTGCACAGCCCAGTCATTTCAGAGATCTAAAGAGATGGTCAGAGGTGGTATGGCTTTAGGCCCTGAGCACTAGGGAAGTTCCTTCCTGTCCAGAGTCACCCCTCATCCTCAATTTAAAAAAGAAAAATCCACTCTGTCCAAGATCAAAAGGGCTAAACTAAACCCAGGTCTCTGAGCAAAAACAAACCAGAATAAGCCAGACTTACTCCTGGAATAAGATGTTAGTGCTTGGTTCACATCCCACCATGCTCTTCTAGACTCACACACACACACATACATACACACACATGCACACACACACACGTGTGCACACACACATTCTCTCTGTCTTTCTCTTTCTCTTCCTTCCCCCCTCCCCCCTTCCCCCAATTGGCCTGGATAGATTTTATTTCCACATCTGTATGTCTGGAAGCAAAACAAAAATCCTTATGTTTACAACAAGAACCAAACTGGCACCAATAAAGGCCAATGCATTGTTGGTACAGTTTCACTTAGGCTGGAGAAAGCCAGGAACCGGCTCTAAGAAGACAGTGAGCTCTCCAGCTGTTCCACAGAACCCAGGAAGGGGAGGGGAAAATACCACATTCTTAAATAATCATCATCACCTCAAATTCACATAACATTTTACAGTCTGGAGAGCCATTTACAAACATCTCATTTGGTCCACCCAATCAGCTACTGAGATAGATGCCATTTATTCTATTTTACCGATGAGGAAATTGAGGCTCGGAAAGGCTAGTGATTTATCTAGTCATACAATTAGCGAGTATCTGAAACGAGATTTGAACCCAGCCCTTTCTGACTCCCAGTCCAGTGTTCCAGAAACTCCAATCAGTCTAAATCAATAAGGATATCAGATTTGATGCCATGGTTCATCCAATCAAAGACTCTTGGGATTTCCTTCCTGATGTTAGCTTCAATGATTGGATACCCCCTAACATTCCTAGTTTTCTTTTAAAATGCCGTTACAGATTAATAATTTGTTCATTGTAATTTTTTAAATATTGATTTGCCTGTTGCTTCTTTCTAAGGTAGGTGTGGAGGAAGAGGGTTAAAGAAGAGATATGACTACACACTTTTCTCAAGAAAAAAACCAAACAAACAATACCTGTGTGTCTAAATTTTTCTCCTCTTCCACAATCCCACTAGACTGATAGTGCTGATGAAAAGGACCTTTAAGCTAAAACTCAACATTTCCTTAGTCTAGCTCGGCTGTTGGCTAGCTGTGAGGCCTTGGATAAGTTAAAGTATTCTTAAGTATGTCAGTTTCTCCACCTGTAAATTGGAGGTGGTACCTATCATGGCCTCTACAAAAGTCTTCATTCTATTTCTCATGGTCTCACAGAAGTGGATCTGGGACCTTGAAGGCTAGGCTATTGAAAAGTGAGTTCTACTGGGTGCTAGCTACCAAGTCCTCTGTTGGGTGCTACCAAATTGGAAAGGCTGTGAGGAGAGTCCCAGAAATAGATTGTGTCTCCTACCCACAGATTAGCCTAGCTAACTTTTTAAAGACAACATTGTGCAATGGGAGACTAGGTGATAAATCCTTGAATGGGTCACGGCAACACCTGAAAGAGAGATAAGCAAAATGGCCCTCACACCTGTGTACCCCTTTCCTTTTCCTTAACGACAATGACAAAGTGGCTAAAATGGTGTCTGTGCGGGGTGGGGGAGTTATTGGGTGCTAATACTCATGGTTTTTCAAACATCTGCAAACATTCATTTAATTCTGCAAGATCTTTGTCCAATGATCAAAGCTGAGATCCTATCAGAAGAACCAACTCTCTCCCTCCCCCCACTGAAATTCCCACTACAACTGAAACTAGGAATCAAATGTATAATTTGTCATATGATTGTTCTTATGACGCATCTCTGAATTGTATCCTCATTCATCTCACCTTGCAGTGCTCTTGGTGAGCCTGAACAGTCTACCACAAAGATAAGTTCAGCTTATAGTACCAACATCTGTTACAGATGTCCAAGGACAAGGTAGAGGAATTTTATGCAGACTCTGTTATGATCTTTCATCAAGAACTTTTAACCTGGGGTCTGTGAAATTGCTTTTTAAAATACTCTGGTAAAAAAGCTTAGATAACTCTATTTCAACATCAACCCTTTCCTTTGTAATTTTGTATAGTTTATTTTAGACATCTAAAAACATTATAGTGGGAAGGGGGTCAGGGGTCCATCAAGCTGCCAAAATTGGCCCATGATACCATGATACCAAATACACTGGGTGCTAAAACAAGTCAACATAGACCTTGATAGTTGGTGTCTTCAAGACAAAGACAGGAGAAATCGTCCCCCAAATCCTGAAACATGTGGTTCATGTTTAAAAGAGGCCAAAGAATTACAGAACACTCAGAAGCCTTACACACCTGTATATATTGAATGAAGTATTCATAAGAGACACAGAAGGCACTGGATGTGGCTGGCATCAAACGACTTCACAAAAAATTAAATTGTTTCTGTATTAACAGACAGGAAATGACTGGTTACCATTGTGGGAGTCACTTCCAAATCAGCTGTCTGTGTGCAGTCAGATCATGGACTGGTTGGAGCAAAGGTCAAAAATCAATACCAGATTAAAAGAAAGGGTAAAGTTAAGAAGACAACACTGGAAACAGTTATGATAGCACCAACTCAAACTATTCAAACAAGATTTTGACTGACTAAATGGATTAAAGTAAAGGCACTAAGTTTATCGCTATTTCACAGAGACGTTCAACCAATTTAAATAATTGCCACAATGAGGAAACCAAGAGCCCAGAAACCATCTTATTCGGCAAACATTTGATTTCCTTGCCAAGAGACAAAATATGGCACCTACGGTAACAGTGGTTTAGAATAAATGCTTATTTACAAAATTTTACTGGAGAAATGACAAAAAAGCCCAGATAGTATCACCTCAAAAAGCTCAGAAAAGTGGTAAAGGGAGGAAATGTCAAAAGCCCAGAAGGCTTAACATGAAATTTGGCTGAGCCAGATTATCTGAAAAGTACATATAAATGAAAATGGATGGCAACCAATAAATTGATATGAAACAGAACAGATATCCCAGCATTTCTACAGCCACCTATTCAACAAGTTGAGATAGTGGAACTTCTACATATGGATTCTGCCACCTTACTACTTTACATATAATGCAAGTAGTCATGGCACTCAAAAAGATGAATTCAGGAAGAGCCACTATCCCTGACCAAACACATACAGAACAAGTTCATGGAGACAGAATACTTTGGAAAGTGTCCAGCGGGCAGATTTTCAAGAGATTTCAAAGAAGGGAAGACTCCAACTGAATGGAAAAGTTCACAGAAGGTATTATTAAAAAAAAAAAAGCCACTGGCAAGACATCAGCAATTGATCCATCTCATTCTTATCGATAGAAAACCTTTATGGCAATGGTTCACACATGCATAAGGAGTGTCCTTGATGAAAATATAAGAAAGGAGAGGCAAACTTCTTAAGTGCTTTTCTAGAGCAAATCACACCTTTGTGGCCACACAACTGATTGAAAGGCATGAAGAATACACAATCCCTCTGTGTTTATTGCTTACTAAAAACATTTGACTTAGCAAAGTCTAATAGTTTTAAAGGCTCTTAGCAAACAAACTGTCAAATATACATATTTTAAGACCCAAGATTTCATGACAAATGCAGAGACAGCTTTAATGATTTTCTGGGCACCAATATCAAATAACGTATAAAACATACTCTCCCCAAACCTTTCATAGGTGCCATGATGAATGTGTTGCAAAAGTCCAAACAGATGAGATATTCCCTATTCATCAATGGTTCTCAACCTGTTTGGGGTAGCGAGGTGATGCGATGCACAAAGAACCAGGATTGGAGTCAGGAAGACCTGAGTTCAAATCCAGCTTCAGACACTTACTAGCTGTGTGAGCCTGGACAAGTCCCTTAACCCTGTTTGCCTCAGTTTTCTCATCTGTAAAATGAACTAGAGAAGGAAATGGGAAACCACTTCAGTATCTTTGCCAAGAAAACCCCAGACAAGGTCATAAAGAGTTGGGCATGACTGAAACAACCAAACAAAAGAAACCAAGTCTCAACCTGTAGACCCCCAAAAGCCTGTGGAGCTACTGAAAGTATGGGATTCACAGAGCCATATGCGCACCATGTATCGTCACTTTGGTCTTTCCTTAGTTCCAAATTTAGATCCAACAAAATATGCAGCATGACAGTATAATAAATAAGCAAACACAACTTCTGTTCCCTGAATCATGTCTCACACATATGTATTACTCTTTTCCCCATATACATAGATGCTGTTATGATCAATAAAATACAAATTTGTTTAAAAGCATTACTAGATTCATAGTAAGCTTTTGTCATCGTGTAGTTTATCAATCCATAAAGGCTATTAGTAGAAGCACTATCATGCAGAGGTCTACAAAATTTGATATGAAAATGGGGTCTTTATAGTCCATGTGGCCAGAAACCACTGCTTTAGAGGATGAGACTCTCAAGATAGTCTAGTTTGCAGATACTATTGTCTTGATCACCATCAGCCATGGAACCCAACAGAGTCTCCTCAACAAGAACTCCCCCCCAAATTGCCTTAGCAATCCACACAAGAACAACATCTACTGGCTAAAGAACACACTGCCCAGGTTATGACAATTGGTTGAATGGGCAGCCCAGTCCATCACACCTTGGATACATACTGCAGATAGATAATGAGCTAGAACAAAAATTCAGTAGGCACTAGATGGCAATTAGAAAATTGTACGGTGCTTTCAATAAGGCTAGGCACTGCCCTGGTGCAAAACCCACCTTTTAATAGCAATACTCTCCCATCTTGAGTAAATGTAAAAAGTATTGAAGAAAACAAAAATGAGAAACATGGCTGAACTACACCTACACACACACACACACACACACACACACACACACACACACACACACACACACACTCTCCTTGCTGGAGATGACAATTTTTAAAGCACCGAGGGAATAAATCTCAAAGTAGCCAAAGAAGGAAAAGATAACAAAAGGCATGGAAAAACCTCAGACCTTAAACTTTAAAAAAAGGCAACCCAGGAAACATCCATCACTATCGACCCGTATGCCTACTTTCCATATAAAATTTTTATGAGAATAATCTACACATGCATCAAGGGCATCCTTGATGAGGAACAAATAGGCTTTCCCAAGTGATGTTCCACAGCAGACGACATCTTTGCCATCACGCAAGTGATGGAAAGATGACAAAAATACCAGCTCTCGTGGCATTTGTTTTTCGCCTGCAAACAGCACGTTGTTCTTATTCTCTGTTACAACACAGGGCTTCCTGGGAAGGAGAGGGAGGAGGGACAGCTTCAGGAATGAAGGTGATGGAAAAACAAAAGGCAGCAATAACACTTTTATGCTCAGCATCTGATTCAGTAGAGTAAAATGTCATCTTAAAGGTCCTCCTCTAACACTGTGGCTCTCTTTCCTAAGTTAAACTTATCTAAGAATTCTTGAAACATCTAACAGGGATAATGTTTGGCCACCCTCTGAGCAGTACCACCAGGCAACGGTGAAAGCGAGAGATGGATGCCACCAAGGAAACTCAGCAATAAACCCAAGTAAAACACAGATTTCCTCAAGTTGGAGAGGTCCTCTTCCTAATGCTCCCATCTGCAAACGGGTGCTCAATGCATCAAGCTACACAATATTACCAAAAGAGATTTAGAATCACTTAAGAGAACTTGGTCTAACTATCCATACAGGAAAGAACAAGAAATGAAGACTACCTATTGTCCAGATGATAGAATTGGCTCACCAGTGTGTGTATGCATGCAGGTATGTATGTATTATACATATTTACTGACATATATAACTGTTACTGTATATTATGTATAGTTACAATATATTGTATATATACTATACAAAATAATATATATATACACTGTATATAGGAAATATACTATGTATAGTTATGCTATATAGCATGTACATGTTGCATACTACTATATACTTTTTTACTATATACATGCTACACATATACACTATATGTAGAACATATGTACTATACTATATGCATATATGTATCCTATATGCTGTATATGTACTATACAGTAACTATACTCAGTATGCCATATATGTATATATGCCATAATACGGTATACTATAGTACTACATACATATGCTACAATATGTATATGTATATGTATAAATACATGTGTTTATGTATATGCATATGATATGTGTAAATATGTATATAGGTAGAGATACGCTGGTATACATATATGTGTATGTGTGTATTTGGCATAGCTAGGTAGCACAGAGGATAGAGCATCAGGCCTGAAGTCAGGAAGACGTAAGTTCAAATCCAGCCTCAGACACTTAGTAACTGTGTGACCCTGGGCAAGTCACTTAACCTCCCCTTTACCTCAGCTCCTCATCTGTAAAACAGGGACACCCTGGAGAAGGAAATAGCAAACTATTTCATTATCTTTGCCAAGAAAACTCCAGATGGGATCACGAAGAGTCAGACATGACTGAAAACAACTGAACAACACAACATGTGTGTATGTGTATATACATTCACAGAGACACATATGTATGTATGTATGTATGCATGTATGACCACTGAAAAAGAACAGCGAGAATTGGATAGGAGGCTCTGAGTGGCACAGGAGGAAGAGAATGAACTGGATAGCCTTTGAGAAACTTCATTTTAAAAAATCATCCTGAACTTCTCCTTGAAACAAAGACCTTTCTTCTTCACATCAATATCCTTCAAGTGGTATATAGCTAGGATGCACAGAACTGGACAATCCCCAAAGAACTGCAGTCAAGGATGCTTCAAAAGCAACAGAGAGATGCATGGGAGGCAAGAGCACACTGTAACACAGCACAAAAAAGGGATTATGAAGGAGAAGTGACGTAAAGAACACCATCTAAGAAAATTCTAACTGAAAAACGGAGAAGGGTTGGTCAAGAACCAAGAATGAGGGATAACAGACAGACTGTGTACCCCAAAGGTATTCTGTAAGTGTTCAAGAGAAATCAAGGAAAGCCTTCAGAACATTAGGTGAACCCCCAGTTACAAACTTCTTAGAGAATATGGATAAAAGTCACACAAGATGGGTATTAATAATAACAGCAGCTAGCATTGGTTTGCAAAAGGCTTTAAAAATATTGAGCTAGAATTCTGCATCACTGAAGGGAATATTCACATAGATGAGATTATAATGGAGTATTACTCCAGTCTTCTTCTATGGCTATGAATCACAGAACACCCCAATACTCAAAGAACTACATTTGCAAATGGCCCAAAAGATCATGGAAAGATTCATAGGGATTTTAAACAGACTCCAGCACAAGAAATGACAAAGAAGGCAACATCAGTCCAAAAAAGGGAAATGGGTCAGTTGTGTAGTGTGAGCAAAAAGATAGTAGATACCCAGCCTAAGTAATGCATTAGAGCCCACGAAATATGGCAAAAACTCAAAGAAGGTCTTCTACATGCTGCATGTATCTTCTTTGGGAAATTTGTGGACAGCCAAGGATCATACAGAATGAGTACCCACGAATGAACCGCAATCGATATCAATGCCCCATCTTTCACTGGCCTCAACCATTCTAAATAGTTATGATCCTCTGTCTTACCTCCCCTTGAGAAATCAGCCTCCATTCCTGGAATGCTCTTGTCACCTCATCCCCACCTTTTGGTTTCCCAGTCTTACTTGAATACTCAGCTGGAATCCCACCTTCTGCAAAGCCTTTCCTACAGCCCTTTGACATAACCTAGTTATTTACATCTTGCCTCCCCCATTAGACTATAGGCTCTTTGAAAGCAGGTCTTGTTCTTTACTTTTTTTTTTTTTTTGTAACCCTGGTCCTTTGCACAATGCCCGGCACACAGAAATCTCTAAATAAATACTCCCCGACCAACTGACCAGTGGAGGGATTATCAGCATTCAGAGGAGCAATCCATCAAAAATCAAAGACAGCCTCTCCAGCAAGAACGCCTTAGCTCTAACCTACATCCCAGGGATGCTGTAAGGATCAAAGAAGATAATGGACACGAAAATGCACTGAGGAGGAAAGGCATTATAGGAATACAAGGCATATAATATTATAAAATATTGATCACTCTCCAAATACTGCTCCCCTTCCCCACCCCCACCCTACCCCAACAGCCGGTTTATAGTGAAAACAAAACATTAAGATCCAGGCTCCTCCCAACAGAGCCATCCTGTGTATTTTAATCCTCCTGTGGAGCAGAAATAGAAGTGTGTGAGGTTTTTTCCCCTTTTTTGGAGGGGAGGGAGGTATTCACGATGGCTAAAGAGGGGGACCAAATCCAAGTCTGTGTGCTCCCCTCTCAGGAGGTATTCTGTTTGTTGGATCATGTGGCTTTTTGGTTATTTTTTAATCTAAGCAATGAACCTTGGAAGCTGCAGTTGAGCCAAGAAACCTCATTAATCAGTGCGATTAAAAGGTTCCCGTTTAGAGGGCACATCTGCTCCCAACCCGGCTCTACTCTGCTCTACTATAGTTGGAGAAAACAGAGGAGATGTTCACAAAAGGGAATCCGCTGAGCCCCAAGAGCCAGTTGGGATGAGCAGTGTTCATTCCAGGAACAGGCACTGCAGCACCATGCTAGACATTAGGCCCCAGAGACAGAGCTGGCCAGTCTGCCATCCAGGGGAGCAAAATGCTGCTTTCCCAAGGGTTTTATTAATGTTGAGCTATTTTGGCCCCACACTCCTAGAGCCCAAAACAAGAAGGGAGAAGACACACTGCATGACTTAGTTAGCACTAAGCCATCTGGATCATTGATTCTAACTAGTAACATAACAAAAGAAAACATTTTGGATAATAGTAACAATAAAGAGATGACTTTACATGGGGCTTTAACATTCAAAGAACTTTACAGAGGCAACTCTTTTTTCTCTTTCTCCCTTTGATGCACAGAATGGTATGTCAACCCGAAAACTGGAATGGAATGATAGGCGAGACTCTAGAATTAAAGTCTGTCTCTAGCTAGCCATGTGACTTGGGTACCTCTCCACATCTTCCTTCTTCATCTGCAAAAAAGTGGGTTAAATTAAATCATCTCTGAGATCGTCTTCTGGCTCCAACATCCTCGAATACTCTAATACAAACTAATTTATAAAACACAATTACGGGCAGGAGGGATTATTAGACTTTCTGTTTTATTTATATGCTTATTACCCTTAAAACAGTGCTTACTTATGTGGCAAATGAAATGTTTACAAAGTGCTTTCTTTTTGATACATCTGTGTGAGGTAGGTAGCCCAAGTATTATCATCCCCATTTTACAGATGAGAAAACAGAGAGATTAGTGAAGTAATTTTTCCCATCCTTAGCTAGTAGTTTTCAGAGCTGGAATTTGAACCCAGGTCTCTTGCCTACTAAGCTGACATTCTTTCCACAATATGTTGCCCACCATCTGCATCAGATTCTGAGCTCTTTATTAAACAATGACTGACTCCTTCTAAATCACGCTATCTATGTACCAACTAGGCCTGTGTCCAGTGCAATTCTGTGGGTGTTTTTAAATTAATGACATCCTACGGCAAGGGGCCTGGGTCAAAACTTGAACTCCAGAAAGGGCTAAGAGGTATGTAGCATTGAGGCTTTGGGGTAGGACAGTCAAATTTCCTGATCCCGGCTCTTCCACTAACTCAAGGTGGAACTTGGGGCAAGTTACTTCATCTTCCTTCCAGCGTTTCCTCATCCATAAAAGAGAAATCTTCCTACCTGCCCTGCCCAGTTCACAGGACTGTGGTGAGGCTCAAATGGGAGAATGGGTTAGAAAGTGTTCTGCAGAGTAAAAAGCTCCACAAAGGCATCAGCTTTAAAACAGAGCCAGGGACTTGACTGTACCCCAGAAGCAGCAGCTGATGTCCTTGCAATCAGAACGAGAAGAAGAAAGAAGAAAAAGCTTCTGAAAGCACAGAGGGCAGACAGGCTGACTTTCTGCACACAGCTGCATCTTGTCCAACTGTGCCTGAGGCTCTACACACCCACACCTTGAAAAAAAAAACAAAGGGAGCCAACAGGGCACCCTGTAAGTGGGCAAAGTGCATGTGGTTCTGCTGAGGATCCCGGGAAATCAAGGGAGCTGTCTCCCTGGCGGGCGGGCAGACAGGGCTCAGAAAACAAGTGCCTGAACTGGCCTCTGCTTCCAGGAGAGCAGTGCCAGTGTGGGTGTCCCTGCTGTACCCAGAAGCCCAGCTGCCTGAGGACAAGGACATAAGGAAGCCAAGACCCCTCACCCACTAAAGGGCTCATGAATCAGGAACACCAAAGGCTGTGGAAAACAAACAACATTTTATCTAGTGCGGGGACTTTAGTGCTGGGCAGGGCTGATATCCTGAAACAGCTCTGTTACAGGAGCCTGGTCCACAATATGGTTCAGGAATTAGTTTTTGTTTCAATATAAATCAGAGAATTAGAGAATGGTAGTGCAGCAAACCCTCTCAATTTATGTGATGACCCTGAGTTTTTAAAGTTTATACTAGCAGAGTAAATACCCTGGATGGATCACTTTGAATCTCCTGATCTCAGTTTACCCACCCGAAAATAAGCAGATGGTACTAGACGATCACTGGCATTAGACCCTACGGTTCAATGCCCTCCCCTTCAGCCTCTAAAGCAAGTCAATTGACAAATATACTATGTGCCAGTTACTGGGGGATATATTGTTCCATGTCCATTCTCACTTAGTAGAAGTTTTTTTTGCCTTTTAAAGTAGAAGTAGGAGTGAAAGGCAGCCAAATCTCTAACCTGGATCTGCCACTAACTTCCTGTGTACATGGGGGTTAGTCATTCAACTTCTCTGGGCCTCAGTTTCTCTATCTAGAAAACGAGGGGGTTAGACTAAATGGCCTCCCAAGTGTCTTTCAGTTTTAAAAGTCTACACTTTCTCCTCAATTTACTTGTGAACGCCTTTAGAGCTTCCTCACAGTTTTCTGTTTGGTATGCCTGCCCCAAAGTACTCTTTTTCCATAATAGAGCTCACTGGAGACAGGGGTTGGAGCTAACAAGGCCAAACCTATCACAGCCATGTTCTTTCCTCTAACGAAGTACCTCTTAAGTTACTCCTCCAAAAGAAAATGACAAAGTGCTACCCAAATAGGACATCTAAGAAACTAGTCTTTACCAACCTGGCAAGTTTACCTCCAGAAAGTTGGTGGGGAGTACATTTTGGATTAAAAAAGTAAAAATAACAACTAAAAACAGAAAAACAGAAGAAAACAGGCACTTTTGTTGCAGTATATCAGAAAATGCCACCCAACTTGGGAGTCAGAAGACTCAAATTCTACTGATTCTTGACACTGACTCCCTGGAGCGCTTAAGCAAGCCACTTAGATAATAAAGACAATTAGAGATTGAAGGGACTTCTGAGGTCAGTGAGTCCAACCTTTCAGTTTCATCCCTGAGAGAGAAAGGGATGACTCATCTAAGGTCCTACATCTCTTAATCATTGGGGAAACTGTGGGATTCAACTGAGAGAGTGCTTGAAAAAAATCACTTAATCTCTCTGGGTCTCACTTTTCTCATCTGTGAAATGGGGGTGGCCTGGACTTGATGGTCTCTAAGGTCCTTCCCAGATTTAAGGCTGTGCTTCTATGGTGTGAAACTCTCTTCCATCATGATCCTGGTCTCTACTTAACCTTTATTCCTTCACATATAAAACTGCCCACTACTTATTTAGTGGTTTTTCAGTTCACTAAATGAGATAATGTATGTAAATGGGCTGGATCTTGGTTACCATCGTAGGTCAAAGGAAAGTTTAGCATTTTTCTTCATCCCCTTCATTCTAAGTTTTCCATCACCAGTAAATAACAGTTCCCACCCAGTGACAAACAGGACCTTCCTCTTGACAACGCTGGAACCAGATCAGAGTGAAGAATCCACTGGCTGCAAGATACAGGGGGAACGGGACTCCACCTATCCGGAGCCCTCTCTAGACCCTGAGCAGCTGTCAATCATCTCCCTTCCTTCCTTCTTCAAAGGCTCCCTTCCTTTGGCAAAAGCTGCCGGAGATTTCAGCCTTGGTTCTCTTAAAGGCACATTTGAGCCAGCTATTTAAAACACAATCTCCTTATATTACCTTAATTGTTAGAATTATACCCTTTTATAATCACCAAGGACCTAGTTAACTCTTCTAATTCTGAAAAATAAGTGCTGTTCTTTTGGAGTAGAGTTTGGAAGCTGGAAACATTTCTTGGTTTTTATCTAGATTTTGTTTTTAAGAAATAAGTTTTATAAACATATTACGTGTCAAATGTTTTCTTCTCTGCTAGGGTTACTAGTGGTGAAGGGGGATGAATATGACCAAAGCAAGAAGTAAGAGGAAAAAGCTAATGATCCTAAAAGGAGAGGGTGCTATGAAAGTAGGCACCTAGAGGCTCCAGTAAGTGGGCATGAGAGTTGTCTTGGAGAATTTGGGAGAGAGGTGTCATGGAAGAAATGTTGATTTGGGCTGTTTCCCCCAGAACTGGGAGCAGTGGGTAAAAGCTTCAGAGGCAAATCTAGGCCTCATGTCAGGAAAAAACTCCTAAAAATGGTCTTGGAATCATAGATCAAGAGGGGGACATCTTGTTATACAAGAGAAAACTAAGGCCAAGACAAAGTAAAGGGACTTTCCCTAGGTCACAAAGGTAGGAAGCAACCAGAGGTGTGAATTGAATCCAGGTCGTCTGACTCCAAAGTGAATGCTCTGTTGGCTGTACCATGCTGCAGAAGGAAGCAAGCCTCTGGAGTGAGGTGTCCCCCCTCAATGGCAGTTGGTGATGAAATATAGAAGAGTTCTGGACTTGGAGTCATGAAAACCTGAGTTCGGATTTGGCCTTTGACATTTACTAACTGTGCTGTCCTGGGAAGGTCACAGAACCTGTCTCAGAATCAGTTTCCAGTAAAATGAGAGTAATCACTCCTGCTTCACAGGGTTGTGGTGAGAATCAATGGAATATGGAGAAAGTGCTATTACTACATAAATGTGATGATAATGACGGTCTTCACACAAAAGTTGGATGACTACCTGTCAAATGAAATCTTGTTGTGCTGGTTGGAGATGGCCACTGAAGTTCCTCTCAACTCTTGAGATTACTTGGGAGCCTCTAGTTTAAAGGAGAGGCTATGACAAAGAAAGAGAGAAAGACAGAGACTGAGACACAGAGACAGAGAAAAGAGAAGACAGAGACAGACAGAAAAGAAAGAGAAAAGAAAGGGGAGAAAGACAGAGAAAAGACAGAGACACAGAAAAGAGATAGAAAAGAGAAAAGAAGAGAAAGAGACAGAAACACAGAGATAGAGAAAAGAGAAGATGGAGAGAGAAAAGAGAGACAGAAAGAAAAGAAAGAAAAAAGAGAGACTGAGAAAAGAGAAGACAAAGAAAAAAGAAACAGAGAAAAGAAAGAGAGAGACAGTGAAAAGAAGACAGTGACAGAAAAGAGAGAGAAAAGAAAGAGGCCAAAGAAAAACCGAGAGAGATAGAGACAGAGAAAAGAGAAAGACGAGACAGAGAGAAAAGAAAGAGGAAAGAGGGAGAGTACAGTGGCCTTGGGTCTCAGAACAGCTGGCTTAATTTCCTCCTAAGATGATCATGGACAAGTTCCTTCCTTCCCCTTCCTGAGACTTACTTTGTTGTCTCTAAAATGGGAATAATGATACATAAACTAACTATGTCACAAAGGTATCCTGAGAAAAGCACTGTCAGCTTTTAGTATTTATATAAATGTGAGCTTTTCTGATTACTGCAACATCTTCTTAGTGAAGGTTATATCATGTCATGTTCTTATCCCCAATTTTACAAATTAAAAGGGATCTCTAAAGCCAGAATAGCTAAGGGGAGTAAAAAACACACACACACGCACACGCACATGCACACGCACATCCTGTAAAAGAAAATGCCTATGTACAATACAGCAGACCAAGCAATACTTAATCATTTCCTAATCTAATTGCAACGATGTTGCAAAGGCACCAAACTAGAAATCGTATTATCCATGTTTGTTCCCCTTTATGAAGAGGAAAATGAGAAGAATTTAGGCCTCTGTTTTATCAGGAATTGGAAAATAACTTCAAGGGGCTAGCTATGATTGGCTAAACCAAACCCAGACCCAGGTGAGAAAGGAGGAGGTTTAAGGCCTATTAACTGATAAAACTAACTGGAAAACCAATAATCATCCAGAAAAACTGATCAGATTTTCAGCAGAGAGGTGTGAGGCTACCAGGGCAAAATGTCATTCACATCATTGGTGACCACCAGAAATGATCATGATGTAAAAACAAAAGGCTTATTTTTTTTAAATGCTACAAATGTGAACGTTCAATGCAAGGGGATTTAAAAACCTAGGATTCATCTTTCCTGAACACCAGAGCCAGGAACTGCAGTGCTGGGCTTTGGGCTCCGTTGGTGATTTGGTAAAAATTGGCCAATGACAGTGAACGCCCCTGGGCCAGAAATGTTCTCAAGGCCAGTGTGTCTACTACCACTTTGGCACACTTTCACCCTGTGGCTAAGAAATTCTTTTGTAGTCAGAAGATGGTTTGGACCAAAGTTGGGAGGTTTAGCTCTGTCACCAGCTCTAAGTAACTTTGGACAAGTAACCTCTACTCTATCTATCAGTCTGTTTCTTCATCGTAGGGCAAGATGACTTTTTGGGACCCTCCCAGTTCTCCATTTCTATAACTACCTACAATTTAAGTCCAGTCTCCTGACTCCGGATGTACGATTCAACCTCCTGCCAAGCGTGCCTTTCAAATGGCTTGTGTACCTAGCCACAAACGAATTTGTGGTCATATTACCAAAAGAGAAAAAAAATAAAAAGACCGTGCAAATAAACACAGGTCTACAGGCCCCTGGGACAACATGATGGTAGGTTCTAAGTCGTTTCCTTCTCTTCATCTCCACTATCATGGGAATATTCATCAGGTCTCTCTGCTAGGGAGAAGATCATAGGTTTAAAGACAGGACAAAGGTCTTATTTTGCAACTCTCTCATTTTACGGATAAGTAAAGTGAGGTCCAGAGAGTTTGTGACTTGCCCAAGGTCACAGAGGTAGTAAGCTGTGAAGATGGCTAGTCCTCTCCTAATCCTGGGTTCTTTCCATTGTAATACACTATTGTACCATACACATTGTACCCCAGAATTGGAAAAAGCGCTGGAATTGGAACCTGAGAACTGGGGTTCAGATGCCAGCCCAGCTACTTATCACCTGTATGACCTCAAGCAATAATAATATCAACAATCAAGAGAAGCAAAGTGGATTAAGGAACCAGGAATTTGGAAGCCCTAGGTTCAAGTCTTCCACAAACAAGTTACAAGGTCCTTCAAAATTCACTTAACTTCTCAGTATCCCCAGGCAGTAGGAGTTCTTAACTTGGGGTCTATGAACTTAGATTTGGTTTTGGTTTGACAGCGAGATTTCATTGTAATTTGTTTCTTCTGAAATCTTTCAATACCTTCATGATTAAATTGGTCTCTGTGCTGTAGTGGAAGCTTTGGTTTTGCATCAGAGTAAAATAAATTCATCACATTTGGGACATAAAACAAAAAGAAATTCCATGCATTTTATTTAATACATTTAAGAGACATTATTCTGAGACGTGTCCATAGGCTTAACCAGATTGAAAAAAGGATCCATGACAGAAGAAAAGTTAAGAATCTCTACTTTAAGATTATAAGGTACAAATGAGTGGCAGCAGAGAAGTAAGTTTTTACACCAGGAATTCCCTACACAGAGAATTCACAGAGGTAAAACAACAACCACAACAAAAACTGAAATGGAAATAGTCCACACAGCTAACTAGTATTTGAGGTAGGATTTGAAGCTTCGTCTCTCTCACCTCCAACTCAAGTGTTCTTTGCCCTGCATCACAATGTTTTTTTGGCCAAGTGACCACCTCTCAGGGCCTCAGTTTCCACATCTGTCTAGAGATGGTTTCTAAGATCCCTTCCAGTTCTCAATCCTATGATTCTAAGAATAGAAAACACTAAGGGACATTTAAGTCGCTAGGGGAAATGCTTGCCTGATAGAATCACAAAGCTGGAAAAGTTCAATTAGACCACTCCTCCTCATTCCAAACATAAAGAAACTGGGACCCAAAGAACTCAAGAGACTTTCATAAAGGTGCCACATCAAGTCAGTGGTGGGAGGTCCTTAGAACCTAGAACTAGGTCTCCTGATTCTTAGTTTAAGACTCTTACACTACAGCTGACAGCCTTCCCCAGAGGGATACAGGTCCTTGTACCACTGGATTGTGTGTTGATTTGAAACTGGCTTTATCCCTTCCTTTGTTAGGGAAAGAGGGAGGAGGATTCTAGCCATTAAGAACCAGGGCTGGTTTCTGGGGGAACTCCTGTGGCTAAAACTTGGAGGACACATACCTCTTCTGCCTCCCTGGCCACATACTTGCCATGCTGACCATTTGGGGAAGTCAGCGTGGATAGGTAGAGTAGAATATCAGCTACTCTGGAGAAGCATTTGTACACATAGAGCTGCTTCCTTGCTACTTATAATAAAGCTTCTAAAATCAGCACTCCTAGTCCTAAACCAGGATCCTTCCACCACCTAGGGCACAGGGGCCAAAGTCATTGTCATTTCTTCCTGAAAGATCTAGAAGATCCTCCACAATCTATTACCCAGTTCCTGTCTTTTTAGTTATCAGGAAGCCTGAAGACTACTAGCCTCAGAGAACAAATGGAACCCCAGCTCTGCCACTGATTACTCTTGTGTGGCCTTGGGAAAGGTACCGAGTACCTCTGTCAGCCTCAGTTTCCTCATTTGTAAAACAAGGGAATTGGACTAAGATTCCTTCCAACTCTAAATCTATGATCCTAACAAGTTGTCCTGTTTTTTAAAAAAATGTTCACACCTTCCTGAAAATTTGCAACATAATCAACCCTTTATTGTAATTATTTTTAAGCCCCTTCCTCCCCCTTTTTGAGAATGTGATGCCACACAAGAATTCTGTAACTGATTCCCAACTGCCTTCGTTCCTGGAAGAAACCAAGCTTCCCACACAATCCAGACAGGATTCCAGATCTACTATTAAAAAGTTCACACTTTTGAGAAGTGATTTCTAGGTCAGGTAGCCTTCCTGGAATTGAAAATCAGGGAACTAATACAATTTCTCTTTATTAATTAGTATAATTAATCTATTAATTAATACAATTCTCTTTGTTTATTTCACATAATCCTCTGGTAGTCAAAAAACAAATTGTTGTTGTCTTTAGGCTATCCTAAAAGAACAGTTATGGAGGAAGGAAGGGGGAGTCAGACTTGGAACCTAATTCTCTGAAAAAAGGATCTTAGATTTAGAGCTAGAAGATATCATAGAGGTCACTTCATCATTTTCTAGATGAGCGAAGATTTTCAGAGAGGCTGTACTACATGTCTGGGGTCACACAGCCAGTCCATGGAAGAGGCAGGTCTTAAACCCAGGTCTCCCTCACCATGAGCCAGCTCTCCATCCATTATGTCCTGAGAGAAACATACTCTTAGAGAACAAATGAAGCAGAGCTAAGGACAAGCAGATATTTATATTGCTTTGCCACTAAGTGGCCAACTGAAGCCTTTTCCTTTCTCTTTTGTAGCACTGGGATTCTAATAAATAAACTCCTCCGAAGAGTTACGAGCTGATTCTGGGAGCCCCTTGGGGACTGATAAGGCTCACCTTGTGGGATGAGCCAATCATTAGGTGATGGTGGTCTCCTGCCTCCCAAGAACTGGTCTGGACCAAATAGCACTTGTCAAGTCATTCCACAATAAATGTTTTAATCGGTCAAACAAAAGCCCCTTGGAGAAACCCGGGCTGCTCATGTTACAAGCCTTCTCAAAACACAAAAGGCAATGAAACTAGGGCCTGAAGTATGGGGGGGGGGGGGGGGGGGGAGAGTGAGGAATCACGCCGGCTGCCCTAGGTAAGGATCCTCCAATTAATGTGCTCCTGGCTCCCAATGACAGCTGGAGTCGGCCCAGACCCGCCCAGCTGGGATGCCCTGCCCACTGAAGCAGAGACATATAGCTGCCCAGGCAGGAAAGGCCAGCTAGGGTAAGATCAGCACATCATTACCCCAAGGACCCAGAGTTACACATAAGAGGCTTCTTGTCTGGGCCTCTATTCTCATGTTAATTTGCAGGCATCTAGATCCCTTCACTTCCCAGCTCTGCCCACACCAGGCCCTGGGCTTTCCCAGGAAGGCTATTGGCCCTGAAGAGAGAGGGTTCAAGACAGGGATGCATACCAGAGGACATCTAGGAAGATTACCACTTTGGCTAAGGGAGTCTCTTTCACATCCCCTACTGCTGCGGTACCCCAAACCGGGAAGAAAGTTGGGGCAAAAACTCCCCAATCTCATGATCGAGTACTAAGCCACAGAAATGCAGCAAGGAGGCAATGACATGATAAAACAACTTCTAGTGATGAAGCAAGCTGAAGATCAAATTAGGCAGCCCTTTACACACCAACTGCATGGACAGAGCCACCCCCAACACTCCATCACTCATACAGGTGGCCCATCCTCTCTCCAGCATCCCAGATCAATATGTCCACTGATCTCATAAGAGACCCTTGGCCCTGTAACAATACATGGCAAACTTTTAGCAGGTCTCCACATACTACCTAGTAACACAGGATGAGCATCCACAAAGTCAACCAGCTAGCTCTTTGGAAAATGGGCAAACAGTGCAGATGTGTTATTACAGCACCCCCGACTCTTTGGATTCCCATGGACCTGAATAAAAGGACTAGATTCTTGCTGAACTCCATCTTCTCCCCAACCCTTCCAAACCCAACACCTTCAAAAGCTGAATCCCCTATGCTGGTTTCAGAAGCTAGGGAAATGTGGGTTTCCCTACCTCTTACCTCCAGAGTCCTCTGAGTGGCTACAAATCTAGGTAAAGGATAAAAGGATTAGGCCACCAGACTAGCTCAGGAGTAGTGAAATCTTAGAAATCTAATTATCCCAGACACCTTGACCTTCCCTCAGGCTCAATCACACTGTCATTCACCAGTTACAGTGGTTATACTCATACAGTGGCCCTCTTGGATACAAAAATGGGAGTACTGTTATTGGTTGCCCCCTCCCCACCCTGGCCCCAACACAGCCTTACAGACTTGTACTGCCTATGTGACTTTGGGTCTCAGTTTTCTCATCTGTAAAATGAAAGGGTTGGCCTGGGTGAACCCTGGCTCTAAACCTATGACCCTCCAATACTCAAGAGGGGCCAGGGCATTTGCTGCTCATGCATAACAGGTGGATAAGGGCCACTATCGGGTGCATTAGGTAGAGTCCCTTAATTGCTGACAGGATCATTACCATGAAACCAGCTACAGGGTTTTCATCATAATCATACACAAAAGAAGCAGCCAGGCTCTGGTCAGAAAGCCAGAACCCAAGAGGCTGCCTGTTCTTTCCCCGTGGCTGTGTCTGTCACGTGGCATGTCAGCAAACCTGTGGGCATGCCATTTGGGGTGGGGGTGGGGATGCCTTCCTAGCCCAGCATCTTGCTTGCTCATGGGGTTTGCTACGGGAGACCAGGAGAAGGGAAAGGTCTGAATCACTTTTTGTAGCTATAGAAACCATCCGAGCTGTGGCAACCAGCCTGGCTCCATGGACTTTCTTCTCTTCTCTAAGGGGACCAGAGGCCAGCTACAAACACATCTGTTTCTTTCTCCACCACTTCAAGAACTCTCTTGCTGCAGATTCATGCTCCCAAGGATTGAAAACCACAATTGGGAATTTTGGAGTACATCAACTCAGCAGACTATTAGAACCAAGAGGATGGACAGCTGCTGGGGACCACAGCTGAGTAATACAGAAGGGCTCTGAGTCCTGGCATGGGAGAGTTAGTTCTATTCCATTAAAATATGGCGGTCTCCCCCAGAGACCCAAGAGAGGTACTTAGCCTAAGAGCCTCCCCCCTTTCCTCCTTCCTCTCTCAATCTTCCTCATCCTACAGGATGTCTAGCAAACCAAGTCTTATCTACTCTCCAATGCTTTTGTCATGATCCTATCCTCCTCTTCTGACCACACCAGCCTCTAGGGACTCTCCTGCCTTTCACCTTCATTAATATCATCAACCACATGCTGTACCCTTCATTTGCCCCTCATACAGGACTGTCAGATTTAGAGTTAGCAGGTTCCTTAGAGACTATTTAGTTCAACACCCTAATTTTTACAGATGAGAAAAATGAGGTCCAGTGACATTAAATGATCTCACTATGGCTAGTGAGAGCCAGTCTCTACATCAGGAAGACCTGGGTTCAAGTCTAACATATACTGGGTTTGTGTTCCTGAACAAAATCATTTAATCTCTCAGTTCTATAGGTTAAGACTAACTTGCAGAGAAGATGGTGACCTGGTGGTAGAGAGAGTTCCCTTATCTGAGCGTTCCCTATATTAACAAAATCATGAGTTCAGGCTTTATTCCACACAGCTAGTAATTTGCAGAGCTATAACTGAAATCCATGTCCTCTAACCTCAAATCTAGTTACATTTTGATTATGTTATATTGCCTCACTATCATATCTCATGTTGTTCTGTATTAACTTCTTACATAGGTTATATATATATATATGTATTCTTCCATATAAGCGTGTATATGTATGTATGTATGCATACAGAAGCATCTAGGTGAGTCAGTAGATAAAGAGCCAGACCTGTAGTCAGGAAGACTCATCTTCCTGAGTTTAAACCTGGCCTCAGACACTTACTACCTGTGTGATCCTGGGCAAGTCACTTAATCTGGTTTGCCTCAGTTTCCTCATCTGTAAAATGAGTTGGAGAAGGAAATGGCAAACCATTCTACTATCTTTGCCAAGAATACCCCAAATGGGGTCATGAAGAGTCAGATACACCTGGAAAATGACTGAACAAGAAAAAAAATGTGTATGTCTATAGGTCTATATATATGTATGTGTATGTGTATGTGTGTGTATATCCTTCTTAAGCCCCGTGAGGATAGAGATTGTCTTAGAATTCTTATGTTCCCTATGATTCTCTGTACTCTGGATGAGAAAGTTTGCCTCCCTCTCTTAAAGAACCACAGATGGAATCATACTGCCCTACAGAAAGTAAGTGAAGCCCAGGCTACCTACCATCCCCAAAGTATATCTAAAGTGCAAAGACAGGGGATAGCTTCTCCAGGGCAGTAAGAAATATTTCCAGTTCCTCCTACATGGCATTGGGGAAGTTCCCACAACAGATGGGTGACATCCCCATGTTTCCTCTGAGTTCTGGGGTAAGAGGGGCAACCTTTAAACTCTAGTCTTTCCTGCCAGAAGCAGAGTAAAATGCTAGCTGAAGTGACTTGCAGCCCCTCTGGCATCCTGTCTGTGTGTTGGGGGAGGGCCTTCCAGAGCTCTAACCCATCCTTCACCAGTAGGGACACTCCCTGGACATGTTTATCACAACAGCCAGCTGGAAAAAACCTCTTGTGTTACTGAATTGGGCTGCAGACGAATCCCACCCCCAAAGTTGAACTATTATACTCCAGGAAGATAGCTTTTCATACTTCTAAAACATGAGTAAACATTGTTTTATTTGATTCTCATGAAATCTGTGTGGTATTTAGCCCCATTTAACAGATGAGAAAAGTAAGATTCACTGTGAAGTGACTGAGTCTCCTGATTCCTAATCCAAGATTCCTGCCTCTGTTCTCTTCTAGTTTATCATATCTTCCTGTAGCCTGTGAAATTTGTTGTCATCATACGACACCGGGGGCAGTAGTAGGTTATGGTAGGAAAAGCAACAGATTTGGAGACAAGACAACCTGGACAGCTAGGTAGTATAGTGTGCTTCAGAGGCTACAGCCCTGGGCCAGAGTCAGAAAGATCTGAGTTCAAATTCTGCCTCAGACACTTACTAGCCTTGTGACCTTGGGCAAGTCACTTAACCCTGTTTGCCTCAGTTTTCTCACCTACAAAAATGAACTAGAGAGGGAAATGGCAAAGCACCCCAGCAGCTCTGCCAAGAAAATACCAAATGGGTGGAGAAGAGTCGGACAGGACTGAACAGCAACAAACAACCTGGGCTCCAATGCTAGCTTCTGCATTTACTGACTTGACCTTGGGTAAATCTGTCTGTCTCAAGTTTTCTCACGTGTAAAATGAGGAGGCTAGACAAGACACCACCTCCAAGATCGGTTCCAGCCTTAAAATCCTCACTCTTAACTCTCTTCAAGGCTTTTTTTGGTTGCTTGTTTAAAGCCTTTCTCTCCTCCAGCTCCATGGTAAACCCCCTGAGGGCAGAGCCTAGGCCTTTTGATTTTCCCTAGAGTACCAAGCACTGGATCCTGCACTCGGCATAAGGCCAGGGATGCTAATTAAGCACCACTCCGTGGCTAAGTCTTCTCCCTTCCCCCTAGCCCAGAAGGGTAGAAGATTCCCAGCGGCTTCCCGGGAGACAAAGGGTAGGCAGGAACAGTGTGTGCACGGAAGCAAGCCCATCTTGCCAAGAGGTCAAACCTATTAGGCCAGGCCTCAGCATCTCAGTGGTAATTAGTACACACAGGTTCTGTTGTGGCTTTGCAACCTTGAGAACCTCATAAAGATGGGGGGGGGGGGGGGGGGGAAGCAGATAGAAAGAAGGGGGAGGGCCTTCACAGAAATTTTAAAAAGTTATGAATGGAAACATAGATGACATACTCCCTCCCCAGGAGGCCCATCTTTGTTATTCTCAAAAGGGTTTTGTTTTTTGTTGGGTTTGGTTTTTTTCTAAGAAGTTTCCTGTGATAAACTTATCGGCTGGCCTCTCTGAGTGGCCTTAGGAACCGACATTTTACTAAACAGCAGGATGGGGCCATGTCCAGTGTCAGTCGGTCTGGCCATCAAAGCCTAAGGATTTGGGATCTACAATGTCATATTAATCTCATGCAAGAGAGGAGGGGAGGATAACGTGTCTCAAATTCTACCAAATGAGGGGGGAGGTGTGTGTGTGTGTAGAATGCAAGTTTTCAGCTCTTCTCAACTGTGAATTGTGTTGGGTTTCTTCCCCCTGTTATTATCCTAAATGAGTAAAGGATCCACGGGTCACCAGTAAAGTCAACAAAACACAATCTCTCCACCCAAATGTTTCGTTCCTGGGCCAGGCAGGGTAAGGAGATGCTACTGGGGATCATGTCTGTGTTTGGTTTAAAAAGTAAAATGAATTCAGGTTTTGTCACCCTGCAGAACCCTTTGGGTTATGCTGACAACAACAAATCCAAACAAAAGCTTCCAATCTTTTTTTTAAACTTACAAATTACTTCTTGCACTGAGAGGTTCTCCCTAAATCTGAATGAATTTGCTATGCTCAATTATTCTTCTCACTGAATTAGGTGTGTACCAACAGCTTCAAAACCCCATCCATCTTAAAACGTTCAGGCAGGGGAAAAAAGAGAAAGAAAGAAATCCTCCCAACACTCTGATCCCAACTGAATTGCAAGATCTTAACTTTGAGATTTGTTCTCCAAACAACTTTCTACAGCCTTGTGACTCCCAGAGCTAAATACTGTTCTCCTTCCTTAGAGGAGAGGGGTAAAAAGCGAAAAATACTCAGAGGCAAACCCTATCTCCAAATGCCTTCCACCAGCCTCAGTCACACGTGCTCCGTTGCAGACCTTGCTTTCAATGTGTCTTTTGTTTGATGCTGGTGTTTCAACATCCTCAAGTTAAAGAGAAAAAGGTCAGCGCAAGTCTTCTGGCATTCATAAACCTGAATCAGGCCTCACCATGGGGAGATTGATGGCACAGTAAATTTCTCTCAATCAAAAGCCCCAGGAGTGGAGTGGGGTGGGGTAGGGGGAGCCACTGTGAATCCTTCTCTCTGTATCAGTTAAATAAATGCTTGTCTCCTCCCCAGCAAAAAGGCAGCCAAGAATCCAGAAAAGGCTAAGGCTCTAGGGTTTTGATCCTCCTAACTTTCCCCACTTATTAGTATGTTAGGACAAGTTTTGAACTTTCCAAGGGCTAGCAAATGCCAAAGAGTAAAAGTTACAATTCCCAACCAGTAAAACAAACTAATTACTCCTCCCAGCTCCAGCACATTTGATCTATACCTTAAAACTACATATACACACCTTTTTTTTTTTTAAAATAAATTCTGAGAGTAGCCCTGGACTCTCTTCCTGCCCAAGGTGACTCCCCACACCTAGAGAGGAGGAGGAAGAGAGGAAGGCATCATTTAACCCTGCAGTTTACAAGACCAGGTTCCCATATTGCAGCCAGGAGAGAAACTGTTGCTCAAGAAAATCCCTTAAAAAGCCCTTGGCACTGCTCGAACGAAGCTCCCAGAGCCAGGCGCCAGGCCATCGCCTTAATGGGCTGCTGCCCTTTTAAATTTTATAAGGCACCATTCCTTGTGATGCACACAGCTGGGGGGCGGGGGGTTGGTGGTCTCTAAAATGGCTTTCTTATCTGAAAAGGAAAGAAGCACCCCTCAGACTCTTCTGGGTCATTCATTCCAGCCTAGTCTCTCCCTCCCAACCCCCCCATCCCACCCCCTTTCCAACTCTCTCTCAAGGAACCTTTGAGACAACATTTGTTTAGGTTGCCAACTTAAATCTTCCTCCCTCTCGTCAGTGCATTGAGAAAGCAGTCAGAGGAAAGGAGAGAAAGGGGAGGGGGAAGGAGGAGAAGGAGGAGGAGGGGAAGGAGGGGGAGGAGGGGGAAGAGGAGGAGGAGGGAAGGAGGGAGGGAAGGAGGGAGGGGATAGCCTGCACCCAGACTTGCTCCAGCAAAACCCACTATTCGGACACTCCAAGCCATCCAAACGGCCGATGGTTGCCGGGGGGAGGGGGGGGGCGCGGAGATGGGGGGGAGGGGGGAGGGAGGTAGGGGAGTGCAATCACCTACCCATTGGGACACCATGGGAAGTTGATCCCGGACCCAGAGAAGGGAGTCCCGAGCCCTGCCCAGGCTCTCCCCTCCACTCCCCGCCCTCAATTCCTTCTCAGGGCTCAGCTGGACTGAACCCTGCAGCCACCCCTCAGGCTACCGTTCCTCTAGCTTAGGGACACCCTCCGCCCCCAAGGCGCGCCCTCCGGGAGGGGTTCTTGCCATCCACTTGGCGAGCGCTCGGGTGAGGGGAGAGGGAGGTGCGGGACGCAAGGGGAAAGTTTGAAGCTCCCAGCGCGCGGTGCACAACTCTAACTTGCCGGGCCCCCGAGCTCACTAGCTCTCTGTGCTTTCCCCAGGGAAGGAGGGTGCTGGGGTGCCTCAGAGGAGCTCTCTGGGCCGCATGTACGCACTCCTTTCTCCAGTTGTTTACATTCTTGGAGTGTCTTTTAAACCCGGGGTCTGAGGCTCTCGCCCCTTTAGGCGGCTGCAGCTCAGCCTCCCGTGAAAACGGTCCCCTCCTCTGCCGCCCCCCACCCCTCCTTCACAATGCCACCATCTCCCACCACCCCCTCCCTACACACACACACACACACACACACACACACACACACACACACACACACACACACACACACACACACACACACTTCTTGATCCCGCTTCTGCCGCTGTTTCTATGTGGTTTTATTTTCCCTCCATCACAGCCCCCCCTTTACCCCTCCCCTGGCTTCCTGGACAGATGTACACCGGAGAGGGGGAGAGGAGAGCGCGCTGGCTTCTTTCTCTAGCTGGGGAGAGGAGGGGGGGGAGACGAAGGAGAAAGAGAAACCCCACTTTCCAGTGTTCCCCCCTCCAACCCTAGGCTCAAGGAACATGAAACAACCTTCCCAGAGACAGTCCCTCTCTCTCTCGGAGCCCCCCCACCCCGTGCCCAGCCCCTCCAATCTCTGCCACCCACCCTCCACTCCACCAGGGACAGCAAAAGACAGAGAAAGGAACTGGAGGCGACAGATCACTTTAGCTTCTGGACATATACACACATAGAAAATGCTCCTTCCGAAGCGCTAGGGTTTCCCTCCCGGCTGGGGCAGCCGGGCAGGCAGACGGCGACGTCCCCCGGTCGAGGTTTAAACCTCCTTTTGTTTTTAAGGAGTTCCCGGCTACCGGCCACGGCGCGCGCACACACACATTAATAGACACACACATACACACACAAATACACACACACACATACACACATACACACACACACATACACACATACACACACACACACACCTTCAGCATTGCAACATTGTGTCTTCCTGGCTGACCCTTCCACAAGCCACAAACACACTAAGTAACAACAACAATTAACACCCTCACAAACACACACACACAAACTTTACACCCACCGGAAAGAAGGGTTAAGGCGATATCCCCCACATTCTCCAACCCCAGAGTAATGCCTGCTCTCCCCTTTGCCCCTCCACACCACATACAGGGAGCGCGGATAGCCACGCTGGGAGAAAGGCATGGTTTCTTTACACACGGAGATACACACACACACACACACACACACACACAGAAATCGTAACCAGGAACCCCAGATCCCTTCAGCTCCCGGCTCCCCCTAGTCTGAACCCCAAGGCTGGCTGCCTTTAGCCTCCAGCACTAACTGACCCTCCTACCTACTTCTATACCCAGCCCTTTAAGCTAGAGAGGGAAAAAAAAAAAAAAACACACACCGCACACACACACACACACACACACACACACACACACACACACACAACAAACCCTCAACCTCCACACGTTTCCAGCCCTAAGTCTTTGCAAGAGAGAAGAAAAAGCAAAGGCACGATCTCACGAAAACAATCACTACGGAGACTAGCACGAGTCTGCCTAATCCACGATTCCGCGCTGCTTCTAAGGGGGGGAACGGGCGGGCTTCAGGAGTTGGGGGCCCTGATCCATTGTGCGCGCCCCCGGCTCCAGCCCCAGCCCCAGCCCCGGGAGAAGAAGGACGACAAACTTACCCACCGCTTAGCGAGGAGCCGGGGCCGCACGCAGCGGCAGCAGCAGCAGCGGCAGCAGCGGTGGCACCGGCAGCGGGAGCAGCAGGCGAGAGAAATCAGGAAAGGAGGAAGGACACACGGGCAAAATCCTTTTCGCTCTCTCTCTTTTTCTCCTTTCCTTTTCTCCCCCAATGGATTTTGGGGAGGGGGAGGGCGGGGGAGATCTGTGCGGTTGGTGGTGGAGAGGGAGGAGGGAGAGCGGGAGGAAAGAAGAGGGGGGAGAGAAATCAGAATTACGACTGGATTCGAGCTTTATTTCTCTGCTCTCTCGCTCTCGCTCCCCCCCCCCCCCCTTTTTTTTTAATGTCCACAGACAGTGAAAAGGAACTCGGCGTTAGTGGGTGAGTAAGTGAATCAACTAGCCTGAAGCCGAGCAAGTTGAAGTGTCAGATTACATTGGCTAGTCTATTTCCAAAGGGCCCCGCTCCCGGCCGGCTGCCGGCAAAAGCTGTCCTAGATTTCTATCTGAAAGGGAGCGCGTCTCCTCCTCCTCTCAGCCAGGGATGCCACTTTTTCTCTCCCCTCCTTTTTCTTTTTCAGCCCCCCCCCCCCCCCGAGGAAAATACACACACACCCTGATACACACAACCCAATACACACAGACAGACAGACAGACAGACACACACACACACACACACACACACACACACACACACACACACACACCTCTTTTTCCCCCAAGCCACCCGGACCTGCTTTTCTTTTACTCTGCAAGTTTAGGGGGAGAGGAAGAGAAAAATCGTGCAAATTGGAGAGGGAGATAAAGACTTAAAAAAAAAAAAAAAGCAGAAGACTCACACGACACCCTCCCCTCTCCTTCCCCTCCCCATACAAATACGCGGTACCCGGAGTACTAGCGGTTCTCCTCCCCTTCGGGGGCTCTGTGTGTATACATATCCATATAGATTACTGTATACATAACCAAAATTCTCTAGGATGAAAACTGAGAATGAGAATTTCCGACCTTTTGAATTGTTATTGCAAGGGAATGAAGGGAATGTCAAAAGCTCGCTTCTCACAGCCGTCCCGTCTTCTCCCTATGCCCCCACTTCACCCCCTCCCTAGTCCCCAGGCTCTGAGTGGACAAAGAGGGCAGAATCCAAGAGGGAGCATGGAGCGTGGGGAGGAGCAGGGGTACTAGGGGAGGCTGGAGTAGTGTCTTCCATACCCAGGAGCTAGGCACCTCTTTTCAGACAACAGTTTGGGGGAATCGCCCCCCCCCCTCCATTTACCACCTTCGTGTTATTTCTACCCACTCCGTTTTCCTTCGGTTGAACCGGAGACACAGAGAAGGGGACAGGCGCAAATGCCACCTCGGCTTCGTGGACCGTGCCCTGAAATTAGACAAGATTTAAAATTGAGTAGGAGGGTGGAGTGGATCGAGGAAGAGTTCAAGTGTGACCCCAGAATTAGTCTCTCCAGGCCTCCCTCCCCTCCATGTTTACAGGGAGCACAATGAGGGGAGTCCCTTGTGGGGACCTTAAATTGAGAACTTGCTTCTCAGGACTGGGCGGTTAGAACCCAAACACACCCACACACCCATCAGGCAGGGACACCCCACTACGCTCAGCTCGGCTCCGCCCCTCCCAGGGATAATAATCTCTATTTTATGAGTGGTTAATAAGACTAATATATTCATTCCGCTTCCAGCTCGGCTCCGGCGATTGGACAATTAAGAGGACCCTGGGGACGGCAGCGCCCTCCCCTAGAGCCGGCTGAGGAGTGTGTGTGGGGGTGCACTGGGAGGGAGGCGGAGACTCTTGGGATAGGGGCGGGCTCAGAGTCAGCGGGCGACCTGGACCCCAAATAATACTGATCTCGGGCTCCTTGACTCGGAGGTCACTGGCTGCAGTATTGGGGGGCCCTCAGAGAGACCTCCCACTTCCCCCGTTTCTTCTCCTTTCCCCACGCCCACGGCAGAGAGGGGATGAACAGTGAATCCCCCAAAAGCACATCACAAACACGCACACCTGTATTCCTCACTACAGCGACCCCCCACCCCAACAAAACTTTCCCTAGCCAGTCCCCACCCGAAATACACTACACGCCGCCTACTTCCTTCCCCACACACACCTTTCCCCATTTTCTCCCCCTTCTTAAAATTATCCTCTCCTTAGGTATTTACAACAAGACCCTTCCCCAACCACAACTGGCTGTTTCTAGTCCCGCAACCGCAACCCGGACTCCTTGGTGGGGCGTCGGAGGAGGGGCGTGGTGCAGGTCTTTAGGGGAGAAAGCAGGACTGGGGGGAGGGATAAATGGGGGGGACAGTTCTTAAGGGCGGGGGCGGGGGCCAGTCCGGTCCAGGTGTGACAGGATGAATCCGCATTCCGCGTTTTGCAGGCGGCCGCCGCCGCCGCTGTGTCAGAAGGCAAAGAGAGGCTAGGAGCTCAGAATAACAAAGACAAGTTGGGTAGAGAGGGAGCCGGAGCTCAGCCCTGGGGAGCCCAGCGGAGCCCTAAGCTGGTCTAGGAGGGAGGCGGGGACCCTGGATAAGCCGGACTGGGCACCAGGGGCGGGGAGGGGCAGAGGGGCAAAGGAGGAGCAGGAGAAGGGGGCGGAGGGATGTGGGGGAACAATGACACTCCCAGGGGCAGAGATACGGGCACCGTGGAGAGACCCATAGATCCCAGAAATGCGCCCGGGGAGGGACGTTGCACCGAGCCTGCATTTCCCAGCGGGCGGCCGGGCGGGGAAGGGGTACATTTGGGGGTTGTGTGTGTATATGTGGGGAGGGGGTGAAAATCCCCGAAACCTCACTGCCCAATGACTGGTAGGATGGGCACCTACTTGAATGAGGTCTCCAGACCCTCTATCCAGATTTTTAAAGCAGGGACATAAGTATACTTGTAGAAGAGAACAAGTATGTGTGGCCGCACGTACACAGAGACACCGAAATCAACACCGGGATGCGCGCTCTCTGTTCTGCCCCGAGTCAGAAATGGCCAGTGTTGACCTGGACGATGATCCAAGCTAGTGGTTTAAGAACCAAAATGATACTAGGAACAGATGTGTTCAGATCTCTAAATTAAACCTTAAGGCAACCGTAACCTAAACTTTAACCCTACCGTGGACCCATTAAAATGCTGAATTCCTGAACATATGGACGCTGTCCAATGATTGCTATTGAGGCTGGCCAACATCGGGAGGCGGTGTGGTGCAATGAAAAGAGACTGGGGTCAGGAATCAGGTAGATCTGGGTTCCAGTCCCAGCTTTGCCATTGAGCCAGAATGGCCACTTAACCTCCTTTCATTTTTTTTCCCACTGGCCAAATAGGAATAATACGTGCTTTTCTACAACAAGAGGTTGTTGGAAACTAATGTGGTTGAAATTATTGTGCAAACCATGAGCTCTGCAAACTATAAGACATTACTATATTGTACCTACCATAAGATAGGTGACCTTTTTCAGGTAAGAAACTGAGGCAAGGGGGGAGGGGAAGAAAGAAGCACTCTTCCTCCGGATATAAATTCACTCCTTTTACAATACTGAAGCACCTTGGGCATTCTCATACAGAGAAAGCTGCCAGTATCTGAGTTTTTAAGTAGGTGGAGGAGAGTCCTGTCTCGAAGAACACGGGGAGGAGCTGGTAATTGTTCCCCTTATTCCGTGGGTCACTTTAGTTCCAGTGCCCGAGTTCTTCCTCATTAGCATTACTGAATATCCCCAAATATCCACAAGAAGGTTTCCTTTTGAAAGAAAGCCTGCAACAATGATAACAGCTCTATTTACATAGCACTTTTAGTATTAAAGAGCACTTTGCTTTTAAGATCACATTTGCTCCTCCCTACCTTCGGAAGGGGGAAGTGAGAGAAGCCATTACCCATGGAATGTCAATGAGAATAAAGTCAAAATATTTCTGGAATTGTCTACGTTGTTAGAGAAACAGGGTTCCACCTACAGAAATTCAGTTTACATAGAGCTTTTTAAGAATGCCTCTTTTGCAAAAAGTGATCGCCTCAACACAGATGATATTCCAGGACAGGTAGCTTCCAATCTCAGCAGAGGAGTCTAGGTCCTAGCAATTTTTCCTTTTCTCAGTCCTAAATTAATCCAGGTCCTGGACCTTGCCAATGTCCCAGCATGAGATAATATGGTATAATGACTCTGGGATCAGAGGCTCTGGATTCAAATTCTACCTTTGACAATTATTTCATATGACCTTGGGAAAGTTACTCATTGAGTTTCCTCATCTATATAATAAGGAAGTTGGAACTAATAACCTAGCTCTGATGATCCTAGATAGCAGAGTGGATAGAGTGAACCAAGGCTAGAGTTAAAAAGACCTGTGTTCAAGTGCACCCTCAGATACTTACTTGCTGTGTGACCCTAGGCAAGTCACTTAACCTATTTTCCCTCAGTTTCCTCCCCTGTAACATGAGGATGTAATAGCCCCTTCTTCTCAGGCTTTTTGTGAGAATCAAATGAGATAATAATTGTAAAGCACTTAACACTGTGCTTGGCACATAGTAAAATCAATATAAAAGTTAGTCATTATTATTATCCACAGGGAGCATTTCCCTAGAGGCTTGCAATTTACAAAGCACTTTACTTACACTTTCTCATTTCACATTTGTTCCTCACAAAAACCTGAGTGATATAAATAATGCAAGTATCAGCCTCATTTTGCAGTTGAGGAAACTGAGTCTCAAAGGGGTTAAATGCCCTGCCTGTGTTACATCACCCCACCCTTGCAAGTGATTTGCTTAAGGTCAAATCATATTATAAACAGGAATCCTAGCTTGTATCCCTACACTCAGTATGAGAGAGATGGCCATCCACTGCCTTTTTTATCCTTTCCTTAAAACCTTGTCAAGCGTGCTTGGACCATCTAGTTGTGTTTTCCACAAGGGCTGTGTCTAGGCAGTCTTTCAGCCAGTGGCACAGCTCTATTGTGTACAACACTGAGGTTAGTCAAATCATACCTCTTTCCCTATATCCCCATCCAGGCCCTAACCTGTGCCACAGTGGACATTTGAAATATCCTCTACATGACCCTGTTTCTCTACCCCAAATCTATCAGTTGTGTTTAGACTTGAGGCATCTGTGTTCTGGAAGAGATAGTCTTGTGGAAACTTCTTTCATTTTCCCCAGCCACAGAGGTAGAAGATGGATTCTGTTCAGTCAATGCAGCACCATAAATCACCCCACTCCAGAGCCTGCCTTCAGTGCCCATTATGAAAACGTGGGTTGAATAAGCCCAGCCTTCCAAGTAACTGATGCTGACTCTGGTGCTGGGCGGTCCTTTCATTGCCAGAGTCTAGATTCCGTGTCATTAGCATCATACCTTAATAGCAGATTTATTTGCAATTAATTTCCCCTTTCTCAGGAGCTATCATCTCAGGGAAAGAGGTAGCTATACAAAAGGGGTGGCTCCCAGGGGGAGACCAGGCAGTGACTGCTTTGAGGGAAAGGAAGGAATGAAGTCCACATTACTCCTGTGAAAATAAGGAGGGAAATTAGTTGTGTAAACACGTCTGGCAGGACTATGGAAATGAAAGCAAGGCAGGGAACAGCTTTCATGTTACCTGGCACATAGTAGGCACTTAATGAATGCTTGCTGATTAATTGATTCTCTAGCTGGAGGGGTAGGGCTCTTTTTGGATGTGATGAGGATGAATTTGGTCTTTGGCTGAGTTCAGAGGAGGAGGGAGGTTAGACTTGCTGGAATAAGTAGTAGGGAAAGCTAGACAGGTAGATTAGATATCGAGTGTGTAGTTCACCTCTTCCAGGCAGCCTTCCCCGGACTCTTTACTTTTCCTAATATTCAATTCCCTGACCCAAATCCCCTTCCCTGTCCCAAAAATAAAGAGGAACCCAGCCTTGATACTGAATTCAGAATACCTAACTGTGAAAGAGAAATCAGAAAAGCTAGCCAATCTTTTACTGGATAGCTCAACTCCTTTCAATTTCAGTAGGACATTGACAAATTGGAATTGGGTTTTGTATTTGTCTAATTCACAGTACTAATAGATTGTGGTGTAGTAAGAGGGGCAGTCAATCCTCCACCCTTTCCAGAGCCCTCCTGGTACCAAACTACTATGATATCCAAGTACAGCTAATTCTCATTGATCTAGAAAAGGGTCATCTCCAGCCCTCTCCTACCCAGATGAAAATAGACTGAATCTCAAAGACAGGCAAAGAATCACTGTAAGAAAGGAAGTATAATGATGGTCCATGAGGAGGTTAGAAAAGACAATATCTGTAAGCATGTTGCCAACTATTTGAAAACAGAAATGTAGGAAAGCAACAGTTTCTTTGGATGCAGGGAAGAGGTCTTCAGGAAGGTAGATGGGGCAATAGCCTTGCCCCTTAGCTGGAGACTGGCCTACCCAAAGCAAGAATGGGTTGGAGTGGGAAAGGAACAAAGAAGATACAAAAAGAGGCAAAAGTGAGGAAAAGAATATACCAGGCAGGGAAAAAAAATCAAAGCTTCAGATAAAGGATCAAGCAATGTTCAGTTCTTTGTCAACTCTCAACTGGGCTATTACAATGGCCCCTTGATTGCCAATGGCTTCTTCAAATCTCTTCCCTAGCCAATTCATTCTCTAGTGACCAAAGTGATTTTTCTAAATCACAGGTCTGACTCTGTCATTCCCCTTCTCAATAAACTCTGGTGGCTCTCTATTATCTCTAGAACAAAATACAGATTTCTCTGGTTAGCATTTCTAGCCTTTCCTAGTTTTGTTCCTTAGTCTATTTTATTAGATCTTCTTCCAGGAGACTCCTACTAACCATGTGTATCCCCCAAGGTTCTATCATGTTCCTCTTCTTTTTTCTCTCTGTGTTATCTTGCTTGGTGATCTCACTCACTCCCATGAATTAATCCATCAACTCTACACAGATGATTCCCATATCCACATATCCAGCATTCATCCCTCTCTTGAGCTAGTTCTGCATCACCAACTGACTTCCTAATATCTTGAACTGGATGCCCATAGGCATCTCAAATACAACATGTGCAAAGCCTAACTTATTTTCCAGTCCATATCTCTTCCTTTCCCAATTTTGCTTTTAGAGTTGAGGAAGCTATCCATCCTCTTTCTCACCTAGGCTTACAACCTTGGTGTCATTTTCGATGCCTCACCCCAACCCTCATCACATATCTAATCTGTTGTCAAATATCATTGTTTTAAATGTTGCAGCATCTTTTATATTTGCATCTTTTACATTTCCTTCTCTCCCCTCACACAGGGACTCTCCTTGCATAGGCCCTTATCACTTCTTTTAATTGCCATCCTTGCCTCAAGTCTCCCCAGGCCCAATCTATTTTTCACTTATCTGCCAAGGTGATTTTGTTTTGTTTTTCAGAGGCAATCAGGGTTAAGTGGCTTGCCCAGGGTCACACAGGTAGCAAATTTCAGGTGTCTGAATTAGGATTTGAACTCAGGTCTTCCTGAGTCTAGGGCTGGTGCTCTATCCACTGCACCACCAAGCTACCCTTTGCCAATGTGATATTGCTAAAGTTCACATCTGACCATCTCAATCCCACCCCCCACAAACCAACACACAATCTCTCTCTTTCTCCCTCTCTCTCTCTTTTTCTCTCTCTCCCTCCCTCCCTCCTTCCCTCCCTCCACCCATTCAGTGATTTCCAGTGGCTCCTTACTCCTCCCAGGATCGAATATAAAATGCTCTGTTTAGCATTTCAAACTTTTCATAACATACCCCACCCCCTTCCTATCTTTATTCTTACAATCATCTTACACTTCACTCCCATCCATGAACTCTCCTTGACTATGACACTCCATCTTCAGCCTCCATGTTTGTGGGGAACTGGCTGGTTCTAGTGCCTGAATTACCCTCCTCACCTCCAACTTCTAACTTCCCTGACTTCCTTCAAGTCTCAGTAGGAGGCCTCTCTACCCACCCCAGTTCCTTCCCTCTAACATTCCCTTCTATTGATTCTGCATGTTCTTGAATATTCATGGTTATTTGCATGTTGACTCTTCTCCATCAGAATATGAGCTCCATGAGGGCAAGTCCTGAGTTTTTGCTTTTCTTTGATCCCCTGTGCTTAGCATAGGTCCTGGGCCATCCTAAGTGACTCCAAGCTACTTTTCCAGCATCATTATACATTATTTCCCTTTTCACTTTCTTCAGTCCAGTCAAAATGGCCTTAGTAGCTGAGTAGATAGAGCCCCAGGCCTGGGCTTAGGAAGTTCTGAGTTCAAATCTAATCTCAGAAACTTACTAGCTGTGTGACTCTGAGCAAATTAATATTATAATGAGCAATATCATGAAAATGAACAATTTTGAGTATTTTTATAAACTAAGACTAGATGATTATGATTCCAGAAGACCTATGATGAGACATGCAGTCAATTATAGAAAGGACATCAAGTTAGGGTACAGGATGAGAAATACACACACACACACACACACACACATGCACATACATATATAATACGTACAGAGATAATACTTATGTATTTGTATACAGCCATTGGGAGAATTTGTTTTGTTGACTATTCCTATTTGTTCTAAGAATGTGTGTTATCTTTACTGTGCATCAATAAAGAAATATTTCCATGTTTTTCACAAATCATCTATTTCTTCCTTGAGGGGATGGTTGGTTTAATTTTTGATCTTGCTATCCCCAGAGTCTAGGACAATACTTGGTATATCATAGGCACTTAATAATTGTATATTGGTTTATTGGGTGACTATCCTCAGGGATGGTAGCAGAGGTTTGATAAGGAAGCCAGGGAATAAACACTGAATAGATGTGGGTTTGGAGAGAGATGGTATGAAGGGAGAGTACCTCAGAGTAAGTGGAGGAAAAAAACCTACCACGTTAGGTAGTGGATCAGGAGAGCCCAAGTCAGGCAGAACCAGTACAGAATCAGACCAGATGGATACCAGTTGCTAATTCAGTTCAACCCATTTTGTTTAAGCCTCTATGAAACTTAGTTGATCAAATGATCTACTATATGAAGAGTGCTTTGTAAACCTTAAAGTTTGTTCAGTTAATCTTAAAGTTTGTTAACTTTAAAGTTGTTTGATGATGATGATGATAAGCTTAGTCACTGAAAATACAAAGACAAAAATAATCTCTGTCTTTAAGGATCTAGAATCTACTGGACACAAGAAGACTTCTAAGTTAGGAAAAGGCTTGAATTGTAGTATAAAGTCAGGGATACTCATGACAATCAGTTTAAGGTAAGAAAGACAGGTAGAAATCCTCAAAGATGCCAAAGTTTTAGAAAGAGAGGCCAGCAGTCAACACCAGGTAGAAATCAATCGATAGTCTTTGGGGATACAAATACCCAAATGGATTAGCCTCTAATCTTAAGGACTTTCTATGTCTACTTCTCTCATATCTGTCCCAGGTGCTACTCTTTTGATTGGTTAGTTTCTGGGCAGAGTCACCGTTTTATGAGACACCCCAGACATGGTTCTTTGCTCCTAACTTTTCTACCTCCTTGACAGCTCCCCTGACCTTGCTTTCAGTTTCCCTTATGTTTTGCCTTCTCCTATTAGAATGTAAGCTTTTTGAAAGCAGGGGCTGTCTTACTTGCTTGTGTTTGCATCTTCATTGCTTAGCACCTGATACACAGTAAGTGCATAATAAATAGTCTATATGTTGGTATCCATCTACCTATCCTCTGTCTCTGTTTGTCTTTCTGTCTCTTTCTTATCTTCTCTAAGTGTTCAGTGTAGATACACAAGAACCTCACTGACCAAATTGTATTTTTCAAAGACATATCATAGGAGAAGGAAGCTAGATCAGCTAAGGATGAGGTGAACACAAGAGAGTGCCATGGTCCAGTAAGCATAGCTTCAGGAAGTAAGATTGGTAAAGCAAAACCAGACAACAAAAGGAGACACTATACTGGGAGAATCAAAGGAGAGGAGTATGGCAAAAGTGGGGAAAGGATGATGATAGTTTACTAATGACTGACTAAGGCACCAATGACATTTTCCTCAAATATTTTGGAGGAGGGGAGATAGCTGGTGTGCTGCGTGATAGTCAGTATTCAAAAATGTTTTGGGAGGTGAGAACATTGGACTAAATCTAGTAAGATGAACTTTTATAAGGATACCTGTAAAGTCTTACACTGAGTTCAAAAATCAATTTCATAAAAACAAGGTGGAGTCATGACAGTCAAACTGGTTCGTCCGAGAAAGGTCTAGGGGTCCTAGTGGACGACAAGCTCAAACTATGTGATATGGAAAGTAAGAAAGCGAATACAAACATGTTACATTAAGAAAGGCACAGATGCTAGAAATACAGAGATATTCGTTCTACTGCATCCTGGTCTAGTCAGGCCATATACTTCCAAATTTTGTTCAGTGCTGAGTACCACATTTTAGAAAGACCATCGATAAGCTAACAAGCATCCAGAAGAGGGGTAACAGGATGATGAAAGGCCTTGAGTTCATACCATATGAGGACCAATTGAAGAATTAGCCTGGAGAAGAAAAAAACTTTGAGGTGAACATGTTATCTGCCTTCAAATACTTAAAGTCCTGTCATAAGGAAGAGGGTATCCCAGAAGATAGAACTAGGAGCAAAGAATCATGGGAAAATCCCCAATAATTAGATTCATCTAAAACTGGAATGAGTTGCTTCAAACAAAGGCTGGATGTCTCTTGGTGGGCTTGATAAAGAGGAGAGGCTTGTGCAAGTGTGGGTTAGACTCTGGCCTCTGAGGCCCCTTCCAACTCTGAGACTGATTCTGATGTCCAGTGGGGCGATCTTGCACCATATACTGAGCTAGTCTAAATATATGGAGAGAAGGGAACATGGCAAAATGCCTTTGAAAACATTCTTCCTCTCCTTATCCTATTGCAGCTATTCCCCAAGTTGGCATTGGTCTACAGTTGGGTAATAAATGGGTAATAAATACTCTATTACTCTTCCCTCAGGAGAAAAAAAGAAGGAAGAAGGAAGAAAAGAAGGAAGAAAGAAAAAAGGAGAGAAAAAAGGAAGGAAGGAAAGAGAAAGGAAGGAAAGAAAGGAAAGGAAGAAAGAAAAGAAGAAATAAAGAAAAAAGAAAGGAAGGAAAGAGAAAGAAATAGAGAGAAAGAAAGGAAGGAAAGACAGGAAAGGAAAGAAGGAAGAAAGAAAAAGAAAAGAAGAAAAGGAAAGAAGGAAGAGAGAAAAAAGGAAAGGAAAGGGAAGGGAAGGCAAGGGAAGGGAAAGGAAAGGAAAGGAAAGGAAAGGAAAGGAAAGGAAAGGAAAGGAAAGGAAAGGAAAGGAAAGGAAAGGAAAGGAAAGGAAGATAAAAACAATAGCAATCAAGCATTTTTGCAGCTAACACAAGCTAAAAGTTTAGCCAGAAGAGTAACTGCCATAGTTTTCAATCTTTTAATCAGGTAATCTCTCTGTAATATTTCCCATCACTTCTCCTCCCCATTGCCCTGATCTGTAAGATTTCAGTGTGATAAAGTGAGAAGGCCACTGGGTTTGGAGTCAGAAGACCAGGATTCCAATGCCAATTCTAACATTATCTTCCTCTATGACCTTGACTGTTCCTTTCCCAGCCTCAGCTTTCTCAGCGATAAAGTGTACAAGGTGATTTCTAAGGTTCCATTCAGCTCTAAATCCTGTGTTCATCTTCTATTCCAAGGACCCATGATCAGTCATGGGGAAATGGCTCCTGAGCCTGAAAATTATACATCTGTCCCCTTGGATTTCCAGACACACTTTCACAAAATATAGATATCATTTCGGGAGGGGAAAGGAGGGCAGTAACTCATCTCTGTCCCCCACTATCCACTCTTGGCCAGATACAAAATATCCTCTTTTCATACATACCTCCGTCCAGTCTCTGGGGTGGTATTTAGGCTTTCTGTGTTTTTGTATTTGTAGAAAATCCTCATAGATGTAGAGTTTCATACTTGGGGGTTTTGTTTTTTTGTTTTGGTGGGGAAGAATGAAGGGTTTACTTGGAGTTTTTAGTTCCCACAGAAACTGCTGGGTGGCATGGTGTTCAATACAAATTAAAGAAATTTGCAGTTGTATAAACTGGATATCCAGAGGAGAAAGTAAACAACTTTGCAGAGAGAGAAAAATTAAAAGAAATTGTAAGAATTTTCCCCTTTTTTGGTGGCAGGGTTGGGGACAGAAGGAGGAGATGTAGGGAATTATAGACATAGAGAGGATCATTCAGTATGTTTTTTTTCTCATCCTTGCTTCTGTTTCACTGTCTTCATCTAGGATCCTGAAATAAAGAGCATAGGTCTTTTAAGGCAGAATCCAGAACATCTATCCATTCCCTTCCAAATTCCTTGGGGAGGAAAAGTGCTTTGGAAATCTTAAAAGGTTGTAGTACAGACGGAGCTCTGATTAACATGGGACACCTTGAACTTTGCCTGGTGGCTCTGAAATATGGTAAAGAATACTCTTCTTCTCTTGGAGGGTGCCCTTCCATGCTGGTCCTCAAGACAACTGCTGTCCTAGAACCTTACCTTGTGGTAAGGATCATTGGATCATAGATAGATCTTATAGGTCATTGAGTCTACTCTCATCATTTTACTGATGAGGAAACTGAGGAAGAGAGATTAAGTGATTTGTCCAGGGTCATACAATTATTAAGTGTGTGAGGTTGGATTCAAACCCAGATCTTTATAAGTCCAAGTCTAGCACTCCATCTGCTATACCCTACTGTCTCAGAAACAATACGCAACTGAACCAGAGGGACTCCTTCACTGATAGACCACCCCCTCTCCCTATGTGACTGTACCTGAACTTCCAATGACTATTCTCTTTCCTCTTGGACTGCCCTCCCCTCAGACTACTTCACCACCATCTTAACCTCAAACTTTCACCTCAAGTGTTGGCCACTTATTGATCTAGTGATAGAAATGTATCATTATCATTATCATCATCATCATCTTCTTCATCTTCATCATTACCTTCTCCATTCCCATTACTTCTCCTTGGGTGGAATCCAAGAGCTTGGCTTAAACATTGGCAAGATGCATTTTTTAAAAAATCACAAAGAGAAGATGGTTAGTTGCTAATCAAGAACACTCTGGCCTTCTTGGAGTTTTCAAACTCCCTGCCTTAAAATTGCAGGTAAGAATAACATTTGTATAGCACTTGACCCAAGACTTCCCTGTACATTATTTTACCTGAGCTTTACAACAACCTTTTGAAGCAGGCAAGATAGGAATTATCCATACTTAGAAAGGAGGAGAGTAAAATAAGAACGTTCACATTGTTAAAGCAGAGCAAGGTTTCGGGAAGCTCTTTACATACATTATCTCCCTTGAGCTCCCCAGTAACTCTGGAAGGCAATGGCTACTGTTATACGCATTTTGCACATAAGGAAAATGAAGCTTAGATGGCTATGGAGGCTTGCTCGTGGACACACAGGGGCTAAGGGGTGGCAGTGGGACTCACTTTGACTTTGACTCTAACGCTTTCCATGACATCACACTGCTACAATCTCTAAGCAAGATCTCTTTCAGCTATAAGGTTCTATGATTCATGAATGATTTTCAAAGACATGGCATGTCCAAGGGAAGAACTCACACTTTCCAATCAAGTATTCTAACTTTTTATTCAGATTTTTGCTGTTGTTTTTGTTGTTTTGCCCTCACTAGATTAGATAAATAACAAGGCAAGTTGGTTGGTTTGTAGGAAGGACTTTTTGTTGGCCTAGGAAAAAAAGGAACTCAACCATCTGCCCACTTTTTTTTTCCTTTTCCATCTTCATCCTTGCATAGGAATATGGTAGAGATAGAAATGTGCTTACTCACATAGCCTGAGAAGGGACTTCCTGGAAAATGCCATTCCTGGACTCCTGGAGGTGAGAGGGAGGGATTTCCTAGTAAGGGCTAAACTGAAAGACTCTTTCTCAGGTAACCCAAATTAGAAACTTTGGGAATCCAGTCTTCCAACAAATAAAGTAGAATTTCCTGATCAGTGTCTTGGAGAGATAAGAGGATTGAGTACATAGCTTCCAGTGTAGGGAGGAGCTGTATGTAGCAAGGGACTAAAGACATTCAAAGCCAAAGTCATTGACTTTGAACTCCCCTGTTATAGTGAATTATTGGAATAGTGTCAGTCTGATGGGAAAGGGGATCTCCTATCTAGTAAGTTTATATGTTTCCTTTCTAGGAGAGTGCAGGTTCATAGTGAGTCTTTGTGGCTTGAAGGAGAGGCTCACTAGAATGTTAGAACAATACAGGGTGATAATGAGTCCAATAAGGTCTTTAGGAACCTTTGAAAAAGTAGGAGCCTCTAAAGAGGGAGGAGAGCTGTATTGATTGTTCATTAGCTTTTATTGGTCCTTTATGTATGAGTTTTCTTCATGGCTCAGATTCTTCTGGGAGTACTTTGCATTTTTTTACACTTGTGAGGTGGAATAAAGCTGGGTACTCTGCCATTTTAACTACTTTCATGAAAAGTTGGGAGCATCTTTACCTATGTCTGTGGATATGAGATAAACTCTGGAGTGGGTGCCTAACAGCCAGAGTTTATGATATTTTGGAGATAGCCTCCAAGATAGGAGTTGGATTGTAAGAATCCAGAGTTTGAGGGCCCTGGACCTTGGGTTACAAAAACCTTGAACTTTGCCCTGTGGTCTGGACTCTTCTTGAAAGGGAGAGAACTTAGGGCTGCTAGAGAGGTAAACCAATAATTAAAAGTGAGTTATTATGATGGGGAAAGGTTGACTATATTTTTATCATTGTGATTGTTCCCCCACTGCAACAATAACTATACCCCACAGATAACTCTCCCCAACCCCAATGGCCCCTTTAAGGGAACCTATCATCCTATCATCCTAAGGACACTCTGGACTTCCTTAAAGAAATCAAACAACAGTTTACCCTGGAAAAGAATTTCCCTTTTCCTCTCTCCCCACTCCAAACACACACACACACACACACACACACACACACACACACACACACACACACACACACACTCACACACACATACCCTCTAGTCCATGCCCATAGGCCCTACTCAAAGACAGCTAATCTCTTGCCTTCAGGTTTCTTCTGTCTAGGTGGGTGGAAGGAAGAAGCTTTGAAACAACTGAGGTAACTTCTATTAAAGGCTTGTATAGCAGATGCTGGGAGTGGGGAAGTGGGGGGAGAGGATGTAGGTTAAGGAAGGGGTGGTAGTAAAGGGAAAACAGTAGAGGTTGAGGGACAATGCTGGTGGGAGAGAGAGGGGAAAGATTGGGGAAGTGGCGCTGGTGGGAAGGAGAAGGGAGAGGTTGGGCAGATGCGGTGGGAGAAAGAGGATGGAGGTTGGGGGTGCTGGTACTGGTGGTGGCAGGGTGTGTATGGTTGTGACTGGAGAAGTGATTGACTAACTTGGTTTGGCCTGCCAAGTTTTTACTCAATCTGTACCTAGTTATTTCCCAAGTGTTCCATTCTCTCCTTCTCTGCCAAGGGCTCCACTGATGTGTTGTTTAAAAAATAATTTTACTCCTTGAACTTCTCAGGGGCTGGGAGGTTTAGTTTATGCATCAACCCTAGTGGAGTGTAGGCTGGGAGTTGTGTGTACTCTGTGTATATGTATGTATATTTTGGTTTTCTGTTTTCCTTTTATATATTATTTTATGTTTTCTTTTGGTTTGCTTCATGGGGTTCTCCAAATCTTGCTGCCCACATGTCCTCACTTAGATATCCCCCTCAATAAGAAGGGAGACCTCAGCAACCTAGGCTTAGGACTGAACACTCCCTTTCCCCCAAGCCTCATCCCCTTCACTCCACTGCTTTTTTGTGGGACTGTATCTAAAAGATATGCGCCTTTTATTAGTATCTGGGCAAAGTGGGGCATGAGACATCACAGAATCATAGACTTTTGGATCTAGAAGTAACTTTGAAGATGATTTACTTCAGAGCACCTTTTTCCTTTCTTCTCCTTGACTCTAGTCCAGATGGCCTGGATCCTAGCCAGACTTCTTGAATGCTCAAATAGATTGGATGAAATGGGAATCATAACTTCAAGTGAGAGATGGAAGATCACCAGGCCTTGCCATCTTCCACTGATAACTGCCTTGCATTGATACGGCCATCACCTTGGGGCAGGCTCTTCTCTCTTCCTGTCTGGAATGTTGCCATGGCCTGCTGCCAGGTCTTCCTGACACAAGTTTCTCCTTACTTGGGCTAGTAAAGCTCAGGTATGACCATGTCACTTCCCTTCTGAATTCATTCCAGCAGTCCCCTATGTTACCTCCTGGATGAAACAGAAAATTCTGTTTGGCGTTCAATGCCCTTTGTAACCTTCCTCCCCCTCAGTTTGCAGTCTTCACACACCTCACACTCTCCCCTTGCCTCCTGTCCTCCTCACCCCAGTGACACGGACTTCCTTGTTGTTCCTTAAACAAGACTCACCATCTCCAGATTTCAGCCATTTTCACTGACTGTCCCTCATCTTCGTCGTCTCCACTCCCAACTTCTTTCAAGTCTCAGCTAAAATCCTATCTCCTACAAGAAGTCTTTCCCAATCCCTCTTAAATCTAGTGCCCTCCCTCTGTTCATTATTTCCTATTTATCTTGTATGTAGGTTGTCTATACATAGTTTTTTGCATGTTGTCTCCTTTGCTGGACTGAGAGATCTTTGAGGTTGGGACTATTTTTGGCTTTTCTTTCTAGTCCCAGGACTTAGCAAAGTGAATAGGTCCTTAAGCAATGTTTACTTACTGACTGATCACTGACTCCTAAGGTCTTCCAGGCCTTACCAAGCCTCCTGCCTCTACCCTCTATAGACTCCTGGCATTGTCCTCTGACTAGCTGATGTAACTATGGACTCCTGGGCTCTACCATACATTTAGGACTTGTGAGCCTTTCTACATGCCCTACAGCTGGATTTTCTTTTATGTGTCATCTCCCCAATTAGAATGTGAGCTCCTTGAGAATAACAATTATTTTTTCCATTTGTATCCCCAGCCCATAGCACTTGGCACATACTAATTGCTTAATAGATGTCTTCTGCATCCACCCCTCCATCTTCCCATCCATCCATCCATCCATCCATCCATCCATCCATCCATCCATCCATCCATCCATCCATCCTTCCATCCATCCATCCATCCATCCATCCATCCATCCATCCATCCATCCATCTATCCATCCTTCCATCCATCCTTCCATCTATTCACTCATACATCTTTGGGCATAAAGAGCCAGAGAGGTTTAATGAAACATAAGTAGCTTTCCACAATCCATAGAAGTCAAGAAAGGGCTTCAGAAGTCTGACCCCAGTGCCTTATCTAAGTCTTAGAGAATGGCTGTACCTCTCCCCATTTTACAGATGAGGTTTAGATAGGTTAAGTGACTAGCATGAGGGTACACAGGTAGTAAGTAGTAGACTCAGGATCTGAACCCAAGTCCTCTGACTTCAAATCCATTCTGGATGAAACTTGACATCCTAATTAGTGTTTTCAAATGGAATCTGCCACTAGCCACCTTCCATTTTCCTTTCTAGGGTGTAAACATCAAAACCCAAGGCATGGCTTTCTGTTTGAACATTCCCTTCTGTGCTTGTCTGTCTTTTAAAAGTACTCAGGCAAATCTTGCTTCATAATTTAAATGTAATTCTCCTGCATACTCTATGTGTGTTTTAAATGACTGGAAAATAAACTCTCTGTAGGTTACAATTTTAGCTCATTAGTGTTATGTTTTTGCACCAGCCACACTGGAATTTCTTCCTGGACCAAGGCTGTTAATTAATTGCTATACTGGAGCTGACAGGCAGAGTGATTGGGACACACACATACCACACACACACACACACACACACACACACACTTATTTTGGATATATCCTAGAAAAACCATGATGCTGATCCTTCCCATACACATACACACATACACAAACACACACACACATATACATATACACACACACATATACAAACACATACATACACACATATGTTAGACAGGTCCTAGAAAAACCATGATGCTGGTCTTTCCCACATAAACATATACATGTGTATACATATTATATGCACATATACACACACATATATACATACCTCACACATGCACATACATACATATATGTGCATATACATACACACATATATTGGATAGATCTTTGAAAAACCATGATTCTGGTCTTTCCCTAAATTCTTCTGTGACTATGGGTTATTCACTATGAACGTCAATACTTGCCCCTTCCCATGAACCTGGGAAGTCAGCATTTGTCGGGCTGTATCACTAGAGGAAAGCATTTGGAACTTGGAGTTAGGATAAATCTCTAATCTGTCCTACCAGGCTTCTCCTTGTTTTCTGGTAAGCTATTGTAGCTTACCAGGGAAATTTTCCCCTTCCCCTCAACTCCTTCTTTCTTGGCCCAGGTTCTAACTCTTTGCTGGCTCTTCCCAATACTTGCCTGGGGGTCTGTGCCTTGGAGAGAGGCAGATTCTGCTTAGCCAGGAGGATGTTTCCTTCTTGCTTCTTTGGGAGAGAAGAGGAGATGGATGGGAGCTCAGATGTACACATCCATCTCATAGGATCATAGGGTTGAGAGCTGGCAGGAACCTTGGGGATTCTCTCATCACAGGCTCTGAGATGCATAGCTAGAAACAACTTCAGAGGTCATCTAATTATAAGGGAGGAGGTATATGATTTCCTCCCATCCCCAACTCAGTTGATACAGCCACAGAAAGCACAGGATGTAATCACAGGGTGGAAAAGAAATATTAAGGAGTTTTCCTACAACTCCACACAATTGTATGAAGTTGGATTAGTCAACTTAATAGAATTATAGGGCCTTGGTCCATATAAGCAGCTGAGCAGCACAATCGATATGGAGTCAGGAAGACCTGAGTTCAAATCAGGATTAAACACTATGTGAGCTTGAGCAAGTCACTTAACCTCTCTTTGCAACATTTTCCACAAGATAATAATACCACCTACCTCCCAAGGTTACTGTGAGGAGTGATTGAGAAAATTATATTGAAGTGCCTAGCACATAATAGGTGCTATGTAAATACTAGCTATCATTATTATTAGTCAACGAATGAAGGCAACTGACATCACACAGGAAGCATCTAGTGATTGAGTGAGAGACTCAGTCATGCCCCTTGGGCCTATATTAAAAACCAAACCAAACAAAACAGAAAACCAAGGCATTCAGCAAAGGGAGAGTCAGTTTAGAGAGTTCTCAGATTTTGCAAGCTGGGAGCTGCCTGTGGATGAAATCCCTGTGGGAGGAAAGTAGAGAATTTCTCTCTCATTTCTACAGTCCTCCATTCCCCTCCTACTACTTGTTAGCCATGATGCTTTGACTGAGAATTATTGGATCAGTAGTAAGTACACACCAAATCCATTGGGGAACAGAGACATTTACTACAGACAGACTTGGAAAAAGAGAAGAGGGAAGTAGCTTCATAGATCGTAATCCCTAGCAGCAGAGAAGACAGTGGAGCTGTGGAAAGGAGCCAACCTTGGGAACCTGTTATGGAAACTACAAAGAGAACTTTCTTTCAGCCTTTGTAGTAGCAGGAGTTGTGGGTTGTCTTTGCCCTATGTGTGTCTATACAATTCTTCCCATGGATTGTAAATTTGTGGAAGAGTTCATCCCAGGTTTTTAGGTGGGGAGGGTATTTGTAGTTGGTGTTTGAAATATCCTGGCTTAATAAATGTCTTTTCTAAGAGCTAATTATATTTACTATTTGACTGTTAAAGAGCAGCACACCAATGGGGATTCCATGTGTGATGAGGGTACAATCTTACATGTTTGCCTCTAAAACTTGAGGGAAGAGCTACCCTCTGTATTCCCAGTCTACATGTCTGAGTCAAGTTGAGGAATATCCCATAGGGTATGTTACATTTGCCCAACTCCCTCATTTTACAAATGAGGAAACTCAGTCTCAGAGAAGTTAAGTGACTTGCCTTAGGGCACAAAGGTAGTAAATTATCTTTCTAGGATTAGAATGCAGGTCTTTGATTCCTAATCTCGCACTCTACCTTGCTGCCTTGTCATTTCTCCAGATGAGGAAACTGAGAGTCTGAGCAGTGAAATGGCCTATTTGTGCCAATGTAGCAGTACAGTCCCAGGCTCCAACCCAAGCTCTATGACTCCTGATCTCCAAATTCTATGTACATAATTCCCACTGAGTCTGATTAGGTTCTAAGTAGCAGAACATCAAATCTTCGGTTCTTTAGCCCAATTACCTCATTTTAAGGATGAATGTAAACCTCCTTGAGAGAGGGCACCTTTATGTTTTTGTCTTGGTACCCCAAGGCTAACACAGTGCCTGGCATACTGTAGGCACTTAATACATAGTACCTGAATTGAATCAAATGATAAAGCTGAGTCACAGGGACCTGAAATAATTTGCCAAAAGCTATCAGGTAAGACAACCAGGACTCAAATACTCTCATTTTCTACTTAAAGAATTTTAATTAGTTAAATAGTATTTGAAATGCATGAGAAACATTCATTATTTTTAAAATAAATTTTATTGATATCTTTTGTTTTTACATAACCCAAATCTCGTCTTGCATCCTTTCCAGAGTCATCTCCCATAACAAGAATTTTTTTTTTACAGAAAAAGAGGAAGAGAAAAAAAATCTGAAAATACCTGCAGTGTTTGACACCCATGGGCCCCTTCTCTCTCCTCCTCAGCTAAGAGAAGGGGATTAAAGGTCAAATTTATTTGCTTGTCACTTTGCAGCATTTCATTTTATTGTTTTGTATCTGTTGTTTTTTTCCATTTACGTTGTTGTAGTTGCGCATATAAACACCTTTAAATCTTGAAGAGCTTTTGTAGAGAGACCTTCCTCAGAACTAAGAAGGAACCTGGTCACCCATTTGCCTTGAGTCTTGAAGGAACTGGGGCTACTCTAAAGGAAACCCAGATGTGGCTTCCTGGGAGTTTGCATATCGTGTCCTACTTCTCCACTCCATTGCCTGCAAGGAAGATTTTAACTCCTGGGACTGTGGAGGGCTATTTCTGGCAGGAAATAACAGAGCTTTGGAATTCAGAGAGAAGAGAGTTAGGGTGGAAAGGTGTGGTTGGCTCTGGGAGGAACACTTTATGGCCCTATTTCTACTTGGAGGGATTTTTTTTTCAATCAGATTGCCAGACTGATTTAATCTCTTTGTTTCTTTCTTTCCCTGCCCCCATGCCTGCCTCATTCACCCTCCTGTGGGTGTGCTAGCATGTGTAAGAGGTAGGGTAGACTCGGGCAGGGAGGGCTCAGGGCTGCTTCCTGTTATTGTGAAAGATTCCAGCCTCCCAGGAGCCACAGACAGGATTGAGGGCTCCGTTTGCCAGGCTTCTGTCTTTTAATGATACTCCTCTGAATTTGAATCCTGGCTCTGGCACTTACTAGCTATGAGATCTCAGGCAAAGCACTTAATCTCTCTCGGCCTCAGTAGGTAAAAAAAGAGGGGAGTGGATTTCTTTACCTCTAGGTTTCTTCTGAGCTCTAAATCTGTTGTCCTCCATCCTATGATCATTCTCTCTACTCTTCTAAGGAGTATCCCCAATGGTAATAACTCATTTGACCTTGTTATTTAGTTATGTCTGTCTCTCCATGACCCCATTTGGGGTTTTCTTGGCAAAGCTCCTAGAGTGGTTTGCTATTTCCTTATCCAGTTCATTTTATAGATAAGGAAACTGAGGCAACCAGGGTTAAATGACTTGCTCAGGGTCACACAGTTTGTAAGTGTCTGAGGCTGGATTTGAACTCAGGTCTTTCTGACTCCATACTCAGCGGTCTACTGAACTACCTACGTGTCCAGTAATGGCTCAAACCTTTGGTTAAAAGGCTAGATTTCAGTCCTAGGGTAGTTTCTTTTTTAAAAGAACATTTAGACCCTTTTTTCTCACATTCTTTACCCAGGAGGGAAATAATTTAAAGCTCAGGTGTGGCTTTCATCTAAAGTCTCCTCCAAAGAGAGTAGAAAGAAACTCAATGAACAATGCAACTCAGGTATAGGAAAGCTATTTATTTTCCTTTCAAAAGAAATGTTTAAGATAAAAAGACTCATAAGCATTAATAAAGACAACACATGAAATAATAATCTAAAATTCCTATCCTATTGTCCTAGGAGGTAGATACTTAAAATATTTAAATCAATCAATAAACATTTATTGAGCAGTCAAGTGTCAGGCCGTGTGCTAAGGCTACACTTACAAACACTTAGTGGGACAGGTCAACGCATTGCCTTAGGATCTTCTTTGGATCTACTTTGGATCTGCACTGACTACACAACTCCCTAAAGATCAATTCTTCTGGAAAACCAGGCGAGGACTTGGCTCATCCTTTAGTCATTTTATCTTCAGAGACACATTATAGTGGCCTCAAGCAACACCTCCTACTATGTAGCTGGCATCAGTTAAGGGATTCAGGAATTCCTGTCCTCCTCAAAAGTCCATCTTTTATGATCACTGGCCATTTATGCTCAGGGAAAGAACCACAAGGAAGAGGCAGTCAGGTTTGTCTGGGAAAGTAGCCACCATATTTGATCAGGGTATCTGGGAAGACAGGTTCCCCTCTGTCTACCTCATGGGAAGTTCCCGAGAGCTCCATGCCACATGATCCAGAGAGTATTCTCCTTCCTCTGATATTGGTCTACTAGGGAGCAACGGAATGATATGTTCCCAAAGTGCCAAGTGCCTCAGTACTGAACCAGAGTCTGTGTAGCTCACTGGTCCCACTAATCAAGGGGTTCATCTGTTTATCTCCATTAGACTTGGCACAGATCAAGTGAGATGATACCTGCATCATACCAATTGCTTATCAAAATGGTTGTGTTAATTCCCAGCTCCACCAGCAATGCATTAGTGCATCTCTCTTTCCACAATCTCTCTCACCTTGACAATTCTCTTTGCCAATTTGCAAGGTTTAAGGTAAAACTTCAGGGTTTTTTGAGTTTGTAATTCTCTTGTTAGCCCCTACTCCCCAGGACTGTTGTGAGGATCAGATAGATTTTTAAAAAATATATATCTTTATATAAATATGTCTAATAAAGTTAATTAGTTCTGTAAATTAGAGGTATGAATTAGTATAATCATTCTGGCAAACAATTTGGAATTATGCAGGTATCATCCATCAACAATATGTTTACGTATATGTATATGTATATAAATGTGCATATATACATAGATGTGTATGTATCTAATACATGACCACATATAGGTATATAATAAATTAGATGTACATGTGTATAATTCAAATATGCAGGTGTATATTATATGTATATATGCATATACTATGTATACATATATAAAACATATACTCAATATATAAATATGTCAGTATGTGTATATAACGTGTGTAAAATGTAGGGAAGAGCTCAAGTTTAGAGAGGCCATCACCTCCCTCCCCCCATCATGGGGGTATCGTGTTTTGAAAGGAGGTAGAAAAGACACCTCAAGGCTTTTATCCTCTCATACTTCTCCATCAGAGACTTTCATTGCTACCAGGAGGATATTATAGGGTTCCTTCTAACTTCTGATTGTTTTGTCATTATCATTGGGAGAAGGAAACGGCCCAAGTTCTATATCCAAGGCTTGACCCCTTTCCCATTAAATACCATTTCTACAATGAACACACTTAATGATCATCAAGAAGCCAGTGTACTCAAATCATAGCACAATCAGAAATCAGAGAACCTACACATAGGTGAATATATATCATTCAATACAAAATGAATGAGCTTTCTCACTGGGAGGGAGATAACAGCTCAACCCAAGAGACTGTGTCCTGAATCTCACCCAAGCGGAAACTCCCAGAAGTCTCTAGTTAGCAAGCCAAGTTAGGGATATGATGGCGACTGCCTGCTCCTCTCATGTCTTGCCAAAGTCTTTGCCTTCAGCAACCTGAAATGAGGTTGGTCTTTCTATCTTCTCTCTCAGAGCTGGAAAACCAGAAGAGTGGAAGGCACATGATACTTGAATAATCCCAAAGAAGACCTGAAGTTTGATGAGTCCCAACCAAGAACTCAAAGATGACTGACTGATAAGAGTCCCATAGGAAACTACCTGAGAACTGAAACTCTCTACCCTTTGATCACTTCTCTCGGCAATCATCTCCATCAATAAGGAAAGCAATCCGTATTAGTCCAATGGGCTTTGGGATAACCCAGTGTGTGTGTGTGTGTGTGTGTGTGTGTGTGTGTGTGTGTGTGTGTACACATACGTTATCTATCTGTCTATCTCTCTCTCTATCTATTGTTGCATCAATGCCATACCCCCAGCAAACACTATGAATATGCGTGCATATTTACAGGGTAAGTTTGCAAAATATAAACTCTCTTCCCCAAAGACAAAGCCAAGACATATATTCAAACACCAGAAAGCTAAATCCATCATAGCAACAAAGAAATCTATACACATTATCAATGCAAGAAGCACAGCCATGCCCAAACATTCCCTCTGTAAAGCCTCCCCATAAACAAACTCCCTTAAGCAAAATCACTCCCTCTCTCATTCATGCTAGATGCTCTGCTATTCTCTGCCTGCTGTCTCTCTCAGTTTCACCTAACTCTCTTTCAACTGCACCCTTTCTGCTCCACCCACCATTGGCTCCATGTGACTCATGCTGTGGGCTGAACCAGAGCTCAAAGCAGGTCACAAGGGCATACTAAGGGGCAGAGAAGATCTTCAAATTCCCTTACCATTATATCTATCTATCTATCTATCTATCTATCTATCTATCTATCTATCTATCTATCTATCTCTGTCTGTCTGTCTGTCTGTCTGTCTACAGTACTGCACAACACAAAATTGGTTGGTTGTTGTCCTTCCTTCTTGAAGAGGATCAAAATGACCTCACTATGCTAGACTCAAGTTTCAGTGTGTCCAACTGTGGCTGATCAGACCAATATGAGCTTGAAATACTGTATCACAAGTTGGGCACAAATAGTCCATGTGAACATTTGGGGGTGGATTCTCTAAATTTGCACATCTTGCATTTCATTTGATCTGCTTCAATTCTGCTTTGCTCACAGAGTACAGCACCTTCTCTGATGTGGGCATGCCATGCTGAGGGATCCTGTGCCAGTGTTTCCCATGTCACACAATCAATTCCAAAGATCTTAAGAGAGACCTTAAGGGTGTCCTTGTATCACTTCTTCTGACCACCATGTGAACACTTACCCTGTGGGAGTTCGCCACACAACACAAAGTATTAAAGATATAAAGACATAGCTCTGTTAGCTCTTATTATTTTTATTATCATTTGACCTAGAGCTTGAGGGGACCTTATGGGACATCTAGTTCAATTCCTCCCTTTTTTTGGATGAAGAAACTTGGTGGTTGAGACTATTTTGCCCAAGGCCACCTAGGTAGTAAGTATTTGAATAAGACTGTATTTGAATCCAGATTCTCTGTCTCCAGAGCCAGGAAACAGCAATAAATATTTTAATCAAAAAATTAACTGCAGTACAAGTATAACGTTTTGCCTTAAAAAAAAGTGATTTCATTCACTGAGAGAACTCTCTGTAATAAGGAAAGCTCTCTCCCAAGGCAGATCAGCACCTTCTCTGCAGCTGGGATAGTTCTAGAGAATAGAACTGAAGGGAGAGGTTGTGACTTCCTTGGGGTCACAGTCAGTGTGTGTCAGAGGTAGGATTTGAAGTGAGATCTTCCTATATTTGAGGCTAGCTGTCTCACAATGCCATGGTTGTCTCCCAAGTAGACTGTCTCATTACTGCCCTTTGCATGTGCTGCTTTGCCTGGTTTCAATTCCAAGGTACCCCTGATGGCCCCCCACCCTTTCTGCCTCCTTCTGTATGCGGTCTCCCTTTGTTAAATTGTAAACTTCTTGAGACCAGGGACTTTTTTTTTATTAATTATATCCCCAGAGATTAGCACAGTGCCTGGCACATAGTAGGTACTTAATAAATGTTTATTGGAATGGATTGGATTATCTCCCTTATTGGTTTTTGGGTCTCTCTGTAACTGCACCAGCTGACCCTTGTCATAGAACACATGGGCTACCTTCTATTCTTCCTCTTCTTGAGAGGCAGTCAGTCAGTAGACATTTAGTAAGGGCCTACTATGTGCCAGGTACTGTGCTAAGCTCTGCAGATACAAAAGAGCCTCCTTTTCCCCTCAAGGAGCTCACAATTAAGTGGAGGAGACAACAGGCAAACAAATACGTACAAATAAGCTATAGAAAGGATCAATGGAAAAGGCCCTAGAATTGTTAACCCAGCTATCACCCGCCATTTGGTGCACAAGAGGGAGACCCTCTCCCTTTCTCGCTCTTGGAGAGGGGCTTTGCTTTCTTTCAGATATATGCAGGGGAAGAGGAAGAGTGGGGAGAAGGGGGCCTGATTGCCATTCCAAAACAGGTCTGAGAAGCAAGGCATGGCTCTGTCCTGGGGCTTCTAGGCTCTGCCTCCTGGACCAGATTCCCTCTCCATCCCCTTTAGGCGGAGATCTCAGAGGCTGATGCTTCCCCTTCCAGGAGGCAGGGAGATGTTTGCTCAGCACCCTCCTCTAGAGTCCCTCTCTTCTCTCCTTGTTCACCCCAGGGAAATAAGCCCTTAAATACAGGGAGCGTCTTTGAATTTTGGAAGTTCAGGAGGGGAAGTCAGTCTCACTCCAAAGGCAGTAGACTTTTCATGACTCTTTAATTTTTCTCCTTTACCTGTTGGAGGAATTTCTGCTCAAAGAACTTGGGAGGGGAATGTACCCCCCAAAAAGTTTTACTGTTTGTCTTGATGCACCCTCCCCTCCCCTCCCCACTCCCCAACCCCCATGTAGCTGAAGTTTCTGATTTTTATGATTTTCTGGATTTGTTGTACATCCGACCTCAGGATGGGGGTGAGATCCTCTTGAAAGTTCACATAATTGCTTTTATTTTTATTAAAATACATTGAAGGATTATACAGTTGCCTCCTTTATTATATCATTCATCAATCTGGTGTTGGGAAATTTCCTTTTAGGAGGGAAGTAGATTGCTACATCAAGGAGTGGGTTCCAGGGGGAGTGCTGCTGGTAGGTTTGTGAATAGGCTATGTCTCGTTCATCATGAAGACACCAGCCATTAGAATCTTCACTTTCAAAACTATCTTAAGAGATGTGATTTGCTTCCATCCTTTCAAGAGAATGTGATTGCACTGTGTTCTCTTCCCTGTCTCCTCCCCTCCTTCCATTTAAAAGAACTTTGAAGGAAAGGACCAAGTCTTATATTTTTTTGTGTCCTCACAGCACTATACTTTAATCAATCTATCAACAAGTATTTATTAAGTTCCTGCTATGTGCCAGAAACTATGCTGTGCATTAGGCATACAAGCGCAAAGCATGAAACAATCCCCATTTCTAAGAATGTATGCAGTTGGTATTCAATAAATGCTTATTGATCTGGAGACCCTCTTCATGATCAATACCTGGCTAAATACCTTTGAATAATCCTAAAATGGAGATTTCCTTCTGGACGGAGAATACACAGAGATACTAATCTAGAGTTCCCCTAGCAAGGATAGGAAATAGTCCAAGTTCATCCCAAGTGTTCCCAGGATCCCATTTCTGACCCTCTTCTTTCCCATCCCCTTTACTCTCAACTCTCTTCTCAACTACCCAGAGCTCTGACTCTGTCCTGGGAATAAGCGAATCCCTTATGTGGATGTGGAACCTAATGAGCCTAATCCCATGGAGGTGTTGGGACTTCAATCACTCAACCAATAAACGTTTCAGAAGCTGCTTGGGATTCTGGCATCATCTCCCCACTCCCCAGTTTTTAAATTTCCTTTTGTGGGTTATTTTCTCCCATTAGAATAGAAGTTCATTGAAGGCAGGAACTGTTTTTTCTTATGGTAAGAAGCATTGGTGTTAAATCTGAAAACTGTGGAACAGGAATCTGGAGTCCCATTGTCTCTGTCATCCCATTGGGTCCCATTGGATTAAAAAGGGGCTGAACTCTGGGGTGAGTTGAAAAGCCTAAGGGGTGTAGACATGCCACACTGCTTTGTAAGCTAACATTTAGCCCTTTTATGGCAGAATGGAATTTCTAGAGACTCAAATGATATTTCTGACCAGGTTTGGGGATGGAGATAGGAAAGAATGAATGCAGGGGTCCCTGGGAGGTAGTATGAGGGGAAGAAACTATTTGCCATTGCTGATTCCGATTTCTCTTGGGATGACTTTTACATTTCTGTGAAAAGTACATCTTTTTTATGTTTTTTCCAGATTAAAATTAAAAACTGCCTTAGGCAATACTTGTTTAGTTTTGCATGTGTGTGTTTTATTTGAATGTAAATCATTTGAAGGCAAAAATAATGTGAGGATTTCAGCGAGGGCATTGTGGGAGAACAAGCTATTAGGCTGTAAGTCCCTTGAGGGTAGGGAATGCATTTGTTCCCCGCTATTTTTTCAAGTGCCTGATGCCAGACACAGTAGACAGCATTCTGGTTCCTGAATACACCCTGCACCAGCCCATATCTACACCTTGGCTCATGCTGTTTCTCCTGTCTAATTCTCTCTCCCGAATTCTTCATTGAGTAGCATTCTTCAAGCCCCAGCCCAAGGCCTGCTACCTTCAGGAGCCCTACTCCAACCACTGTCACTAGAAGTCATATTTTCTATCCTTTTAGTCTTACAACATTTATATTGTTATTCACACACACATAATTTTATATGTCTACATATATATCACTATATTCATATATATTGTCATATACAAGTATATAGGTACATATATTTTCACACATGTATAGTAATTCCACATTAAAAATAAACATTTTTATTAAAGGCTTAAAACCTCTATCTCATGGAACTGAATCCCATGGATTGTATTGAAGGCTTAAAACCTCCAATGAAGACTAACCTAAAGTAGGCGCCATTTTGGAAGTTTGATTAGACAACAAAAAACTTTGTCTGGTAAGTCCACACATGCACACATACACACACACACATATACACATATACCTACAATATACACCTATATATGTGTATACATTATTATGTTCATGTATATGTTCTTATATACATGTATATATACACCTAATGCTGAAAAATTCTTCTTTCCATGGGACATAGGCATTAATTTTCTAGTACTATAATATATCCTCTATTGTTCCAAACTTTCTACCACTTTCTTTCTCCTTGTTGTTTGAAGAGGATCGATAACATCATGGGGTGATGTCTTAACTTGTGTGTGAATTGGATTTAAGTGAGCCAGAGTTGCACAAAGTCATCATCCTCACTCTCTTCCAGAGTCATTGAAGTCTAGTGGTAAAGCAAAAGTTAAGATGACTGGTGGCCTGGGATGCAGACCTTGGAGTCTTTGATGTCTGACCAAACTCTAAGCATTCTACAATGCCTTTTCCCTCTGCCTTCTTGGTTATTAGAACAAATCATTCTCATCTGCTCATTCCAACCAGGGGAAACGTTCACCTGCTTGGGGCAGACACCCTACTAGCTCACAAGCAGGTCTGAGGTTTGTCAGTTACCCTTAACCTGGTTCAGCTCATCTGCCAAGACAGTTTTACTGGGATCTGGCCGCTGCACATGCTACAGCTTTTCAGAGCCATAGGTGAGAGTTGGGTAGCAGGTGGATACCAAAGATGGATGAACAGCCCTGAAAATGGCTTTGCAAGTCCTTACACCAGAGGTGCTAGTCCTCTTCCCCCACCCTCCCCACGCTTTCTCCTATAAAAGTTGCTTGAAGGCTGAAGCTATTTTACTTTTATCTTTGTCTGAGCGTCTAAGATGGTGCCTGGCCCTTAATAAATGCTTGGTAATTAATTGATAGATTTGCATCCTAGGCATCTAGCTTACCGACTCCTAGTTTCAACTCTGATTTGTTGGCTAAGTGTCAAATAGACAACTAAGACAAGGAATGTCTGTTGTCCCCATGAGATCGTAAAGTCCTATATAGTTCAGAGACCTTATCCTCTGTCACTGAGAGATATATTCCCTTCAAAGAAATTTTTAGTGTTGGAAGAAAGTGCTGAGATCACCTAGTTCCAGTTTTTCTATCTGACAGATGAAGAAACTGAGGCTAAGAGAGGTGAAATGACATGTCTGTAGCTACACAGCCATTGTTGGCAAAACAGAAGCTGTATCCTGCATGTAATACCTGCTCAGGACATGCTTGTTGTTGATAGTCATTTATCAATGGACTGAATGACAACCAGTAGCGCACTACAAATCAGAGCAGCACTAGGAGGGGCCTTTGCATTCAGTTAGCCCTACCTCTTCATTGATGATGAAGAAGGAAAGTCCAGACACTTGGCCAAGTTCACACAAGTGGGAATTGAGCCCAGGTCCTTTAACTCTACATTCACAGTCCTTTCCATTATGCTATATGCATTCCTACTTAGAAGTACAAGAAGAAAACCCAGTGGGGTTTATTTAAGACTGTGTAGCATTGTTGGATGACTAAGGGAGTCTTCTCTAATGGAACTTTGGTGCTTTGGTGGTCTTTGAGGCTTAGGGGTTAGATCCACTTTACAGTCTCCCTTCTTTCCCATTTTCCTCCAAATCAAGTAGTTTGTTGGACTTGGGGATGGATGAGCCAGGTCTCTGTGAAGGCCAGAAGATGGAAGGGTTTGAGGAGTTTATATTTTTTCCTAGGGCCATAAAAGGGAGTCACAGAGTCATCTTGAGTGCAGGAGTGATATGGCCAGGCTTGTGCTTTAGGAAGATTATTTTGATATCTCTGTAAGGAATGGATTGAAGAGATAGAGAGGGTAGAAACAGGAAGACCAGTAGATCGGATTGTGGGGGGTCTGGGGAGATACAAGGAAAGGAACTTAGAGTTTTCAACCAGCAGGAAGATTAGTAAGGAAAGTAGTTAATCTGCAGTCAGGAAACCTGACTTTGATCCTTGACTCTTCCAGTTATCACCTATAGGAGACACATCTCATCTCCAGGGCTTTCAGTTTTCTTCTCTAGAAAATCACAGAGTTGAACTAGGTCATAAAGCCTCCACCTCTTCTCCCTCTGACAGTTCAGAGAACTCAATGGACCCCTTTCCAGGATAATGCTTCTTAAATATTATTGGGCAGCTAGGTGGTGCAGTAGATAGAGTGCTGGACCTGGAGTCAGGAAGACCTGAGCTCAAATTTGACCTCACACACTTACTAGTAAGTGACCTTGGCAAGTCACTCACCCACCACCTCAGTTTCCTTATCTGTAAAATGAGGGTAATAACAGCACTTACCTTGCAGGGTTGTTGTGAGACTCAAATGAAATAATTGTAAAGTGATCAGCACAGTGCCTGGCACGTGGTAGGTGCTGTATGAATACTTGTTCCATTCCCCTTAAATACAGAAAATAAAACATATAGGATTACAAAGGAAACCAACATTTAATGAAAATAAAGATGTTTCCATCCAAACTTACTGACCCTCTGAAATCTATCCACAGACCCTTTGAAGCTAGTCTGTGGACCCCAAGTAAAGAATCTCTGCTCTGATCCCTCTGACTCAAAAGTCTATGAGCCAGTAAAAGTCTCTAGTGTCTTAATCTAGAAAGTAGCTGAATTGGTAACATCTAAAAAGTCCTAACCGCTACTATCTTTGTATGTGGTCTTGGGCAGGTTATTTGATCTTTGAAGGTTTTAGAGAGCATCTAGTCCACCCCTATCATTTTATACAATGAATCTAAGGTGTCTTTTAGTTCCAACATGCAATGATGTTAACCCTCAGTTACACTTCTCAGTTGCTACTCAGTACTCTCTCCTCTTTCTGCCTCAAACCCAAAATAAATTGGTAATTTCTTATCAGAATTCAAACCCCTCAATTAGATAGCCCTTTATGTTTTGAAACTGACTTACTATTTCCTGTCATAAATGTTCATCAATGCATTTTTGAGGGGTGGGAGGATGGTGGTTTAAAAGGTTTCTATTTTTAGTGTTTTCATAGCCTGTCACTGCTGAAGTGAAGTGACGATCTGTATAGTTCTGTTTAGCAGGTCTCCATAGAAAGTTAACCCTGGAAGGGGCCTTGGAGATGATCTAATCCAACTCCCTCATCTTACAGATGTGGAAACTGAGGACTAGAGGAACTTGGTCAAGGTCATCCCACTAGTAAATGGAAGAATTGGGACTCCAACTCTGGTATTCTGATGTCAAGTCCAACACTCTTTCCAGCACACGTCATGTAGTCTTGTTTATAGTGTCTTGGATTCTTCTTTGTTTTCGTATATTTCTGAACTCTCTGCATGTACCTCTCACTGAAGTAAGAGGGCAGAGAATATATCTTCTCCCTTCTAATCATTCATAGGTCCTCACACAAGGCTCTGTAGAGGCTCAAGATTGTCTTGCATATTGATTCTTCTTCTCTCTCTAACTTTGTGCAAGTCTTTTGATTTTCTTAGATTTCCATTGCCTCTTCTTGTCAAATGGGGACAACCTCTGCTCCCTACCTCCAGGGGGCTTGTTAAGGTCACATTAGCCATCAGGACTGGAAAGGACCTTATTTTCCTCATGGGGCACAGGACTAGAGGATTTATGAGACCTAGAGATGAAGTCACATGTCCAAGGCTACCTAGTAAGATAGTGACAAAGGAGCAACCAGAAGCCTGATCTCTTGAAATTCAATCCAATGTTCTTCTTCATTACACCACCTTGGAGCTGAGGAGATTCTAAGGCTCCTTTCCTCTTGGATAATGTTTCAAAGTGCTTTCCCATCCATTATTACCAATCAGCAACCATTTATTAAGTATCTACCATTGCTAGACATTGTGGTAGTTGCTGGAGATACAAAGACAGATGCAGAGCCTCTCTGGGCTTACTCCATGACTCCCATTTGTACTGGAAAACTGGATTCTGAGAAGATAACTGACCACTTCTCCATGAGGGTTGGGAGGTCCATGTATGCCTCAACATGCTCCATAATATTAATCTAACCACTTGATACCAATGAACTTTCATAGAGTATTTGCTAAGAAAGTGTAGCAAGAATAATAGTTATAAAATAATCTTCCCTATCTCATGGGGAAGGGGATTGTGGTAGTGCATTCTCCCATTGCTTACACACAAGGGCCTAGGAGACAGTAAGTTGAAATTTGTACTACTAAGGTGGTCAAGCACAAATGTAGGAACCACATGGGATGGAGGGGCACCTTTTGACTCCACACCCCAAGGGTCCTTTTCTCTCTTTGTAGAGTCTCCATCACAGTGCCAGCCATCGGGCTAAGCACTTGGGGATATAAGAAAAGGCAAAAAAAAGTCCTTACCCTCAAGGAACATACTATCTAATGGGGGAGACAATTTGTAAATAAGTGGGTACGTATAAACTGTATGGATAGATGAAAGACCTGAAAAAAGGTATTAGCAGCAGGGGCGTTTTGGACAGGCTTCCACTGAAGGTGAGATCTGAACAGTCTTGAAGGAAGTCAAGGAAACATAGGTGGAAGTGGGGGGCAGAGCATTCTAGGCATGGGTATAACCAACAAGTTCTTGGATGGATTTATGGACCTGGACTCAACGACATGGACACTATAAGTGAACCTGTGGGAATGTGTGGCAACAGTGAGATAGCACAGAAAGAAAAGAAGAGAACAAGGACAAAACCTTAGAGAACGTTTGTGGTTAATGGCCATGAATGGGATCAAAATCCGGCAAAGGAAATTGTCAGCTAGATAAAAGGAGAGCTAGGAGAGGCGAGACTACTCAGATGATAAACTGTGTTAAAGGCTACAGAGAGGTTAAGGAGACTCAGGATAGAGAAGGAGCCATTTGATTTGGCTACTAAGAGAGCATTGTGGCAACTTTGGAACCTGAGTTAAGGCTCATCCTCTCCTAAGGTATGTATTGTTAAGTAAATCTAGATGCCTATTTCTTTATCTGTAGAGTGAAGGGACTGGACTACATCAGCTCTAAGCTCTCTTCCAATTCTAATGATCTATGACTATGATGCTGGGCTGGAAGTGAGACAAGTCTGGACTCTAATTTTATTTCCCTGGATGACCTTTCCCTCTCTGGGTCCTAGTTTCTTCATCTGAAAAATGGAAGAGTTGGATTAAATCATTTCCATGGCACCTTTCAATCCCAACATTCCACAACTCTCAATTAGTAAAATAAAGTTTTTTAAAAATCTGCCTCTAATATTTGAATATTTACTTACTTATATACATATTTATTACTGTACTAATAATTTACACACATTTTAAAACTTAAACCAAATGAGAATTAAGGGATGGAATAACATTTTGAAAATATTTTATTTATTGATGGTACAAAAACCCTTTGCTCTCACTAAAATATTATTAGTAATGATAATTTTAGTGAGATCAATGTGATTGAATAGGCTTCATTATTTTTTAAAATCTTGGTTAAACATTTTGTGATTTAGTATTTCCAAGATCTGCTTCTAATTCAGTATTTTTCAGGACTTGGTTTTAATAGCTGGCATAGATAAAGAATATAGCCCACAAAGATATGTAGAATCAAATGGGAGCAATGCCTCATTGGTTAACTTTAGCTATACTTAAATAAATTCTGATACTCTTTTTTCAATCCCATCTACCCACTGGCAAAAGGTTTTGTTTAAATTGGAGCAGTCAATTTTGATCTTCTCTGACATCCAACAATTGTTCTTACAAGCTGATCAGAAGATGTTACATCAGAAGGTTTTAATATTTTTTAACAGATGTTAAAATTCCATCGAAATTCTTACTTTGGAAGCCTTTTAACTGAATTATTCTAAATAGGGAGAGGTGAGAATTTTTATAGGTGACATACTTAAATAGTTTTTGGTAACCAAGAGGGGACAAAATAAATATTCGGAAGGACAGAATGGTCAAGGGTATCAAATGTTGCAAAGAGGTATGAGGACTCATAGAAGGTCATTGTGTGGGCAATTAAGAGATTATTGGTAACAGTTTGGAAACAGTTTCAGTTGAGGGAGAAGTCAAGGATAAAGGGGAGCTTGAGAACACGGAAGACTGAAAGGATGGTGATGCTCTTAATGCAAATAGGAAGTTATGAAAGAGGAAAGATAAAGTAATGAAATCTGAAAATATCAAACCTATCCATCTCTGCCCATCCTAAACTTCTTACTCCCACCAAAACCAAAACAAAACAAAGTATTGGGAGGATCTTACTGTCCTTGGTTACAGCACCCTCTCCAAGGCCACTCCTCAATTCTCATAACATTGGTTGACTGGGTCTCTAAAGGGCAGCTACTACTATCAGTTTCAGAGTCTAGATGTAACCCTGAGGAACTGGTTTTTTAGTCTTATTGTGCACAAGCCCCCACTAATATACTTACCATTGATTATCAGAGAGTAGTTTCAATTAGCTTTTAAGCAAAGATATTTACTAAGGTGGTATAGTAATAACAATTGGTACAAAACTTTGCCTCTAAACCAGGGTGTCATATGCTGGCAGCTAGTGGTGCAAAGGTTAGAGTACTGGACCTGGAGTCAGGAAAGCCTGAATTTAAATCTCATCTTAGATGCTTCTTTAGCTGTGTGATACTAGATAAATAACTTACCTTTATGTGCCTCAAGTGTCCTCATCTCTAAAATGGGGATAACAATAACAATTCCCTCCCAGTGTTATTGTGAGGAAAAACTAACATAATACTATAAAATGCTTTGCAGACCTTAAAGTGCTATGTATTTCCTAGCTATTATCATTATATGTTTCCTCCACTTTTTGAACAAAAAAGGTTCCTTGGGAGAGTGAGATCAAGGGTAAAGTAGAAATATAGTGAAGCATACTACAGAGCATAGTGTGTAGGGGGTACTTTAAAAGTCTTGGCATTGGTGATCCCTTTTCCTCCCACTGTATAGACCTCATGAATTTCCCCTTGGGAACTTACCTACTGAGGTCACTATATGATGTATGGAACAAGATGTAAGAACCTTCTTGTGAGGATGGAGTTTGCCTCTGTAGCTGTAGGTACGTGCTTTGAGGTTAAGTTATAACTGTCCTAAAGGACTGTTACTTAGGTCAACCAGGGGAAGCTGGGGGTAGGAAGGAGTATTGGAATGGATGAAGGCAGTAGTGTGGAGACAGGTCCATGGCTGTCTATGGGGGTACAGTGGGATGTAACCCATCTTCTCATTCTTTGGTCACACATCTTTTGGCGGGGGGGAGGGGAATTTAAGCCATTGTCCTCCACTTTGGAAATTATTGCATTAGGTGAACCTCACTTGATGTGAGAGACGTGGCCAGGAACTCATTCCTGGGTTAGTTACAGAGTAGGAAAAGGAACAATATGGACTGGGTCAAGTAAAACTGGGTGTTTCTTCTCCCAGATGTTATAGCTGGGCAAAGTGGGGTTGTAATGAACAGGGCAAACTCTTCTGGGGTCAAAGAGTCATGGGGGAGTAAGTAGTATGTGAGGGGAGGGGCATGGTGAACTATTTAGATTTTACTTTGGTTGGGGCAGAGTAAGTTAATTATTTGATTATATGTTTGATGAATGATTCTGTGTTTGTTCTTATTCAGCACCAGCTAAGGAACTACTTTCTTGTGGTTCCAAAAGCCAGCCCCAGTTTTCTGTACTCTAAAGTTATAGAAATAGAGCTAAAAGGAACCCTAGGGGGTTATCTAATCCAATGCCCTCACTTTACAGATGAGGAAACTAAGACCCAGGGAGTTTAAGTGACTTGTCCAAGATCACATAAGTAGTAAGTGGTATAGTTAGGATAGAAGAACTCTGAATGCTTGTTATAATTTGACTTTGAGGGAGGCTTCTTTCTAGGTCTCTTGAGGAAATTTAGGTAGGTAAAAGTTAAGTGACTTGGCCAGGGTCACATACCTAGTGTCTGAGGTCTGGAGTATCTACCTTAAAGGGTTGTTTTGAGGTTCAAGTGAGATAATGTATATAAAGTACTCTGAATTTCTTTCATTCTATGGTTCTCACATAGCAGACCCATTCTACAGCAGCTGGATGGCTCAGCAGATAGAATGTTGGTCCTGGAGTCAAGAAGTTTTCTTCCTGAGTTGTAATCTGACCTCAGACACTTATTATCTGTGTCATCCTGAACAAGTTCCCTTAACCCTGTTTGTCTCAGTTTCCTCATCTATGAAATGAGCTGGAGAAGGAAATGACCAACCACTGCAGTATCTTTGCCAAGAAAACCTCAAATGGGATCACAGTGAGTCAGACCTGACTTACAGACAATAACATGAGTTAGGTGCTCTACTGGGCACAGTACTTATTTTTTAGATCATAGTATTTCAAATTGTAAGGGGCCTTTAAGGCCACCTAGATGCCAACCACTTCACGCTATAGATGGGTCTAGAAAGGGGAAGTGATATCCCCACAGTCACTTGGGTAGAAAGCAAAGTCAGGATCTGCATCCAAGTCTGAATCCAAACCTAGGCTTCTATAGAGGATGGGAAGAGAAATTCATTTAAAAAAAATTCCACCTTGTTACCCTCTCTAATAGATGTTAATCATTTTTATATCTTAAGTTCTATCTATTTCAAGGAAAACTAGAAGAAAGTAAGAAGAAATCTCAGGTACTGTTGTGATTATTTACTCCATCCCAGAGAAGAGAAATTGGGACTTGGGTCCTGATCCTCTCCCCACCCGCAGACTTTTAGCCAGTGAATGAAGGGTTAACTGGATGGCAACCCACTTCCTGTTCTGTTTCCTTACCTATGCAGGACTCCCTCAAACAGATTTTTTTTGTGATTGTTGTTTTTTCTCCAAGATGCTTTGGAAGAAACAGTTTCTCTTTTGTGGATGGACTGAATTCCCTGAGATTATTAACATTGAAGAATCACTCCTCCTGGCCTTCATGGAAGTCTCCAATCCCCATGCCATCTTTCATCCTCTGTACCCTATAATACAGGAACTGGTGAGCAAGGGGGAGGGCACCTGCTCCCTCCCTACGAGTGGGAGACTGCCTTTCACCAGGTGCGAACACTTCAATAGCGTGTCCAGTGAGGACAATTACCAGTGCTTTTCATTAGCTCTCAGCAGCCTGGGTGACTGCTGCTAAGGAGTGAACACCTGACATAATTAAACATATTTAAATCGGCAAGGCAATAACGTCATCTTGCGGGCTCCATGCTTCCCGGAAGCCCTCAGAGTCAGCAGACAGGCTGGCCTCTGATTAGAGTATTTCTCCTGATTATTCTTTCTCCGGTAAATTTTGTGGGGTAGAGCTCCTGTTCCTCAGACACATGTGGGGTTCCACTTCTCGTTGAGGGCTTATATTTGAGACATTTTCACCAGTGCTGAGATAAGTTCCAGAGACTGATTTCACCCTGATTCATTGGCAGGTCAGGAAATCCCTGCTCTGGAATGGACAACTCAGCATGGTGTCAGGAATGCTGGACTTAATAGGAGTCAGAAGAGCCAGATCCCAGGTCTGGTTCTGACAGTGAATAAGCTGTGTGACCTTTAAATTTGCTGAATCTCAGTTTCCTCACCTGTAAAAAGTTGGTAATCATTCAATGCCATGCTTTTGTTGGTGAGAGTATTCCTTCTACCATCCCAGATCATGATCTCTCTACAACTTAGTACCTGGTCTTTGAAAATTGCTGTGGCCAGAAAAGTTAATTGTTATGTTGCCAGGTTGATGATCTTGTCTCTGAGGGTTCTCAGATAAGATATGTAGTCCATGACAAGACAGACCCTCTAAACTTTCCTATCTCAGCAGAACCTATCAGAGTTTGTGATGCACTGGCAAAGTCTTCAGGAATCCAGGATCACCTCCCTACTATGGACCAAAAGAACTCTTTAGTACAAAGTTAAGATCCATAGACATAGATTTTTCTATATATAATATTTCTATAATAATGATTATTACAATAACAGCTAGCATTTCTTTAGAGTGTAAAGTTTGCAAAGCTCTTTATAATATCTCACTTGATCTGTACAACACCCCTGGGAGGTAGGTGCCACTATTATTCTTATTTTACAAATAAGGAAACTGAGACAGAGGTTAAGTGACTTTCCCGAGGTCATGTTGCTAGTAAGTGTCTAGGGCCCGAATTGAACTCAGGTCTTCTTGATTTCAAGTTCAGTGCAATGGGCTAACAATATAAGAGATTTAGAATTAAAAAACTGTCTGTCACCAGTCTCAAGATGGATGAAAGAACACTGGACTTGTAGTCAAAAGATGTAAATTCAAAGCTCCACTCTGCCAAGTGACCTTGGGTCAATCACTTTCCTCTCTGAGCCTCAGTTTCCTCATTTGTAAAATGGGGATTACGTACCTCTAACTGAGGCAGACATTCAACCAGCCTTGTGTTTGATGCTGTGAATGATGCACATAGAGATGTGGTTTGTGCTCTGGAGCATTGTTCAACCTAGCAAGCAATCTGAGATAGTGCCTAGACAAGTTGTAAATGGTGTGGTTCCTGCTGGAAATTCTGGAGTTGTGGAAAAGGGGAGACCATCATCGAGTGATGTCACAGATGTCTCCCTGGTTGAGGGGGAACTTAAGCTAGGCCAAGAGGGTAGGACCACCATGTACCAAACACCCACAGTGTATAGTTCTAATACCATTAGGAGGATGTAGAGGAAGTAGGGAACATGGCCCTTGACCTCTGGCAGCTTACTTTCCTGTTATTTCTCAAAAGTCCCAAAATAGGAAACTGCATCTTCATGAGGCCTCCGGGCAAAACAACTCTTTCCGTTTCTGTCTTTGCCTCGCCAAAGTGCATCCCCATGAGCCCAATTTCAAGGGAGTCCACCATATGGTTTGCCATGGGGTCTTTGGCCAGAGCTCAGGTCTTTACTTTCTTCTCTTTATTCTTTTGCTGTATGTGGCTGGAAGTTCCTTGAGGAAGGTGTGGGAAGGCAGATAGAGGCCCAGGTTGGATATATTGCTTTAAAATTTCCTCCCCACTGCTTAGAATTACTTTGATAGTTGAGTTTGAAACTGAAATTTGACTGCAAGCAAGCAGATTGGGCCTCGGGCTTTTCAAGAGGACATTGTCACTTACTTCCACCCAACCTTCTTGGGTTCTCTCTTTAGGAAGGATTCCGGAACAGGGCCAATCTGAGGCAAGTACACATGAGGTTTCAGCTCTGCGGGGCTCTGTGAAGAGGCCATATATTAAAATATCATCTTTGTTCCTTTGATAGTTGCTAACCTTCTACCATTGGAAACACAATCCCTTATTACAATGAAACTGTCCTAGGTCAGAGTATTTCACTTAGCCCTTAAGCCATAGTTTGAATGAGTTCACCCCTGCTTTGCATTATAATTAGGAGCCTTGAGCTGGACTTAGTGCAGAGAAAAGAAGGGGGAAAAGGAAAGCTAGGGGAGAGAACAGGATGACACTGTGACAGCAGAGAATAGGGGCCCAAAGAGAATAGGGCAAAAGAGGAGGTGGGAGGTTCTGGAGGTCAAGTGCTACACCATGTTTTTGCCCAAGGATGTGCTTGCCTGAGTACAAGGTTATGTTTTAAATCAGAGGTATCAAATAGAGGCTGCCCACAAGCCTCATGCAGCCCACAACAACCCCCAGTGCAGCTGAATCAGATTAAAATGTCATTGGGAAATATTGAACAAAATAAGTAAAAATACAATAGAATGTAGATAATGTTAAACTGTGGTTTTCTGAGTCAACATACAGCCCACAGGCATACATGTACAGATTAGTGGCCCACTTTCTATTTGAGTTTGCCATCAATGTTTTAGATTGTACCTCCACCCAGAACTTTCCATTCTGAAATCATTCCAACAGCAGAAACTAGGACCCTGGAGGACCATGGGGTGAAGAATATTCTGTAGGGGAAAGTAAAGGCACGCTCCAAGGACCCTCTGGTTATTGACTACAAAGGGCTTGTGGGAAATGAAAGAAAACAGACCCCAAAAGGCATGTAATCAAAACTCTCCCTTGAAAAGTAGCCCTGGCCTTGACTTTTAAGGTAATTGAGGAGAAAAAAAAGAATAAAAGACCTGGTGGCAAATCTCTTCCTTCTATTTCCTCTCTCTTTAAGCCACTAGGATGAAAATAGTCCTCTAAAATGCTGGCTCTCTGTCATTGTCTAGGTCTTTCTAGGAGGGAGAAGTAAATTTCCAACCAGTAGCAGACAAGATCCTTCACCTGTGGAAAGCTCCAGTAAGCCTTGTTTTGCCCCTAGAACCAAGGGGCTCTCTTTAGGCAGACAGCCCTCATCCCTGGGTAGACAACGCAGCTGCCTCTTGGTGTGATGCCAGGGACAGCAAAAGGGCTCCCTTTAGTCTACTCTCCTCTCCAACTCCCTGGTCCTGGCCCGACCCCAACTGCTAAGGTCTTAGTGAAATGAAGCTCTTCTCCCTTGGTGAAGATGAGGTGAATGCAGGTTTTCCTGGTAGGGGGGCATACAATGATAAAACATGCATTGCAATTGAAGTGTTAATTACTTTACCTGATTTTTCCCCCCATCAGGGTATTTCTAGGTTATTTACTTGAAATTCTATCCCTCCAGATGGGTGGTCCTGAAGACTTTTGGACAGCATACCATCAACTTCAACTATGCCTTCTTGTACCCAGAGCAAAGGTTTTTGACCTTCTTTTATGTCATGGATCCCTTTGAAGCAGTCTCTATGGACTTCTCAGAATAATCCTTTTCAATGAACAAAGTTTAGAAAAACAACCACACAAAATTACAGAGAGACAAAATAGCTTCATGAGGAAGGAGCAGAAGCAACTCGGGCATCATGAACAATCTCATTTCAGAGGTTTTCTCAAGCTCTTCCCTGAATGATGCCAAGGGTTCTAAGAAGGATTCTACTTCTGCCTAAGAAACACCTATATTTGACTTCTCCAGGAAGGATTGCCCATGGCAGAAACTATCAATAAGCAACTTAAAAAGAGACGGATGCAGTTGCAGTGTCTACCCTTACAAAAACCTAAACAAACCACAGCATATTTTCTTGGAACACCTTACCTCATAGAATGAGTCCACTTTTAATGCTGACTGTACTTTATACTTGAGGAAATAGGCTCAGAGAGGCTAATGACTTGTCCAAACAAACACTTGTGTTAACAACACAAGTTAATGGAAAAGCTGAGATCGGAACCTGTCTACTTTTTCTCAATACAGCACTTCATACTATACTTTGTGAATCCAAATTGTCGTTATTCATGGTTGTTAATAAAGATAACAATGACCATAGCTAGCATTAATTGCAAACTTTAAGGTTTGCAAAGTACTTTAAAAATGGTATTTAATTTTATCCTTAGAACAGCTCTGGTAAGTAGGTGTGATTATTATTTCCATCTTGTAGATGAGAAAACTGAGATTAAGTGACTCACCTGGAGTTACCCAGCCAGGAAATGTCTGAGGCCATATTGGAACTTGGGATTTCCTGACTCTAGACCTAGCACTCCACCTACTGCCTCACCTACCTGCTAGCGGACCCGAACAACTTTGTGCCTCTCTGAAATGAGAACAAATGATACACCAGATTATGTAACACATAATATAAACACAGTGTGTTGCAAAGAAAGTATTCCATAAACTTTAGATTATTTATTACAATTATTTATTATATTATAATTTATTCTAATAATAAATTACTGTTATCCATTATAAAATTTAACAAGGATTAAAAAATTAACTTTATAAGCACAGTATGAAGATGTCATGGCTGTAGAAGCATTTCACCTGAAAATAAAAGATCTGGAGGTTTTGGAGGTCTGAGAACTCATTTAGAAAGCTGATAGGATTAGAGCAATCTTGGGCTGCCTGCTGAGAGACAGGCCTGTCTTGGGGCTTTCGGTCACAGTTTTGAGGCTTTCTTCCCTGGGCCATCTAAGTCTGACATGTTGTGCTTAGTTCTGGGTGCTATGTTTCAGGAAGGGCCTTGATAAGTGGAAGAGTGTCTAGAGACACTCAGGCAGTCCAAATGGTCAAGAGCCTTGAGATCTACCCTGTTTGTGTTACAGAAGGAAATGAGAATGTTTATCCTACAGAAGTGAAAACTTAGGAGCGATTCAATAGTAGCCTTCAGGGATCTGAAGGGCCTTTACCTGGAAGAGAGAGTAGATTTGTTCTTTGGGGCCCAGAGGGCAGAGCTCCAGCTGTGAGTATAAGTTAGAAAGAGGCAGGCTTTGACTTGAAGTAAGAGGGAAAAAAACCCAACAAGCCAACAACAACAACATTCTACCAATTAAAGCTTACTAAAAATAATGAGCCTTCTTGGGAGGGAGGGGCTTCTCTCTTACCTCAAGCAAAGACTGAATGACCACGCCTGAGGTATGTTGTAGAGTGGACTGTTCCTCACATGACACCTTACTCAAGCTGTTCCCAATTCCTAATTCCTAGAATAATAAGCACTTTCCATTCATTTCTGTCTCTTGGAATTCCTAGTTGCCTTCAAGGCTTGGCTCAAATGTCACCTTCCTTTTATTTTTATTATTATTTTGAATTTAAAGACTGAGTGTCTCTATCTCACCCCAGTTGGAAGTATGTAGGGGTTACTCATGGGCCAATTGCCCTATTAGTCTGAATGGGAGTTTTGACTTGCTCTGTTTCTAACCTGGGCCAGTTCACCCATCCTTAGTAACCTAGTGGCCATTGTGTTAATGCTGACTGACTTAGCCCATGGAAGTCCAGATGTCCCAAACTCAGGAGAGCCATTAGCCTTAGCATACCCGGTAGTGGGGATAACAGGTACAGATCACCAAGTCTGGCAAATGTTACCTTCTCAACCAGGAGAACTTTATGCACAGCAACAACCACAGTGTGTGAGAGTTTTTTCTGGTAGACTTAGATTTTTGTAATAACACAAGAACTTCTGAAAAAAAAAAAAATCCCAATGGTGGACCTCAAGGCAAAATACCTTCCACACTCAGAGAGAGAAATATGGAAGTCACTCACATAATGTAGCAGATCATGTTTGTGTATGTGTATCTGTTTGTGTATCATGTTCTGATTTGTTATACGGATTCTTTCATATATCTTAGTCTGACTACACAGCATGACTATAGTGAAAATATACTCAATAGGAAAGTATATGTAGAATCTATACAGAATTGTATGCAGTCGTGGGGAGGGAGGGAGGTAGTGGGGGGTGGGTGGGGAGGGATAAAATCGCAATTGTATGGCAGTGATTGTTAAACATTAAAAAATAAAAAATAATAAAAAGAAAAAAAAAATGTTACCTTCTCCAGGAGGCCTTTCTTGATCCCCCTAGCTGCTATTTCATCTCCCGCCCCAATTAGTTTGAGTTCATATATTGATTTGTCATATTTTGTACCTGTATGTGTATATATGTATATTTGTGTTATATATGTATATTGTACACATACAAGCTATTAAAACTGCAATAAACCTTTTTGGGACACCATACATGCCTACACACATACATTACATACATACATACACATATACATATACACACACACACACACATATATATACATATATATATATACATACATACATACATATGCTGTCTCCCCTGATAGAGTATGTAAGTTCTATTAGTTGAGGACAGTAATTGTTTCATTTTTGTACAGCCACATCTTGTTTTATTGCTTTTCCCTTTATTAGGCTTTGTGTTTTTTACAAATTGAAGGTTTGTGGCAACCCTGTGTGGAACAAGTCTGTTGGCACCATTTTCCCAACAGCGTGTGTCCACATTGTGTCTCTGTGTCACATTTTAGTAATTCTTTCATTTCATTCAACTTGTTCATTATTATGATAACTGATATGGTGATCTGTGATCATCGATCTGTGATATTGTAATTGTTTTGGGACACCCATATAAAATGGTGATCCTAATCAATAAATGTTGAATGTCTTTTAACTGCTCCACTAACTGGCTATTTCTACTCTCTCTTCCTCTCTTCCTGCCTTCCAGTTCCTGGAGATACAACAGTATTGAAATTAGGCCAGTTAATAACCCTACAATGGCCTCTAAGTGTTCAAGTGAAAGGAAGAGTCAATCGTGGCAAACTTCATTGTTGTCTTATTTTAAGAAATTGGTTCAGCCACCCAACCTTCAGCACCCACCCTGATCAGTCAGCAACCATCAACACTGAAGAAAGACCACCCCCCTGCCCCAGCAAAAAGATTACAACTCAATGATGGTTAACATTTTTTAGTAATAAAGTATTTTTAAATTAAGGTATGTACACTTTTTTTAGACATGCGCTGGGAAACAAAAGAATTCACTCCTTTGCGATATTTGCTTTATTGTTGTAGTCTGGAACTGAACCTGCAATATCTCTGAGGTATGCTTGTAATAATGTAATAATGTAATATTTTTCCCCAGTACCTAAAACAGTTCCTGGAACTCAGCTGTTGCTTAATAAACACTTGTCCATTGATTCCTGTTTTCCTCTTATTCCTTTAATGCTTTCTCTTCTAACTGCCCCAATTCTTTTTCCAGTGTTCAGTGTTCTTGAATTATGGTCCTTCCTTACTTCATCAGATTTTTCCAGAGGAAGAGACCACTATCAGGTTTAGGAATAACTTTTGAGGAGCTTTAATTGACCTCAACTTGCTTGACTTAAGGGAATAAGAACCATGGCTTAAAGGGTCAGATTGTACAATAAGATTTCTAATTACCAATATACATTGAAGACGTCAGGAGAGACAAAAGGTACTCTTTGGAAAGGGACCTTAGGGTCCAGCTGCAGAGGGCATTCCAAGTCTTTTCATGAGCATTTATTTCTTCATGGGATAGTTTCTTGCAGCAACTTTGATTCTATTTAACAGTTATTGAGGGAAGGCCTACAAGTATCTGATCTGCTTATCTTTACGTAGGTCACCTTCCCTATATACTTTCAAATTAGGGGCAGCTAGGTGGTGCAGTGGATAGAGCACCAGTACAGGAGTCAGGAGGAACTGAGTTCAAATCTCACCTCAGACACTTAGCACTCACTAGCTGTGTGAGCTTGGGCAAGTCACTTAACCTCAATTGCCTCATCCTGGGTCATCTCTAGTCATTCTGATGAATATCTGGTCACTGGATTCAGATGGCTCTGGAGGAGAAGTGAGGCTGGTGACCTGCACAGCCCTCCCTCACTCAAAAACAAAGTCAAGTGCAAGTCATGTCATTATTTCTCTGATGGCATGGTCTTCTACGGCAATGAAGGGCGAATACACACTTTCAGATTATACATTTAGTTGAGGATAGGAATGGGGTTGAAAAGGGGAAGAAGAGGCATTAGCAAGATTAGGCAACTCAATGAGACCTTCTATGTTGCTCATCAGCTTTGAGAGAATTATTCTTATGATTTCTGTTCCCATGAAACAACAATTACCTTTTGGAAGTGCCCATTTAGAGCTCTTCAGGGTCAGTAAGTGTGAGTGTGGCAGCTTCCAATCTGACCCTTTCTGGGGCTTTCTCTCTGACAGTGTTCCAGTACATAGTAATTGGGAAATGTTTAATTAAATAAATAAAAACAAAATATAATGTAAATAATTTTAATTTGTAGTTTTCTAAGTCAATAGGCACCCACAAGGATCCATTTCTACTTAAGTTTGACACTGCCGTTCTAAAGCATACCCTTCTACTGCACCCAGACCTCCATCCTAATCCTTCTTCATATACTGAATAGATAGGAGCCTAGCCCTGTTCCATGTGATATAGTGTATGAAATTTTGTCTCCTCCTTCCCAACAAGAAAATTAAGAAAAATTCCAATTAATCTCTCTCTTTTCCATCCTCCCTCTCCTGTCCCCTTCCTCTCAACTTGAAACTCTCCTCAGCTCCTCTAGGTTGAGTGTTTAGTGTTTTTGAGAGTGGGGGGAAAAGCCAGCTCTAGTTTTCCATGTAGGTACCTCCAAAAAAAATCATTTTGGTATGAAAATCTTTGTTTATCAATGGATCCCTAAGGCAACATTAGAAGAGTGAAAAGGAAAGTTTAGAACATGGACCCAGTGGTGGATTACAGAGGTACAGCCTATGAAATTGTCTAGCCAAGTTTGTGGAGACATCTTTAAGTTGACTACAGGATGATCAGGAAGACTCCTCTTCCTGAATTCAAATCTGGCTTCAGACACTGGGCAAGTGACCCTGGGCAAGTCACTTAACCCTGATTGCCTCAGTTTCCTCATCTGTAAAATGATCTAGAGGAGGAAATGGCAAACCCTCCAGCATCTCTGTCAAGAAAATCCCAGATGGGGTCAGTAGGAGTTAAACACAACTGAACAACAACTCTCAAAGACTCTCTTCTACATTTTAGAGGGGTTTCAATATAAACTGGCTTAGTAATTATAATTGTTAACCCACCTTCATGAAATTACAGACCCTTAATATCATCACTCAGTAACATGAAGAAAAGCTTCCCAACAATTGGAGAGAGAATGGACTGCCTTGAAGGTAGTTCTCTCTCATTGGATTTTTACCATTGAAGGCTGGATGACAGCTCATCTGGGATATTATAGATTGAGATTGCTGTTGAGGGGCGGATGAGTCTTGATCAAGTGTCAAATTCAAATAAAAACAGATTCCTGCAGGCTGCAGGATGTTAATGTTGACTTAGAGAACATTAACTTAGAGAACTCTAAATTAACATTATCTATGTCATTTTGTATTTTTGTCTTGTTAAACATTTTCCAATCCCATTTACTCTGGTTCAGGATGCAGTTGGGAGTTTGACACCTTTAGTCTAGATGAAATTTGAGGTCTGTTTCTACTCCAAGGTTATTTGATTCTATGGATAAGTTGAATAGAGAAGGAGGGCATGCCAGGAGAGGCACTCCAGCATGAAGTGCCAATTTCAGAATGTGAGGGGAAAGGAAACTTAAGTGTGAAATTGAAAAGAAGTCTTCAACCCAATTCAACAAATATTTATTAAGTGCTCAGTATGTTCAAGGCTCTGGGGGCACAGATGAAACAAGATCTAGCTCCTACTTTCCAAGAATTTACTATCTATTATGAGACACAAGAAACATGCATAATTAACTATGATACTTCTACAAAAAAATCCCCTTTCATTTCACTGGTACAGATGTTCTTTCTCTTAACACAGATTTCAACCATTCTATGTTTTCATAGCCTTCATTAGCTTTTGCCAAAAATTTATTACTTGATGGCTGATACTCTGATGATGAACATCTTTCAATATAGCTAAGTTGGATAATAGACCTTTACTCAAAGCCTTCCAGGTTTGGTGGGACTGGTCAGAACTTAAACTCTACTGGCAAAGACTGGATCATCACCATGTGTGATTGAAATGTGATCAAATGCCAGAAGGGGATAAGGGATGAATCCATTTGATGGTCAGAGACGTAGTAAAAAGTTTAGAACCTCGAAGGAGCATTGACTAGAGTGTGCTGGGTTCTAGAGGCAGGGAGCTATCCCACCTCCAATACTTACTAATTCACTCAGTCTCTCTGGGCCTCAGTTTCCTCATATGTAAAATTGGGATAATAATAATAGTATCTGATAGGGTTGCTTTGAGACTCAAGTAAGAAAATTTATATAAATTGCTTACAAACTTTAAATCACTTTATAAATATCAATAGCAGCCCTAGAACAAGTTGTTAACCTGCTATTATTTTAAAGAGATAGTCATGAATTCTGTGAACTCATGGATATTTAGAGCTGAAAAGCAGGGGATGTCCTTTCACTCTTTGTATATCTCTCAGTAATTAGCACAATGTCTGACATATAGTAGGCTCTTAATAAATGTTGATTGATTGATTATTCGAGAGAGTTTCGTCCAAATGCTCCCTGATTCTGAAATCTCACAGCCTTTAAAAGTATTTTTTTATTATTTTTTCCCTTCACAGCCTTTTTATCTGTATGCACATATAAGGAGGGAGGGAGTTTTGTGCTGGACAGAATACAGTATAAAATCCATACTTTTTTTCCTACCACTGATAAATATACATAATTAAGACAGTACTTTTTTGGGTCCTTTTCTGCTTAGCTTCTGTTCTTGCTTGGCTTCTTCTGCATGTCTAACTGGAAAAGCCTTTGCTACTATAAATTAAATAGAAAAGTATTAGAGACAGAATAGCAAAATAAATCATACAGGAGCATCTCTCCAAACACAATATGAGTGTTCTCTCTCAGACTGGTTGGAGAAAAGAGCAAATCCCAGGGAGTCTTATACTCCAAGATGAAAAAGAGTTTCATTTTCTGTGTTTTCTATCTTATGTTGGGGCTGAGAAAGTCTTTTTAGCAAAATTCTAACAGTTCCATCTCCCAGAAAGTGTTCCTTGTGCTTTCCTGATTCCTGTTGGCTTTGCCTTCCATGTTACTCTGGTTCACTCTCTGAACTCCCTGGGCTCATCAGATGTAATGTATGAAGTTTCCACCTTCTATTTCTCCCTTCTCTGCCTCTGAAATTGCTGGAACTTTTGCTTCTCGTCCACGATGTTGGGGCTATCGAGTTTCTTAGTTGCTATCCTTTGAAACTCTACCTCGAAACAGAGGTATCAATCTCTCAGAGATTGAGAGTGCCTAGACCACATGCCTTGGGGCTAGTTAACATGCTTTTCATTCTTTTAAACTACCTCATTGCTTTGTCTTCAGTTGTGCAAACAACCTCTCAAACTAAACTCAAAAATTAAGAGTTTTTTTTTTAAATTCCTTATACTTTGGTTTAGTGGAAGGTCCCCAACCATTACTGATAGCTGAGTTGTGCCAAGATAATTGCTTTTACCTCTTCCCTGCCTTGAGATGTGGGCAGTATGCCCTACCCCTCTGTGGTTGATTCTTCAGGATAAGTCTTTGCGGACCTGGAAATAAATATTAATTTCAATCCCCCTTTTAACTACCAACAAGTTCCCCACTCCCTCTGGGAATTAATGTATAGACATGTATATTGTCTTTTTTTTTTTTAAGATGAAAGTATCTTTTATACTCATTAAAATGAGTTAACAGCATTCATCAGTGTAAAGAACTATTTCTATTTTTAAGATATTTGTCCAATTAAAAAAAAATAGAATGTCGTGCTTAGTACCTTGAAGCTTTGATAGGCCTCAAAAGCCATTAGAAACTTGGGAGGGGAGAGATACAAGCTGGCAGCAGTTAAGAGTAAAGCATGCCCCCCCCTCCCCCCCACATCCCGGAGTAGCACAGCTATTTTTGTATATGTTGAATCCTTTCTATTCAGTTGTAATCTCTTTGAGAAAGGGTCTGTGTCAGTTTTCATCTTTGTAACTCTAAACTCCCCAACCCAAGACCTTGCATATAGGCTAAGCACATTTTGGTTGAATGGGAAGTGAATGTTTATTACTTTCAGAGAGGCAGAGTATTATGGGGTAGAGAACCCAATGGAGAGGAAGAGACTCAGATCTCAGCTGCAGAACTTCTTACCAGCTGAGTGACTAGCTGAGTGTAAGCTGTAAAGAGTTTACAAAGACTTACACACATACACACACACAATATACACACCCATGTGTATACACACATATAAAACACACACATATATATGTACATATGCAATAAAAATATACACGTTTGTATAATTGTAATATATGTAACTATATTATTTGTAAATGACCATATTTGTAAATATCTTCTCAGTAAAGGGATAAAAACTGGTATATACACACATACATATATGTAAATATATAGAGTTGTGTAAATAAATATGCATATTAGCATTATTTGATAGAGGAGCTAGCTCAGAGATGGAAAAATACTGCTCATGAAACTTATTTGGAACCTACTCCCACTGTACTGTTTAGATGCTTTCCAAAACAGAGGCCATCATAATCATAATGATGATGGAAGTCATCTCCCTGATTCACCCTTTACCAGTTTAATGTTTTCCTGGAAAGCAATAGAAAACAGTGAGCCCAACAGTCTGAATACGAAGAGTGCAGTTGGCCACCTGACTGCCCTGCCTTCTAACAACTAAAAATACACATGTCAACCTTGGGTCAATCTCTCTCTTTCCTCTCCCTGTTCATGCAGCTCTTATATACAGGCACGTGCCTCCACCAGGAAGGAACAGGAGTCACGGTAAGTGTTATTTGGACTTCATTGGGACACCAAAGAAGACAGCTATTTTCTCTTGGTACATAGGGAACTCAGAAAGCAGTAATTGGTCCTTCCCAATGTTTGATTATCTGTATCTCCTGAAGGGTTTCTACCCCCCATTTTCTTAATCACAGAAGGGAAACTGAGTCTTAGAGAGGGAAAATGATTTGTCCAAGGTCACTCAATAGAGTCAGATGCAGAAACTCAGGTCTCCTAATGGCCAGTGCTGGGTTCTTTCCACTGAATCATAGTTCTCTGCTTACAGATTTTTATTTCCTTCTCTTTTCAGCAAAGTGATAATAACTGCCCTGCCCATTTCACTGGGTTATTATAAGGACTGAATGAGATAATGACTGTGAAAGTAGTTTGGAAAGCACTCCACAAATGGAAAATGGGCTGATGAGGATGATTTTATGCCAGGTTCCCTCTCTTGCTTTATGTCTGAGAGTCTCTAGGAGAGGGATAACATTGTGGAAAGAGCACTCTCAGGGGGTCTGGAGTCTCAGTTTCTGCTGATTCTGACTTCTCTGCTGAGTTCCTCAGTAAGGTAGTTCAAGCAAGTCTTTACCTTTCTGGACCTGTTTTCATGTATAAAAGGAAGAGGTTAGATTAGGGAAATGAACACTGAGGGTCTTCCTAGCATTCTAAGCTTCAGTGACTTTCTAGTCTTCTCTTAGAGATTCCTGGGAATCCAGCCCTGGATCTAAGCTGCAAGAACCTTTCATGATCATCTAGTCAATGTTCTCATTATACTGATGAAGTTACTGAAGCTAAAGGAAGGTCATTTGTCACTGAGCTGAAATTAAACTATTTGCAATAAGAGTGGACTCCTACTTCAGCAGAGTCTTGTCCTTTCCTCCCATCTTTCTCTTATTTGTCACCTTGTATTCACAAGGTATCAGAGACTTGAATGTCAATTTGGAGGGTATTTGAGTGGTCTGATTTTATCTCAGTTCAGTGGATTTTTTTAAGAAAAATGTAGATTCACTTCATTAAATTTTACTGCATCAAATGTATTTTTAAGCCACTATTTGGGTTTGGATCCATTTGGAATTCAACAAATTAAAGAGTTTGCTCTGGCTTTTGCTTTGTAAGGATTTATACTACCTCACTACATTTCTATGAAGATCAGATGAGATGATGGATGTGAAGTACTTTATAGATTAGGAAAATGAGGCTCAGAGAGAGAGGAAGTAACCTGATTGAAGCCCCCCAACTGTTGTTAAATGGCAGAACCAGTACTAGAACTCAGGTAATCTACTAAACCATATTCATGCATGCTGGCGAATGTTTTAGAGATGGCATTCTCTATCTTGGAAACAATATGAAAAGCCTGGGTTGAGTCAAGGAGACCTGTGTTTTAATTTTAACTCTTCCATGGACCAGACGTTTGTGTGTGGGTAAGTCATTGAGCCCCTCTGTGCCTCAATGTCCAGCCTTGTGGAGTGGAACGGCTATAAAAGCAACAAGCTTTTATTAAGTCCTTAGTATCTAGGCAGATAGGCTGCACAGGGGATAGAGTACTGGGGGTGGAATCAGAAAGATGCCTCTTCCCGAGTGCCAATCTGGTCTCCAACACTTACCTGGTGTCTGTCTCTGGGTAAGTCACTTAACCCTATTTGCCTCAGTTTCCTTATTTATAAAATAAGCTGGAGAAGGAAATGACAAACCACTCCAGTATCTCTGCCAAGAAAACTCCACAATAAGGGATTATGAAGAATTAGACATGACTGAAACAACTAAAACAACAAGGTTGATGATGATGATGATGAAGACAGCTTCTGCCAGTCACTGTGCTAAGTGATAAGGATGCAGATACAAGCAAATAGAAAGACAATCTCTGCTGTCAAGGAACTTGCATTCTAATGAGGGAAGAAGCACAGGAAGGGAGCTGAAAAACAAGGGTGCAAAGGGTAATGATGGTACCTGAAGTGTGATGTTGAAAGAAGCACAGCTTGACAAGGAGTGAAGCCTGGGACCCTCTCCAAAATGGAGAGCTAAGGGGGAACTGCCTAGTGGGAGAAGGAGACTGGCATGGTGAGGAGTCCCCAGGCTCTCAGAAAAGCTCTAATGTATGGGTTTGGTATTGAACTCTAGAAAGTCAACAGCACAGTAGGGGAAGGGAAAGAAAACCACATTCAGAATTATTGGATATGGGTTTGCATATTGGTTATCTTGGGTAAATCCTCCCCGGGGACTCAGTTTCTTAGGTAGCAGTATATCCAACCATTGTCCTAGGTATTTGTAGCCCTATTGACATATACTTTTTGTTACTGTTTAACGTTTCTGAGAAAAGGCATCAAAGTCCTCATTTCCTCTTTCATTTTGTCCTGGTATTGTTGACTTCTCTTTGTCAGGCCCTGGGTACTTGTTCACTATTTTTACCATGGTGATAGTGACTGATGATTCACTCCTAGTTCCAACAGTTGAGCTACATCCCTGTGATTTAGCGTTAAAAAACAGGTAGGGGTGTGTGATTGAAAATATTTGTAAACCATTATGTTAGAGAAAGAGACCTGTGGTTTTATGTTACCTTCCCAGAGAGTGACATGGCTTTCCTGGAGCATAGCAAGCACATGGCCCTCTAGGCCAGCAAATAGGCATCAGGGATAGCTTCACATGAAGACAGGAGTAGATTGTGGATGAGTTACTGGACCAAGCCTGGAGCTGCGGGAATGTGAACAGACAGCAATGTATTGGCAGTTGAAGATTAATGAAGGCATTCCAGTGCCATATTTCCTGGGCCTGGAGGAGAAATTCCTGGTCCATGATGAACTCTTGGGATAACCGAGGAACACCTAGCCCATACCAAAGACCCGGACCAAGAGAGAAAGAGACATAAATACTACAAGAACAGAGAAGCAAGGAGGATCAGACTTTGGCTTTGCCCTGCACTGGCACCATGTCAGTCCAGGGAGAAGAATCAGACTCTAATAAGCTGGAATCCTTTCTTCTTGGAAGCACCGAGGTGCTAGTTATTCTCCATATTTGCATGGAGGGTTTTTTTCTCTTATTAAGGACATCCTGAAGAGAGTCAGAATCCTGACATTCCAAAGGGAACTTGGGTGGAGGCACAAGACAAAGCCCAGTGATTATGGAGAAGCACAGCCTTGGATCCAAACTGTGAAAACAGCAGCTTTAGTTCTGGATTACGGGTTACATATAAAACAAAGGCTCTGGATTACATGATCTGTGAAGCCTTTCTGAGGTCCAATTCTTATAAATAGGGATAATAATCACTGCCAGTCCCTGGAATCTCAAGGTCATCCAACAGAGAAAAAGTCTGAATTGAGATAGTAACACAATCATACGGATGATTAAAAAAAAAAAAAAGTCACTGCTTTAGAGCTCTTGTGGTCTGGAAGTTCTCTGCATCTAATCCAAACCAACTTGTTACCAGTGAAGCTCTTCCTTCCCCTCTTCCCTTCCTTCCTTCCTCCCTCCCTCCCTCCCTCCTTCTTTTCCTCCTTCCTTCTTTGTTCCTTTCTCTTCTCCCTTCCCCCCTTCTTTTCTTTTTCTTTCTTCTCCACTTTCTAGCCTTTTGTATTTAGAATGTGAACTCTTTGAGGGCAGGGACAATGCTTTTTTCCCTTTTTTTGTATCAAGAGTGCTTAGCACTAGCCTGGCACTTGTAAATTAAGTGCTCGTTGACCAATCATGATAATTTCCCCCATGTCCAAACTGACTTCCACACCTAATTCTTCCTTGTAACAAAGAAAAAAAATTTAAAACAGTCACCTCATAGAATAACTGTGTCTGACCGTGTGTATCTTATTTCATAATTGAGGTGCCTACTTCTCTACTGAGAGAAAGATGGTGTATTTCCTCACCAATGTTCCAGAACTACAATTGTTAATTAGAATTCATCAGTTTGACTGTTTTTTAGTGTTGTTGCTGTTCATATTATCATAGTCATGATATGCATTATTCTCTTGGTTCTGCTTTTTTCCTACTCTGCACCACTTCCTACAAATCCTCCCCATTTTTCTCTGAATTCCTCATATTTCTAAAAAAAAATGTGGAACATTTCATAAGTTTGACTGTTATCCTTGAGCTGGGGCCATGTCCATCATCCTTGAGTGGAGGCTGTTCCAATCTCTGTATGCTTCCAAAGAGATCATGGCATATTTTCTTTCACTCTGTTTTATCCATATTTTAAGAATTGCCATCCGCCTCTTTCAATGTCCCAAAGTGAACTCAGCTGAGACCAGTAATGATGTATAATTACCTTGCCATTACTTTTTGGTAATGAGGGACAGATAGAGCAAGAATAATTGTCAGTACTCAGAAAACCTTCAAAGCTCATTTTAATCCTGCTTCAATCTCTTCTCTTTCTAATTTTCAATCTCTTTCTCTTTCCCTTTTACCAGAGTTTGTAAGAAGTATCTAAGATTTAGAATTATCTCACAATGGGATGGGCTTCCTCATGAAGTACTGAGTTCCCTTTCACTGGAGGGATTGAGGCAGAGGCTGTATGATACTGTCAAAGGTATCATAGAGGGGACTCTCTACATTGGGAGAGAGGTTTGACTGGATGACCCAAAGAATCATAGAAAAGCTCTTAAGTAACAAAATAGACTATACATGGAAAGTCTGGCTTTTTAAACCAGGAATATGAATATCATTGTAGAAACTAGTCCTGTTGATTCATTGGAGGTGTCACCTGCACATGGAGAGGCCTCACAGAAATGGAAAGGCCAGGTCTTAGTGGAAGAGAAATTAGAATCCAGTCATGGTGTGATGAGAAGCCAGAAGCATGAAAAACTTTCAGGATGGACAGCCAACTTCTGACCAGCTGAGATGTGACTAACCAAGCTTGCTGAGGAGAGTTCAAAGGAGGTTAGATCAATGGGAGATGTCCTTGAAATAATCCTGGACAAGCTGATTGAAGGGAGTCCCATTTACAAGGCTGTAGATGCTTATAGGATGTCAACTGTAGGAGAAAATGCATGGAATAATCATTTCCCCTTTCAATACAACCTCTTTCTCTTCTATTTTCTCTTCCCTTTACTTGCTTTCTTACAAAGAGAAAATGGAGATACAGAAAAAGACAGACAGGCAAGCACTAATGATCAGTTTCCTAATATGGGAACATCAAATTCACTTTTAAGTCTGGTACTGTATCTGGAGGCAAAGATTCTGAATGTGAACCACAGGCCCTTGGAAATCCCTCAGTACTTCAGGAGTAGATAATCTAGAGATTATTCTAAACCAACTCACTTATTTTGAGTCTCTTCCTGGCTCTGATTGAAATGGAAACAATTAGAGGCATCCAAAGAGGAAATGGGTTGCCTCACGAGGCAGTGAACTTTCCATTACAAGAATTATATGGCTAAAGAATGGATGACCAGTTATTGCTGTTCAGCCATTTTTCAGTTGTGTCCAATTCTTCATGATCACAGACCATATTATTGCTATATATACATGTATATTAATCTTTAAATATAATTACTTAATATGAATTTGTAGTTTATTTCAATGGTAAGAGAAATCAATGAAAAAATTTAAATTATTCATTCTGCTTATTGAAAAGTTTTATGTATTTTACGTGAGTGTGCTTTTCAGATATTTCAACTTTGAAGAGCTATGTTTTTATATTTAAAACAGAAGTAGATAAAGCTAAGGGACCTGAATAGTCAATATTTCTTTGGGAAGCTGAGAGGAGCTATGAGTGCAAAAGAATTATTGTCAGCATTAATAGCTGCCCCTGCAGTATTGCAGGTGGTTTTGCTTGTTGCACCCAACAAAGACAAGATCCTTGAGTCTCAGAGTGGGAAGGGAACTCACTGAGAGGCCATCTAGACCAATCCCTACCTGAACATGAATCACCTCTCTAACATTTTTTTAGAGGGGAGCTAATTGGGTTTAAGTGACTTGTCCAGGGTCATACAGCTAGTAAGTGTCAAGTGTCTGAGGCTGAATTTGGACTCCTGACTCCAGGGCTGGTTCTCTATCCACTGTCATCTAGCTGCCCCTACCTCTCTAACATACTTGATACGTTGTCATGAAATCCTCCAGTGAACTTAAGTCACAACTTCCTAAGGTTTCTCATTGCTCTTTTGAATAACTTTAATATGTAAGTATTTTCTTACATTGAACTGAATTTCTTCCATTCTTTGCTCCTAATGCTACCTCCAGGAGCCAATTAGAGGAAGCCCAATCCTTTCATGTGAGAACATTTCAAATACATTAAGAAGGTGCTCAAGTCCTATTCAGACTTTCTCTTCACCAGTTTGAACATTCTCACTGACCTCCATATGGCATATCCTATAGTCCAATCAGAAGTCAACAAACATCTATTAAATACGTCAAACAGTGTAGTAAGTGTGAAGAGTACAAGGAAAAGCAAAACTTCAATCTTATGTAATTAGACTTGATGGCTTTATAGTTGATGCTGGAGATTATGGGGAACTGTTGGAACTCATTGGGGAGGGTGACATGGTCAGACCCACCCTTCATGAAAATCATCTTGGTGGACAAATGGGAGACAGATTGGAGTGGGAAGAAGCTTCAGGAAGGGGGACCAGTTTTGTCGGCTGTTACAATGGGGCAGGCAAGAGGTGATGAGGCTTGGCCATTCACCATCCTGGTTACCTGTCTCTAGATAGGTATCAGTTTGTCAATCTCTTTTTAAAAAGAATTTTCTTTCTCCAAATTTAAATATCAAAGAACATTTCCATACACGTGACAGAACACAAATTCCATATGAAACTGTGTATCTCCACTCTATTCATTTGCTTTAAAAATTATATAACAGCTAACATTTATATAGTGCTCACCATGTGCCAGACACTATGAAAAGTGCTTGACAAACAATAACTTGTTTGATCCTCATAACAACCCTAGGAGGTAAGTACTATTGTTATCCCTGTTTTACAGATGAGGCAAACAGGTTAAGTGACTTGTTTAGGATCAAATACTACATATTATTTTCAAAACTGTCATGTTTGTCTGAGTTTCCTTCCAAACTTCTTTTTCTCTTCTGCATGTTTTTTAAAAAAGAAATATTCCATTGGTCTTCTTTTATTTGTCAATAATATTGCTACTCACTTCCCCCACCCCCACTTAAACTCCCTCCTCAAACTGAAAACTGAAAGAATAATATCATATTATATAGTAAAGCAACACAATAGTTAATACATACATACATATATACATATATATTTAATGAGACAGCTAGCTGAGTGACCTTGGGCAAGTCACTTAACCTCTGTTTGCCTCAGTTTCCTCATCTGTGAAATAGAAATAGTAAAACACCTACTTTCTAGAATCACTGTGAGGATAAAATGAAAAAAAGTTTGTAAAGTACTTATAAACCTTAAAATACTATATAAATGCTAGTTATTTATTGTTATTAGCTTTAATAATTAATAATAATATTAGATTTGGTCTTATGGTGGGTGAAAGATGAAATGACTGAGGAAAGAAAGGTTCAGTCTTCCAAGTGTATCAATTATTAAGCAGTACATGTCAATTATCCAACAAATTGGGATCAGGCCATTTTAGCTTGGGTTAGACTCTGAATACAGGGGGAGACAGAATTTTATACATTAAAAACAATTAAGCAAATAGGGACAATTAATTAAAAGGAAACAATACAATATTAGGCAATCTAATTTCTAATTGGATGAAAAAGTAGGGACTTCTCAAATTGGGAGGGGGAGAGTGACCAAGTGCAATTTCCTGAAATCAGAAAAGGAAGTATCCCACTCCCCAAGTCTCTGTATATCAAAGCAATATGGAAACAATAACTGATTGATCAGCATCGGACCATTTTCAGGTAAGACATGTAGGCTTATTGAGATTTACAATAGGAGAAAACTCCTAGCATCAGTCTTTGGATCTGATAGTCTTTGGGTCTGGAGTTTCTGGTTAGTCTAACCTAGTTAAGAGCCTAGGGGTAGTTAAGGGTCTCTAAACCATAGGTAGGGGTAGTCCAACTTCCCAGCCATGCAGGAATAGGTTCAAAAAATACATTAAGATTTTAAAAAACCCCACCCTCCCCTTTTCTTGAAAATCCAGACAACATTTGCATTATCTCCAGTTCAGTGGTACTTTTCACCACTATTTGTCAAAGAACTCTGACACTGGCTCATCAACCATGCCTACTGGTTCTTTCAGTACCCTGAAATGTAGTTTGTTCAGGCCTGATGACTCAAACTCATAGAAAACAGTCAGTTCATCTTTTGTTATCTCCTCACCTATGTTCAGCTCCATCCTCCCCAATCCAAAGATCATTCAGGGAAGAGAGAGGGTAGAGTTCTGTAAAACAGAAGTGAAATAAGAGTTGGCAATGTTTGCCTCCGTTTTGTCCTCTGTTATCCTTAGCCCATCTATTCCCCAAGCATGGTGCCAATGTCATCTTTGATAGTCTCCTTGTCCCTTATGTACCTAAAAAATTCTTTGTGTTGTAAACCATGTCAGTAACACACTTATCCTCAGTATTTACTTTTGATTTTGTCTTCCATCCTATTTTTTCACCATATAAATTGATCAGTGACTATTTTGAATTCCTTTTACTCATTTAAAGGCTGATTCCTCCTTTCCTCATCAGAGCTGGTTTTTGTCATTAGAATATTATTCTTGAGAACACACCGTCTTTCTTGGACAACTTATTCTTCAACACTCTTGGCCATGCTATCTTATGATCTTTTTCCTTTCTGTCCTCAACACCTGCTATTTCAGAAACTAAAGGGTGCCATTATTAAGCCTCACTTTCCCTCCCTTGTCTATCACAAAATTGAAAACTGAGTTGTTGCTTCCTCCCAAGATTCTCATCATTCCTGCTCTGGCAACAAGTTCCTTCTTCTTGGTCAACTCCAGCCCAATCTTGGCACTTTTTCTCCCTTTTGAAGAATAAAATCATCATTAAACCAAACCAGGCATTTATCAGTTGCTCTGCTTTTAACAGAAAGAACTCCTACAAATGTCTGGATAGTGGAAATCTTCCACAACTACTCTGTCAAACTCCTTCACCAGGTTTAGGATCCCTTTTCCTAGTTCATTTCTTCTTTGTGGCCATGTGCTCTGTAATATACATTCATTACAACATTGTTTCTGCTTCTTATGTTGACTGTCACCCAAACGCTCTCCACCATACCTCTCCACTCATAGCTCCTCCCACAAATATATCTTGATACATAGTGTTACTGCATCTTTCCTGTTGGTTAATATGTTCCTTTTGGAATAAAAAATAGATCCTTTCATAGACATGTTTCAGGTGAGTCACATCCCTCCAAATCTTGGTAACACCTAGAAGGCTCTCCTTTCCAGGTTGCATGTGAGACTTCCTCTATCATGCCCCCATTCCAAGTAGTTATGTGTCCCCCACCCCTGCTTTCTGCTTCCTTTTATGTGTTGTCATTCCTTATTAGTGTGCAAGCCCCTTGATGGCAGGAACCATTTATCCTTCCACTTATATTTGTATCCCCAGCACTTAGCACAATGCCTGGCACATAGTAAGTTCTCTATAAATGCTTTTTGATGATGATGGTGATTTTCCTTTTGTTAATGTCTTTCTTGTTGTTGTTGAGTCATTTTTTGAGTCATGTCTGGCCCTTCATGACCCCAGTTAGGGTTTTCTTGGCAGAGATACTGAAGAGACTAATTTTATAGATGAAGAAACTGAGGCAAACAGGGTAAAATGAGCTAGAGAAGGAAATGGCAAACCAGCTCAGTCTCTCTGCCAAGAAAACCCCAAAGGGGATTATGAAGAGTCAGACATGACTGAAAAACGACTGAACAACAATGTGCCAGGCGTTGGGCTAAGTGACAGGGATACAAAAAGAGGCAAAAGAGACTGTCCTTGCCCTCTGGGAGCTTCCAATCTAATAAGGGAAACATCATGAAAATAAATATATACAAAGCAAGCAAAATACAGGAGAAACAGGAAATAACTTTTAAAAGGGAAAGCATTGGAAAAGGGCTTAGGAAAGGCTTCAGGTAGAAGGTGAAATTTTAGTTAGGACTTAACGGAAGCCTGAAAGGTCAGTAGGTGAAGCAGTGGAGGGAGGGTCTTCCAAGCATGGGCAACAGCTAGAGAGAATGCTTGAAACTGAGAGATGAGGAGAGTCTTGTCCTTGGAACAGCCAGGAGGCCCTGTGTTACTAGATTGAAGAGTATGTGTCAGGAAGTAAAATGTAAGAAGTCTAGAAAGGTGTGTGTGTGTGTGTGTGTGTGTGTGTGTGTGTGTGTGTGTGTGTGTGTGTGTGTGTGTGTGTGTGTGTGTGTTAAGGCTATGAGGAGCTTTGAATGCAAAACAATGTTTTGTATTTGCTCCTGGAGACAATAGGGAGCCATTGAAGTTTGTTGAGTACTGGGTGACATGATTGACCCTGACCTTTAGGAAAATTTCTTTAGTGACTTTCCTCAACTGTTTATATCCCAAATCTACTTTTCCCAAATCCTGCCTTTAAGGGGCAGTAAGGAAGCACCACCAGTGCTTCAAAAAGTCTTTGGGTCCTTTGCTAATTCACAATCCCTTGCCATTCTATTGCCTGTCCCCATATAAATCAGAAGTGGATATTGGTTACCAGGTTTCACTTGTCTTCAGAGGTTATCCATTACAGCCTCCATACATGGTCTTGGAAAGATAACATGCCTTCTTATTGTTCAGGGGGTATTGACATATGATCTCCTTGACTCTCTTCCACAAGTATTTTGCTACCTGTGTCATCTTGGATGAGTGACAACCTTTCTGGGCCTCAGTTTTATCATCTGTAAAATGAGGAAGCTATACTTGATGACCTTTGAGGTTCCTTCTAATTCTAAAGCTGGGATCCTTTATGAGTCACCAAATGCCATGGCTTCCATCTTCTTCTCTGTGACCAGGACTACCAGGACTTCTCCCTGGTGGCTCCTGTGAATCTTCATTGTTATTCCTTGGAGTATGAGAAGATGCTTTCTCCCTATGACACATCACACCTGTCTATGGGAAAAGTCTCAAGCTTTTTATGGAGCTCGGGTCCTTCTTTCCTTTCCTTTCCTTTTCTGGGTCACATTCTCCCACCATTCCACCTCCTGACCCAACTTATGATTCCTTTCTACACCCTCAGGTTCTCCTTCTTCTCCTCCTCCTCTTTCTTCTTTTTTCTTCATCTTCTTCTCTTTTTCATTCTTTCAGGGAAGGAAAATATTATCTCTCTGATAATTTAGAGAGTAGAGAGGCATCCCTCCTCCCAACTCTTTTCTTTTCTGGCTAGGAAGCCAACCTGCATTTTGTTCAAATGTAGTTTTCCCTTGGCATGGACAATAATTGGCAGTTGTGGTAAGATTGGAGAATTTCCAGAAAAGAGATACCAGAATGACAAGGGGATACATAGGAATGGGGCAGAGATTGCTATATTAGGGCAAATTTAAAAATAAACAAACCAACCAATCCACCTAGAACGCCTGAATCTGGAAAGGTGAAGACTGAGATGCTACATGATAGATATTCCAAAAACTGGTGTTGGAGGGTGACAAGGAAGAACTTGGGCTTGTTCACCAATATCCCAGGTATTGAAGGGGTGGGGTTGCCCTTAAGCTACACAGGGAAATTTTTAAGACACATCAAAGGAAGTCACATTTCATCTTGTGATATACATTAATTGTAAAGGTGACAATGGTTGAAAAATAAAAATAAGTTTGAGAAGGATGCTAGTAAATTTGTGGATAAAAATCCAAAATGAGTAAGAGGAAGTTAGGGAGGAATGTGTGGTAGGGAGTGAGGAACAGGACATCATTAACTTTTGGAAGCTGACATCAGGAAGGTCAAGGATGACTTCCGTGGTGTCTTCATCTGAGACAGCTTGCCCCATGGGCCTAATCCAGTGGAACTTGCTGATATCATTTGGAAGAGAGCAATAGTTCCTTTTTAGTGAACTCTCATGAAGGGTTAATTAAACATTCAGACCACATCAGGTCCCGATAAACAGACTTCTTTTCTTCTAAGGGTTGTAGGATTAGAATTTTTGCTTAAGATTTGGCCTTGATTCTTCTCATTATTTTCTTCTCCAAGCAGCAGGGTGGGTGGAGTCCAGACCACAGGCTGGAACTCCTTGTCTACCCTGGGGAAAGAGGAGGTGATTCAAGCAGCCAGATGTTCCCTCATCCCAGGGGAAACTGGGTGGAAGATTGAGGAGGAAGACGGACTTTCTCCTGAAGGGTGGAAGGTCAAGTTCATTGCCCTTTGCAGTTTGAGAAGCTGGGACCCTGTGAGCTCAGTTGTCCCTGGAAGATTGAGAAGGTAGAGTCATCTTGCTCCCCAGAAGCCTTCTCTGTGGTTAATTGACCTGTATGAGGGTAAGGTGGGAAGGTTGAGTAGGTGGCTGAGGGTGGCACCATCAGTGCAGCATATGAAATATCAACTCACAGCCTGTGGTCAGAGAGCATCTATAGGCGTGTACTCTGACTCACTTTAGCCAAGCCTGGACAGTCAACACTGACCTTTTGTGGCTGACATAGGTAATGGAGAGAGTGAACTCCAGGAGTGAAGTTGGGGTCACTGGAGGAGGGATGGAGTAAGCAAGAGGAAGAAGGGCAGAAATGACCAATAAGTTGCCATTAAGTTATACAAGGGGAATTTCCCAGGAACAAGTATCCCAAGCCTGAATTCAGGCTTGATGTTATGTGGAAAAGAGAGGCAGATTGGTAGAGTGAATAGTGCTGAAGTAAGAGCCAGAGAGAACTGGCTTCATTTTCCATCTCTGCTACTAACTAGTTATGTGACCACCTGCGAATCACCTGACCTCTCTGAGCCTCAGTTTCCCCACCTATAAACTGGGAATTATAATACCTACTGTAGGACCTACGTTACAGGGTTATTCTGAAGTTGCAAATAGAATAATAGATGTTAAAAAAAACAACCTTTGTGAACTATCAAATACAATCCAACTCCAATAAATCAAGACCATACCATTTGGGAATTTGTAAACATTTCAGTAAAAAATGAAGCTGAGGTTAAGTTCTGAACTATCTGTGAAGAGAGAGTTTGCTAAGTAAGTTAATAAGATCACAAGGGGAGTGTTCAAACTACCCAAGAAGAAAATGAACCATTTCAAATGCTGCCATGAATCAAGTGTTAATTGGTGTGAGATTACTGAACTTGCTAATTTTCAGTTGTGGAGAAGATGAATCCAAGGCCTCCCTTGCATGTGAAAAGATTTATAAAACATATACCTACTACGTATTCAAAGCACAAATTGCTATTATTAAAGGGGAGTAATACCATTTTATGTTCTAGCCTTGGAAATAAAATGAATTGGTTAATACTGTGATTGTTTCAAATCATTCTTAGATTTTCACAAAAGGAGATGCTTCAGTGTCCTTAAATAGACAGTGCTTTGTTGAGCCTACTTGTAGTTGCTGAATTTACTTGACTGTTGGAATCAGAAATTTCTTAATGAATATCTATTACGTAGACCAGATCTCTCACTAGCTTGGAAGGGCAACAAGAGCTCTTCCTTTGGAAAAAAAAGGGAGAGATGATGCAGAGATTCCTAGAATGTTACTTGAGGAAAGAACCTTAGAGACCATCTAGTCGAATCTCCTCATTTTACAGATGATGTAATATTTCCTTGAGGAGACCAAGAGAGTTACAATTATGAGTTAGCGTAGTTTTCTTCCTCTCTCCATTAGTCATTTTGGGTAACATCCATGAAAACAGACAGAGCTTGGGAGAGATGCCTCTCTTGGTATACTAGCTGCCAGAAGTGTGGTCTCTGGAGGAACTCATAAAATTAGAGTATTTTAGTGTTGCAAAGGACTTAGAGATCACACAGTACAATTTATATTTCATAAAATAACATATTTAACATATGTAATATAATATATAAATATAAAGGATATTTTATAATGTAATTGTATAATCCAGGAGGAGAGTAGGATGCATAGAGATGAAGTAATTTGCCCTAAGTCACGCAGTGAAGAACAACTGGGATGTGAACCTAGATCATAAGCTAATGAATGACGAGATGGTGTCTTTTCTTCTCATCCTGATGCCTCCCTGATGAACATGTTGTATCTTGTTATCATAAGACTGAAAAGGAAGAAATCAGAAGCGGGAAGAGAAGGAAGTCTGTGTCTGGGATGGCTAAAAGAAATGAAGCAAAGGGTGAGGATAGGATGGGAAGAACCTTGGCACTTTGTCCCATGGGGAAATGCCTTTTTGAAGTCATGGACCTGGCATCCTGGGCATTGCTTCTTTTGAATCCTGTTGTCAGGCTCTCATCCTTTGCTGCTTGTCTGGGCAGGTATAAATTATACCAGGATCATTGTCTGGGGTGGCAAAATAATCATCACTTACATAGTGCTTTAAGATGAACAAAGCGTATCCTTCGCTACCCTCTGAAGTATTATTGTCCCCATTTCACAGATGAGGAAATTGAAACTTAGAAAAGTCCAACTGTGATGTTCCCGGAGTTACATACCTAGTGAATATCGGAGCTAGAATTCAAAGTCAGGTCATCTGACTCCCAAGATCAGTGTTCTTTCTTCCTTTCTACATACACCAATAACTCTTTGGAGGAAGTCATCCAAGGTACAAATTGAAAGTTACTTGCATTGTTAGTGATGCAGCCTACATCATGAACTTCCTTCAGCAATCATAGGACAACAGATTTTAGAGCTAAAAAGGATCTTCCAAGGTCATCTAATCTCTTTCATTTTACAGTTGAGTCAACTGAGGCTCAGAGAGGTTAACCACATAACTTGCTCAGAGGTAGCAAGTGGCAGACATGATTTGAGCCCATGTCCTCTGCTTCCAAATTTAGTACTTTTTCCAATGCACTAAGGGTTTAACTACTGGGGTGCTGGTAGTCATGTTACTGTTTTCTTGGGATGTGGGAGAAGAGTGAGTGGGAAATGGGATAAGGATATGTTAGGTCACTCAGAAATTGAAGCAAAGAGAGGGAAATCATTGCCATAGCATGGTGCTGAGATAAGGGAGACAGCAGAAGTGGAGCTGGTATGGTTCAGGTTGGGTCAAATACGCTGGAGTTGGCAAACGGGAATCGGAAAAAAAAAAAAAAAGCATTATCTGGAGCAAACTGGGGAAGCAAGAGAACAGGGAAGTCAAGTTATTCTGGGAGTAGAATCAGACACAGAACAGCAGTTTGCCATGCTCAGCCAGTGCTCTAATTCAGTAGTCTTTTGATGGCTGGTCATACATGCTGGCCATTTTTCTATCTTCTTTATAAGTGGGCCTAGCTACTAGTCCCCAAGACTAACAAATAGGAGTATCCCATGAATGGTATATTTTTTAAGTTACTTTAAGGAAGAGGTAAGGTCTCTCAGTCAACCAGATAAATTGTAGCATAGATATCTCTCTAAATCACTATGTGAGTACTTTTAAAACAAAAGTCTATATCTCTGGTGCCAATCTCCACTTTGGTCCATATGATCATTTACACCTGCTGGGAAGCTCTTAATAGGTACCTGGATTGAGTTCTGTTGAACAAGAATTTACTGAGCATGTATATTAGCACATGACTACTAAAGTGGCATAGAGATGGGTGTGATGGAGAGATATACAAAGTTGGGTTGGGGAACAGGGCCCTCCCTCTCTAGTTTCATTAATTCTCAGAAAACTGCTTTCTTTTCTTTTCCCTGTGTTTTCTGGTAAAAAAAAAAAAAGTGCCCCACAGAAATATTATTCATGTATTTTATTATAGATTCTGTCTCAGGCACTACCTTAGTTTAATGGTGTATTGGATGATGGCACAAATTTATAGCCAGAAGTTTACATCACAGACAGCTGGAATGAATGACAATAAATTAATTTAAAGTGCTACAAAAGTGCTCCCCAAAGCATATATTGCTTATGAGCTCTGGGCTAATAATTTATAAATGTGTATCTTTTATAATCCTGGTCTTAAGTCTTGAAAGCAGGTAGTTAAAAAGCAGTCACATGACATAAATTCTTTTTTATTAATATTACAAATGCATAAGTGGAGTAGTGAGGGCCATGATCATTAGCATTTTAGCTATTCCGAAGTCCATATCACGGATATTTCCATTCCCCATTCTCGTCCCCAAATACTTGAGGACCCAGAGGCTTGGCAATCCTTATGTTTTACTGTGTCTAATATCCAAGGATAGGATGGCTGGCTAGTGGTTGACATTGCTTCTCCAGTTCCATGGTCCTTGGTATTTCACTTTTTATTGGCTTCCTTTTGCATTTTGTTTCATTTAGTGAATCAGTTCCATGGCCTGGCCTTAAATAAAGGAATTAGAGAATATCAGAGCAAGATGCAACTTTGGGGTTCTCCTCTACCCTCCATTTTGCAGATGAGAAAACTAATGCTCAGGCTGGCTTCAAGGAACAGTGTCCAGAAGAGCAAAATTAACTTTTCACTTTATGGGATCTAAGTCTAGAGGGTGTGAATAGCCTAGAGTGAAGTTGATGAATATTTTTGAAAGGGTTGATTGTTAATGATAAGGATCCATCCATGCACACACACACACACACACACACACACACGAACGCACACCCCAACACACACACAATGGATTGGCTATGGAAAGTTATCTGAGAGCACTTAAATTTATTTATTTATTTTTAGTCTTCAACATTCACTTTTATAAGATTTTGAGTTCCAAATGTTTCCTCCCTTCCTCCCTCCCCAAGATGGACATGCAATCTGATATAGGCTATACATGTATGATCATATTAAACATATTTCTACATTAGTCATATTGTGAAAGAAGAATCAGAACAAAAGGGAAAAACCACGAGAAGGAAAAAAACAACCAAAAAAGAGAAAATAGTCTGCTTTGTTCTGCATTCAGACTCTATAGTTCTTTCTCTGGGTGAGCATTTTCCATCTTGAATCTTTTGGAATTGTTTTAGATTATATTGCTGAGAAGAGCTAAGTTTACCAAAGTTGGTAATCACAAAATGTTGCTGTTACTGTGTACAAGGTTCTTCTGCTTCTGCTCTCTTCACTCAGCTTCAATCCATGGAAGTCTAAAATCACTTCTGATCAGCATATCTAGGAGGCCAGAGCAGCTGAGCTGCAGGGATGACAAGTAGTGGCATGGAGAGTAGCCCTGAGAGTAGACTCCCTCCCATTCTGGAGCTCACTGATGGTAGCAGACAAGATTAGGCAGAATACAGAGTCTCTGGGCTGGTGTAATCAGGTCACTCCAGTCATTGCTGCCTGGTCATTGATAAACTGGCAAGTGTTCGAGAAAGGCCATCAGCATGGCCGAAGGACTTGAGTTCTTGCAGCAGAGGATGAGTTGAAGGCACAGGTGATACTTAACCTGGAGAATGGGAGATGTGGTGGCAAGAGGAGTCATGAAAAAGTGAGTTATACTACTTGGACCCACAGCAATGAGTAGAACTTGCAGAGAGGCAGACTTCATCTCAACGTGAGGAAAAGTGTACTAACAATGAGTTGTTCAGTCATTTTAGACTCTTTGTGACCCCATTTGGTGTTTTCTTGACAAAGATACTGCCATTTCCTTCTCCAGTTTATTTTACAGAAGAGGAAACTGAGGCAAACAGGGTTAAGTGACTTGCCCAGGGTCACCTTCCCTATTCCTTTAGTTGCTCATGGGTCAGAAGTTGTAGGGCCTTTGCCCTACAAGAGGTTGGTAGTTTCAAAAAGGGAAGGAAAAGAGTGGAGATGGGATAGTTCTTTTTTATCATTACTTTTTTTTAATTTAGTATTTTATTTTTCCCCAGTTGCATGTTAAAAGACTTTTCAGCATTTGTTTTTAAAACTTGGAGTTCCAAATTTCTCTCTTCCCCCTTTCTTCTCCCCCTCCCCCCCGCCTTGTATTGAGAAGGCAAGCAATTTGTTATAGGTTATGGAATATTTCTTTATTTTAGTTAGAGAAGCAAGAACATGGGATCATTAGCATATCATGTTATTTGTGGAAAACCTGAATAGATTTGGTTTATCCACAATCTGTATTTGTCTACCAGCAAGGATCAGAGTGATCAAGACATCTACCACAGTTGATCTTATATTAGACTTTTAATACATATTTATTATTTGACTGACAGGCAACTTTCTAGAAAGAAATGGAAAAATGCATCCCAGACAGTCCTCTGCCCTCCTCCCAACCTTGCCCAGAATTCTCCTTCTTCCCTTGGTGTTTTTGCTTTTTCTGAGTTGTCCTCCCTTCTCCATTTTTCCTGTTGGAATTCTCACCTGTCCTTGAAAGCACTCCAAATACCCCCTCTTCCATGAAGCCTGCCCTCATCCTTTGGGTCAGTTCCAGTCTTCCTCCTTAGACTTTGCTCACAGCACTTTGGTCTTTAAAACATTCACACTTCTCATGCATTACTATTTATCTGTGTTTGAGTCTTTCCTCCTTCTAGTTTGTAAGTTCCGTGAGGTCAAGGACAGTGTATCATCCAAACTCTGTACAATTTCGAGTATCTAACTCGGTGCTCTGTGCACAATATATGCTGAATAATTATTGAATGAATGAATATCATCCTTCTTTGTCCAGTCCCCTCCAAGGTCTGCTTTTTCTTCATAAATTGTACCATTCTCGAAGCTACTAATGAGTAAAGACACGGAGATAGGAGAAATGGGCATTGTTTAAGATAGTAAGTGGTGAAGAGAACATTTCTCTAATCGGGTTAATCCTCAGGCTAGAGTTTACAGAATATTACATTTGTCAATGCCCAATCCCAGCAGGAAGTCCCTCCCTTTAGTTGTTTACATAATTTTATATGCCTCATAACTATTTCTTAGAACTCATTAATATAATAACAATAACCCATTTGCATATATATTTGTACTTATACACAGCATTCACAGCTTGTATTGCTCAACAAGCCCATATATACTTGCAAAAAAACAATATATGTTCTAAGTTACAAAAGGGAATGCCAGAGTGGACCGGGGTGCAAAGGTCAACTTATAGTTGATTTGGCGAACAATCTGTAAAACAGTATAGTAACGTTTATACCACTGTTGTTGATTTTCACAGAGCCTTTGACTCAGTTCTGAATTCATGATGTTCATATACTATATTATGTATTTAGAAATAGATTAAAATATAAAAAATAGAAATATACTAAGTTATATAGAAATAGACACTCAGAATACTGAGAATGCTAGTGTATTTGAGATCCATATGAAATGTTATTCTCTAAAACACCATGCCTACACCATAGCAAATGAAGTAAAAATTTCCAGGGAAACAGTTTAAGCTCATTAAGTCTTTTCTCAAGTCCATTATTATTTTTTTTAAATTGAACTTATGCGGCTTCCAAATTAAAGAGGAGAGTTGAACCAAAACATCTTGTTAGTCCATTGATAGATAGGGGAAGCTGTATAGCTTCACCAAAATACACATTAAATATCTGTCATCTCATAGAATCTTTCTTCCATAATATTGAAGTGAATGATATTAATATGAATGAAATTGAACTTGATAAGTGTAAAACTCTTAACATATGTCAAGAAATGATAGAGACCAGAGACTTGGAACTTAAATTAGAAAGTCCCATTGGAACAATGGTTGTAGGCACAAACGCCTTCCTTGGTCACCTTCAGATAAGACACACTGGATGTAAAGAAATCAAAGAGAAGATCATCTTAAGATAATTACTAGCATCTTGGAATCAAAGCTGAATGGGAAAATACATTTAAAGCAATTGTTTGTCCTTTGTACTTGAAGAGGACTGACTTATTTAAGGCAATTAACACTTATGTAATACCAGTCTTCGTGTACACCTTCATCACTATAAAATGGCTCATAGAAGATCTGGAAAGCACCCTAACAAAAAAGTCACATGGCAACAAAATACAGATTAATCAGCCTAAGGCAGTTATAGAAAGATGAACACTTTCTCACTAAGAACTAGAGTAAGGGAATGGATAGAAATCCTTGGAGTCTGTGTTAAACAATTAAAATAAAAACCCTACAGAAATTCTTTGGGAGCAAACAGACTGGATCAGCAGTCCAGACTGACAACAAGTACTTGCCATTGGAATATTGAATGTAACCAGTAGTCTACCTCCAGATGGAGCTTATGAAATAGGGAAGGTACAAGAAAAGAATACAAAAACTCTCCATGGGAAAGATCTGAAGTCAGCCAATGCTGTGTTGACAAAGAAGCATTGAATGGATGACTACCTAATTGGAGCTTGTTTGTGGAAACTGGGGAGAGGGGTTATGATGGCCACTCAGGGCTCAGTCATCACCGTTATAAATTACAGGATGATTTTTGTTAGGGAACCCAGACTTAGTGATCAATCTAGAATCTGTAAGGAAACAGAGGAGCCTGTACAGGTCATCCCTGAAGGTGGTAAAAAGTTAGGACTTGCTAAATACCTAGCAAAACATGGCTCTGTGGCTAGAATTATCCATTAGAAGCTTCCTATCTTTCATGGACTGCCAGATGATAAATCCCCATACTACAAATACAGACCACAAAATATCCTGGAGAACTTAACCAATAAACTCTATTGGAATCAGACCATTATCACAGACTGAACTGTTGCCCATTATCCCCCAAACAAATTATGCTGATATATAAAAATTTAAGAATGTTTTAAATATGTATCACCATATCAAATACTCCTAATCTCCAAGCCACTTGTATCCAAAAGCCTTCCAAAAATAAAGACAACACAGGAGATCAAATCCATGTTGGAATAAGAGGAGAACATCCCTTGTACTGTCCATTTTACCTATAGAGAATGAGTTTATAGCCTAACACAATCATAACTACTAATTCAACCACAAAAGATAGTTCAGTTATTCACTTCTGCAATAGTCTATAAAACATTAATTACAGATGAATGCCGAGCAGGACCGTCTCTGTTTGAATCATATCAAAAAAGATAGGAAGACCTGAGGTCAAATCCCACCTCAGACACTTACTAGCTGTGTGACTTTGGGTAAGTTACTTACTGCCTCTCTCAGTTTCCTCGTCTATAAAATGGGGATGATAAAACACTTGACTCCCAAGGTTTTTGTGAGGATCAAATGAGAGCATTTGTAAAGCATTGGGATACCTTAAAGTGCCATATAAAGGACAGTAGCATAAAGATAGTGATCATCATTATAATAGCTGGTATTTATACAAAGCTTTAAAGTTTGCAAAGAGCTTTACATACATTATCTCATGGGAATCTTACAACTCTGTGAAGTAGCTACTCTAAGTATTACTATGATTTTCATTTTATAAATATGGAAGAAAACTTAGAGAAATTACAAGACTTGCTCAGAGGTCACATAGAGTGTCAAAAGTGGAATTCCCACCCATTTCTCTCCTAACGCCTGCCTATGACCCTAGCCAGCCCAAATGGGGACTCTGTGTGCTGGGAACCCCTGCCTCCCAGAAGAAAGGTTGGCTTTCACTTTGCAGAACACCCCCCAGGAGGAGGAAAATTCTTCAGTTGGTCTGAGTGTAGCAATCAGCTCATCAACTAAGCTTCCATTAAGTACCTGTGAATTAATACTCATTTCTAGAAAAGAAAACATCTTCTCTCCCTTGACCCCTTTCCGGTCCATATAGCTAGTCCGCTAGTTATGCTAGTGTGGCGGCTTCTCTTATCTCCTGTCAGGGCTCACAGAATAGAGCATGTATATATTAATCAATTTGCTTCTGCCGGCTCACAGACAATGGATGCTTGGTTGGATAAAAGTGCCAATTAATAGGAAATGAAGACAGAGAAAAGAAACAGAGAAAAGCATAGACATCCTCTAACAGCCCTTCATTCCTTGACTGATGCACACAAAGACACACACAGACACACAGACGCACTTTGGACTTACCAACAGTAGCATTTTGGTGGTGGGTGACAGGAGTAGATGAGTTGTTTTTAATAGTCGCCCTTGAGGTAGAGGATCTCTCTGGACCCTCTTCACATGATTTGCAAACATTATGGGAAGTGACAATCCTGGGGTGAGATAGACCTGTTAGGGATAGGGGTGGGCTGGGAGTGGGAGTGTAGAACAGGGAAAAACCAGCTAAATATAGCTCATGCCTAGAACACTGGGCCAAAGGTTTTTCAGAGGGGCTGCATTCTGAAATATGGGTGTTCTTTCTCATACCAGTACAATAAATCTTGACCCTGGGCCATTACTTGACCTCAATCTGATTACAGGACTCCAGTGACTCTGGAAGAGACAGTAAAGCTGACAACTTTGTACAGCCCTGTCCCACTCAAATTCAATTCACTCGCAAGTTAAGACATCGTGCTCTTGAGGTCATGGGTTCTCTGAGAACAAAAGAAGAATGACAACAAAACTGTTAAATACCCACTGTGCTCAGGGGACTGTGCCAGACACTGAGAGAGAGGTGAAGTCTAGGTTAGATAAGGTCTCTACTTTTTGAGTCAATTCAATTAACAATTTTTAAGCACCTACAGTATGCAAAGTGTAGGGTTAGGTACTCTGGTTACAGACAAGAAAAGAAATGCCATATTCCCTTCAAGGATTATACCTTCTTTCTACTTGAGGGGCAGGGGAATGAGGCAATATATAAACAGGTCTGCATAAATGAACTACTATGGGGAGCAGAGAGGAGGGTTCATGAAATAATCACCTTAGCAGACGGCACCTGAGTCAAGGCTTGGAAGAACTAAAGGGTTCTAAAATGGAGAAGTAAGAAAAGAATACATTATAGCTGGTGAAAAAAAGGAGAGAGTCAGGAGATTGAATGCCAAGTTTGAGGAGTGGGTCAGTTTGACTTGGAACCTACAGTGTGCAAAGTGAATTAATGAGAAATAAGGCTAGAAAGGTCAGTTGGGAGTAGATTAGGGAGTACTATTAATACCAGGCTGAGGAGTCTGAACTTTGTCGGAGAAGTAGTAGGTAGCCACAGAAGACTCTTGAGGACCGGAAGGACATGGTCCTAGCTTTAAGCAGCTGTGTAGAACATGGTTACAAAATGGCATGGCAAGTGCTTTAGTTATATAAAGTCTGAGGGAGAAGGTTCCAGCAGTAAGAGTAAGGGAGGAAGTGGCATTTGAGATGGGCACTGCTAAGCAATTTAGTCACCCTCCTGGCCATCTCTGCTTCTGCCAGAAACCAGCAGCGTAAAAAAATAGGAAACACCTGCAGATGCACTGTTGGTTGGGTTTGAAGAATTTTTTTTAAGCACGCCCCTATCTCTAAACCAATTGTTGTACAGAAGTGTCAGGAAACATTAGCTCTTCGTCATTAACCACAGTTCTGGAAGAAATCCTCTGATAAGCAGATGTTTTGCCAACAGATCATCTGGGCAATGAAACCCAGAAGGGAGAAAGAGGTTGAAGCCAGGGGCCGTGTGTACTTGAGAGAATCAGTATGTAAGGGGCAGAGGGAGAAGAAAGCTCATGTCTAGTTGAAAGAAAATAAAGGTCCCCTTGCATTGTTGTGTAAGGTTGTATAAGGATAAAGAATACATAAGAAATGTAGTCCAGGGTACATGGTCCAGTGTGTTTGTATTTGTGTGTGTGTGTGTGTGTGTGTGTGTGTGTGTGTGTGTGTGTGTGTGTGTGGCTGAGGGGGCAGGCTTTGAAAGATGATGAAGAAGAAAAGGTCAAATAAGCCTGGAAAAGCTGAAGAGGAATCATCAGCTAATAGGAGGACTGGCATGAGAGTGGGGGAACATAAGAAAACTAGGCATCAGGGAAATCAGTTACAGCCATATCGATTCCCTTTAGAGGTAAGAAAAGTCAGACACACAGAGCTGTCCAAGGATTTCTGCAGGCACTCTCCCCACCTCTAGTTTAATGACTTTTGTTTTGGGGGGAGGGGAAGCTCAGTGTGTGAAGGATAAAAGTCCCAAAATGCTTCCTGGCTCCTCCAGTGTAGGGTAATGTCCTCCCACTCCCTGCAGGAGGGGAGGCACCCCGAGCCTGTCCAGCCCATGGAAGGGGCCACTCCAAGAAAGAAGAAAAGGGGGAGGAGGGCAGCTGGATGGGGGTGTCTGAACCTCAGGTCCCAGGCTCTCCCCCAGCCCTACCTCCCTTAATGAGCTGCAGAGCTGGGGGGTGGGGTGGACTCCTCCAGCAAGGAGAGATAGCAGCTTCTCGGCAGTGCCTGGTAGCCTGTTAATAATAAACACTTTCCCAGCATCTCCCTTCATGTCATGTTATTAGTTCTAATAGGGCCAGTTGGAGGCCAAGGTCCTGATTTGAACATCTCTGGCATTTTCTGTAACTTCCCTGGTCTGGGTTTTATGCTAGGGTGCTACAAGCCAAGGACCTGGTATCAAATCTGCTACTTGTTACCTGTGTGACGTTGGGCAGGTCACCCAAACTCTCTGAGCACGAGTTTCCTCACCTGTAAAATGGGGGCCTGGATTAGTTCAGTCAACCAACAAGCATTTATTAAGGGAGTCCTCTGTGTAGGCATTGAGCATTAGAGATACAGACAGGCAAAAAATATAGTCTCTGACTTAAGGAGCTCACAGTTGAATGAAGTGACCTTTAAGGACCCTTTCAGCTCCAAATCTAGGATCCTATGACCCTGCCAGCTAGAGCCTCTCCCCCCACATTTCTCTTCTATTTTCTGAACTGGTAAACTAATTAACTAAATGGGTCAGAATTTCCTTCAGTCAAGTACCCCTGTTTTGCCACGAATGTTGCATCTGTGATCTTTATAGTAACTCACTTAGACAAACTGATATAGTAGAAAAGGCATGAATTAGAAATCTGAACACCTGAGTCTGAATCTAGACTGTTACTTATTGCCTGTGTGATCCTGAGTAAATTATTTCACCTCACCCAGCCTCAGTTTCCTTATCTGTAAAAGGCAGGATTTGTAATAGACAGTCTTCAAGCTCTAACATTCTATTGATCAAAAGTCCCTCTTTTTATCACAATAAATCAAATCAAAATGATAAACATTTACTGGCCACCAACTGTCAGGAATAGACTAAAGTGTTGGGGTTGGAATCAGGAAAACCTGGATTGATCTGTCTCTTATATTTTCTGATTGTGTGATCCTGAGGAAGTCATAACTTTATTTTATAAAATTATTTTTATTTTGTTAAATGTTTCCTAATTACATGTCAAAAATAATTGAGAGTCATTTTTTGAAAGTTTGAGTTCTAAATTCTCTCCCCCCCTCCCAGCCCTCTCTCCTCCTTGAGGAGGCAAGCAATATGATTTCAATTATACATGTGAGTTCATGCAAAACATATTTCTGTATCAGCCATGTTGCAAGAGAAAACACAAACAAAATTCTACAATCATTTTCATATATCTTGGATATTTTTCCCCTCCCTCCTCAGTCCCTCCCTGAGATAGCATACAATTTTATATACATTTATATACACTTATATTTTATATACATTCCTATTAAATACATTTTCACCCTAGTCATGTTGCATAGGAGAATTAAAATGAATGGGAGAAATCATAAAACAAAACAAAACATAATACAAAAGAAAATGGTTTGCTTCATTCTGTGATCGAATTCCATAGTTCTTTCTCTGGATACAGAAGGCATTTCGCCTCAAGAGTCCATTGGGAATTTTTTAAGTCCTTGCATTGCAATGAAGTACTAAGGCTACCAGAAAAATTCCTCACATACCGTGGTTATTGCTGTGTACAAAGTTCTTCTGGTTCTGCTCCTTTCACTCAGCATCAGATCATATAAGTATTTCCAGGCCTCTCTGAAGTCTTCCTGTTCATCATTTCTTATAGCACAATAGAATTCATTACATTCATATACCACAATTTATTCATCCATTCCCCAATTGATGGGCATCCCCTTGATTTCCAGTTTTTGGTCACCACTAAGAGAGCTGCTATAAATATTTTTGTTCATGTGGGACCCTTTCCCATTTTCATGAGCTCTTGGGGATGCAGTCCTAGAAGTGGTATTTCTGGGTCAAAGGGTATGAAAATTTTTTTGTAACCCTTTGAGTATAGTTCCAAATTGTTCTCCAGAATGGTTGAATCAGCTCACAGCTCCACCAACAATAAATTAGTAGTGTTCCAACTCTCCCATATCTTCTCCAACATTTATCATCTTCCTGTTTTGTCATGTTAGCCAATCTGATAGGTGTGATGTGATGTCTCAGAGTTGTTTTGATTTGCATCTCTCTAATCAATAGTGATTTAACTGCTCATAATTTCTTATAGCATAATAGTACTCTATTACGTAACCATATATCATGATTTGTTCAGTTATTCCCCAATTGATGAGCATCCCTGCAATGTCCAATTCTTTGTCCCCATGAAAAGAGCTATTTTGAAGATTTTTGTACAAATAGGTCCTCTTTCCTTTTCTTTGCTCTCTTTGGGATATAGACCTTTTAATGGTATTTCTGGGTATACATAATTGTATAGCCCTTTGGGCATAGTTACAAATTGCTCTCCAGAATGGTTGGACTAGTTCACAACTCTACTAACAATGCATTCCTGTCTCACTTTTTCCATAAGTCCTCCGTCATTCGCCTTTTCTATCACTGTTAGCCAGTCTGATAGGTATGAGGTAGTTTTTCAGAGTTGCTTTATTTTGCATTTTTCTAAACACTAGTGATTTAGATAATTTTTAATGTGACTATTGATAATTTTTATTTCTTCTTCTGAAAACTGTCTGTTTATATCTGTTGATCATTTTATCAATTGGGGAATGAGTCTTATTTTTTTTCTCAATTTGTTTTACTTCCCTATATGTCTGAGAAATGAGACTTTTATCAGAGAAATTTTGTGCAAAATCCTGCCCCCCTCATTTCCTCCTAATATTGACTGCATTAGTTTGGTTTGTGCAAAAATCTTTTAATTTCATTTAATTAAAATATTTATTTTACTTCCCATAATCTCCTGTATAAAACTCTTCCCTTATCAATAGATCTGACAGGAACATTTTTCCATGTTCCTCTAGTATACCTATGATATCACCCTTTATGTCTAAGCCACTAATCCATTTTGACCTTTTCTTGATATATGGTGTGAATGTCAGTCTATGCCTATTTTCTATCAAGTAGCTTTCCAGTTTTCCCAGCAATTTTTGTTATTTTTATCCCCAAAGCTTGGATTCTTGAGATAATCAAACACTAGATTACTGTGGTTATTTACTATTGTGTATTGTGTACCTAACATATTCCACTGATCCACCATTCTATTTCTTAGCCAGAACCAGATTGATTAGATGATTACTATTTTGTAATGTAGTTTGAAATCTGGAGCTGGTAGACTTCCTTTACATTTTTTTCCATTGGTACCTATGAATTTTGTTACCAGTTTTTCTAGTTCTATAAAATAATTCTTTGGTATGGCACTGAATGAGTAAAATAACTTAAATAGAATAGTCATTTTTAAAATTATATTGGCCTACCTATGAGCAATTAATATTTCTCCAATCGTTTAGATCTGTCTTTATTTGTGTAAAAATTGTTTTATAATTGTGTTCACATAATCCCTGGGTTTGTCTTGGCAGGTAGACTCCCAATTATTTTATATTATCTGCAGTTATTTTAAATGAAATTTCTTTTTCTAGCTCTTCCTACTGGGTTTATTGGTAGTATATAGAAATACTGATGATTTATGTGGGTTTATTTTCCATCCTGCAGCTTTGCTGGCTATTAATTGTTTGAACAATTTTTTATTTGATTTTATTTGATTCCCTAAGTATATCATCTATAAAGAGTGATAGTTTTGTTTCCTCATTGCCTATTTTTATTTGTTTTTCTTGTCTAATTACTATTGCTAGCGTTTCTAGTAAAATATTGAATAATAGGGGTGATAATGGGTATTCTTACTTCATCCCTGATCTTATTGGAAAGGTGTCAAATTTATCCCCATTATAGAAAATATTTGCTCTTGATTTTAGAGAGATACCACTTACCATTTTTAAGAAAGGTTCCATTGATTCCTATGTTTTCTAGTGTTTTTTAATAGGCTGGATGTTGTATTTTGTCAAAGGTTTTTTCTACATCTACTGATACTATCATATGACTTTTGCTATATATTGCTGTAATCTCCTTGCTAGTATTTTTAAAAAAAATTTTTTTTCATTCACATTCATTAAGGAAATTTCTCTACAGTTTTCTTTTGTCTGTTTTTGTTGTTGTTGTTGTTTTGGGTTTTTTTGCTCTTCATGGTTTAGGTATCAAAACCACATTTGTGTCATAAAAAAATTGGTAAGACTCTTTTACCTATTTTAAAACATAAATTTATATGCTATTGGGAGTGATTGTTTCTTAAATGTTTGGTAGAATTCACTTGTGAATCCACCTGGTTCTGGGAATTTTTTCTTAGGGAGCTCGTAGACAGTTTGTTCAATTTCTTTTTCTAAGATAGAATTATTAAAGTACTGCTTGTTTCTGGCTCTTTGCAATATTTTCTCCTTGACTTGGTTGTTCTGTAATTTGGCTATAATATTCTTGGGAATTTTTATTTTATGATCTCTTTTAGGAAGCAATTGGTAGATTCTTTTTCTATTTTAACTTCTGAATCTAAGATATCAGGGCAATTTTCTTTGATAATTTCTTGAAATATGATGTCTAGGCTCTTTTATTCATCCTGGCTTTCAGATGGTCCAATAATTCTTAAATGATCTCTCCTCAATTTATTTTCCAAGTCAGTTGTTTTTCCAATGAGATATGCCACATTTTCTTCTATTTTTTCAATCTTTTGACTTTGTTTTATTGTTTCTTGATATCTCCTGGACTCATTAACTTACACTTGTCCGATTCCATTTTTAAAGAATTATTTTCTTCAGTACAGCCCATAAAATACCTGTAAAGAAGGACTCTCAACAAATTCTAGAGCAGCAGAAGCCACAGACCAATAGAGTGGAAGAGATTTCTAGCTCAGAGTGACCTGAAAGATTGATGGGAAAGGTTTGTCACACCAGACACAGAGCAGAGCCCAGCCCAGCCTTAGCTGCACAGCACCCAGAGGAGCAGGACCAAACAGGCTTCAAGGACAGAATCTCCAGCGAGAGTACTGATCCCTCAACCCACAGGTGCTAAAGGTCAGTGAGAGGGTTTTTTCAGCTGGCTGAGAAGGGAGCATGGTGTCCCCATAACTCAGGCCTCCTCAGGTGACAGCAGTGGAGGCAGCAGTGGAAGGGGACTCCCAAGACAGGCAGCAGCCCGCATCTATTGTTGAAGGCCTCATCGTAAAGCCCCTGAGGAAACTGAGCCCTGCCCCCACCTGAGCAGCTAATCTTAATCTCACACTGAATAGTGGCCTTGTCCTCACCTAAAGCCCCTGAGGGTTTGGAGCAGCTCATCTGAATCTCAGCCCCCAGTGCTGGTTTGGGGGAACTGGAGGTGAGGTGGTTGTGGAGAGGAAACTCAGAAGTCAAGTAACTGGTTGGGAAAATGCCCCAAAAAAGGAAAAAAAATAAAACCATAGAAGGTTACTTTCTTGGTGAACAGGTGTCTCCTCTCATCCTTTTGGATGAGGAAGAACAAGGCATACTGTCAGAGGAAGTCAAGGCCTCTGCCTCCAGGGCCTCCAAAGGTAACTTAAACTGGGCTCAGGCAATAGAAGAGCTTGAAAAGCAAGTTAGCAGCTTACTAAAGGAGAACCAAAAAAATGCTGAGGAAAATAAACCTTTATAAAGAGGCTAACTCAATTGAAAAAAGCGGTCTAAAAATCCAATGAGGAGAAGGAGGCTTTGAAAAGCAGAATTAACCAAATGGAGAAGGTTCAAAAGCTCACTGAACAAGATAGTTTGTTGAAAGAGAGAATTGAGTTCAGAAAAATGAATGACTATGAGATAAACCAAGCACTTAAAAAACAAAACTAAAAGTTTGAAAAAAAATAGAAGATAAAGTGAAACAGCTCATTGGAAAAACAACTGACCTGGAAAATAGATCCAGGAGAAACACTTTAAGAATTATGGGACTACCTGAAAGCCATGATCAAAATAAGAGCCTAGATGTTATCTTCCACGAAATTTTCAAGGAAAACTGTACTGATATTCTAGAACCAGAGAGCAAAATAAATATTGAAAGAATCCACTGGTCACCTCCTGAAAGAGACTCAAAGAAAGAAACTCTTAGGAATATTGTGGCCGAATTTCAGAGTTCGCAGATCAAGGAAAAAATACTGCAAGCAGCTAGAAAGAAATAATTCAAGTATTGTAGAAATACAATCAGGATAACACAGGATCTGGCAGCTTCAACATTAAGGGATTGAGGGGCTTGGAATAGGATATTCCAGAAGTCAAAGGAACTGGGATTAAAACCAAGAATTACCTACCCAGCAAAACTGAGTAAAATACTTCAAGGGAATAAATGGTCATTTAATGATATAGTGGACTTTGAAGCATTCTTATTGATGAAAAGACCAGAACTGTATAGAAAATTTGACTTTCAAACACAAGAATCAAGAGAAGCATGACAAGGTAAACAGGAAAGAGAAATCATAAAAGACTTTCTAAAGCTGAACTGTTTACATTCCTACATGGAAAGAAAATATTTATAACTCTTGAATCTTTTCTCAGTATTTGGGTAGGGGGAGGGATTGTACACACACACACACACACACACACACACACACACATATAGAAAGAGAGTACAGGTTGTGTTGAATCAGAAGAGATGACATCCACACACACAAAAAAAATAAAAATTAAGGGGTGAGAGAGGAAAATACTGGGAGGAGAAAGGGAGAAATGGAATGGGCCAGGCTATAACTCATAAAAGATATAAGAAAAATCTTGTTCAATGGAGGAGAAAAGGGAGAAGAGGAGAGGGGAAAAGTGCAGCTACTCTCTCCACATATGGCTGAAGGAAGGAATAACATGCTCACTAAATTTGGTATGAAAATCTATCTTATACTACAGGAAAGTAGGGGAGGAGGCAACAAGTGGGGTGAGGGAAATGACAGAAGGGAGGGCAAATGGGAGAAGGGAGTAACTAGAAATAAATGCTTTGGGGAAGGGACAAGGTCAAATGAGGGAATAAAAAAATAAGGAGGGATAGAGTAGGACAGAGGGCAATATAGTTAGTACTACACAACACGATTATTATGGAAGTCTTTTGCAAAACAACATATATTTAGTCTGTATTGCATTGCTTGCCTTCTCAGTGGGGATGGGTAGGGAGGGAGGGAGGGAGAGAAGTTGGAATTCAAAGTATTAGAATTGAATGTTGAGAATTTTTATTGCATATAACTAGGAAATAAGAAACACAGGGAATAGGGAATAGAAATTTATCTTGCCCTACAAGAAAAGAAAGAAGATGGGGATAAGGGAAGGGTGGGGTTTGATGGAAGGGAGGGTACTTTGAGGGAAGGAGTAATCAGAATGCAAGGTATTAGGAAGCAAGGGGAGAGGAGTGATGGGGAGAAAAATTGGACATGTTACAAAGTGATGTAAAAGCAATTAGTATTAAAACAATTGACTGAATTAATTACTGAGAATAAATCAAAGACATCTTTAGAATTTTAGTCTAAATTTCCTAGAGGCAAGAAACCTCAGGTAAAATTTGGCATTGATGGACAAGTTAAGGTTTTAGTGGTAAATTTGATTTTATGATTGCTATTTAATCAGGAACTAGAACATGTATAGAAAAGCATGTAAGCCACTTAAGACCTGCCTCAAAGATGTTCCTTAGGCAAAATGAAATTATAATCATATTTGAAACCTGGTTATTGGACCTTGCTATTTTTAGATGCTATGGGACTATTAAGTGACTGTTCTTCTGAGTCTAACTCCAGGTATGGATAGCAAGAAAGGTGGTCTGAGTCTGCAATCCATGATGCCAGTAAGCCTGTGAGGTGCTGGTATGAACTGAAAATGGTGATCTCATGGAAAGGGTGGGAGAGCAGCTCTTCAGCCTGGGCTGAGGTAAGATTCTCCTGACTCAATTTCCTCACTGACACCTGGCAGACTTTAAGCCTGACTGAATGCAAGTGGTCAATCTACTCCTACCTGGAATTGACATGAATTTGGGGAGATATTGGTTCCCTGCAATGTCCCTACCCTTAGTGGCAATTTCCTATGGTCCAAAGGCTTGTAAGTTTAATATCAGATCTATTAAATTATAAATTGTTGGTAGGGGAACATCTGAGGTTAAGTCTAAAATTAAGCTATTAGGCTTAGGACTTTAGACCAGCAACAATAAGTTAGAGTCCTTTAATTCTTAGTAATACTGTGGAGACAATCAGGTCAAGGGCTTGGGAAGTAAGCATACATAAATATTATTTGTGTCTCAGCTGGCTAATGTTTTTAAAAAAATTCTTTTGTGGTCTATGTTGTAAATGCTTAAAAAAAAAAAGTATCAGCTGACCAAAAGTTGGAATTGTTTTATGTGATGTGAACTGTGTTAAAAATGAAAAATAAAAAAAAAAAAGAATTATTTTCTTCAGTGAGCTTTTGTACTCCTCTTTTTCCCCCACTGCCTATTCAAGGGAAAATCCTTGTGAGATGTATGGAAGGAGGGAAGGGTCGCAGAAAATAGAGAATGCACAATTCCTCATCTTTATTAGATCGCAATCTAGTTAGAGAGTTATGCATAAGTACATGAATTATTCTAGATACAGTAGCTAAAAATGGAAGAAATATAACCAAAAAATCTTTATTTATTTATTTGTTTTTTAGCTCATTGATAGAATATGAACTTGGACATAAGTCTCTTAGACCAATAGAGTCTTTTGGGCATTGACCCGTAGTGGAGAAATGGTATTGAATGGTTAAAAAGAAATATGTTAGAGAAGAATACAGAGAAAATACTTACACAGGGAAATGGGCTTGGACCTGGAATTACGTTGGTTTCATACAATAATGATAATGATGATGATGATGACGATGGTGATGATGATGATGATGATGATAAATAGAACTTTAAGGTTTGCAAAGTGCTTTACTTATATTATCTCATTTGCTGAGTAGGTGTTGTTTTTCTCCCCATCCTACACATGAGAACGCTGAGCCTGAGAGGTTTAATAACATATCTAGGATCGCACAACTTCAAAATGTCTGAAAGAATTTGAACTGAGATTTCTCACTCCAAGCCGATTCCTCCATGACATCCCATTCTGCCTATCTCATCAGAGATTTACGGTGGGGAGGGACTTTAGGTGTTGCCTAGCTCAATTCTTTCCACTTCACAGATGAAGAAACTTAGATTAAGTGACTAAAGTCAGACAGGTTGTATGATGCAGAAGTGAGATGTTAAGCCATTTCCTCTGATTTCAGATCTAGGATCTTCTCTCTGTACTAGGCTGGCTGCCTATGAACAGTGAAGGAGGAAAGAAACAAGTTCCTAGTGAATTCTGATGGAGGAAAGAGAGAGAGACTGTCTTCCAATATCCTCTTCTCCACCTCTACAGGCACAAGACATCCAAAAGACTGATTAAAGCCTCTAACCCGGGAAAGTAATTAGCAAATTCACAAATGAGAGGTCTACTTACACTTCTATTGTCAAAGTTAATTGTTTATTGTTTCTAAGTATCTGGCCTTCATTAAAGCTGTTAAGACCCATTTCTTATGCTTTGAATTTTGTAGTAGGAACACAAACTTAGTTTAAACCATCTGTTTGGGGATATAAGAATGTGTTAGAAAAAAAGAGCATCTCAGCAATGACAATAGTCATGATAATAAAGCGAGCATTTTTAATGTACTTTCAGATTTGCAAATCTCTTTACATACATTATCTCATTTAGCCCTCATAGAAACCCTGAGGGATAGGTCCTATTATTATCCCCCTTTTAAGGGGATGAGGCGAAATGACTTGCCCAGGATCACAAAGCTTGTGTCTAAGGCAGGATTGGAATTCAGGTCTTTTAGCTTCAGTTCCAGGTAGTAGACCATTCACTTTGACAGGTAGTTGCCAGGTAGTCCTTCCTCTACAGAATATAGCTCCCAAGGGCTGACACTATTTCTGCCAGGGGTTACTTCTTTACAAATACTACTTATTGTCTGAGTAACCCTGGGTAACTTATTGAATCTCACTGGGCCTCAGTTTCTTTGTCTGTAAAAAGAGAGATTTGTAATAGACGATCTCCAACTTCTAATATTCTATCATTGAAATCTCTTTTTTCCCCTTCTGTTTATCACAATGAATCAAATCAAAACCATACCTATTTACTTGCCACCAACTGCCAGCTTGGAAGTGTCTGGAAGGCTGGGTTCAAATCTCTATCTTTGATACTAACTGGCAAGTCCCTTAACCTCTACAAGGCTCAGGAAATGACTCCCTAGCAACTCTCCTGCTCACAAAAACCTTCAACGGCTCTCTATTGCCTCTAGGGCAAAAATACAAAGTCTTTAGCCTGGCATTCAGAGGCTTTCACAATCTTGTTCCATCTTTCTTTTCTAGCCTTATTTGACCTTCTTCTTGTGCAATACTTTTCAGCCAAACTGGGTGACTAAGTGTTTCCTGATGTCACCTTTCATTCTTTCACTTTGCCTTCCCCATGCAACAATCTCTTAAACTGTCAAATCCAACAGCCTTTTCTTGGTCCTTATCTTCTGGACCTCTCTATACAGTCTTTGATAACTACCTGGTTGTTGGCACTGCCATCTTCCCGGGCACCTAGGATCACAATGGAGGCGTGATCTCTTCCCTCTTTCTCCACACCCACACCCACCATTGCCAGTCTATGACCAAGTCCTGTCGGTTTTACCTTCATCACATTTCTTATGTGCTCTTACCCTTTTGGTGTCCAGACACTGCCACCACCCAGATGCAGGCCTTTTCTTTGTTTCCCCAGAACTTAGCACAATGCCCTGAACATAATAGGTTAATAAATGCTTATTGACTGATAGAAACATATTCCTTCACAATCTTCCCTATTTAAAATCCTTCTCTTTCATCTAAGCTCTGCTCAGGATCCAACTCCTCTGTGAAACCCAACTAAATAGAAATCTCTTTCCTAAAATTCTCTTAGGAATACTTTGTCTGAATTTTTCCTTTGTTCCTGTGACTTTGTCACTGGTTCTGGATTTCATGGAGAGGGGCTGTATTGTAATGGTGCACTGGGTGTAGTGCTGGACTTGGGGTCAAGAACACCTAGGGTAAAATCCTGCCTTGGACACTTTCTAGCCATGTGACCCAATTCCTCAAATGGAAAATGCAGAGATTGGGCTCCATGACCTCAAAGGTCCCTTCCAGCTTCAAATTATGATCATAAGAAGAGTCCATCATCCTTCCAACTTCAAAGGATCAGTGGATGCAAACAAGCAGAATCAAACTATGACAGGCTATCAATGGACTGGCTGGGACCAAAGATAGCCCCTCACACTTTTCCTTGTACTGTGTTTGTCTGTGACTGTGCCAAACCTTTCTCTCTGCCCCACCATTAAATTGTAGGCACCTTGAGGGCAGGGACTTGTCTTCATCATTTCATTCTGTCACTCCAGGGCCCAGCACAGTACCTTAATATATGCTAATGAATGCAATGGAATTAAATCGATTCGAATAGGATTGGCTGGCTCTTATATTGTATTTTTGAGAATGGGAATCCCATTCAAAAACAACCTTATAATTATATACCTGACCATAAATAGTATTTCCAGATGAGAAGTCAGAGGAGTTGAAGTGCCCCAGAGGAGCACAGCATATGCCTTTGCAAAGAGGTCCTTGCTTGGAGAAAGTGAAATTTGGGATTCTTTGGATGCAGGTGGTAGGGGTGGGATGGGGTGGGGTCATATTTAGTTCAGAGATTTGATGAAGGCATTTCATGGTTGTTTCTAAGCCCATGTTCATATACAGGCATTCTTCACTTATTAATAATCTGGAATACTTGTGGGGTTTTTCTTCCCTTGTCTCTAAGTTAAGATAAAAAAATACTTTGTATAACCTCAGCACACCAGAGCTTGAAGGGATCTTAGCAATCACCTAGTTACAGGGATGACAACAAAGGCAGTCTCCTAGACAGGACCAGATTTGTTCAAGGTCAAACAACAAAAAAAAGGGGTACAACCTGGGCAAGGACACTACACTCTTGACTAGCCATTATTATTACTTTTTAGGAACTACAGGAGAAGCCCCCACTGGTTAAACCAGAAAGGAATCTTCTTCAACAACAGCCATTTGTGGGAGGCTTGGCAAGCCAAGGTACTGTTGCCTTGGTGCTATGATCAAATCAATACCCCCAGTGCCATCGGGAAGGGCATATTCATCTATTTTTCTATGATTCTACTCACCAACTCTTCTTCTTCTCCTCCTTCTCCTTCTTCTTCTTCTCCTCCTCCTTCTTGTTCTTCCTCTTCTTCCTCCTCTTCTCCTCCTCTTCCTTCTCCTCTTCCTCTTCCTCCTCCTCCTTCTTCTCCTTCTCCTTCCTCTTCTCTTTCTCCTTCTTCTCCTCCTCCTTCTTCTTCACCTTCACCTTCTTCTCTCCTTCTTTTCCTTCTTCCACTGTGTTTCTCTCCATCATTTCTCACTTCCTTACGCTGCCATTCTCTTTTCATTTCTCCATTTGTCTCCGGCTCTTGGGCCTCCAGATACTGTCTGCCATGACGGCAAGATGTAAAGTTGATTTAGTGTATCTGACTGGCGTGGCTAGGAGCCAGAGCACAGCCGTCCTGCATAGAGAAGCTGTTAACAAACTAATTGCATGCTGAAGGGCAGTGTGTGAGCAGACCTGCCACTGTTTACCTCAACTAATCACATTTACTACCTAACATTCCCTTCCCCTCTTCCGCTGCCTGCCTTGGTCTCTTTTCTTCCCTCCAACACACCAGGAAAGAGGGGAAAAAAAACTGTCCACTCCCTGAGCCCTGAGCACTTTTTGTCCCTCTTCTTGGGCTCCGCACTTTGATTTTCCACTTTAATTTAAACCTTTAGTCCCTTCATTTCACGGCTGCCTCTGCTCTCTTCCCCCTGCCTCTCTTCTTTTCTCCTCTTGTATATCTTCTTCCTCTGAATTACTGGTGTTGTTCTCAGGGGGCACGTTGACCAGTGGGCTAGGCTAATGGACTAACAATCTTTCTGGGATCTGCATGGGGCCGTTGGATAAATCTCCCTGACTTTTGGCTGGATGGCCTGGAAATCATCCAGGGCAATGGGGAGCCTTCATCTCATTGGAAAGAGCTCAAGGAAAGGGTGTTTATTCAAGACTACCTAATGATTCTTTCCACTGTTTTCTAATAGGAAGAGTGGGTCATTTTTAAAAAATAGATTTTTTTTCTTTTGGCTGAGTCCTTCAGATGGAGGTGGGGAAGTCAGTTCAATTCAATCCCAATCCAGTAAACATTTATTAAGCCCCTACATTCACCTAGGCTCTGGGGTCACAGGATCATAGTTTTAGAGCTGAGAGTTTAGAGTCATCTAGGTCAGCTCCACCCCCCCCCCCCCCCCCCCCCCCCCCCGCCTTGTTTTACAGAAAAGGAAAAGGAGGCCTAGTGAGATTAGATACCTCACCCAAGAAAGTGGTCATCAGGATTTGCACCCAGATCATCTGACTCCAAATCCACCCTTCTTCCCTGTGTACAGGAAACTTGCCATAAAAAAAAGACAAAAATAAAAAATAGTTCATGTTCTCCAGGAGTTCCCATTCTGCTGGAAACATAGTCTAAGAGCAGATGGTTGTGCCACTAGGGAGGAAGAATGTCTGTATTGAGGGTCTGTTAAGTGCTCAGCATTGTGCTAGGCACTGGGGGCAGGGGGATACTTAAGAAGCCTTCTCAAATAGACTCTGAGCTTCCTGGGAACAAGAGCTTAATTGTTTGTATGTTGTCTCCCCCATTAGAATGGAAACTCCTTGAGGATGAGGACCATGTTTTGGCCTTTCTTTGTGTCCCTAGAATTTAGCATGGTGCCTGGCACATTTTTGTTGTTGTTGTTGAGTTGTGTGTGACTCTTCATGACCCTGTTTGGGATTTTCTTGGCAGAGATACTGGAATGGCTTGCAAGTTCCTTCTCCAGCTCATTTTACAGATGATGAAACTGAGGCAGAGTTAAATGACCTGTCCAGGGTCACACACAGCTAGTAAGTGTCTGGGGCTAGATTTGAACTCAGGAAGATGAGTCTTCCCTACTCCAGGCTTAGTGCTTTGCACACTATGGTGCCACCTAACACATAAATTTAATTGTTTGTTGTCTTGACTTGTTGAAGAACTGTGTGAAGACCATACATGAGATTAGTATCAAGGCCACTTATAATAAGCATCCTATGAGTGATAGACATTCAGAGAAGAGATATTCAAAGGCAATAATTCATGGCCCCTGCCCTCAAAGAGCCCAGAATCTAGTGGGGATGGACACTGTCTGGGAGCTGGAAGACATGGTCTGCTTACTCTGTGACTGAGACAAGGCCCTTGGCATTCTTATGCCACAGGTGAAGAGGTTGCGCTAAATGGTTTCCATGTTCTCTTTTAGCTTTAAGCTGTCCTCTAGGCAAGGAATGCCCATGAGGCAATGGGAGGCTCCTGTATTGTCTGCCATTTAAATATCAACTGGTGAGACCTTAGAGTTCTTCCAGCAGTTCCATGATGTGCAGGGGCCTGGGATACAAAGATAAAATGTGCTACAGTTTCTGCCTTCAAGGAGCTTACATCCTAACTAGGAGAATGCAAAGTGAATTCTGGTGAATACATATGAAATGAATAGTAAAATACCTAGGAAGGCATGGTGGGAGTCAGGAGAGGTTCACATAAAGCATTCTAGGAACAAATGAGCACTGTTAGCTGGGGAATCAGGGAAGGTTCATGTAGGTGGTAGACTCTGAGCTGAGCCTCAAAGGAAGGGCAAGTTTTCAGAGATGATGCCTGGTGGTATATAGAATGTTAGGAGGAGTGGAAAATATGGTGGAAAAGGTGATTTGGAACTAGACTTCACAGAGCCTTCAATGCCAGACTGAGGAGGCAGGAAGGAGCCCTTCATAGTTTTTGACGGAGGGGATTACTTGGTCAGTTCAGATGAGAGAGGGATCACTGAAGACTTCCTGGAGGAGATCAGGGAAAGTTTCATAGAGAAGATGGGTCTTGAACTGAGTCTGGAATGCTGGGTAAGACAGATGGGCAAGAGAGACCAGGGGAGGGTGTGGCAGAGTGCTGTTCTGGATTAGATTTAGCCATGTGCCCCTTCCAGCTTGATTTATTTTTAAATTTTGTTTTGTCTTATTTTCTTCTTAATTTTTAAAATTAATTTATTTGTTTTCAGTTTTCAACAATCACTCCCATAAATGTTAGATTTTCTCCCCCCGCATCCCTCCCTTCCCAAGACGACATGCAGTCTTATATGGGTTCTACACATACATTCTTATTAATCACATTTTCACATTAGTCATGTTGCATAGAAGAATTAAAATGAATGGAGAAACCATGAGAAAAAACAAACCAAAGCAAAACATAACACAAGAGAAAATATCCTGCTTCATTCTGCATTCTGATTCCATAGTTCTTTCTCTGGATACAGATAGCATTTTGCCTCAAGAGTCCTTTGGGAATGTTTTAGGTCCTTGCATTGCTGGGAAGGCCTAGGTCTACCAGAAACAGTTCTTGCACACTGTGGCTGTTACTGTGTACAGTGTTCTCCTGGTTTTGCTCATTTCACTCAGCATCAGTTCATATAAGTCCTTTCAGGCCTCTCTGAAGTCCTTCTGTTCATCATTTCTTACATTCATATGCTACAACTTGTTCAGCCATTCCCAAGGTGATGGGCATCCCCTCAATTTCCAGTTCTTGGCCATCACAAAGAGAGCTGCTATAAATATTTTCATACATGTGGGACCTTTTCCCATTTTTATGAGCTCTTTGGGATATAGTTGCTTGTGGATAGACTGAGCTAATATAATAAAAATGACAATTCTACCTAAATTAATTTACTTATTCAGTGCCATACTAATCAAACTACCTGAAAATTATTTTCTAGAGCTAGAAAAAATAATATCAAAATTCATCTGGAAGAACAAAAGGTCCAGAATATCAAGGGAATTAATGAAAAGAAATGCTAGGGAAGGCAGCTTAGCCCTACCAGATCTCAAATTGTGTTATAAAGCAACAATCATCAAAACCACTTGGTACTGGCTGAAAAATAGAGGAGTAGACCACTGGGATTAGTTGGGTACTCAAGACACAGTAGTCAATGAATATAACAGTCTACTGTTTGATAAACTCAAGGACCCCAGCTTCTGGGATCAGAGCTCACTCTTTGACAAAAACTCCTGGGAAAACTAAATAACAGTGTGGCAGAAACTGGGCATAGCTCAATGCCTGACACCATACACAAGAATAAAACCCAAATGGATACATGAGCTAGGTATAAAGACTGATACTATAAACAAATTAGGGGAGCAAGGAATAATGTATTTGTCAGGTTTACGGAGAATGGAGAAATTTATGGCCAAACAAGAGATAGAGAACACTATGAAGTGCAAAATGGATAATTTTGATTACATTAAATTGAAAAGTTTTTGCACAAACAAACCCAATGCAACCAAGATAAGGAGGGAAGCAGAAAACTGGGAAAGAATTTTTGCAACTAGTGTCTGTAACAAAGGTCTCATTTCTAAAATATATAGAGAACTGAGTCAAATTTACAAGAATATAAGTCATTCCCCAATTGATACATAGTCAAAGGATATGAACAGGCAGTTTTGAGAGGAAGAAATTAAAGCTATCTATAGTTATATGAAAAAATGCTCTAAATCACTATTAATTAGGGAAATACAAATCAAAACTACTCTGAGGTACCACATCACACCTATCAGAATGGCTAACATGACAAAACAGGAAGACGGTAAATGTTGGAGAAGATGTGGGAGAGTTGGAACACTAATTCATTGTTGGTGGAGCTGTGAGCTGATCCAGCCATTCTGGAGAGCAATTTGGAACTATGCCCAAAGAGCTACAAAATACGCATACCCTTTAACCTAGCAATATAGTTTCTACGACTGTTTTCTTCTTAATTAAAAGGTTCAACCCTTAACTCACTTTTTAAAGAGATAATGCCTATTCCCTAAAAGGGCATTATCTCACTTTATGTGAGTGCCTGAAAAGGCCTTAGCCTAAAAGGGCAAGGGTCTCCCATTGCATCCTGGGCCATCTCCAGTCATCCTGATGAATATCTGGTCACTGGACCCAGATGACTCAGGAGGAGAAAGTGAGCTGGTGACCTTGCACAGCCCTCCCTCACTCAAATCAAAGTCAACTGCAAGTCATGTCATCATTTCCCTGATGTCATGGTCCTCTTTGAAAACGAAAGACAAACACAACCTAGCCACCTGCCCAGGAGTTGGTGAGACTGGAGTCCTACCTGGGACCACAAGATACCTTGCAAGGAAATATCCCTCTGTAGCTTGAAGAGGGGAAGAGGTGAAATCTTAGAGGGAGCTCAGTACAACACTATTCTCAGCTCTATTAATTAATATGCCAAATGTGCCTGCACAGAAAGAACCCATTTCTTTTAGGACCTTCATTAATTGTTGGCCTCCAAAGGGTGGGGAGGTCAGGGAGGAGAAGGAGTGGGAGTACCTGAAATGGTTGAACCATAATGGGAAAGGTCATGGGAATCTGTAGCAGGTGCCTCCATCTGGCTTCCTGCTGTAATCATTAAACCCTGAGCTGGCCCCAAAGGTCCTGAAGTTCCGGCCACAGGAGTCTCTCTGGAAGCTCAGGGGGCTCAGGGAGGGGCTTTGAAGTACCTGAGAAAAAAGGTACTAGGGACTATGGATTAGGAGTCCCTTGGAAGGGAGAACTCCAGGGACTGCCAAGGGTATAGAGCATGGGTCTCCTGGAAGAGAATGAACTTGATCAGGTCCCACTCTGACCTTCCCTTCCCAATAGGCTCAGAGACTCATATATACGTGTGTGTTCACATACAATTAGACACAGAGCTTAAGCAAGCATATGTCACATGGACGACACTGATGTTATAGCACAAAACCAAATCTATGGATTCACATAGCACACATACACATTCCCAGCCTCTTGTACAGATATATGCACACTTTGGGGTTCATAGGTGGTCATGGATGTTTCACAGTAGGATATTGCCACTCCCAAGTTTCACATGTATCCAAATCACAGATATAGTCTCACACAAAACAACACATATGCTTAGTCATGACAGCACACACAGTCCCACATGCAGGCCAACACATTTAGACACGCATATACACATGTGCCTAGCCAGACATCATGTAATCTCATGTGCAGACAATATACCTACATGTGTATACACATATAACTAGCCAGGCACACATATACATACAGACATACACACACAAGATCTCACCAACAGAAACACAAGGTATAAGCACAGAGTTTTACATGCATGGTCAGAACACACAGGTTGAACACATACAATAGCTCCACTACACATACTTAGGCTTACATACAAAATCTCAGGAATCTCCTATGTACAGTCAGAACAGACAGAGAGACACAGGATGTCATACCCACAATTATACAACGCACAATGTAGAGTCTTGATGCACTATGGCCACATGCTCATATACCTGCATACAGTCACGTACACTTAGTTTCTTGTGCACAATACATACATCCTTATGTATTTACACACGTGTGCTGACTGTCCTGAGATGCAAGGGGGTACCTTATCCCCTGAACTCCGCCCTTGTGGGGGTCGGAGGACCATGGCCCAGTCTGCCTTGCGTGCGTGCGTGCGTGTGCGTGCGTGTGTGTGTGTGTGTGTGTGTGTGTGTGTGTATGTAGAAGAGGGGAGGTTCTTGCTGGGCTGCTTCCAAAAAGAGGCTGCTTTTGAAATATTCACTCTCTTTTCATTTACTATGGGAAGGACAGAGAGAGGGATTTTCTGGAGGAAACAAATCAGCTTGGCTGCTTTTCATTGCTTTTGGACAAATCCTATTCATATGCAGATATGAGCCATCCATCTCTTTCTCCTAGGGAGCTGGGCCTCTTTAAGAATGGCAAAAGGCCTCTGGGCTCCTCCTGAATCTGGACTGAGTTTCTGGCATTTTCTTAACTTTGTTGAGGAAAATGCTTTCCATGAAATGAGTTTACACCACTGGGGGCTTCCCAGCCATAGTGAAAAATGTCTCCAGGAGAGATTGTGTTTGGGTGGGAGATGTGGGGAAAAAGCAAGAGAGATATTCCTAAGGTACAGATCTAACCATTATGCTCCCCTACTCAATAAACTCCAGTAGTCACCTATTAATGCTATGATTAAATAGAAACCTTAACAATCTTTTTTAAAATTAAACTTCTACTATGTACCAAACACTGTGTTTATAAATATTGTTTGATCCTTATAAGAACCCTAGGAGAGAGGTGCTATTATGATCCTCATTTTACAATTGAGGAAAGTGAGGCAAACAGGGTTAAGTGACTTGCCCAAGGTCATACAGGTAGTAAGTGTCTGAGGTTGGATTTGAACTCAGGCCTTCCTGACTCCAGACCTAGTACTTTGTGCACTATGGTGCCACTTAGCTATAGTCTAAGGCATTTCACTCACCTTGCCAGACTTATTATATACATCTTTCCCCTTCACACATTCTTCAGTCTAATTCAACCTTCTGATCTCTGCACTTTTACACTGGCCATGTTTATATGTCTGAAAAACACTCCCTTCTCCAGTCTAGCTCGCAAAGACCCTTGCTTTTTTCAGCACAGGTTCTACATCTTACAAGAGGAGGTTCCCTGCCCTGTCAACTGCTGTTGTCTCCCATTACCTTGTATGACTATATATGTATATGTATTGTCTCCCTCTATGGGATGCAAACTTCCTGAAGGCGGACACTGTTTAACTGAAGGTTTTCATTTCTCTAGTATCTAGCAGAGTGACTGGCATATAGTAGGTACCTCATGAATACTTTGCTGGTTGATGTGTATGGTAAGGGATAGTCTTTCCTTTCCTCTTCTCTTCTCTCCCTTTCTCTCCTTCCTTCCTTCCTTCCTTCCTTCCTTCCTTCCTTCCTTCCTTCCTTCCTTCCTTCCTTCCTTCCTTCCTTCCTTCCTTCCTTTCTCCTCTCTATCCCTCCCTCTTTTCCTCCCTCCTTTCCTCTCTTCCTTCCCTTTTGCAATTTAAAGCCTTAGAGAATTGTCTGAATCACCCAGAAGTTGTGACTTGCCCACCACCATCATCACATAACCCCTGTGTGAATTCCACTGAGTTCTAGACTCTTCCTGAGGTTAATTCTCCATTCCCCTTGTCCAATCTCCTCTTTTCACCAATGAAAACAACTGAATTCCAGAACTAGAGGGGGTTTTATATACACCTAGTTCAGAGTGTTTGAGTAACTTACTCAAGGTTCCATTGCAAGTTAATGACAGAACTCTAAGATCTTAGGAACACGGGTTTAGAATTACAAAGTACTTTCTAGAAGATGACCAGAGCCCTAGTGCAAACTGCTTACTTGACAAATGAAGAAAGTGAGCCCCACCAAGGTTAAGTGACTTTCCCAAGGTGACAGAGGTAGTAGATGGCAGAGCTACACTTTGTATTAAGGTCCTAAATGCCAAGCTGAGTGGTATGCAATATTCTGTGACCTTGACTTTTATATGTATATGTGTCTCTGTCTGTATAGATACGTCTATAAATTCACATATATATCAATATGTATATAGATATGGATTAGACATAAATATAGATTGAAAGGTGTCTTATTTGTGCATAATTCCTCTCATGTCTTTCTCATTAGATTGTGAGTTCCCTGAGAGCTTGGACTTTCTTTATATCCCCTAGCACAGTGCCTCACACACAGTAGGTGTTTAATAAATGCTGACTGACTGACTAAGACACATGATTTGTACCTGGGGGAGGGGGTGGGACTTCTGTAGAGATCACCAAAGATAAAAATGGTTCAAAAACATCTCTGAAGTATTGACTGTGTAAGGCAAAGAGAATGTGATGAGGGGTTCAAGCTGGGACTCAATTGTAGGGCACTTCCAGAAGAGGAAAGTCCCTAGTGGGCACCTTTTACAACTTAGAATCTTAGAGGTTAAGTGACTCACTCAGGGTCACACAGGGTTATTGAGGGCAGTGGCTATTTCTCTAATACTTCATTAGTCCTTTGATGCATCACAGTTGGTGTCACACACACACGCACACACACACATTTTAGTCTAGACCTGTACTTTCATCAGTGTGGGGAAACTCTTGGTATGGAAACTCCTTCTTCCAATGCAGATGGTCAACTCTTCAGTAGTGTATAGTCCTGGAGAGTTGTCTGGGGTTGACAGAGAAGTTAAGTGACATCACTGCCACCATCATCATCCTCAACATCACCAATGTTTATACAGTGCTTTCAATGTACCAGACACTGTGTTAAGCTCTTTACAATTATTGTCTCACTTGATCTTGACAGGGAGGTGCTATTATTCCCATTTTACAGATGAGGAAACTGAGGTAAGCGGAGGTTAAGTGATTTACCCAGGGTCACGCAGTTCAAGTGTCTACTACTGTTGCACAATTACTATGCATCTGAGGTAGACCTTGAATCTAGGTTTTCTTGACTCCAAGGCCAGCTCTCTAACCAGATAGGTTGGGCAGGCAGAATTATCTCCATTTTAAAGGTGATGAAAGAAGTTCTGAGAGAGACAGAGAGAGACAGAGACAGAGAGAGACAGAGAAGGAGAGAGATTGATTTGGTGACTTATTCACAGCCACAGAGCTAGTAACTGGTAGAGCTATGACATGATCCCAGATCTTCCAGTTCCAATTTAGAGCTTTTTCTTCTGTCTGTTTAGGTTCTCTGTCTTTTTGGCTAGTGATCCATACTAGGAATTCTCAGTTCAGTTTGTTACATAGACTGGAGAAAAGGAAAAGGTAGCAGTGTTCAATCGTGGAGGCAACAGTAGGCTTGACATCCAGAGTCCCAGTTTTATATTCAAAGTCTGTTTCTTGAGTCATCACAGAGAAGAATTTCCATCATTCTCAGCCTCAACTTTGCTAACTCTGAAATGGGGATAATATTTTGAGAGGCAATGTAGAAAAAATTAGTTCAGGTAGTTTGGTTTAGTTTGGTAGAAAGATCATTGGATGAGAAATAAAGGAAAACTGGGTCATTTACTAGCTTTGTGGCCTTAGGCAAGTGAATTTACCCCTCTCCACATCAATTTTCACATCTGTTAAATGGACAGGTTTTATGAGATGATCTCACAGGTCTCTCCCAATTCTGTTTTTTTATGAATGAGGGACAAATTTAGTGAAAACAACTGAGAAATATTTAGCCTGGAAAAAAGAACTTGGAGTATGGGAAGACTGAAGTATGAATCCTGGACCCACCATGGCCACTAGAAACAGGATCCCTGATCACCTCTTCATTCCTATGGGGACTCTTCTCTATCCCTCCGACTTTAGAACAGCAGCCCACCCAGCTGGTCAGGGACCCACTATTGCTAGAGCCTAAAGCTTAACATGACTCCCTTCCCCCACCCTCTGGAAAAGAACCAGTTCCCTAAAGGAGAAGCTGGAGCTAACTGCTTATTATCTGCAAATCCCGGTGGTGATGAGGCCTGCCAGCCCCCAAACAGGAAACAAGGCAGAAAACAATAATTAGACCCAAGAACCACAGCTCCTAGAGGTGCCTGACTCTCCCTTCAAGTGCAGACAAGCCACGCAGATGAAGTCACCTGAAGGGAGCCAGGTGAGTCATTGCTTCAAATCCTCTCCCTGCTCCTCTCATTTGTTGGCCACCCTCCCCCACTCTGGCTACCATCCACCAGCTCCCTGGCTGTGAGATGCCAGGACGAGAACCTTTTTCTGCCTGCAAAGCAGGAGTAAAGAGACCAGGGAACTAACCCTTGGCAGTAGGGAGTAGATGAGTCAGGAGGCCCCTGGCTTTGCTGCGTGTGGTGGTTGTTGTTGAGTTATTTTTAGTCTTGTCTGATTCTTCATGAAACCCCCTTTTTGGAGTTTTCTTAGCAAAGATACTAGAATGGTTGGCCATTTCCTTCTCCAGATAATTTAACAGAAGGGCAGCTATGTGGTGCCGTGGATAAAGCAGTAGTGCAGGAGTCAGGAGGACCTGAGTTCAAATCTCACCTCAGATACTTGACACTCACTGGCTGTGTGACCTTGGGCAAGTCACTTAACCCCAATTGCCTCATCCTGGGTCATCTCCAGTCATCCTGATGAATATCTGGTCACTGGATTCAGATGGCTCTGGAGGGGAAGTGAGGCTGGTGACCTGCACAACCCTCCCTCCCTCAAAACAAAGTCAAGTGCAAGTCATATCATCATTTCTCTGATGGCATGATATTCTTTATCAACGAAGGGCGAACACACACAGACAATTTAACAGATGAGGAACCTGAGGCAAACAGGGTTAAGTGATTTGCCTAGGGTCACACAGCTAATAAGTGTCTGAGGCTGGATTTGAACCAAGCCCTGCACTCTATCCACTGCACCATTTATCTGCCACTACATGCCATGTAATTTCAAGCAAGTCTTTTCCTCTCTGGGGGCCATAATTTTCCCTCACTGGATTGTCTTATAGATCAAATTAGATCATAGACAAGAAAAGTATAGAGTATGTCAGTATAAAAATGAGAGGTGGTGATTCAAAGGCACCATGTCTCCTTGTGGCTGCTGAAGGGGAGAGTGACTTGAGGACCAGCCTCTCGGGATTTCTAAGGAGATGGGTGAGGAGCAAAATATTTGGAGAGAAAGGTGATGTAAGAGCAGATATATCAACGACAGAAAAATTTAAAGGAAAGAACATCTACCTAAAACACACATTTCTTTCTCCCCAAAATGACAGACAAGGTGTTATTCATGACTTCCATGTCATTACTATTTGTTACAAGTCGTTATCATAAAGGACATATCCAATACACAGTGTTCCAAAAATGTTGATTTAAGCTATAATAACTTAAAGCAGTACTAAGACTTTTGGGCCATCCTGTATTCTCTCTCTTTGGGTACACTTTCTTCCAAGATGTGATGACTTGCAAATGAGATATTTTCATGTAAGGAACATCTTTCTAACAACTAGACCCATTCCCAAATGGAAAGGGCTGCCTTGGGAGATCAAAGAATCATAGATGAGGAAATGGAAACGCAGAGAGGTTAAGGAACTCACCTTATATCACTCAGGTGACCAGAGGTAGAATTGGGATTTGAACCTAGGTTATTTGATTCCAAATCCCTGGAGCTAGGTGGCACAGTGGATAGAGTACATGGCCTGAATTGGGGGGGGCCTGAGTTCAAATCCAGACTCAGACCCTGGGCAAGTCCCCTGACCCTGTTTGCCTCAGTTTCCTCATCTGTAAAATAAGCTGGAAAAGGAAATGGCAAATCATTCCATTATCTTTGCCAAGAGAACCCCAAATGGGGTTACGAAGAGTCAGACATGACTGAAATGACTGAACAACAACTAAGTCTAGCACATAGTAGATGCTACAAAAAAGCATAGCTATTATGTCAAAGGCTATGGTGGAAGACAGACAGTTCTTTCTCAGGTATGGATCAGACTAGATGACCTCTAAAATCCCTTCCAAGCTAAAGAAATTTGTGATTCCATGCTCTTGTTCAGTACTCTGCCTTCAGGCAGATGTGGTATTCTTATAATAGCCTCATTTTACAAAACAAGGCAACTTGAGGCATGAGAAGTAAAGTGAATCTTCTAAGTTCATACAACAAAGTTGGGAGAGGCTCATTCCCCTGAGGTTGGTCACTGGAGCATGAATATTTGGGGCTCCAGACCCATCATGGAGATGCGTACTAAGGTGTACGTACATGCTCTTCATTGGTATCAGGAACATCCAGAAGGATAAAAATGGTGCTTCAAGAAACAAAGTTGTTTCACCTTCTTCCTCTTGAAATGACTTTGTATAATTTTGTATGTATTTATCTCTTGTATTGCCCCAGGTGTGGGTAAGTTCTCTTAGGGTAGGGTCTGTTTGGGTACGTCTCTGGATCTTTGGTGCCTAGCAACGTGCCCTGCACAGAGGATCCATTAGGTCCAAACTCCTCATTTTATTGAGGTCCAGGCAGATCCCTGCTCAAGGGCACGCAGATAGAAAGCTGTAAAGCCAGGATTCTACTTCTTACATCCCCCTTAATAAAAGGATTTGTTCTGTGAAGTTTGGATTCAGTCAAAGGGCTGCACTTGAGGACCTAGAGGGCCACATGGAGCCTTGAGGCCACAGGTTTCCCACCCCTGGTGCACTCAAGCTCTGCCCTGCCTCCCTCATCTCTGCCTTTCATGGTCCTTCTCTTGCTTTGGATTTTAGCCCATCCACCTCCCCATGAGTGATACTTTTTCCCAATTCCTCAACCCCTCCACTTAATTTTCTCTCCCTTTCCAAAATTTCCTAGAGCATTTTATTTGATTTCTACATCTTTGTCACTCCTTACCTTGCATTAACTCTTATAATAACAAAGTTTTGAAGCTTGCTTTACATATATTATCTCATTTGATTTCCACGAGTGAAATAAGTACTAATATTATCCTCATTTTACAGGTGAGTAAACTGAGGTGTTGCATGACCCAGGGTCACACAGATACTGAGTGTTTAAGTTAGAATTTGAGCCCATAGCTTGCTTACACTTATCATATGTACTTACAACATATACTTATTGTATACAATTTGTATTTCCTTACATTTATAGAGGACGTTGTAGCCATTGAAGAAAAGGATTGTTTCATTTGCCTCTGTATCCTCAGTTCTCAGCCCTGAATCAAGCACACAGTAGGTGTGAAATTCATGTCTGTTGAGTTAAATTGTACTAATCTAAGGACTGCTGCTTCTGCTGTTATTCCAGAAGTCAGGCTGGGTTTAGGAGCTCAGAGAGGAATTGTCTATAGAAAAATCAAGATTTCTTCAGTGCTAGGATGCAATAAACCCTGTGTTCCCCTCCAAACAAGAGTATGTATCCTCCAGAAGGCTTTGGGATGAGCCAGGCCAGGGACAGTTAGTCACCCTGGAGAATTCATGTCCAGTTTATCCCAGTGATGAATGGTGTGGCGTTGACCACCAAAAGGGCTCTTGTCTTCTTTCTGGGGAGTGTGCTTCCTCCTTTAGAAAAGAGTCCAGCCCAACTCCAGCCTCAGGAAATACACGCGCACACACACACACACACACACACACACACACACACACACATACACACACAACTGAGTGGGAAAGATTGCACAACACAACAAACTTTTTTCCCAGTACACACTGAGGGAAGAGGGGGTGGGGTAAGGGGGGTTTGGAAAGAGAGGGTATAAAACAAAAGAAGACAAACCCCCCCCCCACTACCAATCCTTAGAGATACAGCCTCTGAGGGCTTCATAACCTCTGGAACTGAGAATAAAAAGACAGGGAGGAGGGACTGGAGGCCACCACTTGGGGATTTGCTTGGCAGTGTGGTTTCAGGCCCTTAAAGACACATTTGGGAGCCATTCTTACAAAGAGGGCTGCAGAAGGGACCCCCTGAGGGTACAGGGGAGCAGGGGAGGTGTGTAGTCAAAAAGTCAACTGGAGACTGAGAAATGGAACTAGGAATTTGGCTTCTATTGTTGAGGCTAGGGTAAGGAGGGTCCTGGGACCAGCCTCCCACCTATTGCCTCTGACTACAGGATGAAGACAGAAGGAAGACTGAAGGAAGGCAATAGTAGAGTAGATCTGAAGGATATAGGGAGGCAAGAGGGAAGAGGGAGAAGCAGCTGTCTTGGCTTCAGTCTGCCTATGAATCTCTTCAGCAGGAGTTGGAGGGTTATTGGCTCCTGGCCAAGTGCTGACCACATCCTCAAACAGGCCTTCGAAACTGTCCTGGGGCCCTTCGTAAAAGAGGAGGTGGTTATTCTGAATCTGAGACTCCTCTTCAGAAGTCTTTATTGAGGAAATTAAAAGTAGATGGTTCTCCTCCCAGCCTTTGGAGTTGTAGGGCAGAATAGTGCTCTCAGAGTTTTGCCTGTGTAGGCCCAGGTAGGGACAGAGATAAAAAGTGAATGTTTTTTTCGGGGCTTTCTTTGGCTTTTGATTGGCTCCCCCAGAGGCATGGTGGATAGTAAGGAGATGACCAGAAAGTGACGAACACCACAGATTTCCCCATCTTTTTTCCTATTGGCCTGCTCTGCCTTTTGTTGGGTTTGCTCTGTGCACTCTACCACATCATGTCCCGGAGCTTGGAGCTCCATTAATGGCCCAAATGTACAGCCACATGCTTTGCAGCAGTGTTAGTTCCTGTCATGGTACTGGGCAAGGTTGAAAACCTGATGCTGATTGCAAGTCAGTATTTACCCTCCCAACCTTCTTCCGCCATGTGTCAAACTTAGACTTTTCAATGTATCAGCACAAAACATTGTTAAAATGAATTTAAATAAAGTCAGATAGCCTACTGGCACCCTAGGCAAATAATCTAATACAGACCCTGACCCTAACTCTGAAACCAGTCACACAGTGACAGAAGTCTTCAGGTAGAGTCCAGATGGCCACTTGCCAGGTAGCTTAGAGTGAAGATTCTTTTTCATGTTCAGGTTGAATTAGATGACCTTTGAAGTCCCTTCCAAGTGTAAAATTCTATTTCCTTCTAGGTTTTGACAAAGTGCTTACCCCAAAGATATAGCAGAGAAAGAAGATGAAGCTCTTGATAAAGCAACAGTCTTAGCAGAGTGGGACCAGGTCCCTTCTTTGCTCCTCCTATGGGCAGTTAGAATTCCTTTAAGGCTCAACAAATGGCTCCCTTCCACACACACAGATACAACACACAGACACACACATACATACACAACACACAGACACAGACACAGACACACCACACACACAGACACACACACACACACAAACACAGACACCCTCAACCAGCGTGAGAGGGCTGCCTAGAAATCCTTGAGCCAATAAATTGGAGGTTTCTAGACAAGTACCTTGGCTTGATTTTCCAGGAGAGATTCTGGCTCGTCTTCTGAAAATCAGGAGGACTAGGAATGGACTCCATGTTCTCTGCTACTGTTTGGCTCAGTGACTTTGGGTAAATTGCATCCCTGCCTAGAGGCCTCAGGTTTTTTCATCTTAATAAAAGGATTTGTTCTGTGAAGTTTGGATTCAGTCAAGGGGCTGCTCTTGAGGGCCTAGAAGGCCCCTGGTTCCCTACCCCTGTTTTAGGTAATATCTCACAAGTCTATTTAAGCTATGAATCTATGATTTTGTGATTCCATGATGTTGGCTTGGTCTCTGTCTTCCATCTGATTCTATTACTTAACTTACCTGTATGACCTTGAGCAATCCATTAACTTCTCTGGGCCTCAGTTTCCTCATCTGAGAAATGGAAGAATTGTCCTAGATGACTTCTGAAATAATGATTGATTCTCTATCTTTTAAAAAAGTTGATTCGATTTACAATTAATTGATTTTGTCTTGTAACTGCCTAAATCGTGATTCTTTGTTTGTGAACTTGAGTTCAGAAATTCAGTTGGCCGGTTAAGTTTTAATCATTGTTAATCACTATTAATCATTGTTCTATTCTTTTTCAAGAAAATCTGTTCTCTTGAAGAAAGCAGGAATTCTGGTCTAGTATCTTTATGTCACCAAGCTGTCCTTCAAGGATGTCTGGTTTTTTATCCAAAGAAGTCTGATCCACTATCTCTAACCTTTCAAGTAGACTCAAGCAATGAACATTTCTTAGTCATTAGAAAGACAGAGGAGGTTGTGGCTAGCTCCCCATTCCCAATTTCCAACCAATCATATTGTCCCCCATGCCTCACCTCTGTAACCAATCACATTGATTTTTGCCATTCATGATGTCAAGCTCTTTAACCAATCGTAACTTGTTCCCTGCCTATGGAGACCTGGTCTTTGTTCCGTACTTCTCAAAACTATAAAAGAGACCCGTCCCCTTCATTCAGGGTCTTAGCTTTGTTGGGGAAGTTGAGTTCCTATTTATTACAAATTCACACTTTACTAAAGATCATGCTCTGAATTTTGTGCCTCAGTCTACCTTAATTTTTTCTAATTTATTTATTTTTAGTTTTCAACATTCATTTCCATAAGTTTAAAATTTTCTCCCTCTTCCTCCCTCCCTCCATCCCTTCCCCCTCCCTCCCCAAGATGGCATGCAATCTGATATGGACTCTACACATGCATTCCTATTAAACACGGTTTCAATTAGTTATGCTGCATAGAAGAATTATAATGAAATGGAGAAAACATGAGAAAGAAAAACCAAAACAAAATAAAACAAAAAAGAAAATAGTCTGCTTCATTTTGCATTCAGACTCCTTAGTTCTTGCTCTGGATGTAGATGGCATTTTCCATCATGAGTCCTTTGGAATTGTGTTAGGTCCTTGCATTGCCGAGAAGAGCTGAGTCTATCAAAATCATCTACCTTAATTTTAATTGTTACACTTCCAAGGTCCTTTAAAATCTTTGGTGTTATCATCCCATGATACTAATAACTTTTCTGGTCCCAGTCTTTCATTTGACCAGTCTTCCATCTGAGCCACCATCTGTTCAAATAGATTATACCTCCCCAGCTTCCTGCCTTACCTAACTTGCCTGCTTTTGTGAAGACACCCTGCATCCTTTTCCATGTTTGTCCTTAGCTTGTTCTCCATCCTTATTTCCTAATATCAGCTCATTATCCCAAACCAATGCTTGTCTGGCTAAGTCTTAAATAGCCAGTTTTAACACTTGCTCATTGACTACCAGCCTCATGCCATAATATATGCCTTTCACCCTGTGGGAAAAGTTCCCAGAATGCATTCTGTTCCTTGCAATTGTATCCAGCCCATCCTAAGCAATCTGTGCCAAGGTCACTTCTGTGGGATGGAGCTTCAGTGCTACAGGAGGGAAACATGTCAGCGGGCCACTGGTGATAAAGTCAAGTATGGCTAGCCTTTGGATAGTGCTTTAAAGGTTTGCAAAGTGTTTTGCATGTGTTATCTCATTTTGTAGATGGGGAAACTGAGGCAGACAGCAGTTGAGTGATTTTCCTGGGGCTACATAGCTAGTAAGTGTCTGAGGTCATATTTGAACTCAGATTTTCCTGACTTCAACTCTAGCCCTCTATCCACTCTACCACCAGCCTGCCTAGAGTTCAACAGAGAATGCCAGTATATACATGAAGACTTTTAGCAACAAAAAACTGCCAACCAACGGATCTGGCAATCCCAGCAAAGCCAATCTTTGGTCTTGGGCTCTGTAATATATTTGGAGGAGTGAATGACCAGGACTTGGGCAAGATTATCCTAGTGGACTAGGTCCAGGAGGGTTTTAATGACCACATGTTGGCTGAGCTTTATTGGGTGGAAAAAGATAAAATTCTATCTAGCCTTATCCATCAATGTCTCTGGATTAAGAGCCCATGGAACTCCCAACTAGTGTCCTTGAGTGAGAAGTTTAATAACTTAGTGACTTGACTGCTTGTTGGTCATTCTTTGTTGTAGTAGAAGGAACCGTGCTTTGTCTGACTTTGAACTTCTGCAGGTAGGGACAGATAAGCCTTGTCTTTCCCTCACAGAAATAGGAAGGTGGAGAGATGGACCTCCATAAAGACAGAAGTGTACTTTTATGTAAATGGGGCACAAGAATACTCTTGAAATCTGTCCGCATTCAGATAAACTTTATTGTAAAGACTAAAAGTTATGCTGCTTGAAGGTTGTTTGAAAGAATGGGGGATGTTTAAACTAAGAAGACTCAGGGGGAAAACAATCACTGTCTTCAAACTTCTGAAGGGTTGTCATGTCAAAGATGGATTAGATTTGATTTGTTCAGCTTGGAACTAGAGGATTTATGGGTAGAAGTTGCAGGGGCAAATTTTGGTTCAATTTAAGGAAGAATTTTTAACAATTAGAGCTGTTCAGGAATCAGTAGGTTTCCTTCTTCTAAGGCAATGAGTTCCCTTGAACTGGAAATTTTCAAATAGAGTCCGACCATTTGTCAGGTATGTTATTGAAGGGGTTCCTGTGTAGGTACCTGACAGACTAGATGAAAGAATACTAAATGTAACGTGACGGACCCTGAGTTCAAATTCCAACCTTATTACTAACTGTCTGTGTGGCCTTGGACAAATCACTTAAATCTCTCTGGTTCTCAGTATTCTCTGTAAAATGAGGGTATTGGACTAGATGACCTCTAAGGTCCTTTTCAGCTATAGATCTGTGATCTTCCTATAATCTGAGGTCATTTTTAACTTTAATTTTCAGTGATTTTGTAACTAGACTCTAGTGAAGTTCATGTACATTCCAGCCTTGGCCAAAGCTGACTTCATAGCTATTCAAGCTGGTTTTCTTTCTTGGATTGGCATCTAGAGCTGAACACAAATGCATGAAACTTAGAACCTGAACTAGATTGCAAGGAGTCACTGGGGAATTATAATTGAGCCAGTAGATACTGCGAATCACTGAGAAGAGGGCAGCCCATCATCTCCAACACACCCTCATGTGGCATAGTCAGGAAGTTTGATGTTCACATTCAGATAATAAATGGTATCCATCACTAAAGATCCTTTATGCTATCTTATTCATTCTCCACATCTCCTTCTCAGGCCCCAGGTTCCTGATGTGACCACTTTGATGGTATAAAGAACCTTGTGCATTCCTTGGGGACAGAATGGAATAGTAGGTAGAAAAGTGGACATGGAGTTAGGAAGACTTAGCCTCTGCTCCCATCTCTGGATACCATTTGTGGGTCCCTTGAATACTCTGAGCTTCAGTTTCCTTAGCTGTAAAATGGAAATAATAGTACAATAAGACATGGCTCACAACATTGCTATGAAGATACTAAAGTAATGTACATAAAAGTACTTTGGATATCTTAAAGAAATTTTGAGATAGCCCCATTCAGAATGTCAACCCCCTGAGGTTCCCACCACCTACTCTTGCTACTGAGTATAAGGCATATCTCCCATCTAAACTAACATGTGTAGAGATTAACTACTGAATTTGTTTCCTACGGGCTTGTATACAAGCTATGGAGTATTGAATTTGTCTTCCATATTCAGTAGCACATATACACACAGGCATGTGTGCATAAGTGTGTATGTGTGTGTTTGTGTGAGTGCATGCTGTGCACTATACCTCAGAATTGAAAGTAAGGCTCCACTGAGATGACTAGGGTTTATTAATTCACCTGTCTTTCCTGGTGGCCTTGGATTTCTTTGTTAAAGAGGATATAAGTTCACTGGAGTTGAGCAGGGATGCTAGGGCATCCTCACTAAGGGTGATTAGTACTCCCACCCACCAGTACCTCATCTTTTAGACCAGCTCAGGCATCCCTGGTCTCTAGCAAACTGGATCTCTCAGGGGCTGGAGAGAGGGTGTGGGGGGCAGGCTGTACAGTCTGGTTCTAATCCAACAAGGCAATGGGCAGAAGGCTACAATCTGGACTTGGTATGGGGCTTAAGAATATGATACCATTTGAGCTATGCAGTGCACCCACAGTATTTCAGCCATTTCAGAAGGATATCTTTGAGACCTGCTGGAAAGTGAGTGATGATATATCTCAATGACATCTTGATCTCCTCTTGGAGGCTGGTCCAGCATGCCATGCGTGTCCAGATGGTCCTGACCCATCTTTCACAGTACAAGTTGTGCCAAGCTGAAGAAATGCGCCTTTGACCTGACAGAAGCTGAGTTTCTAGGGACATATAAATTTCCTGATCCATCTAGACAGAGCCATACAAATGTCACTGCTGAACTCGGCTGGCAAACTCCCTTGAGCCCTAAGTTTTATGGATTTCACAGTAGACTATGGGGGAAAGGGTCATGCTCACTTTTCTATGCTGACCATACACGTTGGCAACTGCTACAGAAGAATTATACCTTTTCAATTGCTGTCTGAGATCCAAAAGATTTTTTGAATTTCAGAAAGCATCTCTATACAAATTCTGACTTGTCATGTGACACTGGGTAAGTGACTTAATTTCTCTGGCCTTTCTCATCTTTAAGATGAGGGGCTTAGACTAGATGATCTAGAAGCTCCCTTTCCACTCTGAATCTATTCATTGACTTGTGGAGGCCCTTTGTGGTAGAGGTAGAAGCTTCACATGACAATTTAGGGGTGGTACCTCCACAGCCTAGCCAGGACCCAACCCAGCTGCAATTCTGGGGACTTGCCCTATAGGCTTATCCCCATAGAGAATGGACAAGTGTGCTCTTGGTCATCAAAAACATTGTTTGAAATCTAGAGACATTATCTGGAGTGAGGAATATCTTCTTGGTAATTAACTAGTATCTGAAGTTGTAGCTAGAGAGAGCCTTGAAGTCATGTACAAGTCACTCCTTGGACATAAATGAATTTTTTTTCCAATTTAAAAAAATATTTATTTAAAGTTTTGAGTTGTAAATTCTATCCCTCCTTCTTTCCCTCCCCTCCCCCCTCCCTGAGATGGTAAGAAATCAGATATAGGTTACACATGAGTAATTATGTAAAACATTTCCATATTAGTTATTTTGAACCATACAATTTGAATAAAAGAAAAAAATGAAAGAAGGTGAAAAATGGCATGCTTCAGTCTGTATTCTATCCATATCAGTTCTTTCTTTGGAGGTGGATAGTATGCTTCATGATTAGTCCTTTGGGATTGTCTTGGATCACTGTATTGCTGAAAATAGCTAAGTCATTCACAATTCTTCACTGAACAACATTGCTGTTACTGTGTACAGCATTCTCCTGGTTCTGTTCACTTCACTGTGCATCAGTTCATGTAAGTCTTACCAGGTTTTTCTGAAATCATCCTGCTTGTCATTTCTTACAGCACAATAACATTCCATCACTATCATATACCAAAGCTTGTTTAGCCATTCTGCAAATGATGACCATCCCTTTGATTTCCAATTCTTAGCCACCACAAAAAGAGCTATAAATATTTTTTGTAAAAGATCCTTTTTTCTTTTATGGGATGTCTTTGGGATTTAGACCTAGCAGTGATATTGCTGGATCAAAAAGTACACACCATAAACTAGTTTTGACTGTGAGCAAAGCACTTCATTTCTAGGTGCCCCCTAAGCACTCTCTTAAGCTATAGTTAGATTAAGCTCCACAAAGGGAGTTTCTAAAACATGATAAAAACATAGATCTAACAACAACAGTCTGGGAAGAATGTACTATCTAGGGAAAGAAAGGAGGTTGTATAGAGGAGGAAAGAAATTATTATACCTAACTGACTCACTAAATTCTTAGCCAATTAAAAAGGTGTAAAAAAGTAAGAAGTGAATTGGCCATAATGTTGAATCCCCACACAAAAAGAGGGAAAAAGTCAGAGGCATTGGAGTGATGGGGTGCCACATGGTCCTCTGATTTCATCATTGTATGGAACGCTCAAATTGTATATCAGAAGCAGATCTTCAACCAGGGCTTCCTGACTTCAAGGGTCATGTTATGGAGTTCCTCTCCAGTAATTAGACCCAGAGAGATGGGACTATCCCGAGGAAAGAGAATGATCCAAGTGAGTCCAGAGCAAGTCACAGTCAGAGTGTAATCACATCTCAGGGTTATGTAGGATGGAGAGAAAGGAGTCTAAGGTCCCAGATGTTGGCACAGAGTCTCAGAGAACTCATTCTGAAAGGGAAACTATCTCTTGGAAATTGATAGATTTAAATGTGAGCCCTGTGGCTCCATAGGTATTGCAAGCATTCGAAGTGGGATTTGAACTCAGTCTATTGTACCACTCTATTGTACCACAGTCTTGCCGCTCATACTTGGTTTTGCTGTGGTTTTAGACACATATCAACTTGAGGGGTGACCCTCCTTAACAGCATTAGCATTTCTTAAATGGGGGCTCTCAGAGACTGCTAGGCGTCTTACCCACAGCTTTTGTTTGTAGAGTGGCATGTGGGTGGCCAGCCCCTCTCCCTGAGTCCCCGAAGGCTTGCTTCTGAGAGATGAAATAAATCAGAGATGACGGACTGTGCTGGGGTCATAGGCAGCCTCTCAGAGGGGGCTTGCCAGACAGAGTTGGCACAAATGGAGTTTGGAGCAGAGGGAGATAAACAGGAATCTGGGGGCTGGCAGCAAATTAGGAACATGGAATTACAATCTCTTGAGGGAAACAAAAAGAAGGAAAAACAGACTCCAAGCATCAGGTTAAGAAATTCCATTTTCTAATGGAATCAAAAGTGGAATAATTATCCAACTGGGAGAATGAGGATGGAGGAGGAACCTGAGATGAGTTAATGAGAAGAATAAAAGGATTCTTGATCCAAAGAATCTAAGTTGTGATGCAGGCTCATCTACTCAGTCTTCCTCTTGAATCCCCCATCTCTACTCACTGAAAGAACTGCTCTTTCCTGTCACACACTCAGTGGCCAGCCTCAGAGCCCAAAAGACCAGAGTTCAAATCCTTGTCCCCACATATACAGGCTAGGTAACCCTGAGGAAGTCATTTAACCTTTTTTGATCTGCATTTCTCCTTCTTTAAAATGGGGATAATAATAGTCCCTATCCCACAAGATTGCAGTGAGAATCAAACAAATGTGAAGTGTTTTGTAAACCTTAAAGTGCTATGGAAATGCTGGATCTTATTGTCGTTGGTGCTGCTTGGCTTGGAGGCTCCATGGACTGAGGATTCTAGGGCAAGATGGGGGGTATTGGGTGGGAGTCAAGGGCTTCAGACTGCCTCTGTTAGCACAAGCTTACTGGTATGGAGCTGAGGTCTGCTCCCCTGTACCCACGTATCCCTGTTCTACCTTTGGAGTCCAGCACATCCCAGGTCTAATCATTCTTTCATGTGACAGCTCTCATGTTCTCTGCTCTAGACTGAGTGTCTCAGAGAGGGGCCCCAGAACTTAATGTGGTAGTCCTATTCTCTTCTTCCCTTGTTGGTCCACATCGGGACTCTCTCCCCTCAACCTGGTCACTAGACTTTTGTTATTCCCTGCCTTGTCTCCATTATAACAAAAATGGAAGGGAAACATGACATAATAATAACGATGACAAAGATAACAGTAACTGACCTTTATGAAGATTTAATATTTTCTAAGAGTTTTACAAAGAGCATTTGGTTGGAGCCTCATGATAATCCCTGTGACACGGGTACTACAGGTTTTGAGAAAGCGACTGGGGCTTCTACCTATGATTTCATTGGCCTAGAGCAGTGGTGTCAAAGTCAAATAGAAAAGGATCCCTTTGGGCTGTATATTGACTTAGAAAACCACAAATGAGCAGTATCAATGCTTTATCGTATATACATATACATGTATTATATAGTGTCATTTCTTTTATATACATACATACATATACATACCTACATATATGTGTATGTATATGTATGTATGTATATATATATATATATATACACATACACACACTTTTTTTTTAATTTAAAATTTCCCTATTATGTTTTAAGTTTCCCTAGTCACACCATGAGTTTGACAACTGTAGCATAGGGTACTCCTGGGTAAAGACACTATCTCTATGAATGCAGGATGGTGAATTTTCTTCAACTTATAATGTTGGAGAATTGTCCAGTTACTTGTCTGGGATTACACATCCAGAAAGTGTCAGAAGTAGGACTTGAACACAGATCTTCTAGTGTTGGAGGCCAGCTTTCTGTCTTTTACAGCATGCTGCTTCTCACTTTAGGTATTATCACTCCTGTTTTATAGATGGATAAATTAAGGCTCAAAGTCATGATTAAATCAGAAGATCTGGATTTAAATTCCAATTTCAGTGGTTACCACCTGTATGATCTTCATAAAGATGACAGCCAGGGTTTATATATAGGGTAACTAGGTGGTGTAGTGGATAGAATACTGTGCTGGGGTCCTGAAGACTCATCTTCCTGAGTTCAGATCTGGTCTGAGACACTTACTAATTGTGTGACCCTGGGCAAGCCTTAACCCTGTTTGCCTCAGTTTCCTCATCTGTAAAATGAGCTGGAGAAGGAAATGTTGAACCACTCTAGTATCTTTACCAATAAAAGCACAAATAGGGTTTGAAACAACTGAATGACAGCAAGAAGTATTTATAAAGCTCTTAAAGGTTTGCAAAAAACTTTTCATAGATTCCCTCATTTGACGCTTGCAAAAACCCTGTGAGGCAGGTGCTTTTATTATCCCCATTTCACAGATGAGGAATCTAAGGTTGAGAGAGGTTAAGTTATTTGTCCAGGATCACACAGCTAATAAGCCAGGCATCATTCGAACTCAAGTCTATCTCACTCTTAGTCCATTGCTCTATCCACTTGGTCACTGGATCGCTCCAGACCTCACTTTCCTCACTCCTAAATAGTGCCTAGCACATAGTAGGCACTTAATAAATGTTCCCTTTCTTAAAAACAGTCGTTCCCCCCCCCCCCCCCCACTCAAGTTCCACTGTGGCATCTGTACATGGGCTATTATGTTCACGGGGATTCATTCACTGCCTCCTTTTCCCATTATTCCATTCCTTCTCAAATATCCATCCTGGATGTGCAGCCTTCGTGGCTGCCTCTTCTCATTAGGATGTCACTGACATTCACCAACCTGGCCTCTTCCCTGGTTCTGGGCAAGTCAGCTTCATGCAATCCCTGCCCATCCTTGGGGGTCATGTGAAGGTCCTGTTGGCCTCTCCCTGTTGGCCTCCCATTCTTCTGGAATTCTGACTCTGTTATACCAATTGTTGTTCTCCTTTCAAACCTCATCTCTCATAACTTCTTTCTCTGAATTTCTTCCTCCTCTTCCTCTTCCTGGAGACCCCTCAACCCCCACCCCAGAGGAATCTCAGGCTTTTGATTGGTGACTGTCTGACCCAAACCACTATCTCTGGAAGGGCCCTAGTCATGTTCAACTTCACTCATGCCTGAATCTCCAGACTTTTCCTCTTGGCTGCCTGCCTTGGCCCCTCATCTCCTCTTTGTGTGTTGTATCCCTCCATGAGAATATAAGCTCTTTTAGGACAGGGATTGTCTAACTTGCTTGTATTTGTATCCCTGATGCTTAGCCCAGTGCATGGAACATAGTAAGCATTTAATAAATTCTATCTCTGTCTGTTTAGTTACTTGTCTGTCTGTCTGTCTATTATTTATCTACCTATCTAATCCACATATCTCTCTCTTTCTGCCCTCTACATATCCATCTACCTACATATCTTACATCTACTTATATAACTGTCTTACTATCTACTTATCTTTCTCTATTTCTCTATTTACCATCTCTCTCTCCCTGTCTTCCTGTCTGTCTATCTATCATCCATCCATTCATCCATCCATCCATCTATCTACCTATCTATCTACCTACCAATCTACCCACCTACCTACCTACCTACCTACCTACCTACCTACCTACCTACCTACCTACCAATTTATCTATCTATCTATCTATCTATCTATCTATCTATCTATCTATCTATCTATCTATCTATCTATCTGTCTGTCTGTCTGAGGAGAAGGACATATAGGGCTTCATCCAAGTTACAAAGTCATGCAGAAGGCCACAGGTCTTCCCTACATGATGACATCAATCTATTAATCCACATAATTGGGGTCCATTCAGTCAGTCAGTTACAAATTCAGTTCACACTTCTCCTTTTCCACAAGGCAAAATCCAGATTCACTAACTGAAAGGAATCTTGTGGCAGGGTTGTGGGTGGAAGCACAATGGGGTGTCAAAAGAGCAGGATGGTAGAGTAGAAAGAGTCACTGATTTTGTAGTCAGGAGGTCTGAGTTTGAATTGTACTCCAACCCATACAATCTTAACCTTTCTGGGTTTCAGATGCTTCTCTAGAAAAATAAGGTGGATTGGATTAGAGAATTTTCTAGCGCTAAAAGTGTGATCCCAAGTCATCTGACCTTCCTAGGAATAATAGTAATATGTTGGCTTCCTCCTTCAGAGGATTAATGAGAGGGAAGCATTTTTTTCAACCCTGGAAATCTGAGTTATTATTAGGATTCTAGTTTGTGGAGGAAGGCTGGATGGGTGGGGAGTCCTCTTTCCTTGTAAGGAGGTGGAGAGCCAAGTGGAGCCTCTGCTGGTTGCTCTGCACTGACAGCTTTGTGTTTATTTTATCTGGGTCTCTCAGCCCCCCCACTCCACAGTCCCCCCAAATAAAAATAGGAAACCCTCTACCTGATGGCAAAGCTTGGATATGCAATAAGTTTATTCCCCGATCAAATAAAACAACAGAGAATGTGTGATCATCAAAGTGATTACCTTGGGGGAAACAGATACTGTGGATTTTATTAAATGAGACAATCTTGCTAAAAGGAAGTCTTACATTAAACTTTTGGGTTTAAATAATATTAGTGTCAAGAGTTGACAAACATTCAAAATAAAATGCCTTGTAGGAAATATAAATAATCATTTAAAATGTCTTTAGCAAAGGCACCTGCATTATATCAGATACACATATCAGAGAGTGCTTTTCCAATAGAGTGGCCACATTTATACACCTTTATGGTAGTTTTCCCATCATAAAACAAATCAATTTAGGCAGAAATGGATATTACTTAGTTTGCACTTTCCTTTCAAGCAAACAAGCTTTTTTCTTCAAATGAAGCCCAGAGAAACAAGAACAACTGCGTCTAAAAGCTGATGGGATTTTCCTTATTGCCAATGGAAATTAAAAAAAAAAAATTATCTTTGCATGTTTAAATGTAGCAGGACCCAAAGTGATGCCCATGATTGGTTCTAAGGCTGATCAATACCCACTGAAAACCTGGATGTCTGGCCCATTTGGTTGGAGATAGATGTTTTTTATCTTGTGTTCTTTGTTTTGCTCTCTCTCTCTCTCTCTCTCTCTCTCTCTCTCTCTCTCTCTCTCTCTCTCTCTTTCTCTCTCTCTTTCCCTCTCTCTCCCTCCCTCTCTCTCCCTATCTCTGTCTCTGTCTCTCTCTTTCTCCTCTCATTTCAGTCACCCCCCCCCATATAAACATTCACATGCACAAACTAGGTATGCAAATCAAAGGCTGCAAATGGAAAGGTACTCACTCAACTCTGGAAAAGTCATCTCTTTTGGAGTGCCCAGTTATACGTCCAGAAAGTAGCAATGGGAAGTACTTTCTCCGCTATGCCATGCTGGTTCTATAGAAAGCCTGTGAGTACAGAGTGTTATTACCTGTGGTCATGGAGAGTGTGTATGTCATTGGACAGCCAGCCTGCATTGGGAGAGGGTCATCCCCTGCCAAGGCTGGCTACTAGGAGATGAATATTTTGACCTGAAGCAAGTTACGGAGATGCTCTCCTAAGGTACAGAGGGGCTATGATCTGCATTAGTGCAAGGAGTATCCAAGCTGATGAAACTGATTTTTAAAGTATCAAAGTCTCCCCCTCCTCATGTTTCCACCCCCACTTCCTTGAAATTACTTTGTATAAATGTTGTAAGTATTTATCTGTTGTATCCCCTCAGGAGAATATAAGCTTTTAGGGCAGGGCCTTCTTGGGTAGTCTCTGTATCCCTGGTACTTGTGCATAGGATCCAAAGATCACAAGTATAGAACTGTCAGAGACCTTAGAGTTCATCTAATCATTTTATTGACCAGGAAACCGAGGTCTATGCACGTTGACTTGATCAAGGTCACACAGGTAATATATGCTTACTAAATGTTTATTGAATTAAGGGGTACAGTGATTTGGGTGCTGCCACAGGTAGGCAAGATAAGTCACCTAGACTAGACCCTCTATTGTTAAAACTAAACTAAACTAAACTAAAAGATAGTTTGTGCAGTACTGGTGCTAGCTTCCAAGGTTATGACAGGAGTCAAAAAGAATACACTCAACCACAACCCGAATATCAAGTGGTCTTGAGGGAGTTTCTGCTTAGGGTTGTGCAGAGTCAGAAAAAAGATGAACTCAATTTGAAGGCTTTTATTTTGCTCAGTGTGTATGGGTCTGAGTCACCAAAGAGCAGAAATAGCCCTCTGAATGGCCTTTTTGGGGGGAAGGGACAATAATTTAGCAGACTGCTGTAACCCAGTACACAATTTGATATACTATTTAAGTATGAATTTCTGATTTTGGAAGTAAGGCTAAGAGATTAAATCTCTATGAGTATTTGTATCCATTTATTACTTATTATATACTGAACTCACCAAATGCAAATCCCATTTTGGGAAGTTCCCTCCAAATAGAAGCAGCCTTTGTATTAAATATAATGTATTGCAACATGTTTCTGCTTGCATGTTAAGAATGAAGTTTTCTTTGAAGTAGATCACAACCTCTTATAACCTCTTAGCTGGCCTATTAAAAAAGTTCAGCCATTTTCTCTTTCTTCGTAACTTTTGCAACAAACCCTCTCCCAGATAATGGTAGCTTCCTCCAAGGTCATCCTCAGGATAATTATTAGTATCTATACTGGGCAGGGTGCCACACTGTGATAATAGCCATGTTCCAAGGTTCTTGAATGTATAGTATTCATAGGGTAAAATGATGAGAAACTATCTGATATAATCACCTTTCCCCTATTCTTTCCTCAACCAGATAACATCCACTTGTGTTTCATGCTTCTTAGAGTGTAGAATGCATTCTAAGGCCAAGATGCTCATGAATTTAGAAAGACTGTACATATGAGTTCAGTTATGCAGCTAGGTGGCGCAGTGGATCGAGCACCAGTGCAGGAGTCAGGAGGACCTGAGTTCAAATCTCACTTCAGACACTTGACACTCACTGGCTGTGTGACCTTGGGCAAGTCACTTAACCCCAATTGCTTCATCCTGGATCATTTCCAGTTATCCTGATGAATATCTGGCCACTGGATTCAGATGGCTCTGAAGGAGAAGTGAGGCTGGTGACCTGCACAACTCTCCCTCCCTCAAAACAAAGTCAAGTGCAAGTCATGCCATTATTTCTCTGATGGCATGGTCTTCTTCAGCAATGAAGGTTGAACACACATTTATGTCCTGGTCAAGTTTGCGTGCTTCTCAAACCTTCAGGGTCACATCAGAAAGGGAGGCTTTGCTGGTAAGTTAGGTTAGAAATGAGGCTTTTTCTTTAGTTAGGTAAGGACTTCTATGCACCTTTACTTCCAGGCCATCTTCACATCAGCTAGCTTGTTGTCTAGACAAGAGAATGGAGAAGCTAATGGTGATAACCTTTTCAGTTCTGGAACTCATCCCTCCAGATCCCCACTAATTGGTGATGGGTGATTGTTTTGATTGGCCAGAGCCTCACTTGATCAGCTGTTCCAGGTGGGCCCCAGATATTCCTTGTTTTACTCCACGGTCATCTTCTCACCTTCTGCTTTACTTCTGTGTGTATCCCCGCTGTGCATCTACATCTACCTAGTTCTCCATACACTCCTCCTCAGTGCTTTCTAGTTCTAGAATCATCACCAGATCAATATTGCCATCACTACTGGAAAGGCTGTGTCAATTTACTTGTCTATAGCTACACTACTATCTTTGTAACTTTTCCAACCCCAAACCAACAACAACAAAACCCATTACTGGCCTCCATTCCCTTGCACCTATTGTCTTCTCCTATTAGAATGTAAACTCTCAGGGCAAAGACTACATTTGTTTTTGTATCTCCAAATATGCTTAGTATAGTTCATGGCAAATAGTAAGTGCTTAACAAATGCTCTTAATTAATTAATTAATTCTTGTTAATCAATTAATCTTTGAATTGATTAATTTATTTAATTTATTAAATTAATTAATTCAAGAACAACTCAGCCTCAAGCCACAGTGCTAAAGATGCTCTACTGGTGACCATCATTATTACTGATGAACACTCCCTGCTGTCCGTCTTCTACAGATGTGGAAACTGATGAAACATAATGATTCCTCACAGGTTTGGAAGGAGCACTGGAGGCAGTTACATTCAAGTACCCTACCTTCTCTATCATCCTTGAATCCAAGTTGACTAATGACAATGGAGGGACTGGCTGTGATATCCTTCTATAAAACCCTCTTGGTTGTAAGTTATGCCTTGGAATCTGTTTTCATTTCAGAAACATGGGCTTAACCCTTACCATATAATCATTTATTTAGAGAACATTTGCTGCTAGTCATTGCTGCTGATGGTCAGAAATGAATAGGAGACACCAATCACAGCACCAGCCTCTGAAGTTTTCTTCTCAAATACAATACCTTCACAAATTACTTGTACATACTCCTCTGTGGGGAAGCCATTTAGTATAAGAAATTTGTGGGAGAGCAATAAAACAGAGTAGTAGCTCATCAGATGACATTAGTAGCTCTGCAAGAAAGTGAAAAGAAGCAACTTTGGAGATAGAGATGTTCCAAATGGCATACAAATCTAGGAGTGCGAGTTGTGAAGCCTATACTCATTACGTTTCTCCCTGATGGTATGGGAATCAGTCGGAGAATGTTTTGTGTGTGTGTGTGTGTGTGTGTGTGTGTGTGTGTGTGTGTGTGTGTGCGCATGTGTGCGTATATATTTTTTCCTAGTTATTTGGGTTATATTCTTATCTTTTTTCCTGTCAAATATTTTATTCTGACTTAGTTGGAGACATTTAATGGAAATGGGGGATCATGAGCCTTTAATTGAAATATATTAATTATTCCTTGAATAACATGACATGGGACAGACCAGTAGGGGATGTCATTAACTGGCCCTGGGTACACACAACTTCTGCTTGCACACAAAATGCGCCATACTTTATTTCAACTAGTAAATAAATATAGGAACATTCTCTTCAGGGTTCCAGAATATCTTCCTGATGTGCTTTGTAGTGGTCGTACGTATCCTTGTAAAATCAAAATGATAAAGACAATAATCACAAACAAAGCCAGAAGAAGTGAGATGTACCTCAGTGGAAATGACAAATATATTCTAAGTAAGTCTAGTAGCTATCTATCTCATTCCACTTGCCCTACCCCGAAGAATGCATAGGTTAATAATGACCTCAACTCAACCATGTTCATTAAAGTCTTATCATGGATTCTGCCCATGCAGTTTAAGACTCATAAAATCCTGTTGCCACTTGGCTAATCCTTGTCCTTTGTGCCCCTTTTCTGGCCACCCCTTTAGTCTAATTCAAAACATGTGAGAAACTTCCATCTACTTCCTACCTAAGTCATCACAAAATATTGATAAGTGGTATGGGGTGGTGGAGAGAATCTGGTCACAGATTCAGATAACTGAGCTCTCCTGGATCTCAGTTAATTCTTTTCTGTGGGATCTTGGATAAGGGTCTTCACTTCTGAGCCTCATTTTCCTTTCTTAGGACTAGAGGATATTTATGACCCCTACCATCTCTAATATTCTATGATTCTGTGATTATATAGTTGTCATATTCTCTGCAGCTGCATTCAAGTACCCTGCCTTCTCCATCTGGGAGTCCAAGATATAAGTAACAGACTGTAAAGGTAAGTACAAAAGACTGTAAGCTGAGCAAAGACAGGGATAGTGTTCTATAAATCTTTTATTTCCCCTAGCACGTAACACAATACTGTGTAAACAGCAAGCTTAATAAATGTTGATTTGAACTCAACTTCCCTTAGCCTCAGTTTCTTTACTTATAAAATGAGCAAGTTGAACTAGTACAGGAGTGGCCTAGGGCCACAAATCCCAGTTTGTTCTGTGAAGTTTGAATTTAGTCAAAGGGCTGAACTTGAAGTCCTAGCGGGTCACATGTGACCTGCAAACCTCAGATTCCCCGCCCCTGACAGTGATTACTAAGGGTCTTTCTGGTTCTACCACTTCATGGTTCTTTGGCTCCTGCTAGCTTGCAGAGAACAGTGCTTACCTTTTACAAGCTGTGGGAGAATATGATGCAATGATTGCTGTAAATACAATGCCAGAATATGTGATGTTTGTTATTCAGTGGATGCTTTCTGTGCATGTTGTCATTGGAGAGCCAAAGAACTTTAATTGGGAGCAGGTTGGACTGTAGAGCAGAGCTGGATGCTTTGCCTATGGTCCTGTCATGGTGCTCCTATGTATCTTCACCATTACCAAGAAGAGCTGTTGAACTTAAAACTGGCTTGAGAATCTTGACACAATGAGTAGCAGAAAAGGAAAAATAGGGAAGATCATATTCTTGGAGAAAATAGCATGACGTAGTAGAATAAGCATTGGGATTGGAACCAGAAGTCCTGAGTTCAAATCCTGATTCTTGCTAATTTCCTTGTGTTGCTGTGTTACCGTAGGCAAATCACCACTTCTCTGGAATCAGTTTTCTTATTTATAAAAAGAGGAATTTGAACCAACTGGTCTCTTCTAGCTTTGAGTCCTATTTACTCTTTGGTGAACTGGAGAGTCAGTGTGAGGCAAAGATGGGCAAAGGAAGGAGTCACCTTACCCCTTTCAAGGACAGTGTGATAATATGACTTTTTTTTATTCAAGTAGAGAAAAAAACACACAGATGTTTCTCTTACAATCACTCTCTGTACATTTTGGGCTAGAGAAATTAGGCTTTTTATTTGTGCTGGATTTATTTTACCTTTAAGTAACCAACTGTGGTTTTCTGGGGTCTGGGCACTGCCTGTTTCCTATGTTGGTGGATGACATACTTGGGTCAGCCTGGAGTCCATCCCTCTCTCAATCAGTCTATTCAAAGGTGTTGGTGGGAAGATAAATGGAACTATGGCCAGATGACAACAACAGCCTAAGTCTTCCTTTCTAAACACTGAGAGTTTCATCATCAGGAGTATGGGGAGGAGGAGGAGATGGATGAAGAAGGGAAAACTGATCTGTAGGATTTTTTCTTCTTTTCTGGTTATTATAGATACTGATTATAGATAGAGGTTGTTTCAGAGCTATCATCTTAGATAAGAGCCCATAGTGCCTAGTCTGGAGTCAGATACTATCAGTGGTATTGAACTCTCACAATTTGATCATTTTAGATAAGTTTGCCAGATTCCTTGGGTCCCTACTTTTGACCACGAATGGGCACATATAGATCCCTTCCAAAGAAATGGTCGGTATTCCAGAAATATGCAAAGCTATAGCCAGATCCGTAGAACTAGCTCTAAATGGGCAGATTCTAAGAGAGCCAAAGAAATTCACAAGGGAAATAGGAGGTTGTGTGACAACATGTTGTGTGATGGTTCACATGGGCCTTTGAGTGTTCTATCTATGGCACCCAGTCAACAGCATTTTATTCATTATTAATCCCATCTGATGAAAAAGCAACAATCTACCAGAACAGATAACCAGCAGCAGGGTGCGTCCATTGCTGATTCTTATATGACCTTTATTTATGGAAGAGAAAAGATAAGTTGATGAAAAATTCATTATACAGTAGTGATAGCTGCTGTTTCTGCCTTGCCCCACACCTACGGTGTTGTGCCTTATCTATTGCGGTGGAATTGATGGATACCTAAAGTAGGGTGTGGTTCTCTTTCAGTCCTCATGGCTTCAGTAACTGTCTGTCAAACAACCGCACATCTTCTTTGGGAACTGTAAATAATGCCAGTGATGTATCATTGGTGACCCAATGAGGCCAACCAAGGTCAGCACATACTGTGTTCCTGAGGATAGTCCTTCTGAGATGCTCTCCTGTCCTAAAGGTGCTTCTGTGCCTGACTTGGGGTGGTGGAAGGTGAGGGTCCTTCCTGGGTATTCACTGTTACGCAGGCTGATAAGCAGATGGACAATTCCATTGAGAACTCAATTGGTTATTTATCCCCTACCAATTTATTGTCAGGATGTATAGGAGAGATTCTAGCCTTAGGAATCTGGGGCAGGAAAAAGCAGAATGAATGGCTGAAACTGGTGGGATATTTGTTCGATTTCTGGTAGTGACCACCTGGCCTCTAGATATTTGCTCCTTTCTAGGTTCCAAATTACTGACAGAATGAAGTCAAATCTCTTCATCCGAATATATCTCATCTTCTCCAATCTGGCCCCAAACTGTTCTTTCACAGATCCCTCCCACAAATTCACTAATAGAGTCAAATCTATATTTTCACTGTTTTCTATACATGCCATCTACACTCTGCCTCTACTGTTCCCTCCCCTCTCCTCTCTACTTACCCTTCAAGGCCCAACTCAAATCTCCCCTCTCCTGGGAAGCCTTTCATGCTCCCTCCAGTCCATGATGCTTGTACTAGCTTCTAAGGCTGAGACCCTCCAGTGTGGCTGGAACCAGATGAAAATGTAATTGAGAAATGCTTAAGAAAATAAATAAAAATACAATGCAACAAAGATAATGTTAATTTGTGGTTTTTAAGTCAATGTGCAGCCAACTGGGATAAGTTTCTATGAGTTTGAGGAGACTGCTCTAATCTCTTCAGCACTTTGTCCCTACCTATATCATTTGTCATTTATCAGACACTGTCTTGAAGAGCTAGGATTTCTTCCTCCTCTCAGACAAAGTATTAGTAACTCGAGTTTTGGCAAAGAGGATAAAGTGCTCTCAGTTTGGTATGGGAAGTGGACATATCAGGACCCCATTGTTACTATGGAAGGGATGGAAGTCAGGAGATCACCCTACCTTGCCATCTGGTATTTTCTTGTTTTAACTAACTCTTTGTGCCAACTAGGTAAGCAGCTAAGCACTGTGATTTCTATATTAGCAAAGGATTGCAATTGCTATCAGACCCCTCCAAATCAGCATGCTAGGGAAAAGCCCCGGGTTGCACTGCACTAGTTACAATTCTGCTACTTAGCATTATTAGTGATCTTTTCAGGCGTATAACTCATTTCCCCTGTTAGACAGAAGATGGGGGCTGTCTTTATTTCTTTGATCCCCACCCAATAGTTGGAACAGGGCTGGGCTTCTAGTAGACAATCAACAAAATGATTATTGATTAACTAACTGCTATCCTTGAAGAGGATAGGGAAGGCTTCACCTCTTAATCCAATACATCTGTCCTTCCAGCTGTGACTCAAAAGCACTTAGCCTGACAATGATTTGTTCTAGTTTCAAAGCTGAGGTCAAATGTATTTTGCCTTGAATCCTTTTCTCTTGGAACAGGACATATACCCAAGCACAGCAAGCACATGATTTCCTTCTAATATGTTTGTTATCAACATGCTTCCAAAATCCTCCCAGGAGATGTTATATTTTATTATATTTTGGCTGCTACCCGGCTTGGTTGGCCCAAGGAACCTTTAACCCCTGGCAGGATGATCAGGGTCAGTGAGAATGAGTATCCTCTTTTTCATCAGTGTGAAAACAAAGCCATCATCCCTGTGGGTGCCAGGGAGGGTGTGCCTGGCCAAGAGAAGGGGGTGGGGGAATCAGAGAAAAAATAATGCCTAATTGAATTCAGGAAGGTGGGGAAAGCAACATTATTTGTTCATCCCTGGAGTATAACATCACTTCTTCGGCTTGTGACCATTTCTTCACTCATAGGGGCAAATATGTAAACCTTAGGAACACTCAGAGTCACAGAAATGAAGCAATTTGTGAGGCCCAGTGGAGAGAGACAATGCAAAGTGAAAAGAAAGGAAAGAAAAGGGATGGGGGGGGGGGAGAGGAAAGAGAGAAGAAAGAGGGAGAAAAAAAGGGAAAAGAGAAAGCAGGAACAGACAGTGTAGCACAGTGGAGAGAGTGATGACTCCTGGGTGAGAGACCACAGTTCTAATCTTGCTTCTGTTACTTTCTACTTCTGTGACCATAGGCAAGTTACTTTCCCAATTGTGGACCTCAGATTACTCATCTGTAAGGGAAAGAGGTTGGCTTGGGGCCTCTGAAGTTCTTTCTATATCAAAATCTCTAATTATTAATTAAATCTCTAATTAATCTCTGATTAGATTATTAAATCTCTGATTAAAAAAGAAAAAAGATAAAAATACAATGGGAGAGAGGGGAAGGAACTAATCTCCTGCCTATGCATTGTAGATACTTAAAAAATATTGAATTGAGAAGAGAATAAGCTTTATATAGTGCCTACTATATTCCAGGCACTGTACTAAGCACTTTAAAACATATTATCTCGTTTAACCCTCACAAGCACCCCGAGAGGTTATGTTATCCCCATTTTACAGATGAGAAAACTGAGGCAAGCAGAGATTAAGGGAATTGCTTAGGGTTAGATAACTAACATGTATCTGAGGCTGGATTTGAATTTAAAACCCCAGGCCCTACATTCTATCCATTGTACCAACTAGCTCTTCTTGAAAAAGAAGATGGGAGGATGAAAATGGGGAGAAAAGGAAAGAGAGAAAAGAAAGATCAGAAGGGGGAGAGAGGTGAGAGGAGAAAGTGGTGAGGGAAGAGACACAGAGAGTGGTGGTGGGCAAGTTTCCATCATCGAGAGCAGACACCATGCAATATGCATGGTTGGCACAAAGAGATATCCAAATGCTGCATTTTAACTAAATTTAGATCCTCAGTAGAAAAGGGGAGAAAGGAGCTGAACCTGGAAACAGAGCTGACTTTGGGAGATTTAAGCCCTGACTCTCTAGGAGACCTTTGACTTCCATTGATAAAGAGCCAGGAAGTATAATAAAAGCTGTCCTTTCCAGTCAGACCTGAAGCCCCAGAGATGCTCATGCACGTCCAAATGCCTTTTGGCTGTCTCCCTCCACTGTCTAAGGAACACCTATCTGTTAGAGGTACAAGCAGTATTCCTGAGCAGAAAGCTAAAGAGGTGGGTGAAACAGGACTAGAAAGAAATCTGCCCTCCTGGTTTTCTTTGTCTTACTGGAGCATTGCACAATGTCTTGTGTATAGTGGGTATTTGATAAATGTTTGTTAAATTGCGTTGAGTTGAGTTGGTCTCTGCAACAAGTCATTAAGCTGATTGAGGGTAAAGCTAGGTTCTGAGACTTCTCTTGCATCTCTCAAGGTTAGGACCACTCAGAGCAAGGGAGCTGAAAGTCCCACTGTGCTTTTCCTCTATTCTGAGCACATATGGAATAGTGTTTTCAGTCTTGGGGGGAGGGTAACATTTAAACATTTTAAAAGGGACATTGTCAAGATGGTGGATGTGCAAAGGAGGGCTAACAGGGTGGTAAGGAATTGGGAAAATGATCATAGGAGGAACTATGAGATTCAGGAAAGACATGAAATGATTGTAATAGAATATTAGTGTGCTATAAGAAACGATAAATATGAAGAATACAGAGAAGCATCAAAAAACTTATATATCTTATCTTTAACGATGTTCCTTCATCTAGTACTTTGGCACATAGTAGATACCTAATAAATGGTTGTTGACGAGAAAATATTGATTTTTTTTGTTTTCATGCCACATGAAAGGAGTGTATTCCTCCTCCCCCAAATATTTGTTGATTATTGATTAAATGATTGCATGAATTGATGCAAAATGAAATAAGCAGAACCAGAAATAATTGTAGACATTGGATTAAACTCAGGGGTGGGAAATGTTGGGCCTTGAGGGCACATGTGGCTTTCTAGGTCCTCAAGTGCAGATTCAGTCAAAGGCCTGCATCTGAGGACCTAGAGGACACATGTGGCCTTGAGGCTAAAGGTTCCCCACCCCTGGAATCATTAGAGTATGCAGTGCAATTCTCCAGGGGCCTCCCATAGAACACACCCCAGCCACTTAGAAGGACAAGTGCTAAGTGCTGAAGGACTTGTGTTTTGGAATGGTAAAGCAAGGCTCTTATTTGGTCCCTTGGTCCAAATGGGTCTCATAGAGTCTTTATCAGCTTTATGACAAGGCTCTATGTTAGAGTATTGGCCACTGAGACAATAATTACAGACCCTTCAATAGACTTTAAAAGTAATGACTCCAGTGTCTGTATCCTGTCTCTTCCTATCAGCCAACTGAGGCTCTCTCCTGGACTTCCTGAGGTGGGTGGTATGGTATGAAGTCTTCTCTTCACCTCAAACTACAGAGGCTGTCTGAGCATGACATTGACATGGTCCTTAACATGATGGGAAACACTGATACCTTTTAAACTGATCCCTATTCTCAAAATGCAGGCAAATTCACTGGGGAAATAAATCATAGGATATAAAAAATTAGAGCTCATTGAGATCAGCCACCTCATTTTCCATGCAGTCCCATGTGCTCTCAATCATGAGGGTTGAGAGGAGAGTTCCTGGTCCCAGCTGTGGAGAGGCAATGGCGTAACCCCACAGTTGTGGAGATAGGAACCATATGGCTAAGTGATGAGGATTCTTGAGATCCAGCCTCCTGGTAAGAGGAAGCGGGATTTCCTGGACAATGTAAAGTTCCAGGAACCAGCCTGCTAGAAGAGAGGGTCTTTAACCTTTTTGTGTCAAGGATGCTTTTGGCAATCTGATGAAGCCTATCAACCCCTTCTCAGAAAATTTTTATATGCATAAAATAAAATACACAGGAATACAAAGGAAATTTGAAGGTTAGTGAAAATAAAGATGTTGGCTTTCTTCATCCCCCCACAAGAGTCCTCTGAAATCTATCTGTAGCTCCCCTTGAGAGGTATGTGGACAGACCAGAAAAAAATCTCTGTTCTAGAGGGAAAAGGGAAATTCCTAGACTGAAATAACCCCTTGAAGAGCGGAGTATTTGTTACATAGACCCCCAAAACTGGAGGAGCAACAAGGAGCTCAAATATGACACAGAGGAGCAAAGATCTGTATTTGGTCTCCCAGGAGTTATTTGAAAGGTACAGATATGCTAAGCCAACATTTGCCTCCCTATCAATTCCATTTGTTTTTCTTCCAGAGGGAGGACAAGTTCTTGGGACATAGGCCTCAGGCTGGAGGCCTATATTTATCCCTAGGGTAAAAATAGGGCTCCCTTGAACTTGAGGGATCACTCTCTAGTAAACCCATCATAGAGTCACATTATGAGTTTGGAGGGGACTAAATATGGTTCTGGAGGTGTCAGGGGGAGGTAGGAATCATTAGAAAAGGAGGAGACAAATGGTTATGAACTACTGAGAATGTTTTATCTGTTTTCCACATTTTTCTGTGGAGTGAACTAAAAGCTGTCTTGTATCTGATATGCCTTCTTACTACGACAGGGGAATCCTTAGAACTGGATTATTAACACTGTCCTCTTCTGTGGGTCCTGTGCTCCATCCTCTTGTTAAAGGACATGCATGACACAGCAACTATTGACTGACCTTTTGTGACCTTGGTGAAGATGAGTTGTTATAGGATCAGGAAGAGCCACTCACCTAATGGACTATAACGAAGTGAGGGACCAATTGAGAGTTGATGTGTCTTGCACGTCCTTTAGTAAGGGGCCAGAGCACATAGCCCACAGACGTGTGTCAATGCCACTGTTCAACTTCAGGGTTTCCCCTGTTAATAGCATATATCCCACAGAAAGGAACTAGTGCATGTGACCAACTTTAGAGATGACCTTGATTACTTTCTCCCCGTCCTGAAAAGTTTGCCATCTCCAGCAAATCATCTGGGGTGCGTTTAACCCATTTGTCCCCATCTTCACTTCTGGATAGTTTTCTGGGGACTGGGGGAGGTTCAAGCATTATCATTCTGAGTATCTCCCCTAGTGACTTGCACTGAAAAATCCCAACAAAGTTCATAAGATTTCATTGTTCTTAATGTGCTTCTGCCCACTATACAAAGAATTTCAAGTGATCCCTTCAGCACAATTCTCAGACAAATTCAAAATTAACAGTCTCCTGCATCTACTGTAGCTTTTGGGCTTGAATATTATGTTTATGGGCAAAATCAAAATTATACAATTCAACAAATAAACAATATTCTATGAAATTATCATAGCTCACCACCTGTTTGGTGCTTGTAAGGGACTGGAAGTGACTTCAAAGTTACCCATGACCTGGGGTCCTTTTCCAAAAGGACTGCCCAAAACTCACAAGGATGGGGGCAACCTGATTCCAAAGGATGGATTAAACTTTTCTTGCTCTTTCTGCCCAATTATACTCATTCCTTGGAGCAGAACTCTAAGGAAAAGTCTATAAAAGAAACCTTGGGTATAAAGAGATGGACAGGACCTCTTCTAGAAAAGATACTCTGTGTACAAATCAGATATCAGGTATCAGACAGCTATTCATTTCTTCTACCACAAAAGACATGCTTGAAATTCAGAAGATTCATAAATGAGTATTGATAAATATTTAAAATATAAAGCAACAACCTTGTACACTTTGTCTATCCTCAGAAGAAGTAAAGACATATCTGTGGCACTGTTAAGTATAAATTTCACATTCTTCCCAAATCTGAGCTGTCTGATCAACTCATCAAGTTCAGATTTTCTTACTAGTTAGACAGATATGAGTCTTTAGTTCTTTCAGGTTCAGGATGATTGTATCAGTGGTAATTTCCCCTATGAAGCTGTATAGTCATAAAAAGCATCTTTCTATGGGCAGCCAGCTTAGGGAACCAAGAACTCTTAAAGTCATGAGGTACCCTTTGAGGTTGAAAAATCCATCTCTATGGATGAACACAGAACACAGAAGAGGCAGCCAAGTTGTTGAGGCCCAGTGTCTGGCTCACCCAAGAAAGCATTTGCTCTTGCTCTCTGCTCAGTCATCCTTATCTCTAGGGGAGAAGAGAGAAATCTCCTATCCCTTCTGATGAAAATCAGTTTCATCAAGAGAAAGAGACAGTGGCTTTTGTTCTCCATCATTGAAATGGAAGAATCTTCCTCATTCTGTGACCAATCATTTTCTTTTTTTTCTTTTGTTTAATAATTAAATTTATTTATTTAACTTTTAACATTCATTTTCACAAAATTTTGGGTTACAAATTTTCTCCCCTTTTCTCCCCTCCACCCCCAAACACCAAGCATTCTAATTGCCCCTATGACCAATCTGCTCTCTCTTCTATCATCCCTCTCTGCCCTTGTCTCCATCTTCTCTTTTGTCCTGTAGGGCCAGATAGCTTTCTATACCCCTTTACCTGTATTTCTTGTTTCCTAGTGGCAAGAACATTACTCGACAGTTGATCCTAACACTTTGAGTTCCAACTTCTTTACCTCCCTCCCTCTCCACCCTTTCCCTTTGGAAGGCAAACAATTCAATATAGGCCAAATCTGTGTAGTTTTGCAAATGACTTCTGTAATAGTTGTATTGTATATGACTAACTATATTTCCCTCCATCCTATCCTGTCCCCCATTACTTCTATTCTCTTTTGATCCTATCCCTCCCCATGAGTGTCGACCTCGAATTGCACTCTCCTCCCCATGCCCTCCCTTCTACCATCCCTCCCACCCTGCTTGTCCCCTTATCCCCCACTTTCCTGTATTGTGAGATAGGTTTTCCTACCAAAATGAGTGTGCATTTTATTCTTTCTTTTAGTGGAATGTGATGAGAGTAGACTTCATGTTTTTCTCTCACCTCCCCTCTTTATCGCTCCACTAATGAGTCTTTTGCTTGCCTCGATTATGAGAGACAATTTGCCCCATTCAATTTCTCCCTTTCTCCTCCCAATATATTTCTCTCTCACTGCTTGATTTCATTTTGTTTTAAAGATATGATCCCATCCTCTTCAATTCACTCTGTGCACTCTGTCTCCATGTATGTGTGCGTGTGTGCATGTGTGTGTGTGTAATCCCACCCAGTACCCAGCTACTCAAATGTTTCAAGAGTTACAAATATTGTCTTTCCATGTAGGAATGTAAACAGTTCAACTTTAGTAAGTCCCTTATGACTTCTCTTTGCTGTTCACCTTTTCATGGTTCTCTTCATTCTTGTGTTTGAAAGTCAAATTTTCTTTTCAGCTCTGGTCTTTTCATCAAGAATGCTTGAAAATCCTCTATTTTATTGAAAGACCAATTTTTCCCCTGAAGTATTATACTCAGTTTTGCTGGGTAGGTAATTCTTGGTTTTAGTCCTAGTTCCTTTGACTTCTGGAATATCCTATTCCATGCCCTTCGATCCCTTAATGTAGAGGCTGCTAGATCTTGTGTTATCCTGATTGTATTTCCACAATACTTGAATTGTTTCTTTCTAGCTGCTTGCAATATTTTCTCCTTGACCTGGGAACTCTGGAATTTGGCCACAATGTTCCTAGGAGTTTCTCTTTTTGGATCTCTTTCAGGCGGTGTTCTGCGGATTCCTTGAATATTTATTTTGCCCTCTGGTTCTAGAATCTCAGGGCAGTTTTCCTTGATAATTTCATGGAAGATGATGTCTAGGCTCTTCTTTTGATCATGGCTTTCAGGTAGTCCCATAATTTTTAAATTGTCTCTCCTGGATCTATTTTCCAGGTCAGTTGTTTTTCCAATGAGATATTTCACATTATCTTCCATTTTTCCATTCTTCTCGCTTTGTTCTGTGATTTCTTTCTTTCTCATAAAGTCCTTAGCCTCCATCTGTGCCATTCTAATTTTGAAAGAACTATTTTCTTCAGTGAGCTTTTGAATCTCCTTTTCCATTTGGCTAATTCTGCTTTTGAAAGCATTCTTCTCCTCATTGGCTTTTTGAACCTCTTTTGCCAATTGAGTTAGGCTAGTTTTCAAGGTGTTATTTTCTTCAACATTTTTTTGGGTCTCCTTTAGCAGGGAGCTGATCTGCTGTTCATGCTTTGACTTCATGTCTCTCATTTCTCTTCCCAGCTTTTCCTCTACCTCTCTAACTTGATTTTCAAAATTCTTTTTGAGCTCTTCCATGGCCTGAGCCCATTGGGTGGGCTGGGACACAGAAGCCTTGATTTCTGTGTCTTTGCCTGATGGTAAGCATTGTTCTTCCTCATCAGAAAGGAAGGGAGGAAATGCCTGTTCACCAAGAAAGTAACCTTCTATAGTCTTATTTCTTTTCCCTTTTCTGGGCATTTTCCCAGCCAGTGACTTGACCTCTGAATATTCTCCTCACACCCACCTCGCCTCCTGATCCTCGCAGCCAGCGTTTGGGGTCTGAGATTCAAATGCTGCTTCCAGCCTTAGGGCTTTTGGCAGGGGCAGGGCTGCTATTCAGTGTGAGATTCAGTTCAGGTGCTGAGGTTGGGGCAGGGCCGCCTCTCAGGCTCAGTTCCCTCAGGGGGTTTATGCACAGACCTTCCACAATGGATTCAGGCTCCCACCCACTTGGGGAGCCCCGGTCTGCAGCCGCCTCTCAGCTTCCCGGGGGGGCCTGAGTTATGGGGGCACCCCACTCCCCTCTCTACCCACCAAAGAGACTCTCTCACCAACCCCCGTCACCTGTGGGTGGAGGGACTTGTGCAGCCACTGGAGATCCCGTCCCTGAAGCCTGCTCAGATCTGTTTCTCTTGGTGCCGCGGCCGCGGCCGTGGCAGGTCTGGGCTGGGCTCCGCGTCTGCAGCGTGACGGACCTTTTGCGAGAGGTTTGCAGGTCCCTCTGTGGGTGGAGGGACCCGCGTGGCCGCTGGAGATCCAGTCCCTGAAGCCCGCTTGGATCTTTTCCTCTCGGTGCCGCGGCCGGGGCAAGGCTGCATTCAGCTCCCAGTCCCAGCGCCCAGTCCGCAGCTCGAAGGACCCCCCGCGAGAGTTTTGCAGGTCTCTCTGGAACAGAAATCTCCCTCGCTCCAATGTTCCGTGGCCTCTGGGTGCAAAATTTGCCGTGAGTTACTTCCCTGTAGCTGTTCTATGGGTTGTGGGTTCGGAGCTATGTGTATGTGCGTCTTTCTACTCTGCCATCTTGGCTCCGCCCCTGTAATCGTGACCAATCATTTTCAATGAAATCTTAGTCCTCGGGAAAGAGAGACCAATCAGGAGCTGTGTTGCACATGTCCTTTGACAAGATACCAGAACATAAGTCCCACAGAAATGGGTCACTGGCTTTGTCCAATAATAAGGATCAACCCTGTTAAATCATTTTGAGTGCTCACATAGGGGTGGGATGGGGAAGGGGACAAGAATTAAACATTGAACAAACATTGACTCTGTGCCAGACATTGTGCTAAGTGCTTTACAAATATCATTTTGATCTTCACAACAATCTTGTGAGTTATATGATATTACAACCCCCAGTTTACAGTTGAGGAAACTGAGACAGATAGAAGTTAAGTTTGCCTTAATCTCATCCCATTACGGGAGGAAATGTAGTGCATTTGAGGCTCTGGGTTCAGCTCTCACTTCTAATGTTCACAATCCTTGCATTTGGTCTCTCTGATGCTCTTTGTTTCTCAATAAAGTGAGGGGGTTGGACCAATCAGAGAGTCTCTAAGGCTCCTTCTAGTTTTGAATCTATAAGTTTTCCTTTTAAAAATTGGTCATCCAGGGTCCCAGCACACCAAACTCTGGGTTCACAGTGATCAGGTTCAATGTGGGGACCTCTCAAAAATCACATTTTTGTCAAATTGTGAACCCATTTAGGATTTCCTCTTGGAAACTCAAATTATAGCTCAAAGACAGCTCATGTCTAGTTCTTTCCAGATGAAGCTAAAAGTCCTTCAGCATAGGATAGGTGGTTCAGTGAAGAAAATAGTGGGCCTGGACTCAGGAAGATCTGAGTTCAAATCCAACCTCAGATACTTACTAGTTGTGTGACCCTGGGTCACTTAACCTCTGCCTGCCTCAGTTTCCTCATGTGTAAATTGAGAGAGGTTGGACTTAATGAGTTAGAACTGTTCAGTAGTTTCAGTCATGTCTGATTCTTTGTGACTCCACTTGGGATTTTCTTGACAAAGATACTGAAGTAGTTTGCTATTTCCTTCTCCAGCTCGAAATTGAGACCAACAGGGTTAAATGACTTGCCCAGGGTCACATAACTACTAAGTGTCTGAGGCTGGATTTAGAGGCTAGGTTGGAAAGTCCCTTTAGTCTCTAAAACTATGACAATATGATCCTGTGAAATAAACAAAGAATTCAACTGGACGAAACACACATGAATAATGGTGAGTCCCGTGTATTCATTTCCTTTGTTAAAGTCCTTCTTCCATGACTCAGTCTGATGTGGAGGTGATGGTGAGCTTTCAAAAGCTGTGGTGGGTCTTTTCAGGCTAGAAGGGTCCAGTGATGGATGCTATGTCTGTCTGCAGCCCAGATAAATTCTGAAAGGCTTACTACCAGAAGGTCGGTCAGTCTCCAGGTGATGAATTTCTTCCTGCCATAGCAACCTATGAGACTGTGGAAGGGCTGCCATCTGTTTTGTGGCGGGGAGACCTTCTGATGAAATCATGGGTCCTTGAGGTATTGAGTATATTTTAGCACTCTGTCCAGCCCAGATCCTAGCCTGCAGAAAAAGAAAAACAGAAAACAATCCCAAACCAAAAATCCTCATTTTATCAGCTCAAGCTCTATTCCTTGCACTGACGATGGGAATTGAGGGCTCTCAGACCAGCCCCAGAAAGGCAACAGGGGGGATCTGGAATTCCTCACCCTCATTAGCATCTCCTTCAACTGACCTCACTCAACTAAAGATTCTTTTAAACAGCAGCAACAGTAACATAACAACAGGCATTCACGTAGTCCTTTATGGTTTTGCACAGCTGTACATGAACTTGGATAAAGTATGCTTTTCTCAATGCCACCCTGCTTCTAGGGGAGGTGACAGAAATTTGCTTGATCAATTTAAAAGGGGGTATTGATACATTCCTTGCTTTCAGGTTGGGAGGGCAGTGTGGCACGGGGGAGAGGGCATGGCCTGGAGCTGGTGCCCTATCTCTAATACCAGAGGTAGCAAGATGAAGGAATGGAGGTAGCCCTTGAGTCCTGAAGACCTGGGTTCAAATCAGACACATTCTAGCTTAAGCTCCTGAGCTTTAGTTTCCTAGTCTTTACAACAGCTATTTATTAAGCACCTACTATGTACCAAGTGAGGCAGCTAGGTGGTGCAGGGGATAGGGCAGCAATGCAGCAGTCAGGAGGACCTGAGTTCAAATCTCACCTCAGACACTTGACACTCACTAGCTGTGTGACCTTGGGCAAGTCACTTAACCCCAATTGCCTCATCCTGGGTCATCTCCAGTTATGCTGATGAATATCTGGTCACTGGATTCAGATGGCTCTGGAGGAGAAGTGAGGCTGGTGACTTGCACAGTCCTCCTTCACTCAAAACAAAGTTAAGTGCAAGTCGTGTCATCATTTCTCTGATAGCATGGTCTTCTTCGGCAATGAAGGATGAACACATATACACTATTTACCAAACCGTGCGCTCAGTATTCAAAGAAATGAGAACGTCCCTGAACTCAAGAAGCTTACAAAAAGACAGCAAGGAGACAAGGATGCACAAACAAGATACAGACTGGAGAAACTAGCAGTATTATCCATGGGGTGGGGCTCAGGGTTGGGCTCTAAGGTCCAGCTCTAAATTTAAGATCCTTTGATTTGGGGTTGGGCTTCAGGTTAGACACTTCCCTGTCTAGACCTCTGTTTTCTGGACTCTTATTTGCTTTAAGGCCCCTTCTGGCTATAAAGTTACTAGGATCTGTGTTATCTCCTTAAGCGTTTTCTCCCCAGAGGGGAAGTCTCTCTTGGTCACCTGGGAGGCCAAGTCTCTAGAACCCTAGAGACCCAATCCAACCCTCTCCACCCCCTCCAAGTTTCCTGAAAAACAGCTTCTTGTTTTCCTCAGAGAATGGGACCAAGCCCTTCCTTGGGTCACTGACTTCATTGCATATAAAACCCTGGACTCATTAAAACCCACAAACCACTAGAGGTGTGGCTGGGTGATTGGCTCCCCAGGCTGGGCAGAGGCAGAATCCTGCTTGGAATCCCTCAAGAAAATCAACCTTGGTGGGGGAGGGGTGGGAGGAGGCTCCCCCAACTCCTCACCTTCCCCTTCTTTCCCTTGCACTCTCTCCTCTTTCCTTTCTACCCCAGAGATTTTCCAGCTGTGACCGTTTCCTGGGTAGAAGCAAATTTCCTCCCTGAGTCGCAACCCCCCTTTCCCCCCCTGCCCCAGACCCAGCCCCTCCCACCACCCTAGATCCCCTTCTGTGTTTCTAGTCATTGAGACAAATATTTGCTTGAGTTTTTGGCAGGCAGCAGAAAGGTTCCTGGCTCAGGCACTTTTGCCCAGCGAATTTTCAGTTCCTTACACCCTCAGCTAAGAAGGGAAGACTGATGGAATCCTAGACTGTCAGTTAGCAGAGACCTTTGATTGGGAAATGCTGGAATATAATGTGTCCATGACACATGAGGCTTAAGAAATGTTAACAGAATCCATCTTAAGGCTTCCCTGAGAGGCCCCAGGATCCAGAATACCCCCAGGATAAGGAGGGATTGGGGAAAATTTGTGACAAAAGAGAGGAAATTAAGCCTAGTTCAGGCTCTCCCTGCCTCTGCCTGGACTACTGTAATAGCCTCCTAACTGGACTCTGCTTCCAGCCTCATCCCTCTCCAATCCATCTACATGCTATTGTTGAGGGCCTTCGGGTATGGCAGACTCCTGGGATCAAAAGGGGTTGGAGGAGCCTTTGGTCACTCTCAGAGTTGCAGAGAGGTACGCAAAGGTAGAAGAGGAGCCTTCTCCAAGTACCCTGGACCTCTGCCCAATTGTGGAGTTGGTAAAATTTGCTTTGAGCAGCTCCTTTCAAAATCTTTTCCTTTTTTTTAATAGTCTTTTCATATTTCCCCAGATGATGGCATCAGGTTTCGAGCTAAAAGGGAGATTAGAGGTCGTCTAATCCAATCCCCTTCATTTAAAAAAAAGTTACAAATGAGGAAACTGAGGCCCAGGGAAGTCAAATGACTCTTCTAAGGTCACACAGTGGCAAAGCTGGGATTCAAACTCAAACTCAGGATTTCTGACTCCACATATGAGCATTCTGTACTACTCTACAATCACTTGCTATTAGAGAAGAAAAGAATCTAATAGATAGTAGGCCCTGGAAAAGTCATTGGTAGTTTTGCTGGGAGACTGAGACATGTTTTGAGGGCATTTTTTTTTTTTTTGCCTCAGAAAAGATGGTAGATGGGCTCTGCCCTTCCATAAGCCCTGTCCACACTGCCAGAGGGGCAAGATAGATGGGTAAACAGATTGTAGACCAGCACTCTGGCCAGGGTAGAGCCTGGGGCTAATGGATAAACATTTCTAATAGTTAATTACACTCCATCGTGAGATTTTACGACTTTTTAGATTAATGCTCTCTGAGGGAATCTCAGCATTACGGACTTCCAATTTAATGATCTGGAGGTGATGATTTAAAGGGGTGTGGGCCTCAGAATATCGAGGATACTGTGCCTGGAAAATATGGTTGCTCCACTTTAGGAAAGGGCAGCTAGCTTTCACCTTCCTAAAGGAGTTGCTGAGACTGCAGAGGAAAGACAAGCCATCATTTGAGCAAGGCAGAGCCAAAAGCTTTGGTCAGTCCTCGATGTTCACAGCTAGTGTGTGTGTGTGTGTGTGTGTGTGTGTGTGTGTGTGTGTGTGTGTGTGTGTGTGTGTGTGTGTGTGTCTTAGTGATTCAGAAAATAACCTCCTCTTCCCCCACCTCCCCCCCAGGTTTGAGAATATATACTTACTCACAGGTCATTCAAATTCCATCAACCTAGAAAGACTTCCACCCATTCTTTTCTTCTCCTTCTCAGTGACCGTGGAAATGGGCATGAGAAGAGGTCCTGAGTGTGCCGTTAGCTAGGTCCCCAGACTTCCTGCTACCTCACCTTTCTTACACAGAACAACCCCTAAAACTGAAAATAAACGTGTCTAAAGAGGTAGTAGTTCTTTGAACCTAGACATCCCTAAGGTTTTCTTCAGGTGTTCTGAAATCTGAAAGCCAAATGCCACTTCCTTGTAACCCCAGACAATTTATTAGTTAATTAAAGGCATGAAGTCACCTGAGGGCAACCATTTCTTCCAGCAGCCAGATTTTGCAAGACATGACAATGACCTCAGAAGACTCTGTGAGTCTCAGCCAATAACTGCTCTCACAGTCAATAATATTTGTCCTTCTCTCTATTTCTCTTCCACTCCTATTATTCTATCTCATGGAACTTGAGCTAGTGAGCTCTTCTAGGAATGTCTCTGGTCAGCAAGTCAAAGCAATTATCCCTCTTTCTCCTTTCATTTGGCTCATGTCTGGCAATTGAACCATTCGGAAGGTTTGTCAAATGTAATTTCTCCTTCTTGCTGTAATACTCTTTCCTCCACAATTTACTGGAAAGACAGAACAGGATTAATTTGAGTGTTTTTGTCCCAGATATTAATGACTGAATGAAGAGATGGTTTTCAGCCTTAAATGAGAAAATGAGTCATTCTTTAGAGTTGTTAGTCTATGGGAAACGGACAAGTTTTCAAATTCAGGTGAATGTGAATAGAGCAAGTCTGAAACCTGATGCTACCATCGATCTTGAAATGAAGAACTTTGTAAGAAAGGAAAGAGCTTGGGAAGGAATTTTCTTTCTATGGTCTTTCAACAGAGTCTTGTTAAACACCTGAGCAGGTCACCATGGGGAATAGAGCAGAAGGTGAGAATTTGAGTCCTCCTGTTGGACAGCTTAGATTCAAACTGGGGAAATGAAATTAAACATACCAAACAGAGAGCATATTCAGGATAATGTAAAAATACAATGTTCCATTGAATGAAATTGAGGGTAAAGATGAATGATACAGGCAGTAAGTGTTGGTGGTGGTCAGGAAGAGGAAAGTCATTGCAGTCTAGAGTGGTAATAATAACTCTTGTTTATGCCAAGTTTGTGCTAACTAGGGAGGTAGGATGGGGCTTTGCCCAAAGACATATTTTTAGAGGACACTTACTGCATATCTACTCCTGAAATGGCTTAAAAACAAGGAAGTTTATTAACTAATTAATGAGTATAGAGATGAAGGATAAACTTGTGATTTCACTGACCCAAATAAGGAAGTTTCCTCTATTCAGGTAGGGTGACACCTCTTAAGTTTTTGTGAGTTGCTTAGTATACCGATAGGGTAAGTCACTTGTCTGGGGTGATAGTTCACAATAATAATTATTTAAAACAAAAGTTACAAAGAAGTTTTCTCCTTATAGCTTCAAGTTTGACTCCACTCCCAGCTTCCCCAGAAATGATCTCATGGTGTCCCAGAGTCTCTATTTCCAGGATCAGTGTCTTGGGATTAATGTTTGCCGCCCCATCGCCCACTTGCGTGATGTCTAGGGATTGGTGGTGGGTCTTTCTCCTCATGAGACTTTGTGTTCTGAGGTCTCTCTGTGTCCCCCTCCCCTCACAATTCGTTTTGATTTGAGTATTTTTTTGGAGTTGCTTTTCTGAAGCATATTTTGCATTAGAATTGTTATCATCTCTCTGTCAACCTTATGTCATAGACAGGGAAAATATTAAGATGACTCAGCTTGTCGGAAGTCACAGAGCTGGGGTCAGGAATGGAATGTGAATCCTGGTCTCCTGATTTCAAGTCCAGCTTAAGGCTATACTAACACAGGTGTCCTGGAGAGGATCTGACCTGGGCCTTGAAAGATTCCAGCCTACCATGGAGGTCACATAGGCTCCCAAAGTGGGAAATACTGTCCCCTGGGGTGCTCTGGAACAATCTTGCTCCCAATGAATTTACAAGCTACTAGAGTAAGTTACATTTGTTGATAGGATTTGAATGGGCAGGGAAGACCAAGGGAGATGGGGAGAATGATAGGACCAACTGCACGGAAGTTAGTAGGCATAAGTTTATGTCAGGGATGACAGTGGAAACATATGTGGATGGCACTAAAATGGGCATCATGATGAATACTCTTTCCTCAGGCCCGTGATAAGCTCACCCTTTTAAAGAGGGAGCTGAGAATTTCCTAACCAAGATAGCAAAGCAGTGTGTATGGTTCTCATCATCTGTGACCCTAGTTCTGGCCTAAAAGGTTGTGCTGTAGGGTTTCAACAACTCTGCAAACAAGGTGGCATTTAGCCTGCCATTCTTTTCCTGGTGCTATTGTTTATAACCAATGAAACAAATCTTGATTAAGCACCCAGTGCATCCAAACCTCTCTGTTCCTCACCGAGGAAATGCTCCAAAGTACAAATGGGAGCTGGATTGGCTTTCTCTTGCAAACCAGTGGGAAGTTTTGCTGAGCACGAAACTGCAGAAACAAATTCCCACCTGAGAAATCTTGGAAGCATGGTGTACAATTAGACTCCATCCCTCTTTCCTCTTCTGCTCCCTTCAATCTTTCTTCTCCCCTCCTCCTCTCTCTCCTTCCTTCTTCCTCTCTTTCTGTCACTCCACCTCCACTCTCCCTCCCTTCCATCCTTCTCCTTACTTTTCTCTCCCCTCCCCCTCCCCACTTTATTCTTTAAAATTGAAGACTTGGATATCTATAGGACCAGAGTGCTTCTGCAACCTGTTCAAACAGTCTGCCATTCAATTTCCACTATAATCTGCCCCCCAACCTCTATTTTAATTCTTTCCTCCCCCTTCTCACCTATTCATACCTTCAGGTCTGGTTGGTCTTCTCACTATTTATTAAAAATATTGTTCACCTTTGACTTTGGAACATTGGCTCATCAATCTCTCCCCTTCCTCCCCCTACAATGTCTTCCTCCTTGTCTCTCTCTACTAAGAGACTACTCTATCTTTCTTTCAAGGTCCAGCTCAGATTTCACTTCCTTTATGAAGTTCTCCTTAACTGTCCCAGTCCACTGATTCTTACTTTAAGTATCAGAGTGATTGTTGTTACACACACATACACACACACACACACACACACACTCACACACACACGCCTACCCACATACTCAGAACCACTTAAAATGTTAACATTGGAATTAACTTAATTTTTTTTTATTTTTTTTTTATTATTAAATTTATTTATTTAACTTTTAACATTCATTTTCACAAAATTTTGGGTTACAAATTTTCTCCCCTTTTATCCCCTCCCCCCCCAAACACCAAGCATTCTAATTGCCCCTATGACCAATCTGCTCTCTCTTCTATCATCCCTCTCTGCCCTTGTCTCCATCTTGTCTTTTGTCCTGTAGGGGCAGATAGCTTTCTATACCCCTTTACCTGTTTTTCTTATTTCCTAGTGGCAAGAACATTACTCGACAGTTGATCCTAACACTTTGAGTTCCAACTTCTCTTCCTCCCTCCCTCCCCACCCCTTCCCTTTGGAAGGCAAGCAATTCAATATAGGCCATATCTGTGTAGTTTTGCAAATGACTTCCATAATAGTTGTGTTGTATAGGACTAACTATATTTCCCTCCATCCTATCCTGTCCCCCATTACTTCTATTCTCTTTTGATCCTATCCCTCCCCATGAGTGTCGACCTCGAATTGCACTCTCCTCCTCATGCCCTCCCTTCTATCATCCCCCCCACCCTGCTTGTCCCCTTATCCCCCACTTTCCTGTATTGTGAGATAGGTTTTCCTACCAAAATGAGTGTGCACTTTATTCTTTTCTTTAGTGGAATGTGATGAGAGTAGACTTCATGTTTTTCTCTCACCTCCCCTCTTTATCCCTCCACTAATGAGTCTTTTGATTGCCTCTTTTATGAGAGATAATTTGCCCCATTCAATTTCTCCCTTTCTCTTCCCAATATATTTCTCTCTCACTGCTTGATTTCATTTTGTTTTAAAGATATGATCCCATCCTATTCAATTCACTCTGTGCACTCTGTCTCTATGTATGTGAGCGTGTGTGCATGTGTAATCCCACCCAGTACCCAGATACTGAAATGTTTCAAGAGTTACAAATATTGTCTTTCCATGTAGGAATGTAAACAGTTCAGCTTTAGTAAGTCCCTTATGACTTCACTTTGCTGTTCACCTTTTCATGGTTCTCTTCATTCTTGTGTTTGAAAGTCAAATTTTCTTTTCAGCTCTGGTCTTTTCATCAAGAATACTTGAAAATCCTCTATTTCATTGAAAGACCATTTTTTCCCCTGAAGTATTATAGTCAGTTTTGCTGGGTAGGTGATTCTTGGTTTTAGTCCTAGTTCCTTTGACTTCTGGAATATACTGTTCCATGCCCTTCGATCCCTTAATGTAGAGGCTGCTAGATCTTGTGTTATCCTGATTGTATTTCCACAATACTTGAATTGTTTCTTTCTAGCTGCCTGCAGTATTTTCTCCTTGACCTGGGAACTCTGGAATTTGGCCACAATGTTCCTAGGAGTTTCTCTTTTTGGATCTCTTTCAGGCGGTGTTCTGTGGATTCCTTGAATATTTATTTTGCCCTCTGGTTCTAGAATCTCAGGGCAGTTTTCCTTGATAATTTCATGGAAGATGATGTCTAGGCTCTTCTTTTGATCATGGCTTTCAGGTAGTCCCATAATTTTTAAATTATCTCTCCTGGATCTATTTTCCAGGTCAGTTGTTTTTCCAATGAGATATTTCACATTATCTTCCATTTTTCCATTCTTCTCTCTTTGTTCTGTGATTTCTTGGTTTTGCATAAAGTCATTAGCCTCCATCTGTGCCATTCTAATTTTGAAAGAACTATTTTCTTCAGTGAGCTTTTGAATCTCCTTTTCCATTTGGCTAATTCTGCTTTTGAAAGCATTCTTCTCCTCATTGGCTTTTTGAACCTCTTTTGCCAATTGAGTTAGGCTAGTTTTCAAGGTGTTAATTTCTTCAACATTTTTTTGGGTCTCCTTTAGCAGGGAGCTGATCTGCTGTTCATGCTTTGACTTCATGTCTCTCATTTCTCTTCCCAGCTTTTCCTCCAACCTGTCTAACTTGATTTTCAAAATTCTTTTTGAGCTCTTCCATGGCCTGAGCCCATTGGGTGGGCTGGGACACAGAAGCCTTGATTTCTGTGTCTTTGCCTGATGGTAAGCATTGTTCTTCCTCATCAGAAAGGAAGGGAGGAAATGCCTGTTCGCCAAGAAAGTAACCTTCTATAGTCTTATTTCTTTTCCCTTTTCTGGGCATTTTCCCAGCCAGTGACTTGACCTCTGAATGTCTGGAATTAACTTTAAAAGCACTGAAACTCAGAATCATCAGTGGTAAAGAACTTTTGATATTCAATACAGGGTTTATCTGCCTGATAATTGCCCCTAAAATATCCTCAAGAAGTAGCAACTGAGTCTTCACTTGAAGATCTCTAGGGAGAAGGAACCCAATATCCATCATTCACAATACTGGACAACAGACAGCTAACTAAGAAGACGACACTTCTGTATGAGTTTTGTATTTCTGGACCTTGGCTGGAAATCTAGGAATGACAGACCCCATTCCACCTCTCTAGTTAGAGAAGACCACTCCTCCTTCCCTCATAAATGGGAGCTATTATTATGAGTTTAGACTGCATGGGTTTTCCCCCTTTCTGATCACCACCAACACTTAGTGTCAGTATCATTCATCTTAATACTGAACTCCACTCATTTGAACAGTTTTTTATATTGTCTTGAATATCTTCTCTGTTTCATGTGTTCAAGTTTCACCTTCCCAGCTAGGCTGTTAACTACCTGGGAGGCTGGCCGAAGTTCTCACCTTCTGCTCTGTTCCCTAGGGTGACCAGAACAGGGTTGGGAACATGGTAGGCATTTATCAAAGATCTGTTGAAGGACTGTAGAAAAAGCATTCCTTCCCAAGGGTCTTACCTTCTTTGAGGGTCCTGCTATTTGAAGACCAATGGTAAATAATAATAAAGTCTTGTAAGGATTAAGTTGTCTGGGATCTTGGAAGTGTCACTAAAATTGCTTTAAACTGAAAAGGAAGTGGAGGAGAAGGGTAGGTGAGAAAACTACCTATGTATATTCACCAAGTTAGATACCATAGATACTACAGAGTAATCAGAGTATAGCAGAATAGCAGGAGAAGGAGAGAGAAGAAGAGGGAGAGAGAGAGAGAGACAGAGACAGAGAGAGATACATAGAGAGACAGAGACAGAGAGAGAGACACACACAGAGACAGACAGAGACACATAGAGACACATGGAGAGAAACAGAGACAGAGTGAGATAGAGAGAGAGAATAACCATTTATTGTTGTTTGTACTTCATTCTCAAAGAGGACCTATGATGTCATGAGGGTAATGTCTTAACTTTCCTGAATTGGATTTAAGTGAGGCAGAACTGGACAAAGTTGTCAGCCTCACTCTCTCTTCTAGAGTTATCAAAGCCTGATGGAAAGACAAAGCATTTATTAAGCACCTATTATGAGCTCTACTGTATCAAGGGTTTTACAAATTATCTCACTTCAGTAGCTTAGTAGAGACACCCAGAAGTTCCTAGGAAACAGAATTTAATAACAAACATGCTTTAAAAAAAATCCCACTTCCTCAAATATAAATTTCAAAATTAGTCCTAAAAACAACTATATAGGCAAATATAACTTTGTGGCTATTGCTAAGACTTCATGGGTTGATACCTACAATGAGCTCTGGAATATATTTGTTGCTGATGTTCAGTCATTTTCTGTTGTGTCAAACCTTCACATCCCCATTTGGGATTTTCTTGGCAAGGATACTGGAGTGATTTGCCCATTCCCTTCTCCAGTTCAGGAACTGAGGTCAACAGGGTAAAGTGACTTGCCCAGGGTCACACAGATAGTAAGTGTCTGAGGCCTGATTTTTACTCAAGTCTTTTTGACTTCACGCCCAAAGCTCTATCTACTGCACTACCTAGCTGCCCCATATTTAAAAGGGGCAAGATAACTAAGGGGGGTAGGCTAGAGAGTAGCACTATATATTAAAAATAGATGTATTCTTATAGATGTGCTTATGTTCACATGAAGAAGTCCAAGAACCAAAGAGGAAACTACTGAAAAGTATTTGGATCAAAAATCAATAGAGTTAGAAATAGAAGACATGGTGTCATCAGAATATACTACCCAGATACAGAGAGGAAATAGACAAGATATTCAGGAAAGTGAACCTGAGCCTGGGATGGTATCATACAACAGTGATGAGGGACTTCAATTATTTAGACATCTGCTGTAATTCTGTTTAAGTCCATTGAACATTAAACCTGTGGAAGGCTAGTATTCCTGGGATCTTCAGGCTTTGGACAAAGAATATTTGGAAACGTGAATTCCACAAAAGCTGACCACTACGTGTGAAAGCAGAGTTAGGATTTGAACAGAAGTTCTTTGACTCCAGATTCAGCTCACTCTCTGTCGCTCTCTCTCTTTTCCTTTCTACCTCTCTCCATCTCTCTGTCTCTGTCTGTCTGTCTGTCTCTCTCTCTCTCCCTCTCTTTCTCTTCTCCTTTCTCTGTTTTTCTCTCTCTCTCCCTCTTCTCTTTTCTTTCTGTCTCTCTGTCTTTCTCTGTCTTTCTGTGTCTGTCTCAGTTTGTCTCTGTCTCTCCAGCTATACTGTAGACTTTCCAGCTTATTAATACCTCTTAAAAATGTGTTATCTAGAGTTGTGTGCAATAATTCATATGTGGTGTGACCAGGAGAATGAGTACAAGGGGACTATTACCTCTCTCATTCTATACCCTATATCAGACCTAATATTAACAGCCTGAGACTGCATTAGCTTTTTGGATTATTAGATCAAACTGGATTCCTACTGAACTTGCAGTCCACTGAAAATCTTATATTTCTCATATATGGAGCTATTTAGGTATACCACTCTCATTACATATTTGTGAAGTTTATTTCTACTCAAGACATGTAGGATTTTTTTTAAAATTTTGCCTTGCTGAAGAAAAAAACTTACACCCAATTCATATTATTAGAATAGCCCTTGGAAAGGTCAAAAGGGGACACTTACTTTTTCTATTTGGTCCATCTCAAGCTGGGCTTCTAGCTTTCCTTATAGCTTGCTCATTGACCTTGGAACTAGAAAAGGACTTAAAAATTATTGACTTGAAAAAGACCTGGGGGTTCTTGTGGATTTCAAGGTAAGTATGTATCAATGAATGGGATCTGGCGACCAGGAAAGCTAATGGACTACGGTAAAGGAGTCAGCGTATTTAGGAGTAAATTAGGTGATGGCAGTCCCTGACCTGATCAGACTTCATCTGGAGTATTGTGTTCAGTTCTAGGCATCATATTGCTATAATGGAAAGTGTCCAGAAGAGACAAACCAAGATATGAAGGCTCTCATTGTCCGTAGGTATCTTGGATTCTAAATATCCAAATGAGAATTCATTGTCATCTCCTCCCCACATTCCCCATCTGCTCTTCTGAACTCCCCTGTTTCTGTGTGAGAGTACCAGGATCCTCCCAACTATCCAGGATTGCATCCTTGGAGTCTTCACCAGCTCATTTTCATTCACTACACTTATCCATGAGGCTGTCAAATCTTGTCCATAGGAAGATGTAGCAATGATATTTCTTGCACCTCTTTCCTTTTCTCCACAGTGGCCACACTGCTTCAGGTACTTATCAGCATTCTCTTAGTCTATTGCAGCAGCCTTCTAATTGACGTCCCAGCTTCAAAGGGCTCTGGGCTTGAATCTCTCTACCACACTGCTGACAAAGTAATTTCACTAAAGCACAGGTTGGACCATGTCACTCCTTCAAACTCTCTAGGATCAAGTAGTATCCTCCATTTGGCAATCAAAGTCCTTTAGAACTTGCCCCTAACCTACCTAACTAGACTTGTTATACATTCCTTCCCACCATGAACATCATGGTACAGTTGAATTGTCTTTGCTCCTCCCTCACAAGACCATCCATCTCCTGTCTCCATACCTTTGCACTGGCTGTCCCCCAGACCTGGAATGTACTCTTTCCTCTTGATCTCATAGAATCCCTAGTTTTCTTCAAGGGCAACCAAAGTATCACCTTCTACATGAAGTTTTTCCTGACTTACCCAGCTGGTGGGTTCTTCCCCTCTCCCTCTAAACTCTCTTGAATCTATTTTGTATGAAGCTACATATGTTCAGGGCTCTCTCTCCCTCTGACTAGACCTTGAGGGCAGGGTTCATTTTGATTTTGTCTTTGTATGTCTAGTACCTAGCACAATGCCTGACCCAAGTAGGCACTTAATCATGCTTCTTGATTGAGTGATTTAAGATAGGCACGAATGTCATTAATGACCCCATACTTAGTATCCAGGTCTTCGAATGACATTTTCTGAGGAATATTCCTACACTGGGGCTTATTCAGAGAAAGGTGAAGAAGATGACTAGGGACTCAAAATCATGTCATTAGGAATGGTGGGAGGAATTAGGGGTATACAATAGGTGTTCAATAAATGCTTATGGATTGATTGATAGGGATGTTTAGCCTTAGACCAGATAAGGCTCAGAGGAAGATATAACACAAGTCTTCAAATATTTGAAAAATTGTCATGTTAAAGAAGTATTATTTTTATGCTACCTGGTCCCAGATGATAGAGCAAAGAGTATGTGTTCCACACACAGAGGCAGATTTTAGGTCAGGATCAGAAAGCACTTCTGAACAAATCAGAGTGTTGTCAAATGGAAAAGACAGCTTCATGAGTGAAGTGAAGGCTCAAGGACTGTTTGTTGGGGAGATTGTGGATGGGATTCCTGGCTTAGGCAACCTTTGAGCCTCCCTAGGATCATGATATTCTACAATTTTATGTGTCTGATCCTGTGGTAAATCCAGAACAAAGGGAAGAAATAGGTCCTGCCTTCAAAGAGTTTACAATCTAACTGGAGGAGATTGTCTACAGTCAAGCTCTTTTTGTTATAAGGAAATACTAGTAGCTTCTTCAAGTTGTCCATAGCTGGAATAAAAAAAAATACCAATACTCAGCATTGCTTGAGTTTTTGTCAATGAGATTTCTGCACAACGACCCAAGATAGGTGGAAGATGCAGGGGTGCGGATGGGACAGGACCAGGGAATTAGCCTCCAACTCTAGGGTTCAGAATCAAGGCATAGTTTCAGAGCAGAATAAATTAACCTGGAAAGTAGACCATCTGGATGACTTCAAACCTATGTGAAAGAATCCTAGCTTCCTTGGGCTGCTATCTGACCTTAGACCACATTTACCCATTTTGTCCTGTGACCTGGACACTCCTACATTGCTGACCCACACCTTGGGACTTTGGCCCCACCTTGTGACTCAGCCTGTCCCCCTTCCTCATGTTTTCTACCAGATGATGATTGGCTCTTTGATCTTCTCTGATCCTGTACTTCTGGTCTCCACTACCAGATCTATTCATTCGAGGCATTCTTGTTTCTCTCTGTTTCTTCCTCCTAGTGCCTGCATCCAAGGAGGGGTCTGATAGCAGTCAGGAGTAACACATACTGAGACAAACTGCACAAACATATCAACAGTCTGCCAGCAAGCCTTTATTAACCATTCTCTGTGTATGCCAAGAGCTGGGAATACAAAGAAAGGAAGAAACATGATGCCTGCCTTCCAAGAGCTCATAGTCAGAATGAAATATAGCCACAGAGCCGAGTCCCAAGTCTGTCTTCTTCCCTCTCTTGGATCTCACCTGGCACAGGGCAGAGCTCATAGCAAGTACTCACTAAAGACTTTAGTTGCACTCAGGCACATTTAAGTAGATTTCAAATCAAAAGACCTGGGTTTGAGCCCTGACTCTCTCACTTAACTAATAACCTTCCACAAAACACCAAAGATGTAGTGATGGACAGAGTTTGGAAGATCTGGGTTCAAGTCCTGCCCCTGATCTTCCCTAATTACATGACTATGGGCAATTCATTTGCCTGCCTAGCCTCAGTTTCTCCGTCTGTCAAATAGGAGTAATAATACCTGTAGTTCCCATCTGACAGTAATTGTGAGGGTCAAGTAAGATTATGTATAGAAAGTGCTTTGAGAATTTGAAAGCACTATATATGTGTAGGTGGCTATCATTATCATTATTGTTAGAAGTAGTAGTACTATTACTGTCTCTGTGCATCTCAGTTTCCAAGAGGCTTAGCCTAGTTAGTTGATCCTGAGGGTGCCTTTCAGTTCATTTCTCTGTGATTCTGTTGCTTTGCCCCAACTTGCTCCTTCACCCAAGGTATCTATAGGTGTCTAGTAGGTAGGTTTTACTGTTTTTCCTGATTCTCATTCTCTGGATGCCAGCTGACCATTTCTCTTGTCCACTTCCTGTTGCTCAGGCCAGTTTTCTGTAGGATCTGGGGTCTGGTTAATGAACGTTGACACTTTGATGGGTGAACAGCTCTCACTACTGGCCGCCCGTGCCAGGCCCCAGCTCAGTGTTTCCTTTGAGTCTCCTTCTCTCTGCCTCTCCCCTTCCATAAACAAGAGCTCAGTAATCATCGAGGGGAAGGCAGAGACACTGGGGCCTGGGAAGCCAAAATGGAGAATCGATTCTTTCTTTCAGAAAGGGACTTTGGAAAAAAAAGCAACCTATTTCCTGGCTTACATGGCTTATGAAAAAAAATTCATCTTAGAACACCAGCCTTATTTTTGGTCTGAAACAGCCCCCTGTGTGTGAATAGGAACTGTGTGCTATTTAAGAGGAAGAGTGTCTGGCCTGGTAAAATGAGGTCATGACTAGAAGTTAGGAGATTTGGGTTGGGGAACCACTATTCACTTGCTCTGTGACCCTGGGCTAGCCTCCCCCACTCTCTGAGACTCAGTTTCCCCATCTGTAAAACAGGGAAGAAAGTACCTGTCTTACCTACCTGATTACAAAGCCCACGTTTCTTTCTCTGTCACTACAAGATAGTGTTGTTGATTTGAAGGTTAAAGATCTCCCCCCTGGGTCTATTCAAAGCTCTGCCCCATGGAGAGCACATACTGGATTAATTTCTCCCTCAAAATGCACAGGCCAGCTCAGCATCACCTATTTCTTCATAGTCAATCAGTCAACAAGCTTATTCAGAGCCTATTATGTGTTAGGGACTGTGCCAAGTGCCAGTGATGCAAAGGGAGGCAAAAGACATTTAGTCTCTGATCTTGGAAGCTCTCAGTCTACAGGGGGAAGATGATGTGCAAATAACTGTACAAATGAGACATGAAAAGGATAAGTTAGGGGCAGTCTCAGAGGGAAGGAATTCAGGTTGAGGAGGACTGGGAAAGGCTTCTTGCAAAAGGTGGAACTTTGGCTGAAATTTGAAGGAAGCTGTAGACTTACCTCTGGAAGGGACCTTAGAGATTATCTAGTAAATTTCTCATTTTCCTCATGAGGAAATTCAGGCCCAGAGACTTGACAAAAATAAAAACAGCTAGCTATTTAAATAGCATCTACTATATGCCAGGTACTTTACAAATACTCATTTAATACAACAACCCTGGGAGGTAGGTGCTGTTATTATCCCCATTTTATAGTTGGGAAAACTGAGGTAGATGGAGATGAAATGACTTCTTGCCCAGAGTCACGTAGCTAGTAAGCATCTGAGATTATTTCTGAACTTGAGTCTTCCTCATGTGAGGCTCAGCGCTCTATCCACTGCATTTCCTAGCTGCCTCTAAGGCTGCATATCCAGGTCATACAGTAAATAGTCAGGATTCAAACTTGGGTTCTCTGACTTTAAATCTAATGCTCTTTCTACTAAACCAGCTTTGTCCCCATTTCCTTGCTCTGGGTTCCTTTCCTCTAAATCTTCCTGTAGCCTCACAACTCATTTTTTATTCTTCTCCACTGGCCCACATCAAAACCTTTTGTGCTTCTGCTGTCTTGGATGTCACTGGTACTGGAGAAGTCCTAATATCTTTCCACCTCTACAATTCTCACACATTTCTATAGAATTTTAGGAGCTAAAAATGCTTTCTTTGCATCCAACCTATGCAAGAGTCAGCCTGAATCATCCTCACTTTACAGATAAGGAAACTGATATGATATTTGGTATTTAACCATGATAATGGATAATTGAGGATAATTAGTGATTATCCATGGTCGTACAGCTATTATCTGAGGTGGGATTTGAATCCAGGTTAAGTGTTTTTTCCCTTCTTGGGTACCAGAACTTGCAGCAAGAACCAGAGAAAATGGGGTCTCATTTAGATCCTTATTCAGGGCTGACTTCACATGTGGGCATAGTTGGCAGTGATTTGAGACTGTAAGTCATGTATTCCATAACTTGCTACTAATTAAAGTATTTATTTATTTATATGTGTACATATAATTTATGTCTTTCTATGTACCTATCTATCTATAGAGAGAAAGACAGAGGGCACAGGGTGAGGTGAACATGAAGGGGTGATATCTAAAAAGAAAATTAAGAGTTGAGAGGAATGTACTGGGAGAAAGAGAAAGGGAGAAGTAGAATGTAGTTAATCATCTTACTTCAAAGAGGCAAAAAAGAGCTTTTACAATGGAGGGGAAGAAAGGGAAGGTGAGAGGGACTAAGTAAGCCTTCCTTTCATTGGATTTGGCTTCAGGAAGGAAAGACATACACACTCAATTGGATATGGAAGTTTATCTTATCCTACAGGAAAATAGGGGGGAAGGAGATGAGAGAGAGGGATAATAGAAGGGATGGCAGTTTGAGGGAAGGGATAATTGGGAAGCAAATATAGTTGGTCTTTCACAACATGACTGTTATGAAGGTCTTTTGCATGACCATACATGTATAACATATTGAATTGCTTGCCTTCTCATTGAGGGTGGGTGGAGAAGGGAGAGAATGTTGGAACTCAAAGCTTTAAAAATCAATGTTAGAGGTTGATTTTACATGCAACTAGGAAATAAGATATATAGGCAATGGGGTATAGAAATCTATCTTACCCCACAGGAAAATAGAAGGGAAGGGGATAAGAAGGCGAGTGTGATAGAAGGAAGGGCAGATTGGAGGAAAGAGCAATCAGAATACATGCTGGGGACAGATAGGGAGAAAATTTGAAAATCAAAATTTTGTGGAAGTAAATGTTGAAAACTGAAAAATAAATAAATAAATTTATTAAAATTATTACAATTTATTTTAAAAAAAGAAAAAAAAAGAAAAAAAAGAAATGGGACATAGAAGAGGACAGGCCCTCAGAATAAGGGCATGGAAGGATAAGAGAAGAAGCTGCAGAACACTGTAGAGAGAAGTAGGGAAGGACATCAAAGATACACTTCTCTGGCTTTACAATCATATTCTTTAAAAAAAAGTTCTTTTATCAAATCTCTCAATTCTAAGAGAGATGATCTCTAAGGGATCATCTTATCCACTTCACCTCTCAATTTAAAAGGGAGGAAACTAATGCCAGAGAAGTGGCACCATTTTAACACCAGGACTTCTGACCACCAATCCTCTGTGCTTTCTAGTCTATGGAGAAGTGGTTTGGGCGTGTGAATGGTGGAGCTGGTGGGTTTGGATTATGCAGGAAATGATGGGAAACAGGGTTCAGAGCTAGAATATTCTTCCATTCCATCTAGATCAACTTCCATTTGGACCATGTTTGTAGCTGGTTACAGACTATGAAATACACTCTGGTCCTCCAATGAGTGGATTGTTTTCATTAGACTTATCAAATTACAATTTGATACCCACCCTGATAAATTTCCCACTTCAGTATGGTCAGTCCAAAGAAACCCTAAGTCTGGAATTGACCAGAACTGTTAAATTAAGATTTTTTTTATAGTTTCACTGAATTAACATGGACAGTTGTTGCTATCCCTTCTCTTGTGAGACGCTGTCATTATGTGGAGTCTCAAACTGGAGTTGGTTTGCTAGGAATATGGAAGGTAAATGGGCTGGCCTTTCCATTAATTAACCAACCAACAAGTTGAAATGCTCCATTTGGGAATGCTTGGTTTCTATCTGGAAACTTCTTTGCCCTCTAGTGACTCACATTTTTGTATGCACCATAAAGATATCTCCACCTGGCCATGTGCAAAACACTGTGGAAGCTTTCAAGGCTGCATCCCAGTTGGAACCTGTTTGAGTCAATATTACTTGCTGCATCCATGACCCAGCAGCTAATGTATTGTGGCTGATTAAATGATGTCACTAACCTGTAAGTTACATTGCTTGGCTATTATCTCTTCAAGAGCCACATTCTAGAGTTCTTTAATCAAGGCCAAAAATAGTTGGGAAGAAGGACGCTAGCAGTTAAGGGCCATATAACTATGGGTGTCATAACGCCAGGACGGGGGGAAGATTGTTTCATCGAGTCTAATCTTTGTCACTATAGTTGTTGGAGGGGGTGGTGGGACTTGGGAGAAGAGCACCATGATGACAGATCTCCTGTTGTCTAGTAGGGGGCAGTTGTATAGTATAGTGGTACACATCAAAGGAGGACCACAATGTGAGGTGTGTGGAATGTGGTTGTTGTGAAGAAATAGGGTCCTCTGACCCCTGTGAGGAAGTGTGCACCACTGACTCACTGGAAAAAAGCACTATTCACCTAAAACAGCACTCTACTCTTCACTGGTGGTCCTCTGAAGCTGGGCTGCTCTCTGTGGACCCTCTTCTGCCACTTTCTGATCTTTTGTCAAATTAACATTATGTGACTTTTTTTCTATTTCGACAAGAGAGGGCCCTCAAGTTATTTTAGCACATAGTCTCTTGGGCTAGCTCACTTTTTTTGGTGATTTAAGTCCCAAAGATATAGCCAATCGACCAACTAGCAAAAACTCTCAGGCTTATTTTAAGACTGTCTTGTGAACTCCTTTGATTGCTCCTGACCTGTGGGACTCCCTGAGCTGAGTCTGCTATTTAACTTCAAGCACCAACATTCTTTTAAATTCTTTTCTATTCCTATGATACCTATGTGTCCATGAAGACTGCCTTGGAAGCAAGAGTCAAGAGGGATGCATGGAACTAATGATTTATTCTTCTTTTCCAGGAACAAAATCACTACCCTGCCTTCACTTCTTTGCCCTCCTCTCTTCTTCCTCACTCCCCCTAGTAAAATTTTGCACACCTGGCAAATTATACTTGATGCACAAAAGTAGTTCATAAGACACTTATGACAAAGAGTTATTAATTGCTATGTAGCATAAGCACAGGTAATCATTCCAAATATCTATATAAATGCAAGTACACATCCATATTAAAGTTATATGTAGTCAAATGAGCATGGAGGAACATGCAAAAACATAATGCATACAGACATACATATATGTATATCTCAATGTATGTATGATGTATGATGCAGCAGACACACTTCCATATTATACATAAACCACATGTAACATGAAAACTTTATATGTATTTACATAGAAATGACATATTTCATGTACTCCATCCCTGGGCATCACCTGCCCACATATGCAATATCTTCTATTACTTGTGAAGCACAATAAGTCACCCTGGTCTCTGGGCACACAACCTTGCCACTCTTACAGTGACTTTCTTCTCATTCTTTACCTTTGATGTCTTCAGTCCAGTGGCCTTAAGTGACAATCTTGAGTTTATAGGTGGCCTGGGCTTGTAGTCCCTTCTCTCAGCTTTCACCCTCGGGACCTCCACAGCTGCAATGTTAGGCATATATAAAGAGTAAATATTGATGAAGTTTGGAGAAAGCGGGAAGGGAAACTTCAGCAGAGCAGCTGGGAGAGAAATGGAAGAGTTTTTTTTTTAATTTAATTTTGATTTTTTTCCCCTCAATTACATGTAAACAAAAATTTTTTAACATTCATTTAAAAAAATTTTGAGTTCTGACTTCTCTCCCTTACTCTCTTCGCTCTGCCCTCCTTGAGAAGGCGCATGATTTGATATAGATTATACACCTATAGTCATGCAAGACATTGGAAAAGATCTTAAAAGGCCAACATTTTCCCAGAGGACCTTTCTGCCCCCAGAAATGTTTTAGAAATTCCAGGAGGCCCCTAGTACCATTTATTTTCTTCTCAGGAAGACCTAAGTTTGAATTTTGCCTCAGGCACATACTAGTTGTATGACTTCTGGGAAAGGCACTTGACCTCTGTCTGCCTCAGTTTCCTCATCTGAAAAATGGAAATAATCAGCGCCTACTTCGCAGAGTTGTATAGCTCAAATGAGATGATTCATAACTTTGCAAACCTTCAAGTGTTATATAAATGCTAGCTATTATTATTTCTTCAATGTGAACTGGAAGAATGATAGCTTCACTCATGCTATAAAACTGAAAAGTGATTTAGTAAATATGCTTTTCAGTGCCTAGAAACATGAACATCTTTAATCAACACAAACCCACAGTCAGCTCACACTCCCCATAGTCAGCTCAGAAGACTGCCCTAGGGAATTACTTTTCTCTGCCTCTTCATACCCCCCTAGGGAGGAGATGGACTTTTGTTGATTCCTCAGTATCGAAGAGAAAAAAGTGACAACAGAATTGTTTCTAAGAACTGCTCTGATCTTGTTTGACAAATACGCAGCTTTATGATACTGGGAAATATCATTTGCTCTCATCAATGAGAGAAAAGAGAGCTCAAATCATTATACTTTTTTAACCCAGAGAAACAGGTAACCAGAATGCCCAAAGGAGTAAACTTTGTCTGCGGGTGATATCTCGTGGCTTAGAACTGAAACATATTTACTGAAACCTCAGCATATAAACCAGAGATAAAAACAGGGGTTGCCTACTGTTCCTCAGTGAGATAGTGTCACACAAGAGATGGATGGTGAAGCGCCTTCCCTTCCTTAACTGCATTAGGTAGCAGGAGTTAGAGGTCTCACATTCCAGTCATTTTTAAAAGTGTAGGTGGTGTAGTGGATAGAGTACAAGTCTTGGACTCATCTTCCTAAGGTCAAATCTGACCTCAGACACTCACTAGCTGTGTGACCCTGGGCTAGTCACTTAACCCTGTTTGCCTCAGTTTCTTCATCTGTAAATTGAGCTGGAGAAGGAAATGGTAAACCATTCCAGTATCTTTAAGTACTAAATGGGGCATTGCAGAGCCAGACACAATTGAAAAACAAAAATGAATGAGTTCAACATTTATCAGTATGGAATACAGTGTCCAAATATGTCACACAGTCCTGTTTTGCTCTTATTGTTTCAAGTGTGCTAACTTGAGTTAGCTTGAGACAATACTCAAGTGTTGTTCTCTAATCTAGATTGTAAATTCCGTGAAGAGAAGGCTTACGTCTTGTTTTATTTTACCTTCACAACACCTAGGATAGCAGCATGCCTAAAGTTGCGCAATACATATTCATTAAAATCAATCTTCTCCTTTCTGTAGGTATCTTGGGAGGACTCTTCCATATCCTCCAAGAAGAAAGACTGCATCTCTTCAAGACAAAAGCACCAAGCATTTGTTGTGAATAGAATAATGGAATTGGAGCATGGAAATTGCAGTGTGGGACTGGAAGTCAGAAGTCCTGGATTCTAGTCCAAGTTTGGCATCTAAGTAGCTGTGTGGTCTTAGGAAAATCATTCATGGCATCAAAGATTTAGAGTGGGTGATCATCCCTTAGAGACCAGTGACCTTAGAGATCATCTTTTATAAACCTAAGTAAAGGCAACATGTTGTAGTGGATAGAATGACCTTCCAGTTAGGAAGATCAGAGTTCAAATCCTACCTGTGAAACTTGCTAGCTATGTAATCCTGTTTAAGTCATTTAATCTCCCTGAACTCATTTTACAGATGATGAAAATGAAGCCAAGAGAGCACAGGGGTCATCTGCCCAAGGTCACAGGGGGGAAAAACAGCAGAGCTTGGTTTTGAACCCAAGTTCACTGATTCTAAATCCAGGGCTCTTTCCATTTCACCATGCCACCTGACTGGTCAACCTCTCTGAAACTCAGTTTCCTTATCTATGAAATGATTGGCTGATTTCTCAAGTTCTCCTAGCTCTAAAATTTCTACGATTCTTTATCTTTCCTACCCTGATTCTAAGGCAGGAAGAGGTAGGAGCCATGCTCTTTGCAATTCCTCCATTGAGAGGGTGGACAAAGTTTATCAAAGAGGAAAAACAGAAATTCCTTTCTCCCAAGAGAATCACTGAGATGGAGGGAGGATTGTGAGGTGTGTCTGAATCCTTGAGTCTCCAAGGTGGGGCTCTTTGGACTCCTAGTCTCCCCTGGGCTGAAGTAACCAGAGAATGGGGCCTCAGATGTCCAGAGAAGATGAAAAATCATCCATGGGCAACCAAGAAGCAATAGAGAGTTTTACATTATGGCTGTGTTGACTATAGGAGCAACCCTGGACACAATAGGGAAGGTGGCAAAATTTGCCTTTTTAACCCCAGCCCTCACCTTCTTCACTTCCTATTTGTCTGCTCCCTAGTAGTCAGTTTCCCAATTTTTCTCTTTCCCTCCAACTCTGTTCTGCTCTCAGATACTCTTCAAGTGAGTCCTTATGCTTCCTTTTCATTTAAAAAAACTTATTAAGTACTTATTATGTGCCAAGACTATGCTAAGCATTAGGGATACAAAGAAAAGTAAAAACACAGGCATTATTCTCAAGGAGCTCACATTTGTTGGGCATTTATATCTTAAGTCTATGAAATGGTTTTGTCCCTCATTCAAGGAATTGTGAGTATCAGGAGGCAGGTAGAAGAGATGTCATGGAAGTGGACCAGGTGGTTTTCCTATTAGACTGTAAAGACATCTCATATAGGCTGCCATATAATCCACTAATCCATCCCAACTGGTGGGATCATGATGGAACCCATCATTATGTAGGGGAGAGAATCATGGACAAAGTAGACCTAGGAACTATTACTAAGTAGAATAGCTTATTAAGTCTATGTGATCAGGGAACAGGTAGATTAATTCCATTCTGATTACCTGGTACCATGGCATATTATTTCTGATTATGTATATTCTTATTTCTCTCATAAATAAAACATCAAAGAATGCACTGTAGTCTGGAATGTATGGAGATGGAGCAGAAGGCAAAAACCCTGGTTCTATCACTAACAAATCAGGCAGTATTAGTCAAGATGCTCAGCCTGTTTGTGTATGTTACTTCTTTATAAATAAAGACAATTCTTAATACATTTAAAATTTTAAATTAAAACATGTATCTTTTCTAAACCCTCCTTACTCTGAACAACAAAGCCCACCCTTAAGAAATAAATATTGTCACATGAGACAAATCAACACAATGGCCATATCTGAAAATGTAAACTTTATTCTATACCTCAAGTCTGCTACCTCTGTGCCAGGAGGTAGGAGATATGTTTCATCACCAGTTTTCTGAAGTCACAATTGATCCCTGAATTGATGAAATTTCTGAGATCTTTCCATGATACGTTTTCTCTTTCTTTATTGTGGTCATCATTTAAAATGTTCTCCTGATTCTGCTTATTTCTCTCTACATAAGTTCATTTAAGTCAAGTTTCTCTGAATCTTCATATTTATAATTTCATACATCCTTTCTTAGTATACTCATATATCTTTTCTGCTTAGTCATTCCTTAATTGATGGATAACCACTTTATTTTCAATTCTAAGCTATTTCAAAAAGTACTGCTGTAAGTATTTTTGTTATATGAAATCTTTCCTTCTCTGACTTCTTTAGGGTGTGTGCCTAGTCATGGAGCAAATGTGTCAGAAGGTACACACAATTTAGGGCCTTTTGGGGGTATAGTTTGAAATTGTTTTCCAAAAAATTGGATCATTTTTATAGCAAAATAGTGAGTCACTGTGCCTACTATCCCACAGCCCCTCCAGCAATTGCCATTTTTGGCTTTTGTTATATTTGCAAATCTTACAAATATATGGAGAAATCTCAGAGTGGTTTTAGTTTTTATTCCTCATGCTGATGATTTGGAGGAATGCTTCCCCATAGATGTTGTTACATTCCTTCTTTTAAAGACCACTTGTTCATAGCCTTTGATTGTTTATCTGTTGGAGAACTCGTGTTCTTATACGTTTTCCATTCTTCACACAGCTGCCAAACTGATGTTACTAAAAATCTGACCATGTCACATCTCCTACATATGTATTTATGTGTCTGTGTGTATATGTATGTATATATATATGTATGTATGTATGTATGTATGTAGGTATATTCCTTATTACCTCTAGAATAGACCACAAAATTCTTAGTCTGGCATAGAACTCTCTATATTCTTGCTCCTAACTAGCTCTCCTGTCTTATTTCATCTTACTCCTCTCCCACACTCTTCTATGTATGTCTGTCTATTGTTCCCCAGACATGACCATGTATCTCTTTCCTCTATGTTTTTGTATAAATGATCCTTCATGTCTAGAATGTGTATACATATATATATATATATATTTATATAATTCTCTTCTCTGATTTATTTTAATCCTTACTTTCCTTCAGAGTATTCCATGTGCCATCTACTATACCTGGGCCTTCCCAGTTCTTTCCAGGGTCTCTCTCTCAAAATTATTTTATGTTCACTCACATGTATACATGTTACATCCTCCCCTCTTGCCCCAATCTCCCAATAGAATAAAAATTATTTGAGGGCAAGGACTATAACCCTGGGTTCTAATATAGGGCCTTGCAAATAGTGAACACTTAGCCAAAGATTTTTTAAATCAATTTGAATTGGAAAGGTCACCCAGATACAGGGACAGTGACTGAGGAAGGGGTATTTGAAGTTGGCCTCAGATTTAGAAGAAAGTGAAAAGTTCAAGGCCAAATGCAGCATACTCTGGGTCAGTTACAAGGTAGGACAGTACCTTTGGAAGCTCACATAGTCTGTCCAGAGTTTGATCTTTTTCAAACCTGGTTTGGTCATGTTGATTTTCCCCCCAACTCTCCAGAGGACCATGGCATCTCCCTGCCTTTCTTTTCAAAATGCTGCTATTGCAAGTAGGTCCTGCTTTGGGAAACACTGGCCCTCCTATTGGCTCATAATATCTCCTCCCTGTGGGTAATAATAAAATTAGCTTCTTGATTATTAGCAGATGAAATAGACATATCAATAGAAAGAAAACAGAGCCTGTAGGAGGTAGGCAATGGGGAAAAGACTGATTCCTTGTAGCTCCTGGAGGAGAATTATTGTAATATGATCGTTGAAGTCTCTAGTAATGGTAAGAGGAAATGGTCCCCAAAGCTTCTAAATTTAAGCTTACAGGACTCAGCTGGACATATATTCTCAAATTATGTCTTAAGAGAAGATACTAAGGCATCTTCCTGATCACAGGCCAGGGAAAGATGGGTGAATATCAAAAGAGAAGTCTAAGGATGTTCAATATACTTTGCTAACTTTCCTCCCCTTGACTTTTACTATTTCAATTAACCACCATTTATTAAGCATCTGGGGCAGCTAGGTGGTGCAGTGGATAGAGCACCAGTGCAGGAGTCAGGAGGACCTGAGTTCAAATTTCACCTCAGATATTTGACACTCACTAGCTATGTGACCTTGGGCAAGTCACTGAACCCCAATTGCCTCATCCTGGGTCATCTCCAGTCATCCTGATGAATATCTGGGCACTGGATTCAGATGGCTCTGGAGGAGAAGTGAGGCTGGTGAGCTGCACAGCCCTCCCTCACTCAAAACAAAGTCAAGTGCAAGTCATGTCATTAATTCTCTGATGGCATGGTCTTCTTTGGCAATGAAGGATGAATACAACAACAATTTATTAAGCATCTACCATGTTTCAGCATTGTGCTAGGCACTGGACATTACAAGACAATTGTAAACCAGTCTTTGCTCTCAATGAGCTAAGACTCAAGGGGGGGAAGATGATATGTGAATATATAACAACATACAAAATACATACAGAATAAATACAAGGTAATTTCAGGAGGGAGAGAGTGGCCTTATTCTTCTTGTAAATGAATAATGGAATACAAACATGGAGACACTAAACTGGGTGCTGGGGGGGGTCTACCTTCTAATCTGCTGATACTCCATGTCTTTGGAAGAGTCACAGAATTTTTCCATCTATCAGATGCCTCATTAAACCTTCCCTAACCCAAGGGACTCATGTTAGGATCAGATGGGAAGAAGAGATGGGAAGGTGCTTTGGAAACTACTAAGAATTCGCTAAGGGAAAGACATTTAGATAGTTTTCATTTCTCCTGTCTGGTCCTAGGAGATCACATGAGTGTTCAGGACCCAGCACAAGAGAATGAAAGCCTGACCTATTCCTTCCCCATCATCCTGCCTGAGTGACTGTCACCAAAGTCCTTCCATTCTGAGATTTGCTTCCCACAGGTTAGACCTTGGGAAGTTCCTCTTCATGCAAAAATCTACCTCATCTCTACAGTAGTTTTCCCAACCCTAAGGTCACAGGGTGAGCTCTTTCTACTTCTGATGGAGGACTGTAAGTCTGAGAGACTGGGGAGGAAATGTGTTCTTGTCTGGAGGTTCATATGTTATATACCCAGGAAAACAGGGACAAGCAAGGAGAGTAAATATACTGAGCTACCTCATTGAAAAATGAGGAGATATTGAACCAGTGGAGCGGGGAGTAGAGCCCAACCAAAAAATTCTATCCAACTCTTGGAAAGCTCTTTGATAAAACTCAGAGCTTCATACATTCCAATTAGGGGTGTGAGGACATGGAGAGACAGAAGTACTGTAAGGGAGTGTGCCTGCTTGGCACACCCATCTCAATCTTCCTCTGTCATTGAAGACTGGTCTACCAGTGGAACAGAGTCAAACAATCCCAAATCCAGGAAAGACTGTCTTTTGAGATGGACAAGATCCATGCTGGAGCAGATATCTGCCTTAGAAACGGTGAGATGAAGGGCTCCCAAGGTACCTTATCCAATTGACTGGTTACAACTATCATCTAGAAAGGTGGATTGACATCCTCCTATCTGTTTCACGTACAAGTTGCTAACAAATCTCAATCCATTCTGCTGCCACAGACTAGGGAAATCGTCTTTGACTTAGGAGATTTCAGAGACATTAGCCTGTCCCACGTAAATTAAAATTTCCACATGCAGATATTAGCTAATGGAGACACTCATTACTTGTCATAGTATTAATGTAAGTAGATAGTCTTTGCACACATTAGATAGGCTATTTTAATACCACATGTATTATAAACCTTTATTAGAGATTAGAGGTCAGAGAAAGAATGAAATGTTCAAGGTAGAGACTGGAAATCTTTGTTCACCTTGGATTTATTCTAGGTTTAGTTATTTCCCTCCGTCTTTCATATGGCCTCTTTTCATATTTCAGGCTTATCGATGCCGTCCCAAATGAGTCCAGGCAGACAATGTTTCAGAATAACATATCAAATAGAAAGTAGGGGTGGGTTCTGGGCTGGTGTGTGCGTGTGTGTGGCAGGGCAAACTTGAAAACCTCAAACCTGCCAATAGATAATATGTTAGGGATGGGAAAGACCTCGGGGATTCATTGGGTCTAGGATCTAGGTCAACTAAGTTAGGTAAACTTGGGCATGGTATTTCCCCTTTTGGAGCCTCAGTATCCTCTTCTGTAAAATGACAGTGTGGGCCTTGAACCTACTCTCACATATTATGATAAAAAATTTACCTTTTCTGTAGTGAATTTGCTTCCAAGGAGAGTGGAAGGACCTGACTATCCTGCCCACCCTCATATAAAGAATGACCAACTATTGCCTTTTTACTCCTAGACTCACACAGTGCATTTTTCCAGGGCCCTGAACAGATAAGTATTTATTAAGCACCTACTGTGTGCCAGACAGTGCTGGGGATGTAAAGACAAAAAAGACAGTCCCTGCCTTCAGGAGGGCTCGTAGTCTAAGGATGGTGACATTATTAAGTATGTATCCAGGTAGTAAGTAGCACAGATGCCTGTACATAAATACAAGCTAATTTGGGTCTTGAGGGGGGAGAGGCACCAAGTATTTGTAGAATTATATCATACTCAGTCATAGCTCAGTCACTGAATATTATTTAGCTGTTATTAGTCATGCTCCTGGCCGGTGGTTTTGGATAAAGCCTGGACAAGGTTCTGAAAGGCCCCTCTTCTCCTTTCCCCACCCACCACCTCCTCTTTTCTGAGGTTTACTCAACTGCCCTTTGACTTCCTCTCAGATTCTGGGAGCAGAGACTGAGAAGAGACTCTCTGAGTCTGCATTCTCTGATAAGCTGGCAGATGTGGGAATCTCCCTTAGCATTTATGTAACAGTGGAAATTTCTGTTCTTGGTGTTCTTCCAAGGACAGTTGGGAGGTTTTATAGGTAAGAAAAATTGAGCTCTCAGCAAGTAATTTTTAAAATGGAAAACTTCCGGTGTAAAGTCTTTGAGCTAAAGATGTACCAAGCTTTGAGAAAATAACAACTGATGTGTAGCATTTTGTGGTTAGAAAGCACTTCATATGACGAGGTGATCACATTCTCTGCTAGGAGCCAGTGTGGGGCAGTGAGAAGGGTGCTAGATTTGGAGTCTGAGGACCCGAGTTCAACTCTTGGCTACACTATGAACTACCTAAGGGATCTTGGTAAGTCACTTATAATCTCTGGGAATCAATATGTTCATTAGTAAAAAAAAAAAAAAGGGGGGGGGGCACTGGAGCAGATGACTTTTTGGTCACTTCCCACGCTAAAATCTATGATCACAAGATTTGGACTCAGCTCTTGATTCCATCAACACTGATTCGGACCTTCGCTGAGTGTCGGTGGACAGGTCACTGCCATTTTCTACACCTTTATCTCATTTGTAAAATGAAAGGGGTCATTTGCAAATGAACTCTAAAGTTCCTTTCAGCTCTACAGCAACAATCCTTTCATTAGGCATTAGCTTCCCTACCTTGTCCCATCTCTCCCTTTTCTTTTTTTCCTCTCAGAAAAGTGATGTTTTCCCCTAACTCAGTCGTTTTTCGGTCACGTTCAACTCTTTGTAACCCCATTTGGGGTTTTCTTGGTAGAAGTACTACAGTGGTTTGCCGTTTCTTTTTCCAGCTCATTTTACAGATGAGGAAACTAAGGCAAACAGTGTTAAGTGACTTGCCCAGTGACACAGCTGTTAAGTGTCTGAGGCTGGATTTGAATTTAGGTCTTCCTGACTCCAGGTCCAGCATTCTATTCACTGGGACATGTAGCTGCCTCCCTAGCTCATGGCTATGACTGTTTTTAAATTTTATTGTTGCCTTTTGTTTTCTACATCACAAACATTTCTGTATATCCAGCTAGCCCCCCACTTATCCCCCAAAGAACCTTCTCAAAAAACAAATAAAAACACTTAAACTTAGCCAAATGACACAGTTACTGAGTCTGATAGTGTATGAAGCATGATGTAGCAGCCTTAATCCCCCACCTGAAGAGTTTTTTTAAAGAGATTATTTAGTATCTAAGTTAATCACTTACCAGATGTTTATTTGAGTGTCTGTTGTGCCCTCAGCTCTGTACTAGGTATTGTAAGGATTCAAAGAGAAATAAGACTTGTCCCTGCCCTGAAGGAGCTTGTAACCTCATTGGGAGACAATTATTCTCTAATAGCTTGCACTTCTGTCTTAAGTGCTAGGCTGTAAGAGCATATACAGAGTGTTTTGGGGTGAGGAGGGGCGGGGGAATATTAGTGGTTTAAAGAGGAGAGAGAGACAGAGACAGAGAGACAGAGACTGAGACACACACACACACACACACACACACACACACACACACACACACACACACACACAGGGAGAGAGAGAGAGAAGGGGGGGTGGGTGGGTGACAGAGAGCCCGAGACAGACCCAGAAATGGAAATCAGCTTGTGCTAAGATGATGTTGAACGACCCTCATGGAGAAGGTGGCCCTTGCAGATTGGGCATGTGAACATTCTGGGCAGGGAAAATTGCAGGAGCAAAAGTTTAGAGGGGAGAAATAAGCATGTTTCCTAGGGGTGGAGGGAGACTTTGGGAGGCCAGTGGAGACAGGAAGATGCTGTGTATTTTGATAAAGACTGGAGTTGGGGGTTGGGTGGGGGTGGAGAGCGGAAGCGGGCACGGAAGGGGCAGACAGGACCTGCACACACTAGGACAAAGAACAATGGGGGCCACTGAGACAGAAGAGCTGTAAGCTCGAGGTGACTTGAGGCCGGATTCAGGGAGGGCAGATTCCCTGGCATTTCTGGGTGGCGGGACCCTGCTGCCCTGCTGCTGGAGTCAAGCCTAAGCCACCTTACCTGGCCTTCTCTCTGCTAGCTCTCCTATCACCACCCCCCCCCGCCCTCCCCATATCCTCCCCTCCCCTCTCCCCCCCTCCCCACTCCCTCTCCCCAGCCCCACCAGGATGCTTAGGGCACAGCGCTGACGGATCTGTCTCTCTCCGCCTCGCAGACACAACATTTGAATAAAATATCTTGTTTATCGCGGGGGGAAGATTGTGCCTCAAGGAGGAGAATTAATGCGCGGCCTCCATACTCTGTGGCCAATTTGTGCAATCGGATGGGATCACATTTATTTCTTGCTCAATTGATACAGGGGGAGGCTATTTAGCATTTTAAGTTTGCAGATAATTGAAGGAAAATAACCACAATAATGAAATCACTGCTGGATCACATTCTGATACGTGACAAATCAATTCATTTATGATACCTTCTTTGTCACACTGAGCCGTTTTCTTGCTCAGTGGAAGCCTCTTAAATTAATAAAAACTGTTAAATCCATAAAATCCTATGTAGCAAATAGCACATCTTAGCAAAAGTTTGAATCATTAAAGGAATAAAACTGATAAATGCTAGCTGGGGATTGTCTGCCAAGAGGGCCCTGCTTTTAAGAAGGATACAATATACTGGAAATCAGCATCGATATATCCTCACTATATATAGCAGGTTGGGAGGTGTGTGTGTGTGTGTGTGTGTGTGTGTGTGTGTGTTGGGGGGAGATGGTGAATGGGATTATTTGCATATTACAGACAGAGAAAGCCTGATGCATTCAAAGCAGTTCTGAACCTGGCATGCTGTTTCAGCAATGATTTGTGGTACTTTGGCTTTTAAAATAAATTATGATTTAATATGGAAAAAAAGTACTTTATTAAGCCCCCATCTCATTTGACTTTGCCCAGTTGAGACTTTTGAAAACAGTCGCCCTCTGTCTAAAAAGGTAACAAATATAGGAGCCTTTAAAATTACATAATAACACCTTAATTTGTATGTCCCTGTCTAATAGAGTATCTGCCTAATAGAGTGACAGGCACATAATAGGTCTTTTATAAATGCTTCCCCCCTTCATTCATTCATTCACATTGCATTCCCCTTATAGAGTCTGGTCAAACTGTTCTCAGTCCAAATTCCCAACAATTGTTCATCTCCTTTTTTTCATGTCTGTCATTTCCATATTACATATGAGTAAACTGAGGCCCACAGAAATGAAGTGATTACCCCAGAGTCACACTGGCAGACTATTGTGGGTTGTTTGTTTTATTTGTCATTATTAATATAGAGTGAAACCAGTGTTCCTAAGGGGGTAACATGTAGACAACAGTGGACCAGGCTGCCAGACTCTGAAGACCTGCAAAGGGGGCTATGGGAACCAGGAGAGAGAAAATACAGCATGGCATATTGGTTAAAGAACCGGGTTCAAATACCATCTCTCATACCAACTGGTTTATGACCTAGAATCAGTCAATTTAACCTCTCACTGTCTCAGTTTTCTAAGGTTGTAACATTTCATTGTGGGGTGGCTTACAAAAAAATCAAATACACCACCTTACTGGGAGACTTTGGGCAATCTATGCCAGCTCTCTGGGCCTTACTTTCTTCTTTTGTGAAATGAAAGGGTTTTACAACATAATCTCTAAAGTTTTCAGTACTTTCTATAATTCCATGATCTACTTTGGGACAGGGTACATTTGTCTCTCCTGTGTGGGTAGTGGGTATTAATGTGAGTAATTCCCAAAGACACTGATGATTCATGCATAAATTCTTTAAACCCCTTACCCCTACCCTCAAGTCTTTAGAGCCTCCATCTTTGAATTTCACCCAGCAGGCCCATCCTGTGTACCCTAACACTTGAGCCCCTTCCTTGTCTAGATAAAAGTAATTTTATGGATGTGACATGAGAGATACAAGCATGAGCCTGGTGAGGGACTATTTGTCTGTCATCTGAGGACCAAGGCCTGGCCTTGTTAAGTTTGGACAGGCTTATCACCAGAAGGCTGGCAAGCAGGTGATTGATTATTTCAGCCACAGCAAGTCATGAAGACCATCTATTAAGGAATGGTAGGGCTGTGATCTGCATTGGTGGAGGGAGTCCTCATGATGAAATCTCAGATCTTTGGCATGAACAAGAAAACATGAGCAATGATATTTGAGGGTGACTTTGGAGGACATTGACTGTACAATGGTTTGGAAGCTGCTAGACAGGCTTAGACCCTAGGAAGCTTAAGAGGAATTGACAAAAGAGAACTCGTAGGCTAGATATGAATGAGTTTTTAATATGACAAATGGAAGGAGGGTGATGGAGGGATAACAGAGGAAATTAAGAAGAAATGGTTGCAGGGGAGAAGGAATGGATTTGACCAAGAAGGTGACCAGAATGATTAAGGGTTAGAAAACTATAATGGAAATACTTGAGTTTGGAGCCTGAAGAAAATGGGAGGGGAGGGGGAAATGAAAGCTAGAACTAGGGGATGGAACCAGGAGTAATGAATGGATGCTACAAAGAGATGGATTTTCCCTCAATACATGAAAGAGCTTTCTAATGATCAGAACTGTGCAGTAATGAAATGGGATGACTTTCATTCATCTAGCTCATTAAACAAATACCTATTAAATACTCACCATGGGCAAAATAAGAGGTAGTGGATGGAATGCTGAGCTTTGATTCATGAAAATCTGGATTCAAATCCCACTTCTGCAAGACATGATTGCAAGTTAGATGATTCATGTGAAATTTTTTGCAAACTTTAAAGGGATATTGAAATACACACATATATGTGTAAACTTTAATGGGATATATAAATACATACAAACTTCTTCATGTGTGCAAACTTTAGAAGGATATATTCACACATACATATTTATACACATGTACATACATACACACAAATATATGTGTGTGCGTGTGTATATTGTTAGTCATTGTTAGTCCCAGAGGATACAAGGATGAACATGGCACAGACCTTGCTCTGAAGAAAGCACAAATTTAAGCTGGTGTGTATGTGTGTGTGTGGGGGGTGGGGGGTGGGGGTGGGGAGAGGAAGTTGGTTGATCACAACCAACATTAACTTTTGGAGCAGAACACCTTCCTTCTTCTATGTTTCTCAACCCAATTTCCTGAAGTATCTCTTAAGGTCACAGGAAATCAGAAAGACTTGAGTTCTCCTCTGAAGTGAACACTTTAAAGGTTTTGTTCTCCCCTATCTCAGGGATACCCATGATATAATGGAGTGTGAACTCATAGAGAGTGCAAAGGAGAGGTGCAGACAAAGTGCAATAAGGAGGAATTTGAAGCAAGAGTGATGCTTTTCACCTAAGGGAGATGGGGAAGGATTCATGGAAAGAAACAGTAAGTTCCTGAGCTGGGCTTTGAAGGAAGGGAGGGATTTCAATAAATGGAGACTTGGTAAAGTCCATTCCCAGCATGGCAAATGGTCTGAGTAAAAAGTGTGATGATACAAAAGGGCACAAGAATGGGGAACAAAGTTGTCCACTCTGGTTGGGAGGTAGTGTATTTGAAAAGGAGTATATAAAATAGGACTGGAAAGATAAATTGGGTCCATTTCAGAGAAGGCCCTGAATTCCAGGAAAAGGAGTGGATGTTTTTAAAGGACAACTACCTGAATATTGCTATAATAATACAAGTAAATTGTTAAGTGAATAAAGATCCAAGGTAATTTTTCACATTCTTGGCACTTGCTATCAGAGGCATGATGGAAGCAGAAAGGAATCTATTCATTCCAACTTAAATAATAAGTTGGACTGTAGGAACAACTGCTACATGGGACAAAGATTATCAGAAAAGAAATATTGATCTGAAGGACTCTGCTCTGCTGACTGGGTATGCCTGTGGATCTGACTAACGAAAGAGTTGACAATGTACTGCTTAGAGTCAGTCTGTTGTGTCTAAAACAATGTCAGAGAGAGAAGACATTCCATCAGAAGAAAAAGAAGGCTCAAATGCTCAGTGGAAAGGATAAGAAGCACATTAATAGATGCTGGCTGCAATTCTGAGAAGCAGCAACAAATGTCTACTTCAGTGGCAGAGAAGAATGATAATGATATTGGGAGAGAGGAACAGAAGGGAGACACAGTGACTTATTAGGATACTGAGTCATAAGAAATGTTCCAGTTGGGTCTCAGCTCTGTAACTGAGAGTTATTTGTGAGAACATTCCTCTTCTACTGGCAGAATAATGGTCTGTGAGGATTTGTAGTCTTTTCAATACATGGATTTTCCCCTTTCTATTTGAAGTGCTATACTGTTGTATAAAATACCTTTTGATATAATGTATTATTTGGTTCAGTCTTGCATAGAGATATGTATCAGAATGGGGTGTCAGAGACTTAGCTGTGGATTGAAATATATGCTGACCTAAATAGGACCCCAAATCTGGGAAAAAGTGACAGGTTTCAATGTACAGATTATTACTAAATAATATATTCTTAGACAATGAGAACTGCTGAAAATTTGGGGGTAGAAGAGTGATGTGATGACAGGGATACATTAGGAAGATATTTCATCAAAGAATATGAAGGATAGATGGGTAGGAGGGGCAACCAGACCAAAGGCAAGAAGGTGAAGGATAAGACCATTACAATAATCTAGGTGAAAATAAATGGGGGATTAAATCAGAGTGAATGCTATAAGAGTGAAAATGAGATAGTGAGAAAAGAGCTCTGTTTCAAAATTTGGCTTGAACTTGTGTTTTCATTGTTTTGGGGAACTTATGGCAAGAAACTCCCTCTATCAATGTAGACCAGCACCTTCTCTCAATTGTATGTTCTTAGAGAGTTGGCTGGGGGTAATGAGGAGTTAGGAGTTAACTAGAGCTCGAATCTTCTTGATTTGAAGACTATCTTCCTAACCACCATGCCACACTGACATAAGAATGACAATGGGTAGAATAGATAGCATGTGGCAACTGACTGAATGTAGGAACTAGGGAAGAAGGGTGCGTTAAAGTTAAAAAATAGTTAAAGACTTGTATCATGATGAATTTTTTGTTAATAGAAATGTTCATCCAGGCCCAATTCATTCCTTACCCCTGTTCTGAGAATGAGAAATTGGACTAGATGACACTTAAGGATTCAGGATCTATGTAGTAAGATGGACAAAGCAGTTGATAGAGACTATGAAAGGGATTGAATAAGTCAATCCAGGAAAAGAGGGAAAAAATCTTTCCTGGAAATTACCTAGGGAGAAAAAAAACAACTTTATCAAAGAATTTGGGGTACAGAATGTAGGGGAACAAACAACCAGCTCCAGAATTGGATACCCTCAGAGATCACAATTTGAGTTGCATCTGGAGGGTTATACTTGGTTGAAGAAGTCAATTCAGAGATAAGGGGGAAAAAAGTCTTTCCTGGAATTACCTAGGGAAAATTAAAAAAAAAAACTTTAATGAAAGATTCTGGGTACAGAATCTAGGGAAACAAACAACCAACTCTGGAGTTAGATGCCCTCAGAGATTGCAATTTGAGTTTCATCTGGAGGGTTGTACTTGGAGCCCTGACAGAAAGAGTCTGGTTTCATCAGGACATGGACTTTTTCAGTTCCAACTTGTTTCATGCCCAGGCTGGCTGGATTGAGTCTTAGTCACAGAATCTGCCTGGCACAGCTCAGCATATAAGTCAGGTAAATTACTAATGCTTGATTTAGGCCATCTGTGTATGTAGGGTATATTTGAAATTCCTTGCACTCTTATAAATTCTGCACCTTGCACTCTGGTACAATACCTCTTATATTCTGACTATTAATGGAGAGTGTTAAGATTGAATGGAAGACTTGAATGGAAGGTCATTGAGGAGCAAAGGTTCAAGAAAGGACAAATGAGCTGGGTCCAAGGTCCAAAGTTCAATGTTCCATGATCAAAGATTAGGAATTCATTTCTTATTCCCAGGAGTCACTTTGGGAAGGCATTACAAAGATTTCCAACACTGAGTAATCATCACCAGAGACAGAGGAATTGATTTCAGTCATGGAGGGTGAGACATTGAGTTCTCAGGCCAGATCTAAAGGATGCATCATCCCTCCTCAGTTCTACACTGTGTCTTTCCAGCAGAACTTCATAGGACTAAACAGACTGCACAAGATCATTGGGGAGAACATGTTGTATGGACTCCCTCCCCAGATGTACAGCACCCAGGCCACACAAAATATCAAAAGAGATGGGAGGGAAAGCAAGACAGTAGTGATCCTTCATCTTCTTCTCCTCCCTTTTCTCCTCTTCTTTTTCTCCTTCCTCTAAGGGAGATTCTTTATCCTCTAGACAATTTTGTAATGCTCCCCTCACCCTGCTCTCCACCATGGTCTCCTGAATTAGTTCAATGGTTTTCCCAAATGTAGGGGTGAGGGGATGCCAGTCTGAGTCAGGAGGCAGGATGGAAGTCACCACAACCCAAATTTTAGACATAGAACTATTGGGGCCAGTCCCAGTAAGTATGAGGCTGGGTACGATTAGGGAGAAGGGATCTGTTATAGAGTCCCTACTGCTATTTGTATGAGATTGTTTCTTCTTTTATTCTTATTGCAGGTGAAGGTCTATTTCTTGTTGTTTGGAGGCAATGGGGGGGGGGGAGCAGAGATTGAGAAGCAACTACTCATTTGTCTATTTTCTACAAGCTTTGATCTTTCTGGAAGGTTCTCTGAACTTTTTCTTCCATTCCCTTTCTCACTAAATTACACATGCTACACTGTGGCTTTTTAAGGAAGGGTGGATCTGACCAAGGTACACCAGCATTAATAAGCAATACAAAATTAGTTCAAATACTTGCGCCTGCACAAAACAAAGCCAATGCAGCCAAGATTAGAAGGGAAGTAGAAAGCTGGGAGACAATTTTTACAGCCAGTGTCTCTGATAAAGATGTCATTTCTAAAATAAATAGAGAACTGTGTTGAATTTATAAGAATACAAAACATCCCCCAATTAACATATGGTCAAAGAATATGAACAGGCAATTTTTAAAGAAAGAAATTAAAGCTAACTATAGTCATATGAAAAAATGCTCTAAATCACTACTGACTAGAGAAATGCCGGTCAAAACAACTCTGAGGTACCACATGACACCTATCAGATTGGCTAACATAACAAAATAGGAAAATGATAAATCTTGGAGAAGATGTGGGAAAATAGGAACACTAATGCATTGATGGTGGAGTTGTGAACTGACCCAACCATTCTGGAGAGCAATTTGGAACTACACCCAAAAGGCTATAAAATTGTGCATACTCTTTGACCCATCAATACCATTTCTAGGTCTGTATCCCAAAGAAATCATAAAAACAGGAGAAGGACCCAAATGTACAAAAATATTTATAGCAGCTCTTTTTGTGGTGGCAAAGAATTGGAAATTGAGGGGATATCCATCAATTGGGGAATGACTGAACAAGTTGTGGTACATGAATGTGATGGAATACTGTCGTGCTATAAGAAATGATGAGCAGGCAGACTTCAGAAAAACCTGGGAAGACTTACATGAACTGATTCTGAGTGAAAAAAGCAGAACCAGGAGAACATTGTAACAACCACATTGTGCCATGACTGACTTTGATAGACTTAGCACTTCTCAGGAAGGCAAGGACCTAAGACAACTCTAAAAGACTCACAATGCTATCCACATCCAGAGAAAGAATTTTGGAGTCTGAATGAAGATGGAAGCATACTATTTGCCCTCCTTTTCTTTTGTCATTTTGTTTTGTTTCTTCTTTCTCATGGTTCCTCCCATTAGTTCTAATTTTTCTTTCCATCCTGACTATTGTGAAAATATGTTTAATATTAATGTATAAGTAGAGCCTATATCAGATTGTGTATCTTTTTGGGGAGGGGGTAGGAGAAGGAGAGGGAGAAAATTTAAAACTCAAAATCTTATGGAAGTGAATGTTGAAAACTAAAAATAAACAAATTATTTATATTAAAAAATAAATGATTACTTGTTCCTTTCCTGTATCAGGTATGGTGTACTTATGCAAAAGGAAGAGTCCATTTGTCTCTTCCAAATGGAAGGGTTACTTATGCTGGTTATTCCCAAGGATGTTAATAATAATAATTCAGATTCATATACTACTTTAAAGTTTACTTAATTCTTCACAATAATCTTGTGAAATATTTAGTACAAAGGTTATTCCCCCCATTTTACAGATGAAGAAACAGCTCTGAGAGGGTAAGGGACTTCTTTGGGCTTACTTGGTCAGTGTCATATGTTGACTGAAATTCACATATGGTGTTGATGCTCCAGCTCCCTGAAACGATGCTGCCTTTCTAATAGCTTTGCATCCAAAATCTCAGATTCCCCATTCCTACAGTGCAGCCTGCTGCATCAGTAGGAAGCATTTAATTGTAAAGTAAATGCAGTCTTTTTGTTGTAGGAGGGAGAGAAATGACCAGCCATTAAAGTGGAGAGTTTTCTGTTTGGGCATAACTCAGATTGAGTGAATGGTTTCATCTTGGAGCATTTGAATCTCTCCTCTGTTGAAGGAGATGGAAACCCTTGGGGTACGTGTAGGGGCTTCAAGAACTGGAACCTTAGTATAACTCTGATCTATTAACCCATTTTTATGATCAATCTTGAAAGCTCCTTCCTAGCATTGTCCTAGGCAAGCCATGCTTGGAGAGCAAGTGTTGAAATTCTCTCATCCAAATGAACTGATAGTATCATCTTTCTGTGTTTTGTTCTTTACCCCCCTCCTCCCTTCCCTTGTTTTTCAAACATAGTTGAAGGAGCAGAGACTCCTACAAGGCGTTCCAGAGAGGCAAACTCTATAGGGATCATGCTTTCCCTTTAAATGGAGGAGGCTTGATTTGCTTTTTCCTTAGTAGGCTAGATGAGGCTAGTTCTCTGGCTTCCCCCAGCTTCTCAGGTTCTAGGGATTTAAAATCTGTAGTTACCTTCTCTGCCTCTTCATCTCTCAGGTGTGGACATGACCCACCTTAGAGTCTTGTTTCTGGGATTCATATTTGGGACTCAAAAAGTATTTACCCTGAACTCCTCATATGCAAGTTGCCTGAAAGGCATTTATTTGCATACTAATTCTTCCTTCTGGGTCTCAGGTGAATGAAACAGGAATCACCAAAGTATTTGTATTATCTCATACTGTGTTCTTCACTATTGAGGCAGTCTAAGTATCTTACCTAGTGCCAGCCAACCTTCCATGCCCCATCTGTTCCATGTCACATATCTTCCATGAATTCCTTCTTGATCACCTCAGACTACACTCATTTCTCCTTGCCATAAACTTCTACCCAGAGTGGGAAACCTGCAGCCTCAGCCTTGAGGCTACAGGTCCCCCACTCCTGTTATACTCAGGGTCTATGTCCCATAATTTCTTTCTTGATTCTTTCCTGGGATCTCCATTTTTAGAATGTGCCCAGGTCAACCAGGTCACTCTCTTATTCTTCTCCTGCCTTTGATCTTATATTTCCAGACTTACCTACCTTATACCTTATGTGGGTACCTTCTGTTCCCCCATCCTACCCCACCCCCTGACCCTGATTTTTAGCTTTTTAAAATCTATTGTCTTTCTCCATCAGAATGTAAGCTCTCCTAGGGCAGTTGCTGTTTTTTGTTATGTTTTTATTTGTATTTTCAGTCCTTAAGACCGTGCCTGGCACATAAGTGAGTGCTTAATAAATACTTGCTGACATGATTACACAATCATGCATTCCTCTGTCTCATGACTAATAATAGCTCACACTTATCTAGTTGTACTGCATCTCTCAGAACTGAAACCCTGGGCTTACACAGACCCAAGTTCAATCTTGGGGAGCTCCTCCAGCATTTCATATTCTTTAAGACTCATGTCCCCATTCAGAGACAACCTTCCTTCTCTTTGGGAACTTCAACATTTGGTTTATTTTAGCTCTCCTAATTCCACTCCTGAAAGCAAAGAGCTAACTAATAGGAAGCATTTACAAAGGCTGTGTTTATTTAGGCTGGTAATGATCAGAGAAGGGACTGCCCTCCAAGTGCATTTAGCACAGAATAGTTATGTAATCACTTAACATAATACACACGTAATAGTCACATATACACACAATATAGGCACGTCATATTTAGATGTTCACTTCCCATGTATATGTTTGTATGTCACACATATGTTTATATATGCATATGCATATATACACACATATATCTCTACATCTACATATATATGTGTGTATGTATGTATTTTTATCAACCCAGGTTAAGTACCATTTCTTACCCTCCTACTCACAGAACGATAGATTTTTCAGGCTCAACGAAAGACTTAGGAAAACAAGAGGAAAAGTCCAAGTAGTCTGCATGTATGCTCATGGGAAATATCAGTGCTGACCCCTTGTCTGCCACACATCTCTTCCATTTGAACTCAAGCATTTCTCCTCCTCCTCCTCCTCCATCGTCATCATCATCATCATCATCATCATCATCATCATCATCATCATCTTCTTCTTCTTCTCCTTCTTCTTCTTCTTCTTCTTCTTCTTCTTCTTCTTCTTCTTCTTCTTCTTCTCCTTCTTCTTCATCCCCATCTTGCTCAGGTTGGAAGCTGATGGGCTCCTCACAGCCCTGATCCCACTTCAGATTGCAATAGAAGCTTTAACTTGCTTCATTTATAATCTGGATGGTTTTGTGCCTCCTTGGGTGGTCTGGTGACTCCCTGACCCCAAGGGCTCATCATACTGATGACAAACTTAGTGCGAACCCCCAATCACCACAGGCCTCTATAGTTTAGAACTTGCAGACTCAGGAGGTCCACATCCTCAGCCTCCCAGGTCACCAGGATTGCAGTCTTGACTCAGGCAGGCACTGTTCTTGTGGCTTCTACCATCATTTGCCCTGCCCAGTACAGCTCCATTGCATTGCCCTTGGGAAGCCTGGCCCACATTGGAAGTCTTATCCTTCTCTATATCAATGAAATCTCTCACTTGGCCACCATTATTTCTGCTGTTATCTCCCAAGAGGTTTTTTTTTTTTTTGTCTTCTTCCCATCTCTGCTCCATTCTTTTCTCTAACCCACATGTGTCTTCCACACACAGAATTGTGGGAAAGTCAGTTCTTCTTCAGAAGGCTGGGCTCCTCTCCTGACCAGTACACGTTTGAAAGGAACAGCTAAATGAAGGGTCTCACAGGCCTTTCTGTCTATGCCCACTAGCAGGCATAGAAAGTACTTTGCTTATAACAATGCTGTAAAGTAGGTGATAAAATATTATCTCTGACACTGATAGAATCCTTTAAGATTTACAAAGGGCTTTACAGACATGACCTCTTCTGCTTTTCTTGATAACTGTGTGAAGTAGCTAACCATTTTACAGATAATGGGGACTGAGGCTCAGTAAACTGGCTACAACCACATAGGTAGTAATTGATAGAGGTAATATTTGAACCCATTTCTCTTTCAGATGCAAGTTCAGGGATATTTTTGCCAGATTATTCTTTTGTAGGGATTGTTACTTGAGGCTTATTATAATGCTATTGATTTTGACCAAAGAGGCCCTTAAACATCATTTAATCTATAATCCCTTCAGATAAAAACAAAACAAAATAAAAAACCCTAACCAATTTCTAGAGAGAGTAAATAACTTTTCTAAGGCCACACAATTAGTAGGAAACAGAACTGGGGATCAAACCTAGGATTCTCTGACCCCCAAACCAACGTTCTCTCACTTATTGCAAACTTGCTTGTGGAAACACAGCTAGCAAGCATCAGAGGCAGGATCTGAACCTAGGACTCATGATTGCAGGTTTGCCACAATTTCCATTGCTTTGAGAGAAGGCTGAGTTCTCTTCTCTCTCCCTGGACTTGAGAGTTCCCCAGGCTCCTCCTCATCCCCCAACCCAACCATGTGTACTGAACCCAGAGAGTCTATTTGGGCTCTGGATTTAGTGCCATCCTCTAGAGTGATTCGTATTTGGGGAAGTGTTGTTGACTAGACCTGACTCAGACCAATTTGATAATTCAAGTTCAGGACTGGCACTAAATGAGACACTCAGAGACTATCATGCTGGGCCTGGAGTCAGGAAGACTCGAGTTCAAGTCTGGTTTCAGACAATTACTGTCTGTGTGATTCTGGGCAAGTCACTTAACTGCTGCTTGCCCCAATTTCCTCAGTTGTAAAATGGGGATAATATTAGCACCTACTTTCCAAGGTTGTTGTGAAGATTAAATGAGATACTTTTTCTAAAGTGCTTTCCAACTTTAAAGTGCTATATACATGCTATTATTATGATCATGATGACGATGATTATGGTTATCAAACATAGTATGGAAAGGATGCCAGCAAGGATACAGCACAGAGTGTGCAGCTTCCCTACCCCTGTATTTGCTATGACTGCATGCTAGTTAGAAGCATGCAACAGGCCCAAGGGAGGGGTTCTATACTCCTTTGGAGCCGGCTTTTGTACTTAGGCTACCATAAAGCTGTGTCGATGTTTTGAATTTTACACCCATGGGTCAATGAAGTCTAGAGAATGATTTGAATACCTTCTAAGAAAAATTGCCCTAGACTTTGTGGAATAGGTATTACTCCTATGATGAAAAGCAATTAAGAATAAACTTGATCAAATTCCTAAGTTTAAAATTCTACTTATCAATCAATGGACAAACATTTATTATTATTTGTTCATTTACTCTGTATCAGGCATTATAATAAGCTTGGGGATATAAAAAAGGCAAAATGATATTATGGTCTTTTTATGGTAACAAATACTAGAAACAAAGGAAATTACTTGATTTCAAATGAAATTTCAGGTGGAGAATAGATTAGTATAAATTTAAAAAGATCATATTGCATCATAAGCAAGGATGAAAGGACAGATTTAGAGAAGCCTGCGAGAGTTTGGATAAAATGATGAAGTGAGAAAATCAGGAAAAAAAATATGAAAATGACTGCAACACCTAGGAAAGACTTTGCAGCTTTGACCAAAGGAATGACCAGTCATTTTGGGAAGACTGTGATGAGCCATGCTTTCCCATCTCTTGGAGGTGGGTGGAGGGAGAGGTGATGGACTAATGTTCAGGAGGAGACACATATTTTCAGACATGACCTATGTGTGACTTTGTTTTGTTTGACTCTGCTTATTAATTAGGAGGGAGGGCTTTTCCTTTTGGCAGGGAGAGTTGTGGGGGTGGGAGGGTAGTGGAAGAATAGTGATTAGTGATGCCAGAAAAAGGAGGAAAGAAAGAAAAGCATCAATGAATCATTGAAATAGAACCACACAGCTGAGAGTGGAAGGAGATACAGACAAGCAGGATACTGTTGATACTATTGTGTTAAACTTAATATAGACTTTAAAAAAATTCAAGTTCTACATAGTAGGGATTCATGGTTTCTCATACAATCCTTTTTTCCTGTTCTCCTTTGCATATGGAAAAGTTTGCATTTGCTGATATTTGTCAAATCTATAATAAGAAAAAGGAAACAAAAAGATTCTGTGTATCTGGCTGATATGTTTTTGAATGTCTACATGGGAAAAGAGAGGATTTAGATGTGTAAGTAATCTTAATTAAAGTTATGTCAACTACCCAGAAAGTATTTATTTATTTTTAATTAAATTATTTTATTTGCTTTCAGCGTTCGACAATCACTTCCATATATCTTAGATCTTTTCCTTCTTCTTCCCCCTAATTCTCCCCCTCTTCCCCACTCCCTCTGTGAGACGGCATACAATCTTATATGGGTTCTACATGTACTTTCCTATTAAATACATGTTGCATAGAAGAATTAAAATGAATGGGAGAAACCATAAAATAAAACAAAACAAAACATAATACAAAAGAAAATGGTCTGTTTCTATCTGTGATCCAGATCCATAGTTCTTTCTCTGGATGTGGAAGGCATTTTGCCTTGAGTCCATTGGAAATTTTTTAAGTCCATGCATTTCAAGGAAGTACTAAGTCTACCAGAAAAAATTCCTTGTACACTGTGGTTGTTGTGTACAAAGTTCTCTTGGTTTTGCTCCTTTCACTCAGTATCAGTTCATGTAAGTCTTTCCAGTCTTCCAGAGACTGGTCTTCCTATTATTGTTTCTCATAGCACAATAGTATTCCATTACATTCATATACTCCAACTTGTTCAACCATTCCCCAGCTGATGGATATCTCCTTGATTTCCAGGATGCATTCATTAACTGCCTATGATGTACTAAGTGTTTGGGACACAAAGAGAAAAAACCCCCACATCTCTAAACAAACCAAAAAAAAAAAAATCTAACAAAAACAAAACAAAAAATCTCAAAACAAAGAAACAAAGCTCATCTTGTCTCTGTCCCTAAGGATCTCACAGTCTAATGAGGGAGACAGCATGCAGACAGCTTTGTACAGACAGGCTACATGGAGGATATATTAGTGATAACAGAGAAGAGGAGCTAGAATCAAGGGTCTGGGATGTTACTGAAATCAAATGTCAATACTTGGACTCCCTGGGAGTGTATACAAGTAGTTCATGATAGAGGAGAAGTGATTTTCTCAGTCACATTGTTAGTTAGTGATTGAATAAAAAGCCTGCCTCCTTTGACCCTTTATCCAGTGACAATTTTTAACTCCACTTTGGTGAACACACTTATCAATACGGGTCATCTATCCATTAGCGCCAATCAGAAGCCATCTAGGTTTTCTCCTCTTGAAAGAACTTTGCTCCTGAATCACCACACAGCTTTCACCCAGTGTGCTGGAGGTCTGTCTTCTGTTAACTCAGATCATATTTTTGTGGGGATCAGTGTGGCATTCAGCCCACCCATCCATTATTTCTTGTTCTTGCTGTATGACCTGTCCAACTCCTTTTGTATTGACTCATAAGGTTGGATTTTTGTTTTGTTTCTCTGTTTTCTGCATGGAAATGGGATTATGTGATTTGCCCAAGGTCACCCAGCTAGTAAGTATCAAGTGTCTGAGGCCAGATTTCAACTGAGGTTCTCCTGACTCCAGGGTTGGTGCTCTATCCACTATGCCACCATGCTGCTGCTTTGATGAATTTTTAAAAATTTTATACCAATCCTTGTATGTAAATCACTGCTGTTAATATGATGCAGTATTCTATATTTACTGATTGTGGAATAAGTAAATCACTGACATTCCAAACTCTCAGGATGTGAGTTTAAATCCCAGTTCTGCCACTTACTACTTCAGTGACCTTGGGCAAGTCACATAACTTCTCCCAGCCTCAGTTTCTCCATCTGTAAAATGGGAATAATAATTATAATAATGATAATAGCACCCACTAATAGTAGAACTTCACAGGGTTGTTGTAAGGATCAAAGAAAAACATGTAAGTAAGGTAATTTGCAAGCCTGAAATAGACATATAAATATTATTATTATCAGGCACTATGCTAAGTGGTTTATGAATATCTCATTTGATTCTCATAACAATCCTGGGAAGTAGATACTACTCTTATCCTCATTTAACAGTTGAGAAAACTGAGGTAAACAGGTTAAGTGACTTGCACAAGGTCATACATCTAGTAAGTATCTGAGATATGAACTCAGGTCTTCCTAATTCTAGGGCCAGAACTCTATCTACTTTGTCACCTAGCTGCTATACTATTAACAATGTTCTTGTATTACTATATAAGAATATATAATACTATGTCCTACTAATAGTTTAATACTATACCATAATATATAATACTATTAATATATCATACATTATACTATTTGTATGTTATATTACACATACTATAATTTAATGTTATGTTGTGTTATATATCAATATGTAATTACTTATAATAATAGGACCTTGAGCGAATCACATACATTTTGTGGGTTGCAGTTTTCTGACTTACACAATGAGGGGTTTGGATTAGATGACCTTTAAGGTTCATTTTAACTTGAGATCATGAGCCTATGGTCCTAAGGAAGGTTACTGTCAATTTTCCAGTAATGCTAAATAACAATACTTTATATTTGTAGAGCCCCTTCAAGGATCCTTTTCGATCTGAGGGTGGGAAGTGACCAGGAATTATGTAGAAAATGCGACTCCCACCCGATCTTTTGAAGAAGAGTTAAAACTGTCTTGGCATCTTCACCTGCTGCCCCTCCCCCACCTTTTGTCAAGAGAGGAGGGAGGTCAGAGGCTGCACATAATGAGACACGTGGACAACGCTACCTGACAATCTTTCACATTCAAAAAAAAAAGCTTCAAGAGTTTTTTTTTTTTTGACAGCATGAAATGAGACTAAAATGTTAGCGTTAATTGCCAGTCAGTGCTATATTACCAGCCCCACAATCCAAATCAATTATGAGGATTTGCACCGGTTGTGAGACAAAAAAGATCCTAGAAGGCTGTCAAGCCGAGGGTGTCATTACTTAATGCTGATATGACTGCTCGAGGTTCTGCCTAGAACAATGTGCAAGTCACAACCACCCACTTCAAGGACGCAAGTGAAATTGGCACAATTGGAATGTTGAAAAGAGGCTGACAGGTGTACCGCCAAACACCAGTGTCTGCCTGAAAGATGTGCTTCCCACTCTGGGATTGAGGCTGGCTGCTTTAGGAGAGAAAACACACACACACACACACACACACACACACACACACACAGACAGGCAGCACTATGAAATAAATAGGTAATACCTTTGTGTTTTGGCATAGTGCTTGTCAAAAGCGAAATTGACTTAACTTGACTTCTCTCTTCCCACCCTCTGCCCTTAAGAAACCTGAATTTTGAAGGATTTTTTGTTTTTGTTTCATTTTTTGCAAAACAACTTAAAAAAATCTGCTTTCCTTCATAGGAAGGTTTTTATAGTCACAGAATTTTACAACTAGAAAGGGTCTTAAAGATGATAGTTAATGAATTTAGAGCTAGGAGGATCTATTAAGGTCATCTATTCTAATTCTAGCATTTACAGAGGAGAAACTGAGGCACAACAAAATTAAATGACTTTCCCAAGACCCTGATTTCAGGTCCAGTGGTCTTCTGAGAGCACCTGGCTGTCACCTAATTCAACCCACTGCCTTTGTTCCTATGTCTTTGTCCTCAGGGAGAAGGGTAAGAACCATGGTAGTTTTGATTAGGCATCTTCCTTAGTTTTGACTGAGGGTTGGTGGGACTTGGTGCCATGAGGTTCATGGCTGATGTGGGAGGGAGGGGTGGTGCAAAGGAACACTGTCTGAGTCCATAGAGGGCCAGATGTCAGGGTGGGTCTTATAAGTAGGCAGAGGGTGGCTACTAACTTAACAAATATAAAGTTTGGGAAGAAGGCTAGAGGCAAGAGGTGTGTCCATTCAGTATCTTGGGAGAAAGTAGTCTGAAACCACCAGTGGGAGCCAAGAGCAAAGTCGAATCAATAGTCTGAGTCAAGATTAAAAATCAAATCAAGGAAAAGGGTCTTGAGTTCAAGAAATGAGAATCTCACAATTTGTTCTCTCTCAGCAACTTGAGCATCCCTGATGATTTTTAAGACAAAATGTTGGGATTAGCTTTATTTCTCATTTTCTTAGACTTTACTTCAATGGTTCCATGATTTCTTTAGCCTAGGTTACTCCTCCTCTGGTGCAGATTGCAACCAATACATGTTCTCTCAAAGTCTGTGATATCTGTCCGTGTCTTTCTGGAAATCATCCACAAAGAGCTTTCCTAGCATACTTGTCCTTTCTCTTTTCTTTTCATTATTTCACAGATACTGGTGCAACCTTTGAGTTGTCCATCTGTTATCCCTCACTCTTGCTACATGACTGGTTTATAGAGAGAAAGTCAATATAGGATGTGATTGATGTCTTCCAGTAGTATATGTAAGCATTGGTCAGTGTGCAGAAATTGTGTATTTCCAGATAAAGAAAATGAGAAAGGCTTAGTTGATCTACATAAAGAAACCTGGAGATCTAGGATACCTGGGTTCTGGTCCTGGCTCTAGTTTTCCTATTTTTGTTATTCAGTCTTTTTAGTCATGTCCAGCTCTCTGTGACTCCATTTGGGGTTTTCTTGGCAGAGATACTAGAGCAATTTGCCATTTCCTTCTCCAGCTCATCTTATAGATGAGCAAACTGAGGCAAACAGGATTAAATGAGTCCCCCAAGATCTCACAGCTAGTAAGTGTCTGAGCTAGTAAGTATCAGATTCGAACTCAGTAAGATAGGTCTTCATGACTCCAGGCCCCAAACCCTATCTACTGTGCCACATAGCTGCCTTACTGTTCCTTCTACACCAGCACTGACATTGCTGAGAGACTCTCAGGGAAAAATTTTCAGAGTTGGTTGAAGAGTATCAGTATGCAGTTGTCAATACACAATTACTATTTCTCAGAAAATGGGCTGCTAGGCTCTAGGGCACAAATCTAGAACTGAAAGGGACTTCAGAAGTCATTTAGGTCAACCCTGAGATTTTATTGATTTGGGAATTGACACCCAGAGAGATCAAATAATTAGCCCAACGTACCACAGTAAGAGCCTGAGCTAGGATTCAAACCCAGGTCCTCTGGCTCCAAATCCAACTCTCCTCCTACTAGACCATACTGCTAGGATTTAAGATTATCTCTGACCTACAGAAAACCCAAGAACTGATAGATTAGGTGGGACTCAAACTATATCCTCTAGTTAGAACTTTAGATCTGACCTAGGGTAGGTAAGCCATAACGGTCAACCTCTACCAGACTTCCTTAGAAGCTGTGATAGTGGTGGTGGTAGTAGTGGTGGTGAAATTACATAACCACAGAATTTTAGAGTTGGAAGGGACTTCAGTGCTCACCAAGTGCAATAGATTTCTGAAAAAAGAATCTAACCCTTAGGAGCAAGCACAATGTGTTCTGTTGATTCAATATACCCCAAGTAGAGTCTGGGAGTGAAACTTCTTCAGCTGATGTTGGAATGGTGGGCCTCATTTCCCCATTTCAGAGCATGATTGCTTTTTGTGTTCCTACAGCACGTTGAAGAAAAGGCCTTTTGATTGGATACTGAACCAAAGCCAGGTGTGAATCAAAAGGCACTAAATTGCCCAGTTCAGCTCTCCCTGGCTACCTTTGAATGAGGAGGCTGAAATGTTGGAAGCCTTAAGTTGGGAAGAGATGTTCAAGACTTGATCTCCTTACCATTATCATTTAACCCAGGAACTCATAACCTTACTGTTGCTTCTGTTTCCTGTTTGTCTTCCTTCCTTTGGTACAGAGCCTTGTGAGAAAGAAGGGCTGACCTCTTAGTGCCCAGGCAGCTCTTGAAAATAAAGCTAGAACTGTAGCTGATCTGCATTGGTGAATGTAATATTAATGGGATTTAAGATCTTCCCCACCCGTTAATAGGCCTCACATGGAGCTCATTAAAGGAAGCTTGTTTAGGGGAGGTTTACTTGTAAGAAGGTTTTCACACTTTTTGCTAATTTCTAATTAGGCACTGAATCATGAGGATTGTGATGCCTTCCGGCTCTGAGAAGTGTGTATATACTCTGAGAAGTGTGTATATACTCTGAGTTGGCATTTTACTTTGGGGGTTTGCTTATGAGGACCTTGTGATTCCCTGGTTGAAACTCCGAGTAGCTGTATATTCAGACCCATCCCTCCACCCCGACTGCTCAGATGTAAAGTGTATAGCAATATTTCTTTGATTCACAAAGTAGAGTGCTGTCTGTTGGTCTTTATTTCTCTGCTTATATTTTCTCTGTTTGTATTTTCTCTGAAGTTCAGGGTGCTAACTTCCCCTGAACTAGTGAATGTAAGTAAAAAAGATTGTTGACCTCTTAAAAACTGCTTTCCTTTAAGAAAATCATATCCAAAAACCTGTGTTAGCAGGTCATCCTGGATATGCTAGAATGCTTACTGTTGCAGTGCAGAGTTTCATCATGGGACATTCCACACAGCAATGAAATCATAGGTCTAGGCAAAAAATCGTTAGGAACTTTCTTCTTTGTGGCATCTGCTGTAGTCCTACCCTGTTGTTTATATTCTTATCAATATCCTGTCTCCTTCTCCATAACTATTTTAGGCCTTTTGGGCTTTCCTGAAGTCCCAAGCCACACTCCTATCCACCACATAACTTACCCTTCCACTTCACTAAAAAGATTGGCCATTCACTGTGAGCTCTCTTAGCTTACCTCCTGCATTCTTCAGAATTTCTCAGCATCATTGATCATCTGCCTCCATCTTTTCAGTCACAGAAAAGAAGTCTCCTTACTGCTTCCACTCAAGCTAATCTTTCTACCCATGACATTGATGAATGTTTCCAGTCCTTCAGGACTTTGTTCCAGCAATCACTCCTGCTCTCTCATGCCTATTCAGTAGCCCCACTGGCATCTTCCTCTCTGCCTCTACACATGCTTAGGTCTACCCCATCCTAAGAAACCATCCCTTGACTCTTCTGTCCCATCTAGATACTGTCTTGTCTCAATTCTTTCTATCCCTATAGACTTCTTCAGAACTATAATTAGCTATGATTATGTTAGCATAGTCAATCCTGGAATGGAAACCCTTCTAGGACTTGTTATATAACCTTTGCTGCTAAACTTTTTGAGAAAGTCAGGGACACCTGATGTCACCACTCACACTCTCCCTGACATTTTGCACTCCAGCTTCCTTCCACCTGCACCATGCTAATGAAATTGCTCTCTTTGTGTTCTCCAAATGACCTCACAACTTGTAGACCCAAAGACATGGGCTGAAAGGGTCCCTTGAGGCCATTCAGTCCAACCCCTTCTTTTAATTTTTGATTAAAATCTTATATTATGCCCCATTCCATGATTCCTCATCCTTCTCAGGTAAAAAAATTAAGGAAAATTAATAACATAGTGACCTCATCTGAAAATGCATGCTACATTCCATATCTGTAGTACTCCATCTCCATTTTTTGTTTTTCCAATGAACTGAAACCTTTCTTCTCTTCCCATTGCCTATTCTATTAAAAAAGAGAGAAAAGTGAACTCCTTTCAATAAATATTCATAGTCAAGCAAATTCCACCATTGGTTATAGATAAATACACATATGTTATCATATGTGACATATAAATTATCTCTCTATCTCTGTTCCTGTGTGTGTATATGTATACATACATTTTTTTCTCATTCTTCACCCTAAATGTCTCCTCTCTTTCAGGAGGTGGATCATATGTTTCATCACTGGTCCTCAGAAACCATACAATTCTGAAGGTGATTTGAAATTACACAAAAAATTACCCAACAGTGTATGGGTCTTTGACCCAACTATATCACTGCTAGGTGTATACCTAAAAGAAAAATATGAAATAGGAAAAGTTCCATATGTACAAAAATATTTTATTAACTTTTTTTTTGTGTGTGTACTCACAACCCTGTGCCCTGCCCTCCTCCCTCCCCTCTCCCTGGAAATTAAAAGTGAATTTATCAGTGGGGAAGGGCTGAATAAATTGTGGCATGGGATATAAATTGTGTGATAAGATACTATTGTGCTTTAAGAAATTAGAAAACAAATAATTCCAAAAAGACATAGAAGGACCTATATGAACTAATACAGAGTGAAGTCAACAGAACTGGGACAGTCATTTACACAATACCATCAAAATTATTAAAATGAATAATTTTGAACACTCATATAAATGGATGAAGCATGAAATGAGCAGAACCAGGAGAGCGACTAATGAAGCAACACTGTAAAGAGAAACAACTTCAAGAGTTGTAAGGACTGTAATTACTACAAAGACCAGCTGTACTTCCTGAGGACGGATGACACAACCTCCTCAGTTTATAAAGAAATTAAAGCCAAGGGAGATAGATGACTTAGCCAAGGTCACACAGGTACAGAGGCATCAGAGACTGGACTTACACTCCAGTCCTCTGACTCTAGAGGACTCTTTTTACTGCACAACTGAAATTTCCCAAGCCTTCCTGTCTTTTTATCTCTTCATCCTTCTTGACCTCTTGGAAGCATTTGACTGTACTTTCTTACTAGACAATTTCTCTCCTCTTGGCTCCAGTGATACAAATTCACTTTGAATTTCTCTAATTACTCCTTATCTGTCATTCTTGCTGGCTTCTCATCTTTCTGTCCCTGATCTTATTAGGTGTTTGCAGCACCTGGTTCTATTTTCAAACTTCTTTTCCCATTCTTTCTTCTTTGTCAATCTCATGGACTCCCAGTTCTATGTAGAGGATTCATAAATACCTATCATAAGCTTTGACCTTTCTTCTAGACCTGGACCTGCACCTCTAATTACCTATAGGAATTACCTATAGGAACTAAGTAGATATCCCACCAGCACCCCAAACACAGCATGTCCAAAACTAAACTTGTTATCTTCTCTCCTAAGTCTATTTCTTACTCTCTCTTGAGTATTTGTGCCTACAGCACCATCACTAACCTTGTCTTTTATGTTCCAGGACAATCTGCTATTGACTCCCTCCCTGGTAAGAATTTTGTGCCCTGATATGGTAACCCCAAAGCTGTACCATCTCTTCCCCATTATGCCATTGGTTCCTAGCAGGTGGACTGGGAATGTGCTGGTGAATCTCCCTTGAGGTTGGTCCTAATAGAATGTAGAAATCTATGCATATGTATTGCCTGATCCTTATGGGTATATGAGTAGCAATGTCCACTTTGGCTAATCAAACCCAAGTAAGCATAACAACGCTCTTCAAAAACTGATCCCCTAGGGGAGGAACACTTCTTGCCAAGTCATGATTCATTGTTGGAAAGTACAGATTCGTATTACTGTCTCTTTTCCTTGTTAGAATTGAACACTCTTTCGGGTATTCTGACCAGCTCCAAGTCAAAAACGTCTTTGAACACTTGAAGCAACCCTTTCACATTATTCACTATAGCAGATCTTTCCTATGAGGTAGACTATCCTAATGTTATGCATGTGTGACCATGTAGGTGTAGCATGTATAGCATGTAGAGCTACTATCCTAACTCACACATATATAGTTAGGTCACCAGAGCAGAATTACTTCTCCCCTGAGGGTTTGAGGGGCAATACTAGAGGCTTAGGGTGGACTTTCTGTAGTATTATAACTCATGAACTCTCATCTGATGTATTTCCCCTGACATCAAAAATCTATCACCATCTCCTCAATATCAATATCTCCTCAGTATCACCAATGAACATTTATTAGTTTTACCACAGGGACATTTACTGGAAAGATAGATCAAGACCTGAAGTATAGATACCTTTGAAACCAAGAGCTTAGACTCCTTCATTACTGTGGTCCCTTAAACTTAGTGATTACCTAGCATTCATTCCTCCCCCACCAAGTTCATTTCTGGATGTGGCAGAGCTGGTGGATGAATGGCTGCCTTATTTGTGGGACTGGTGTCTCAGTTGCCAGGCTTATCCATTGTTGGTCTGGGTCAAGATGTTCACTCCTCAGAGCTAGTTCTTCACTGGACTCAGCTACTGGACTAGTAAACTCTTCTATGAACTTGTTTCTGGACCCCTGGTGGTTCTTCTGATCTTTTAAAGCTCACAAGGTTGTAACCTGGCATATCTGTCTCTGTTATTCTAAGATTAGGAACAACAATGACAGAAAAATAGTAACATCATGTGTTCATGGACACATGGTGACCAGGTAGGAAAGGAGCTGGGATCCCTTCCCCATTCAGAAGTCTACAGCTTCTTCCTTCCTGCTCAAAAGTTATCAGGAAAGAAAGCAAGCTTTCACCTCTGTACCTATTGTAGGAACACTCAATTTTGGTTCAGTAGCCAATTGAAAGGTTTTTTTTTTTTTTAACCACCACGTAGTAAGCCCAGTGGAAATTGTCAAAGGTTACCTGTGCATGTTCTGAATTAGGCATCACACACCATCATAAAGTTCTGGAAGGAGGCTTGCCAAGCCTCCACTTGGATTTCCAGCATTTAGTTCATGCTGAACATATTCTAAGCACTGTTGTCCAATGCATCACATAGGTATCCCTCACATTCTACATTTGTCTATTCCTAGAGAAAGGTTGTGTTTGTAGATGGAGTTTTTATCATTTGAATTCTATGTGAAATGCCTTTGGGAAATTTTCTAATTAAAGCAATCTCTCTGGTGACTCCTTTTATTAGGTAAAGAAACCTTCTGTGATGAGAATTACTGACCTCTCTATTAATGCTATTATCATCATTATTTTTTTATAAATGTAGATTTACAAATTAAAGATTCAAATGAGAGAGTGCCCCAATTCCAAGGAGTACTGAGAGGGGAGAACAGTAATACAGGGCTATTGCCATTTAGCTTACTTGGGGCTTTATTTCCGAAAGTGGGCTTTATCCCTTTCAGAACTCAGCCAGATAATCTGCAGGTGTAAATCTTCATTGAGAGCCTATGCTTGCTCCCTGTCTAGTTCATGAGCACTCAATGAACTCAGAAAGGCTAGAGATCAGATCCTGGGGGATGTTGTAGGCATCATGTACCTGGATTCCATTAAGGCATTGGACAAAATGATTGTATAACTGATTGTATAATTATTTCCAAAGAGTGGTGATCAATTAATTGATGTCAGCCTAGACTCTACACTTCAAAATTATCATCCAATTGGATGATGTACAATACAGAAGATGTCATTTTCAAATTTGCCGATGGTATTCTTTCATTTATCCATTCAGTCAATAAACATTTACTGACTGCCTACTGTGTGCAAGGTGTGGTGCTAAGTCTCTGAGAAAAAGCTGGCAGGAATGTTCACCAGTTTGGTCTATAGAGTCTCTCATGGCTCAGTGTTATGGTTGCTGCTGCCGCTTTTCCTTTTGGGGATGGGAGGTAGGGATTCAAAAAGGAATGAAACTTGGAATGTTTAGCCAGAATTCACCTGCAGTGGTGATATGGAGGGAAAGACAAATGAAATGTATTCAATAAGGAGGGAATTTGGAGAGTTACTAGGTCTAAACTAGAATTTTTTTTAAACAAGGATCAGTCTGAATTATATGGAAAGGGTCAAGGGGTATGATTTACTTAATGGATTCAGGCCAACTCTCCAGACCAGGATAAAGAACTATGGGAAATACAATAGATTTGGAGTGGCATCTGTGAAGCAGCAATAGCAAAGAAGACATTTGTTTGCCCAAGGATTGTTGGAAACTGCCTACTTTTCAAACTCTTTCTACCCACACAGGATAGACAAGTTTCAGCTGGTATCGACAGGGTCAAAAATAAAAAAAAATTAAAAAAAGATCTCAGTGTCCTGGAATGAGAAGCTAAAACAACAATAAAAAGGAGATGAATAGGGCAAATGCAAAGGACTGAACTTATGCAGCTGATGTTTTTGAACTCAAGTATAAGATGGGGGAATCTGGCATAAGGGTGGTCCATATAAAAGATAATCTAGGGGTATTATTTCTTTGCGAGCTCAACCTCTCAACAGAATTTACATTCTAGATAATAACATGATTTTAACATTTCTAAGGATGGGAAATATATCTAATTCATCTTTTTTCTATTTCAAAGAATTTTTATTCATTTTTAATATCCATTTAAAATTTTTCTTTTAGTTCCAAATACTTTCCTTTCCTCCGGTTCCTCCCCCCCCTCCCCCCATTGAAAAGGCAAGCAATAGCTCATTCATCTTTGTATCATCCTTAGCACCTCAAAATAATTGTTTCATTTCAATTTCATTTCAGCAGTGTGACATGGTAGCAAAATATAGTAACATCCCAAGCTGAGTTAAGAGTATTCAGAATCAGATTCTGATTTGTGTTGGTCAGACAATTATTTGGCTTACTGAGTGTGGTTCTAGATGTCAAATTTTAAGTGGAACATTGATAACTTGGGGCATGTCTAGAAAAAAGTGATCAATATGGTGAAGAAATTTGAAAATCTACCATTTGGAAGAATGAATGGAGGGAAGTGTTTACCCTGTAGAATAACAGGCTTAGGAAGAGTCAATGAAGATATTAAGAGCTGTCATGTAGAAGAAGGATTTGATTTTTTTTTTCTGTAGGATTCCAGGGGAAGAATGAAGACCACTTGGTAGAAAATTCAAGAGGACCCATCTCAACTCAATATGAAGAAACCCATCTTAATAATTAGAGCTGTCTAACAATGAAGTTGAAAGTGAACTAATAAACTCTCTGCTATTATGTGTACAAAAAGAAACTGAATCAATCAATCAATCAACAAGCATTTTATTAAGTGCCAAGTACTATTATCAGAGATTCCAGAGTGGGATGTACTGAATTGGGCAGTAGGTTGAACTAGATCATCTGTAAGGTTTCTTTCAACTCCAACAATTTCTATCCTGCTCTTAAATATTTGGCCCACATCCTTCGGGGACTGGTGGAAAGTTTGAATTTTCTTAGTGTACTTGCTACAAATTCCAAGAAAAGAGGTAACCTACTTTGGAATCAGAAACAACAATCCTTCACTTCTATACAACACTCTCGACTTTTCAATGTGCTTTCAACCCTACAGTAGTGTAGGTTGAGGGTAGGTATTATTATCTCCATTATACAAATAAGGAGACTGAAGATCACAGAAGTCCATCAACTTGTCTGAGGTACCACCAAATTCAACAAAGTCTCTCCCACCATGATCAGCAATTCTATATTGAGTACCTACTCTGTGTTCCTTTCCTGGCTGCTGCTCGCAGCAGCAGCAATAATAACCACAACATTTAAGGCTTTAAGGTTTGCAAAGAACTTTACCTACATTTTCTTGGCTGAGCCAGGAATAAAATTACCTCTTTGGAAGCATATGGCGTGTGCTTCTTGGCCATATTTTATTTTAGAAAGATTAGTAGGTGAAAGATTAGGTTATTACTGCTTTAATATATTCTAAGTGCATAATATCAGATGTTCCTTAAATGAATACTATCAGATGTTATTGGGCTACAATTCTCCCCATAGTCTATCATAAAGATGGCCCCAGAGTATTTCTCACACACCTGGTGTGGCTCTGTGGGGACCAAGTAATCAGGAACAGCTTGAGAGTATAGCAACTTGCTCTGGGCTAACAAAGAGTGCTGGGTTCTGGCTTCCTGGGCTGTCTAATTGTTTCTCCAGCCATCTCCTGATCTGGAGAGCACTATGGTAGGGGATTAACCTACTCTCTCTTTGTCTGTCTCTTTTTCTCCGTTTCTCAGTGTGTGTGTCTCTCTCTGTCTCTGTCTCTCCCTCCCCATCTCCCCCTACCTGTTTTTCCTTCCTTCCTTCCTCTTGCTTGGGAATTCTAACCATTTGTGTAGTTACTTTTCTCTCCATTCTCCACGTCTATAGTAACACAACTCAGCTGCATGTGAACCTCTATCATGGCTTGATATAATGGAAAGAGATTTAGAGCTGTAGTCAAAGACTTGGGCTCCATTCCAGTCTAGGCAGTGTGATCTTGGACTAATCATTTCACTTGTTTAGATTTTAGTTTCCTCACTGGTTAGTGAGAAATTTGGACTATCTCATTTCACGAGTCTCTTTTAGCTTTAACATGGGTTTTAGGTATGAAACAACACACTGACATTATCACATTCCTAGATGTGATTTGAGTCCCTTCTCTAGTTAAAAATTCTCTGTTCATTTGCTCTAACTCCCTTTCAGATCTAGTAGAATTAAACATGTGACATTATAGCAAGGTAAAAGGACATTTGCTAAAAATTAGAATTCAAGGTAAAGATCAAGAAATTAAAATAAGTAGCAGACATTCCATCACCCATATCAAAAATTACCTTCTGATGCAGTCTGAAAGTGTATGCATTGAACAACAAGTGTTTGTCCTCGACCTCTGCAAAGAAAGAAGGGAGGGAGATTCACTTTCTTCTACCTCCCTCAGGGACAAGTTCAATGACTGTTTTTTTTTTTTCCTGAAACCCTCCTAGCTCTCTGAAATCACTGCTTCCTTTTCTAGATGGTCACTAACCATCCTTTTACTGATAGGGATGGGGACTAGTTAGATAATTTCATTGGTATAGGGAACTCCTGGAGGAGATCATGAGGATGAGATCATGCTCTCCACTGGTACAGGCTGACACCTTCTCTTCATCTTGGAGTCTTAGTTGCCTAAACATGGAGAAAGGAGGTGCCTTGAGCAGGTTCACACAGCTAGTATACATCAGGAGCAGGACTTGAACCCAGACTTGCTCTTTATGCACCATGGCACGTTGCCTCATTAATACTACAGTCTAGAATTTTGCTAGGAAGTGATGTTTATTGCTTTATAGTTTTCACTCTGTTCTTTTCACTTTTTTTCCATATATGAGGACATTTGCCAGTTCTGAGGTACCTCTCCCATCCTCCAGGTTCTTTTTAATTGACAGTAGCCTAGCGATCTCATCTACCTGTTCTCTCAGCATCCACATAAGGTTAATGTGGATCAGGTGAATGACATTCATCAAAGGTGGCCAGGCAATCTCTTAGCATCTCCTTATTTATTTTAGGCATCAGCCACCTATTAGCCAAATTTTTAGCTCTCTACTTTCTAGGCCAAAGGTCATTCTCCTTGGTAGAGACACTGAAAGCAAAATTAGAGCCTAATATGTCTTCCTTCTCTTTTTTATCAGTTATCATCACCTCACATAGCCAGAGCATCTCACAGAGATCTCCTTCTGCCTTGGGAGAGTTCATATCCCTTTTCTTTCCAAACCTGTGCAGGTGACCAAACTCATTTCCTAACCACTCTCAGGCTTTCTCTCCAGAGAATCACCTTATGGGGAGATGCAGAAATGCTTTAACAGGTCACAAATGAAGAGATTATCAAGCTTTATAGCTCAGACCCAGATGTTCAAAAGTCAAATTGGACTGGTGAGGGGAGAGGAAGCTGTTGCCTTTGGAAGTTCCTGGGGTAGAAGAAATGACCAAGTGGGCCTGAGAGGACTAAAGAAAGAGCATGCATGATATAGTGAAAAGAAACTTGGCCTTACAGTCAGAAGACTTGGCTTCACGCTCCATCTTCGACATTTATAAACTCTTTAGTTTTGGAGAAGGCACAATTTTTCCCGGGCTTCACTCTTACTGTTTTCTAGATGAAGAAATTAATATGTGCTCTTGCAACCTCACAGGCTGTTGAAAGGATCCAAGGAGAGATGTAATATGAGAGGCAGCAAGGTGCCATGGATAATTCTAAGTGTTGGACTTGTTTGGTTATAAATAAGAAAATATACTGAGAGGAAGGGGAAAGCCATCAGTCCTTCCCACTTCAGTGGAAATGAGTTGAATCAGATAATTTCCCTATGAAAAACTGTTGAGATAAGACAGCTAAGAGCATGGGATGAGGGTAGGGTAAAAAAAGTGATGTAATAGTAATATCATTATTGAGGAACTTGGGGGAACGGCAAGGGAGGAAACATGTGGGATGAGAATACCGGATGTCTGGTTGGAGGGAAAGAGGAAGCACTGGGAAGGAAGAAATATCAGTGGGTTACCACTGGAAGGGACTCTAGAGAGCAGAGACAGTGTCTTTTTCTAATTTTAGAAAAATCTGTCCATGTGTCTACTCTAGTGTTCTGCACACAGCAGGTGATTCATAAATGTTTCTTTTTCATTGAATAATTGAAGTCTCTTCTTTTAGAGATGAAGAAAATGAGGTCTAGAGGGAGAGAATTGCTTGATTACACAGCTCACTAGTGACAGAGCAGGGACTATGGCAGTAGAAGCAGCAGCAGCAAGGCTGATGGGAGGAAGGCAAAGACACACTTGGCATGGTTGGTAAGTTTTGCTGAGCGATGACCTAGCCCTCCAGTGGCGAGAAGAAAGATAAGCTAAATGAAAGGGGAAAGAAAGGAATTATTTTCAGGATTTAAAAGGTTAATAACCTATGGAAAACACATTGATGCAAAGTAGCAGGAATGTGTGTATCCATGGGGAGGGGGAAGTGGTCTTATAGACAGCCAGCCGCTCAGGTGGAGTATCATTCACTATGCAGATGGCAACCATGGAAACAAGAAGAGTCCCCATCTGCCTGCAGCCGGCTGTGGAGGAATGTTGAGTGAGCTGCCCTTGGGAGGGGCGCAAAGATGGTGGCTGGAAGGAGATTCAGAAGGGGGTGACTGTGCCCAAGTTTAGCTTTTGGATAATGTTCAGGAGGGATTCAAATTGCCTTAGCAGGTTGGAGCAGTTCCGATTGGATGTTGTAGGTAAGCTCACAAATCTCTAAGGGTTTTTGTCTGCATGATGAAATGACCCTGATTGGATGACTCAAGGATTCCTCATGGGGAAACCCATATTTCCCCATGCTGTGCTGAAGCATTTGGAATATGGGTGGAGATGGCTTCTGCCCTTGAGCAGATGCTTTATAGAGCAGTTTGGGGTTGTCCACAGTTGTGATATGATCAGAGAAACTGTGTGGATATGAAATTGCAGGGTACCTCAAGTGAAGGTGCAGGGTTAGGTCAGATGGTCAGTGTGAATTGCCAAAGATGAAGCGGCTTCATGAAAGTGAACACAAATGAAGGAAAGATGGAGGCCTCATGAAAGAAAGTCACTGGTTATAGTCTTGGAAGGATACAGAAGCCTGAAGAGAGAGTAGGCCATGATATGCTGAGTGATGGCAAGAGGTCTCAGAAGTACCTTCTATACATTGCCCTGCTGAGACACCCCTTGCCTTCTTCCCTGTAGGCATGGGCTGAATTTACTGAGTCCTTCTCTTTCTATGGTAGGGAATCAGAGGCATTAGAGGGAAATTTGGGCATTTCTCCCTATCGTTCATGGAAGATGGCAGCCATTTTGTGTATGGGTACAAAGAAAATTTACTCCCTGATACAATTCCTTTTTATTCACCTTGCTATTCTGTTTTAACTGCATTTTGCTTTAAGAAACACACACATATATCATATATGTCTTTTGCATGAGCTAACATATATTGGTAGGGGCATGATTAATAGCGTTGAATATGTCATATATATATTACACATACACATAGGTATATACACATTTGTGTGCATGCATATTTGCATGTGTATAATACATGTATGTATATATGCATATGTTCTTTCCATGATATACTAGGTGTTGGTAGGGAATGGTCTGTGCTATTGAAATATATATGTATATGCATACATACATACATACATACATATACATATATGCCTTTTATAGGATCTAACATGTGTTGGTAGGACATGATTAGAAGTGTTATATATTCATGTATATGTAAACACATATATGTAATGTACATGTTTGTGTCTTTTGCATAGTCTAGTATGTATTGATAGGAGCATAGTAAGTGGTATTGATATATTCTCTATGTATACATATATGCATGTATATACATATACATATTGTCTTTTATATGATCTAGTTAGTGTGTATTGGTAGAGGCATGGTCAATGGTATTTAGCACATTATATATACACATATGTATAAGGACACATATGTCTTTTGTATGGTCTAGCATGTATTAGTAGAGGCATGGTCAATGGTATAGTTAATGATTCCTGAACAGCATACCAAATCTGGAAAGTTGCAGAGGGTCCTACAGTGGGTAAGAACCTTTTTGGTCCCAGAGGTATATTTTAATTTCCTCTAGAATAGAAGTCTCAGGACTATCCGGTCTGGAAGTGAGGGGATAACCAGAATGACTTCTCACAGCCTCTCCCCCTTCCCTCCAGGTCTTAGCATTTGGTTCTATGACTCTTGTTTGTAGACATGTGACCTTCCTAGGGCTGAAAGGAGACTCTGGAGTGGCCCCAAGGAAGTATTTTCTCATTTAGGGAATGTCACTGGCTGTGGAATCCCACTAGCATTTCTTAGTAGAGGTTATTGGGGTCTACGATGTAGGAACACACTGAACAATGGGAGGATAATTCAAGCTACGACTTGGAGACTTGGATAGACTGTGAACTGTGGAACAGGGTAAGGCAGACGACAGAGAAAATTGGAGAGGAAATTTTTGTTATGCTGAATCATAAAGAACAGAAGAACCCAGAGATCAGGGAAACTGAGAAAGATGCTTGGGAAGAGGAGGGGAGAAGAGGAGGCATCCTCAGAAGAATGGAAGCTCTTTGAGGGCAGGGACCACTTCCCCTTTTGTCTTTGCAGCCTCAGCTCCTAAAGTATTGCCTTGTACTTAGTAGATGTGTGATAAATATTCATTGGATTGAATTGACTTAATGCTGAACCACTTGAAAAAATGATCCAGACCACAGACATTTTGGTCAGGGAAGAGCAGTAGGTCAACACCACGCAAAGTGTGGAGAGCCAGGGAATCATCAGGAACCAGCAGTCAAGACAAAGCAATGGTATGACTTCTATGTTACTTGTCAAGGGAAGAGAGGCAAGGTGCTAGAGGAAGGAGAGCTTGACACTGAGGCAAGATCTGTTTTAGATGGAGGCCTTTCATAGTCTTCATGTCACCAAAGGGTCTAGTGATTGGCTTTAGTCCTTGCCACATATGGCAGGTCCTTACAGTTAGATTATATGGCCTGTTGGGACTTGAACCTCCTAATCTAAGGAATAGTTCTCAGATATCCAAGATGGTTTAGGTAAATTCAGTGAACATATATTATGAGGTGTATGAGGTGTAGAGCACCAGCACCTCTGATGTGAGAGCTTGTGGGTACCTTTTCAGGGCAGTTCATCCTCCATTGGTGTCCACCTGATTCACATAACTCTTACCTGTGGCTCCAAGAAGCTGTAAAATGTGTAGGGGGCAGACCCCAGTAAAACCATCTCAGCAGACAGCCTAAACCGGTTCAAGATAACTGATAGGCTTAAACCCATCAATGAGTTGGGGAAATGTCTACTACAAGCATGTGAAGACTTCCCTTTTGGAATGGGTACACGAGGACAATTTGTTCCAACAGCCATGATGGCGGCTGATGCAGGTGCTGAAGCACTTAGAACTTGGTCAGACATGGAAGATGCCAAGGTCATCCACTGCATCCTGAGCCATCTCTTGACTTTTGTCTTGCCACTGGGCTTTGATGGCTCTGAAGAGTGAGGCAGACAACTTTCTGACTCACTTAAGTCCAATTCACACAGGAGTCAAGACATCACCCTATGACACCATTGTCCCTCTTCAAAAATGAAGGACAAATAAAAGCAATCATGTGACTACTATATGGAGAACACGAGGTTAGGTGTTGATACACTGCTTAGATAAGTCATAGTTCCTGCCTTGAGGGAGATTGAAGTCTAGTAGTTGGTTAAGATATTAAAAAGCACATAATTTTAGACACTAAATTGAAGAGGTACAAAACATAGAGAAATGTGGAGTCTAAGGGGGTGGGTTGTTGCCACCTGGGAAAATCAAGGAAGGCTTCATGGAGAAGTAGTGTTTGAGGGGGGCTTTAAAGAGTGGAGAGGAATTGAACAGGTCAAGAGAGAGAATATTCCAGGAAACAATGGGAGAAAAGGGACATGCAGAGTTTGCAGGATTGTAGGATTACAAAGACAAATCATCAGTGAAAAGGGATCTTTTGAGTTTACACAATTTTATATTTTTTCTGAATTTCACCCATTAGTTTACACAGGGGAAGTGCTTAATAATAATAATAAATAGCTGGCATTTATATCCAGACATACCTTGGAGATATTGCAGGTTTGATTCCAGACCACCGCATTAAAACAAATATTACGATAAAGCAAGTCACACAGAGTTTTTGGTTTCCCAGTGTCTATAAAAGTTATGTTTATCTACTAAGTGTGCAATAGTATTGTGTTTAAAAAAATGCACATACCTTAATTGAAAAAATACTTTAATGATAAAAAATGCTAACCATCCGTTGAAACTTCAGCAAATCGTAATCTTTTTTGTGAGTGGAGGGTCTTACCCCAGTGTTGATGGCAGCTGCCTTGATCAGGCTGGTGGTTGCTAAAGGTTGGGGTGGCTGTGGCAATTTTCTTAAAATAAGACAACCATGGAGTTTGCCCCGTAGATTGACTCTTCCTTTCACTTGAATACTTAAAGGTCATTATAGAGTTATTAATTGGCCTAATTTCAAAATTGTTGTGTCTCAGAGAATAGGGGGTCCAAGCAGTTAGGATCCACACATTTATCGATTAAGTTTGCCATCTTATATGAGTTTGTGGTATCCCAAAGCAATTACAATAGGGACATCAAAGTTCAGTGATCATAGATCACCATAACAGATATCATAACAATGAAAAAGTTGGAAATGTTTTGAGAATTACCAAAATGTGGCATAAAACCATGATGTGAGCATACTGGAAAAATGGTTCTAATAGACTGGCTTGAGCTAGGGTTGCCACAAACCTTCAATTTGTAAAAAAATGTAATATTGTGAAGCACAATAAAGTCAGGTATAAGAAAATAGGATATGCCTATAGTGGTCTAAGAATTGTAAAACAGTGCTTTATAAATATTGTCTCAGTTAATCCTCATAACAACCCTAAGAGGTAGTCACTATTATTATCCCCGTTTTATAGATTAGGCAGAGAAAGGTCAAGTAATTTGCTTGCAGCGTCTGAGGCCAGATTTGAACTCAGACCTCCCTAACTCAAAGGCCAGTGCTCTAACTATTGTACCACCCAGTTGCCACTTGTAGGCTATTATTGGTATCCCTGGATCAAGGAGTATGCACAGTTCAGTGACTTTGAGGCCTCTGTCCACTGCAGTCACATAGCTATCTGTTCAATAAGCTTCATTAATTGATTGATTATGAAACAGAAGACTCAGAGAGTGGGTGATCAAATTATTTGTTTAAAGGTCTCCAATTCAGATTTCCATATTTTATTTTATAATTTTAACTCTTCCCCATAAAACCTTAGAATGGACCATTTTTTAGATCAACTTAGTGCTCCATGTCTTTTGATGACTCTCTCCATTAGAGGATATAGGCACCTAAGGTTAAATGTTTACTTTTTCAATCTATATCTTGACCCATGATTTTCTGTAGCCAGGATAAGTTATCCTTCTGGCCAATAAAATATTATAAAATCTTAGAGTTAATAGGGACTTCAGAGGCCACCCAGTCCCACTTGAACTGACTAAAAAGCCATACTAGAGCATCTTAAAGTGGTTGAAAGTATCCCATGATGAGGAATCCACTTCCTCTGAAGATAGTACATTGGACTTTGGTATAATTCTATTTGTTAGGAAATTTGCCCATACTTTGACGCTCAATCTGCCTCTCTCTTTAACTTCTATCTATTGCCTCTTCGTTTCTCCTTGGGACCAACCAGACTTTTCTCCCTCTTCTGTATGGCAGTTATTGAAATGTTTAAAGACAGATATCAGTTCTCCTCTGTCTTCTTTCTTGCAGGCTAAACACCCTAGGTCCTTTGACTGATGTTTATATGACATAATTTCCAGACTTCTCATCCTCCTGATTACTTTCCTTTGGCATGCCAGCTTATCAATCACGTCCTTTCTAAAATGTGATGCTCAGAACTAGACATAGTACTCTAGATGTGGTCTGCCCAGAGGTATGGGGACAGCTCTTGCCTTCTTCCCTCTGGAAATGCTGACTTTCTGAATGCAGTCGAGGATGCCATGTCAATGTGTTGACTTATATTGAGCTTGCAGTATGTTAAAAATCCAACATCTCTCTCTCTCTCTCTGCATAAACTATTTTGTTCAGTCATGTCTGACTCTGCATGGCCCTATTTGGGGTTTTCTTGGCAAAGATATTGGAGAGGTTTGCCATTTCCTTCTCTAGCTCATTTTACAGATGAGGAAACTGAGACTAACAGGGTTAAGTGAATTGCCCAGGGTCCCATAGCTAGTAAGTGTCAGATCTGAACTCAGGAAGATAGGTCTTCCTGACTGCAGGCCCAGCTCTCTTTGCCATCTAGTTGTCCAATAAACTGTTTTAGGCTCACCTTACTCCTTTTATACTTGTATGGTACATTTTTTGTAATCAGCTGCCAGGACCTACAAATTAAGTATTGATTGTTATATAGATAACTCACATTTTCATATTAAAAGATTAAGACATTGTTACTATTATTGCTATTTGAAAAGTGCTATACAAAGTGTTTTCACCCATTGACTGGATTGATCCTTCCAACAGCTCCACGAGATAATCATGGGGGGCAGAGCTGACTTTAGAATATTTGTGCAAAGAGAGACACACACACAGAGACAGAGAGTGAGACAGAGGGAGAACATTTATTAAACCTTGTGCTAGGAGGTAGCTCTCAGTCCACATGGGGAAGCATATCCTTACATGTGGGTGTTCTGCCCAAAGAAATATAAATATTGATTGCTGAAGCCTCACAAGATATCTTGGGGTTTGGGGGCTAGATTCCCCCCTCCCCTTCTCTACTTATTTATTCTATCTTTAAAAAAAACCTGGGACTATTAACTCTTTTGTCTCTTGTAGTTTCATTTATGATTTCTTGAAATTGAGCCCTGGAAAACCGGGTGTTGATAAAGCCCACTGGGATTCAAATGAAGCTACTTGACCGCGCTTTAAACTCACTGATAACCTCACTTGATCATTGTCTGGGTTTTGATGGCTCAGAGTGAGTGTAAATAGCAATTGTTTCTGAATTTGCCAGAAACCCTGAGGGACTTTTCTTCCCAGATTGACTTTTATTTTTTGAATAGATAAACTAGTAGGCTATTTTTTACCTCACTTCTTGCCTAGCCTTAAACCACTGAATGGGTGTTGTCTCAGACAAACTGAGACCCAGGAAAGACCTTAACTTAAAACACCAAGGTCTCCCACTGCATTTGGGTTCATCTCCAGTTGTCCTGACCTATGTCTTGTCTCTGGACTCAGATGTCCCTGGAGGGGAGAGGGAGGCTGATGACTTTGCACAGCCTTGCCTCACTTAAATCCATTCACTAGCAAGTTAAGACATCACGTTCCTGATGTCTTTGGTCCTCTTCAAGAAGGAAGGACAAACAGTAATAGCAAGGAGACAGCTAAGTGGTTAGAGTGTGGAACCTGGAATCAGGAAGACCTGAGTTCAAGTCCAGTCTTAAACACTTACTAGCTGTGTGACCTTGGGCAAGTCACTTAGCCTCTTAGTTATGGCATCTGACTACATCGTTTCTAGGAAAGTGAAGTATTTATATTATAGATTTAGAGCTAAAAGAGACCTTACAAGTTATCTTCTTAAACCTCCTTATTTTATAGATGAGAAAGTGTAAATGCTTGCTTGGCATTAGAAGAAATTCAACCCAGGTCCTTTGACTTCGAATGGAATATCCTTTTTACTAGCAGTAAGATGGGTGTGGGGCGGGGGGGAGTGGGCAAAAATTCTCCCACCTCTTGTAATATCAGCAGTGAAAGGACAGGGGAGAGAGTTTTCCCATTTTAGTGTGAATCTCTAGCCCCAGCTCTTGGGGCTGAGGGGATAGGGGTGAATTACATCTGTTACTTCAACCAGAGAGGGTCCAAGGGGACATCTGGCATCCTGAGACTCTTTTTAGATAGGCAGTGATTAAGGAACCTGGACATAGCCTAGGGCCATCCTGTACCACTTCGGAGTCAGTCCCTTTAGGAATTTGGAAGGCTAAGTGACAAGGAAGAATCTGACCCGCCCCCCCCCCCCCCCCAAGAGCTCAAAAGAGATTCACTAGATCAGGCTGATGAACTTATGTTCTAAAAACAATCATGCTCAACATGTGTGCATGAATATGTGTGTACGTTTGTATTTATAAAATACTTTCAGGGAGAGCTCCTTCTGTAGACTTGCAGAGGCCAAGTGAATGCAACTGATCATGGAAAGTCAGAGTAGAAAGAGAACCTTCAGGAATATCTGATCTGACCCCTTATTTGACAGAGGATGTTCCCATTTGGTGGAGCTCTTGATCACTAGAGTTTGAACTAGAATGTCGCTAGGGTTCTTAGCCATTTTTTGTGTATTGTGTGTTATGGATCCCTTTGGCTTGTGGGTCCTTTTTCCGAACAATATTTTTAAATATAGAAGATTTAAAAAAAGAATTACAAAGGAAACCAATTTTGTTGAAATAATTTTAGCTATGAATACATATATATATGTGTATGTATATGTAGCTATAAATACACATATACATATATACACATATACATACACACATATGTGTGTGTATATATATAAATGTATACATACACATACACACACATACATATATTTACAAAGCAGGTTCATGGACCTCAGTCAATAATCAATACACATATATGAGGTGCCTAATGTGTTCCTGTCATGGTGCTTAGCACTGAGAATACCAGAAAGGCCAAAGATGGTGCCTGCTATTGAAGAGCTCACAGTCTAATGGTCCAGTTATCTGCCCAGGAGACTGAATGAATCAGATGTGTCTCTGATGACTCCTTGAATGAGCCTTGCAAACTCTGCCTCTGCATCTTTACTTGGACTGTCTCTTTCCTTTCTTCTGGGCTTTGTCTACGATCTGTGCCTCCTTCCAGTCCCCAAAAGATTAGGTTCTCCATGTTCATTGTTGTTCAACTTCTGCTCATCCTTTAAGGCCCTACTCAAGACAGTGTGTGGTAAAATAGAATGAGAAATGGATCTGAATTCAAATCCCACTTCTGTCATTTATAACCCATGTCTTATTTTCCTCATCTATAAAGTGAAAGGTTTAGATTCTGTGGCCTTTGAGGTTCCTTCTAGTGAGAAATCTATGATTCTCTTACAGCCTCTAGCTCCTCCACAGAGCCTCCCCTTCCCACTCCTGCCATTACTGTCCATACCACACACTTAGCCTCGTATTGCTGAGAAGCGACAGTGCAAAGTAAAGAGAAAGCAAATTGCGGAGTCAGGAATCACTGGATCCAAGTCTCTTCTCTGACACACCCTGTTACTGTGACAGTGGGCAAGTTATTTAAGCTCTCGATGAAGGAGAAAATTCTCCAAGATGATAAGTCATAGATGAGTCACTCATCTGTATCAGGGGAGGGACTTTCAAAGAGTGGAGTTTCCCATTCCAGATAAAACTATAGGTCTTGATTGGATTTTCCAAAACTATGCTAACTGCCCTCTGGCTAGCTCTCTCCTACCTCCTTCTTACCCCTACTCTTGCCCAGAATCCGCGACTCAGCCATTGGGAACCCAAGTTCTTGTTTTATCTTGATGGGAACCAAGTCTCTAGGATGTTTCTTGATCATCATTCTCAAATTGCCTTGCCCTTTCTATCTCCCCTTTATATACTGCTTCCTCTAATAGACTATAAGCCCCTTGAGGACAGCTTAGGTTGCTCAGTGGATAGAGCACTGGGCTTGGAGTTAGGAAGATTCCTCTTCCTGAGGTCAAGTCTGGCTTCATACACTTATTAGCTGTGTGACCCTGGGTAAGTCACTTAACCCTGTTTGCCTCAGTTTCCTCATCTGTAAAATGAGCCAGAGAACGAAATGACAAACCACTCTAGTACTTTTGCCAAGAAAACTCCAAATGGGGGTCATGAAGAACTGGATATGACTGAAAATTATTGAACAACAGGAAGGAAAAACATTCCAGGTACTGTGATAACCGGAGCTATAAAAAGAGGCAAAAGACAGTCCCTGTCTTCAAAGAGCTTATAATCTGGTGGATGAGGTCTCACAAATCCATTTGAAGAAAAGAAGGAAGAGGAATAAGATGGTCATCACCTAGATGAGAAGGGGAAGAAAGGAGGAAGACAGTGAGTGAAGGGAGCAAGGGCAGGAAAGAGATCAAAAGGGAGGAAGGTCACAGCCAATTTCTAATTTTGATAGAAGACTAGGGTTCTAGAACGCTGTAACTGTGAGAGACCTCAGAGATCATCTAGCCCAGGGCTTCTTAATCTTTCTTTGGCTCATGGACAATGTCTGGTAAAGCCTAGGCATCCCTTCTCAGAATCAGGATTTTAGCAACGGTAACAAAAATAAACAACAAGAAACATTCAAGTACCTACTCGGTGCCAGGCATTTCACTGAGTACTAGGGATGCAAAGAGAGGTAAAAACACAGACCCGGCTCTCAAGGAGATCACATAATATAGGAGACAATATGCAAATAACCATGTACATGTGAAATAGGCACATGATTATCGAGAATTATAAAACATTGTAATGGGAGAAAATGTTAAATTCCAGCTAGAGGTGAGTGAAAAGAAACATGCAATTTCTCCCCCCATCTAAGTTCATAGATTCCCTGAACTCTATCCACAGAACCCTTGAGGGAGAATCCCTACTCTAGTCAACTTCCCCATTTCCCAGAAGAGAAATTTGAAGACCACAAGGGGAAATGACTCAGTAAAGATCATGTAACTAATGACTGACAGAACTGACCCTAGAAACCCCAATGGAAAGACATAAGGGAGAGACAACATGGTGTGGTGGATGTAGCACTGGGTTTGGAGACAGGTAGTTCTGGGTTAAAATCCCGCTAACTGCATGACGTTGCTCCAGTCACCTCAGTGCCCTTATTTGCAAAATGAGGCAATTGTGTTCTAAGGCCCAATGATACTTTAATAAAGGGACCCAAAGATATTACTGAATGACTTGGATAATGCATTGGTAGATCTGAGGAACAAAAGGGAAAAGTTCAGTTTTTATCCACATATGGAGTTGACTGGCTGCAGGAGGAAAACCTTTTGTATGGCCCGAGGGGAAACCAAAGCCTCATTCTATAAACAAAAAAGAGAACATTTCCTCAGGTTGTTCCAGCTCATTAAATCTAATGGGATAATGGATGTTAAGAGCACTCCTATGAGTTGTCTAGTGAAATACTCCTGCATTTTCCCTTCAAATTGGCCAAACACTTTCCTGATCCCTTGTACAGCCTGTGTCCCCTGCCTGAAGTGCTGTCATCTCATCTCCCCCTGCTCTATCCTCCAAGGCCCTCCCCTGAGAACTTTCACTGACTTCTTCCATCTCTTGCGATCTCTTCCTCTGCTGGTCTCTTGCAGCACTGTGGTCCACAAGACCTCTCTGGGATTTACCATGGGTTTTCTACTTGAAAACAGAGTTAATGTGGCAGGGTGTTCTAACTGTTGTTGAGTGACCAGGTGCATTGGCACAAGAAGCTGGTAGATGGTTACTTCTGGACAACAAAGCTTGTGCTCTGTCTCAGAGGATAGGCTGTTCCCCATGGTCTTCCTGCCTGTTGAGGTCAGGGAAGAACTTCCTAGAAGAAGGAATCTTTGGTGGAAAACATATACTCTGGTCAAGGCTTGGAAATCATATATCATATCATATCATATATATCCTATATATATATATATATCATACATATAAGGTGCATGATCTGAGGGTAATGTGACACAATGGTTAGGTTGCTGGGCTTGGAATCAAGACCTGGGTTCAAACCCTACTCAATAATAATGTAAAAATAAACAATTTTGAGGTTTAAGAACTCTGTTCAATGAATAATAAATCATGATTCTAAAATGAGAGATGATGAAGAGTTCTACCCATCTCCTGACAGAGAAGTGAGGTACTAAATATACACAATGAGAAACACGTTTTTGGATATGACTAGTACAGAAATTTGTTTTTCTAAACTATGCCTATTTTTTTAAACAAGGGTTTAATTTTTGTTTTGTTATGTTTTGTTTTTTGTTTTTCCAGTGATGGAAAGGAAGAAGGGAGATGGGAAAATAAAAGGCTTATTAATTGAAAAAAAAAATAACTCTTAAAGGTGCGAAGATATTTTAAATGACTTACTCTGTCTGATGAATGCGACTATTACCTGAATGTTGTTATGGTTTCTCTTATAGCAGAATTTTTTCTATTGTTTGGGAACTGTAACCTTAAATGCCTTGGTCAGAGAGAGAAGCTTTGGTCTTTTGAACTTTTCCCAAACAAAGATATTTAGGATAAAAACAATTTACTTATTAAATATTGTCTCTGGCATGCTTGTGCCACAAATGCAGAGTACTGAATTTTTCTTGACAACTATCCCACACTGTTGGAGTGGCAATGTCTCCTAGGGATATTTTACAACAGGGGCCATTTTTTAAATCTCATTCCACTGGGCACTTGACTAGGAGTAAAGAAACTGAAATGTCAAGAAAGGCAGCATGGTATCATGGACAGAGCACTGAATTTGGATCCAGGAAGAAATAAATGAATCCAAAACCTCTTTTTCTGACTTTTACTAGTTGTATAACTCTGGGAAAATCACTTAAACTCTTTGGACCTATTTTTTCATCTGTAAATGGGAATGATAATAATTAATACCTGTAGTACTTCTATCATTGGTAGAATATTGGTCTTAAAAAATGAGCCTTCTTTTCAGGGAGAAGTGTGAGATCCAAAACCTCCACAAAACCAACAACTTTGTAATTTCCTAAAGGTGATCTACCTGGCTCTAAAAGTGAACTCCTGTTCCATTTGGGGCCATGCTCATTGTCCATTTGTGATCTCTCCAATGCCCTTCTGGTGGTAATGCATAGTAGCAAGTCTACCATTTGCAAATGAAACTGATAATCTTCTACAGGCCAGGGGGAGGCACATTCTGGGCATGGATGCTATTAGGCAGGAGAGGCAGGGCCAGGAATGTCATAAAAGAAATACACGACTGGAAAAAAGGATGGGCTAGTTATATGATGATAAAGCTTTGCCAATGGACAATCAGTCTATATGCTCCATTGGTTATCTGCACAATGCAAAGAGAACTCAAGAAAATATCAGCACACTGTGTGAAAGCCCTGCAGCAAATGTATGGAAGGACAGATAAGAGCTGTATAGGACTGGCTGTTACCGTGGGTGACTGAACAGTAATACTCACATGGATGAGATCATATAACCATCTCTGTGTTAGGTACCTCCCTACCTCACAGGGTTGTGATATTTCTATCAATTAATTAATTAATAAGCACTTATTAAGCATTTATCATATACCAGGCAAGGTTTTAAGTGCTAGAGATACAAAAGAAATGCAAAAATATTTCCTTTCCTCAACGAGATTGCAATATAATTGGGGAGACAACAGGTAGAGAAATAGATACATACCAGAGATACAGAGCAGATAGAAGACCTTAGAAAGGAAGGCTCTGGCCTTCAAGTGTGATTAAGTATGTGCAATATCATATAAAACAGTTTGTACCATTATATCAAATACCAGGTAGCGCTTTGTGGTTGTTTGTCCGGGTGAAGTCAGTGAAATCAATGTTGGATAAAGATGCCCAGAGCCAAGGGAATTCAATGAAATCTGTTGCCAAATCTGGGCAAAATTACCACGTGTTTCTGTCCCCTCTATCTGTGTTAATTTCGCCTCCTTTCTTCCATGAGAATCCTTGTCTAATGTCTCGTGGACAGGTAGGCTGAGCAGTGGATGGAGTCAGGAAGACTCCTCTTCCTGTGTTCAGATCTGGCCTCAGATGATGACTAGTTGTGCGACGCTGGGCAAGCCTCAGTTTTCTCATCTGTAAAATGAACTGGAGAAGGAAATGGCTAACCACTCCAGCATCTTTGCCAAGAAGATCCCCAAATGGGGCCATGAAGACTCAAACAGGATTGAAAATGACTGAACAACTGATATCTCATTGTAGAGTAGTAGTGACTTTGAGTACTTGAAGGCTGTGCAGAGCCCAAGCTCTGAGAGGTCCTACCAAGATGAAAAGCTTTGTGGATGGGGGCCCCTTGCCTGACCAGCTAACTTCAGGGAGACTGACTCATCATTAGATTGACTACATGATGATGAATTTGTAGGTCATAGGAACTTTTGAAGATAATCTGTCCTAAGTCTTAAAGGACTATATATATAAAGCCTATATTCACTGACAGAGAGAAGAAGCTATGTTGATGAAATGACAGATACGGCTATATTATTGTAGTCTCTGTGATGCTCTGAGGAATGTTACTTATGTAGGGGGACAACGGGAGATGGGATACATGACCTTCAAGTAGAAGGTAAGCTCCTTGAGGTCATGCCTCAGTTATCTGTTTATATACCTATGACTATACCAATGTATCAGTTTCAGGGACCTAATAAATACTTGTTGATTGATTGAGTCAGGGCCATGGGATTCATCTCTGTGACCTTGGGTAAGTCATATCACTTCAATAAATCTTGGTTTCATCATCACTAAAATGCAAGGGAGTGGAAGAGGAATGTTGGGTCTCCAAGGTCCCTTCCAACTTAAAGTCAGTGACTCTTGGGTGACTTGTTATAAAGGAGGGATATACTCATAAGGTTATTGTGGCAACAGAATACCTTCAGCTGGTGTTTGAGGAAGGTACAGAGTCAGCGTCTGCCCAGTCAAAGGTGGAATGTGAGTCTGAAGCTGCCTCCAGGGATTCAGAAGCCTCTTTGTTAGGATTTCAGGGCAAGGACTCATTCCATAATTACTATTTTTATCTTGCTTGCCAAATCAACCTCCTTGCATTCTGAGGGTAGAAATAAAGGAAGATGAAAAAAAAAGAAAGGAAGGAAGGAAAGAAGAGAGGGAGGGAGGGAGAAGGGAAGATAGGAGAGAGGGAAAAAGAAAGAGGAGAAAGAGAAGGAGGGAAGGGAAGAAGACAGAAAGGAAGGAAAGAGGGAAGAAAGGGGAAAAGAAAGGAAGAAGGGAAGGAAGGAGAGGGAGAGAGAAGGAGGAAGACAGAAAGGAAGGAAGAATGAAAGAGAAAGAAAGGAAGGAAGAGAGGGAGGGAAGAAGGAAGGAGACAGGAGGAGGAAAGAGAAAGAAACAAAGAAAGAAAGAAAGAGAGGGAGAGAAGGAAGGAGAAGGGAAGGAAGAGAAAGGAAGGAATGAAGAAAAAAAAGGAAGAAAGAGAAAAAGAGAAAGAAAAATGGGGGAAGGAGTAATTTGGTGCTAGATGGGGCTGAAAGAATCTTTGCTCCTGGCAACCTCTTCATTACTGAATTACAAAGGCACTAGATTTTACCAGCAGCCCAGCCTACAGTCTGCCAGTTCCTATCTTATCTGAGGAAGAGAAATGCTCACAGTTTCCTGGTTGCTCTTAAATTGCCTAGATAATGCTTGGTGTTTCCTTGTGATAATGCCCACAGTTCCCCCCAGGCTCTTCACCCCCGCAACCTTTGCCCTCCAGGCACCTGGCCCTGAGATCTGCATGTCAGCAGGGCTGGGAACTGTCTGAGACTGGGAAGCCCAAATCTGTAGGATTCCCAGCAAACAGGTCTGGCCTCCAAACCGTGTCAGCCCAGTGACTTTGGCTCTCATACCTGTATCAAGGAGGAACAAGGCTCTGCTGAGAGAGTCAGAAACAATGCATAGTATAGGACTTAGACAGTCCTCCCAGATGGAGCATTTCCTCTCCCCCTACTGCCAACTTTAGCTAAATAGTGCTCAAGAAGACCCCTTCAGGGATAAAGAAAGCAGGATAAATCGGGATAATACCAAAGTCACAGGATCTGTGTGTAAAACGGAGATAATAGGCTAAAGTTAAGGACATCCATCTCCCAGGGCTGTTGTAAGGATAAAATGAGATAATATTTGTAAAGCATTTAGCACAGTGCCTGCCTGGCATATAGTCGGCACTATATATGTATATGTTAGCTATTATTATTTTTAATAAGAACCAGGCTTTTGTAAACTTTACATACATTACCTCATTTGAACAACAATCCTGTAATTTTGACATTACCCCTATTTTATAGGGGACAAAATTTATGGGAGGGTAATGACTTCTGACTTAATCCTACAGCTAGTAAGTTTAGGCAGCAAGATGTGACACATCCGATTGGAGTCGGTAAGACCTTGGTTTAGATCCTGCCAAAGGCACTTATCAGCTGTGTGACCTTGGACTGATCACATGACCTCCCTGGCCCTCAGTTTCCTCATCTGTAAAAGAAGGGTGAAAGGTTGTTTTGGACTAGATGTCCTCTGAGGTCCCTTTAAGCTCTAGAATAATGATCCTATGATCTCTAATGTTCCTTCCAGATTTAAGATTCAATTCCATGATGGAGGAATGGTGGTGTTGATGGAATGACAGAGGAAGTGAGGAAAGCATAGGTTCAAATCAGGTTTCAGACACTTCAGACATTTACTAGCTATGTGGCCCTGAGTGAGTTAGTCAAATTTCTCTGTGTCTCAGTTTCCTCATTTGTAAATGGAAGGATTGGACTTGAGGATCTCCAAGGTCTCCTCCATTGCTATGATTGGTGATCCCTTGCTTTTTTGTACCCTCTTGGAACTGATCTCTGCTATTGTTAGATATCTTCCCTACCCTAAAGGAAGTATAAACTCACTCAACTGGAACTATGTTCCATTAGATTCTTGACACTAAAGGCTTCTCAATAAAGTTGTGTGAGTAAGGAGTCAGCTCATCTGAAAGTGACCTTTATTATTAAACATATTGGGAGATGCTGAGCTTTTGGGAGTGAGGTAGGGAAGCATCCTTCATTTTGCAAAGTGATGGCCAAGTGGAGTATCTAGGGTATCCAGGTATCAGGCACATTAGGTCTGTTTACTGCCAGGAATTGCCTTCACTAAGGTATCGGATGTCTAGTCTACAGTAGGCATGTTGTAACAGCTCATTGAATTAACTTCTCTTGAACACAAACTTTCACTCACATACCCTGCTGAAGCTTGGGAAGGCTCACCACTGGTTGCCCTGATAGGTTCAAAGGAACCACAGCTCCCTTGCTCCACGGGTGTTTTTTTCCCTGGATAAAGCAGTTTTGGTTTCCAAGGGTGAGTCAGCAATTTATCTGATGCCAGGCTGTTTGGGAATTCAGAACAACAACAACACCAAAAAATACCTGGAGGAAAACCTCTTGGTTTCTGAACTTAGTCCAACATCTGACGCCCAGGTAGGGGACGATGGAGTGGAGAAGAACAGTCAGACTCAGAGGGTGGTCCCTTTACCTAGCTAGCCTTTGGCTCACCAGGCAGTTGGAGAATTTTCAATTTGGCTTCCAGGAGTCCTAGATGAGACTTGGTATCAGGGGCTATTGCTGGTGCTTGGGAGGGTTGAAAAGTCAGTGAAGTTGGTGCTCATCACTCATGACCTCCCCTCAATGTACCATAATTGATTTCTCGAGGCCCCTCTTTGCCCCCTTGGTGTTCAATGACCTCTATGTTTGCCTTTCACCTCTTCTGAAAAAATCTGTTTTCTGGAAGTGAACTGTTTAGTGGTGTGGTGGATAGAACATTGGGCCTGGAATCCAGGAAGTCCTAGGTTCAAATCCAGCCTCAGACGCTTATTAGCTGCATGACCCTGGACACGTCACTTAACTTCTGTTTGGTTCAGTCTCTTCCTCCGTAAAATGGGGATAACAACACTTACCTCTTTAGGCTTGTTGTGAGAATTAAATGAGATAATCATTGTAAAGTGTTTGGCACACAGTAAGCAGAATATTATTACTTTACAACTTAGCACACCAGAATTTAAGGCTTAGGGCATTAACCTTTTGGGGTACGTGTATCTTAACAGAATCCAAACGATTAAAAAAATCATGGATTGTTGGGGAGCAAGGATGCAGAGAAGGAAAGAAGAAAGGAGAGAGGGAAAAAGTAAGCAGGAAAAGGGAGGGAGAGGAGGAAGAAGGAAAAAGAGAAAGGAAAGATGGAAGAAATAGAGAAAGAAAAGGAGGAAGGAAAGAGAGGGAGGGAGGAAGAAAGAAAGGAGAGAGAAGAGGAAGGAAGGGAGTGAGGAAGGATGTAGGCTGAGAAGTAATAAAATAGCAAAAATAATTTTCATGCATATAGTAGTTTAAGATTTTCAAAGAGTTATGTGCTGCCCTTGGTGATATGACATGAACTTCCAACATTTCAGCTAGGATCTGAAATGCTGCGTATACAGTAGGCATTCCATAAAAGCTTTTAGACCCTTTTATTTTAGTGTTACAACCATCCTGGAGGGTAGATACTTTTTCTCTTTTTCTGTTGTTTAAACTTGATTTGTACCTCACCTGTGTAGGTAGTTGGATATCAGGGAGGAATTCTTCACTTACAGACTTAAATGGTTGCCTGGGAGAGCTGGGGAATTAGGTGACTGGCCCAAAGACATGGCACTCATTTGTATTAGAGGTGGAATGTGTATTCAGGGCTTCTTGACTCCAAGGCTAGCTCTCTATTTACTATAGTGCCACGTTTTATTGCTACCCCATTTTCCAGATGAGAACAATTTCAAGGTTCAGAAAAGATGCATGACTTGTTCATGGTCACATAGCAAATAAATGTCAGGTTTGAGCCCAGCTTTGAACCCAGCTCTTTCAGATTCCAAGTCTAGCACCTGTCCACTCCAGGATGGCAAGAAAGCTAGGTTGAGAAGTCTTTGAATGGAAGATTGATGGACTGGGGACTTTATTCAGTGGCAAGAATGAGTTATTATCAGTTCTGGAGTGGGGATGAAAGTGATGCTTGAACAAGACTTGTCTTGTAGTAGTGTCCAAGGACTGATAGGGTAAGAGAGTGGTAGAGTGCAGGAAGCCAATGAGGAGGTTCTTTTGGGATCACAAGTGGGATGTGATGAGGATCATGACTAGAGACCCAGTGGCAGGAACAGGAGGAAAAGAAAGAGATAATGAGTTTTCCTCTTGCAGACCTGGTGACCTTGGACATTACCCTTGCTAAAATGTTTATTTTCTACCCCCTCACCTGGCAGGTGTAGGAAATCAAAATCAAGTAGATTGAATTTGATATTCCTTCCTCATTCCCATTGTCACTTTAGGTTTCTTTCTGTTTCTTTCAGGGGATTCAGGGCCTCCTCAAAGAGGTGGGGTCCCTGTGGCTTAAGGCCAAGTGAGAAAAGGTTCCATTGCAGGCCATAACTCTGGTGTGGGCATGAGGGAACCTTGTGCAGAATCTGTTCAGAAGCATTGTGTAGTTGTCTCTGGTGCAGACTATTTGTGAGAAGTGTTAATTGTCAAGAGACAATAAATGCTCCTAAGAGGGACAGGAGAGACTGAGGGTGGGGGATGAGGTCCCTGCTGGGATAACAGAGAAAATGTAATGGGAGCCCAAGCAGCTGGGTTCAAAGCAGCATATAGTTAGGGAAGGAATGCAGTTAGTCCGGAGAAGAAGAAGCCCAGGAGAGACTCTCCACTAGGCTTGAGATGGGGATGAAAGCTGGTCAACATCAGATACATAGAATTTGACAGGACTTTAGAGATCACCCCCTCCTCACTTGACAGATGAAGACACAACACCAGAAAAGATGAAGCCATTTTCTTAAGGTCCCCCAGTTAGTTTAGGTCAGAGTCAGGCCTCAGATGAAATGTCTAAGCAAATGAGGTGTTCTCCATTTTCTTTGAGGTATTCTCCATTTTCTTTTTTTGATTCTAAGTTCTCTTGCTTTTCCCATCAGCAAACTTTGGTACTGCCAGAGTAGAAGTTGAGGAGGGGATGCAGGGTAGGGGGAGAGCCACAGAGAATTCCTGCTTCATCTAGGGCTAGGATTTGGGGAAGTTAGGATTTGGGGGAAGAATAGTCACAAGTAAGGCTAGGAAGTCCTTCTGCCATATTGGTAGATGGGCCCATCATGTCCCTTCACCTATGAGGGGCATTAAAAGTCAGTTAGCACCAAAAAAGTGAGTAAAGTTTCCTTGAGGGCACAAGAGAGAGGAAGAAGCAACAGACCCCTGGATTCAGGGGTCTGGACGGAAGGATCTTTGAGTGTGGTTAAGGAACTAAGACCAATGCAGACAAAGTAGGCAGTTACCTAAGATATACCATGAAGTGTGTGTGTGTGTGTGTGTGTGTGTGTGTGTGTGTGTGTGTGTGTGTATGTGTGTGTGTGAGATCAAGGGACACTTTAGTCCAGAGATTCTGAACCTTCTTGGTGTCATGAATTTCTTTGTCGATCTGGTGAAGCTTACAGACACCTTCTCGGAATAACGTTTTAAAACGCATAAAATAAAATACATAACATTAGAAATGAAACCTATTATTATTACTGAAAATATTTTAACATTTTAATAATATTATGTAATAATATATAATATAATTTAATAAAATTATTATTATTGAAAACAGTTATCAAAATATTTTAAAACCACTTTTTGGACCCACAGGTTAAGAACCTCTACTTTAATTTTACTGTTAAAATAAATTTAAATGCTTTTAATGTCAGGAAATCTAGTCCTTATGGCAACTGGGTATTTTACCCTGTGTTAAGTCAATATTTGGAGTCAGAAGACAGGTTCTGGCTTTGGAGCTTACTAGGTGAGTGACATTGGACAAAGTCATGTCATCTCTCTGGGTCTTAATTTCCTCACTGATTCCATAAAGGTGGGCTGGATGATTTCCAGGTTCTCTAAACACTCTCTGGTTCTAGGATACATGCCTCTTCATTGGGACCTGTTCTAGGTCCTTTAGTAAAGTGCCCTCCCCATTTGCAAGTGGGGAAATTTTATCAGAATCAGACTGGCCACTTCTCTGACCAAGCCTGCCCCCATGCTGCGCCTGTCCTTGACTATTCTGAGTGTCCTTCTGCATACTAATGCCCCTTTTGGGCAGCTCCACATGGTCCTGTCCTGCCCTCACTCTCGTAGAGCTGCCTGCCATGCCTTGGCACCTGGTGGGTGGTCTGTGCCTGTCCATCCCAGAGGGTACGGGGTGTTCTTTGTCCATCTGGAGCACGGTGCAGGATGGCCACAATAAGTATGAGTCACATGAGGTCAGGCCTGTTTGTTTTCTTGTAGTTAAGAGAGCAAAGCCCCAGACAAGCTGGAGGAGTTACTGACATGTGGCAGCTGAGGGCATGGATGTGCTGACATGAATTTCTGTGCTGATCAGAATCCACTCATCTAAAGGACCTTCTTCTTTCCTCAGAGTCCTTCCTCCTCATTTCCAGTTCCCTACCTTGACAGCCTGCTCCCATTTCCTCGGAGTATGATCTGAAGCAGGTGATTTTACCTCTGTAAGAGTCAGTTTCTTCATCTGTAAAATGACAGGGTTCTTCTTGTTCAGTCCCGTCTGACTTTTCGTGATGCTGTTTGGCATAAGAAACTTTGGCAAAGAAACTGGAGTGGTTTGCCATTTCCTTTTCCAGCTTATTTTACAGATGAGGAAACTGAGGCAAACAGAGTTAGATGGCTTGCCCAGGGTCACACAGGTAGTAAGTGTCTGAGGCTGGTTTTGGAGGTTTATCCACTGAGCCACCTAGATCATCTCTAAAGCAGGAATTCATAATCTGGGAGTCCATTAATTAAAATATCCATCTATCTACCTACCTATCTATCTATCTATCCACGCACATATACATGTATATATGATGCATTATGTTGAGAGAGAGAACTGTAGTTCAATATAATTGATTTCCTTTGTGATCCTGTATATTTTTTTTTATACATTTAAAAACATTATTCTGAGAAGGGTTTCATTACACATTGCCAGTGGGGTTCATCTGGCTTAAGATCTCTGCTTCATTGCTATGTATTTGCCATATCCCTCCCACCCCCAACCAGATTGTATGCTCTCCAAGGGTCTTATCCAGATGTAGATAAGATGAAGCCTTTTATAAATTTGTATCTCCTCCAGTGCCTAGCACTGTATTATGTGCTAACTAGGTAGAGCAGTTGATTGAGCCAGGGGATGGGCCTGGAGTCAGGAAGATCTGAATTCAGATCTGACCTCAGATACCCTGCGCAAGTCACTTGTGCCTTCTTCAGTTCTCTTAATCGTAAAATAGGAAAACTGCAGCATTAAACCTCCCAGGGCTGCAGGATCAGACAACACAATATTTATAAAATGCCTTGTACAGAGTAGGTACTTAGTAAAGGCTTGATTCCTTCCTTCCTCTCTCTGTATACAATAGGCACGTAATATAGGTTTGATAGATTGAATTGAACTTGATACCCACTAATATCCCAGACTTCTAAGAGCAGAGCCCTCTTCTACTGTTTTCTGAGTCACTGTGTGGATGCCAGAAAATAATTTTAGCTCTGATTTGAGGCAGAGAGTTTTTGCCAGATTGATCCATTTTTTTTACTCTACCTCTCTGGGCCCACTTTTTCCTGATTCTACTTGAGTTGGGGCCACACCTATGTCAATATCATGAACTAATATTGCTTCCTCTCAATTGAGCCGTACCCTACCCATTCTTCAAGGTCCAGCTCAAACCCTTCCTCCTCTGGAAGCTTTTGCCGGCCATCCCAAGCCCACTATGGTGTCCCTCTCCTCTGAGTTCCTCTTGTATCTATCTTGAAATCCAGGCACAACAGAATTAAATGCTAAATAGCTGGTTACTCTGTGTGCCCACCTGTAATCGAGTATGAATCTCGTCTATCCATGAATAGTGTAAGCTCTTGGAGGACAGACAATGAGTCTTACATAGTATGATCTTGTCTGGGCTGAATCTGGAGGAGTCACAGAACACACACTTGATGAAGAATTGCATTTACACAGCCCATTTCACTCTTCAGAATACATCTCCATCTTTTAGGCCTTTCCCCCCAGTCCCCAGGGCAAATTTCTTGATGACTGGAATTATTTTTGCTTTTTTCTTTATACCCCAAGCCTCTGATACACATAGGCCTTGTGACCTTGGGAAAGTCACTCAAACTCTCAGACTTCTGGGTAACTCTCTAAACAAGGTTTCTTAACCTGGATCAATGGATAGATTTCAGTGGTTCATAAATTTTATTGGAGAAAAAGACCACATTATTTTCACAATCCTTTAACTAAAATCTGGGATATTCTTCAAATATAAATACCCTCTCCTCATCATTATTCTGATAAAGGATCTATAGATTGCATCAGACTGTCTGAGGAATTGATGACACAAACAGGGTTAATAATCCCTGTTTTAAGACTATAAACTGCAGAAGAGGTACTAATCTACTTTGGTAGGGGCATTTCCCTCATCTAGGAGTTCCCTGAAATCATGAGTCCCATTCTCATTCATATCCCTATTCCTAGCCTATGGCATGATTGGGCCTGACACATGGTGGGCACTTAAGAAATGATTTCTGGTTGATAGACATACTTTAAAAAAAATTGATCATGGACAGCTCTCAAAACAGACCTCTGCAGATGAGTATCTCATCAGAAAGTTTTAGGTTTAAGAGAATTGCCAGGAGTAACTTGTCCATGTTAACATAAGCTGTTTAAGCCAGAGGCAGACCTTGAATCCAAGCTTCTCTAACTCCATGGCCAATTCTCTATCTACCATGCCACACTGTCTGTATAATAGTATTTTTTTTTAAGTCACTATTTAACAGATGAAGAAACTGAAAACAGAACAGTCAAGCATTCACTTTGTGATTACATGGTCTTAAAGAACCAGCATCCTCTGGGGAAGCTTGGAAAGAGAGAAATATATTTATGAATGGTTAACTTTTCTGTCCCTTTCTGGAAGACCTCCCCAGATGGATGAATGAGTGTGTACAAAAATATAAGCAGACAGAGAAATGAGTAGTTCCCAGGTTGAGACTTCCCTGGATCTCACAATCATCCCTCCCTTCCCTTATGCCACACAACTTAGCTCCTTCTTATAGACTTTTCTCTCTTGTTCTCTGTTTATTTCATGAGGCTAGATGATTCATTCAGTAACTATTCATTGGGTGCCTGCTCTGAGTAGGAACATTTCTGGGTGCCCATAAGTATACAAAAGATGACTAGGAGAGATACCTGCTCTTAAGGAGTATGAAATCTGGCAGGAGAAAGAAAACCAGAACATGCCAGTATAGTGTGAATCAGAAGCATTATAAGAGTAGTAAGTAACATGCTGTCATGGCTAGTGGGGAGGGGAAAAGACTCCCCAAATGAATGTATTGGGGAAGATATGAAAGAAGTGGCCTTTGAGCTGGGCCCTGCTCAGGATAAATGAGATTTCAATAGGCAGAAATCAGAGGTAGGGCATTTCAAAAAGAAGGGGATGGAATGAATAAAGGTGTGGAACAAGTATAGGGAACATTCTGGGAAGTATGGTGAATAGTTCAGTTTGGCTGGAGTATGAGCTGAGAGACCTTCATGGAGGAAGGGCAGGGCTCAAGTTAGATTATGTAGGGTATGTATGCAAGGGAGTGGTGGGAGATGAGGCTGGGCAGTGACAGACAGTCCTTGAATGCCATGTAATGGAGTTTGGACTTTATCTTGTAGCCAATGGGAATCAGGGAAGGTTTTTGAGCAAGTAGTGATGATATTAGAACTGTGACATAATTTGGTCTGGTAGTAGTGCCTAGAGTGGGTTGGGCAGCTAAGCCTGTACTCCAAGGAGGGCCAAGAATGAAAGGAAGGTCTCATTTGGGTCGACATATTCATTGTAGCATTGTTTTTTTTTTGCATCAAAGCACTAGATACAAAGTGGGTGCCCATTGATTGGAAAATAGCTCAACAAATTGTGGTGCATGGCTATGATGGGATGTTACTATGCCATGAGAAACAACAAATATGAATAATTCACAGGAACATGGGAAGACTGAGTTAAACTAATGCAGAGTTAAATAAGCAGAACCAAGAAAGCAATACAAACGAAGACTCTGCCAAGGTATGCAGAGCAAGAAAACTAAACTGAAGTTGTCTCAATATAATAAAGGCCAAATATGGCCCTGGGGAAGAGTTAAGAAAATGCATCTCCCTTCCTTCACTACAGGGTGGGGGACTATGGGTATGGAATATTTTATACACCATCAGAAATGGTAGGCGTATTTGTTGTTTTTTCTTTTTCTTTTGAAATCTTTGGCACAAAGGGAAAGGGAAGGAATATATTTGGAAATGTGATATAAAAACAACAGGCAATAATAATTTAAAAAATTAAACAAAAAAATGGAAATGGAAGATGAGACTGGAAGCAAGAAAACCAATTAAGAGGCTATCATACTAGTCCAGGTCATGAGGGCAGATGCAGTAGTGATGGGGATGATGAGAGGAGAAAGGATTGGTGAGAGAGTTGAAAAAACTACCTCTTTATAGGACATTGATTTATAGGACAGATTGAGTCACGCCATGTTCCAACCAAAGATAACAGAGGTTGAAGTCTGAATGACCAGGACAACTTACTTTATAGGAATAAGAAACTCAGTCGAAAGAGCTGAATGATGCATTTCATTTTGGCTCTATTGAGTTTGAGGTGCTGGAGGTACATGTAAGTGAAGATATCCAATGAGATGCTGGAAATTCTCACGTGGAGCTTAGAGATGTCACTGCTGGCATCTTATATTGGGGTGAAGAGAAAGAAGGAGAACTAGAGGGAGAGGGGGAGACAAAGACAGAGACAGGCAGAGAGACAGAGACAGAGAGAGATGGAAGGTGGGATAGAGGAAAGGGGAAAGAGACAGAGAGAGACAGACACAGAGAAAGAGAGAGACAGAGACACACACATAGAAAGAGAAAAGGAGAGAAAGAGAGAGAGAGAGGGAGAGAGAGAGAGAGAGAGAGAGAGAGAGAGAGAGAGAGAGAGAGAAGAGAGAGACTAGAAAGGGAGATGAGGAAAAGGGAAGAGATGAAATATAAGGAGAGGAAAAGAGAGGAGTTATCTCAGCTAGACCTTCCTGAAGGGGAGACTGTGACCCAATTCTTCTCCGTATAGCACCTACTACATATATACATACATGGAAACATATATACATGCACACACATATATATCCATATACACATATGTGTATGTATATATATAAATTATATATAGATATAAAACAATAATTAACATTTTGTACAGCACTCAAAGTTTGCAAAGCATTTTCATACATTATCTCATTTGATCTGCAGAACAACCCTAAAAGGTAGGAAAGTACAGATACAGTTCCCTCACTTTGCATATAAGAGAATTGAGACATGGAAGTGCTCAAGAGAAGGTATAGTAGGAAAAGGAACCATAGACTTGGGAATCAGGAATCTTCAGTATTGGTCTAGTTTCTGCCAATTCACAATATGGCTTTGGGCACTTCTCTGGGCCTCAGTTCCTCATCTGTAAAATGAAGGAATTGAGTTAGAATAATTTATTGGTGTAGAACTCAAAGAGAAAAAGATTCTTGCAGACTGTATATTGACTTAGAAAATCACAAATTAGTATCATGTATGTTACACAGTAACTACAAAATAGTTAGACATTTCCCATTACATTTTCACCTGGTGTAGGCCAACTTGGAAATCATGCTGGGCAGATTAGATCATCTCTAAGTTCCTTTCTGTCTCTTACATTCCATGGCTCCATGACTTGTTCACACATTTAACACAGGACTTCATATAGAGTACCTATTCAATAAAGACTTCTTGACTTGAACAATCTCATTCCAAGGTGTCTCTATCAGGGTTGTCTCTCCAGAGATCAGACGTCTTATTTTAGGCACCCTGTCTCCCGAGGAATCATGACAACACCTTGGTCCTCTGTCTTGATTTAAAGCAGCTTTGAGGGAACATGTGATATTCAATAAATTCCCATTTCCTGGGCTCCCTCATCTCCATCTTAGTTGAAAGTAGATGAGAAGATTGAAGAATTCTTAAAAGTCTTCTTGTCTTTCAGAGGTGGGGCTTTGTAACATGGTGTAGGAAAGAGTGTAGGACTTAGAGTCTGAAGATACTTTTATTCATGAGATATGGAATCAGGAGAGATCGAGAATCCTGTCAGTCCCGGCTCTGACACTGGCTAGAGAATCCTGGGCAAGTCTCTTAATCTCTGTAGTCTCAGTTTTTTCATCAGTAAAATGGGGATAATAATACCTGTACTACCTAGGAACAAGGTTGTTATAAATGAGATTATACTTATGACATTTTATATATCTTATACTATATATAAAGTGTTTAATTATTTAACAGTTTATTTAACATATAATATTATACATTGAATTATATATATCAGGGAGGCAGCTGGGTAGCTCAGAGGATAGAGCACTGGGCCTGGAGTCAAGAAGACCTGAGTTCAAATTCAACCTTAGATATTTACTACCTATGCGAACCTGAGCAAATCACTTGAGCTCTGTTTGCCTTAATCCACTGAAGAAGGAAATGGCAAATCCCTCCACTATCTTTGCCAAGACAACCTCATACGGGATTATGACAAGTCAGACATGATTTAACAACTGAACAACTTGTAATATAAGCATATAATGTAAATTGGGCAGCTAGGTGGCACAGTGGATAGAGGCCTGGCCTGGAGTCAGGAAGACTCATCTTCCTGAGTTCAAGTCTGGCTTCGTAGCTGTGTGACCCTCAGCAAGTCACTTAACCCTATTTGCCTCACTTTCCTCATCTGTAAAGTGAACTGGAGGAGGAAACGGCAAACCATGGCAGTCTCTTTGCCAAGAAAACCCCAAATGGGGTTATGAAGATTTGGACACAACTGAAATAACAAGACTACAAAATATAGATTATATACGTAATATATTACATATTTATTTAAGCAGTTGAAGCATAAAATTGCACTAAGACTTCTGGGTTACCATATATAAGCACATATGTATATGTGTATACTTGTACATACATTTTCAGGCATGTGTATACATATCTTAATCACAATGCAAACCTTATAATATTTTAATAAATAGGGCTAGAAACTGGATGTTGGTGTTGGCAGCATGTCAGAACCTTCTCCGTGTGTTATGTTGTCTTGGAGAGTTACCCAGGCTAGAGCGTGTGCTCAGGGTCACAATGCTAGGAGATGTCTGAGGCAGGACTGGATCCCAGGTCTTTATATTCTAACTTCTACTTGATAACCACTATTCTGTGTTGATTTCTGTTCAACCTATCTATCACTTATTATTATTACTGTACCCCTCTCCCCCTCTTTCCCTTGCCTCTTTCTCTACCTTAGCAAGACTACTGAACTCATGGGTAAGATGATGAATGGTGTGTACCTGCTGATTTTTAAGATCTTTTCTTTTAATTATTCAACCAACCTGAGCACCTCTCATGTGCAAAGCCCCATCCTAGGAACTCGAGGAGATGCGAAGATGAGTAAGACATAGTCTCTTTACTAGTGAAGACAGTCTGATAGGGTAGTCTCATTAGGAAAAAAAAAATCCAACATACGAAAATCCTCCAAGTTCAAAACAGATAATTAGGCTCATCTACAATTTGGTTCCTGTCTCTGTTTCCAGTATAATGTCACATTCTTTGCCTTCCCACACTTTCTATTCTAGTCTCATTGTCCTACTCGTTGTTCCTCATACATAGCATACCATCTCCTACCTTCCAATGTCAGAAGCTTCTCATAGGTTCATACCTCCCCCTCTGTCCGTTGAATTTACCCTTTCCCAGCCTCAGACTTCTAAAATCTCTAGCATTCTTCAGAGCACACAGCTCAGGTGTCACCTACTCCTGACCTTGAAATGACTTGAATTGCTCTGCACTGATGTTTCTGGGGGTCGTTGTATGGAGTGGAATATAAGCTCTTTGAGAGCAGGAATTCTTATGTGTTTCTTCCTTTGCTCAGTCAGTCCCTCCTCCCCCCAATCCTAGGAGGGGTATTGATGGTACATGGGACAATGGGCTGTTTGTGGAGGATTCTTCAATTCACTAGAGAACCCTGAGAGTGAGTCCTTTTGTAAGCAGTTGGCATTTTAGTGTTTCTTTCTGGTGGATCTTCCCTGGCAGTAGCTTTCAAATCCCTTCCCTAACCTCTCAGTCAGACAGCTAATGATCTTTAGACAGGCATAAAGCACTCATAGACTTTGGAAGGCTGTGGGCAAAAACGGATTCCAGTATATAAAATGGGACTTGATCTGTCTGGAACGCAATCACTGCAGAAGCGGGAGGCCCCTGGGGGATGGATGGGGATTTTTGAGAGGGATTCCTTGTGTGACAGGCCTATCTTTCCCAGACTGATGAATGGAAGGGAAGGAGCCACTCAAGTAGATTAGACTAGAAGACACCTTAGAGATCACTTAAGTCCAAACCCATGATTTTTACTCAGCATTGGTCTGGCTCTTTCTTTTTGTGATCTGTTGCCTAGGGTCGCTGGTCAGTTGGTAAGGGCATTGGATTTGGAGTAAGGAAATCTGGGCTTCCATCTTAGCCTCAACACATTCCATGGCAGCTGCTAACCATGACCAAGTTATTTTCCTTCAGAAGCCTTAATTTCTTCATACTCCAATACCCAGCATGCCAAAGGATCTTTACTACAATAAAGTTCATAACTTGTCTATGCTCGCCCATCCTGTACTCCTTTCAAAAACTCTTGGCAGGGTCTCTACCCAATGTACCTAGTGACTTCTTTGAGTTCTCTTGATATTGTGTGACCACATGGCCTTCCTATTGGTTGTCCCTTGCTGTGACCAGCTAATGTGACCAACTCATCCCATTGTTCCTGGTCACTCAGTGAATCCGTTAATAAACATTCATTAAACACCTACTGTATGCCAGATTTTATGCTGTGCTAGTTGTGCATTTCTCCGCATGGAAGTGTGACTTTGTGGATAAAAGGATCACCCTGGGAGTCAGGAAGACCTTGAAAGAAAGAGGGGGAAAGTCTTGATGCTGAGATACACTTGCTGAGTGACCGTGAGCAAGTCACCAAGTCTTGAAGTGACCCAGGTAACTCCATTCCAAAAGAGTTGTTGATCAGTATGGGAAAGGGAGTTTCAACACTGAGAGTTCCCCTAAAGTGATGAAATCACAGATCTGAACTAAATTTTTAAAAATCCATTGACTTCCTTCCCAATACTTTCCCTAAATTCTTCTTCATCTGGAATGTATTGCAGCTCCCTGTCTTACCACTGCAAATCTCTTTCTTGTTCTGTCGGTGATTCTCAACCTCAAAATGGAAAGAATGACACTTGTGCTGGGTTGTTGTGAAGAAAGCACATTATAAACTGTGAAATATTTTTAGGCATTGTGGCTTCTAGCTCTTCTGCCTCTCTGATGGCCAGCCCCAATGGAGCACCACTGTCATATGGGCATTCCCTTGGTCTCCTCCTCTATAAATAGAAATAATAACATTGACACTGTCTTTCTCTCAGGGTTATTATGGGCAGAGTGTTTTATAAAGCCTCCAGACTCTACAGATACATCAGTTGGGTTTTTTTTGTTACTTGTGTGTTACTGTGTTTGTTATTCAGTAATTCAGCCCTGTCTGACTTTTTGTGACCCCATAGACCATGGCCCACCAGCTCTTTGTATCTTCCATTATTTCTTGAAGTCTAAGTTCGTGTTCTTTGTTTCCATGATACTATCTATCTATATAGATTACCCCCTATCATTCCCTTCTCCTTTTATCTTCAATCTTTCAATCACTTAAACTGGGCCTTATTTTCCTCATTAGTAAAAAAGAAGGGGGTTAGATTTGATGGCTTCTGAGGTCCCTTACAGTTCCTTATCTATGAAACTATGAGCCATTACCACAATGGCCTTCAATTTATTCAGACTAAGTTGTCAAAATGAATACTCTCCATTTTAGGGTGGACATTAATAAAGAGGAGGGCACCTAGAGGAGAGGGACCAGCTTGAAAGAATATTGAGAAAGGACCGTATGAGGATCAATGGAAAGAAGGCCGGGAGGTATGTTTGACTTGAAGAGGAGAAAGAGGGACATGATAGTTACTTTCAAGTATTTGAAAGGTGGTGGTACAGAAGGATAAGGCTTGTTCTGCTCAGCAAGAGGGTATAATCAGGAGTTTTGGAAAGACATAATAGCAGACTTGACATCAGGAAAAACTCTCTAACAATGGGAGCTCATCAAAAAGGAGAATGGAAGGTTCTGAGTTCATTGGAAGCCTTCAGGCTAAGGCTGGAGGACTACTATTTGGGTGTGCTGTAGAGGGGTCTTTTTCAGGTACACGTGGGATAGAATGACCAAGGAACGGCCATCCAACTCTGAAATTCTAGGATGCCATCTTCTTCCTACAGGATTTGCATTTTAAAATATATTCCTGGAGAGGATAATATTGAATTTGAATAGTAGGCTATTGGAGGACTTGGTCTGTGTCTCTTTGGGGTTCTTCAAATCCCAGCTAAAATCCTACCTTCTTCAAAAAGGCTTTCCCATTCCAGTGAATCTTAGTGCCTTCCCCCTGCTGATCATCCCTGATTTATCCTATCTAGAGCTTTTTTATTGCTGTCTCCTCCTTTAGACTGTGAGCTCCTTGAGGACTTTGTTGTGGTTGAGTAGTTGTTCAGTCATGTCTGACTCTTCATGACCCCATTTGGAGTTTTCTTGGTAAAGATACTATTATGGTTTGCCATTTCCTTCTCCAACTCATTTTACGGATGAGGAAACTGAGGCAAACAGGGTTAAATGACTCACCCTTAAATGTCCTTGAGGACTGGGACTGTCTTTTGTCTTTCTTTGTATCCTCAGTGTTTAGCATAGTGCCAGGCTCATGGAAAGCACTTTATAAACATTTAATGACTGACTGACTTCAGGGTAGGAGTTAGGAACCTTATCCTATATTGTCTTTCTAGGTAGAAGGCTTGCCCTGCACACTACATTGTTGTATCTGAGTGGTGTCCCCAGTGTCTCAGCTTCTTAGAAGTAAACCATTTCTCCTAATCCCTGTGCTGAATTATTTGGTTTCTGATCCAAAGCCAGGGAAGGGTGAGAGGGCCCTCTGGGATTGCTCAGAAGCTACTAGCTAATGAGTATCTATGGAAAGGGGTTATTAGTAGCTCTGTCTGTGCTTCAAGTGGGCAAGAATCCAATTCATTCATCCTTCTCCCCATTCAATATGCTTTTATTGATCACCTACCAAAAGCCCAACCTTTGTGCTCAGTGTGGGAAAAGAGAAGGAAACATGATTCTTGACCTCCAAGAGCTTATATTTCATTGGGGAGACAAGATGGACCCACAAGAAAAGATGGCATCATCATATACTGCCTGAGATTGTTACAATCCTTCACTGGAGCCCTTCTATAATGTCTCGTGACATGCAGGTGATCCTAGGTTCTCAGAGGCTATGCCAACAAAATATAATGCTATTGTTCAGTTGTTTTCAGTCATGTCTGGTTCTCAAACTTCATTTGGGAGTTTTCTTGGCAAAGACACTGGAGCAGTTTCTTCTCCATTTTACAGATAAAGAAATTGAGGCAAGGAGAATGAAGTGACTTGTCCAGGGTCACACAGCTAGTAAATGTCCAGGGCCAGATTTGAACTCAGATCTTCCTGACTCCAAACCTGGCATTCTATCCACCAAGATGCCTAGTTGCTTTGATATCTAAAGCACATTAAGTTTTCCAAAAGGCTTTAATGACATCATTTCATTTGATTTTCACAATAACCCTATGAGGTATGATAACTGTCATTGGAGTGATTTTCCAGATGGGGAAACAGGTTCAAAGACTGACCAAGGTCACACAGCTAATGGGTATCATCAGTGGTGGAATTTAAACCCTGATCTTCTTGACTCCAAGTATAGGACTCTTTTCTCCGTACCCTACTGCTTCTAGTCTGTCCCATTAGACTGGAAGATGTTCTGATATAGGGCTGTGTCCATTGCCTAAATCCAGAGAAATTCATCACTAGAAACCTGACCCTTCTGAATGATTTTTTTTCCCCCAAAGTATTTCATAGAGATTACATTCTAAGGTGTGGAGGTAGTAACCATCAGTCTCAGAAGAGGGATCAGCCATATTGAGGGAACCATAGAAATTCTGATGCATTTAAGTATATTTAAGTGAAGACACAACCTTCCTTTCACTGTGTATATGTGACTGATCACAATATCCCCCATTCATTACATATGCAAACATGTGAGGGACTTCTAGGTAGACATTTCACTGATAAGCAAAGTGATCTAACATTCAGCTGTCAACTGAATTTGGGGAAAGTAGATGAAAACTTGGTCAGATGGCCCTGAATTCTCTGACCCTGGAAGTTACCAAGAGATTCTAGGAGGTCAGTTATCTTTGAACTTGAAGAGGAACCTGGAATTGTGTTGAGTCAAGGCCAAGGGTGGATGAGAGGTGGAGGAGTCTGATGTGGGACCAACATGGTGGTTGGCCTTGTACTGTAGCAAGGAAAATATGGTGCTTGGTCCTATATTATAGTAGGGATAACATGGTTGTTGGTCTACTATACCAAGGCCTTATATTATATAGAAGGGAGGAGAGTTTGCTAGCTTAAGAATATAGAAAGACTAGATGACTAGATGACAATAGGAGATCTTCAGATTAGCATGCCATTTAGGTGTACTGTGGATTTAATTTTATTGTCTTTCTCTGATGTGCTGGTGACCTTCAGAAAACCTAAGTTGCAATACTGGCAAATCTAGCTGTTTCTTTATGGATAGTTTGATAGTACAGCATTGGATAAAGAACTGGGCCTGGAGTCAGGGAGACCTGAGTTCAGGTCTTGGCTGCCTCAGACACTTACTAGTTCTATGACTCTAGACTTATCCTCTCTGTACCTCAGTTTCCTCATCTGTAAAAAGAGGAGGGTAGACTTGATGGCTTCTTAGGTCCCTTCTAGTTCTAAATCAAGGATCCTGTATGTTTTCAAAACTGCTGATACATGCTGGGGGAGTCTCCAAAACACAACTTCCTTTGTAAGCAGCTCAAGGGGGTAACCTTGGGGAGCAGTGACTCATACCCCTCCTTTATCCTCCAGGCTTCTTCCTCCTGTAGGTTTTCCCCTAATTCTCTGTGTTTCATAAATCAGTGAAGTAGTTCTTGGGCTTTCTTCTGCCCATACCCAGGAGAAAGGGGCAGACAGGGCACCACGGTGAAGAGAAATGGACAGATCCCAACAAAAACATCATTCTTTCCACTCCACCCCCTTCCAAGGTGCTCCTCTGGTTGCTACCTCGTTCACTCTGTCCTGAGAGGGAGGGAAGCATTTCCTACCACCTGTGCTACCAGAAAGAAAGTATTCAAAAGCTGGCAAAATAGCTCCTGACTTGGAATATTCTCCAGGAAAGTAGGAAGCAACAGTACCACTTTATATTAAATGCAGACTGCAGCTTTTCCAGTCCTGTGCAAAGCCTTCTGCCTGAACCATGCTCAGAGAACTTGGACCACTGCAGTCCCCAGAACCCTCTGCTCTTACTCAAAGCTGGAAGAACTTGTCTGCAAACAATCGGCCAATAGCCAAAGAGAAGCGTGTTCTCACTGACAGATATTGTTAAGTCTAGCAGTAGGCCTCTAATTTTCAGGTAACATGTTTGATAAACTCACTTCTTATCTAGACCTTGAAATCCTTCTCTTTCTTCAAGACCCAGCTCCACATTCTCCCACCTTATCTGATCCTCCAAGTGAAAGTGATTTTTTTCCCCACCTTGTGTTTTCTTAGACCATTTGCCTTGTATCACTTACAAGATCATAAGATTTAGAGTTGGCAGGGAAGTCAGTGATCATCTTGACCCATGTTCACTTTATAGATGGGGAGATGAAAGTCCAGAGATGGGGTCATTTGTCCAAGGTCTTCTTTGCCTTTATCACATTCTCCCATATACATACTTTGGTGAATACATATTGCATTCTCTACTATTAGACTGTAGACGCTTTAAGGGCAGGACTTTTGACTTACTTCATCTCGGTAACCTCAGGGCTTAGCACAATGTCAGCTGCCTTGAATTAACAGCAATTTCAGTGAATGCAAAATTCATTCTAAAAGATTTTAATCCATGTCTCTGGGACATGCTTTAGAAATGTACCCAAAAGTAATACAGACTAATTTGACACTGGAAAAAACAACAGAAATGGATTCTTCCTTTCCCCTACCCCCTACTGCCTCCTTCTGACCACCCCCCCTTCCTAACTCCCAACATTTTTCAATGGTCATTTTGTCGATGATGAATCTTGCCCTGTGTTTATTTTCAACTAGTACTGGCTGCCAGTCTCTGCATTACAGCCAAAAAACCAAGAAAGATGGCTCCCAACAGAAAGGGGAAATCAGAGGGAGGGGACAGGTGACAGACAGCAGGCATCGTCAGGGGGGAGATCTCTGGAGCACCACCCGTTGGGCTTTGGAATGGGTTGCCAAAGTCACTCAGAAGCTATTCCTAGCTATGACCAATTCATTGAAAGAAAAAATCCACATCGTGTTCAAGCTTGGAAGGAGCGTGGAGGGTCTGTTTGTAGACAGGAGCCAGCCTGCCTCCCTGAAGCCCTTGTTTCACAGAAGAGGAACCCAAAGCCTGGAGAAGACAGGGACTTGTCCACAGCAGCCTGGCAAGCTCATGGCAGAGCAGGCCCTAAAACTCAGGCCTTCTGATTCCAACCCCAGGGCTTTTTCTATGACACTGTGCTGATGCTGCTTACACAGGATGAGTCAGTCAGGCTCTGAGTCAGGGAGTGCTCAGATAATCTGCTGTCTGGGTTTGGGGCTGGAAAGGAGAGGGGGGCAGGTGGGTGAGGAGGGAGAGAGATAGAAATAGAGTCTGAAGGCTGTGATTCCTCCAGAGCTGGAGCTGAAAGCGACCCAGCAGGCTTGCTTTTGTTCAAGTTTTGCCAAAAAAAAATTTCCATGGCAGAGTTTCAAACTCCTTCTCTGTTGGGCTCCCTGGGGTTCTGGAGGGAGGCATGGGGTAAATACCAGGAAGGAGGAGAAAAGCAGTAGGGAGGCTCCTAAGGTTGTGTGGGGTCATCCTTCTCTGCAGAAGGGAACAGAAAAATGGAACCAAGGCCTGACCAGTGGTGAAAAAAACTCTACTCAGGAAATTATGCCTCCTGACAGATGATGTATGGTAAATTATTCTTTTAAAAGAGCTTCCTCATCTATCCCTACAACAATCTGGGGGAAGGAGATTTCCCCATCGGGGAACCTGAAGCTGAGAGCAGTTAAGTGACTCACCCAAAGTCACTCAGTTAGCTTTGGAATGAGAACTAGAAGTCACCTTTCTCAACTTCCAATCTGGTGTTTTCCTAACTGTGACTTTTGTGGTACAGTGGTTTTAGAGACAGACTATCAGAGCAAAAACTCAAGCCTGACTGCCTTCACCAATGGTGCCTCATCTCCCATCTCCATCCCTTTCCTCTGTCCTCTGTCCCTAGAATGCCATGCCTCCTCGATTCTGCCTCTTCCAACCACTAGGCTCAGCTCAACCAACTGTTATCTCTTTCCTGGTTTTTCCAATTGTTGATGACCCTGTCTATCAACAGTGTGTATTTGTTTTGTGTATTACTTGTGTATATACACTGTGTAGATACACGTGTATATACACTGAATACATTTTTACTTACTGCTTGTGTGCTCTTGGACAAATCACTTCACTTCAATGGGTCTCAGTTTCTTCCTCAGTAAAATGAGAGGGGTGGACTGGATAATTTTATGACCATCCTAGTTCTAATCTAGGGTGCTACGAATCAGCAGAGAGTCAGTGAAATTCCCTTCAGAAGGGAAGGGTTTGGTAGAGACAAGTTCTCTCTCTTGAAGCTTAGAAATCCATTCCCTTTGATGCCAAATTCACCAGCTCACACTGATGGAGCACCTACTGGGTGCACTGAATGGTCTCCTGTATTTGGCTTCTGGAGGTGTCTCACATTACAGAGAAACTCCAACTAAAGTTCTTAAGTTACACTTTGAAGAGGGAGATGAACTGGATCAACTACTGATCCAGGTGGTTGAAGCTGTTGGCATAATGGCTCTTTATAGAGTCAAGGGATGCTAGGGAGGCACAAAGTGTCATTGAGTCATAGAATCTGAGTTGGGAGCCATCTTGGAGTTAACTAATCCAACCTTATCCTAAGAATGAATCATTCTTTAGAATAATCTTGCCAAGAAGTGTGGCATCTGGTGGAATATCTCTCCTGATGGGGAACTCACATAGCCTCATTCCATCTGGGGGCAGAGAGACAATCTAAAAGGTTTACTTTATACTCATGTAGAGGCTAGAGGTGAATCATGGCCAAACTGCTTGATAAGAGTAGTATTTATGAAAGGAATTCAACTGAATGGATGATAGGCTCAACCCTTGGCAAAATTCAGAGGTGGGTAAAGTTTGTGTTTGGTGCCTTTAACCCCTCTTCCCCCTCTTTCCCACTTTTCCCTCTCTGGTTTCCTCCTTCCTCCCACTTACCCCTTGTACTTTGTACTCTCAGGTTTTCTGGTCTCTCTTATTATGGAGTAAAGGAATCTGTACTCATTTACCCTCTGGTGTTAAAGGAGACTGATAGAATCGAGAAAGAATCTTAGTTCTTTCATCTGTGAAATCAGGTTGATTGACTAGGGAATATAATCTCTGAGGGCCAGGAAAGTGATGTGACCTTGCCCAAAGAATACAAATGCCAGAGACACAATCACAGTCTGGGTCTCCTGATCTGACTTCTACTTCTACGAGCTGCAAAGATTTGAGTGGGGAGAGGAATTCTTTATAAAAAGAATTCCAGCAAGGGGCCAGCACTGCTTTACCAAGGAATAGCTGTTAAGAGTGGAATCTCATCCACCAGTGGGAGAGTTATTTTAGGACAGTAGATATTCCTTCTAACCTTCAAATCACCCCAATTATACATAAGCCCTACCCTGGTAGACAGGATAGATCATAAGATTAAAGATTTAGACCTGGAATGGACCTCTGAGGCCAAAAAATTCAACCTCATCATTTTACAGAAGAAAACTGAGGTCATAGAGGTGAAGTGACTTATCCAAAGTCACCCAGCAGGTAAGTGTCTGAGGTAGGATCTAAACTCAGGTCTTTCTAACTCCAAGCCATGCCAGGTTTTCCATTTGATAGGAATGGCCCAAAACCAGACCTCAGATTAGGAGAGATGGGCCAGTGGATAGGACATGACTCAGCTCTTATGATGAAACAGTTTGACTTCAGCCAGCACCAGCATCATTCGATGGGTACCAGCATGTGACTTATCATGGGGAGGCTTTTTTTTTTGTTTTGTTTTTTTCCTTTTTCACATGGAGCAAGATGTGACTCAGAAGGGCATCTTGGGAAGTGATTTTCTTGGATGCTTCAGCCCTGACGCCTGTTCATTCTTTCAAATTTCTCTGAATCAGACTTTATATTTAGACCTGTCATTTACTTGCCTTATTTATGCAGATGAACCACCGTATTTCCAATTTGCTTAACACCACGAATATCCCTCTTTGGCCAGGCAAAGATGAGGATGACAGAAGAGGGAAGGGAATTTGGGGGAAAAAATAAACAAACCCAGTAACAAAAATTCTTCTATTTCTACAATTTTGCCAGGTTTCTACAAGGACAACTTTTGTAGACTACTTATCTCCCTTGACTTTGTTAGTTCTTCTAAAAAAGAGAATTTCTGAAGTGTTTAAAAATTGACCTGCCATTAACCAGCTGTCTGATCTTGCTTAAATAACCCAAGTCTAAGTTTCTTGACAATCCTATTGCTGTACTGCATGAAGTTTAAGTCTATCTGTGTGGCCATCAGTAAGTCACTCAACCTTCTAAGCCTCAGTTTGCTCATCTTTAAAAGGGGAGTAATACCATTCACATTAGTTTTTCCTTCTTCACATTGGTGTTGCTTTTCTGATGAAATACAAATGCCTCTTTAGGGTATTTAAAGGCCTTCACTGTCTGGCTCCAATCTTTCTTTCTGCATTATTATACATGACGTCTCTTCACAAACTCTGTGCTGGTCCTCACAAATATGTCATCTGTCATCTCCATGCCTTTGTACAGATTATCTCCCAGTATCTAGTATGCCATCCCTCCACCTCAATTCTGTCTCTTCCAGCCCCTAGTTCCCTTCATGGCTCAGTTCAACCAACTTCTCTCTCCTTCTAGGAGCCTTTCTTGATGTCCCCAGTTGTTAGCCACCCCTCATCACCAACAAAAGGAGTATTTGTTTTGTGTGGTTAGGGTTCCTGAGTTCAAATCCCATCTCAGACACTTATTGCCTGTGTGACCCTGGACAAGTCACTTGACTTTTATCAGCCTCACTTTCCTCGTTTGTAAAACGGGCATAATAGGAGCACCTACCAGCCCAGGATTGTTGTGAAGATAAAACGAGATAATAATTATAAAGTGCTTAGCCCAGTGCCTGGCACATGGTATAGTATGTAAACGTTAGCTGTCACCACCACCACCACCATCATCATCATCATTGTTGTTATATTCGGAATGAACTTTGTTCTAGGAACAAGTGATATTTAATTAGGATGTAAGCCCCTTGAGGGTAGCTCACACTCGTCTCCCGGGGCACCTACAGCCCAATTCCTCTCTCTCTGTAGGTACTTAAGAAATGCTCATAGGATGTTGACTAATTGGTCTAGAAGGGAGCCCTACGATTAGCTGAAAAACAGGGAAACTGAGGCAGGCGATTTCTTGATTGACGGAGAATCTTTCTGGTCTGCCCTGAGCCCGAGAACAATGGGGCTTCAAACCCAGCCCGGCATGCCAGGATCTAACCCGGGAATGCGGAGGGCCCGTTGGCTGCGGGAAGCGCAGGGAGCCACACTCGGGAAACCCATTAGCCAAATAATAGGTTTTGATCCCACTGTTTTGAAAAGGTACCCTGCACTTAGCTGCCTTTCCTTGGGGGTGGGGAGGGAGGAGCGGCGGGGGGAGGATCCAATTACAACTCTGCAGCCTGGAGGCTGGCAGGACTCAGGCAGAATGTTGGGGGGCGGGCGGGGGGAGGCGGGGCGCGCCCTTAGCGGTGGCAGCATCATCTGCTTGGGAGGCGCCTTTAACCCGAGCTGACACCGCGGCTAGTGTCGGAGCGGCTGGTTTGCGGAGCTTTCTTTGTTTATTGTTGAGTCTGGGCTCTCTCCTCCTCCCCTCCGCACCCCTCCCTTCCCTTCTCCTCTCCCTTCTCCTCCCCTTCTTCTCCCCTAGAAGACAGTCAGTGGGGACGGATGACTCATGAATAAACAAACATGGGGGGGGGAGCTGTCAGTCGCAGCCTGACTTCCTGCCCTCCCTCTGAGTATGGCAGGGGGTGGATGGTGAAGCATCACAACCCTCTGGCTTGTACACAGTGGCATCCAAATGGCGGGGCCCCGGGCCCACTGACCTTGGCTTTCCCCTGGGATCCTGAGGCGGGATATTCGGAGACACTGCCCAGACTCCCTGTCCTGGGCTGGTGCTGCCTCAACCGGCAGACGCACGAGTCAAAAACCTGGGGATGTCCAGGGCTCCATATCACACCTCCTGCTACTCTCCCCCACCCTCCCGAACATCAGATTGGCCAGGACCTTCCCGCCTGGTTTATCTGTTCGCAGAAACGCCGACTGGAAAGCATCCTCATCTGAATGAGGGGTTTATATGTTGTCCATTGTACATGTACACATGTCTGGCCCAGGAGCATGCTGTATGGGGTATGTTGTGTGTGGGATCTGTGCTCTGCATAATATGTGGTGCATGACTATACATGTATGGATGTGTGCGAGTGTGGCGTGTGTATCTATGATGTTAATTGTATAAAAGCAGACTATACAGGAGGAGAGTGTGATTTGTGTGTGGTTTTTTTATGCAGTATGTCATTATTATAAGTGCTGTGTATAGGAGAATGTTTTGTGTATGAGTGTGTGGGATATGTATGTATGTGTATGTGTGATGTGCATATATATGATAGATGTGTTGTCTCTGTGGTCATGATCATATCAGTGTGTTGGGTGTTTGTAGGTGTGATGTATATCATATGTTTTGTACATGCATGCAGTGAGCCTGGGTTATAGACCATGTGTGCTTATGTTCTATGTCATTCCTGATGCTAGCAGAGAACCCCTAGAGACTTTGGTGCAAGGTTCTGGTTTGTTTGTCCTTGATGGCTCTGTTTCTTCCTGTTTGTCTCACTGGGGATGTGGGGGTGGGCATCTCCTCCATTCTCATCAGCAAAGCCTCCAGGGCTCCAAGTTCTCAGGTCGTCTCTGCTTCTCTGTGCTTGTCGTCACTGGGCCTGTGATGAACCCATGATTCATCATGGAAGGTCTGGGTAGGACAGGCCACTTGTACTAGAGGACTCAGCCAAGCCTTGAGCTGCAGGGATGGTGGTCAGAAGCCCTCATCTTGAATCACATGGCCTCAAAGTGGCTTTCTTGGCTTTGCTGGAGGGCCAGCAGAGAAGGATGGCTGTCTTAGCTCCTCCTTTCCTGGAAGAAAACAACACAACTTTGTGATGTAAACTCAATTCCTTCAAAAGTGTTAGTTAAGTAGCTGCCATAGGCCCAGGATTGAGCTGGGCTTTCTCTGTGCTGAGAACTGAGGCCAGATAGTAAACAAACATTTTTAGCCCTTTGGATGTGTCAGGCACTAAACACTGTTTAATTAAATTAAAGAAAAGTAAAACCAGTCTATGCTCTCAAGGAGCCAACGTACTAATAACTATGCACATACCATATAGGTGTATGTGTGTGTGTGTATGTGTATATGTGTATATACACACATATACACATTATGTATAGATACATGTGTAAATGCAACATTTATAGTATACATGTAGACACACATGTGTCTGTGCGTGCACACACATATCTATGTAAAGTACATATATGTATATCCATATAACTATATATATATATACACATAAACACACACACACACACACAAACACACATATACAAGTGGCTTGTCCTACCCAGACCCTCCATGATGAATCATGGGGTCATGACGAGTTGGACATGACTGAAAAAAATGACTGAACTAAAACAACAAAATGTTCTATTGTATTGTTATTTATTTTGTCAAATATTTCCCTTTTATATTTTAATCAGGTTGGGCCACATTCTGTTTTAGCCTTAGGACTAGATGATTTCTAAGGTCACTTCTAGTTTTCCATGCTGTGACTTTTAAACTTGCCTGCCTATTGTCAAATGACAGTCTCTTAGTGAAATTCCTGGTCTGCTTCACTTTATAGGTCTTTACCTAGGCCAGTCTGCATCCCAAAGATGTATGGTTTCTTACTGAAGAAAGTGATTGTCACAGTCTAGTTGGGAAAACCAAACATTTATGTGTGAAATGAGCCTCAATGAACACCAGCAAAGTGCAAGGCACTTCACTGAGAATGAAACTAGGACAGGAGCTACTGGAGCTCTTACCAAGGCACTAAATTATAGAGAATACAGAAGTATTTACAATCCTTCAGCAAAGAAACTTCATATCAGAATTTACCTCTGGTTATCAAGCAGAATTAGTTCAAATAGGGACAGTTAAGTAGTGCTGTGGATAGAGCACTGGCCCTGGATTTAGGAAGATCCAAGTTCAGATTTGGCCTCAGACATTTATTATCTGTGTGTAGCAAGTCACTTAACTGCAACTGCCTCAAAAAAAAAAAAAGAATTAGTTCAAAAAGAAGCTAGCAGATCTCCTTCTTCCTCATTCTCTCACCCCTTCCTATTGCTAGAACAGAAAAAAATTCCTCCTGCTGCCCTTTTCTTTGCCCCCTCTAACAGCCTCAATGTTTTCCTGCTTTGAGAGTACATATGTGGCCCTTGAGAGGCAAGGTAACAGTTACTAGAGAGATGGCTTAATAATCAGAAAGGCCTGGGTTCAAGTTCCATCCTTGATACATCCTGCAACTATGACCCAAGCAGATTTTCTCTGTAGCCTAGTTACAGACCACTCCATGAGAGAGAGCTGAGAATGGAAAAGTCAATGTGTATTTGCATAGAGAATTCCTAAAAATTCATTTCAGGTCTTATTCCAGAGTTGGGGATACCCCACCTAGCCCTCAGCCCTAGTACTGAGGTGAGAGGGTACCCTTATCTTTTCCTTGGCTGCTTGTCTGGGGACCCAGATCTGAGGAATCCATGCTCTCATTCACCCAGGCCTCTGCTTCCCATTGCTACTACCATATGTGCTACTAACTGCCCTCCAGCACTTCTTAAACTGCGGGTCATGACCCTATATGCGGTCTTGAAAGATTTGGCAACAGTGAAAGATTTCTGCATATGCAATGATCAGAAATTAAATCAAAATCAAACACATAATGAATTCGAGATGTCTCTGGCAGCACTGGACTGTGGTGCACTGTGCACCTGTACTGCAGCCTTGGCTCTGAACACACAGCATGTGCACTTTGTGTTGTGCATGCTGTTATGCCACACAAGACCAACGAATGCTGCCAAAACAGGAAAAGGGTCACAAGTGGAAACAGTTTAAGAAGCTAGACAACTTTTTAAAGCGATGGATTGTGGGGATGGAGCTGATCTACAGAGAGAGAGAGAGAGAGAGAGAGAGAGAGAGAGAGAGAGAGAGAGAGAGAGAGAGAGAGAGAGAGAGAGAGAGAGAGAAAATTCTTCTTCACTGGAACTCCAAACATTGATGAAATTACACAACTAGTGGGAAGGGGAAGAAAAAAAGAAACTTAGAAAGGGTTTTCACTCCTTGGCCCTAGAGAGCAGAACTAGCTAGGAACTATGGGTAAAAGAGATAGTTAGCATTTGTAGCTAGCATTTACACAGTGCTTTAAAGTTTGAGGGATTTAACCAAATATCTCAATTGATTCTCCCAACAACCCTGTTCTATTATTATCTCCATGTCACAGATGGGAAACTGAGGTCAGGCTTGAACTGAGATCTTCCTGACTCCAAATCTAGACTCTGTGCCATCTTAGTCAATGTAAGAGAAAAAACTGCTTATTGAATAATGATGATCAATAAGGATAATAAAAAAAATCCCAATTATTAGAACTGTTCCTAGTTGGGATGAGTTGCTCCAGGGAGCAGTAGATAACTCCCCATTCCTGATCTCTTCAAGCAGAGGCTTACTGAGCACTTTTTGGGGGTGTTGGGGTTAGGCTGGCTGATCTCTGAACTTCTTTGATTTCATTCAGTGTTATGGCAGAGAATGAGCTTTGGGCTGAGTTGGATGATAATGGGTCCTGGGCCTTTTCATGTTACTAGCTTCTTTTGTGACTTGAGGTTAGGTCACTCAGTTTCTGTGGGTCCTAGATGGGGTTCAGCATGTTTGATCTGCCCACCTCACTTGATTATTGGGAAGTAAATGAGATAAAGTCCTTTCCCAATGGCCAGATCAAATCCTACTCATCCTTCAAGGCCTATATCTTCCATGATGCATTTCTTACCTACCCTGAGACAAGTAATCATTCCATTCTTTAATCTCCCATCACATCTACTACCAATGTGATATATTTGGCCACTTGGATAATGAAAGTTCTTATTGGCTTATCAACAAGTCAGTCAGCAAATACTTATTAAGCACTTGCTGTATGCTAAGTCCTGTGCTAAATACTGGGGATACAGATATAATGAGAGAAATCATAACTATTTTCAAGGTACTTTCATTCTAATGGGGGAGATAACAATATATATATATAAGTGATATATCAAATAAATATTAAATACGAACAAATAAAAAGCAGTTAAATATAGGGTGGCTAGGTGGCACAGTGGATAGATTGTTCTGTCAGGCCTCAAGTAAAGAAGACTCATCTTCCTGAGTTCAAATCTAGCCTCAGACACTTACTAGCTGTGTGACCCTAGGCAAGTCCCTTCACTCTGTTTGCCTCAGTTTCCTCATCTGTTAAATGAGCTGGAGAAGGAAATGGCAAACTGTTCCAGTATCTTTGCCAGGAAAACCCCCAGATGAGGTCACAAAGAGCTGGACATGACTGAAAAATGATTGAACAATTAAATACAAGATAGTTAGGGAGGGTTTTTGCAATGGAGAGGATCAGTTAAAGCCTCCGAGAGATGGTGCTTGGGTTGCATTGTGAAGGAAGAGAAGGGTTCTTCAAGGAGGCCCAGTGCATAGGAACATTCATTGCAAAGGTTGGAAAATAGGAGATGGAGTCTGGGGTTTGAGGAACAGAGGTAAGGCCAGTTTGGCTGCCTCCCAGAGTAATGTACGTCAAGGCTGGGAAGATAGGTTGGGGCCAGACTGTGTAGGACTTTAAAGGCTAAAGAGAGTTTATATTTTATCCTAGAGGTGATGAAGAGTCACTGGAGTTTCCTGAGCAAGGTAATGACTCACACTTGGCAGCTAGGTGAAATATGGTCTGGAGTGGGGAGAGACTTGAAGAAGAGAGGACAGTTGGGAGCCCATTTCAATACAGCAGGCAACAGGTGATGAGAGCTTGAATGAAAGTGGTAACTGGGTGCTTAGAGATCTGGAGTGCAAGTGACAAATATTGTGGAAGTAGAATAGCAGCTTTGGCCGCTGATTGGATGTTGGGGTGATAGAAAGTAAGGAGATCATAAAAAGAGAGGTCATGAATCTGGGGAAATGGGATAAAGATGTTGCCTTTGTCAGAGAAGCTTAGAAATGGGGTGGGTTTTGGAAGAAATGTAAATAAGAGTATCTCCAGCAACTGATAATTGTGTCATTTTAAAGATTTTCAAAAAGTACTTTTCATTATCTACTTCTGTCTGTTTACATTATCTAACGTATGGAATCTTGTCTTCTTAATTAGACCATAAACTCTTTAAAGCTATATCATATATCTTTGTATCTCCTGCAGAATGCAAGGCAGTTCTGGCCATGTACTAGGATCTCAATAAAGGCCAGTTAGATTGCAAGTGTCTAGAGAATTGTAAAGTGTGATACACATGGTGCTCATTTTGGCAAATTGCCAGTTACTTTTTGGTCTAACTCTGTTGGGGCTACCCTGGAGTTCCATGCTAAGACATTCCACTCATGTCTGGATACAAATGGTGATTTTTCACCATAAAGAGCTATGTGAGCTGAGAGTTGAGTTATAGGGAGAAAAAACTTATAATATGTGGTAAGATCTCCTTTTATTAAAGAATAAACAACTTTTTTTTTTGAAAATTAAATGTAGATAGTAGGTTTTTAATATATTAAGGAAACATTAATCTATATGACTTTGGTTTGATCATTAGGAATTTATATTAGACTCGGATATACCTCAATGTCAACCAATAAAAGAATCAATGATAAACAAATCTTTTCTATCCATTTGTCTCTGTTATGGTGCCCATGTCATGGAACCAAAATTTAGTAGCCAGGCTTCGCTGGATGCAAAGCTGTGAAGCTGGTGGGGTTCTTGGCCATGCTTCCCATCCCTCCCCAGAGGTCTGATTCCTTCTTGGGGAGCCTTACTCCAACTTTATTCCCAATTGGAGTATCTGGTGTTTCCTCCATGTCTTGGCTTCCAGGTTTGCTCTTGTTCCTTGAGATAATGACACTCATGCTACCCACAACTCTTGCCTCACAGAACTGTTGTGAGGAAAGTACCTTGTAAACCCTAAAACACAGAGACGCATGTGAACTGTTATGATGATACCTTCACTAATATCCCCTGAGGCCTCAGTGGTTCTCAAAGACAGTACCAGGGTAACAAAGACTCTAACAGGGTCTACCAAGCTAGAATGGCTTGACCTGAGGGTAGATTGCATTTCCATTGTCCAGTCTAGGACCCGCCTAGCAATATTTAAAGGGATTCATCACCAGGTTGGTCATTGGGCATGAAAAGGATTATGGAACTAAGTATGTTATCACATATTGAGTCAACAATATGATATGGAAGTGAAAATTGAGAAAATCAAACTAATTCTCTTCTCTGATTGACTTCATTTTGTATCATTGAAATTTTGTGAAACTAAGTCACATTTCATTTCTCTCTTTAAGTTTAGAAGTTCAGGTTTCCTGCTAATCACTGCTCTACTCTTGTGTCAAAAAAAATCTATGATCCTTGAAGGATGCAGGTGGATGCCAGGGAGTCTGATCTGTTATCTTTGCAACACTGACTATCCTTGAAGAAAGTCTAGTCTGTTATCACTGTGATGCCAACAAGCCATGGAAATGAACCCCGCCAATGAACATTCCATAGAGACAAGATGGAAGGAGGGGTTGCTGCTAGCCTTAAATTCCAAATATTCAGCCAGTCATATTGTCCCCCTATTTCTATCATGCTTCTGACTTTGTAATCAATCACATTGTTTTCCTCATCTATGAAATGTAGACTTGATATAAGGAGAAGTTTTCTTATAGTTAGCGATATCCAAAAGTGGAATGCACTGCCTTGGGAAGGAGCAGGTCCACTTCTCCCCCTCACCCTCTTCAACTCACTTTTGTAGGTTGTTTTCCCTCATTGGAATCTATGCTCCTTGAGGTCAAGGATGATCCAACATGGAAATCTGGGGATTCTGTGATGGATTCTCTTGTTTTTGATTACTGAAGATCTAACAGACCCTCTTCTAATAGAAGTATGTCAGTGGACATACTGATGAAATCAAGGATCTTTCAAGGATCGAAACTGGGGTAAATAATAATATTATGTGAGGAATCTGTTTTATATTTCTTCTACTCTTTGAGAAAATCCATCACTAAGCATATATTGATACTCACTGTGTGTCCAGCCCTATGCTAAGGACTATAAATAATAATAATAACGACTAGAATTTATAAAACATTTTAAGGTTTGCAAAACAATTTATATGTTATGTCTTTAGATCTTCACAACTTCCCTGGGAGGTGTTTTTCATTATTCCCATTTCACAGATGAGATAGAGAGGTTAAATAACTTGCCCAGAGTCACAGAGGTAGTAAAAGTCTAAGTCAGGATTCAAACTCAGGGCTTTCTGACCCTAAGTTCAATGCCCTATTTACTATACCATCTGGCTACTTGGAGTTTACAGAAAAAAGAGAGGACCCTGAGAGAGGGAACTAGATATTTGAGAAAAAACTAACATTAATAAAATAGAAAGAGATGAAGTAATTAGTACAGTCATCTTCCTCATCTCAAGACCCCTTGGAACCCTAGTATCATTCAAGGATCAGTTCAAATACTGCTCTCCTCTAGACCTTCCCCTTTCCAAACCCTCCATGAATTTGATTTTAGGGAAGTTAGGTAGCACAGTGGATAGAGCTCTGGGTCTAGAGTCAGAAAGATTTGGGTTCAAATCCACCTTCAGATACTTACTAACTGTGTGACCCTGGGCAAGTCACAGTTTCCTCATCTGTAAAATGGAGATGAAAATAGCACTTACCTCACAGTGGTGTTGTGAGAATCAGATGAGACAATTAGAGTAAAGCTCTTAGTACAGGGCCTGGCCCATAGTAGGTGCTTTATAAATGTTAGTTATTTTCATATTTTGTATTTTAGAGGCATCATGGTATAGAAGGCTGGTTTTGGAGTCAGAAAGACCAGAGTTCAATTTCCATTTCTGACACTTATTGGCAGTATGACTTTAGGAAAACCACTTAATGTCTCAGTGCCCAAAGGAACTCTCTAGGATTGTACGATGCAGAGAACATTGAAAATTCCTTACCCTGTCTTGATGAAATCACAGATTCTTGACATCTCTGTCTGTCTGTCTGTCTCTGTTTCTCTCCCTCTATCTCCATATCTATCCACACATATTTTATATATGGTATGTGTGTACACAAATGTATGTGTATATATTTATGTGAGCATATATGTAGATGTTGCAATGTTTTTCCCATATACATTTTGTTTTTTCCAGTAGAACATTAGCTCTTTAAAGACAGGGATTGTTTCCATTTGTGTATCTGTATCTCTAGTGCCTATCACAGTGTCATGCACATAGGAAGAGAGAGTGGACCTGGACCTAAGATTTTAGCAGTGATGGAGAGAAAACTCCCTCTATCAAGGCAAGCTAGTACTGTTTTTGTATTTTATAATCTTAGAGAATTGCTTAGATGGCCTGGAATATAGTAGGCATTTAAAAATGCTTGTTGAATTGAATTGAAATTAATTGGTTCACAAGTTAAATGGTCAAGGACCCCCGTGCTGGGAATCAAGAGACCTGAGTTCTAATTCTTCTTTTGCCATACCTAGCTATATAACCGGGCAATTCACACCCCATTTTGGTGTCTGCCTATTAAATGAGGTGGGAGTGAACTGGATGACCATGAGGTTTCCTGCACTTTGATTCATAAGATGTAAAGATGGACCTTAGAGGTCACCCAGTCTTGTTTTTCTTTCCTTTCCTTTTTAATGGGTGAGAAAACTGCACATTCAGAGAGAGAGGAATGACCACTATTTCTACTTTATCATGGAGATATTAGGTTGGAATGGAGGTTAGGAAAAGCTCCCTAGACTAAGTTACATGCTTCTGTTTCCCGGGCAAGACGTTTTCTTTTTTGCTTAGGTATTGCTTTGTGCAGCAGACTGTTTGCTGCTCTCCAAGTTGCTAATTTGAACTAATTTAATTAACAACTAGTGTGGTCTTGATTGCAATTTGATACTTGGGACTGTAGCCATGACATCTTGGACGATGACCCTGCCTGCCTCCTCAGAACACCTGGCTTGATTGGCACATGTGTGTATATGTATTCATGTGTGCATGTGCACACACACACACATACACACACAATGAGCAGAGGCAAAAGTCTTGGGAACAACCAAAGCTCCTTTTTTTGGGGTAGGGTATGGTAGGGAAGATTTTTGCTCTAGCTTATAAAATCGCTGCTGAACCTTGATCTTCATTTATTTTGGAGAGACAAGGGGAGGACAGATTGGTGAGCCTTTGCCCCAGATGGGTCCAGGCCAGTGATTCAGGCAACACCAGCATTAGCAGCAGGGACTTGTTCCTGTCTGTGTGCCCTTCCCAGTCATGCTAAGACAAGATTTTCTCCTTGTTCCTCCTCCCCCACTAACCCCCAAACTCCCTCCTCACCACACCCGATGACAGACAGACAGAAGCAACAAGATGCTCTTTGTAAGCACAAGAGAGTGCCTACCTGCTGGCTTTCTGATCACTGCTTCCTGCTCCCAGATTGCCCTGCTTAGTCATTTCATGTTTCCCCATCAGAACAGGCTAGTCCTGATTATGGAGAGAGAAGAGCCAGCACTAATCACTGGGACTTTATTTACATTCTGTGTCCTACCTATACTGACATTCTAAAAATGCTCAAGGGTTGGGGAGAGAGGGAGGTGGAAAGTAGTTTGGTTAAGCATTATCCTCAAGAAAATGAGGATCTCATGGAGAATACTAGATGAGAAATCAGGAGACCTCCATCCTCGACCTAGCTCTTTCACTAAGTAGCCTCATGACCTTGGGTTGAGTCACTGTGCAAAGTGAGTTGATATTAGATCATCATTTCCCAACCTGTAGGGGCTGGAGTAATTACAAAGAGTACATAAATTCATAAACAAGCAAAGATACAATCTAAAGACTAAATAAACATATTCTACAAACATTATGCATATTTTTGAAAATCTACCCAAATGTGATTAATAAATATGAATTCATTTAAAAGTATTAACTGAATTCGTAATGATAGCAACCTTAGTAGACTTTTATAATTATGTCTTTCCTCAATCAATGGATACTAAAACTATCATATAAGAGTGTTACATTTTTTTTTGTCATTTAAGATTACTTTACATACTTAAAAAGACTACTGGATTGAATGATTTAGAAGGTTCTTAACAGTTCTTATGCTATCTGGAACTCTAGGATTCCAGGGTTGTCTATGATGCCTCTATGTGTCTGAACATCTGACACAAAACTAGAGTTTCGTAGAGTTAAGACTGGGAAGTTTGAGGCAGGGAGGACAGGAAAGGCTAAATGTCTTCCTTCCTTTTGGCTTTGGTTCTTTGGTTGTCTGTGTTTCCATCTACTCTGGGTCCAGAATCTGATGAAAAGAAACCTCTGTGTGGTTGTCCCAGAAGCTGTATCTTCTCTCCTCTGTCTTCCCCCTCTCCCCCTCCTCAGATGCTGAACCCACTGGCTGACTCTTGAGTAGAGCAAATTGAGTAGCCCAATACCCTAGAACTCATTTTTCTTAGACCTTTTCCCACCCCCCATTGAGGCCACCCTTTCAATTTCCTACACTCCCTGAGAAGGCTAGGCAATTCTTACTACACAGTTCAGTTGAGATGGACTCCAGTTCAACATAGGCAGCTATGTCTGGTGGCAGAAATTGAGGGTGCCCTCAATTAGGGGTAGTAGCTTCTCTTCTTTCTAGGGATGGTGTGGTGGAAGGAACAGTGGATTTAAATACAGTACACTGAGGTTCTAAATCTGGTGGTACTACTTACTAAGTGTTTAAATTTAGTTATGTCACAACTTCTTGGGCTCTTAGTTCCTTCATCTGTAAAATGGGTATAATAATATCTGTACTGCCTACTACACAGGTTTTTGTGAGGGCCAGATAAGTACTAAATGGTAATCATTTTATCATTTACAATGCTATCTAAAATTAGAAGAGTGACTTGGAAATACTATCCCTACTCTCACCCTGGAATTCTGTCTTCCCTGTCAGACCAAGTGATAAGGAGGCTCAGAGAGTGAATGAAAGAGAGGTGAGGCAGAGAGAGAAAGAGATGTGAAAGAGAGAGAGAGAGAGAGACAGACAGACAGACAGACAGAGACAGAGACAGAGACAGAGAGAAAGAAAGACAGACAGACACACAGAACTAATGGACTACTTGGCCTCCATTGTTTCCTCTAATTCCTAAATTCAGCTCATAAAAACAAAACATAACAGCAACAGGAACAATAATAATAGGAAAGAAGCCAAGAAGAATTTCTTTTTTCCCTCCCTCTGTAAGGGAAGAAATCAGACTTCATCCAGGTTAGTTTGCTGGTATTTTTTAGTTCAGTGTGTTTCTTCATATTTATGGACCACACATATTTTTTCAAGAGAAAGACGGTGCATTTTCATACAGAAGTAATTCACCTTTGTAGAATACTTTATGGTTAGCAAGTGCTTTTATATGCATGATCTCATTTGACCAGATGAGATCATTTGTGCAAAAGCTTTTTGCAGATTTCAAAGTACGTTCTATCATCATCATCATTATCCTCCTCCTCCTCGTCGTCTTCTTCTTTTTCTCTTCCTCCTCCTTCTTTCTCCTCCTTCTCCTTCTCTTCCTTCTCCTTCTCTTCCTTCTCCTTCTTTTCCTCCTCCTTCTCTTCCTTCTCCTTCTCTTCCTCCTCCTCCTCCTCCTTCTTCTTCTTCTTCTCCTTCTCCTTCTTCTTCTTCTTCTTCTTCCTCTTCTTCTTCTTCTTCCTCTTCTTCTTCTTCTTCTTCTTCTTCTTCTTCTTCTTCTTCTTCTTCTTCTTCTTCTTCATCCCAAGAGTTAAGCAGGAAGGTGTTATTATATTATTATCCCCAGAGAGGTTGTGATACATGCCACAAAGTATGGATATTGGGCTTTTAATTTGCCTTCCCAGTCTGGTGGCTTTTCTGCAGTACCTCAGGACCTCACTGGGATGGCAGAGGTGGGGGCAAATCTGAGATTCATGAAAGCAATGCCTAATGGGGATTTCACAACTGCCTCCCTACCCACCTTACTGCACTAAAGAACATGGCTCTATCTAAGACAAACAGAAAAAAGAAAGAGAGGCAAAAACAAGCAAACTAACAAGCAGGCAAACACCCTCGTGCACAGGTGAGACCAGGGAGCAGGAAATGGGAAAGCAGTGTTCCAGATCAGGCTGGGGTGATTTATCGTGTTTTGCCTGTTGGAAAACATTGCAGTGCAAGGGTTTCCAAGGTCATTGCTTCTAGTTTTCCCTCTCTCTATGCAAAGGGAGAAGAGAAAGTCAGCTAAGTTTCCAGTTTTAAAAAGAGTTGACCCAGAGCCAACCCCTGAGCTTTCAGGAGGTGAGCTGGAGCTTGAGGGTTGAGGAAACAAGTCAGGAGAAGATTCTGCTGAGAGGCGGTCCTGGTCCCTTACACCATAACACAGCAGACTGCTAGTGGCTTCCCTCTGACATTACTGTCCATTGACTACATGGACACACACACACACACACACACACACACACACACACTCACACACACACCCCCTTGGATATCCACTTTTGTGTTTGTTGTCTTTCGCGTTATAATGTAATCTCCTTAAGAGACTGTGATTTAATCTTCCATTGTTTCCCCAGAGCTGAGCACAATGCTTAGTACACAGTAAGTGCCTAATGTATGCTTGTTGACTGACTGATCTCTCAGAGATGAGATGGGACCAGAACATGAGGAGGTATGCAAAGAGAGTTGGGGAAGGGGATGTGAAGTTAGGAGATTCTTGTTCTGTCCTTGATCAAGTTCTCTTTCACATACCATGTCCCTTCCTCCCTTCTCATCCTCTAATTGCACAGAGTTCAACTGGGAACGTGGCTCACAAGGTACCTGCAAGGCCTACTGGCAACTTTGGATGGGAGGGGCTCATTCCATCCATCCTTCTGCTCTCAGATGGGGCTATCTGTAAGTGAACCTAGAGAGATGTGGTAGAATGGAAAGTTTGGGGTCTTCAGTCTATAGATATGTAACTTCTTAAACTTATTGAACCCTAGTATTTCCTTTTGGAAAATGAAGTTAATAATGCCTGTGCTGCCTTAGAATGGGGAAGGACAATTGATAGGCAAGACCTTTGGAAAGAATTAAGTATTGTACAGATATTATTAGATCAGACTTCTGTGCTGTTAAAAGTAAAAACAAAAACAAATAAAAACAGAAACTCATTCCAGTGTCTTACCATTCCTTTTCAGGGAAGTTGGCTTTGTGTCTAGCCTTAATCAATCAATCTGTCAACAAACATGTATTTATATGCCTACTGTGTGCTAGACACTGGTGATACAAATATAATGCATGCAACAATCCTTACTCTCAGTAGGTTTACATTCCAGCAGGGAGACAAGTCCATTTAGAGGGAGAGTTTCAGACATTTTTCTCCTGATCTGTTCTTAATGAGGAATGTGAATCCTCATGGGCTTGGAAACTGCAGTGCAGCGAAATCATTCTCAGCTCTTTTATCTTTCCTCTTCAGGCTGACTTTCTGGCCCTCTTTGCTTGAGCTCTGAACCCTCTTCTGTTTCTCTTTGGTTCTCTTTAGTTGGGAGGTTCAGACTTGGACACAGGAATTTATGGACTAGTATTAAGTGTATGAATGTGAGACAGTGTGCTGTCTGTGCCCAGGCACCCCCAAATCTCAAAAAAAATGAAATTTATATCTAATTTTAAATTTGTATTTTAAAGTAAAATTTTGTTAATTAATGTTAAGTTTAAAATAGTTCAACTAAAATAAAAATAAAATGATATAGAAAATACTTTGTAAACCTTAAAGAACTCTATAAATGATAGCTGTTGTTTCTTTTTTAGAGGAGGAAGGCAAGGTAATTGGGGTTAAGTGATTTGCCCAAGGTCACACAGCTAGTAAGTATGTCAAGTGCCTGAGGCCAGATTGGAAGTCAGGTCTTCCTGACTCCAGGGCCAACACTCTACTCATTGCACCACCTAGCTGCTCCAAGAATAGCTCTTCTTAATAATATTATTAAACCTGTAAATTCTTTAGCTGATGAATAAAAATAAAGCACTTCATGTCGGGTACCAATAAACTTTTGTCTTTAAAGAAAATCCCCACTAGTAAAATATACTATGTGCTCAAGATAGTTCTAACTAGCAAGAGTCAATAGTTAAATTTTCAGTGTAACATGTACAACTCACAAATCAGCAATTTAAAAATCAGGAATTGATTTATTGCTGTTGAGTGTTTATAATTAAATTTTTAATAATGCAGATTAAACTTAAAAGTATGTGTACATACATTTTTTTTTTTCTGGAGAGACCAGTTGTTAAATATTTACCAGTACATCCTTGCATTACTCTATAAACACTGCTTGAGCTCAGCAGGACTGCAGTAGAAGCCTCAAGAATGAAGTCATCACTGGCATGGAGGCCTGGAGACTGTAGGTTAATCGCAATATCAAGACAAAAAAACCAATGATAACTGGCATTTATTCAGCACGTTGAGGTTCTTAAAGTGCTTTCCAGCCATTGTCATATTTCAGCCTCTTAAAAACTTGAGCACACAACAGTGATTAAGGAATGAACTTGAGTGAGCTCAGGGTTTCTATGCGCTAACCCCATCCAGTTTTTTAAATAAAATTTTATTGATTTTTTCCCCCTACGGTTTGACTGCTGTCCTACTTTGCATTCCCATTGCTGTAACTCACTATGTATATTGCCTTCCTGGTTCTGCTGATTTCATTCTGCATCAGTTCATGCAAGTCTTTGCTTGCTTTTCTGCACTGATCATTTTCAGAGTTGTCAAATACTGGGCTTGTAAGGCTCCTGTGTGCAACCTGAACAAGATTAAAATGTAACTGGGAACTATTTTACAAAATAGACCAAATCTAATAAAACAGAGATAATGTGAATATGTGATTTTCTAAGTCCATGTGTGGCCTTCAGGGATCCTTGTGTACAATTTAGTGGCCTCTGTTTCTATTTGAGTTTGATACCACTGATCATATTCATTGTTTCTTCTGATTTTGTCACATTCAAATACCACAACTTGCTCAGCCATTCCCAGCTCATGGGCATCTGTTTTGTTTCAAGTCCTTTATTACCCCCACCCCCAAATTGTGCCTTTTTATGCCCTTCTTAGATTGTTAGCTCTGGAAAGAATTTTGAAAGATTCTCTCTTCCAGTCCCCTTAATTTTACAGAAAAGGAAATTAAGGCCCAGGCAGAATCAGACACACAGGTATAGTAAATATCAAAGTACAGATTTGAACTCTGATCCTCTGACTCCCAGGTCAGTGTCCTTTTGATGTGCCGAGCTGTATTTTATTTATCATTACCCATTTGTTTCCCTCTGTTCTTAATACAGTCTGCTCTGGGATCAGCTGCATACCATTGCTGTGCCTTGTTCCATGGTTAGCTAAGAGAAAATGATTCCTTTTTTATCTAAGTCTTTCTTGATGTCCCTCAGACAACAAAGAATGATGCTTAGGAGGGAGTGGAAGGTTTAACATAGATTTTGCTTTCTTCTTTTTACCATTGTTTGGAACACAGACTCAGCCAGCTGGGGCTTGGGCTTGCTTTGGAGAGGCTGATGAGATACAAGGCCATTTAGTGGATTAAGCCTGGCTGCCAAATTCTCCCTTCTCCAGCTCCACCCCCATCCCAAGACTGTCAGCACATCCCACTCCCCAATCCCATGACACTGATCCTTGGATCCCAAAGTAAGGGAAAAGATAGAATTTTATGTTGAGAGACATTCAACTCACTACAGGTCTATTCACACCCTTGGAAAACTTCCAGTAACGAAATAGAGACTAAAAAGATAGACGGTAAGAAGACAATGAAATGTATTTCAGGGAGGTATATATGCTTCAGTACAAGGGAAGTGGAAAGAGAGGATAGTAAAGGATGAAGAGAGAAGGTGGGAGAACTTGGGAATCAAAACACTTGGGTTCAGAGCCTCTTTGCCTACTAGAACTTGTTACCTTAGGCAAGCCACTTAACTGTTCTGTGTTTCAATTTCTTGTTAAATAAGGAAGCTGAACAAGATAATCTCTAAGGTCCCTTCCGGGTCCAACATATTATGATCCTGTAATTCTGTAGGAGTATGACCAGCATGGGAAAACCAGGACCTAGAGAAGGAATGAGAATCAGTACAGAGGTATCAGGTTTGGGGGGGGTGGGAGTGCTATTAAATAGTTCTTGGCCCTGGCCCCTTGCCAGGCATTTTAAGGTTTTGGCCATGAGCTCATAGGCTAATTTGCATAACTGGATGAATGAAGCCAGATTCATGATGGAACAATCATCGTCTCTGATCCCCGAGGGAGGAACAATCCTCTCCAGCTGTGGCAGTAGGGCTGGGGATCCATTCAGGATGTATTCCCTTCACTTCCTAAACACTCCCCCAAGCCCATCCAATAAGTGGCTTAGAATCATTTCAAGGCTTGCTCTGACTTGGCTCTTCTGAGTGCATTGTTGCCCAGGAGGACTGCTGAGTGGGGTTCCTGGCACTTGCTAAGAGCCAGAGTTTGGGGGCTCTAATGGAGATGGGGGTCGCTGTTTCAAATTGTATGGCACAGAAAGTAAGTACTTGAGAAGGGAAATATGAATGGGAGAAGGGTCCAGGAGTGAGATCCCTTTGTTATTTCAGCCCCTTTGCAAATGATTAATGAGATAACATATGCAAAGTGCTTGGTAAACCTTAAAGAACTATATAAATACTAGCTTGTCATTATTATTCCAATGATAGTAACTTATAGTGTCCCAAAAATCTTAGTACAATTTTAAGCTTTTGACCTTAAGCTCTTAACTTTCTGTATTTACTTTTAGAACTTTAGCACTTTTTTCCCCCACAAGAGCCCTGTGAAGATATGGGTGGTCAAAGTACAATTATCTCCACTTTACAGATGAGGTCACTGAGAGCGAGAAAAATGACTTGTCCAGGAGGACATGGCTGGTACATGTCAAAGCTGGAATCTAAAAACAAGGTTTTTTTTATTCCTAGTTGATGACTTTACACTATACCTGGTTGCTTCTCATGCTCTCGCCTTCTCTTCAAGGGCACACGATTCTGGGAAGCCTTCCCTGGCCAGCTTGTGTGTACATTGCTGTCAGTGGGATGCACATTGAGTTGGGAGTCAGGGGACCCAGCTTCTAGCCTTGACTTTGCTCTCCTCTTTCTCTGTCTAGGAAGCAAGCTTTGCTTCTTTATCTCTTCCTCTACAAAAATGAGACGGTGGGACCAGATGCTAATAGAGGAGCAGAAAATTAGGAGTCAGGAGGCCTGAATTTTAGTCCTGGCTATGCTATCAACCAGATCTGTGACCTTGGACAAGGTTTTTTTGAAGCATAAATTCTTCATTTAGAAAAGGAGGGGCTTGGCTTAGTTGATCCCTAACACTTTATAACTTTGTTATAAAGCCCCCAATGAACTGTTAAAGGTTTTGGATCAGAGTAGTTTCTGATGGATAGCAAAGTCATAGGAAGATTAATTAACCAGTAGTATGGAGGATAGAGAGAAGACCTATTCGAATACCTCTTAGACTATCTTTTCTCTCAGAATTTAGAGCTGGAAAATTGGTCAGATATTCCTCATGAGGAAATAAACTCGGGGGGGATCATGACCTGGCCATGCTCGGTTACCCAGTGGCCATGCAGTAGCAGAGTCAGAATCCAAAATCAGATGCTGACTCCAAATGTGCTGCTTTGTTTGTAACGTCAGTCCTGTCTCCTTAGGATGATCTAGGTAGTCCTGGGAAGTGTTGTTGGCAAAGCTCACATAGGGAAAATGAGAAGGCCACACTGGCCTCTCAGATGTGAAAGCATAAAGACCACCACAAGAAGCAGATATCCATGGGAAGGTGAGTCAGACAAATTACTTTAGGATTGGTAGGTAGTGAATTGGAGCTGGGTTGCCTTTTCCCAGGAACTAGATCCTTCTACCTGATGCCCATCACATCTTCAGTCTGGGTGGTCACTTACTTCCTAACTTAGACCTTGTCCACCTTAAGCAGGGATTCTGTCCCCCCAGTGTAGACTCTATGTCTCTGGTTAAGGGACCTTTGGCAACCTATAGCAACCTACAGAAGGGGATATTTTTTTCTCTTTCATTTAGGAAATATATGTTTTTCTCTTCCTCCCATTCATCCCATTGGAAAAGAAAAGAAAAAACTCTCTTAACAAATTTGCTAAGCCAAGCAAAACAAATTTCTCCATTCCCTCTTTGGCCTACCCCTCCAATCTCATTTGCATCTTGAGTCAATCTGCATTCTGGGATTGATTGGTATTGTGTTTGTCCTTTGTTTTTGAAGAGAACCATGACATCAGGTAAATGATGACATGACTTGTAGTTGACTTTGATTTGAGTGAGGGAGGGCTGTGCAAGGTCATCAGACTCACTTCTCCAGAGCCATCTGGATCCAGTGACCAGATACAGATCAGGATGACTGGAGATGGCCCAGGATTCAATGGAATATAGGGGAAGGAGGGGGAAAATTCAGAACTCAAAATCTTATAAAAGTGAATGTTGGAAACTAAAACTAATTAATTAATCAAAAAATAAAATCTATAATATTTGACTCATTGTTTTCAAAGCTAGCCAACTTTTCTGTGCTTCCTTCTAAGTTTTCTTTTGTTCTCTGTTGCAGACTTTTAATTTTTTTCTCCCTCCCTCCCCAGCCTCACCTAGAGAAGACCACAGTAAAACACAAATATATATATAAGCATATATGTATATAAGCATATCTATACATACATACACACACATATATATATGTGTATGTATATATATATGTATATGTATACATATATATATATATAACCACACATGGGTTTTTTGAAAATCAAATGGGCTGCCATATATAAACTGCTTTAAAAACCATAAATGCTACAAAATACTATCATCATTACCATTAGTGTTGTTGCTGTTGTATGATAATAGGCTATGGGTAATGTTCTTCATTGTTGGTCATCTGAAACTGTGGTTGACTAATAGACTGAGAAGCTTTCCAAAGTCATCTTTACAATGTTGCTATTGTGTCCATTATTCTGCTGGTTCTACTCACTTCACTTTGCATCAGTTCATACAAATATTTTAGGTTTCTTCGAAACTATTTTTTGTGATTTCTTACAGTACAACAATATTCCATTACATTCATATGCCATTTTTTTAAACCATTTCCGGAGTGTTGAGTTATCTCCTTGGTTTCTAGTTCTTTATCACAACTAGAAGAGGTGCTATAATTTTTTTTGTACACATATTTCTTTTTATTCTTCTTTTACAAAATCTCTTTGGGGAATAATAATAAAAGCCAGCATTTTCATAGTGCTTCTTAATTTTGTGCTTGCCAAATACTTTAATACCTATCTCATTCTGTCCACACAATGACCCTGGGAGGCAGGTACTCTTTATTTTACAGATAAGGAAACTGAAGCATATGTAGGTTATCACCTACCCAGAATCATATGGCTGTAGTGCCCTAGGATGGATTTGAACCTGGCTTCCTCACTACAGGTCCACTGCATCATCTACTATGCCACCTCATTGACTTTTACCAGCATAGTAGTGATGTTATTTTATCAAAAAGTATGCATAGTTTAGTGACTTTTTGTGGCATGGTTACAAATTGTTTTCCATAATGGCAGGAGACCAATTTACAATTTCACTAACGCTATATTAGTGTCTCCACTAATTAAAAAGAAACTTCAGCCTTCACCATGGTAGATGCTCAGCCTTAGTTGAAAGCAGAGCCCAGTACATGAGGAACAGTATGTAATCATAGCCCTGAATTCCACGAATACTCTCCCACTTCTTCTCTCAGTTTCTTTACTGAGCTCAATGGCCACCTCAATCAAAATGAAGAATTTCCAGGTCCCCTTACCTGCCAAGGTGTTTCTCTTGCAAAAAATGACCTAGTATTTACTAAGCCCCTTGAGGACAGGAATGATTCCATATTAGTCACTAAATCCTTTGGCACATAAAATATGTTTAATAAATGGTTATTGATTGACTGACAGGACTCAGAACTAGAAGAGGCCTTAGAGACCATCTTGTCTGAGCCACAGCATGCACATTGCTGGTACTTAGGAAATGTTTGTTGATTGATTAAGATTGGCAATCTAGGCACGCGATGGTATTAATCTAGACTAAAAATCAAATCAGCTTTTCACCTCTTCTTCTCTCTTGTCCTTTCTGTCTCTCATAACACTTCTTTTATTTCCATAGTCTGAGTTTCTAAGTTCTCTTAAATAAAAATCTAGAAAAGTAAAGGAGAGGTAACTTATGTGTGGACTCAAACAATACTTTAATCAGAGCAAATGGCATACCTGCCTCCAGCCACAAATTGTCTGGCAAGTTTTTTTTATTAAACACATCCTCAAATGTCACATCTAATATATTCAAGACTGAGGATAATTGTCTTTAAACAACAGCAAAAACAACAAGTCATTCTTTGATGTTAACCAAATGTCAACTTGGATCTGCTAGGCTTGGAGGATTTGGAACTTGGAAATTCTGGGTTCAAATACCCATAGTTACGTAAGGCTGTGTGACTTTGGGGACATTACCACTATGTTGAACTTAGTTTCCTCAGCTATAAAATGGTGATAATGAATGAGTGAATGAATAAGTATTTATTAAGCACCCACCATTTACCAAGCACCATGGTAGGTGTTGGGAACTCATATAAAGATATGAAGCCTTTCTTACCCTTAAGGAGTAGACATTGATAATGTATACAGGGGAATGGTGGCTAATAACATATAGCACCTGTTATGAGACCTGAGAGAGTAATAGCATATACTTTATGAAGTTGTCATGATGATCAAATAAAATAATCTAAGTAAAACAATTTATGAATCTTAAAACATTAATGTCAGCTGTAATTGTTATCCTCATTGTTAGTGAGTATCAAGGAAACTGGTGGGGAGCTATGGTGCCCCCCTTATAGAACTATCTCTCCTCCAACACAGAAGGAAATCTAACCTGGCACAAGAAGGGAGCCTTGTCCACTTTGAGTATATCCTCAGATCTGCCAAATGTGTAAAACCAGAGAGTTGCACTGTATCATAGGGAAAGGGGCATTGGACAAGAAGGTTTGAGCCTTGGCTATTTTGCTGTGTACCTTGGATAAATTACCTCTCCTCTCTAGGCTTCAATGATCCTCTAAACCAGTCCTCTTTTTTTGTAGTTGGGGACCTAAGGTCTATTGTAGCTCTAATGATGCAATATTCTAGAACAGAGATGAAAATAAACAGGCAGCCCATGCCTTTTACTGCTGCCTGAACCGGATTAAAATGTAATTAGGAAATAGTGAACAAAGTAAATAAAAGTACAATAGAACACAATGTTTTTAAAAATATTATTTATTTTTAACATTCCTTAAAAATGTTTTCGAGTTCCAAATTCTTTCCCTTCCTACAACCCCTTCCCCACCCATTAAAAGGATAAGCAATACATACCAGTTATACATATGAAATTATGCAAAACCTATTTCCATATTAGCCATGCTGCAAAAAATGAAAATGAGCAAATTATATTTCAATTTGTACTCAGAATTTATCCATTCTCTCTCTGGAGTTAGAGAGTATTTTATCATGAGTCCTTTGGAATTGTCTTAGACCATTGTGTTGATCAGAGTAGCTAAATCTTTCACAGTTGATCATCGTTACAGTATTGTTTTTATTGTGTACCATGATCTGGTTCTACTCATTTCACTCTGCATCCCCCTCATCATTTCTTAGGACACAGCACTATTCTATCCTAACTTGTTCAGCTACAACTTGTTCGGCCATTGCCCAATTAATGGGCATCTCCTCCAGTTCTTTACCTCCACAAAAAGAGCTGCTATAAATATTTTTGTACATATCTTTTTCCTTTGATCTCCTTGGGTTATAGAGCTAGTAGTGGTATTGCTGGGTAAAAGAGAATACACAGTTTTATAGTCCGTTGCACATAGTTCCAAATTGTTCCTCAGAATGGCTGGACCAGTTCATACCTTCACCATTAGTGTGAATTGGTGTCCCAAACTTTCTACATCCCCACCAACATTTGTCATTTTCTTTTTCTGTCAGAACATAGATAATGTTAATATAAAGTAACATAACTTAACACATGACTGCAGGGATCCTTATACACAATTTAATGGCACATGTTTCTAGCAGAATTTGATACTACTGTCCTAGATGAAAGATGCCTTCCTTAGTTGAACTTTGCAGTAGGAAATAAAAGAAGGCATTGATCTTGGAGATTAGGAGACATGAATTCTAGTCTGACCTTTGATATAAATTTGCTTTGTGATCTTCTATAATACTCTTCACTCTCTGAGATCCAATAACCTCATGTCTAAAATGAATAGAAGAGAGTAATTCTTAATGGTCATCTTATCCACCCCATTGGGGGAACTTTTTAGGCCTTTGGTTATTTCCCTAAGTCAGGAAACCCTAGCAGCTAGTTCAGTATACACTGGGTCAGAATCTAAGTTGTGTCTGTCCCCCGGGTTCCTACTGGGGACCTCCCTCTCAGAAAAGGCCAACTTGGGGCTGTCTTCAGGGCTGCCCGGAAGCCTTCTCCCTGTGATTAATGAGTGTTTCCTCTCCCTCTGGCTCAGCAGGGCCCTCGTCGAGGGAGGGATGGGATGTGGCTTTGGACTTGTGGGTAGCTCTGGGGTTTGGGGAACAGGCCTCGGAGCGTGGGTTGCAGCTGTTTATTTGGCAGGGTCCCTAGGAGTGTTCCTAAATTGCACTCACAGATGTAACTCAGCCGGCCAGTTGGAGACCGAGGGGTGTGTTAGAAAGCCTAAATAAATAAATAAAGTTGCCCCTGCACATTAGCAGCTGAATCTTTCCATGCCACATGTTCTCACATAAATGTAATTGTCCCCATTCCATTGTTCCAAACATTCTCTCTCCGGAACCCTCAGCTCACAGTAATCCGCCTGATTGCCTTGGCTGGTGTTGGCTCCAGATGTTGGCCTGGTTTCCCAAAGCCCTGGAGAGAAACCCGTCTGTCTCCTGGCTGCTGACCCTCAGATTTCTGATCCCCATTTTCCCCCCTACTTAAGCTGATGTGGTTTTGGGGTGTTGGACCAGAGCTGGGCTCAGCCCCAGGCCCCAATTATCAAAAGCAGTGGAATTTGGCAGCAGCATGATCCAGGCTTGAAATAGTTCTTAGCTAATGGAAAAAAGGAGATACAAGTCCCCTCCCTCCCAGTCCATCTTGAGGCAATAAGTTGAGTCCTGGCCTTTAGTTGCCTCTTCTAAGGGTCATAATTAAAGGTATCAATCTTTCTGGGCCTCAGTTTCTTCATCTGTAAAAAAAGAGGTTGTTAGATTAGATGACCTCTAAGCTCACTTTCATTTCTAATATCCTATGTAGTAGTAGTGTTTAAGGTTTATAAAACATTTTACACATTGATTCTCATTCTCAATTGATTCTCGCAACAATGCTGGAGGGAGATAACACCAAACATTACTGTCTCTCTTATATACATGAGGGAATTGAGGTCCATTGAAGTCAAGGGATTTGCCCAGAGTCACACAGCTACTAAGTGGCAAAGCCTAGATTTCAGCTTATGTCTTCTGCTTGTAATAATAATAGCTAACATTTGCGTGATGCTCTAAGATTTGCAATGTGCTTTAACATAATCTCATTTGATATTCACCCTCAAATTGAGGGGGAGATGTTACTGTAATCCTTACTTTATAGATCTGAATTTAGGTCTTCCTGACTCCAGGTCCAGTGCTCTAATGAGGTACCTAACTGTCTCTTATTATTCTATGATAATCACGCCTGTGATAATAACATCTGTGATCTCAAAAATAAAGAAACAACAAAAAAGAAATCCCAAAACAACGTCTTTTTGTGTGATTACTAGGCACCTGGAACCTCCTTACTGATCCCTTCCACCAAGCCATACCTGTTTCTTCTCCTCTCAGTTCTCTAGGATTTAATAAAGTCACTGTTTACTCATAAATTTTGAAGTGCTGGCAATTATATCTTGAGGTGAAAAGGGCTCAGAGAATATTAGGATGTCCTTATGATGCTGGTAATTGATGAAATAGGAGTATTAATGAGCTGGTCTCTGGATATTCGTGACTAAGTGTACAGTCGAATTTGAGTTTGGTTTGAGTGACTGTTGGTGGCTGAGAGAGTGATTAGAGAGAGATTTGAGGGTGTGGAGGCAGAATCAGGATGTTAGTGATTATTGGTATGAGTGGAGTGGAATTGGTGAAGGCAATCTGAAGGCATATGGTGAATGAAGTTCTGGATAAGGATCTCCAGAGCTGATGCTTGTTCGCAGGGAGGGAATGAGGTGGGGTTAACCCAGTGTGAATTCTTAATAAATGCTTAGTGATTGACTGATTGAGTCAAGTGAGTCTTGACTTGTGTGTGTGTGTGTGTGTGTGTGTGTGTGTGTGTGTATGTGTGTGTGTGTTGGGGTGGGGATAGCGTGGAGAGAGTGGGCTCTAGGATTCCATAGCAGCAGGTGTGTCCTGGCTGGAGTGGTTTGTGTGACTCTGGGGCCCAGCGTTATGCTGATCCCCATGGATCAGAGGCTGACAGATTAGCTTTGAGGAGGACTTTAGAGGCCAAACCTTCTCATTTTATAGATAAGGAAAGTGAGACCTAGAGAAGTTAAGTGATTTGCACCAGAGCCACACAGCCAGTAAGTGTCCAAGTCAACATCAAACTCAGGCTTCCTGGATCTATCCATTCCATCTCCCAGTGGCCTCATTCAAGGACAAGGGAATACCAGTAAAGGTTTAACAACAAACTCTTCAAAAAAAAAAAAGCCCCAACACAATTTTAAATTTAATCTGCCTTTTTAATATTTGTGGTGATGGTGACATCACCACTTTCTTAAGGCTAAACAATCAATAAAGCAATAAATTAAGACTTGATTTGTAACATTTGCCAATTTTCAAGGTGTAAATGATCACATTGAAAAATTTAACAACCGACTCATGTGAGTCAGTTGGAGCTGGTTCTAGCACAACTCTGTAAGGTGCATGATCAATATTTTGGTAGCTGTGGTGACAAACTCTGAATGATGTCAGATATCTGGTTGACATAATTCTGAATGCTCAGGGGTATCTGGTTAGGGAAAAGAGAGTACCTGACTGGTAGGAGTAAAGCAGAGTAATATATCTAGAACCAGTCAATCAATGAACAAGCATTGTACCTAGCAAGGTGTTAGGTGCTGGGGATATGATATAGGTCCATGTGGCCTTGCTAATATTACTCTTGTATGAGGGTTTTGTTGTCTTATGCTTGTGTGCATTTTCTTCTCAAGCAGATTATAAGCTTCCTGAAGGTAAAACAGAGACTGGGCCCATTTTTTCCAGCCATGTTTTGCAGTGAATACAGGGGGCACTTGGTAGGTGGTGTTTTTCTGGCTATGAATCAACCAACCGATCAATCAGTTTGTTAAGGATTTACAGTGGATACAGACTATCTCCTATGATTGCCACCCCAGACATATTTTCCAGATGATAGTAATTGGAGCTGAACTTCAGAAGATCTGTTATCTATGTGGCTCTTACACCAGATCCTCAGAACACATCATTGTTACTTAGATTCCCTCCTCTCCTCGCCTTTCATGGGCTCTGCATCCTAACTCCACAGCAACGAAGAGCCTGGCTTTGTACCCTACTCCTCTGCTCTCCTCCTTTCCTCCTCCTGCAAAAAACAAGTAATTAAACAAAAAACAAGGATATGGATTCTGCAAAAAATTCAGAGGGAAATGGAAAGAACCCCAGGCCACCACAGCTGAGCCCCTGCAAGCTTCTCCGAATGTTCCATGCATGGCTGTTCACATCTATTCTCTCCCACACATTGTACTATTAAAGTCATACAAGTCTGATGATTTCAAATATACATATATATATGTTTGTGCATGTGTGTGTGGGTCTATATACATATACATATATCCAGCACTGGAACAGTGAATGGACTTAGCTTAAATACTACTCTTAAATACTACTTCAATATTTTTTCTCAACCCAGGTGCAACTGGAATCCCCCAAATTCATTTCCAGTATTTCCCTTGCCACCTCTAGTTTCTAAGGTAAGCCTCATGCCAGCACTCACCAAAGAGTGGCTCTTCTCAGCGCTTATGATCAAGGCCTAATCCATGTGAGTATCCAAAAGAAGATAAGATATCACCTGAAGGTGAGCATTTAACCTCCTCAGACCCAGTTTTTATGAGTGCTTAGAAATCATTTTGCTTTGGAAATGAAGTGCTAAAATATAATCTTCAGAGATAATTCAAATGAAGCACTGAATTTGGAGTCAGAGGACTGGAGTTCGAGTCCTAGCTTTGCTCCTTTGTGAGACCTGGGGCAGGTAATTTCCCTTTCTTGGTCACAGTTTCTTCATCTATAAGATGGAGAAGTTGTTCTAGATGGCCTTCCATCTCTAAACCTATGACTCTATATGCTCTGCCCACCTTCCTGTACTATTCCCCAAGACTCGAGCAGCCCTCCTGCCTTCCATCCCATCCCATGCTCATTCCTGCCTTTGCCTTTGCTTATGAAATTCTGGAATGTCCCATTTAGATATCTCCCCCTCTTTGAATCCTCCCCATTCATCAGGACCCATATCATGCTTCTCCTCTTCTGCAAGGCCTTCCCTGACTACTCCACTCCTGACTTTGGATGGTCCTTTTCAAGTACACAAATCATTTTAACACATACTGCTTTGTAGTATTATCCAACAGCTTTGTGTGTGTAAGTTTTAGCTTTCCAACTATATTGTCAGTCTCTTTTGGGCAGTGACCATGCTTTATTTCTTTGTATTTACCACTAATCCTAGTCAAGTGCCTTGCAATCTGATAGGGACTCAGTAAAACCTTGCTTCATTGAACTGAATCCTTGTCATTGGAGGTCTTCAAGCCAAATCCAGATGACCTCTGGCTGGCGCATGTTGAAGAAAGGATTTCTACTCACATATTGCACTAGACGACCTCTAGGGTTCCTTCCAATTGTGCTCTAAGAAAAATGTAGTCCTTCTGTCTCTTACCCACGCTTAGGAAAGCCCATGGGGCTGGTGCGTGTCTACCTGGGGCTAACCTGGAATCTAGCCACTTGAAACCTGAGTTGCTGTCTCTACCTCTTCACCTATAAGCAGTTTCTTGAGCCCAGCCCGTGCCCTTGCTTGGGAATGGAACCCTGGCTGCATCTGCTATAGCTGCTAATCCTGATGAGCAGCCCAGCTCAGTGGCAAGAACTGGCACGTCCTTACTTTAGGGCCTATCTTACCCAACCATGCAGCTGTGTGCTCCACTACCCAGATGCCAATTCCCTCATTACCCCCCACACCCTTGGGCAGGGCATCATTATTCACCTCTGACCTCCTGAAAAGTCCTTCTGGTTATCCGCGGTGAACACAGAAGAGCAACAGCCTTTTCTTAGCCATCCCTCCCATCAGCCTGCTGGACCTCTGAGAGTTCTTTTCAATGGCTCAGGGATCCTCTTGGAAGGGGAAGAAAGAGAGCTGAATTTTACACTCCTATCAGGAAAAGGAGAAGCCACAAGGGTAGCTAGGTGAGGTTACCCCCAGGGACCCCAAGTCTCTGCCACCTTCATCCAGCTGCCTTTCATGGTGTGGCAAGATTCCAAGGAGGAAGTGTGGTATAGTGGGCACAACATGGATCTTAGGAATTAGAAGGTTTCAATTACAGATCCCTTCTCTGTCACCAAGTGACTACGTGACCTTTGGCAAATCATGTTAAATCTCCTGGCTTCAGTTTCCTCATCTGTAAAATTAGGTAGTCGGACTAGATAATAATTCAATTCAACTAAGCAAATGTTTGGTAAGCGCTTACTACATGCGAAGCACTGTGCTTTGCCCCAGGCATACAAAGATACCTGGGTCAAAGAGTTTGCACGTTGCTATGGAGCATACTACATGTGCACACATAAAGTAAATAAGATGTCATTTCAAGAGGGGCAGAAAGCTAAGGATTGCAGAGATCAGGACAGGAATTGTGGAGGAGTTGGCACCTGGACTGTGCTGGGGAAGAAGCTTAGATGAGAAAGGAGGGTATCTCAGACAAGATGGATGGACCACCTGTGCACAGGCTGGGAGGTGGGAGACAGTGGGGCTCCAAGGATCTGAGTTTTAGCCCTGCTTCTGTCACTAATTTGCCATGTGACCTGGGGTAAGTCACTTCTCTGCCTCCATTCCCCCCCCACATCTGTAAGAGGGCAGATGACAAAAACTAGTCCAAGTTCCCCCAGGGGTGGGTGGTGGGTAGGATAGATGAGCTCTAGATCTGGAGGAGTTATAGCCTGCAATTTTTCAGGAAGAAATGCTACATCTGGGTGAAGATAGGAGGCTGAGGCTGGGCTGTGGAACAAAGCTGACTGTGTTCCTTTGCAGGACTGCTTGCAATCAGCCAACACTTGTATATGGGGGTGGGAAGGGGGAGGAAGGCTGGGGAGTAGATTCGCTGAGTTCTACGTGATGGACTTGGTACATGTGTGTTTTTCCCCCTTGTTTCAGAGTTCCAGAAGCATTTGTTTCCTTTGGCTTTCGAGGGATGACCATAAAAAATCACCCAGCCCCTCTTTTTTCCCTTCTCTTGGAAGCCCTCTCCCTTGTCTTCTGATACAAAAGGATGGTGATGGATAGATCTCCCCCAAGAGCACCCCCCATCCCTCCCCACCCAGGATAAACAATGGAAAGGGGAGGGTATCTTTTCCACAGTCCCATTTAAGAGAATACGTGGAGGGTCATTTAATTTATAACACAAACATAAATCCAAGTTATGGCCCTGACAGTGGGGGCTGTAGAGCTGATGTGCTGAATGGGAGGGGGAAAAGCAGGTCTTCAGCTTCCTTGCCTCCTGGCTGGGCTCTCTGTGTCTCTGTGGCTGACAATCAGACAGATGTTTGTGTTTCTGTGTACAACGAGAGGCAGAGGCTTATTTTGGTGGGTAGAGTGCTTAGGTCTGAAGAAAACCAAACTGTAGGTCTCCAAGCTCAGCCCCTTTTGCCATGCCAGAGAGTCTACATAAAAAGGATACCCCTCTGTGATGGTCTTTTTATACCAATTCATGGGTCCATTTCTCCATCCTCCCCAAGGACCTTCCTGCTGACCTCTTTGCCATGCTCCTCCTCCCTCCAGCTTTCCAGAGGGTTTCCAGATTCTTGTTTGGAGAAGAATTCTGTGAAGTCTCTCCACCTCTCTCCTCCTTCACCTTTCCTTCCCCACTCCTCCCCCTTTACCTTCCACCAGTCACAAACATTCAATCCCCAGATTCTGCATTCACCAACATTAGAATGTAGTGCCAGACCTGAAATCAAGAGGATCTGAGTTTGAGTTCTTCCTCAAATACTCATTAGCTATGTGATCCTGAGAAAGTCACATCCTCTCTATACCTAATTTTTCTCATCTGTGAAGTGAGGATAATAACAGCACTAATTTTCTAGTGTTTGCTGTGAAGACCAAGTATAATAATATACACAAAGATCTTTGCAAATACACTCAAAACTATAGTTTGTAATGCCCCACGGTCCTCCTTGCTTTTACTAACCTGTTATAAACTGTTCCAGTTCAAAACAAAAGCACAAAAAGTCAAACTGAGTAGCAAAGTGACAATTTAAAATTTAATTTAAATTATTAAATTAATTAAATTTAAAGTGACAATTTAAAAGTCTCCTGATGGATTCATGGGTCACACACAGCTTACTACCCCCACCCCCCCAATGAGGAGGGCACACATATAAAAAAAAATACATGGTATTTTTTTGATATATAAATGGTATACAAATGGTATACATGGTATACAAATAGGTGGCTGGGGAACCCATTCAGAGCACACATGTAAGGTCTACATGTGGCCAGGACAGTACCCACCTCTGACACTGCATGACTGCTTATGTATTATAGCAAAATACTCTCCTTTGGACGAATTGGGCATGTTTATCTACTGGTCATCCCATTCCTGTTTTCCACTGGGCATTGTCCTGTTTCTGCTTGGTGTTTCCAACAGTTTCAATGTCAGTGAGTTTCTTTTTGCTACTTACTGTCCTTTAGGATTCAGCGTTTCAGATCCATCTTCTGGCTTTATTCTCATCTGCCAAAGGGCAGTGTCTAGAAAGCCTCTTCCTGACCAGGCCAAGTTAATAACTTTTTAATCTCTGGCTGAGGGTAAAAGCCACCACATTTAGGTAAGGGCGCCCAACAAAATCCAGCCTGTGTATTCCAGTCTAAGATTATTATTTTGAAGTTTGGTCTCTGTTGCTACTAGGACTACTCTCTGACTTAGGATTAGAAAATTCTTTATAACTCCTTTTATCCCCTGAGAGGTATCTGTGTCCTGGGGGGAAAAATTGGGGAAAAATATGTCCCCCAAGCACTATAGGAACTGTATGGAAGCTATGAGATCCCAAGAGGCTCTCTGATTGGCTTATACATGAAATCAATCAAGAACAAAACTAAGTTAAAATGTCAAGGTTATTGTTTTCAATTCACCCTGCCCACATTCCTGCCTTTGTTACATATGCCTTTCAGTAAGAAAACCTTTGACCACCATTAACTCTATCACTTACTGCACAACTACTATGACCTCAACCTTCCTCCCTCTTCCCCAACCCCAGCTGCCCCTAATAGTAATAGTAGTGGTGGTGATGGTAGAGGTAAGAGTAGTAGTAGTAATAATAGTAGTAGTGGTAGTAGTATAATAATAGTAGTAGTGAAAATGCTGTCAATAGTAGTAGTAGTAGTGGTGGTAGTAGTAACAGTGGTAGTAGTAGTAGTAGTAGTAGTAGTAGTAGTAGTGGTAGTAGCAGTAGTAGCAATAATAGTAGTAGTGGTACTGACTTTGTGAATGACACTGTGAACACAGTGAGTTTTGTTCCACAGTCCAGCCTCAGCCTCCTTTCTGTCCTTTGAGCTGTTTTCTGGCTATTCTTTCTGTTTCCCTCTGTGTCAAATGGAGGGAATAAGACTTACAGTATTTATTTCACGTTTGTTTTTTGTTTTTGTGAGGCTTCAATGAGATGGTGCGTATAAAGCATTTTGCAAAACTTAAAACACCATAGAAATGTCAGCTAGCTTATTAATTTTTGTCTAGACCTGTGATTTTACAGATATAGAGGGAATTCCCAATGAGGATTAGAGGAACTGCTCTACTAATACCGACTGGCAACTGCTTGGGAACTTAAGGTTTACAAAGTGTTTTACAAATATTATCTCATAGGCGGAATGGAATCCTCATGACAACCCTGGGAGGTAGGTGCTATTATTATCCCCATTTTACAGATGAGGAAACTGAAGCAGATAGTGGGTAAATGATTTGCCCAGGGTCACACAGCTAGTGAGTTTCTGAGGCTGGATTTGAACTCAGGTCCTTCCAACTCCAGACTCAGCATTGCACTATGCCACCTGCTTGGACTTAGATTCTTAGAGAGTTACCTAACCCATTGAGAGATTATGCTACTTACTCAGAATTACGCAATGGGTATGTATCAGAGATAGTACTTGAACCAGGTCTTTTGCTTTGACTTTGCTTTGGTAACATGCAAACCAAAATTGGAACTGAGAATATATGGTGTTGATATTCGTGTGAAGAACTCTGATTTGGAGCTAAGACAACAGGCCTGCTTCTAAGGCCAGAATATGTGACAAACTACTATTGTCCACAGAACAGTCATAATTCATTAGCCCCAGGGTGTGGAACCTGCAGCCTCAAGGCCACATGTGGCCTTCTAGGTTCTTGGGTGTGGCCTTTTGACTGAGTCCAAGTTTTATTAAAGGGATTTGTTCTGTGCAGTTTGGATTCAGTCAAAGGGCTGTACTTGAGCATCGGACCTTCACAGAACAAATTCAGTAATATTACATGATATAGTACATAATATATAATAATATGATATAATTGAAGTAATAATATAATACCAAAGGATTTGTTCTGTGAAGTTTAGATTCAGTTGAAGGGCCACATAACCTAGACCACCATATATAACCTCAAGGTCACAAATTTCCCAGCCCTGCATTGGCCTTTATAGAGGATCAAAGGTGATGGCTTTCCAAGTGTTCATTCACTCCTTAATTCATCAACAACAGTCACCAAGCACTGAAGTAGACATTGGGGGAGATAGAACGATGAATATCCCAGCCTTTGACAGCTTACAATCAAGTTTAGGAGACAGGACCTAGAATCACAGAAATTAGGAATTGATGTACTTAGAGATAAATGACTGTAGTACAAGTCAGAATGTGATACGTCATAAAAGAAGTAATTCTTATAAAAGAAACAGAATGAGGGGTTCAAGTTAGCCCAAAATGACAGCTAACTGTGTACCTGGAGGGAGTTTTGACACTCAAGTGGTAGGGGTGGGAGATGCAAAGAGAAGGGAAATATTTCTTTCCCAGGGGATCAGAAACTGAAATTCAGTGGAGATGGATTGCTACTCTCTCTGTGAGGAAGCTGGGGGCAGCTGAAGAATTCCTTGATGTTGGGGATTGCTTACACAAGAATAAAGGCCCTGGGACTGAAGGGGAAGGAAGGCTGGCTGCTGGCCACCTAGTGAGGAGAGGTGAGGAATCTGTCCTATTCAGCTAACTCCTGTTACAGAACCAGCTTGCAGGCCTGGAGCAGGCCCCCCAGGAATTTCCCTCTACACTGCCAGGGATTTTCCCTGACTTGGAGGGTCCGGAGCTTTCACAGTTTAGGAAAGGCAGCTGAGGCCCTACCTTGACCCTTCCCATCAACCAATCCTCATTTTGCCTCCCAAGTCTTCAATTCTTTTGCCAATATTTCCATGGACCTTCTAGAACTCTCTCTCCTGCTATCTCAGTTGCCCTAGAAACAGTATCAGTTCCCTGTTGTTTTCCCTATAGACTGGCCTCTTGTAGTCCTGGCTCCTTCCCTTCTCCCAACAGTCTTTATCTATCCCAGGGGCCCCACAGAGGTGACCCCTGAGGAGCCAAGCTCCAGACATCCTGGAGTCCCCAAGTTGGTGTTCCCAGAAGAAAAGCCTGAATTTTAACTGGGCAGACTGGAATAACCTTTCCTCCTTCATTCTCCCATCCTCCTTATCCCATTCCTTTCTCATTACTTAGTTTCTTCTCTTATGGCATCCCCCTCCCTCATGTTTTCTCTTTTCTTTCTCCTATTTCCATATTTTACCTGTCCCCATACCTCTGCTTTTCCTCTATTCTCCTTTCCCAAGCAACTGACAAATTCCACCACCTGGAAAAGAAAGTCCTATTAAAGCAGGAAGCCCACCCCCATCTCTCCATGCCCTCTGGCCAGGAAACAGCTTGGGGCCCTCTGTGGGTTTTTATGGGCCAGGCAGGTCTGCTTATAATAGAATTGGACTGAAAGTATGCCAAGATTTGGCCTTCCTGCCTGGGCCTGAGAGGGCAGGAAAATACCCTTCACTTCAGCTGGGATAGTGAGTACTTTGGATGACAGTCAGCCTCCAAAGAGATATTGACTTGCTAGAACAATGGATTGATTATAAGAAAATTCAATTTAATATGAATAAATACAAAGTGTAACACTTGGGTTAAAAAAAATCCACTTCATAAGTACAACACAGAGGGGGAGACAGGGCTAAACAGTACTTCAGATGTAGAATTCTGATCTAGGATTTCAGGGAACTTTAAACTCGATATGAATCAGGAGTTTGACAGAGCAACAACAACTGAAATTAATGGTATGTTAAACTACATTGAGAGATAGAGTGTCTTAAGCAAGGGAGGTAATCACTTCTGGGTCCTCTGGTCAGATTAGATCTGAAGTATTATGTTCATTTCTGAGACCCACATTTTGGGAAGGAGAGAAACAAACTGGAACTTACCCAGAAGAGAATACAGTGAGAGGCCTGAATACCAGGCCATACTATTGGTTGAAGGAACTAGAAAAGTTTAGTTTAAGAAGAGAAGCCTGGGGTTGTTTTCAAGCATTTGAAGGATTGCCATTTGGAAAAGGGATTGATCACGTTGGTTCTGCTTAGGCCCGGAAGGTCTATAGGAAAAATAAGGAAAGATGGATTTGCTTGTTATAAGAAAAACTTCCGAATAGAGTTGTCCAAAATGGAGAAGTTTTTCTTGGGAGGTAGTGGTTCTCCTTTGATGGGGGCCAGGGTTGGGGAAGGCAGGGCAGGGAGGAGAATTCAAGTAGAAGCTAGATGATCACTTGTCAGAGATCCTGTGAAGATCTTAATAAGTTCATCTTCAGTGGAGATGGGGCCTATGCCTCCATTAACCAGTAGGAGACAGGGGCTTATGAAGGTAAGGATCATGGGTCTTAAATTTACAGATGGGGGTGGGGGTGGGTAAGTGCTGGCCTTTTGAGCTGGGCTGCATTTTGGGTTGGGGAAGGATAGACAGGGCAATAGTCATCCTTTAATTGAGGCCTTGAACTAATTTCAGTGGATAATTGCGCTGGTCTGAACTTGCCTGTTTAAGGGTTTAGTTGGGAAACTGTACCTCATTCTGGCTATCCCCAGACAGTCCTGGACTTCTGTTTCTTTTCTCAGTTCATCGCTGAGATGTCTGGAGACAGGGTAGAAGGTGAGATTTGGAAAGTAAACCTTATTTGTGGAGTATTGTCTTGGTTTAGGGCAAACAGAGTTGGTCAGCCACGTTCCAATGTAGAATATCTTTCACCATTTCCTGTGTTCCAGGTTTGGGAAGAGACAGGCCAATATACTTAGGTCTCAGCCTATTCAAGGACCAGATAAGAACCCCCTAGATCTAGTAAGAAGGTTGGTTGTGGACCTCTGTTCCTATGGATGGGGTCAGTGGATGGTGCTTAGAAGCTCCTTCCTTGACAGGTACCACCTTCCTACTTTCCTGGGGTCAGTCCAATGGGATTGATATGAGGATCTTAGCCTAGGATAGGGATGAGGTGTGGGTATGATGGCTAGGATACCCTACAGAGAGCCGGATTTCTGGGATACAGAGCAACAGCTGACTCATTCTATGATTGGCTTTGGCATGGGGCTGGTCACTTATCAGATGCTGAACCACCCATAATCAATCACTATAAGTTAGAAAAGACCTTCTTGACTTCCTCCACAACTCAGGAAGAGGTCCATTGATTCCAACCCAAACCTTAGCAGGAACATTTTCTATAGCATCCTCCAATAGCTAATCATCCAGTCTTGTCCTGAAATCCTCCACTGAGGGGAAACCCATTACTTCTTGAGGTGGCTCATTCTACTTTGAAATAACTCTAGCTTTTAAGAAGGTATTTATCAATTCACTCATTTATTCATTTTTCTATTCATTCATTCTTTTTTTATGATACCTAAATCTAATATTCTGTAAATTTCTACTTTTTGCCTCTAATTTTGATCTCAGGGCTCAAACAGATTTGCACATGACAGTCCTTCTATCCTGTATCCCCAGAGTCTTTTCTTCTCTATAATAAGCATCCCTGGTTCTTTCCACTGGTTGTAGTGGTTGCCCCCTATTGGATATAATATAGCTTGTCTCTTTCCAGAACTGAATCTAACACAGTACCCCAGATGTGGTTGGCCAGAGCAAATTATAGTCTCTATAACCTGAGGTTCAACTGACAAATTAACACATTGTTTAACGATGTTCTCTTAATGAACCTGGGCTGCAGTTTCTCCAGCTACAAAAATGGAAGGGAAAGGGCAAATTCTACTTCTGGGCTCGAACAATGTTTCACTTAAAGGAGCTTTTTGGAAGATGAATTGATGGGGGAAAAAGTGTTTGGCAGCAGGTAACAAATGGTAGATGGGGTGGTAGGAAGATCACTGCTCAGAATCACTAGATACAGGTCCTAGTTTTACTCTTGACTTGACTGGCATTCTCAGGTATCTTTAAGGCCCTAGTTTCATTATTTGTAAAATTATCATAGTAATATCTTGGGAATTAATTATTTCATTCATTCATTCATCTGTTCATCCATTCATCCATTCCATAGACTTTTAAATACTTAATATGTGTACATGTGTGTGTGCAGTTCTATATGAGATAAAAAGATGAAGAAGGCAATTTCTACTGTTAATAAAATGATAATAACAGAAGGCAGATTCCACCTCTTGTTTGTGATAAGTATGGGGAGAAGAAGGGCAGAAAATGGCATTTGACTTGGGCTTTGCAGAACAAATAGAATTTTGATATAAATGGGGTTGAGGAATTCTAAGTTGAGCTAACTATGAGCAAAAGTCTCAGAAGGAGAAAAGTATAAGATGTGATCAGAGAACTGAGCTGTTTGGCTGAAGTGTGCAATTTGAACCAGAGTAGCATCGTAAGAGGTGTATTGCGTGATATGAGTAATATGGCCCTATCATATGGGGGAGGGGCAAGGTGAGGTTAGATAGTAGACAGCCTTGAATGCCGCGTTAAGCAATCTGAATTTTATTTCTCAAGCAAAGTGCTCTGCTCATATAATAATGGGTTAGAAGGAGGTTGATCAGGAATGAAAACACTATTCCCACCAGGTGCTCAAGAATGATAATGCATGGAGAATGCTGATGCTAGCACAAGGCTGGTATTCAGATTAGGCAGAGTGGAAGGAGAGAGGCTAATTCTGCCGGATACCTGCCTTGAGGCCCTTTGATATTTTCCTCCTTGACCTCCAGGGAATGTGTCCTTTCCCAGAAGCAGCCACAGTGACCAGCTTTCCTCCTCCTTCCCCTCCTTACAGTCCTTGCCATGATTCACTGTAATTACATGGACCAGACTGCTGATCCTGCAGGACCAGAAGGTTGTCTGTCCTCCATAGTCACCCCACCCTCTGCCAGAAAGAGTGGCCTGTGTTTAGGAAGAGGCTCTCAAGCCTTGAATCATGAGGGTAGACATGGTGACCCATATATGGGTTCTATATCTACATATGCATTTCTACCCATACCCAGTGGGTTGAGGTGTGTGTGTGTGCATGTGTGTGTGTGTATTTGGGGGAGTAACAGGAATTCAGAACAGCTATCCCAGCAACCCCAGTGGAAAAGAGATTTTTATCTTACAAGGTTATCATCATGTCCATGGCAGGAGATGGGTAGAAAGAAGTAGTGGCAGCCTCTAAATAAAAGCTAGTTTGGCAGACTTTTAGGGTGGCCCTGGGACACCACAGGGATCGAGACTTTGGCAAAATAAGGATAAGGCATTTATGTGCGATAGGTGAAATTAAAACATTTTTTCTCTCCACCCCCAGCATTTAAAAATTGGATTCCCTGAGCATTACTGTCCATGAGTAACTGAGTTTTTATCACAACACCTTGGATATTGTAAATTGATTCCCTAAAAGGCACTAAGAGCAGAATTTCCTAAATGAAAGAAGGTAGCTAAGTAGCGCAATAGAGAGTGCTGGAGGTGGAGTCAAAAAGTACTCAGTTCAAATTCTACCTTATACATGACATTTACTTCATGATCCAGGGCAACTTGTCTACCTTCTTTCATCCTCAGTTTCCTCATCTATAAGATGGAGGCGATGAGAATAGCTTCTACCTCATGGGGTTGTTGGGAGGATCAAATAAGAAAACATTGCAAACCTTAAAAATCATTACATAATTGCTAAAAAGTAGTGTTAGAAAGTACCCTTTGTTGTGTTTCTTCCTCCCCACACTCATGTGGTACTTTGGGAGATGCCAGCCTTGACTTCTCCTGGGCCTCTAGCTCTTGATATGGGCTCTGAAGGCTTTATGGTGAGTCCATCCTAAGGAATCCAGCCTTTCCCCAAACAGGGGCAAAGACAGATTCCCTGGAGTCTTACAGACCACTCACTCATAGAGATCCCCCAAGAGGTAAGATATATATATATAATATGTATACACACATGCATATATACACACACGTATATGTATATATATATATGTATATGTGCATGTATGTATAAATTTATACACACATCACGTATACACAGACACATCACGTATACACAGACACAGGTACGTACATATTTTGATTCATATCTGGGAGAAGCCAGGGTAAGGGCATCTCTTCTGCCAATGTGTAATGCTGTATGCATAATGATCACTTAATAAATACTTTTTGACTTAAAATTTACACCTCTTGTATAATAACTTTTGGTCTGAGACAATTTCACCCAGAACACAAATGATTGATCCAGAGTCACACAGCGAGTATGTTTCAAAGACAGAGCTTGAACTCAGGTTTTCCTGACTCCACTGAAGCTTTTCTACCTTTCATACCTTGCTGCCTTTTCAACTTTAATAATAATGACAGCAATAATAATACCTGGTATTTAGAGAAAATTTTTAAGGTAGGCAAAATGTTTTGTAGACCCTGTTTCATTTGATCCTCAGAGCAAGCCTGTGAGGTGAATGCTGTTATCTGTTTTACAAAGGAGGAAATTGAAAATCAGTGAGGTTAATCGATTTTCTCTGGGTCTCAAAGCCGCTTTTCTGAGTCTGCATTTGAATTTGGGTCTTCCTGACACTAAGGCTAGCTCTCTGTGACATGTATCTGAGAGTATTCAAGAATGTCTATTGGATGTCCTGATGCTAGGAAGTCCTACATTAGAGTCATCATAGTGGGTTCAGCATTGTCTTCTTTCTGTGGCTTCTCTTCCAAAATGTGATTGGCCCCTTGAATTGATAGTTGATTTGTAAAATTATGAAATGAGGGCAGACACACCAGGTTCTTTGGGTACTCACCAAGAGAGACCATGACTGACAGAGGAAAATGGGGCAGCAATCACTCTGTAATAACCAGAATGGAAAGTACAGAGATAGGTAGCAAAAGGGATACTGAGGCAGATAGCGTGAGGAAAAGAATGAAAAGGGGGAGAGGCAGAGTCTCACTCAAGTTCACCTTGAACTAGAGTGGGGACTATTTGGTAGTAAGGATGCTAGAGAGTTGGAAATGTGCTGGGGGGGCAAGGCAGAAGTGTAAGGTCTCATTTTTATAGGTTTTTTGGGGGAACAGCCTCTTGTCTGGGCCAGCTTAGGGTCAGCTCATTAATATATCCAAATCATCTTGAAGTTGTCAGTAAAATTCTAAAGTTAACATGTCCTCATCAAAATTATCAGCACCTTTTGGTATTCTGTAGATATCTGGAACTTGTGAGAGATTTGCATATCTTTGGATCAAAAGCCTGGACAGCAGGGTCTAGTCCCCTGATTTTACACATATTACAAGGATGTGATTTTTGGTTAATATGTAATACAATTCATAAATTATGCTCCTTTGAACTTTGGGACAGTTTGTATATGGCTTCCTGGTGCCCCTTTGCAGTCTCTTGCCCCTATATACTGGGCTTATAAACTTACTATAATGACTAGAAGGGGAGGAAGAAGGTAGTTGGGGGGCACTAAAAGAATTTTAATGCACCCTTAGTAAGGGCCATAAGTTTAGCCTGCAACACTTCATCTTCAACAACCTTATCTGTTCTTTTTCTATGGTTGGGCATCAATGGACTGATCCTTGGGGCAATCAAAGAAGAAGAAAGGAACTTAAAAATAGGCAATGGGGATGAAGAAGTCCAACCCTAGCCAACTACCCTTGAGTAAGAGTTAAAATGATAGGAAGGTATATGTTCAAGTGTATTGAATGCTTTCAGGTTTGCTAAGTACTTTAGCATGAATTTTTTTTGGGGGGGGGGGGTTGGTAATCAGATTAAGTAACTTGCCCAGAGTCACACAGCCAATAAGCATCTGAGACCAGATTTGAGCTCAGGTCCTCACAATTCCAGGACCAGTGCTCTATCCACTGAGTCACCTAGCTGTCCCTTCTATATATGTTATTCTGGAACTTTGGAGGGTGTTTTCTTTGGCCACTTGTCTATTGGACATTGAATTCGCTAAACTATTCTTTTCCTCAACAGAATCATTTCACCAGCTGCTCAAGTTCATGATTTGGTCAATTTCTGCCCAAAAGAAGCTCCACCTTTCCATTTCCATTTTGACTCCAGATGGAAAATGATAATGGATCAGAATTAGGGGAAATGACCCAGAAAGTGAGTTGCTGCTCTCTTACAGGGCTTATACAAAGTGGAGAGAGAAACCATGAAGAGCCCTACAATCTTCAAGTTTCTTCTCCCAACCTTTCCATTTCCTATCTGGCAGTTGCCTATAACCAAGAATTCAGTAAAATTCAATTCAATTTAATATAATTCAACTCAACAAGTATATGTGTCAGGCAGCTAGGTGGTGCAGCAAATAGATTGCTTGACTTGGATTCAGGAAAACCTGAGTTCAAATGTGGCCTCTGACACTTACTAGCTGCATAACCCTGGACTAGTCACCTAACCCTGTTTGCCTCAGTTTCCTTATCTGTACAATGAGTTAGAAAGAAATGGCAAACTACCTCAGTATCTCTGCCAAGAAAACCCCAAATGGGGTCACAAAGAGTTGGATATAACTGAACAACAAAAAATGCTGCATTGGTAAAAGAAATTCCCTCACCAGGGTATTCTCTGTACTCATGAACTCACAGCTCAGCCCCTATGCCTGTCCTAATACTAGCATGACGGTAAGTCCTATAGTTCAGAGAAGAAAATCAGTGAGAGCTGGAATAACTGAAGAGGTCAGTAATAAGGAGTCCCAGATTTCTGTACTTGACCTTGCATTGTTTAAAATTATTATCCATCACTTGGATAAAAATATAGATGGCATGTTCATCCATCTTACCCATGATACAAAGTCAGGAGCAATGGACAGCATATTGGCTGACTGCTGCTGCTATTTTGTCTTTTTTTCTTGAAGAGGACCAAGACATCAGGGAGATAATGCCATGAGATGCAAGTGAATTAAATTTAAGTGAGGGAGGGCTGTGCAAAGCCACCATCCTCACTCTCTCCTCTGCTGCCATCTGGGTCCAGTGATCAGATATGGCTCAAAATGACTGGAGATGGCCCAGGAGACAGTGGAGGACCTTGGCCTTTGCAAGTAAGGTTGTTTTTTTTTTGTTTTTTTTTTTTATTTAACAGGTTTTAGTTTGAGTGAGGCAGCACCCATCCAATGATTAAGGTTTAATAAGAAGTGAAGTGAAGAATGGCCTCTTTAAAAAAAAAAAAAGAGATCTGGGAGGGGAAAACCTTCAGGGTTTCTGGTCAGTACAAAAACAATTATTTACATTCATTCTGGGCCAATCAGGGCACAAACAATGACTAAGTAGGGCTTGGTCTGGGACCTACTGTTGGCCAGTCTTTGAGAGTCAGAGTGATTTGGGGTTAAGGCTGGTCTTTGCAGACACTGAATGGACTCTGCCTCAGAGGCTGGTGACTTTGTGTGGCCCTCCCTCACTTAAATCCAATTCACTTGCATGTGGTATCACCTCCCTGATGTCATGTTCCTCTTTGAGAACACTGGATGACAGTCAGACTCTAAAAGGGTCTCCTCAGGCTAGAGCTTTGGCTCAAGCCAGAAAGGACCTTTAGAAACTATCTGGTCTAATACTTCTTATCCTGGCTTTAGACACAGAGGCCCTGGGGAAGTAGACCGTCTTTCCCCTCAATCCAAAAGCTGAGACTAGAACTCAGTCTCCTGCTTTCCTGGCATGCAGGGCTCTTCCTGCAACACAGAAGCCCTGAGGCCCTTAAAGAAAGGTCCAGATGAACATCTCTCCAAAATGCAACTCCATGTTTTCAGTGATGAGGGGGAGGAGAAGTGATGAAATGCTGAAACTGAGACTCTGTTTTGGTTCTGAACACACCCACACTCCTGACACAAAGGGAAGATTAGTATGGGATGTCTGGAGATAGAGCTCCCAATGACTGAACACATCACACACACGCATACACACACACACACACACACAGACACACACACACACAGACACACACACCCTTCCCATACTCTGTACCAGTCCATGACATTGTCACAAAAATCTCCATATTCTGCCTCCACTTTGGAAGGCCACTATTGGATGTGTGTGTGTGTGTGTGTGTGTGTGTGTGTGTGTGTGTGTGTGTGTGCCTTCTACAAAGTAAAGGACCTGAGGCTGGTTGAAGGCTAGGGAGAGAAATCAGAAAACAACGGGGTCCCTGTCTGCAGCTGTCTGTCCCTGCAGTACTATCTCAGCTGCAACCACAGCCCGGTAACTATCAACCAAGCAAACAAAAAACCACAGCTATGTAGCTACAAACAACCATCATGGGTGTTTACGGATTGCCAGAGTCACAGGGCCAAACTCCAAACACGCTGGGAATCCTTTGCCATCCTTTGAAACAAGGGCCCTAGGAGAAACAGAGACGTCTGAATTAGAAGCAGAGTTCTCTTTTTTTTTAAGGGGGAGGGCCTTAGAGATCATTTGGTCTGAGCCCAACCCCCTTCTTCCACTCACTAACGGGGAAACTGAGACCCAAAGGCATAGAAGCAACTTACCCAAGGTCATAGCATCCAATGAGTGTTTGATTCTGGGGACAGGCCAAGGATGAAGTGACTGACTGAGGGTTGGCAAGTGAAGGGAATTTTCCATGTTTGGTGGCTCCTGGCCTTGTTTCTCTTCTCCACCCCAGGTTCTCCACCCCATGTGCTGAGTTAGAGCAGTCAGACAGAGCCTCATCTAAAAGGCTGCTCACTCTCCTCAGTTTTCACACTTGGACTGAGATTTCAGGCGCTTGGGGAAGCTTTGATGAGAGCCAGGGAGGAGAAAGGTTTCTACCCTTCTGGCTCTGGCTCTGGGCAGCCAGCCTTGGTGTTTCCATTTCTAAAGCTTTTTTGACCACATAATATGGCATAGGTAGTAAGTAGGCAAAGCACTAGAACGACTTTCAAGAGACCTGTCCAAAGTCATAGTGAGTTAGTGCCAGAGTTGAAATCAGTAAACCTCTCAAATCTAGGACGGGCTTTAGAGCAATGGAATCTTGGTTTTTTCATCTGTAAAATAAAGAACTTGATCTACATGAGGCATTTCTATCCTTTCTTGGAGCCCTCTGGCATTTTGGTGCAACTGGTGGACTCTTCAGAATATATATTTTTCTAAATGCACAAAATTAAATATACTGGATTACAGGGAAAATCAATTATATTGCAATACAGATACCAGTTTTTTTTTTTTTAAGTTCACAAACAAATCCCTTGGACTAGATAATCTCTAGGACCTGATCCAAGCGGGAAGACATCATTGTTGCACAGAATTTTAGAGCTGATGGGACCTCATAGGCAAATGCATATCTGGCCAACAATCTGGTAGGGCATCTCACTCTTCAAGGCTCTCTTTAACTCCTTCCCTGTGCTCCTCAGAAGCGTGCCTGAAGTGCTTCTGTGCAATACAGTGAAATAGAGAGTAACTAATTTGCCCTCACCTCAACCCAAGCTAGACCAGCCCTTCCATTGAGTTTAAGGGAGACAAGACAGAGAAAAGATTGTAAGATCACAGATTTAAAATTGGAAGAGAATCTCAGAGGTCAGCCAGTCCAACCCTCTCATTTTATAGATGAGAAAACCAAGAGGCAGAGAGGTTAAATGATTTAATTAATTAATGATTTAATGGTAGCACCTTTTAAGGCACTCACAGCTATGTAGGTGGGAAATTGTAGACCTGGGATTTGGACCTATGTCCCCTGATCCTAAATCCAAAGCTTTTTTCAGTACACCAGCTTCTTGCCGCATCTTATACTTTTTTGGTATCTCTGAGAGGGCCTAGTATAAGACCTGGCAGGCTGTAGGTGTTAAGGAAATGTTTGGTGATTAATAAATGTCTAGGACTGATGACCATTGAATCTATCTTCTGTTTTTTTATTAATTGATAAACATTTATCAAGCACCAGCTGTATGCAAGGCACAGTGCTTGTTGATAGGGATACCATGACGAAATTAAAAAAAAAACCTAGTTTCTGCCCTCAAGGTTCTTGTAGCCTAGTAGAGTCCTAGAAACCAAATGCTGTGGGATTGCTAAGAGACTCATCATTAGTCCTCCCCACAGAATTTCTGCTAGAATTCCCTAAGGGTGGGCAGTTATCTTTTGCTTTCCCTCAGGGCCAGAATATATCAAATAAATAGATTCTGTCTCTTTTCTTGGGCTCCCCAGGAATCCCTTCCCAAAAGCATTTTCTTCCATGGATGACTCTGGCTGGTGGGAGTCTCTCCTTAACTCAGACCCAGCCCAGGGTAATCAGGACTTGCTTCTTTTTAAATTTGCTTCCTTAAGCATTTTGCCTTTGAGCTCTTGGGTTGATTAGTGTTTCTCTCTTCTCACTTGCCTTCCAGGTTTCTTCAGTTCTCTTCCAGTTCTTCTTGCCTAAGTATGAACAAACTCCTTCTTCTTACAATTCCACCTTATTTATAGCTGTATTCATCTTCTTCTTTCAGGGAAAAAAAAAACCTTCAGAGGGAAGAGGATAAGATTCCACAGTTCTGTAACTCATTAATTCTGTATTCTGGGAGCTCTTTTATTTGACCCAAGACATCCCTAATCTGGTCATATTTGGCTGACACAGCTTTCTGTATTAACTAGCCCCTTCTTTTCCTATCTAGATAGCATCTAAGCCTGGCCTTTCCATTTGGCCAGCTGCCATGTTTTCCATGTAGGGTATCTCTTGAATGGTGGTCCCTGCTAGCCTCTCATCCCCATTCCCTTTACTCTCTGCCTTAAAATTGTTACCTCTTCTCACATTTCCCATCTCCCATCAGGGTGCTTCTAATTGTTCTTAGTTTTCTGCCTTTTTGCAGAACTGCAAAATACTGACACCAGCTGGGTCCAATTAGGCATTTCATGCTTGTCCCAACCCAACTAAGTTCTTACAATCTCAAGAAATACTTTACATATAGAGTAATAATAACATACAACTTCCACCAAAAACAAGGGAAGGGTCACTTTATCACACATATCAACATGAGGAGAACAAGAAAGGAGGAAGACTTGGAACTGAATGAATAAGCCATCCCAAAGAGTCTAGGGGGCTTAGTGGACAGAGTGCTGGGCCTGGAGTCAGGAAGACCTGAATTCAAATCTGACCTCAGACACTTACTAGTTGGGTGATTCTGAGCAAGTCACTTAACCCTGTTTGCCTCAGTTTCCTCATCTGTAAAATGATCTGGAGGAGGAAATGGCAAACCACTTCAGTATCTTTGCCTAGAAAACCCCAAATGGGGTCACGGAGGGTTGGAAATGATTGAAATAACCGAACAACCACAACAAAAGGGAAGCAGAGAATCTGTGTCAGCCTAGAGAGGAGACACTAGCTCAGGGTCCCCAGTATTGTATTTGAGTCTGTAACAATTCAACATCTTATTCAACATCTTGGAGAAAGACAGAAAGGGCATAATTATTGAACTTCCAAATGATACAAAGCCTGGTGGAATAATCAACATATTGGATGATAGAATGAAGATTCTAAAGAAATTGGTAGACCAGCCTGCTAATCTAAGACTAATAAATGGAATTTTATAGGCACAAATGTAAGATTAAAAAATCCCACCAATTATTCAAGTATAGGATGGTTGAAGGATGTCCCAATGACAATTCATGTAAAAAAGGTCTTAGAGTTTAAACAGGTCCATAGGAGGCAAAAGTGTGACCTGGTAGCCAAAGAGATAATTGTGATCTTAGGATACATTAATAGAAATAGTATAGAGAAGAAAGGATAGACTAAGTTGTGCTTTGTTTGACATTTAGAACTTTTTGCAATCTGATCCCTTCCTATCTTTCCAGACTTCTTACACTTTTTTGTTGTTCAGTTGTTTCAGCCTTTCTGTGACCCCATTTGGGTTTTTTGAGGTTTTTTTTTGGACAAAGATACTGGAATGGTTTGCCATTTTCTTCTCATTTTGCAGATGAGTAAACTGAAGCAAACAGGTTTAAGTGACTTGACCAGGGTTTCATAGCTAGTAAGTATCTAAGGCCAGATTTGAACTCAGGCAGATAAGTCTTCCTTATTCCAGGTGCAGCACGCTATCCACTGTATCACCTAGCTATCCCACTTTACTGAGTGCACCACTTTACTCCCCTCCACATATACTATAAGATGAAGCCTCAGACATGACATTCATCTCTCATTCTCCATGCTTTGCACTAACCATCCTGCAGGCTTGGAATACATTCCCTCCTCCTCTGTGCCTTTGCCCTGGCTTCCTCCCCAACTCAATACCTTCCTTTTAGTCAGTCTTTCCAGGTCCTCTCAGTTGTTAGAGCCTTCCTGTCAGAACTTAGCTTCCATCTACTTGATATGTCTTCACTGTATTTATTTATGTGGAATTTGAGTTGCTTGACAGCAGTGGCTTTTTGAATTTTTCTTTGTATCTCCACTATGTCTGGCACATAGTGAACCTTTAGTAAATGTTTGCTGACTGAGTGTTGGCCAAATGACTCTGGTCTTGGCCAGAAACTATCTGGAGCACTCTATTCAATTGTGGGTACCACATTTTAAGAAAGACATTGACAGGCTAAAACATACAAAAAGGAGATTGATCAAGATAGTGAGAAGACTGAGACCATGCTATTAGATAAACTAGGATTATTTAGCCCATAGAAGGGATAACTTGACTGTGGAAAGGGGCAGTGAGTGGACATGATAGCAGCCTTCAGGTATTTGGAGGACTGCCTACAAGAGATGAACAAGATATATTCTGCTTGGTCTTAGAGGGAGAAACAAGGAAAAGGGGAAGAAAGTTACAGGGAAGAAGATATATTGTAGTATGTTAAAAGTAGCAAAATGAGTAGTACAGATAGTGGGACTGAAGGGAGGGATTGATCACTATTGGTTGGTGCCAGAAGAAACTTTAAGGATAGGGAAGGATATAGGCTGGGCCTTGATGGTCTGATAGGACTTGACCCGGGTGGGGAAGGGAGAGCTGTACAAGTCTAGGAGGTTAGGATGAATAGCATGTGGTTAGGGGTAATTAAGTCAGTAAGCCTAGGACAGAGAATGTATACTTTGGAGCAGTGGGAAATAAAGTTGGACAATATTTCATAGACTATTGAATGCCAGTCTGAGATTGATAAGATTGGACAAACAATGGGGAGTCATTGTGGATTCCTAGATGAGAGAAGGATACAACGAAAGCTGTGTATTAGGAAACTTGGCAGATTGCAGCTGAGGCTAATATCTGCTGATGTCCTTGCATCATGTTCAGTTTATGCTGAAGACCAAAGCTGCTCAGATTTTCAGGAAGCTACTCCCTGTTGGAGACCAAGCAGATACGGTTAACACTGAATCACTCAGTCAGTCAATCACTAAGCATTTATTAAGCATTCATCATACGCTAGGCATTGTGCTAATAAAGTTCTAGGGTGGGAAACCTGTGGCCTCAAGGTTACATGTGGCCCTCTAAGTCCTCAAGCGCTGCTCTTTGACTGAAAGTGAAGTTTGGATTCAGTCAAAGGGTGTCACTTGAGGACCTACAGGGCAGGTTCCCCACCCCTGCCTAAATACTGGGGATATAAAGAAGGGGAAAAGTGCCCTTTGCCCTCAAGGAATTTATGTTCTAAGGGAAGAGATAACATGTAAATAAGCATGCACATATCTGATAGAGTAAATGGAAGATAACCTCACATAGAAGGGATGGGCATAGGTATATGTGTCCATGTGTGAGTGTGTGAATGAGTGTGTGTGTGTGTGTGTGTGTGTGTGTGTGTGTGTGTGTGTGCATGGGAGTAGTGGAGAGAGGATAGAAAAGAATTTCTGTAGAAGATAGAATTCAAGATGATTCTTGAAGAAAGCCAGAGAAACTACAAGTTGGAGATAAAGAGGGATAGCATTCCAGGCATGCGGGACAGCCTGTGCAAAAATGGGAGACAATGCCATTTGTGCCAAGACCAAGAGGACCAGTGTAGGTTGATTGTGTGGAGGGGAATAAAGTGTAAGAAGAAAGGAAAGGGTCTTATAAATCATGGGACCAATAAGATGGAGAACTAGATACTTTCTCTAATCTGTGAGACCTCTCAAACCTCTTCAAATAAGATTTATATGCAAAAAATAAAGAAATTCAGCTGTTCTCACAGTCTAGGTCTCTAAGAATCTCAATGAGGTAATGACCCAAATGACCTAGCAAGGAACTCTAATTCCTATTTCCTAATGGGATCACATAATACCTCCTCTCTCCCCAGCTCTGGCAGAACCGCAAAAGTAGGTCCCATTGGCTTGCAACAGAACTCACATTTTCCACCCATCTCCTCCCTACACCTTGGAATACCAAAAGGTAGAAGCTTGCTCCATCTGAGAATGCAGCATGGTAGCACTTTGTGCTGCAACAAAATTCAGGCAGAGAGAAAATTAACAGAGGGTGTAGAATTGGGAAAGACTTCCTATAGAAGGTGGGATTTTATCTGGGACTTGAAGGGAGCCAGAGAATACAAGAAAGCTGCCCAGAACTTCTGAACACAGAAGATGAAGTTCTGATGGAAAGAATTTTGATTGATGGATTAATGTTTCTCTCTCAGTTTGGGAGAAATCCAACAAAAAAAAGGTAAACAAAGGGGATATTGAATAAAATACTGAATAAAAAAATTATAGGAGAAACCAGAGCTAAAAGACATATGACATCTTCTACGTGAGACTGCCAAATAATATATGTATTTCTCAACACCACATGGAACTTTTTATAAAAACTGACCATGTATTGGGGCACAGAGACTTCAAACAAATGTGAAAAAGTAGAAATAGTGAACACATCCTTCGTAGATCATAATACAATACAAACTGGGATCAATTCAGAGAGCATAAACAAAAGGTACTGACCCAAATGCATACTTAACAATGAAATCCTAAATAATGAATGAGTCAAAGAACACATTATAAAAACAATCAATAATTATGGGAAAGAAAATGATAATGATGAAGCAACATATAAAAATTTCTGAGATACAGCTAAATCAGGTCTCAGGGGAAAATCATATACTATATCTACAAATCTACATTAACAAATTAGAAAAAAAGAGGTTTAGCAAACTGACTATGCATTTGAAAAATAGCAAGTCAATAATGAATGTGTGTTTGTCCTTCATTGCCTAAGAAGACCATGCCATTGGAGAAATAATGACATGACTTGCATTTGACTTTTTCTTTTTTTTTGAGTGAGGGAGGATTGTGCAGGTCACCAGGCTCACTTCTGCCCCAGAACCATCTGAATCCAGTGACCAAATATTCATCAGGTTGACTGGAGATGACCCAGGATGAGGCAATTGGGGTTAAGTGACTTGCCCAACGTCACACAGCTAGTGAGTGTCAAGTGTCTGAGGTGAGATTTGAACTCAGGTCCTCCATGACTCCTGCACTGGTGCTCTATCCACTGCACCACCTAGCTGCCCCAATAATGAATCTAAAATAAGCAGGAAGAGGATATGGAGGAAATAAGAAAAACAAGAGGATAAACAAACTAGAAACCAACAA